>NC_138190.1:47231890-48714265 GCF_964194105.1 Spermophilus citellus
GTAGCTGCAGAAAGAGAGCAGGCATGTCTGTTGTTCCCTTGGAACAATGGTCTCAGGAATCCCACCGCAGAAAGAAGCAAAGTGCATCTGTGCAAGGAGGATAAAGGAATACTAACTGCAAGACAATGAAGAAGATGTTAGCATGTAAGGTGGCTTCCACATATCTGGGGAGGAGAGGAATGAGAGCGGGGGTGAGGCCGGGGTGGGGTGTCAGGGGGTTGGGATCCAACCTCTGATGTGAAGCTGCAATCACAATGAAGATTTCCTGAGAGCCAGGCATGGTGGGGCATGCCTCAAATCCCAGTAAATCTGGATGCTAAGGCAGGAGGACTGAGGCAGCCTCAGGAGCTTAGTGAGACCCTGAGAAACATAGCAAGACCCTGTCTCAAAACTATTGCAAAGTATAAAATGTAATGTGGGTGTAGCTCGGTGGTAAAGCACCCGTAGGTAAAATCGATTACCAGTACCAAAAAGTAAAGATAAATAAATTAGGAAATATTTCTTATAATATCACAGGAAGGCGAACAGGTCACATTCCTCTCTGGACCTCTGTAAGATCAGACCAATCATCTAGAACCTCAGTCATCTTCATGCTGGGCTCTGATATGAAGCTTGGATCCTGTAATTGAAAATAAAAAACACTGGAACCTTCTAAAGAAATCATATCAGTCTCTGTTCATCCAAGGGCTCCAGGCACATCTCTAGTCAGTCACTTCATGGTGTCAACAGAGGAGGAATGGACTCCTCCCACACCATGTGACCAATGCCTCACAAAGGCCTCTGCACTCTCTCTATAGACTCCCACAAGGAGGGGCACAAGAGCCCCAGAGGCTGGAGTGGGACCCTCAGGTCAACTCTGTGGGTCAAGAACCTGGAAACCATGGTGCCCTATCCTCCCGTCCCCAGCCAAATCCTAAACAGGACACCTGTGCCTCTCCAGTTCACACAAGGAGGGGGTGGACTCCTGAGGAGCTAATGTGAGAGCAAGAGCAGAAATTGATTTTGAACAATGCCGCCAAAGGATTAGTGTTAAGAAAGCTGTCAGAACAGGGTACAGGAAGAGGTTGGAAGAAGCTGTCCCTAGAGCCCCAGCAACCCAATTCAAGGTCTAAGCAAGGGTTTCCCTCAAAGTGGCCCCACAGTCTACCCACATGTATACATTCCAAATGGATGTCGGAAACGGTTCTATCGGTGCAATTGACACCAAAGTGGAGATGGGAAAGCCCTAGGGAAATGAGAGTGCTGCACTGGGTTTACCATGCTCAGAACGCACGGACTGCAAGTAGTCCTCTCCTTCCATTCCAGTCTACCAGGTACTGTGCTTGTAGATTTTGGATGGCATTGGTGGTGGGTAACTCAGGGGATGCCACATCCACCTCCTGGTAGATAGAAGCAAGTTTGGACTGGCTGCTGTGAGTTCCTTCTCCAAGCCCAATCACATTCTAGGCAACTACAGAGGGTGCTCACCACTTCCTGTGGGTATCGACAGAAAACAACTCTCTTTCCCAGTCCCATGTACCATAAATATGCACTTTGCTGCCAAGGAGATTCAGCACAAGAGTAAGCCCTTTTGGGCACACACATATGTTGTTGGATTGACTGGAAATTAATACCACCACTCTGGAAACAGTGCACACATTTCACACACACACACACACACACACACACACACACACAAACTAGGAATGGGACCACCTTATGTGATGCAGCTATCCCCTTCCTCTGCATATATTCAAAATTTTAAAAGCAGCATACTCTTGTGATACATACACATCAATATTTATAGCAGCTCGATTCATAACAGCCAAATTGTGGAACCAGCCTAGATACCTATCAACAGATGAATGGATTAAGAAAATAGGAGATATATATATATATATATATATATATATATATATATATATATATACATACATACATACACACACACACACACACACACACACACACACAGAAATTTACTCATCCCAAACGAAGAACAAAATAAGTGCATTTGCCAGCAAATGGACGGAAATGGAGAAAATCTTATGAAGTGAAATAAGACCTACTCAGAAAATGAATGTTAGAATGTTTTCTCTCATATGTGGAAGTTAGAGGAAAATAAGGGAAAGAAGGTGGTGGGAGGAGACTGGATATCATTAAGATGTAGAGAAGTTCAGTGGAGAAACAGAAAAACAAGAAAGAGGGAGGATGAAGGGAAGGGGAAAGGAATATGGGACGAATTTTACCAAATCATTTTATATACATGTATGAATGTACCTCAGAGAAACTCAGCTTCATGTATATGTAGAAACGATCAATCAAATGCAAACAAGTATAGGACTGCAAAGAAGATCTGGAGAGTTTGAGAGGAAAAAAATGGGATGGAGGAGGGGAGCAACAGGGCAGGGAGAATGGAATTGAAATCAAATTCCTTGTATGTCTAATTTTGTTAAAATGAACACAAATGCTATGCATAATGATCATTCTGTAATACGAAAAACTAAATACAGACTTTTAAAATTAAAAAAATGAGAAAGAACTTTTGGTCAGATATTGTTGTACTTGGGAAGGGAGGACTCAGACAATCCAGCAACCACTAGGCCACCGTTGAAGGTACCAAGTTCCTGGTTGTGGAAACATCACAAATCGCACCCAGGCAATTGCTTTAATTCTTCGATAAACACTCTTTCTTCTGTGAATGTGAGCATGCCCATGTGGGCCTGCTCATTACACACACACACACACACACACACACACACACATACACACGGTCACTCTGTAGAGTATGGTTTATGATCAGTCATTTTCATGGGCCTTGTGGGTTGAGTTTCCCGTACGACATTCACCCCAGGGGCAAAGTATGGGATCTGGAGTCAAAGGTGTGACTTCCCCAGGTCGGCTTGAATGAGTGACAATGGAAAAAGCCTTTCAGGCCTTTGACTCTCAGCATCCTCAACTGAAAAACAGATATGGCAATATAACATTTACTCAACAGCATGGCTGGGAAGTTAAATGAGATACAGTGTGTGAAACTGCTTTGTACAGTGCACAGGGTGTTAAGCACATATGCAGATTCTTATTCCCAAACACAATAATAGATAGGGGAGCACTATAGAGCTGGCCCCATTGCTACTGATATGGAAACAAAGGCTGTTATGTCCTGCCTGGTTTCTCTGGAAAGACAGCAGAGTCGGCTGCCAAGCAGGTCAGTCCAAGAATCTGTACTCTCACACTCATTTTACTAGAATGTAAACACCAAGGGATCAAAATTCCACTGGTTTTTCCACTTTGTTCACTGATGGGTCCCAAACGCATAGAGCAGTACCCTGTGCACACTACACAGACAATAATTATGAAGGGCCCATGAACAGAATTTTTAGCATGTAGCGATGAGGATGTCGACGGTGGTGATTGTGGACAATTTCAGGTGAGTGAGGTACTCACACAAAGAAACTAGCGGATGGCAGAACCTTATTCTTCCCATCTTTGACTGAGGGATACAGAAGTATTCTTTAAAACCAAGACCACTGAAGCTCCGGGGGTGTGCTTCAAGGTAGCCAAGGCTGTCTTCTGCAATTACACAGTCTGAAAAGGTTGTGCTAGGATGCACTGAAGGTGCTGCAGGGTTCTCCCTCTGAACCTGGGGGCAAATTCCTGAATAGAGAAAGACAGGGATGAAACCCAGATCTAGGGCTTATGTTTATGTCCACTCTTCTCTGGACATTTATTTCTATTAATCAACTTCACTCTCAGTACAACTTCAAGCAGTAGATTATACAATCCCACATTGCCCCAGGCAAGGAAACTGGGATTCAGACACCTTAGGTAATTCATCCATGGCTATGTGAGGTCCATATTAAATAGCAGAACTGAGTTTTGAAATTGGGTCTCTCTCTCTCTCTCTCAGTCCAAAGATCTACTTAGCCATTAAATACTAAATGACCCTGCCTTCCACTATCTGTGAGCTGGTCCAAAATTCTGATACGGAATATGTCAGTATTTAGGTGCAGTTCAAAACCATAAGAGGGGTATAGAAGCCATTTATTTGAAGAGATGCACAGCGACACAGACACAGAGCATCTGCTATTGAAAGTGCAAAGTTTAATACAGCACATGCTGTCCTGCACATATAAAGAAACTTATTTGTTTTCCAAAATATACTTACTGTTAGAGTATCCACTCCTATGGGCACCAGGCATGAGGAGGTGGTGACCAGTTACAATTTTATCATTAAAATTCTTCCAGTTTGGATGCCAAATTTTAAGCAACTGTTATGGCCCTTCCAAGTCCTACTTCCTTCCCATTGTCCCTCCACAAAATGATGTCTGGGGTTGGGAGGGACGTGTGCAACTTAAGAGACACCATGGAGGAACTGGAGGGGGCCCAGGGTCTGAGTACTCCTCTCTGATTCTCCTGATGGGGCTCTGCAACTTGAATACTGCTTTCTTACTGAACTGTGCTCTTTCTAAAATTATGGATTCCCACTGAGATTCTCTTGTAACTCAAAGTTGACTGCAGTGTGCATGCATCATGTGACAGTTGCCATAGGAATATAATCATTTTTCACCAGACATTATACTGAGTTTAATAGTTCCTTCCACATCTCTCATCTACCTAGAAGCTCAGGAGGTGTTTTCAGTTTGGAAAGTAGGTCTTTGCAGATGTAATCCATTCTGATGAGGCTATACTGGTATAGGAAAGCCCCTGTGGAAGTTACAAGAGAAAGAATACACAGAGTCAGAGACAAACAGAGAGGAGAACACCATGTTAAGGCACAAGCAGTGATTAGAGTGAGGCCTGCAGAAGCCAAGGAACACCAAGGATTTCTGTGACCACCAGAAGGTACAAAAGCCAGAAAGATTTCTCTCCTGGAGGCTTCAGAGACAGCATGGTCCTGCCAGCACCTGCTCTCAACTTCAGCCCCTGGAGCACAGGCGCGCGCGCGCGCGCACACACACACACACAGGTGGGGGTGGGGGAGAGAACACATATCTGTTCTTTGCAGCTATTACACTTGTGGAAGTTTGTTACTAACAAATGCACCAGTAAGCAAAGATGTGGATCACATGACTCCAGTATATGTAGATTTATTTACAAGGTCTACACTGGTGAAACTTTATTAATATGTATTTCTCAGTAGAGAGCACATGCCAAAATTGGATTTGAAAGGATGTGATTAAAATAAATATGCATAGAATTTCTAATATTTCCCTCTTGTACTTTAATGGCTCTTTGTGCCCTCCCTGTATGCGTGTACCACCCTTTTATAGAGAGTATGTTCCAAGATCCCTTCTCCTCAAATTAGGGTGACTGGGTTGTGCTCGGCAGCAATCCTGCAGCTGCCTTCTGAACTCTTCCATGAGGAGAGTGACGTACTCTTAATCTCTCCTGAAGCAAAATGAGAGCTGAGGGAGACTCAGGAATGCAGACATGGAGCCCATGCTCCAAACCCACTCTGTGTTGCATGTCTTCATGCAGACTGCAAGAAATCCTTCATCTTTCAACAGTCAAGATAGGTCCAGTGTTGATGGCAATGCGCTGTCTATAATCCACTTTCCCATCCATCTTATGTCTCCACTCACAGGATTTTTCAGGAAATGGTGTACGATCACTCATGCCTATGTAATCCAACCCTTCCTCTCCTGCCGTTTTCCCTGTCTTTTTCTAAGACTTCTTATGGGAAGAAATCATTTCATGTTACTCCCTATATCTAACTCTCAGACATAATTCCAATCCTAAAGGTCACTCTTCTTCTCAAGGAAACACATAATCTTCACACCAACCTGGGGACTTTGGGGCTTCTGGAAGCCTAAAGGTTCATTACAAAAGAATGACAGATGCTACCCTCCAGTACTTTGAAACAGAATCCCACCCTACAACTTTGCTTTTGCTTTTGGAAATCACCGAATCTTGAAAAGCGCACACAGCAAGATCATCACTGCCCTCTGGGACCTGAACACATCCCACTTAGATGAGAAAGTCCAATGCAGGGCTGCTCCCAGCTTGAATGTAAAGCAAGAGTGGAGGCAGTAAGCTCCAGACTGGACAGTGATATCTGTAGCCTGGGTGGCAACTTTTACTGCTATTCCCTGGAAAACCTAGAAAGACCTGAATGGTGTGGGTCAAAGGGGCTCCCATTTCTGCAGAAATTGGAGGTGAGGGTTCAGTGACTCTTTCGCTCCCAAGGGTGCACAAAGAGACAATCTATTTGTGAATCTTTACCCTTGGGTAGAGGAGAGCAACTTCTCCAAGGGAGCCTGCCAAGATTTACCACAGACCTGGTACACTTAGTGGTCAGGAGGGAGAGTAACTAACTGAGTTATTAAGACTGATGTGTATGTATTTGAGTGAAAAATTGTTGGGGAGAGATGGCCCCTGATTCCTACAAATGCAATGCAGAATATGTAACCATCCTACAGTGACAATTGAAGCCATGGAGGCTGTGGTCTCAGTGAGAGTCTTTGTTTCTACTTACTCATCTATTAAAAATTATTTCCACATGAGACATGTTAAAGTAAAACTTATTAGCAGTGCTGGGGATCCAACCCAGGGCCTCACACTTGATGAGCAAACACTCTACCACTGAGCTACATCCCCAGCCGTAAAGTAATTTTTTTAAGTTGGAAAAAGAAGGAAAGGATCATCCAAAAGCTGCCTAGGCGCAAACCTCTGGACCAAGGACCAGGGAAACTGGGACGCCCATTAACCCCCATCTGGACTTATAAGCCGAGATCCCTTTGTTTCTTCAGTCTTAGCAAAGGTGAGCAGGTCATATTTTCTTCAACACAGCCATACAATCGCTTGAAGCTCTAAGAGACTTAGCAACCACATGAAATGCGCAGAGTTTTTCTGGTCCTGTAACACTCTTTCATGAGACAACTGGGGAGATGGAAACGGTAGTGACTGTGGGTAATGTTGAGTCACACTTGGTCATTTTTGTGGTCATGATGTGGTACTGTGATAATGTTAAAAAAAGGGGGTCCTTATCTGTTACAGTGTATTCCTGGAGGTAATGACTTGATGGGTATACTTGGCTTCTCAGTACTCCGGAGGGAAGAAAGAAAAAAGGAAGAAAGTATGATGGGGCATAGATGAAACAACAATTGAAAGTTAATGATTGTTGAGGTTGATGACTCTTGAATTTAATGGGTACTCAGGGTGCATTGTACTATACCTTCTGCTTTTATGTGTTCGAAATTTTCCAGAATCAAATGTTAAAAATAAGGAAAGGAACACTTGGATTAGTGAGGCACGTGGGGGCAAGAAATGAGAAAGGGAAGACATGAGAAATGGTCATGTCCGTGGGAACAATAGAAGAGAAATACGAAAAATACCTGTGAATTATCAGTCCACAGGTACTTTTAGGTGTCCTTCCAATTGTAGATGCTCGTAGATAAAAGCAAATGGTGCCCCACGGTGAGAAACAACAAATAACCAGAGAGGGGAATGTCTTCCTCCCTTGTTAATCAACCATATTTTGCTCTAAATAGGCATCCTTTTTTGTCATGGTTGTTATTGAACAAACAGATTCTGTATGTGATAATATGCACCTCTGATAAGAATGTGGAGGATGTCAGATTGGAGATTTATGTACCCCAAATAAACCAGTAGGTAGGAATTATTATTATGTGAGCATGGTGGAGAAAATAACTGAGATGCAAACAGGTTTTTCAGGGTCAGAACCAAGGATACAGCCCTTTACCAAATTCAGAACCATTTTTAAGGCAATAGAGATATAGCAAAGGAAATTTGAACCTTCTGCTTTGAAACTTTGACCTTAGGGGGTAACTCTGTTCCTAGGGATCCATTTTCCTGGGGCAGGGGGTGACAATCTTTCCAGTGTGGTGACCCACCAAATATCACAGCTCCGTTCATTGTCATGCCAGTGGTTAGACAGGGTACTACCTCAGTAAAATTCTCAAATTAGTGTGTGTGTGTGTGTGTGTGTGTGTGTTTGGAGACAGAAGAATTTTTGTGTATGTGCCCATTTCTCTCTCTCTCTCTCTCTCTCTCTCTCTCTCTCTCTCTCTGTGTGTGTGTGTGTGTGTGTGTGTGTGTGTGTGTGTGGAGAGAGAGAGAGAGAGAGAGAGAGAGAGAGAGAGAGAGAGAGAGAGAGAGAGATATCAGCTTATTCCCATGGGAATGATGGGATTGGGCCTGGTTGGAAAGGAGTGGTGAGAAGCAGTTCTAACAAATATAACTACTTTTCTAAACCAAATATATAGAAAAGTCATCTGAAAAAGGTTAATTCTTATTAAGTATTTGTTGATCTTCGTAAATGCCAACATGTACACTCAAACAATCTCTGGAAGCAAAGAAAGTCACAGATTATCTCACCATTAAAATTTTCACTGTATGCGTTGTTATACATTGACTCTCCATTTATATGCTATGCATATGTATGTTGTAAGTGGTCCAGATGATACCAAAAATAAGCATTGTAATCTAGGGGTTTTTTTGCTTGATATTATTTTTATTTGTGGAAGTAGGCATATGAGTACTTGTGAAGATATAAAAATTGGATCACATTTTCCCACACATTGAGCAAATTGTACTTTTAAGAATGAGACAATCAGATGCAATCAAAATGGCCCTGGAAATATAGAGCATCTCATCTCCATAAGCTGGCTGCGTGTAATGACAGATGGAAAGAGCCTCAAGTCTTCCTACCACTGTCAAAATTTAAGGTGGGTGCTGGCAGGGTCCAAAGAGGAGAATGTGGTCAAGGGTGGATGCTTAGCACAGGAGACACATGCCCTTTGTAGCATCCAGCTCATGAGGGGTGGGAGGAGGGAATCAATGCTCATTTCTGCATGCCAGTTTCCCATGAGAGATTATGAGTCTAAATTGCAAGGATACACCGGTTTACCTTTATTATCTCTGAGGATCTGTTAACATTTCCTTACCACAAGTGATTCTTTATTACAAAGTAGAGAGACATCCCTCAAAAGTCTCATGATATTTTCTGATTATTCTTTGCATTTGTTTTTTGAACATTTACATGAAATGTTTTTGAATTTTCAATGACAATACATCTTTCTTTTTTTGTTTTTTTGTTTGTTTGTTTGTTTTTGGTGGTTCCAGGGATTGAACCCAGGGCCTTGTGAATGCTAGGCAAGCACTCTCCCAACTGAGCTATATTCCTAGCCCTGTTTTTGAATTTTCAACATTTCCTTATAAGTTTGCTAACCCAGAAATAAGCAACAGTTTTTTTTTTCCAGCTGGGGTTGTGCAAATGCTCTTATCCATGTGAAAAACAAACATGTTTTCCTCATAATTCAGGTCATTACTCCAGTATTTTCCATTCATATTATTCTAAGTTACTGAGATTTGTAGGTGTTTGGGGCTGCTCTTCCACAGGATACATTTCTTCCTTGTGGGTGACCTCTTCATGCAGGTCTCCCTCTGCTGGTCCAGCTGCCAGATTGGTAAAGTTAAGTAGATTGGTATGGGCTCCGACCTGAGGGATGCATCTTTGATGCTAAGGTCCCCACTTAGGTATTGCCTCTGTGTTCTGAGATCTCCTCCCCTCCTTATGTGTGGGTTATGAGATGCCTGTCTGGAGAGTGTATCTCTGGGGCTAGCTGTAAATGAGGGGAGAACCTGGAGGGACACTGGATGCATGGAGGTTTTCCGACCAGGGCAGATTCTGGGGGTGACCTGGTATCAATTTGCTCTCCTGTGGTCTTGCTTCTTCTCCATGTTTTAGTTCTCTTTGGGCTCTACTGTGATAAAGTGGGTCAGAATTCACAACATTGTTCTGTGTGAAACATCAGCAGTCATTCTGGTGATGACTGGGTAGTTTTCAGTGGAAGTGATATCCCTGGGACACTCAGGGTCACTGTGCTCTCCTTATTCCTCTTGAAAGTTGTGGCAGTAAGTAAATACTATGTATACAGTAATTCCAAATGAGGAGATTAAAACAGCCTTGTAGGAGAAGCTACTTTGTAGTCACTAAGGACCTTCATATTCTCCTTTGCCACCTACCTACCACCTACTCAGAAGCAAGGCTACTTCCTCACTCTAATAGATGATTAGAGGAATAATAGGATAGGCAGAGTTAGTGATTCTATTTCTGGATCTCTTTACCTTGCTGTAGCTTGGTTGTGTGTGCTCCTCTTCCTGTTTATACATGTTGTCTAAAGTATTCCTCTAGGATATGCACACATTCTGTTTATATCTATTTATTTACTATTTTTATTAGACTTCCTTAAAAACTCCAGCAGAAGACATTCTACTGTGCCTTTGTCATCTCAATTTGAGCCGTTAATTTTACCTTTCAAGATTGCTTTTCAAGGCTTTTATAATTAGAATGTGTCTGTGTCAAGAGAATTTGTAAAATCTAATCTGAAAATACTCTTGTGTGAGAGGTTCCTTTAGAACCCTGGGGGATGACAGTGGCTTTTCAGTCACCTATGTAGATACCAGGTGATTTCAGACTGCTATGTTATGAATATGTGTCCTCAATTCATTTGTTGAATCTTAACCCCCAATAAAACAGTATTACATAATAATGCACTTTTAGAGGTGATTAGGTCATAACAGTTCATCCCTCATGCACAGATTAGTGCTCTAATGAAAGGGCCAAAGGGAAATATGTAGGTACCCTTTTGTTTCATTATTCCTTCCACCAATTTTTTTTTACTTTATAAATTTTTTGTTTCAATTAGTTTTACATTATATTGGGATGCATTTATGCATTTTGATATAGCATACATATGGGTTATAATTTCTCAGACTGTACATGTTGTAGAATCACGTTGGTCATGCAGTCATATGTGTACATAAGGTAATAATGTCTGTTTCATTCTACTATCCTTCCTATCCCAATATCTTCTCCCCTCCCTTAACTCTCCTCTACCTAATCTAAAGTAACTCTGTTCTTCCTTAGACACCCACCCCTTATTGTGAATTAGCATCTGCATATCAGAGAAAACATTTGGCCTTTGGTTTTTTGGGATTGGCTTATTTCACTTAGCATGATATTCTCCAACTTTGTCCCTTTACCAACAAAAGCCATAATTTCATTCTTCTTTAAGGCTGAGTAATATTCCATTGTGTATATTTACCACATTTCTTTATCCATTCATCTGTTGACGGGCCCTAGGTTGGTTCTATAGTTTAGCTATTATGAAGTGAGTTGTTATAAACATTGACATGGCCGAGTCACTGTAATATGTTGATTTTCAATTTTGAGGACAGTGTTATTCCCTCTGATGGAGCAATGTCTAAAGTACTATCTTGGAAATAGACAGTAGCCTTTACTAGACACCAATCCTGAAGGCACCTCCATGTTGAACTTTCCAGCTTTTAGAACTGCGAGAAATAATTTTATGTTATTTATAAATTACCCATCCCTAGGTATTTTGTTTTAACAGAATAAATAGACTAGTAACAGGGTCAAATATCTTCGAGTTGGAAACTGCATTAGGATTCTTGCAAAGTTGATATAAGTTTAAGTTAACAACTGGTAACAGGTTTCTATGATTTGGATATTAAATGGTTCCCAAAGGCACAGGTTTTAAAAGATTTGGTCACTAACCTGTAGTGCTACTGGGAGCTGGTAGAACTTTTAGAAGGTGGATCCTATTTGAAGGACATTAGGTCAACAGGGACTTGTTCTTGAAAGGTACATTGGAATTCTGGTGCCTTTCTGTCTCATATTTTCTGCTTCCAGTCACCATGAGGTGAGCAGCTTTGTTTCACCACACACTTCATGATGTACTTCCTTGCTACAGGTCCAAAAGTAATAATATCTAGGGACCCATGGGCTGAAACCTTTGAAACCATGAGTCAAATAAAATACTTCTTCTTTTAAACTGATTATTCTTAGGTATTTGTTACAGTGATGAAAAGCTGACTGACAGGTCAAACCAGCTCTTTCTTACCAGAGCAAACCAAACCTCAAAGATGACATGTGGCTTGCCCAAGGATACAAACATAGTTAATAACAATGGGAAAGTATGAGAACACTGCTCTTTTGATTTCCAGGCAAATGTTCCTTCTAACAAATTCCTCTGAAAGAAGACTGGCTCTTATTTCAACCTCTAAACATATACTCAGTGTGGGGGAATTGAATAGTTATGGTTATTCTCTCCAAGAGCACATTAGTCTATGCTCACTCAGAAAATTCAAATATATGAATGAATCTGTTCAATGTCCTAAAACCATTGACATCCATTGTGGGGAGGCATCTATTAAATCCTACTCCTGAACCTAGGAGAGTGGAATCCCAATCTTGACATTTAGAGGGAAGGTGCATGAATCTCCAAGGGAGATTAACATAGCATCAAATGTTTTCACTAAAAAATAGTAATAATCTTGGTATTGGTCATGGGCTCTGGAGTTAGCAGCTTTCCTGGAGATTGTGGTCTTGTATTCTGTTTTTGTCAAATGAAGGAAAATCATCCTGGGCTATGAACTTCCTGAGGATACAAATTGTTGTACATTTGTTTCTCATAGCACAGAATACCTAGCACAGTAATACATTTAAATGTACACTTCATGTACATTCCTGTGCATGAAGTACCTATAATGGATAATCAGGTGAACTGAGTAGCAACTTTGAGAGAGTTCATGAACAGAATGATGCTCTCTTTTCCTATATTCTCTGTATGGGAGCACTGTGCTATCAGCTGGTTTTAAAGTGGGGGATAGCAAAGAGATATAAATGTTAAGGCTTTCCATAAAGACCTTTTTACTTTATTTGCATTATTATTATTATTTAGTGTTAATATATGTTAATATATGAAGATTATTATTCCCATTTTTATTTAACAGATTGCACAACATAAGGCTCAGAGAGTTTAAGTCTTGTACCTGAAGTCATACAGCCAGGAAATACTTAGGTTCAGGTCTGTCTGAGCCTGAACCCCTTGCTTATGCTTCCTCTGCTCTATACTCAGGGATAATATCCCTCTCTCCACTTTATTCCCAGGGATCAGATTCTGAAAGGTTCCTGAGGGATTCATGCCAGAGACTTGTCGTTCCTGAAAACCCCTACTCCCACCTTGATTAATCATTTTTTTCTGTAGAGAGTGGGCCTGGAACCAGGTGAAGCCCGAGTCTCCATTCCAGGGGCTTTCTCTAAAATCTGTCGCTGTTGTTGACTCCAGTAGAATCTGTTTCAGGAAGAGGTTTGTCTGCCTGCGCGGGACAGCGGTGCCATTCATCACTGCAGGAGGACAGAATCCGGGGCTGGGGGCCGCACGTCGAGAGGGGAGGGGCCAGGGGGCGGCCCCCTTGTGACCAGCCCTGAGGAGAGGTCAGGAGAGAAGGCTGGCTGAGGAGCGCCTGGACAGCAGCAGCAGCTGACGTTCTATATCACGCGCCTTGGGCCCAAGGTAACGCAGACCTTTATACAAACGCCTGGGCTGGGGGCGTTGCAGGGGGCCAAGGTGGGAGAAGGGGGCAGCGGGCAGGGACTTCAGGGATCACGCACTGTGGCTGGAGGTAGTCATGGGGGTGGCGACGCGTGGAGGGAGTAAGAAAAAATATGAATTCAAAGAGAAATCCTAAAAAATGAGGGGGCAAAAGCCAGAAAAGGGGTGTGAGAGCACAAGCGCAAAAGAGCATGAGAGGGCGCAAGAGCTTGTCGTACTGAAAGTGCACTTGGGGGTTCGGCCACAGGATAGAACATATCCGGACCTAGAAGCAGAGGTAAAATAGGAACAGGGGAACACTTTCTCGAGTCCATTTTCCAAAGGTGGCCTCCTTTCAGCCATATTTAAGATAAAATGTTGACCCAAGTGTTTTTAGGATATAAGGAAAGAACGTCAGAGGAAGCTGTACCAAAGCGAGGCTGGAAAGGCAGTCAGAGGGTGGCGCCTTTTTTAAAGAAGTTTCCATCCTTCCTGTCCTAATGCTCAGGCTGTTCCCCGCTCTCTACATTTTATTCCTCATCTTTCCTCCCCACCGCCTCAATACCAGCATGATCAGATCTCCTTTAAACCAGGTAGCCGGCCTGGGTCTGCACACCAGCTCCCGGAGCCTCTCGGTTGAGGGGGTGGAGCTCACAGCAGCCGCTGGCTGAGATGTGAGGGCCAGTGGGAGGGGTCCCGAGAGCGCTAACGGCGCACCGCGGCCATGACGCTGGGCATATCATTCACAGAAGTTCCTGTCTCATTCCATCTACAGTCGCGGCTCCTTTCCAGACGCGTTTCTTCTCAAGCTCGGCAGTGAGCGGATGGCCCAGTTTCGAGAAGCTTCCCTGTCCTCCAGCTCCGTGGCCCGTTGGACCTCTGGAGGTGGAGGAGGAGCCTCTCAGGAGCAGGGAGTCGAGAAGGCGGGGAAAATGGAGGCGGAGGCCCTGGGGGCGGCGATGGTTTACGCGGTCCAGGAAGCAGAGGAGATGAAGCTGGAGCCGTGGCAGGAACGCAAGCCTGCACCCGAGGGGAACTTGACGTGGAGCGACATTGGCGGCGACGAGAAGGTGCTCCCTTCAAACCCCCCTTGCTGTCACAGCAGCTCCTCGCCCGTTTGTCCGCGCCGCAAGCCCCGCCCTCGGCCCCAGCCCGGGTCCCGCTCCCGAGGCCGGCACGGGCTCTTGGCCCCACCCCCACCTCCAGCGCGGCCCCCACCACCGCCTCCACTACCCCCGTCACGTCCCTCGACCTGGCGCAGATCCCGGCGTAGGTCCAGGCCTGGGTCCAGGCCCCAGACGCGGAGAAGCTGCACTGGTGACCTAGGCGGTTCTGGGGATCAAGGTGGCTTAGGGGACTGGTTACTGGAGGTTGACTTTGATCATGGTCCTACAGGCTGCTCTCATGTGGAGAGCTTTAAAGTAGCTAAGAACTGGCAGAAGAATCTGAGGATGATCTACCAGCGTTTTGTTTGGAGTGGAACCCCAGAGACTAGGAAACGTAAGGCAAAATCATGCATTTGTCATGTATGTAGTACTCATATGAACAGACTCCACTCTTGTCTCTCCTGTGTCTTCTTTGGCTGCTTTACTGAGAAACATATTCATAAACATGCAGAAACAAAACAGCACAATTTAGCTGTAGACCTCTATCATGGAGTTATATATTGCTTTATGTGTAAGGATTATGTATATGACAAAGATATAGAACAGATTGCCAAAGAAACAAAAGAGAAAATTTTGAAATTATTAACTTCCACCTCAACAGACATTTCTTATCAACAGTTTATGTCATCTGGGGTTGGAGAGAAACAGTCAACCTCTGAGTCAAAGGAAGAGGAACCAAAATTGGTGAAACCCAAGAAAAAGAGAAGGAAAAAGTCAGTGTATACTGTAGGCCTGAGAGGGCTAATCAATCTTGGAAACACCTGTTTTATGAATTGTATTGTTCAGGCACTTACTCATATTCCTCTCCTGAAAGATTTCTTCCTCTCTGACAAGCACAAATGTATAATGACAAGCCCTAGCTTGTGTTTGGTCTGTGAAATGTCTTCTCTTTTTCATGCTATGTATTCTGGGAGCCGGACTCCTCATATTCCTTATAAATTACTGCACCTAATATGGATTCATGCAGAACATTTAGCAGGGTACAGGCAGCAGGATGCCCATGAGTTTCTTATTGCAATATTAGATGTGCTACATAGACACAGCAAAGATGATAGTGTTGAGCAGGAGGCCAGTAACCCCAACTGCTGTAATTGTATCATAGACCAAATCTTTACAGGTGGCTTGCAGTCAGATGTCACATGTCAAACCTGCCATAGTGTCTCCACCACCATAGACCCATGCTGGGACATCAGTTTGGACTTGCCTGGCTCTTGTGCCACATTTAGTTCCCAGAGCCCAGAGAGGGCTGACAGCACGGTGAGCAGGGATGACCGCATACCAGGAATCCCCTCACTAACAGACTGCTTACAGTGGTTTACAAGGCCAGAGCACCTAGGAAGCAGTGCCAAAATCAAGTGCAGTAGTTGCCAAAGTTACCAGGAATCTACCAAACAGCTCACAATGAAGAAATTACCCATTGTAGCCTGTTTTCATCTCAAACGGTTTGAACACGTAGGCAAACAGAGGAGAAAGATTAATACTTTTATCTCTTTTCCATTGGAGCTGGACATGACTCCTTTTTTGGCCTCTACTAAAGAGAGCAGAATGAAAGAAGGCCAGCCATCATCAACAGATTGTGTGCCCAATGAGAATAAGTATTCCTTGTTTGCAGTGATTAATCACCATGGAACTTTGGAAAGTGGCCACTATACCAGCTTTATCCGTCAACAAAAGGACCAGTGGTTCAGTTGTGATGATGCCATCATCACCAAGGCTACCATTGAGGACCTACTCTACAGTGAAGGGTATTTGCTGTTCTATCACAAACAGGGTCTAGAGAAAGACTAATCTTACCAGACCAGAAAAAAAGAAACGATTAGGTAAGGATCCTGAAGTGACACACAAATCTACCTGGAATGGACAATGACAACAATACCCTTAAAACAACAAGCACCTCGTGAAGTAACACAAAAACCTACCTGGAACGGACAGTGACAATAACACCTATATGACAACTAGCACTTTGATATAAAGGACCTACTTTAATAGGGACCATGAGTCTGTAGGAGGAAAAAAATGAATACTAACCAGTGATCATTCAGCCTTAGAAATGGGAGGGAGAAGGGGTTGGAAATGGTCACATAAAGCATAATTAAATGAAAAGAGTGTTCAAGATGAGGAAAGGTGGGAATAGAGGTGTTCTGACACTACTTATGCCATTTATTTCTACAAAAATATTGTGGGAAGTCCTTAAATATTCCTTTATTAGGAAAAAGTTTCACAATTGGTGTTCCAGCTGTGGGCAATCAGCCAAATAGTTTCAAGAAAAAGAGTATTTTAAAAGAAAAATTTAAAAGCTTTAAAAGAAAACATTTAGAGAGAAAAAAATTTTTAAAGTTTCAAAAGAATATTTTAAATGTTAAAAATGTTTTAAGTTAAATATTTTTAAAAGAAATATTTTGAAATATTTTTTTAATTTAAAAATGATTGAAAATTATTAAAATGTTTAGAAACAGAATATTTAGAAATCTTAAATTTTAAGAAAGGTAAAATGAGTTAAAACAAGGTTAAAAAAGTTTACAGAAAAATTAAAGAAATACTTTTAATTTAAAAAGTTATAGAAAGAAAACATTTAAAATCAGAAGTTAAAGTGAAAAATAGATTTTTAAAAATTAAAGCATGAAATATATTGAAAAATTAAGTTTACAGAAGTATGATAATTATAAATTTTTCATAATATGAAGAATGGAATGAAAATTCAAGTAAAGTTTAGATACGTGTTTTAAAATAAGAAAGTTAAGAACAATTCAAGACAAAGATGAGATTTGCTTAAAACTTTTCGAAAGAGAAAAAAAATTTTAAATTATAGAAGAACCTTAAATAAGTTCAATTTGAGAGAGCTAAACAAAAATTTAAACATTTAAGGATAAAAAGAAAAAACTAAAACTTTTGAAAAGAAAAGCACTCATGTAAAAATTGACAATTGAAAATTTTAAGATATTCAAATAGAAAAAAATTAAAAAGTTTTATTTTTATTTAAGTATATCAAAATACAGTATAGAATATTAAAAGACGGGTATAGAAGGAGTAAACACAGGAGATAGGAATAACAAGACAAAAGGGTTTGTGAATATGTATATCTTTTGAATTATGTGTTAAAACAGAAGTAAAATTTGGGACAAATAGACACTTTAACCCTTATCTTAACATCTGTGAGATGGCTATGAGGCCTGAACAATAGCCCACCTTTCCCTCTCAGATTCCATGCCCCTTCTGATTTCCTGAAGGAAGTACAGCTACTTAGGCAGAATCAACTGCATCTGAGAAAGATGAAAACATTAGGGGCTTTCCCATTTAGAACTGCATTATTCACACAAATTCTTGGCTTCTGAAAAGAGGCTTTTAGATAATTTGATGGTTTAGAAAACTTAGATCACAACTATGAAGCTCTGTCTTTGGTGTTTGAGCCCCCATTGCCTGATTGAGGAAGTGGCAGGGACCCATGTCTGAGGACCTCCCACCCTCTCTGCTTTCTGTCTTTCTGCTCTTGGGGAAATAAGACCTTTAATTTCCACAGTAGAGCTATGGGTTTGTGCTTGGCGGTCCTTCTGTGCATTCCTTATTATTTCTCTTTTCTGTTCATTCATGCCTGATTCCCTGAACCCCTCATTTAACCTGGCCTTTACCTAGGTCTCTGAGCCTCAGCCTGCAAGGCTCCTTCCTTGACTATTCAAGACCCAACTCACAGATGACGTCTCTGGAACCTTCCCTGGATACTCTAGGCAGGCATAAATTGGATAACTGTCACCCATCCCTTACCCCTCTCACTGTGCCTCCAAAGTACTTTGTCCATACCTCAGTGATAGTACTTATTCTACTGTGATTCTACTGTAGCTTTGTGATTGTCTGCCCCTCTGCACCAGGTATCCATCCTGACAACAGAGGGCCAAGCCTTATTCATTTTCGTGTTAATAAATGTTTGTTGAATGTGGGAGAGAGTTCTATTATTTGCTCTATTCACCTTGTCAATACTGTATTTTCACTCATTCATTCATCCATTAAGGTTTCATCAAATGCACAGTGCTGTCATATGATATAATCAGTGCAGTATCTTCTCCAAACACGTGTGAGATGCTGCTCAGCTGCAGAGAATGTCTTAGAAATTTCCTCCTGGAGTGTGGAGGAAGGCCCAGGTGCAATGCAAGGAAAAGAGCACAGTCATAATAATTGGCAGTCATGGGAGACTGGGTGGGAGTGGGGAAAAATAGCTGAAGGTAAAGCTGAGCTCTCTGGTATATATGTGGCAATACTACCCCTCATCGCAGTGTCCCTCAGACCCCCCCACAGTCTCTCACAACTATGTTCTAGACCTATCCTTCATAGGTCTAGAACATAATTTGCCTTCCCTGTGACTGTACCTCACCTTTCCACAATGTTATCTATCACACTGAACATTATAACTGATACCGAGGAGTGATGTCTGGTGGCTTATATTTATGGGAGAGCTATAGTTCATTTATCACTTTTGATCTTCCTCCATTCTTTGTGGATGGAGTGAGGCTATGAATCACTTTGCCCTGCCTCTGTCCTTGTACCCAGAATGGACACATCTCAGGCAGAGACAGTTTAGAATTTCCAATTATCTGCACCACTGCCACAATAGTAATTCTTCTAAGGGTTGGCATAGGACCCACGTAGGGCCAAGCTAAGTCTATTGCTAAATTGTTTATGGACACTAGAAGAAAAGAATGCATTTCTCCCACCCTATATCTATGCAGTATATCTAGGTTAGGGTGACATGAATCTGAGAGTTCAAAATGCATACCATGAGGAGAAAAGAGAATCAGAGTTTGGGAGAAAGAGTCCAGAGAGTATCATTTGGACATTGTGGATTCAGCTGTGCCTGAAGCCCCCAAATTTCCAGATGAGTCAATAACATCATTCACTTTACTTAAGCTAATTTGAGTATGAATCCTGTCACTTGAAGCCAAGTGTTTTCAACATACTTACATAGTTGTATAGTTAGCTGGGGGCAACTCATTCCTAAGATCACAAAGGGTGGAAAATGGAGCGGATAGTGACCTCACATAAACTACATCATGTCATACTTAGAATCCAGAATGGCCTCTACAAGTCAAAGAAGCAGGTGTCAGCTCAGCCACTGATCTGTGTTGTATCCTTTGTCCCATTTGTTAGTGTTCACATAGTTCCTTTGACTTTCTGGTACACTTAGGGAATAAAAATTGTTACCTATCTGGAAGAACATGTCCTAGCATATTACCAGGATTGCCTGACCAGACCTCAGATTTTTTTTAATATTTATTTTTTAGTTGGACACAATATCTTTATTTATTTATTTTTATGTGGTGCTGAGGATCAAACCCAGGGCCTCATATGTACTAGGCAAGCACTCTACGACTGAGCCACAACCCCAGCCCAGACCTCAGATTTAAATCCTCCACCACCAAGGTATTCTTCAACTGAGACATTTTTCACTTTGTCATACAGGATCTGTATTAGAGTCTGCCTTAATGTTGACCATACATGATAAACAAGAAATAGGAAGCAAGAGAGTTCGAAAGTCTTCCCAAAAATAAACAGTAATGATAAGGAAAAGGTGGAACATCAAGCCCTGAGTTCAAGGCCTTAAACAAAAGGTTGTGCTGCTCCTTACAGGCAATCCATGGCTTTACAAACTGCAATAATTTGGGTTCTTTCTTATATTGCACCTACTTTTCATCCAAGCAGTGATATTAATACCATGCAGCCTTCAAAGATCCCAAACATAATAAGGAAAAAGGGCACTCAGAAGAAAGAGGCAATATACCAGCAGGTAAAAATGTATTGCTCATTTCTGGGTTAGCAAACTTACAAGGAAATATTGACTTGGCTTTTGGCTGGCTGCTGAACCTGTGGCTTGGATCCTAGCTTCTCTGAGATTGCCTTACTTCTTTTAATACAGACAGGCAGTGCACAGTTTACAAGGACTTAGGTCTTCTGAGCCTCCATTTGGTCATGGGTAAGGTGAGAACCATGAGAAAGCCAGCCTCTCCTAATTCATTTATGCAGGACATGGAAAAGGAGCACTGCTTACTGTGACACTAGGAATGCAAAACCAGGAACAAAGAAAATAAGCCAGAGTCCCTCACTGAGGGAAAGGACATGAAGATGAACATTAGCTAACAAACATACAAGGGCACTTGCAATCCTCAGCCTAATGTAGGTGAAGTGGGATTGCAAATGTGCTTCAAATGTTTTGTGAAAGCAGTTGTAGTGACCAGATACACCACTTCAGTCAGCCCAGAGCCTATCATTACCAAACAAACTTCTTCTTCACCAATAATGGTGACGTGGGAAAATGTGTCACACTGGCACGATGCATTATTTTTGCCAAAATTGGAATGAATGTGTCTGGGTGGTTTACGCCTTTCTGAATGTCACTAGTTCCACAAATTGGCCTGCCTCTGAATCTCATGGTGGACTCAGTAAAACAGATTGGAAGTGCCCTGTCCAGAGTTTCTCATTCCTTGCTGACACTTTGACAACTGACGCCTATGCTTGGGAATGGGGACTGCACTTTCAGAATCTCTGATGTGGGTTCATGTAAAATAAAACAAGCAAAAGAAAAACAAAACAAAACACCAAACAAACAGATAAACAAAACAGGACAAGGTAAGAAGACCTGAGTAGCAGGAGCCATTTCTGATGGAACTGATCCCAGAATGATTTCCATCTCAGCTGCTCTCATAGATTTCCATGTGCAGCAGGTCCTGGGGTATGTTGGTGGTGAAGGGTGGCATAGAAAGAGCAAGATCAGGAAAAAATGTGCTTCTGTGCTCTTGGGGCCCTGGGACCTTTAAAATCGGCTCTCTGAAACCCCACTCAGGCTTCTTTTTCCCACCTGGGCCTCTTCCCCTCAGTGACCTCACTTTCCTGAGGCCAGCATCCCAAAAGGCAGACTGAAGCCACTGCCTGGCTATGACTAGAGCCACAGGGGGAAGGGCTGTCAACTGGCATTCAGTCTTCAGGGACTCACACTGTATGTCCAATCTCCTCCAAGGACCTGGACTCCCTCCTGCTTTCCCTTCATTGACACCAAATCCAGTGATATACCCTGCAGGCCAGCCTTCTGGGATCTCACACAATAGGAGCAGATGGGGCTCTCAGAACATGAGGCTCCACCCAGGCAGGATCCCAAGCAAGTGATGACCTTTTGTCACTAAAACCCATGCTGCTGGAAATATACTGGTGCAACTTTATGTCCCATAGTTTTGTGTCTATTGGTGGGACAAACCCCTGGACATCTGTGCAAAAGGCATTCCTGGAGTCTACTGTGTGCCAGGCTGGAAGTGATGAGCCTAGACTGCTCCCTGTCATCAAGAAGCTCAGAGACCAGCAGGGCACACAGACAGGTCACCAGCAGATTCAGTCTGGAGTGCATGGGGCTCCAGTGGGGAATGAAAGGGTACTTCCAGGGAGAAACATTGCCCAACAAATTGAAGTAATGCCCATCGATTCATTTCTGACTGGAGGCCACTGTACCTCATGTGTAGTACCAGGCATCAGATTTGACATGACAGGATGCTCAGTGAACACTGGGGGAAGAAGCAAATAGACCTTCAGTTCTGACACTGAGACTGCAATGCCAGGCAGGGCCCTGGGACTGTTTTCCCACTGTGTCTTCAGACTTGCTGTGTGAATTTGGGCCAATCAAGTCTCTTTCTGGCCTTTCTTCCTATATCAATGACATGGAAGGTACCTAAGTTGTGAGAGGTTAGGTTGGTGGATAAGGGTGTGGGATGTGGGCCAAACAATGGTTTGCATCCTGAATGCCCACCCCTGGCTCTGTGAGCTCCAACAGGTGACCTAAACGCACTCTGTCTTGGATTACTGCTGTGTAAAATGAGGCTGATCATAACAACAACCCCTAGGTCTGTCCACTACTCTTTGTGGACAGTATTCAATATGTAAAGAAATATCAAGTGCTTAGAACAGAGATTGGAGCACAGTGAAGTGAGAAGCATGTAAGTTCTATGTTCCATCTGAACACGCAAGTTAGCTTTCGTCCCTGGAGCTTTGTATTTGTTACTAGACCTGGAACAGTCTTCCACTATAATTTCCCTTCTCTTCTGATTGCTGTTCAACCATCACCAAGAGAGGCCTCCCCTGATCCACCCTCTAAGGGAACAAAACTCTGTCCCTGTCTCTTCCATTTCTAAGATTTATTCCCCTCTCCATTAATTTTGCTTGACTTTATTTCCCACATTACCATACCTGCTTACTCTGTGTCTTCTCTAATAGGATCAAAGTAGACCAAAGGGAGAATTTTGTTTTTCTTTTCTTAAGTGCTACCTTCAATTTCCCTAGAAAAATGTAGAGAACACATTAGTAATTAAAAGTCATGGGTTGACTACTTATTCATTTAAAAATTAGCTTCAATGAGATGCCTACTGTCATCATTCTCATTATACCAGATAGACTGTACAATCAGGACTGAGACCTTAAGTTCACACAAATTGACCTCTCTATTTCGAAAATGGTTCTGGGTGTGCAAGTGATGCACATGACTGTGAAAATTATGTCTGAAATTTGAAATTCCAATCCTCACATGATTCCAAGAGTGACAATTACTTTCGGTCACTTTGGGTTCAAATGAGTAAAATTTACAATCATAGACGGTGTACAACTTAAATGTTCCTCAGGTACCAGTTCCACTTAATCACACATTTAAAATAATAAAAAAATTAAAACCATTTCATGTAAATGTTCTAAAAGCAAATGCAAAGAATACTCAGAAAATATCATGAGACTTTTGAGGGATGTCTCTCTACTTTGTAATAAAGAATCACTTGTGGTAAGGAAATGTTAACAGATCCTCAGAGATAATAAAGGTAAACCGGTGTATCCTTGCAATTTAGACTCATAATCTCTCATGGGAAACTGGCATGCAGAAATGAGCATTGATTCCCTCCTCCCACCCCTCATGAGCTGGATGCTACAAAGGGCATGTGTCTCCTGTGCTAAGCATCCACCCTTGACCACATTCTCCTCTTTGGACCCTGCCAGCACCCACCTTAAATTTTGACAGTGGTAGGAAGACTTGAGGCTCTTTCCATCTGTCATTACACGCAGCCAGCTTATGGAGATGAGATGCTCTATATTTCCAGGGCCATTTTGATTGCATCTGATTGTCTCATTCTTAAAAGTACAATTTGCTCAATGTGTGGGAAAATGTGATCCAATTTTTATATCTTCACAAGTACTCATATGCCTACTTCCACAAATAAAAATAATATCAAGCAAAAAAACCCCTAGATTACAATGCTTATTTTTGGTATCATCTGGACCACTTACAACATACATATGCATAGCATATAAATGGAGAGTCAATGTATAACAACGCATACAGTGAAAATTTTAATGGTGAGATAATCTGTGACTTTCTTTGCTTCCAGAGATTGTTTGAGTGTACATGTTGGCATTTACGAAGATCAACAAATACTTAATAAGAATTAACCTTTTTCAGATGACTTTTCTATATATTTGGTTTAGAAAAGTAGTTATATTTGTTAGAACTGCTTCTCACCACTCCTTTCCAACCAGGCCCAATCCCATCATTCCCATGGGAATAAGCTGATATCTCTCTCTCTCTCTCTCTCTCTCTCTCTCTCTCTCTCTCTCTCTCTCTCTCTCCACACACACACACACACACACACACACACACACACACAGAGAGAGAGAGAGAGAGAGAGAGAGAGAGAGAGAGAGAGAGAAATGGGCACATACACAAAAATTCTTCTGTCTCCAAACACACACACACACACACACACACACACTAATTTGAGAATTTTACTGAGGTAGTACCCTGTCTAACCACTGGCATGACAATGAACGGAGCTGTGATATTTGGTGGGTCACCACACTGGAAAGATTGTCACCCCCTGCCCCAGGAAAATGGATCCCTAGGAACAGAGTTACCCCCTAAGGTCAAAGTTTCAAAGCAGAAGGTTCAAATTTCCTTTGCTATATCTCTATTGCCTTAAAAATGGTTCTGAATTTGGTAAAGGGCTGTATCCTTGGTTCTGACCCTGAAAAACCTGTTTGCATCTCAGTTATTTTCTCCACCATGCTCACATAATAATAATTCCTACCTACTGGTTTATTTGGGGTACATAAATCTCCAATCTGACATCCTCCACATTCTTATCAGAGGTGCATATTATCACATACAGAATCTGTTTGTTCAATAACAACCATGACAAAAAAGGATGCCTATTTAGAGCAAAATATGGTTGATTAACAAGGGAGGAAGACATTCCCCTCTCTGGTTATTTGTTGTTTCTCACCGTGGGGCACCATTTGCTTTTATCTACGAGCATCTACAATTGGAAGGACACCTAAAAGTACCTGTGGACTGATAATTCACAGGTATTTTTCGTATTTCTCTTCTATTGTTCCCACGGACATGACCATTTCTCATGTCTTCCCTTTCTCATTTCTTGCCCCCACGTGCCTCACTAATCCAAGTGTTCCTTTCCTTATTTTTAACATTTGATTCTGGAAAATTTCGAACACATAAAAGCAGAAGGTATAGTACAATGCACCCTGAGTACCCATTAAATTCAAGAGTCATCAACCTCAACAATCATTAACTTTCAATTGTTGTTTCATCTATGCCCCATCATACTTTCTTCCTTTTTTCTTTCTTCCCTCCGGAGTACTGAGAAGCCAAGTATACCCATCAAGTCATTACCTCCAGGAATACACTGTAACAGATAAGGACCCCCTTTTTTTAACATTATCACAGTACCACATCATGACCACAAAAATGACCAAGTGTGACTCAACATTACCCACAGTCACTACCGTTTCCATCTCCCCAGTTGTCTCATGAAAGAGTGTTACAGGACCAGAAAAACTCTGCGCATTTCATGTGGTTGCTAAGTCTCTTAGAGCTTCAAGCGATTGTATGGCTGTGTTGAAGAAAATATGACCTGCTCACCTTTGCTAAGACTGAAGAAACAAAGGGATCTCGGCTTATAAGTCCAGATGGGGGTTAATGGGCGTCCCAGTTTCCCTGGTCCTTGGTCCAGAGGTTTGCGCCTAGGCAGCTTTTGGATGATCCTTTCCTTCTTTTTCCAACTTAAAAAAATTACTTTACGGCTGGGGATGTAGCTCAGTGGTAGAGTGTTTGCTCATCAAGTGTGAGGCCCTGGGTTGGATCCCCAGCACTGCTAATAAGTTTTACTTTAACATGTCTCATGTGGAAATAATTTTTAATAGATGAGTAAGTAGAAACAAAGACTCTCACTGAGACCACAGCCTCCATGGCTTCAATTGTCACTGTAGGATGGTTACATATT
The DNA here is from genome assembly GCF_964194105.1 of Spermophilus citellus. Classification (NCBI taxonomy): domain Eukaryota; kingdom Metazoa; phylum Chordata; class Mammalia; order Rodentia; family Sciuridae; genus Spermophilus; species Spermophilus citellus. Next base: position 47,257,703 of record NC_138190.1, read on the forward strand.
CTGCATTGCATTTGTAGGAATCAGGGGCCATCTCTCCCCAACAATTTTTCACTCAAATACATACACATCAGTCTTAATAACTCAGTTAGTTACTCTCCCTCCTGACCACTAAGTGTACCAGGTCTGTGGTAAATCTTGGCAGGCTCCCTTGGAGAAGTTGCTCTCCTCTACCCAAGGGTAAAGATTCACAAATAGATTGTCTCTTTGTGCACCCTTGGGAGCGAAAGAGTCACTGAACCCTCACCTCCAATTTCTGCAGAAATGGGAGCCCCTTTGACCCACACCATTCAGGTCTTTCTAGGTTTTCCAGGGAATAGCAGTAAAAGTTGCCACCCAGGCTACAGATATCACTGTCCAGTCTGGAGCTTACTGCCTCCACTCTTGCTTTACATTCAAGCTGGGAGCAGCCCTGCATTGGACTTTCTCATCTAAGTGGGATGTGTTCAGGTCCCAGAGGGCAGTGATGATCTTGCTGTGTGCGCTTTTCAAGATTCGGTGATTTCCAAAAGCAAAAGCAAAGTTGTAGGGTGGGATTCTGTTTCAAAGTACTGGAGGGTAGCATCTGTCATTCTTTTGTAATGAACCTTTAGGCTTCCAGAAGCCCCAAAGTCCCCAGGTTGGTGTGAAGATTATGTGTTTCCTTGAGAAGAAGAGTGACCTTTAGGATTGGAATTATGTCTGAGAGTTAGATATAGGGAGTAACATGAAATGATTTCTTCCCATAAGAAGTCTTAGAAAAAGACAGGGAAAACGGCAGGAGAGGAAGGGTTGGATTACATAGGCATGAGTGATCGTACACCATTTCCTGAAAAATCCTGTGAGTGGAGACATAAGATGGATGGGAAAGTGGATTATAGACAGCGCATTGCCATCAACACTGGACCTATCTTGACTGTTGAAAGATGAAGGATTTCTTGCAGTCTGCATGAAGACATGCAACACAGAGTGGGTTTGGAGCATGGGCTCCATGTCTGCATTCCTGAGTCTCCCTCAGCTCTCATTTTGCTTCAGGAGAGATTAAGAGTACGTCACTCTCCTCATGGAAGAGTTCAGAAGGCAGCTGCAGGATTGCTGCCGAGCACAACCCAGTCACCCTAATTTGAGGAGAAGGGATCTTGGAACATACTCTCTATAAAAGGGTGGTACACGCATACAGGGAGGGCACAAAGAGCCATTAAAGTACAAGAGGGAAATATTAGAAATTCTATGCATATTTATTTTAATCACATCCTTTCAAATCCAATTTTGGCATGTGCTCTCTACTGAGAAATACATATTAATAAAGTTTCACCAGTGTAGACCTTGTAAATAAATCTACATATACTGGAGTCATGTGATCCACATCTTTGCTTACTGGTGCATTTGTTAGTAACAAACTTCCACAAGTGTAATAGCTGCAAAGAACAGATATGTGTTCTCTCCCCCACCCCCACCTGTGTGTGTGTGTGTGCGCGCGCGCGCGCGCCTGTGCTCCAGGGGCTGAAGTTGAGAGCAGGTGCTGGCAGGACCATGCTGTCTCTGAAGCCTCCAGGAGAGAAATCTTTCTGGCTTTTGTACCTTCTGGTGGTCACAGAAATCCTTGGTGTTCCTTGGCTTCTGCAGGCCTCACTCTAATCACTGCTTGTGCCTTAACATGGTGTTCTCCTCTCTGTTTGTCTCTGACTCTGTGTATTCTTTCTCTTGTAACTTCCACAGGGGCTTTCCTATACCAGTATAGCCTCATCAGAATGGATTACATCTGCAAAGACCTACTTTCCAAACTGAAAACACCTCCTGAGCTTCTAGGTAGATGAGAGATGTGGAAGGAACTATTAAACTCAGTATAATGTCTGGTGAAAAATGATTATATTCCTATGGCAACTGTCACATGATGCATGCACACTGCAGTCAACTTTGAGTTACAAGAGAATCTCAGTGGGAATCCATAATTTTAGAAAGAGCACAGTTCAGTAAGAAAGCAGTATTCAAGTTGCAGAGCCCCATCAGGAGAATCAGAGAGGAGTACTCAGACCCTGGGCCCCCTCCAGTTCCTCCATGGTGTCTCTTAAGTTGCACACGTCCCTCCCAACCCCAGACATCATTTTGTGGAGGGACAATGGGAAGGAAGTAGGACTTGGAAGGGCCATAACAGTTGCTTAAAATTTGGCATCCAAACTGGAAGAATTTTAATGATAAAATTGTAACTGGTCACCACCTCCTCATGCCTGGTGCCCATAGGAGTGGATACTCTAACAGTAAGTATATTTTGGAAAACAAATAAGTTTCTTTATATGTGCAGGACAGCATGTGCTGTATTAAACTTTGCACTTTCAATAGCAGATGCTCTGTGTCTGTGTCGCTGTGCATCTCTTCAAATAAATGGCTTCTATACCCCTCTTATGGTTTTGAACTGCACCTAAATACTGACATATTCCGTATCAGAATTTTGGACCAGCTCACAGATAGTGGAAGGCAGGGTCATTTAGTATTTAATGGCTAAGTAGATCTTTGGACTGAGAGAGAGAGAGAGAGACCCAATTTCAAAACTCAGTTCTGCTATTTAATATGGACCTCACATAGCCATGGATGAATTACCTAAGGTGTCTGAATCCCAGTTTCCTTGCCTGGGGCAATGTGGGATTGTATAATCTACTGCTTGAAGTTGTACTGAGAGTGAAGTTGATTAATAGAAATAAATGTCCAGAGAAGAGTGGACATAAACATAAGCCCTAGATCTGGGTTTCATCCCTGTCTTTCTCTATTCAGGAATTTGCCCCCAGGTTCAGAGGGAGAACCCTGCAGCACCTTCAGTGCATCCTAGCACAACCTTTTCAGACTGTGTAATTGCAGAAGACAGCCTTGGCTACCTTGAAGCACACCCCCGGAGCTTCAGTGGTCTTGGTTTTAAAGAATACTTCTGTATCCCTCAGTCAAAGATGGGAAGAATAAGGTTCTGCCATCCGCTAGTTTCTTTGTGTGAGTACCTCACTCACCTGAAATTGTCCACAATCACCACCGTCGACATCCTCATCGCTACATGCTAAAAATTCTGTTCATGGGCCCTTCATAATTATTGTCTGTGTAGTGTGCACAGGGTACTGCTCTATGCGTTTGGGACCCATCAGTGAACAAAGTGGAAAAACCAGTGGAATTTTGATCCCTTGGTGTTTACATTCTAGTAAAATGAGTGTGAGAGTACAGATTCTTGGACTGACCTGCTTGGCAGCCGACTCTGCTGTCTTTCCAGAGAAACCAGGCAGGACATAACAGCCTTTGTTTCCATATCAGTAGCAATGGGGCCAGCTCTATAGTGCTCCCCTATCTATTATTGTGTTTGGGAATAAGAATCTGCATATGTGCTTAACACCCTGTGCACTGTACAAAGCAGTTTCACACACTGTATCTCATTTAACTTCCCAGCCATGCTGTTGAGTAAATGTTATATTGCCATATCTGTTTTTCAGTTGAGGATGCTGAGAGTCAAAGGCCTGAAAGGCTTTTTCCATTGTCACTCATTCAAGCCGACCTGGGGAAGTCACACCTTTGACTCCAGATCCCATACTTTGCCCCTGGGGTGAATGTCGTACGGGAAACTCAACCCACAAGGCCCATGAAAATGACTGATCATAAACCATACTCTACAGAGTGACCGTGTGTATGTGTGTGTGTGTGTGTGTGTGTGTGTGTGTGTAATGAGCAGGCCCACATGGGCATGCTCACATTCACAGAAGAAAGAGTGTTTATCGAAGAATTAAAGCAATTGCCTGGGTGCGATTTGTGATGTTTCCACAACCAGGAACTTGGTACCTTCAACGGTGGCCTAGTGGTTGCTGGATTGTCTGAGTCCTCCCTTCCCAAGTACAACAATATCTGACCAAAAGTTCTTTCTCATTTTTTTAATTTTAAAAGTCTGTATTTAGTTTTTCGTATTACAGAATGATCATTATGCATAGCATTTGTGTTCATTTTAACAAAATTAGACATACAAGGAATTTGATTTCAATTCCATTCTCCCTGCCCTGTTGCTCCCCTCCTCCATCCCATTTTTTTCCTCTCAAACTCTCCAGATCTTCTTTGCAGTCCTATACTTGTTTGCATTTGATTGATCGTTTCTACATATACATGAAGCTGAGTTTCTCTGAGGTACATTCATACATGTATATAAAATGATTTGGTAAAATTCGTCCCATATTCCTTTCCCCTTCCCTTCATCCTCCCTCTTTCTTGTTTTTCTGTTTCTCCACTGAACTTCTCTACATCTTAATGATATCCAGTCTCCTCCCACCACCTTCTTTCCCTTATTTTCCTCTAACTTCCACATATGAGAGAAAACATTCTAACATTCATTTTCTGAGTAGGTCTTATTTCACTTCATAAGATTTTCTCCATTTCCGTCCATTTGCTGGCAAATGCACTTATTTTGTTCTTCGTTTGGGATGAGTAAATTTCTGTGTGTGTGTGTGTGTGTGTGTGTGTGTGTGTATGTATGTATGTATATATATATATATATATATATATATATATATATATATATATATATATATATATATCTCCTATTTTCTTAATCCATTCATCTGTTGATAGGTATCTAGGCTGGTTCCACAATTTGGCTGTTATGAATCGAGCTGCTATAAATATTGATGTGTATGTATCACAAGAGTATGCTGCTTTTAAAATTTTGAATATATGCAGAGGAAGGGGATAGCTGCATCACATAAGGTGGTCCCATTCCTAGTTTGTGTGTGTGTGTGTGTGTGTGTGTGTGTGTGTGTGAAATGTGTGCACTGTTTCCAGAGTGGTGGTATTAATTTCCAGTCAATCCAACAACATATGTGTGTGCCCAAAAGGGCTTACTCTTGTGCTGAATCTCCTTGGCAGCAAAGTGCATATTTATGGTACATGGGACTGGGAAAGAGAGTTGTTTTCTGTCGATACCCACAGGAAGTGGTGAGCACCCTCTGTAGTTGCCTAGAATGTGATTGGGCTTGGAGAAGGAACTCACAGCAGCCAGTCCAAACTTGCTTCTATCTACCAGGAGGTGGATGTGGCATCCCCTGAGTTACCCACCACCAATGCCATCCAAAATCTACAAGCACAGTACCTGGTAGACTGGAATGGAAGGAGAGGACTACTTGCAGTCCGTGCGTTCTGAGCATGGTAAACCCAGTGCAGCACTCTCATTTCCCTAGGGCTTTCCCATCTCCACTTTGGTGTCAATTGCACCGATAGAACCGTTTCCGACATCCATTTGGAATGTATACATGTGGGTAGACTGTGGGGCCACTTTGAGGGAAACCCTTGCTTAGACCTTGAATTGGGTTGCTGGGGCTCTAGGGACAGCTTCTTCCAACCTCTTCCTGTACCCTGTTCTGACAGCTTTCTTAACACTAATCCTTTGGCGGCATTGTTCAAAATCAATTTCTGCTCTTGCTCTCACATTAGCTCCTCAGGAGTCCACCCCCTCCTTGTGTGAACTGGAGAGGCACAGGTGTCCTGTTTAGGATTTGGCTGGGGACGGGAGGATAGGGCACCATGGTTTCCAGGTTCTTGACCCACAGAGTTGACCTGAGGGTCCCACTCCAGCCTCTGGGGCTCTTGTGCCCCTCCTTGTGGGAGTCTATAGAGAGAGTGCAGAGGCCTTTGTGAGGCATTGGTCACATGGTGTGGGAGGAGTCCATTCCTCCTCTGTTGACACCATGAAGTGACTGACTAGAGATGTGCCTGGAGCCCTTGGATGAACAGAGACTGATATGATTTCTTTAGAAGGTTCCAGTGTTTTTTATTTTCAATTACAGGATCCAAGCTTCATATCAGAGCCCAGCATGAAGATGACTGAGGTTCTAGATGATTGGTCTGATCTTACAGAGGTCCAGAGAGGAATGTGACCTGTTCGCCTTCCTGTGATATTATAAGAAATATTTCCTAATTTATTTATCTTTACTTTTTGGTACTGGTAATCGATTTTACCTACGGGTGCTTTACCACCGAGCTACACCCACATTACATTTTATACTTTGCAATAGTTTTGAGACAGGGTCTTGCTATGTTTCTCAGGGTCTCACTAAGCTCCTGAGGCTGCCTCAGTCCTCCTGCCTTAGCATCCAGATTTACTGGGATTTGAGGCATGCCCCACCATGCCTGGCTCTCAGGAAATCTTCATTGTGATTGCAGCTTCACATCAGAGGTTGGATCCCAACCCCCTGACACCCCACCCCGGCCTCACCCCCGCTCTCATTCCTCTCCTCCCCAGATATGTGGAAGCCACCTTACATGCTAACATCTTCTTCATTGTCTTGCAGTTAGTATTCCTTTATCCTCCTTGCACAGATGCACTTTGCTTCTTTCTGCGGTGGGATTCCTGAGACCATTGTTCCAAGGGAACAACAGACATGCCTGCTCTCTTTCTGCAGCTACATTCCAAGAGGCCCTTTCCAGGAGGGAAGAGAGGCCTTACAGCTGGGAGAGGAAGCAGGGAGCATTGAAGAGAAGGCGCTGAGAAGCAGGGGCCATGACTGGCCTTTGGAGCTGTCTAGGCTGGGCGCCAGGACCTGGGTTCTTCTGGGTCCCAGATCTCGAGGGAGGCTTGTAGTACCACTGACTCCTCATAACTGCTGCTCAGAGCATAGAGTCCTATTTTGCTCAGATTGGAGTATCCCTTTCTTCCCTCACTGAGAACGTGGGCAGGTGTGTGTGTGTGTGTGTGTGTGTGTGTGTGTGTGTGTGTCTATTCAACAGAGAGAGAGAGAGAGAAAGAGAGAGACGGATAAAATAGGAGGGACAGCATGCCTACCAGATCATTAGTGTCACATCTGTGCCTTCTAGTCCTGGGAAAGACAGAAAAAACAGAGGCTCAGACATGCATCTTTAACCTTCTTTCCCACTTAGAGATTGGTTTGTTATTCATAATTACCTTCTTTTCAAGTGTGTGTGTGTACCCATTTGTACATTATGTACACTTACATGTAAGTGTGTTTGTATCAGTGAGTGTACCAGTGTCTTCAGGGTGTGTTAGCCTCCCAGTATGTGCTCATATATGCATTTATGCCTGTTTCTGGGATTTTTTAATAAATATTTTCAATTGTAGATGGACATAATAACTTTATTTTTTTTAAGTCATGCTGAGGATCCAACTACATGCTAGGCAAGCACTTTACAACTGAGTCACATCCCCACTACCTGTTACTGGGATTTTTAACTGCCTGGATATTCCTCTATCCTTGTGCATGCATAGGAATTTATTAGTGGGCTTGGGTTTGCTGTGTGTGACTAACGGATGCCTGTACATTTATGTATGTGAGTTTGGTGAGTATATGTGTCACTCCTGTTTGTGCGGTGCATGTACTGCAACCAATTGGTGTGTGTGTGTGTGTGTGTGTGTGTGTGTGTGTGTGTGTGCTTGCACTTTGGTATGAGTCTAGTTGGAAATGCAAATCTACAAACACAAGGAGAAATTGAGGTTGGGGTGGTGTCCTATCTCCAAGTGCCTGGGTATGTGGTAGTTGAGTGTTGCTGAGTTTGGGGATATATGTGTGCACCTTTAGAGAGGTCAGTGTATTACTGTATGACTTGGGAGGCAAAGTGGGGTTGTGAACTTCAGGGATATGGGATTCAATGTCCCTTCTCTGCCCTGTCACTTTTTGGGGTCGGAGACATGCCTGTGAGCACCATTCAGCCAATGGGATGAGGATGAGAACTAAGGCTTGTTCAATCAGAATGGGAGGCAGGAGGCCGGGAGGGTGAGATGAGTTTATGCAAATAGGAGTCATGAGACAAGGTCCCAGGTTAGGGAGCCCAGAGCCACATGTTCAGGAGCCGTGGTGAGGCCGCTAGAATGACTCATGGCACCCTGGCTTCTGGGACCTGCCCCAGGAACTGTGGCCCAGATGAAAGGCCAAACACGGTTGGTGGACAACAGGAACATAGGCTTTGACCAACGTGTAGGGGAATGTGGGGAAGAAGGTGCGTGCTGCCACAGAGCAGAAAGGAAACAATTTCAGAGGGAAAGGAGACCCTGAGGTGCTGGACTGCAGTGCCACCTCCCTCTTACCTCAGCCCGATTGTTCAACACAGACTATGTTGATCTGTGCCAAGCCCTGAGGTCTGTGGGGCTGAGATATTCACTAACCAGGGTCAATTTGTGGGCTGACTTTGGTCCTCAGCCTTGCGACTAAGAGCAGTTTTATCGTGAAGTTCGTGGGGTCCTATTTTGCTCAGTTTGGAGTATTCCTTTCCCCTCATTATGGCCTGCTGAAGCAAATAATGATCATGTCCTGTATGAATTAAAGAGAGTAGTGATTCTCTTCATAGCGTGTATGGAGAGGTAAGTCTTTGAGCAGCCTGAACATCGTCCCAGGTGGACACAGCAGGGGCAGCTGTGATAACCATTCCCTCCCCACCTAGGCAGGTCTCTCTCAGCAACATGTGAACCTGGGTGTGTGAGAGCACAAGCATGTGTGTGTGTGTGTGCCTGTGTCTGTGTTTAAGGGGAGAGAGAGAGAGAGAGAGAGAGAGAGAGAGAGAGAGAAACTGTATGTGTGCATATGTGCTCCTCTAACTGCCTGGACCAGCGTTTCTGCTTCCATCTATTCTCCATTGTCTGTTTTTGAAAACATCCTCCATCTTCACTTTTCTAATATTTAAAATGGGGCTGACATGTTCTGGATAGGCAGAATTAATATTGTCAACATGGCTGTACTACCAAAAGTGGTATACTGATTTAATGCAATTCCTCTGAAAATCGCAATGATGTTCTTCATAGAAATAGAAAAAGATGCGAGGAAATTCATTTGGAAAAATAAGAGGCCCAGAATAGCCAAAGCAAGAAGAGTGAAGCAGGAGGCACCACAATACCAGACCTTAAATTATACAACAGAGCTATTGTAACAACAGCGGCATGGAATTGGCACCAACACAGGCATGTAGTCCAATGATACAGAAAAGAAGACACAGAGACACAGCCACGTAAATACAGTTATCTCACACTAGACAAAGACACCAAAAACTATACATTGGAAAAACGATAACCTCTTTGACATATGAGCTCACAAAACTGAAAATCCATATGCAGCAAAATCAAATTAAACCCTTATCTCTCACCCTGCAGAAAACTCAACTCAAAGTGATCAAGGACCTAGGCATTAGATCAGAGAACCTGCACCTAATAGAAAATAAGTTCACATCTACACCATGTCAGCCTAGGATCTGACCTCGTTAACAAGACTGCTAAATCGCAAGAAATAAAATCAAGAATCAACAAGTGAGATGGTATCAAACTAAAAAGCTCATCACAGCAAAGGAAACAATCAAGATGTGAAGAGAGAGCCTACAGAATGGGAGAAAATCTTTGCCATATGCACCTTAGATTAACCATTCATCTCCACAATATACAAAGAACTCAAAAGACTTAACCCCCCCAAAACACAAATAATCCAATCAAAGGACCTGAACAGTATGTCACAGAAGAACAAATACAATTGGCCAAAAAACATACAAAGAAAAGTTCAGCATCTCTAGCAGTCAAAGAGATGCAAATTGAAACTACACTGAGGTTTCATCTCGCTGCAGTCAGAATGTCAACTATCAAGAATACAAGTAACAACACATGTTGGTTAGGATGTGGGGAAATGGGTGCACTCATACAGTGCCACTAGTGCTGCAAATTGGTGCATCCGCTCTGGAAAGCAGTATGGAAATTCCTTATAAACTTGAAATGGAACCACCTCCTGACCCAGTTATTCCATATATATATATATATATATATATATATACACATACATACATACACACACACACACACACACACACACACATGTACACCCCAAAGGCCTTAAAATCTGCATACTATAGTGACACTGCCACATCAATGTTTATAGCAGCACAATTCATAATAGTTAAAATATGGAACCAGCGTAGGTGCCCCTCAACAGATGAATGAATACAGAAAACGATGTACATATGCACAAGGAATATTAGCCTTAAAGGAGAATGAAATCATGTCATTTAAAGGTACATGGGTGGAACTAGAGACTATCATGCTCAGTGAAATAAGCCAATCCAAAAACCCAAAGGCTGAATGTTTTCTCTGATATGTATATGCTCAATCACAATAAGGGTAGGGGATGCGGAAGATTAGAAGTAATTTGGAATAGACAAAGGGGAATGCAGTGAAGGGAGGGAATTTGGGAATAGGAAAGACAGTGGAGTGAAGTGGACATTACTTTTTCATGTTCATATGTGAATACACCACCAATGTAATTCCACATCACGTACAACCAGAAAGTGGAATAGTACTCCATATGTGTACGATATATCCAAATACATTCTACTATCATGTATAACTAAAAAGAACAAATTAAAAACTTAAAAACTAAAATGGGGGTGATTTTACATGCTTCCCAGCATGGATGTGATATTTTAAGTTACATCTGAGTATCCCAGCAATGCTGCCTGTGACCTCTGTTGGAGGTTGAGGATTTTGTGCTGGTGGGCTTGATTGCAGGGGAAGAAGGTGAGGGACCTCCCTACAAGGGGCAGTGTGGATTTGGCAGAAATGCCTCAGAACCCAGTTGGTATTTACATGGGGACAGTGGCATTCCATGTACCTCCGCATGAAATGCGGCTTCTTCTGGAACCTGGAACCTGGCCACGTTGTAAGACAATGTCAACATCATAAGACTCATCTCTTCATCCCAGGTGAAGGCTACAGCAAAGCTCTGTCAGGGGTACCTGTGATTGCTAGCTGGAGACTTGGTACACAGATAGCCCTTGTTAATGATCTGTGTCACCTTTGGTCACTCCCAGACACCACTGGAAATCTTTGCCAAGTGGGCTGATGAGGTCAGCAATGCTAGTAGGCGGGATCTCTGAGTCAAGGTAATGAATCGATGTACAGAAAACTGGCATCAATGTTTCCTAATATGTGAGTGTGTTGTCATAACTGTTGATGTCATTGTTATCATATTTCTGGACACAGATGTTAGCACAGGTAGCCTGTGATTTGTGGGATTATGCTTACTATTGTCGAATCTCTTTACTTTTCCCAGGCTTGCAGAAATTTGTGCAATGATCATGAAGTTATCCTACAAGGATAAAATGCAAAAAGCAACACAGTAATCTCCATGCTTTCTTACCATCCAGGGCCAGCAGAAGTGTCAATTGCTGTGATGTCTGTTTTTGGAATTCCTGCACTGCATCTTGAGCACACAGTTCTCTTGACCATCAGCAAATGAAGCTTTTGGCATTTCTTCTTGCATTTAGTTGCAGTTTCTTTCTTTCTTTTTTTAAGAGAGAGAGAGAGAGAGAGAGAGAGAGAGAGAGAGAGAGAGAGAATTTTTTAATATTTATTTTTTAGTTTTCAGTGGACACAACAGCTTTATTTTATTTTTATGTGGTGCTGAGGATCGAACCCATTGACCTGCACATGCCAGGCAAGCATGCTACTGCTTGAGCCACATCACCAGGCCTAGTTGCAGTTTCTTGTTAGGTAAGCTCCTTCATGTTAAAGAGCATATATTACCGTAGCTCTCAGCCATAGCAACCACTGGTAAATGTCTATGATGGCCCGACACTGTGCCAGAGCATAGTGAACAGAGCTCAGTCTGTAACCATTGCTGCTTTGCAAAAGGTGGTTACACATCTGTGTAAAGTACCGAAGGTAAAAGTGAACGTTTGGGAAGGACTCAATCATTCAGCGAGAGCCCTTAATGCGCATACACACACACACACACACACACACACACACACACACACACAAACACACGCACACACATATGGCTTTGTGTTATCGATGCCTTTGCCACGTTATTTCGTTCTAGTAATTCACTTTGCTCTGATTATACAAATGCATTGATCTGCAAGAGAGTGAGGTGGAAAAAGAAAGTTTCCTTCTTCACCATATATACCTAGAGAAGCCCCAGTCTAGGACTATTTTGAAAACCCACTGCTTCACTTGCCCCAGCATGTCTAAAATGGAGCAGGAGTGATTGCTCATCACCTGGGAGATGTACAGTGAAGGTGAAAGAGTTAGACCACTTTGACTCAGTCCCCAGACTGCCCATGGAGTTTGGGTCCCCAAACTCACCCTGGGCTTGGGACTAGCACGTTTCCACTCAACTTGCATAGGATACTTCACCTGCTAGTATTCGGGATTGTAGAAGTGCCTGTGACCCAATCCTGACAGCTGCTGTACAGCTCCCAGCATCAAATGGGCCAGTGATTTCTCAGAGAAGCTCAAGCAGCCTTTACTGAACTCTCTGCAGCAGGGCCAGGGAGAATCTCTGAAAGTGGGGTATACATTCAAGTGTGTGAACTCAAGCACAGTTTAAGATAAAACAGGGTAAAATGTAGTAATAGCCATCTTCAGGGAGGCGGGTGCCCAAAGGCCTTGAGTATTGCTTCTGGGTCAAGGCCTGTGGAACAGGTCCAAGGTGAGTGTGTGCCTCAGAGAGCTCCTCTATAAAATATTCTCCCCTCTAAATCTGGGTCTCTGATTGGCAGCGCCCCCTCTCACCATTCATTTCTTCTCGTGGAGTCAGGCTCATTCTTCTTGGCTCAGATGAGCAGAATGGGTATTCTTTCCTGAGTTGAGCCTGCAGTATCTCCCTGAGACACAGTCCTGTGAAATCCATATCTGGTTCCAGGCTTAACTGCAAGTGAGGCTCCAACTCACCATGATGCTTCTTCTTTGGGATCATAGCAACTGGGGTCCAACCCTGATATTTTTGGAAGGGAATAGGAACATGAGACAATGAAGAGGACACACAGAGGCGCACACACAAGAAAACTTAGGAGAACAAAGAGATCATTGTGTCTTCCTGTGAGTGTGAGTATATGGTGTGTGTGTGTGTGTGTGTGTGTGTGTGTGTGTGTGTGTGTCCACAAATCTTGGTAGTAATGGCCCAAGTTGGTTTCAATATCCACGCGACTTACTTCACTCCTTTGGTCTTTCAACAGGCCTTCAGGTAGTAAGGATGTGCAAAAAAGTCAGTGGAAGGACATTTCTGTGGTTCAGTGGTGTTTCTAAATTCCAGTTGGAGGTAGGCCCATCTTCAGAGGAGGCATCTATTGCAAGCAGGTCAAGATTGCAGAGAGGTGCTGCTACCCAGACTCAGAGTCAGAACACAGCATAGGCAAGGAAGTAGCAGTGCCTTACAGGTGACTGAGGTGGGTACCCAGCCATAGGGACTGTCGTCCTCGTGATCATTACAAGCTGCTGAGGTTCACAGGGTAGGGGCTTTCTATGCTAAGGGGCTGCAAGAATAAGCCTACACTCTGACATTCCAGCAGGTCTGAATCCATGGAGATAAAAAGGCCTTGACAGGCGACCTGTTGGGGCTTTGAGCTTCACCGCCTCTGTGTTTTCTCCGTGGCCTTGGGCAGTCAAGCTCACCTCCTAGTGCAACAGATCTGCCAGTTTTAATGTGGGCATATTGCCGCATGAGATCACTCACATAATGGATTATTTCAAGTATCAAATGTTAGGTGCCACGATGTGCCTGGCACATAATATATGCTCAATTGACATGGAGGCTCCACAAATATTCAGGTGCCTGGCCTCAAGTTGCTGTGTTCAGGGGACACATAATGCCCATCAGACATCTGCCCAATCCAGAACACCCTCATCTGCAACTCCTTGCGCATATTCCAGCCCTCCTCTTTATACCAGGCCCCTGTACCCTCCTGCCTGCTCGAAGTTCCTGCTGCAGGGATCTCTCGGGCACCCCTGTGCTATCCATCTCACTCCTCTACCAGGTTGACTTGAGTACAATGGTCTTACTTCCTCCAGAACTAAACCTTCTCCTGGCTCGCTCTTCACCCCACAACATGCCACCATTTTCATCCCTCCTTTTAAGACTTTTCTGTTCTCATGGATCCCTCTCCTCCCATTCTCCCTTAATCCTCTTCAAAGCAGGTGGTGACACCCAAATCTGCCAAGAAGCTGCTCTTGATGTCTCCAGGGACATCTACCTTGATAAATGCAATGACCTATTCTCACCCCTCCTCATATCTCACTTGACATCAGCATTTTGATCAGAGTAGACTGCCATATCTCTCTGGATACCTGTTTCTTCCCATGGTTCCCAGGAAACTCTGTTTTCTTCCATGCCTCCTTGGTGAGAATGTTTCCATCTCCTCAGCTGGTGTCCCCTCTTCTCCTGGGTCCTGTTATGCTGTGGGGCTCTTTTCCCGATTTCTACCCTTCTCTGTGTACACTCACTCCCTAAGCAGAGTTCAGGTATCCTCATGGCATTTAAGTGCCGTGTGTGTACCTGAAGCATAGATCTCTCAGCCAGACTCTTGACTTGTGTTCTCAGCACCGGGGAGTAGTCAAAGGGATCTTTTCTAAAGGTGTGGGAGATCGTATTCCTCCTCTTTTTTGCCCTTTCTCTCATATTTCACCACAAGGAATCACAGCACAGGAACTGACACAAGTCATGTCAGTCTTGAGAGGTGACAATCCGAGAAGGGTTCCAGGGCACCCTTGGCCAGAATCACAGGAGAGCACTCTGCCACAGGAGGGATCTCTGCCACTTTCCCCGTTTGAAAATGGCGAGACACCTTGGCCAGGCTGTCAGTTGTTGTGGGAGTGAGGGCAGGATCTGACCAGTCATGGACTGGGCCTGCTTTTCACTAGCTGTCCATGGGCTCAGCCGTCCCCTCCTTCCCCTGTGTGAACCCTTTTCCAGTTGGTGGCGAGCATTGCAAGCGTACTGTCCACTTTTCCACAGAAGCCTGTTCTCTCAGCTTCAGTTGGCTCCACAGTGATTATTCTGTGTAATCTTGATTGAGCAGAGACCCTCTTTTGTCCACGTGCCCTCACACAGATTTTTCAAAGAAATTCCATAAGCTCTTTGATGTTTTGAACCATTGTGGCTTGTGAGCCATGAGCCATGGAGTGTGAGCCTGTGTGCAGGACTCAGTCCATCTTCACCCTAATTGCCCTTCTGCATCTCCATCACTACTTCAAAAGCCTTTCCCTCAGAAAAGTGGTATTGCACCTTTATGCCAAAGGAAGGGTTAGAGGGCTCCTGGCCACTACCTACCTCCTAGAGGCCGGTGTTTGCCCAAAGAGAATTCATCTTTCTCTTTCACCATCTGCTCTGCACCTGGTTGCTGAAGCCAAAGACAAAGCCAAATACTGGCCCCAAGGAGGATGTCACTGAAACTGTCCTTTAGTCATAGGCATTTGCCCACGGTTTGCCACTTGGGTTTTATCCAATTTGCTCTGCTTAGGGGATGCCGAAGTCCTGCCCACCCATTGTATCTTCTGGATCCTTATACAGTGCCAGGGTGCAAGGTTACAGGGCCAGAAATATTGTCCCTTGCTTGTTCCACTGTGGGAAAAGCCAGGACCTAGGATTTGAGGACTGATGGGGTGTTCAGGGTGGTTAAGTTTCTGTAATAGGGAAGACACAGCTGTCTTGGAAGGAAATACTCTTTCCACATGTACACCTCTCCAAGGATGCCTGCCTATACACCAACAATAAGTCAGAATAAAGGGGCTTTGACTGCTAATTCCCAAAGTGCATATTCACCTCGTTTTCTCACACCTCCTGACCCCTCCATGATATGATCGTTTTCACTGTGACCCTGGGATTTGGTGGAGTCTGAAAGCATAAGACTTTCCCAAGGCTGGGTGAAGAAGCCACAGGTGTCCTGCTGGTGGTGCCTGTTCTTTTAACACAGCAGTGTGGGCTTCCAACTTGGCTGGCCCTTTGTTCAGGTGCTAGTCTCTCACTACTCACCCAGGTGATCCAAGCATTTTGCTTGAGAGATCTGGCCTAGAGTTTCTGCCTTGGTTTCCTGTGCCTGGTGACAGGCATCTTGCTGTGCGGTGAACAAGTTAGAGATGCTGCATGTAGACAGCCATGCAAGTGTCTGGCATCATTGAGGCTCTCAGCAAATGCCAGCTGCTACTGTCCCTAGCCTTGGAAAGGTTTGTGCTTTCTCTCTCTCTGAATTCCCTGAACAACTGGAGTGTTCTAGGACCCAGCAACTCCACCAGCTTCACAGCCATCCCTGCCACTAAAACTGCAGCTCTCCCATTCACTTCAGGGAAACTCTGCTGGGTTGAGGCCAGTTTAGTTTTCAGATTCCCAGAGCAAAAGACACACAGCTTGGTGTCCCATCTGCACACAGCTGAAAACCCAGGGATTTCATTCAACATCAGGATGAATATTCTCTTTGGCTTCTCTTCCTCACCTCCTTCCAGAATCCCCTTTGCCTGCCCCTCCCTCAGACCTGTCATTCATTTCTCAGCCAACAGGAAATCCCGCCCTCCTCTGCTGTTTACCTAATCAAAAGCTGTTTAACTCTTTGTAGTGCTAATGCAGTGTGCTGGGAAGACTGAACCAACTGGCAACAGGGGAATGAGCCTGCTGCTTTGAAGGCCCCCTCCTGGGGCTAGGGCAGATCACTCATCCTTTGTTTCCCAATCCCCTATGGAGCATCCTGCCTGAGAACTTTTGGATATCTATTTACTTGTTATTTATTTATCTGCCTATTCATTCATTCACTTTTTTGGTGATTGAACCCAGGGGCACTTTACCACTGAGCTACATCCCTAGCCCCCCCCCCTTTTGGCCCACACTTGCTAATGACCTTTACTTGGCAATTGGACATTTATTCCCACCAGGGCCTAAAAATGCACAGATTCAGACAGGTTTGGGGAGGACATCATGTCTTTCTCTGAGCTAGCTCGTGGTTTCTGTACAATGGGAGGTGATCATACTGACCTGCTAGGAATAATACATGGCATGCCTCTGGCCTAGAAGAGGTGCTCAACACATCTCTGCTCTCCAGGTTCTCCTACTTCCTAGCTGACTTTCCTGGAGCTAAGTGACCTCTGTGCATCCCCTTCTGTAAGATGGGGAGAAGTTTAATTGAGTCTTCCTCACCCTCAAAGGACTGGAGACTGCAGCCCAAAACTCCCTATTCTTTCATTCTGGATTTTTTTTGGGGGGGGCTTTCTATTTCTTTATTTTAGGACAGACCCCCTTTTAAGTGCACTGGCAGGCAGAAGCAGAAAGCAGGATGACCTAGAGGAAAGCCCTCTGGAGTTTCAGAGAACAGACTTGGGGTCTTGTCTAGGATCTGAGGTTTGCAGCCTCTCTGTCATTAAGTAGGAACCTGTCCCTCAGATTCCCAGCTTGTGAACCTCTGGGGATGCATTGGCAAACTTGGCTCTCCCAGAGCAGGAAATATGCCTTTTCATTTTCTGTGCCCAGGTTCTCTCACACTGCTGAAACACAGAAGGCTCGCACTAGTTTCTTGCTTGCTGGATGAATTTGGAGCTGCTGAGGGTTCAAAGCTACTGCTTTTGTTTGAAGTCTCATGGTTCCAAGAGGCTGATAACTCTGGGTCCCTGAGCTTTTACCCTGCACCCAGTGACTTGAGTTGGTACTCAGCTGGAAGCAGGGCAAGCCTGGAGGTTGCCTGGCTACTCTGTTTTAAGACCACTGCTTTGCTGAGACCCACAAGCCTAGGTTAGGCACCTGACACCTGTGCTCCCCATTGGGGAACTTAGTTCACACACTGTCTAGTTCTTGGTGATAAAAGTTGTAAGCTCTGGAGGTGGTCAGAATTTCCTGGAGTGTTGTCTGCCTGTCGCTGGCGAGAATGGTCAAAGTGACTCCCACAAGCCCAGATTTGGTGTAGGGTGAGGCTGAGGATTCAGAAGCCCCTGTGGTGGAATGGATAAGAGCTTTGAGCTTCCTGAGCTCACCAGGTGAGAGTGCAAAATCTCCTGGGGGTGTGAAGAAACCCCATCCCTCTTGACTTAGTACAAGATTGGCTAGCATGACAGGTGTCATTTGGAAATGCTAATGCTATCTTACCCCTTGGAGAGATGCACTGGAACACACACACACACACACACACACACACACACACATTCTAAACAATGTAGGCACCATAGCAAACTCTAGTTTCTGACAGAAATTTATGTTTACTTTTAAGAGATGCTACATGTTTTCCTCTAAAACTCAAGTAACTCTGCTGTTTTAGAGCTTTTCTCCACATTATTTCAGGTTCATCCTTTTTGTTAGTCACTTTATTATCATTAGTTTAAATTCAGCCATAACAGCCACCCTTGAGGCTCTGGTTCTTCCTCCCTCTTCCTTTGCCTCATTTCTTGTTCTCTGCTTTCCCTTTGATAGACCCTCAACAGTTCAGTGTAAACCTTGTTATTCTTCCAGTGTCTCTGCTACCTCAGTTTCTCTATAATTACTTCCTCCTCATCTCTAGTACTATTTTCAGAGATCAGATTGCCATCTAATCAAGAATTTTCTTATAGTCCCTTCATTTTTATTTCAGTAGTATCCCATGGTTGTCCTTTTCTCCCCTGAAACCACTCCTCCACTCTTTCCCCTCCTCTAATAATTTAAGTGTATTTTCTATTTCCACAGCACAGCATGTCCCTTTCTCTTTGACAGTGCCCCTCCCCGACACTGAATTAAGAATAGCCAATACAAGATAATTTCATAATATATTCTGATGTCTCTTTCAATCCTCTCCTATCTTCTTTTGGAATCTCTGAATTTTTTAAGCATGTTGAGATATCCTCTTCTCTGTTACACCCCCCAAAATTGGTCACATTATGTTTTCCACATTTCCTAGTATCCCATGCTTTTTCTCTAGCACAGAACTGATGGAACTGCTAGTTTACATATTTCTCTCTCCCACACAATCTAGAACATTCGTTGTAATGGGGCCTGCATATTACAGAGTATTCCCAGGGCCTATACTTGTTCCTCACATAACAGGTGGTCAATAAATGAACAAGGTGTGCTAGTTATTATGCTTTTATTTTTCTCTATATTCTGCAGTAACTAAGCAAAATCAGGGAAAATGTCAGTTTTCTTTACAAGACAACAGACACAAATCGTTTCAGAATGGTCAGATATGAACAATTCCCTCACCTCCTCCCATTTTACTGGTTATTTCAAACTTTCAAAGAATAGCCCATTTCAATGATATAAATTCTGTACCACATCACAGAATATGATGGAACGACTTCATTTCATTAACGTTAGCAAGACTGTTATACTAAATCTCGACAGGAAAAAAAAGAAAAAACTGTTCAATTATATATTTAAACATCTTGTGATCCTTAATTAACAGTATTATAAAATGAATACAAGTTTACAATATCCAAAGCAAACACTCTATTTCGCAGTTAAACAATTAGCACTGATCACAAATACCAAATACAGTGCCCTCCCCCATTCACGTCATTTCAACTCCGGACCCAGACCACTTACTCCTGGGGTATCTTGAACTCTCTTTTCCATTCCCTAGGGTCTACCTCAGATTTTCCTAGGGGGCAGAGTAACCTCTAGCACCTGAATTAAGTATAGCCTCAACCTCTGCATCGTCGTCCGAATCCCAATCATAATTACATGGCCAGTCCTTGGAGCATCGGTTACGAACCCTTGCCACAAAATGCATGACTTTCAGCTTGCTGGACTCCACGTGTGCTCGAGGGCCCCAGAAGAACTCGTACTCCACTGGACTGCTGCGGGGTACTGGCTTATAAATCAGGTACCCTCTGCGCACAAACTCTTCTGTAACGACCTTCTTCGGATCTCCAAAGATGCTGTGCTGCCGCCCAGGCTGCATTCCTAACTTCCCCAGCACTTTCCACACCAGAGCCTCTTTTGCGCTGTTGCCCATGATGAAGATGAGGGCTAATATGGACATCAGGAGACTTTTCTTAGTGCCCTGAAAATTGCTCCGGGCTACCGAAGGCTTTTGCGCTAGGGCACTGCTAGAGGCTTCCTCGGGAGTGGTGGAGGCTTCCTCTGGAGTGCTTGGGTCTTCCTCTGGGCCGCTGAGGTCGTCTTCTGGGGTGCTCGGGACCACAGAAGCAGCCATTGGGGTCTCAGAGGCCTCTGAGGCCTGGATCTTGCGATTGTTGCGGTTCTCTTCTGCGGCCCTTGCATTACGGCGGCGCCGACTCTTCCTTCCCCGAGGCATGTCTCTTGCAAGGCGCTGAAAGCCTACACAGTCTTAGGGAAGGATGCCTGCAGCCTCTGTAGAAAGCAATTATCTCTATCCTAAGACGCAGCCGCGGCGGAAGCTACCAACGTCAATAGAGTCTTTGTAACAACAAACCAGACGTTTTCAGCCACAAAGCTCGTTCCCACGCAAGCTGACTTGCACTAGCAGTCGCTGCCGGTACTTGCCGCAGCTGCAAGCGCGCGAGAAAGCTCAGCAGAATTGACTCCACCCCCACCCCCCCGCCACGCACTCGCCTAACACCAAAGAGGAAGTGGGCCGGTCCTCCACAGGGACTTCCGCTAGCAGATAGGAAAAGGAGCGTGGTACAGCAGGGGTGGGACAAGGGTAGAAATGACGGCTAGGGATTGGTGGGGGTTGGGGTATGTACGGAGGAAAAGAATACCCAAATGATTCTGTATTCTTCACTCCACTACAGACATTCCAAGATTGATTCGCTGGTTTGGGGAAAGACTGGGTCTTTATCACATTCGCACCGCACCAAAGGCTAGCTGGCGAGGAGGGAAGTCTGGAGGGAAGGAGTTGTATTCTTGAAAGGAATCATTTGACCCCAGCCCTCTTTTTTTTTTTTTCCCCTCTTGGCGTATGCAGCGCATTCACTCACTCTCCCTGTTTTCAGAAAGCATTTATACTATACGTATCTAATTAATTCTTAGGCTCATCTAGGACCTGGATAATAATGTTATGGCCAAAGTGCTGGGCGATGAGAGGAGATGGGAGTGCAAAGCTAGTAGTGTGAAAAAGGTGCAGAGCCTTTGCAATGTTCTGCGTTCTCAGGGGTTACCAAGCAGGGCAGTAAGAGGATCAGACCTCCATTTGTGCAGCCTCAAGGAGGGGCAACCTATCTCCTGGCAGACCACATAGGAAGCAATTAAAATAAGATGCAAGAGGCATGAAAGTGAGCCTTGAGGCTGTTGCTATGGGGATGGAGACAGGCATTTTGAGGGTGACCACTGAAAGGCTTAGGAGACTATATGGAAATTGGGAATGGGGTGGGGGCAGGGGAGTGCAGGTTGGCTCCAAGGTTTCCAGGCTCCAGTCTCCCTGAGTACCTCATTTATTTTGCTTCTTTCAGAGCACACTCTGAACTTTGCTCACTTGTTTTCTCTGCCTAAATCACCTTCTCTTTCTTCTCCAACTATCTGAATTCCATCTGCCTGCTCAGAGGCATCTTTCTCCCTGAAGCTTATCTTGGTTGGTCTAAAAGGGCATTGAGCCAGTTTTTGCTGCCCTGAGGCAGGCCCTAGAGCTGGCATTTTGTATTTTTTTTTTCTCATGTCATTGCAGGTATTAGCTTGCTCAAGTCACTTTACTTCTCTGAGGCTGTTTTCTCACCTGAAAAATGGAGGTAAAGTACTGGCTTCATAGTATTGTATGAATGAAAAGCCTTTTTCCCGTAGCAGGCACAAACATAGCAGGCCTCTCAAGGTGTTGAAGCAGTGTTGAGAATGTGGCATTTAATAAATGCATGTTGAAGGAATACATGATGGAAAAGTTCTTACATGTGTTCTTAACTGAACTCTTAAAAGGCAAGTGAATGGTTTTTACCTGTTTGGCTGGAAAGGATTAAATACTTGCTCAACAGAGGCTCAGTTTGTAGTCCCCCTTGGGGAAAGGCCCTGTCTAGCCTATATATAGTCTTTGATATTTCTTGGCCTTTATTGGAGTTTGTGATATAGAATATGGCTGCATCTGGTGAATGAATTCTATATGATAGGGCAATGTGTATCACTGGAAAAGCAGAATTGCCAGCCAAATTGTACCCAGTGAAGTCCAGACATCTGCACTTGTGTAGAAAGTGGGTGCTTCCTTTGGAGAAACAGGCATTGAATTCAGACCTAGGAACATGAGTTTTGACCCGTTCTAAGTCACTTACATGTACTTTAACCTTGATAAGTTCACCTAATATCCCTTCTTTTGATTTTTCTCTATAGAAACAAAAAAGGCTGATCTCTCTAGCTTTGTTTGCCTGACTTATAAGTTTCTCTAGAAGTCTTATAGCACACACCAGAGATTCTGGATTACAGCAGGTTCACCAGAGTTTAAGATTGATTGATTCATTCATTCATTTATTAATTCATTCCTTCTTGTATGTGAAATTCTTTATCCCTAGTATACTGCAAAATTGGGTATATTTTTTTCAAATTGTTTTCCTATTCTAATTTTATAGCCTGGGAATGTAATAAGGTAAACTTATTCTCTTCCAAAAATTCACTTTCTTACTGAAGATTTATTTGTAGGCAATGTATATTGAGACTTCCTGTTTGATAAATCTAGCCACATACATATTTGAGGTAGTGCATATCTGTTGCTTCACTCCTGCCCTCAAACCAGCTGATTAAGCAGAGGGTGCCATTTCCCTGTCATGGCCTTCACCTGAGTGAACCTTTGCTCCAATCCAAAACAAGGACAATACAGTTCTATTTTCCATCCTGGATAGGTATCCTTATGTAATGTCTAGCCTAAGGCCTCAGCTCTAAAATCAGTTTTTCCAAAGATGTCATTAGGAACAGAGGTCATTGTGGGCTACTTGCAGTGTTTCCCAAAGCTTAATAGTCACATTTATGTAAGACAAGGCCAAAGAGGTTATTATTCAATAAACACAGTGTATTTAATAGTAAAAATATCACCAGGCATGGTATTAAAAGGAGGAAATCATAAAGTCATATATTAAGACACTGGAGATCTGTTATCTGTTTTGAGGAAGTAGCACATGATGGAAGAAAGGTAATTGATCTATGAGTGCTTTAGAAGTACCATGAGAGGAGAGAAACTGACATTAACATGCTGAATTACCATACTGTTTCCTAACCTACCTCTAAATCTGCAGTCTTTACAACAGCCTTTATTTACCAATGAAACTAGAGAGGGCTTAACTAGTTTGTCCAAGAACATAGCACTTATGATGTCAGTATTTAAACCCGTATCATCAGATTCATGAACTCTGGCTTCTGTAATCATACATCAAAGCTGCTCCAATTTAGTGTATATTGGGTGGTGCAATGAGATTTAACAGGGAAGAGAGTGTTTGTGTTCCCATAAGATAGGAACATAATGGAAAGAGAAGAGAAAAGGGACATATGTGGGAAAAACTGACCAGGATTTCCAATGTTCAGGATTTCTACTCTTTTCAAGCTGTGTCAAGTCCAGAATATTACTTATTCATTCTAAGCCCAAATTTTCCCCTCAAAAATGGATAGATCATAGTGGTGTTATGAAGATTAAAGGGTAATGGCTTATGCAAGTTGTGGCAGACCTTCAGTCATCAAAGATGTGATGGCTTCCTGAAGGGGAACACTGAATTTTTATGCAGAATATCTGTATCCCAGTACCAGACCCTTTGCTCACTACACCATCTTCCTGAGCCTCTTGCTCTCCTTGCTTCATTTCTAAAATTATGCCACATAATCCATCTATCCTTAGTCATAAAAAAGGATTTCCACAGTGTGTCCTATTGATCTAGAGAGAGGCAATAGTGCCTGATGCTTAAAGGCATGGACTTTGAAGGGAGATTGCTTAGGATCAACTCCAGATTTGAACATACATGTTAATACTTGTTAAGTGCTAAGAACAGCATTGTATTTGCTGTATATGTTCATTACTAATAACTCTGAGCTGTTGAGTAGGTGTTTCCCTAAAGGGTTTCCAGTTATATAAAAAATTTAGCACTATACTCAGGATTCATTTTCAACATCCAAATTCCTTGGCTTTTTGTGGGGGAGGGTACTAGGGGTTGAACTCAGGGGCACTCGACCACTGAGCCACATCCCCAGCCCTCTTTTGTATTTTATTTAGAGACAGGGTCTCACTGAGTTGCTTAGCACCTCTCTTTTGCTGAGGCTGGCTTTGAATTCGCAAACCTCCTGCCTCAGCCTCCCAAGCCAATGGGATTACAGGTGTGTGCCACTGCACCTGGCACCTTGACTTTTTTATATTATCATTTTTTTTATATTCTCATTGACTTCATATAACCTCTTTTCCCATAGTATCTATTTCAGAGTTAAATAGTATTAGCAGTAACAATGGCTATGTGCCAGACATTTTATTCATATAAGAATCATATTTAGGGGCTGGGGATGTGGCTCAAGTGGTAGTGCACTCGCCTGGCTTGCACAGGGCCCTGGGTTCGATCCTCAGCACCACATAAAAATAAAGATGTTGTGTCCACTGAAAACTAAAATAAATAAATAAATATTTAAAAAATTCTCTGTCTCTCTCTAAAAAAAAGAATCATATTTACTGAACATCTATTACATGCTAGGCACTGGAGTTTTAAGGGTAAGGTCACAGTCTATTATTAGTATAGAGAAAAAAAATTAAAAGTGGAGTATAACAGGTGCTGACTTTGATTAGGAGAATATTAGATGAGGCATACTGACTTTTGGGTTTTCCAAGTAGAAAACCCTGGGAAATCAGCCTAACTTCTTGTACCCAAGGAAGGCATATATGAGTAAATAAGTGAATGTTAGACTGAATGTTTAGTATGAGTTAAGTAGGAGTGAAGAAAAGTGTTCCATACAAATACAGCACAATGTTTGAGGACCTGAAAACCAAAATGAACACACACACACACATACAGGATTTTTAGTGATTGTAAACCACTTTCCCTAAGAGCCAAGTTTTATTTCCTTTATCAGTGTGATCTGAGGATTTTGAGGCACACTGTGTTAGTTTTTCATCACTGTGACAAAATTCCCTAAAAAGAACAACTTACCATAGAAGACGAAAAGTTTACTTTGGCTTAGGGTTTTCAGAGAATCAGTCCTTGGCCAACCAGCTCCAAGGCTCTGGGCCTAAAGGGAGGCAGAACATCTTGGTGTAAGGATATGGCAGAGGAAAGCTGTTCAGTGCATGACAGCCAGGAAGCAGAGAAGGAGAAAGGACGGGGGAGGGAGGGAGGGAGGGAGGGAAGAAGAGGAGGAGGAGGAAGAGAAAGAAGAAAAAGGAGGTGGAGGGGAGGGAGGAAGGGGAAGGAGAGAGAAAAGAGAGGAGAGGAGGGGAGGGGAGGGGAGGGGAGGGGAGGGGAGAGGAGAGGAGAGGAGAGGAGAGGAGAGGAGAGGAGAGGAAAGGAGAGGAGGGAAGGGAAGGGAAGAGAAAGGGTTTGTGAAGAAACAAACTTTTCTGTATCCTGCTCCACTGACCTGCTTCCTCCAACTAGGTCTACTTGCCATTGGTCCATAAATGGACCACTGATGAGGTGGAGCCATCCTGATCCAATCAATTCTCCAAAACTCCATTTCTGAATATATGAGATATTGGAAGATATTCTAGATTTACAACATCACACACAGAGATATTTTAGTTCATAATGTTAGATAATGTACTGTATAGCTGTACAAATTTATTACACTATAACCCTACTACTGAATATGTATTTATTTACTTTTAGAATCAATGAATGCTATTGTCCTCATCCTGAACACGTTTATCCACTTAGTTACAATTTATTTTCAGTCATTGAATTTCTGGTTTGGATAATTATGTACATTGAAACTTTGATACATATATCCAGTCCGATTACCTTGAATGATTGTGTCATTTCATGGGAAGTATCAACATCAGTGAATGGAGCCTGTCTGTTTCACCACATCTTTCTCTGCCCTAAGCATTATTAGGCATATTACAAACTTGATAACTTTTGAGAGGCTGAGGCAGGAGGATTGCAAGTTCAAAACCAGCCTCAGCAATTTAGAGAGGCCCTTAGCAATTCAGTGTGAGTCTGTCTCTAAATAAAATATTAAGAAGGTCTGGGGATGTGGCTCAGTGGTAAAGTGCCCCTGGGTTCAATTCCTGGTACAAATATATATATATATATTTTTTTTTTTTCTCACACACACACACACACACAAATATAGATAGATAGATAGAGATAGATACAGATATATCTAGATATAGATATCTCCTCACAGTATATGGCTTATCTTTTCATTCTCTTGACAATGTATTTTTTAAAAAACATGCTTTTATAAAATATTTTTTAAGATGTTGATTGACCTTTATTTTATTCATTTATTTATATATGGTGCTGAGAATTGAACCCAGGGCATCACACATGCTAGGCAGGTGCTCCACCACTGAGCCACAACTCCAGCCCCCAAAACAAGCTTTTAATTTTGGTGAAATCCAACTTTTTTCCTTGTATGGGTCATACCTTTGGTGGAATAACTAAGAAATTACTATCTAACCTAAGATTAACATGAGTTGGGAAGTAGTCCTCCTTTAATTTTCTGGAAGAATATTTTGAAATGACATTATTTCTTGCTTAAATGTTGAGGATAGTTCAACAATGAGGCCACCTAGGTCTGTAGGTTTGTGTGTGTGTGTGTGTGTGTGTGTGTGTGTGTGTGTGTGTGTGATGGTTTTAACTATAAATTCAATTTATTCATTAGATGTTGGATTATTTAGGTAACCTATTTCTGCATGATTGAGCTTTGGCAGTGTGTACCTTTCAAATAATTTGTCCATTTAACCTAAGCTTTGTACTTTATGAACATGAAAATCTTTGTTATATTCCCCTATTCTTTTTAAAATCTCTAGAATCTACACATCATCTTTTTATTCTTGATATTGACAATTTGTGTATTCGGTCTTATTTTCTTGATCATGTGACTAGAGGTTTGTAAATTTTATTGACTTCTTAAAAAACTGACTTTAAAAAACTTACTTTGGGTATAATTGCTCCTTGCTCTAGTTGCTTAAGGTGAAAACTGAGATCACTATGTCAAGGCCATTCTCCATATAGCTATGGATTTCCCCCTAAGTACTGCTTTCATGTCAGTGCACATAATTTTTCCTTTTTATACTTTTAAATGTTTAGAGTAAAGTTGGCCCATTTTAGAGTAAAATACTATGAATTTTAATAGATTTACATCATCATCACCACAATCAGGGTATAGAACAGATACATCATCCCCAAACAGTTCCTTATACTATCCTTCATGGTCAAACCATCTCCCCATCTGTAAGTATGGCAACTACAGAAATTTTCTTTATAATTAAAATGTAATCTTTTAGAAAGTCATATACATGGAATTATATAGTGTGCAAACTTTCAGATTGCCTGATTTTTTTTTACTGAGAAATACACATTCAAGATTTATCCATGCTGTTGCATGAATTGCTAGTTATTTGTTTGTTTATTTATTTATTTATTTATTGGTACCAGGGATTGAACCCAGAGTGCTTAATCACTGAGCCACATCTCCAGTCCTTTTTTATTTTTATTTTTTAATTTTGAGACAGGTTCTCACTAAGTTGCTTAGGGTCTAGCTAAGTTGCTGAGCTGGCTTTGAATTTACAATCCTCCTGCCTCAGCCTCCTGAGCCCCTGGGATTATAGGTATGTGCCAATGTGCCCCGTGACTGTTTATTATTTTTAATTACTGAGTAATATTCCTTTATATGGATTTTTGTATGTTCTGGAAAAAACATATTCACTGATGTGAAACTGTAAAATGAAGTTTAGCAAAGATAAGAACACTCACAGTTATTTAACCAAAACTTCATTAATTAAACTAGACAATTTAAATTAAACATAGGCAGTACTTTTACTCTGACATCAAGCCTACTGGGTATAATAAGATGATTCTGTGTTATGTCATTCAACCCAGTGGAGAGTTAGAACCATATATGGCCCACCCATTAGTCACATGCAGCTAGCTCAAAGACACAAAGAAAAAGCATCATAGCAATGGTCACAATGTAATAAATTTAACTTTGTGTATGAAGGACATTAATATTAGTATAGCATAAATCCATATCAGAGTTATAAAGCATCTCCAAGGTGAACCCCTTCAGTTTGTAGATGGAAGAGGCTGAGACCTGGTTTAGATTTGCTCCACAAGCATTTATAGACCAATGACCAATGGCTAGGTCTAAACAGCAGGATGAGTGAGCAGAGATGTGGCTGACAATGTTCTTACTATTGAAAAACTCACTCTGTGGAAGTAGAAAGACATTTGGCATAGCATCTTATTGTTGACCTTTACTGGTGATCATGTATGTGCCAGACTCTACACTTAAAATTTCCCAAAGACCTCAAGAAGGTGGTGTTGAAATCTCACTTTTAAAGAATGTGAAGAGAGAGCCTACAGAATGGGAGAAAATTGTTGCCATCTGCACCTCAGATAGACCATTAATCTCCAGGATATATTAAAAAACTCAAAAAGCTTAATACCAAAAAAAAAAACCACTCAATAAATAGGCAAATGAGCTAAATAGACAGTTCACAGAAGAAGAAATGTGAATGGTCAACAAATATATGAAAAAACGTCCAACATCTCTAATAGAGAAATGCAAGCTAAAACTACACTGAGATTTCATCTCACTCCAGTCAGAATGGCAATTATCAAAAATACAAGTAACAATATATGTTAGCGAGGGTGTAGGGAAAAAGGTACAGTCATACATTGCTGGTGGGGTTGCAAATTGGTGCAACAACTCTGGAAACCACTATGGAGATTCATCATAAAACTTGGAATGAACCACCACTTGATCCAGTTATCCCATTCCTTGGGGTTATCCCACCCAAAGGACTTAAAATCAGCATACTACAGTGACACAGCCACATCAATGTTTATAGCAGTTCAATTCACTATAGCTAAGCTATGGCACCAACCTAGGAGCCCTTCAATGGATGAAAGGACAAAGAAAATGTGGTTTATACATGTATACACAATGGACTATTACTCAGCCATAAGATAAATGAAATTATGGCATTTGCCAGTAAATGGATGGAACTGGAGGCTCTAATTCTAACTGAAGTAAGCCAATCCCAAAGAAACAAAGTCAGAGTGGTGTCTCTGAAATGTGGGTGCTAACTCACAATGGTGAGGGAGGGGAGGGAGGGGAAGGAGGGGAGGGGAGGGAGGGGAGGGTCACCACATGGGAGGGGGATGTGGCAAAGGAGAGGGGACAGGAATGGGAAAGACAGTACAATGAATCATATAGTAGATAGTAGAATGAAGGACATAACTTTCCTATATTCATATTCATATATGAATACATGACCAGTATAACTCCACATCATGTACAACCACAAGAATGGGATGTTATACTCTATGTGTCAAAATACATTCTACTGTCATGTATAACTAAAAAGAACAAGTAATAAAAAGAAATCTTGCTTTTACATATAAGGAAAGTATAATAGGGGATTTGAGACACTAAGCCTAGTAAGTAGCAGATCTGGGGTTCACACCTAGGTCTGTCTGACAGAAAAACAAACTCTCTTTCCAGTCTCAACTGGCCACACTTCACTTATGTGACTGGTATTCAAATGTGGCTGTCATTTATTATGGGACATGTATTATAAAGCTTCCTTATCTTTAAGACTATAAATAAGGTCTCTCCTTCATATTGCTGGGTCTTTCATATTTTTTCTGCCATAGTTATCATTTTCTTAGTTCAACTGCTGTGTTTGCATGCCTGCTTACCTACTTAACAATGAGATCTTTAAAAGTTAGGGATTGAACCCAGGGGTGTTTAACCACTAAGTCACATCATCATCTCCTCCTCCTCCTCCTCCTCCTCCTCCTCCTCCTCCTCCTCCTCCTTCTCCTCCTTCTCCTCCTCCTCCTTTTTTAATTTTGAGACAAGGTCTTGCTAAGTTGCTTAGGACATGATTAAGTTGCTGAGGCTGCCTTTAAACTCATGATCCTCCTGCCTCAGCCTCCCGAATCACTGGGATTACAGGCATGTGGCACGGCACCTGGAAGCCCATTTCTTTTCTTTTTTTTTTTTTTTTTTTAGTATAACAATTTTTTAAAAATATTTATTTATTTATTTAGTTAGTTAGTTAGTTCTCGGGGGACACAACATCTTTGTTGGTATGTGGTGCTGAGGATCGAACCCGGGCCGCACGCATGCCAGGCGAGCGCGCTACCGCTTGAGGCACATCCCCAGCCCCTAGTATAACAATTTTTAATAGCAATTATAATGATTCTATAATCCTATTCAGATTTAAAGTCATATAGTCTATTCTTGCCTTTCCATTATCTTCCTTTTATATTCAGCCCATTTCTTATGTAAGGAAAACTTCTAAGGTTTCAATGACTTCGCTGTCACTGTCAAGGTATTTTTTTATATCCACATAGAACCTGTACTACTTTATGCTTAGTATTTTTTATTTAAGCAAAATAGTACTTTCTATTAATATAAGTGCAAAGATAAATACAACCAAATTAAATAAATTAATGAAAACATTTAAAATTGATGTTAAGGGCTGGGGTTGTGGCTCAGTGGTACAGCACTTGTCTAACATGTGTGAGGCACTGAGTTTGATTCTCAGCACCACATAAAAATAAATGAAGTTCTATTGACAACTAAAAAGTGTTTTAAAAATTGATGTTAAAATACAAGTAAAAGTCAATTCTATTCATTTAGACTGTATTATGCACTTAATATATATTGTTTCAATTTATCTTCAAAGAATATGTTCAAATAAAATGAATTTGTCTTTGTATAGATATGGTCAATCAAGATTCCAACCTTGATTTATTTGACACTGAATTCTAAATAGTATTAGAAACTCCCAACTTAATTTTGCCCCCAACAAAATCCACTGATTTAATTTCCATTTCTCTTAAAACCCTTTACTTATTTGATTTCAACTCCTAAAACTTGTCAGTTTTCATTCTGTAGATCTCTTACCAGGTCTTGTGGCTACAGGCCCAGGATAACTAAACATATTTTTACCTTGAAATTTCATACTTGATTTTCTAGTTCTTTGTGTCAGGGTAATTCATTTTGATCCTTTTTGTTTTAAAGAAAAGATAATTGTTATTTACCATTTCATTTTTTTCCCTTCTAAGGTATGTGAGTCCTGCAGAGGGTCTTTTGTGGAAGAGCAGGATTCTTTGTCTGCTAATACAAAGAAGGAGCCAAGAAAGGCTTACAATGGTATGCTTGTAAAAAGGGATGGGGTGGTGGTGACCGGATCCTAGAGTTTAGAGCAGCAGCTGGAAGTTGAACAAGAGGCTGTCAGGTAATGGAAATCATAGCAAAGAGGAATAGTAGTGGATAGATAGCTATGGAACTTACAGAAGAAAACTAAAATATTTATAAGGAGTATTTTCTAAATAAAAACTTTTATTTTCTAAATAAACACATTTACAATGACTTAGGCACTGTTCTTAGGTCTTTACCTGTACTTACTCATTTAATCCTCATTACAGTCCAACCACGTAGATTCTATTACTATCCTTATATGGATTAGATTACCAAGACAGAGAGGATAACTAAAGAAAGAAAGGTTATACATTTAATAAATGTTGAGTATTTTAAGAAAGAAAAAAGATACAGTACGTCATGTCTAATTTCTGCTCAGGGAAAAATCTGGAAGCAAGAAGAGGGATATATACAGGGATTTTACCATTTTTCCTTCATGGAATGTGGTTTGCAAAAATTCTTTCCAGCTGGGGTTATGGCTCAGCATCAGAGCACTCACCTCACACGTGCGAGACACTGGGTTTGATCCTCAGCACCACATAAAAATAAATAAATAAATAAAGGTGTAAAATCAAATAACCAGAAATTTTTAAAAAATTATTTCCTTCCCATCTCCACATGAAAATCTCAGTGTAGACCTAATGTTAAGCTTTAAAAGAGTTTCTAATGAAACAGATATGTTTACATTATTCATTTTAAAATGTTGGTCCACTAATTTCATCTTTGGGTAAAATGTATGGCCTGAATTTGGACAAACTTAAGTTTAAATCCTTAGTCTTCCACTTAACTGTTAATGAGGGGGGGAAAGTAAAAGGTGTTGGGAATCTATGAGGTCCTGGAGTGGGTTGGGACAGAATTTTTAAGACAAGTGATTAGATAGGCATTACTGAAGGGACAACTGAATAAACCGAGAAAAGAAATGAAGGATTCTGAACCCAGGATCTCTGAGGAAGAGTACTTCATGTAAAGTGAACAATCTAAATAATATAGTAATAATCTAAATAATATAGTAAATAATAATCTACAATATAAAGTATCAGATGTGGTAATGAGCATGAAATGTTTGAGAAACAGCAAAGAGGCCAGGGTGGATTGAACAGAAAGAGAATAAAAGAGCAAAACTCATCTCCTGAGTGAAAGGTGAAAAAGGAAATATTATAAATGTAAAGATTTCATAGAGACAATATGCATGTGTTATTTCCTGATATTAAAGATAATTTTTCTCAATACTGTTGTGAATAAGATAAAATATCATAGAAGTTTTAAAAACAAAAATAGAATAAAATGATGCACTGAATATTCATTACTCAGTTTGAATAGTTGCCAACATATGGCTAATTTCAATTTATATACTCCATCCTCTTATTGATACATGTTGAAACAGCATGTGGATTATTCATATTACTTTTTGAAAATGACTGAAATAAAAATAATATAAGGGAAATCTTCCACATCAATTAAAATATACTTACATTATCATGTTGTTGTTTTATAAAATTGTGTACTATACAACCACTTGTATCTTTTGAATCTTTCTCATATTGAAAAGATTACCCAGAATATGTAAATATGTAAATTCACTCAAAATAAAAGTTACTATGTATTCTCACATATCTATATATCATAATAAGAATACTTTAATAGGCCTATTTTACTGACGTGTCTACTGCTTCTCCATTTTTCTTCACTCCCCTACAGAGGGCCTATCACTTATCTATCACTTTCATTGCCCTCAAAACTTTTCCTTTGTCTTTAGTAAACACCATTTTCAGCTAATTGATATCCCCAAGGGAAGGGCTTCATGTTGCTTCCACTGTCAGGGATCTGGTTATAGCAGGGCTCTCCAATCTTTTTATTATAAAAGCAACTATCCAAGGATACTTGTTAAAACAGTAAGTAAGACTTTTTGGTGGACCATTGTGATAAATATAAGGACCACTACAATGGAGTCCTGCAGTGGGCAGGGGTGAGTAGTCTCAATTCCAAATATAACATGGCTAAGTAGGAATTTATGGCCAAAAAACAGTGTGGAGTCAGTTAATGGAAAACAACTATGATAATATGTCAGTGGTAAAGAGGGATTTTGGCTAAACTGACCTAACAGGATTCTTGCTAAACACAGGCTAGGGTGATCAGACATCACCTGGGGGATAGTGAAGGATGAGGACTCAGATCAGTTATCAAGGATGATTAGATATCACTGATGGGAACTTCTTATTAAACTGGCTTAGCAGGTTTCTAAAACTGGATATTACAAGGAAGTGCCCAGATGGACTCAGGAGAAGATGCAGAATCCTGAATAAAGTTTGGCCAAGCTGAATCTTTGTCTTTCACGAGGGAATAAAAGTTTACTTCTAATTCAGCAAATAATATAACAGGTCTTTCTCACAGAGAATCCCACATTCTTTAGGTTGACTGTTCAACCTCCTCCTCCAGCTGAACCTCCAAGTATCAATACGTAGTTCCAAATTATTCAGAACCAATTGCCTGAGGAAGATGCAGTTTCTTCAAAGAACTCCATCTCTCCAAAGGTGGGAGAAATAGGGCATTCTTGATATTATGGCTGAAGGTAGAAAATGTTAAGAGAGCACAAAGGACTAGAAGTACTCAGTACTTAGTTGCTTCTCCCCAAGACTGAATCAAATCAATAGGTGTCTGCCTGCATGATGAGGTAGGGGGTTGTAGGAAAACACTGGAATGCAACTCAAGTGAATCAGTGACCAAGTAAACCCCAGAAATGTCAACTTTTAAAATAATAAGAGAAATAAAGTACACCAGTACTCAATGCACAGAGACTCAGCAGGGGTAAAGGAAGCTCCCCTTTGGTGGGCTGAAAAAGAGAATCTCAGCATTATCAAATAATTCAGACTGTGCTATAGGGCAAATATGCAATCTGAGCACATAGACCTAGATTATGCATACTCAGCTTATTTGAGAGAAGAGGTTCCCTCCATTTCCCTTTGGATTCAGACGGTGTTATGATGGGTAACCATCTTAAGAAGGTCCCATTGACTAGGCTTGCTGCATGGGAGATCAGAAAGCCCTGCCCCAAACCCAATGTCTACTTTTCTTTGCTGGGTCAGTAGATTCTTACCCAAGAGTCATCCAGGGTATAGGAGAGTGATTGTGACACAAATCTTCTGAAAATTCTGGGTAGTGAGAGGTGTGGTCTGCCAATTAGGTAGATAAGGGGAATCAGAAGGCACTTCTATTTAAAACTGGTAGTTTGAACTCTGCAACAATGAGCAAGACCTGATGTGTGGCAGGATTTGCAAGGGAGTTGAGTCAGGAAGTGCCATGGTTGTGACTGGAGGAAAGCTTGGTGTTTGCAGTTCCCTATCCCAGTGCAGATCCCATGGGTCTGGCTGCCTCTTCCACTCTGAGAGGCATGTGGAGGATTGGCTGGTACGGGTTAGACACTTGCCATGCCCCTAAACATACTGAATAAGTGCATCAGGACTAGGAGTGTGCAGAGGTGTGAGGCTCCTCCTACTGCTGTGATCTATCCCCAGATATGAAAAAAACAAAGGTATTGGGTATGAATCTAGCACCACAGTGGATAACTTTCCATTAGCACTCTCTGCTGTGCAAGGAGGGGTGGACCTCAGACTAGAGACGGCCCTAATTGGTTTGGCTTATTTGGGCTAGAGCTGAGAAAACAAACCCCTCCCCATACTTGGTAAATTCTAAATATTGGAAGTATTAGAAAAAAGTGCCTCCATTTTAAGTGCTTCAGCAAAGAGAAACCTCAGTATTTTTCTTATTTTGCTTTTGCTTTTATTGTATGTTGTTTTGGTTCATTGTTTTTTCATATTTTATCTAATTGTATGGGCTTTGAATCTTTTAATTAGATTTTTCTACCTCTTTTCTTCATTTTCACTTTATTCCCTTCCGATGTTTTCTTTCTCTTCTCATTTCCTTTATATCTCTTCTCTACCCCCTTTTCTCTCTTTTTTTTTATTTATTGGATGTTCACAACATTACAAAGCTCTTGAAAAATCATATTTCATACATTAGAATCAAGTGGGTTATGAACTCCCATTTTTACCCCAAATACAGATGGCAGAATCACATCGGTTACACATCACATTTTTACATACTGCCATATTAGTGACTGTTGTATTCTGCTACCTTTCCTATCCTCTACTATCCCCCCTCCCCTCCCCTCCCATCTTCTCTCTCTACCCCATCTACTGTAATTCATTTCCCTCCATGTTTGTTATCCCATTCCCCTCATAACCTCTTATATATAATTTTGTATAACAATGAGGGTCTCCCTCCATTTCCATGTGATTTCCTTTTTTTTTCTCCCTTTCCCTCCCGCCTCATGTCTCTATTTAATGTTAAACTTTTCTTCCTGCTCTTCCTCCCTGTTCTGTTCTTAGTTGCTCTCATTATATCAAAGAAGACATTTGGTATTTGTTTTTTAGGGATTGGCTAGCTTCACTAAGCATAATCTGCTCTAGTGCCATCCATTTCCCTGCAAATTCCGTGATTTTGTCATTTTTTAGTGCTGCGTAATACTCCATGGTGTATAAATGCCACATTTTTTTTATCCATTCATCTGTTGAAGGGCATCTGGGTTGATTCCACAGTCTAGCAATTGTGAATTGTGCTGCTATGAACATCAATGTGGCAGTATCCCTGTAGTGTGCTCTCTTAAGGTCTTCAAGAAATAGTCCGAGAAGGGCAATAGCTGGGTCAAATGGTGGTTCCATTCCCAGCTTTCCCAGGAATCTCCATACTGCTTTCCAAATTGGCCACACCCGTTTGCAGTCCCACCAGCAGTGTACAAGAGTACCCTTTTCCCCACATCCTCGCCAGCACTCGTTGTTGTTTGACTTCGTCATGGCTGCCAATCTTACTGGGGTGAGGTGGTATCTTAGGGTAGTTTTGATTTGCATTTCCTTGACTGCTAGAGATGGTGAGCATTTTTTCATGTACTTGTTGATTGATTGTATGTCCTCCTCTGTGAAGTGTTTGTTCATGTCCTTGGCCCATTTGTTGATTGGGTTGTTTGTTTTCTTATTGTCTAATTTTTTGAGTTCTTTGTATACTCTGGATATTAGGGCTCTATCTGAAGTGTGAGGAGTAAAAATTTGTTCCCATGATGTGGGCTCCCTATTTACCTCTCTTATTGTTTCTCTTGCTGAGAAAAAACTTTTCAGTTTAAGAAAGTCCCATTTGTTGATTCTTGTTATTAACTCTTGTGCTATGGGTGTCCTGTTAAGGAATTTTGAGCCCGTCCCCACAATCTGTAGATCGGAGCCAACTTTTTCTTCTATCAGACGCAGAGTCTCTGATTTGATATCTAGCTCCTTTATCCACTTTGAGTTGACTTTTGTGCATGGCAAGAGTAGGGGATTCAGTTTCATTTTGTTGCATATGGATTTCCAGTTTTCCCAACACCATTTGTTGAAGATGCTATCCTTCCTCCATTGCATGTTTTTAGCCCCTTTATCAAATATAAGATAGTTGTAGCTTTGTGGATTAGTCTTTGTGTCCTCTATTCTGTACCATTGGTCCACCCGCCTGTTCTGGTACCAGTACCATGCTGTTTTTATTACTATTGCTCTGTAATATAGTTTGAAATCTGGTATCGCTATACCACCTGATTCACACTTCCTGCTTAGAATTGTTTTTGCTATTCTGGGTCTTTTATTTTTCCATATGAATTTCATGATTGCTTTATCTATTTCTACAAGAAATGCCATTGGGATTTTGATTGGCATTGCATTGAACCTATAGACAACTTTTGGTAATATCGCCATTTTGATGATGTTAGTTCTGCCTATCCATGAACAAGGTATATTTTTCCATCTTCTAAGATCCTCTTCTATTTCTTTCTTTAGGGTTCTGTAGTTTTCATTGTATAGGTCTTTCACCTCTTTTGTTAGGTTGATTCCCAAGTATTTTATTTTTTTTTGAGGATATTGTGAATGGAGTGTTTTTCCTCATTTCCATTTAAGAAGTTTTGTCGCTGATATACAGAAATGCCTTTGATTTATGTGTGTTGATTTTATATCCTGCCACTTTGCTGAATTCATTTATTAGTTCTAGTAGTTTTTTTGTAGAATCTTTTGGTCTTCTAGGTATAGAATCATGTCATCTGCAAATAGTGATAATTTAAGTTCTTCTTTTCCTATTTTTATGCCTTTAATTTCTTTCATCTGTCTAATTGCTCTGGCCAGTGTTTCGAGAACTATATTGAATAGAAGTGGTGATAGGGGGCATCCCTGTCTTGTTCCAGATTTTAGAGGGAATGCCTTCAATTTTTCTCCATTCAGAATGATGCTAGCCTGAGGCTTGGCATAGATAGCTTTTATAATGTCGAGGTAAGTTCCTGTTATCCCTAGTTTTTCTAATGTTTTGAACATAAAGGGATGCTATACTTTGTCGAATGCTTTCTCTGCATCTATCGAGATAATCATATGGTTCTTATCTTTAAGTCTATTGATGTGGTGAATAACATTTATTGATTTCCGTATATTGAACCATCCTTGCATCCCAGGGATGAATCCTACTTGATCATGGTGCACAATTTTTTTGATGTGCCTTTGTATCCGATTCGCCAGAATTTTATTGAGGATTTTTGCATCTAGGTTCATTAGAGATATTGGTCTGTAGTTTTCTTTCTTTGAGGTGTCTTTGTCTGGTTTCGGAATCAGGGTGATGTTGGCCTCATAGAATGAATTTGGAAGAGCTCCCTCTTTTTCTATTTCCTGAAATAATTTGAAAAGTATTGGTATTAATTCTTCTTTAAAGGTTTTGTAGAACTCCACTGTATACCCATCCGGTCCTGGGCTTTTCTTGGTTGGAAGTCTTTTGATTGCTTCTTCTATTTCATTTATTGATATTGGTGTGTTTAAGTTGTGAGTTTCCTCCTGACTCAGTCTGGGCAAATCATATGACTTAAGGAATTTATTATTTGTCTTCACTATCCTCTATTTTATTGGAATATAGGTTTTCAAAATAATTTCTAATTGTTTTCTGTATTTCTGAAGCGTCTGTTGTAATATTGCCTTTTTCATCCCGTATGTTAGTAATTTGAGTTCTCTCTCTTCTTCTCTTCGTTAGTATGGCTAGAGGTCTGTCGATCTTATTTATTTTTTCAAAGAACCAACTTTTAGTTTTGTTAATTTTTTCAATAGTTTCTTTTGTTTCAATTTCATTGATTTCTGCTCTGATTTTAATTAATTCTTGCCCTCTGCTACATTTGCTATTGTTTTGCTGTTCCTTTTCTAGGGCTTTGAGATGAAGTGTGAGCTCATTTATTTGTTGGTTTTTCCTTTTTTTGAGGAATGACCTCCAGGCGATGAATTTCCCTCTCAAAACTGCTTTCATTGTGTCCCATAGATTCCGATATGTTGTGTCTGTATTTTCATTTATCTCTAAGAATTTTTTTTATTTCCTCCTTTATGTCTTCTGTAACCCATTGATCATTCAGTAACATATTGTTCATTGTCCATGTGATGTAGGATTTTTCCTTCCTTCTTTTATCATTGATTTCCAGTTTCATTCCATTATGATCTGATAAAGTGCATGGTATTATCTCAACCCCTTTATATTTACTGAGGGTTGCCCTATGGCATAATATATGATCTATTTTTGAGAAGGTTCCATGAGCTGCTGAGAAAAAAGTATATCCACTTGATGATGGTTGATATATTCTATATATGTCAGTTAAGTCTATGTTATTGATTGTGATATTGAGGTCAATAGTTTCTTTATTCAACTTTTGTTTGGAGGATCTGTCCAATGGTGAGAGAGGTGTGTTGAAGTCACCCATGATTATTGTGTTGTGGTCTATTCGATTCTTGAACTTGAGGAGAGTTTGTTTTATGAACGTCGCAGCGCCATTATTTGGTGCATAAATATTGATAATTGTTATGTCTTGTTGGTCAATGGTTCCTTTTAACAGTATATAATGTCCTTCCTTATCCCTTTTGATTAACTTAGTCTTGAAGTCGATTTTATTCGATATGAGAATGGCCACCCCTGCTTGCTTACGAGGAGCGTGAGCGTGGTATATTTTTTCCCAACCTTTTACCTTGAGCCTGTGTATGTCTTTTCCAATCAGATGTGTCTCCTGGAGGCAGCATATTGTTGGATTTGTTTTTTTAATCCATGTTACCAGCCTATGTCGCTTTATTGGAGAGTTTAAGCCATTAACGTTTAGAGTTACTATTGATATATGGTTTGTACTTCCTGCCATGTTTGATTATTTATCTCTTTTTTTCCCCTAATTTAGATTGTTTCTCCATGATTAGCTTTCCCCCCGTCCTCTGTCTTTACCGAGGCACTTCCCGCTGATGGTTTTGGTTATCGTTTTCCATTTCTTCCTCGTGTAGAGTTTTGCTCAAGATGCCTTGCAATGCTGGTTTTCTGGCTACAAATTATTTTAGCTTTTGTTTGTCATGAAAGATTTTTATTTCGTTGTCGTATCTGAAGCTTAATTTTGCTGGATACAGAATTCTTGGTTGGCATCCATTGTCTTTCAGTGTTTGAAATACGTTGTTCCAGGATCTTCTTGCTTTCAGCGTCTGTGATGAAAAATCCGTTGTCAACCTTATTGGTTTACCCCTAAATGTAATCTGCCTCTTTTCTCTTGTAGCTTTTAATATTATCTCTTTGTTCTGTATATTGGATAGCTTCATAACAATGTGTCTTGGTGTTGGTCTACTGTGATTTTGTGTGCTCGGTGTCCTGTATGCATCTACAATTTGTATATCTGTTTCCTTTTTTATTTCTGGGAAGTTTTCTGTAATTATTTCCTTCAACACGTTACTCATTCCCTTGGCATGAATCTCTGTGCCTTCCTCTATCCTGATGACTCATAAGTTTGATTTTTTTAAATTATCCCAAATCTCTTGGATGTTTTTCTCGTGATTTTTTACCCGTCTATCTGAGTTGGCTAGACTCTTTTCAAGATGATATATTTTGTCTTCATTATCTGACGTTCTGGCTTCTACTTGCTCCATTCTGTTAGTGATACTCTCGATTGAGTTTTTAATTTGGTTTATTGTTTCCTTCATTTCTAGAATTATTGTTTGATTTTTTTAATAATCTCTATCTCCTGATAAAGATGCTTAACTTCTTTTATCTGTTTATGTAATTCCTTTTCAATGTGCTCTTTAAGGTTCCTTTCCATCTGTCTAAGGTGTTCCTTGAGTTCTTTATATGGCCATTTTTCTGATGACTCCAGGTCCTCCTGAATATTTAGGCTGTCTTTCATTGTTTGTACTCCTTTTCTTCCTTGCTTTTTTATGCTCATGATACTTCTTGTTCTGTTTGACTGCTGAGTTACTCTTTACTCTTATAAATTTATTTGATGCTTGGGAGGAGAGGTATTAGAAGGGAAGGGAAGAAGTGACTAAATAGAGTGAGTGTAGGCAGGTGGAATTCAAGAGAGGGGGAATAAGGAAATTGAAAAGAAATGAAAAGACAAAAGAAAAGAAAGTGAAAAGAAAGAAAGAAAAAATGAAAAAATAAAAATTTTAAAACAAACAAAAAAATTATAATGATAATAGAAAAATGGAAATTGGAGTTTAAAAAATAATAATAATAATAGAATAAAAAAATTGAAACCAGTAATAAGAAAGTTAACGAACAACAACAACATCAACTACAAAAAGTGAGAATAAAAAAAATACTAATAATAATCGTTAAAAAAATAGTAATAATAATAAATGCAGTCATAGAGCTCGATTAACTTATGGAGCTATGCCCACTGGGCCAGGCTTCTCCTCGTGATAGGTGGGAACCAATCACTGTGCCTCAGCTCTTCTTCCCAGACTGTGCGAGTCTCCAGTCCTGAGTGTCTAGGTCCTTCTCTTGTGGTTCCTCAATCCAGGCCCCACTCACCTGTGACGCTTACCACATTACTGGCTACACGCCGGGTCTGCTGCTCCTGGGAGCCCTGTTTTCATGGATGCCTGGGCACACCCTTTCTGTTTGCCTCCCTCGGACCCTAAGTTTGTAGGGCTTGGGGCTGAGGACCCCCAGCAAATTTGTTTGCCCTTAGGTAGCAACTCCCCTGGTAGCTGGTGCAAGGGACCTCTGTTGTCAGCCCTGGTGGGAGCGATAGCCGTGGTTCTGTTCCGCTAGTCCCACGTCACTCCTGATTCCCTGGGTCTGGCTATGGTTCTCAGTTGGCTTTTACCTCTGTGAGATCAGGTGGGCCGACTAGTTATTTCAGCAGGATCGTTAGTGCTGAGTCACGAGAAGCAGGCGATCCGGGGCTTAAATGCAGCAAATTCGTGCTCAGTGTGTGTTTTCTGAGGGGCCCAAAGTGTACGCCCTAGCTCAACGTCAGCTCAGCATTGCCTAGTAATCCTGAGCAAATAGGTTTTAGATAATTTACAGCTCCCTATGCACTCGCAGTTGAAGAGGTCAGAGACTTGATCCCTCCGCGTCTGCCGTCATGTTAGACCTCCTCAATGATATTCATGTTACCCTTACAGTTTCCTGCATAAGCAAGATCTTGGGGTTATACAAACTGCTGCTTCTGTTTCCAGTCCAGTTTTCTAGAACTGAAATCCTGCTGCCTTCGCCTCCACCTCTGGTCTGCGCTCTTTGGCGCCGCGCTTGTCTGCGACCTTAGCAGCGCCGCCGCGGAGGGCCCAAGCGGCTGCCGCCGCGGGGGGCCCAAGCGGCTGCCGCCGCGCCTGACCCCTCGCAGAGGGATGCCGAATGACCCCAGAGCAGGCTATGCCCCAAGGTTCAGCAGGGAACAGGCGACCGAGGCACTTGAGGCCGTGGACCTGCCTTCGGAGGACAGGGTTCGGCACGCAGCCCAGTTCCAATCTCTAGCTGCGGTAGCTGGACCGTGTAGACAGGGCCATCAAGACAGCATGCAGAAAGCAAATGGCGGCTCCCGTGGAGTGGATTTTCGGCCCCGAAACTACAGCCCCGCCAACAATTCCAATCCACTAACTCTCCCTGTATAGACAATATTCAAAAAAAAAAAAAAAAAAAAGGCGGGGTGTACTGAGCTTTCCTTGCCTCAGGTACTTACAATCCACTGCTGATTGCCCATTCAGCTTCTTTGCCGGGAGCGAAGTGAAAGAGGAAGCAGATGGGCGCAAAGCGCCCGCGGTTTTGAGCAGGAAAGCATCCGGGAGCCAAGCGTCTCTTTTTCAATCTCTTTGTTTTTTCTGCTGCTTGGCCGGGTGGTCCACTACAGATTAATGGTGAAAGGAGCTCTAACAAGCTGGGCGAAGTCTCTATTAAAGCCGCTGTTCTGAGCACCAGGCTCAGCACTTCAGCTACCCCCTTACGCAGCGGCCATCGCCCTTTTCTCTATATATTTGGTATTGATTTCATTTTTATCAATACCTCATTTTCAGCATATTCTATACTCCAATGATCCCTTTTTGTATAACTAGCGGAGTCATAGAGATCATTTTAAATAAGTTTTTATTATATGTTGACACTGGCTTTCATTTAAATTGTCACTGTTACTGGTGGCTAATCTCCCATCTCAAAGTGGTACTGGGGATTGAGCCTAGTACTTGAACACACCAAATGGATGCTTTGATGTAGAGATATACCCTCAGCCCAGGGTACATAATAAAGAGAAAGCTATTCACTAAAAATACCCCACACAATAGTGAAAGAGATATCCACTATAAACTATAAACACTAGAAATATTAGAAATCAAGGTAACAAGACTCATCCAAAAATTGATAACTCCCCAAAAAACTGAATCCATAGATACTAAAGTGGATAAATGCTGGACAAAGAATTCAAAATATTGATTGTTAAAACAATCAATGAATTCAAATAACATACAAACAAACAGCTGAATGAATTAAGGAAAACAGTACAGAATATGAAAGAGTATTTCAATAGATAGATATTATGAAAAAAGCAGAAATATTGAAAATGAAAAGTACAATAAGTCAAATAAATAAATCAGGTAAAAGTCTCACCAGTAGACTACACCAAGCATAAGAAAGTGTATAATGACTTGAAGATAAGGTGAATAAACTAAAATGTTCAGATATTAATAAAGAAAATATAAGAAACTATGAACAAAATATACATGATTTCTAAGACAACATCAAAAGACCAAACTTAAGAATTACAGGTCTTGAGGAAAGAACAGAGATATGAATTAATTGTATAAAAAAACATTCAGTGAAATAATAGCAGAAAATTTCACAAATCTTAGGAATGAGATGGACATTCTGGCATATCAGGCATGACCAGGAAAGAGCCTCTCCAAGTGCTAAAATTTCAGAATGAGAAAGAATATTAAAAGCTGCCAGAGAAAAACAGAGTGTCACTTATAAAGGCAAACCCATCAAAATAGCATGTTTCTCATCAGTAACTCTAAAGGCCAGGAGGACATAAAATAAGGTATTTCAAGTCCTGTGTTATGGTTTGGATATGAGGTGTCCACCAAAAGCTCTTGTGTTAATTCAGGAATGTCAGAAGCAAAATAATTGGATTATGAAAATGTAATCAAATCAATGGATTAATTCATTTGATGGATTAGTAATTTGAATGGAGTAGGTGATAACTGTGGACAGGTATGGTATGGCTGGAAGACATAGGTCACTGAGGGGATGCTCTTAGAGATTACATAGGTTGTTCCTGGTGCCTCGATCTCTCTCTTTGCTCCCAGCCCACCAGAAGAACAGCTTTTCTCTGCCATGCTCTCTCTGCTTTTATATCATGCCTTACTTAAAGCCCCCAGCAATAGAGTCAGCAAATCATGGACTGAACCTCTGAAATTGTGAGCCAAAATAAATTTTTCTTCCTCTAAATTATTCTTGTTGGATATTTTGGTGACAGGGATGAAAAGTTAACACATCCTAAAATAAAATAACTGACTTAGATTACTATACCAAATTAAGCCATTCTTCAGAATAGAAGAATAAATGAAGACCTTCCAAGATAATCATAAACTAATGGCATTCAAGACCACTAAGCCAGCATTCCAGAATATAATGAATCCTACACACAGATGAGGATGATGAACACAATCAAGAAAACATGGGAAAGAATAAATCTCATTAGAAGATGAGATTAAAAATGAGAATTAGAAATGATAACAAAATGAGAAAGGTGTAGTGTTTCACAACTGTAATTCCAGTGACAATGGAGACTGAGGCAGGGGGATTGCAAGTTCAATGCCAGCCTCAGCAACGTAGTGAGAACCTGTCAGAAAAAAAATTTTTAAAAGGATAGAGATGTAGCTCAGTAGTAGAATGCCCCTGGGTTCAAGTACCAGCACAGCAAATAAATAAATAAATAATAAGATGTACTATGACCTTTATATAATAATTCTAAGTGTAAATAGTCTTAATAGACTTAATTATCCAATCAAAAGACACAAACTGGCAAATTGGAGTAAAAAACAAGGGGATAGAGAGAAAAATTGAATAAAAAAG
This sequence comes from Spermophilus citellus, assembly GCF_964194105.1. NCBI lineage: Eukaryota > Metazoa > Chordata > Mammalia > Rodentia > Sciuridae > Spermophilus > Spermophilus citellus. The sequence continues at coordinate 47,302,045 of NC_138190.1, forward strand.
GAAGACCAACAAAATAGAGAAAGGGGTAGAGAATGGAGGACAGTAGGACATAGGAAGTACTGGGGAACAAAATTTACCAAATTAAGCTATGTCCATGTTTGAATATATCACAATAAATTCAGCTTTTATATAAAATTATTACACAAATAATAATAGAAAGGAAATGAGTAGAGTAGAGCAAGTGGATCAGGCAGAGGTAGGAGGAGTGGGAAATTAAAGGTAAAGTGGAATGAGATTGATCAAATTATGTTATATAACAAATCCACTATTATATAAAATTATAATGAACCAACAAAGAAAAACACAAATGTTTTCTTCCTGCAAGGAATACACTTTACCATCAAAGATAAACAAATTGAAAGTTAAGAGCTATAATTGACATTCCATGCAAGTGGAATCTGAAAGGAAACAGGAGTTACTGCACTGATACAGTTATAGCACAATTAGACAGAAGAAACAGAGAAAGTCCTTAGGTATTAGTAAAGGGAAAACTCCACCAAGAAGATACAATTTATATACCTCAAACATCAAAAAACAAACTTGACATAAAAAGACAGATAGACATACTGTGGGGTCCGGCTCCAAATTCCTCAATAGGACACCCATAGCGCAAGAGTTAACAACTAGAATCAACAAATGGGACTTACTCAAACTAAAAAGTTTTTTCTCAGCAAAAGAAACAATAAGAGAGATAAACAGGGAGCCTACATCCTGGGAACTAATCTTTACTCCACACACTTCAGATAGAGCCCTAATATCCAGAGTATACAAAGAACTCAAAAAATTAGACAATAAGATAACAAATAACCCAATCAACAAATGGGCCAAGGACCTGAACAGACACTTCTCAGAGGAGGACATACTATCAATAAGTACATGAAAAAATGCTCACCATCTCTAGCAGTCAGAGAAATGCAAATCAAAACCACCCTAAGATACCATCTCACTCCAGTAAGATTGGCAGCCATTATGAAGTCCAACAACAACAAATGCTGGAGAGGATGCGGGGAAAAGGGTACACTTGTTCATTGTTGGTGGGACTGCAAATTGGTGCAGCCAATTTGGAAAGCAGTATGGAGATTTCTTGGAAAGCTGGGAATGGAACCACCATTTGACCCAGCTATTCCCCTTCTCGGTCTATTCCCTAAAGACCTAATAAGAGCATGCTACAGGGACACTGCTACATCGATGTTCATAGCAGCACAATTCACGATAGCAAGATTGTGGAACCAACCTAGATGCCCTTCAATAGATGAATGGATTAAAAAATGTGGCATTTATACACAATGGAGTATCACTCTGCATTAAAAAATGACAAAATCATAGAATTTGGAGGGAAATGGATGGCATTAGAGCAGATTATGCTAAGTGAAGCTAGCCAATCCTTAAAAAACAAATGCCAAATGACTTCTTTGATATAAGGGGAGTAACCAAGGACAGGGTAGGGACAAAGAGCTTGAGAAGAAGATTAACATTAAACAGGGATGAGAGGTGGGAGGGAAAGGGAGTGAGAAGGGAAATCGCATGGAAATGGAAGGTGATCCTCAGGGTTATACAAAATTACATATAAGAGGAAAGGAGGGGTAAGGGAAGAATAATACAAGTGGAAGAAATGATTTACAGTAGAGGGGGTAGAGAGAGAAAAGGGGAGGGGAGGGGAGGGGAGGGGAAGGGGGATAATAGAGAATAGGATAGACAGCAGAATACATCAGACACTAGAATGGCAATATGTAAATCAATGGAAGTGTAACTGATGTGATACAGCAATCTGTATACGGGGTAAAAATGGGAGTTCATAACCCACTTGAATCAAACTGTGAAATATGATATATTAAGAAGTATGTAATGTTTTGAATGACCAACAATAAAAAAATGAAAAAAAAAATAAAAAATAAAAAGACAGATAGGCTACAATATATGGTGGTGACTTCAGTATCCCACTCTCTCTCAGAAATACTCATCCACACAAAATATTCAGTGAAGAAACAAGAGTGAAACTATACTCTGGATTAAATTAACAGACATCTAGAAAACATTCCATTCAACAACAGCAAAATATACACTGTTATTAGCACATGGAACTTTCTCCAAAATATATCATATTTTAGGCCATAAAGCAAGTCTTAGAAATATAAAAATCTTAAATAACTTATTGTAATTATCAGATCATAAAAGAATGAAATTAGAAATCAACAGCAAAAGAAACTACTGAAAATTATACAACCATACAGAAAGTGAGCAATACACTATTAAATAACCAGTGGGTCATCAATGAATTAGGAGGGGGATTAAAACCTTCTTATAATCCAATAATAATGAAAAATAACATAAAAGAATCTGTTGGGAGGGCTGGGGTTGTGGCTCAGCAGTAGAGTGCTCACCTAGCACATGTGAGGCACTGGGTTCAATCCTCAGCACCACATAAAACTAAATAAAATAAAGGTATTGTGTCCAACTACAACTAAAAAATAAAATATTAAAAAAGAATCTGTTGGATACAGCAAAGACAGAAGTGGTAAATTTATAACTATTATGAAATCAGAGAGATCTTAAATAGCCTAGTGATGTTTCTCAAGGTCTTAGTAAAACAAGAAGAAACTAATCCCCAAAATAATAGGAGGAAAGCAACAACAAAGATAAGAGCTGAAATTAATGAAAGAAGTACTAAATGAACAACATTATTTCCCTGTATTAAGAGCAGGTGGCAAAGTTCTTCTCCCATTCTGTAGACTCTCCCTTCACTCTTAAATGTTCCCTTTGATGTGCAGAAACTTTTAAATTTATAAGGAAGCTAGACCACAATAAGAGAGGTGGCAGGGAAAGAAGGGGAATTCCATGAAAATAGGAGAGATATCAGTGGAATAAAGATAAGGATTTTGGGGGGATGGAGGAGGGACAGGAAAAGGGAAAAATGGTGGAATAAATCTAAACAAACTTTCTTATGTACATATTGGAATATCCACAGTTAATTTAATCATCATATATACACATAGCACACAAATTTAAAAAGTAAAAAAAAAAATAAATACAGAAAAAAATCAATAAACTAGAGGAAAAGGAAAGGGAAAAGGAGGAGAGGAGGGAAAGGGGAAGTTCTGGGGACCATGCTTGTATAATTATGTCGAAATAAATTCAAGTATTTTGTATAATGATAATAAACAAATAAAAAAATAAAAAACTTGGACAAATAACAAACAATGCAATTAAAGAAGTAATAAAAAGTCTCCCCCAAAATAAAAAGCCCAACTGGATTCATGTCTGAATTTTACTCCTCAAACTCTTCCATGAAATATAAAGGGATGTAACACTTTCCAACTCATTATACAAGGCCAATATTACTCTAATATCAAAACTGGGTAAGGACACAGCAAACAAAAAAAGCTATAGACCAATATCCTTGATAAACACTGATATGAAAATCCTCAATAAAATTATTGAAACCAAATTCAGCGCAACAATTAAACTGATCATACACAATGATCACGTGGGTTTGATTTCAGGAATGCAAATATCATCCAACATATGCAAATAAAAAGTATAATACACCAAAAACAATCGAGAAAAAAATCTCATGATATTTTTTAATAGATGCAAAAAAAAGCTTTTGACAAAATTCAACATCTTTTATGATAAAATTCCTGAAGGAACTAGATACAGAATGATCTTACCTCAAAATAAATAGGCTATATATGACAAATAAAAAACCAAAATCATACCAAATAAGAAAATATTGCTTTCTCTTCTAAAATTAGGAATAAGACGGAGCTGTCTATTCCTCCAACTCTGTTCAATATAGTACTTGAAATTTTAGCCAGAGCCATTACACAAGTAAAAGGGATACATATAGGAAAAGAAGTCAAATTATCACAGTTTACAGATGAGATTATTCCATTCTTAGATGTCTAAAAATCTTGACCCAAAGACTTTTAGATCTAATAAACAAACTTAACATAGCAGAAGGATACAAAATCAAAACACAAAAATCAATGACTTCTCTACACTATTAACAAACCAGCTCAGAAAGAAATCAAACAATTCAACTAACAGTATATTTTAAAAATTAAAATACCTAGAAATAACCAAGAAGGTGAAAGGCCTCTACAATAATAAGAGAATGCTGAAGAAATTGAAGAAGACGCTTGTAGATGGAAAGACCTCCCATGTTCATGGATTGGCAGAATTAATACTGATGAATGGTCATATTATCAAAAGTGATCTATAGGGGCTGGGGTTGTGGCTCAGAGGTAGAGCGCTCACCTGCCATGCATGAAGCACCAGGTTCGATCCTCAGCACTATAGAAAAATAAAATAAAGATATTATGTCCACCTATAACTAAAAAGAATAAATATAAAAAAGTGATCTATAGATCCCCATCAAAATACCAATGACATTCTTCATAGAGTAGAAAAAAACAATCCTAAAATTCATGTGGAAAAATAAAAGATCCTGAATAACCAAAGAAATCCTTAGTTAAAAAAAATAAAGAGCAATGATGGAGGCTTCACAAAATACTATTTCAAAATACACTACAGAGCCAAGTTAAAAAACAACAAACAAGGAGCTGGAGTTGTACCTCAGTGGTAGAGCCCTCGCCTTGCACATGTGAAGCCCTGGGTTCAATCCTCAGAACCACATAAAAATAAACAAATAAAAAAATAAAGTTAAAAAAACAAACAAGTAGTATAATCATTTCCCTCTAACCAACTGGAACAAGACAGGGATGGCCTCTTTCACCACTTCTATTTAACATAGTTCTTGAAACACTAGCCATAGCCATCAGACAGACGAAAGAAATTAAAGGAATACATATAGGAAAAAAAGAACTCAGATTGGCACTATTTTCTGACAATATGATTCTATATCTAGAAGACCCTAAAAGCTCCACCAGAAAACTTCTAGAACTAGTAAATGAATTCAATAAAGTAGCATGATATAAAATCAACACCCATAAATCAAAGGCATTTCTGTATACCACTAACAAATCCTCTAAAAGGGAAATAAGGAGAACTACCCCATTTTTAATAGCCTCAAAAAATAAAAAGTAAAATAATAATACTTGGGAATCAACTTAATGAAAGAAGTGAAAGATATATAATACAATGAAAACTACAGACCCTAAATAAAGAAGTCAAAGAAGACTTTAGAAGATGAAAAAAACTACCTTGCTCTTGGATAGGCAGTATTAATATTATCAAAATGACCATAATACCAAAAGCAACATATAGAATTAATGCAATTCTGATCAAAATCCCAATGGCATTCCTCATAGAAATAGAAAAAGCAATCATGAAATTCATCATGAAAAATAAGAGACACAGAACAGCTAAAACAATCCTTAGCAGGAAGAGTGAAGCAGGTGGCATCACTATACCAGACCTTAAACTATACTACAGAGCAACAATAACAAAAACAGCATGGTATTGGCACCAAAACAGACTGGCAGACCAATGGTATGGAATAGAGGACACAGAGACTAACCCACAAAACTACAATTGTCTTATATTAGACAAAGGTGCCAAAAACATGCATTGGAGAAAAGATAGCATCTTCAACAAATGGTGCTGGGAAAACTGGAAATCTATATGCAACAAAATGAAATTAAACCCTTATCTCTCACCATGCACAAAACTCAACTCAAAGTGGATCAAGGACCTAGGAATTAAACAAGAGACTCTGTGTCTAATAGAAGAAAAAGTAGGCCCTAATCTCCATCATGTGAGATTAGGCCCCAATTTACTTAATAAGAATCCTGTGGCTCAAGAATTAAAATAAAAAATCAATAAATGGGATGGATTCAAACTAAAGAATTTCTTCTCAGTAAAAGAAACAATCTGTGAAGTGAATAGAGAGCCTACATCTTGAGAGCAAATCTTTACCCCTCACACATCAGATAGAGCACTAATCTCTAGGGTATATAAAGAACTCAAAAAGCTAAGCACCATAAAAACAAATAGCCCAATCAATAAATGGGCCAGGAAACTGAACAGACACTCTTCAGAAGAGGATAATCAATCAATCAACAAATACATAAAAAAATGTTCATCATCACTAGCAATTAGAGAAATACAAATCAAAACTACTCTATGCGGCTGGGATTATGGCTCAGTCACAGAGCACTTGCCTTCCATGTGTGAGGAACTAGGTTCGATTCTCAGCACCACACATAAACAAATACATAAATAAAGGTCCATCAATAACTAATAAAAAATATTTTTAAAAAACTACTCTAAGATTTCATCTAACTCCAATCAGAATGGCAGCTATTATGAAGACAAACAACAATAAGTGTTGGTGAGGATGTGGGGAAAAAGGTACACTCATACATTGCTGGTGGGACTGCAAATTGGTGCAGCCAATATGGAAAGCAGTATGGAGATTCCTTAGAAAACTGGGAATGGAACCACCATTTGACCCAGCTATTCCTCTCCTCAGTCTATACTCAAAGGACTTAAAACAGCATACTACAGGGACACAGCCACATCAATGTTTATAGCAGCACAATTCACAACAGCTAAACTGTAGAACCAATCTAGATGCCCTTCAGTGGATAAATGGATAAAAAATGGGGCGTATATACACAATGAAATATTATTCAGCAATAAAAGAGAATAAAATCATGGCATTTGCTGGTAAATGGATGGAGTTAGAGAAGATAATGCTAAGTGAAGTTAGCCAATCCCCAAAAACCAAATGTTGAATGTTTTCTATGATATAAAGAGGCTAATTCATAGTGGGGTAGGGAGGGGAGCATGGGAGGAATAGACGAACTCTAAATAGGGCAGAGGAGTGGGAGGGGAAGGGAGGGAGCAGGGGGTTAGCAAGGATGGTGGAATGTGATTGACATCACTCTCCAAAGTACATTTATGAAAACACTATTTGGTATCAACATACTTTATATACAACCAGAGATATGAAAAATTGTGCTGTATATGTGTAATAAGAATTGTAATGCATTCTGTTGTTTATTTTTTAAAGATCAATTAAAAAAAGAAACAGACATGCCAGAAATGAAAGACTCAATAAATCAAATTAAAAATTCAATGGAGAAGATCACTAGTAGATTAGAACACTTTGAAGACAGATTCTTAGGACTTGAAGACAAAGTATATAATCTTGAAAATAAAGCAATAAAGAAAAGATGTTAAGCAATAAAGATGTTAAGCAACCATAACCAGAATATGCAAGAAATCTGTGATAACATTAAGAGACCAAATCTAAAAATCATTGGCACAGATGAAGGCTCCAAAATACAAACAAAAGGAATGCACAACCAATCAAAAAAATAATAACAGGAAAATTTCCAAACTGTAGGAATAAAATTAAAATACAAGAGACATATAGAGCTGAGTGTGGTTGTTCACATCTATAATCACAGCAGAGGGAGGCTGAGGCAGGAGGATCACAAGTTCAAAGCTAGCCTCAGCAACTTAGCGAGGGCCTGAGCAACATAGTGAGACCCTGTGTCAAAATAAAAATTAAAAAGAGCTGGGGATGTGACTCAGTGGTTAAGTGCCCCTGTGGTCAGCCCCAGTACCAAAAACAAACAAACAAACAAAAAACAACAAAACATAAAGAACTCCAAATAGGCAAGATAAAAAGAGTATCTCCAAGGCACTTTATACATAAAATGAATATATAGAAAAAAGATAGAATTTAGAAGCCACAAGAGAAAAATGGCAGGTCACATTTAGAGGTAAGCCAATTTGAATTTCAACTGACATCTCAATCCAGACACTAAAAGAAAACAGATGCCAATCAAAATTACTATGTCCAGCAAAACTATTCTTCAGAAGATGACATAAAAACCTTCCATGATAAGCAGAAACAAAAAGAACTCATAACCACTAAGCCTGCACTATAAAACATTCAATGATCTCAGTGTGGTGGCTCATGCCTGGATTCCCAGTGGCTCAGGAGGCTGAGACAGGAGGACCATGATTTCAAAGCCAGCCTAAGCAAAAGTGAGGTGCTAAGTAACTCAATAAGACTCTGTCTCTAAATAAAACACAAAATAGGGCTGGGGATGTGGCTTAGTGGTCGAGTGCCCTTACTTCAATTTCTGGTACAAAATATATGTATACAAACACACACACACACATACACACACACACACACACACACACACACATTCAGTAAAATAATTCATGCAAAAGAAATGAAAAATAAAAATAAAAAGAGCATAGGAATGAATTGCACTAAAAGAAGAGTCAGCTAAAGAAGAATCAAGTTTGATTAAGCATTAAAAATTTAAAAAGCAGCTCAGAACATGAAAATCGGGAAGCAGTGAAAAAGAACTCTTGGTTATCAGGAACAAAATATAAATCCCCAAAAGGCCCTTCCCCAATGACCCACCTCCTTCAGTCACACACTACCTGCCTACAGTTACTACCCAGTTAATCCCTATCAGGGGATTAATGCACTGATTAGGTTAAGGTTAACCCAGTCATTTCACCTCTAAATTTTCTTACACTGTCTCACACATGACCTTTTGAGGGATAATGAGCTCCAATATTAAAAAATAGAAAAATACCAAATAAACACCCTAAGATTAAGATTACATCTCAAGGCTCTAGAAAAAGAAGAACAAACTAATACTGAAATCAGTTAAATATAGGAAAGTTAAGATCAGAGCCAAAATTAATGAAATTGAGAATAAAAATTTATACTCCAATAAACTAGAAAATCTTGAAGAGATTGACAAATTTCTGGATACATATGACCTATCCAAATTGAAACATAAAGATATAGAAAACTCAAAAAAGTTTCAAAAAATCAATGTCAAGCAATGAAATTAAATTTGCAATTAAAACCTTAAAGCGAAGATCATTTAAATAAATTACTTTTAATTTAATGAGTTTTACAATTAGTCACTAAATTACTTTTGTATTTCAGATACAATTTCTCCTTGAAGGATTTAAGAATTTTTTATAAAAGGGTTTAACTTAATATTTTGTTTTGTTTTGTTATATCCAGGTTAAAAAAAAAATCAAATAGTATTGACGAGTTTTGCCACTTTAATGTTAATGGGTATGGTAGCCATAAAATAAGGAAATAGTAGACTGGAACAATAACTATTCACCAAATGAACCTTATAGACATATACAGAACATTTCACTTGATCTAGAATGAATTTTTGTTATGTTAGAGACTAAATGCACTGCAACCTAATTCCCCAGTGTGAAAGTATCTTATGGGAGAGGCTTTGGTAGGCAATTAAATAGTGAAGGCAGAACACTCATTAGTGACCTTATATATATTTATTTAAAAAACTCCCTTGCCCCTTCTGCCATGTGCAGCAGATGACCATCAGTGAATAAGGAGGTAGGCTTTCACCAGACAATGAATCTTGCAGTGCCTTGATATTTGACTTTCTAGCCTGCAGAACTTCTGAAAATAAATTTCTGTTGTTCATCATCCATTCAATGAATGACATTTTGTTATAGTAGCTTTAAAAGAGTAAGACATCATTTAATAGCAAAAAGATACACACTCAATAAAAAAAGAAAAAATTACATGAAATGGAAAAAAAGATAACCATTCTTCTCAAACACATGCTACACATTCTCCAGGATAGACCATGTTGATCACAAGTCTGAACAAATTTATGGTTAAAATTATTCCAAGTATCCTTTTTGACATAGTAGAATGAAACTAGAAATTAATAACAAAAGAAAATTTAAATAAGAAATACATGAAAATTATAAAACATAAGTCTTTAACAACCAATGAGTAGAAGAAGTCAAAATTACAACAAGAAATTATTGCCAGAGGAAAGAAAATTAAAACATGAAATAAAACTTAATAGTTGGAGAAAAGACTAATTATAAACACCTACATTAAAAGAAGATCTCAACTAAATAAACTAACACTTCATGGAACTAGGAAATGAACAACTAAATCCAAAGCTAGTAGATGGAATAAAATATCAAAATGAAGGCAGTAATAAACAAATAGAAGATACAAAATGATAAGGAAAAACAATGAAACTAGAAATTGGTTTGTAGAAAGGTAAGCAAAATTGATACTTAGCTAGACTATGAAAAAAGGAAAATGTCTCAAAATCAAGAGTGAAGGAGAATAGTTATGACCAATACTACAGAAATTTTAAAAAGATGAGGGAGTACTATGAACAATTACACACCAACAAATTGTGTAACCTAAAAGAAATTGATAAATTCCTAAGAAGAGGCATCTGACCAGTCTTGAATCAACAAGAAACAGAAAGCTGAAGTACACCATAAACAAAAATTTGACTGAATCAGTAATCAAAAACTCCCCAAATCTCCAGATCAGATGGCTTCACAAATGAACTCTACCAAATGTTTAAGTTAGAGTTAACACCAATCCTTTCCAAAATATTTCCAAAAATATAAGAAAAAGCACTCAAAAACTATTGTTTTGAGGACAAGATTGTCCTGATACCAAAGTTAGACAAGGACACTATAACAAAGGAAAACAACAGGCCAATATACCTGATAAACATGGATACATGCACCATCAATAAAATATTAGAAAAAGAATTTAACAGTACATTAAAAGTGTGGAATGTATGGGTGATTATATATTGTAGAACATATTAACTGAATGATCACCTCAATAGATTCAGAAAAAGCCTTTGAAAAACTTCAACACCCTTTAATGGTAAACACCCTCAACAAATAAAGATGTAGAAGGAACTTACCTTAACATAACACAGGCCACATTTGAAAATCTCATAACTAATAACATATTCAATGATTTAAAAATCTGATGAAAGCAGATTTTTCTGTAGCTGAAATAAAGCAAGAATATCGTTCTCATCACTTTTTTCAGGTATTACTAGAAGTCCTAGCCCAAACAAATGGACAAGAAAGAGACAAAAAGCAACCGAATTGAGGGATGAAGTAAAATTATCTGTTTGCAGATGGCATGGTCTTTTTTTAATATTTATTTTTTAGTTTTCGGTGGACACAACATCTTTATTTTAATTTTACGTGGTGCTGCTGATCGAACCCAGTGCCCCAGCGCATGCCAGGTGAACGCGCTACCGCCTGAGCCACCTCCCCAGCCCCGGCATGGTCTTATATACAGAAAAAAAATAGACATATAAATATATGCATGTTTATAAATATATGTACATATATTCATATATTATAAATATATTAATATATACATAAATTTATGTATACATATTTATATTATAAAATATATTTTTATATATTTGAGTTTATGTTTATAACTTGTGATCCGTCTGTCTCCACATCCTGAGTCACTAGGATTACTGTGCTCAGAGATATATCCTAGTGACTCAGGAGGTGGAGACAGATGGATCACAAGATCAAGGCTAGCCTCAGCAACTCAGTGAAGTTCTAAGAAACTTAGAGAACCTGTCGCAAAATAAAAAATAAAAAAGGGCTGGGAATGTTAGCTCAGTAGTGCAGCACCCTCAGGTTCGATTCCCAGTATATATGGTATTTATATATTTATTATATATACTTGTCTATGTACATAAACTATATATTAATACATATTTTAAAGTAATAAATTCAATAAAATTGTAGGATACAAAACCAAAATGTAAAACTTAGTTTCAGGGGCTGGGGTTGTGGCTCAGTGGCAGAGCGCTTGCCTCGCACATGGGAGGCACTGGGTTCCATCCTCAGCATCATATAATAAATGAATAAGTGAAATAAAGATATTGCATCCATCTATAACTAAAAAATATTTTTTAAAAAACTTAATTGCATGTTTCTATACATTAACAATGAACTATCCAAAATTTAAGAAGAAAATTCCATTTATAATATCATCAAATACATGCTTAGGAAAAACTTAACCAAGTAAGTGAAGGATGTGAATACGTTGTATGTCGGCTAATACCAAGATCCTTCATCACAAGCAGTTCTCCATTCATCACCATGGTCTTCCACATCATGTAGGCAATATCATGCTCAACCTTATTAACACTAGGGTCTTATTTTTTCTATTAGGAGGCCTCTCCTTAGGCCTGTTCACAGCAATTTTTTTTTTCTTTATAGGCAGTCCTTTAGACAGCCCCCTCCATGAAAGGGTCTTCACCACACGAACAGATTTATGGGTAACCGGCCGCCTGTAGGATCTGTTTGATTTCTATTGGCAAGTTCCCCCTTAACGCCACCCACATCATAATGTCTCTTTTTTCCATGGGTCATTTCGAATGCTCAGGTAGGAATCTTTACTCTACAGGAAAGCTGCACCGTAAGCCACATTTCTCTTTTGCATCGTTATCTTAAGGTGTAGTTAGCGCCGCCATAACAGTATTTTATTTCTCATCCTCATAGGTAGTCTTCAGTTCAATTTGGCCACTTCAGGGCCTTTTTCTTCAGTATAGGTAGACTTTTGGTCATCAAGACCTATATCTTGGTCTTTACTTCAATAAAAGCCACTTTCTGGTAGTAGACTGTAACCTTCCCCAACTTTATTTCACCAGTTTCAACTCGACGCTATTTAGTCTTCCTACAAACAAATTTGTTCTAAAAGCATTGTAAAAAGCTGCATAGTGTTTTTACCGTGTTTAATTCAGCTGTTTCTATTACAGATATTTAACTATTTCTGAGCATTCCAAGCAGTATTTTAGGGAGAACCCTCTTATGTATTCCCTTAAGCATATTTCCAAGCATTTTCTAGGATACATACCAAGAAGTAAAAATTGTTGAAAGTATTCAGATTATAATTTTTTAATAGTCACTGACTAATTGCTCTTTGAAGTAGTTACACTAATTTACGCACAGATGGTGGATGAGAATGTTTCCCTTCTTTGTCAAAGCTTAATGTTTTTGCTTATTTTGTTATTTGTTTTTGTTTTAATACTGGGTATTGAACAAAGGGACACTTCATCACTGAGCTGAATCCCCCTGCCCTTTTATTTTGAAATTTTGAGAAAGGGCCTTACTAAATTGCTTAGGGCCTAGCTAAATTGCTAAGCCTCTCCTGGAACCTGCGCGATCCTACTACCTCAGCTTCCCAAATTGCTGGGATTATAGGTGTGAGCCAAGTGTCTGGCTTGCTTCCTTTTTTTTTAACTTTTATTTTATTTGTTTATTTTTATGTGGTGCTGACGATCGAACCCAATACCTCACACATGCTAGGTGAGCACTCTACTACTGAGCCACAACCCCAGCCCCTGGCTTCCTTTTTAACTTTTGCCAAAACCAGGGTATGAATTGATATCTCAAAGTTGATTTATTTTTCCCACATTAAAACTTCATTTGAAAATCCCTGTGTACTTCTCCCTAAACCAAGTATCTTTTTTTTTTTTTTTTTGGTTATAAAAATGGTGTTTATTGAAGATAACTTTGATAATTCAGAAAAACATAAAAATGAAGATTGTTGTTTCACCATCCATGACAAATCACTATAATAATGTTATATACACAACATCTGTTTTCATTTTTTAGTAAAGTTGGGATAACATTGAACATGCAAATTTATTATTTTTCAATAGAAAAACAATAAATTGTGATTATTTCCTTTATAATTCTATTTATGTAATGTAGTTAAACATGATTTTAAAGGTTGGATTTTTTTTTTAAAGAGAGAGTGAGAGAGGAAAGAGAGAGAGAGAAAGAGAGAGAGAGAGAGAGAGAATTTTTTAATATTTATTTTTTAGTTCTCGGCGGACACATCTTTGTTGGTATGTGGTGCTGAGGATCGAACCCGGGCCGCACGCATGCCAGGCGAGCATGCTACCGCTTGAGCCACATCCCCAGCCCAATTGGATATTTTTTAATTAGTTGTTCAAAACATTACATAGCTCTTGACATATCATATTTCATAAATTTGATTCAAGTGGGTTATGAACTCCCATTTTTACCCTGTATACAGATTGCAGAATCACATCGGTTATACATCCACATTTTTACATACTGCCATACTAGTGTCTTTTGTATTCTGCTACCTTTCCTATCCTCTACTATCCCCCCTCCCCTCCCTTCCCATCTTCTCTCTCTACCCCATCTATTGTAATTCATTTCTCTCCCTTGTTTTTTTCCCATTCCCCTCACATCCTCTTATATGTAATTTTTTATAACAATGAGGGTCTCCTTCCATTTCCATGCAATTTCCCTTCTCTCTCCCTTTCCCTCCCACCTCTCATCCCTGTTTAATGTTAATCTTCTCATGCTCTTCCTCCCTACTCTGTTCTTAGTTGCTCTCCTTATATCAAAGAAGACATTTGGCATTTGTTTTTTAGGGATTGGCTAGCTTCACTTAGCATAATCTGCTCTAGTGCCATCCATTTCCCTGCAAATGTTTTTTGTCATTTTTCAGTGCTGAGTAATACCCCATTGTGTATAAATGCCACATTTTTTTATCCATTCATCTATTGAAGGGCATCTAGGTTGGTTCCACAGACTAGCTATTGTGAATTGTGCTGCTATGAACATCAATGTAGCAGTATCCCTATAGTATGCTCTTTTAAGGTCTTTAGGGAATAGTCCGAGAAGGGGAATAGTTGGGTCAAATGGTGGTTCCATTCCCAGCTTTCCCAGGAATCTCCATACTGCTTTCCAAATTGGCTGCACCAATTTGCAGTCCCACCAGCTATGTACAAGTGTACCCTTTTCCCCACATCCTTGCCAGCACTTGTTGTTATTTGACTTCATAATGGCTGCCAATCTTACTGGAGTGAGATGCTATCTTAGGGTGGTTTTGATTTGCATTTCTCTGACTGCTAGAGATGGTGAGCATTTTTTCATGTACTTATTGATTGTTTGTATATCCTCCTCAGAGAAGTGTCTGTTCAGGTCCTTGGCCCATTTATTGATTGGGTTATTTGTTTTCTTATTGTTTAATTTTTTGAGTTCTTTGTATACTCAGGATATTAGGGCTCTATCTGAAGTGTGAGGAGTAAAGATTTGTTCCCAGGATGTAGGCTCCCTATTTACCTCTCTTATTGTTTCTCTTGCTGAGAAAAAACTTTTTAGTTTGACTGAGTCCCATTTGTTGATTCTTGTTTTTAACTCTTATGCTATGGGTGTCCTATTAAGGTATTTGGAGCCCGACCCCACAGTATGTAGATTGGAGCCAACTTTTTCTTCTATCAGACGCAGAGTCTCTGTTTTGATATCAAGCTCCTTGATCCATTTTGAGTTATTTTTTGTGCATGGCGAGAGAAAGGGATTCAGATTCATTTTGTTGCTTATGGATTTCCAGTTTTCCCAGCACCATTTGTTGAAGATGCTATCTTTCCTCCATTGCATGCTTTTAGCCCCTTTGTCAAAAATAAGATAGTTGTAATTTTGTGGATTAGTCTCTGTGTCCTCTATTCTGTACCATTGGTCCACCCGCCTGTTTTGGTACCAGTACCATGCTGTTTTTGTTACTATTGCTCTGTAGTATAGCTAAACCTATTATCTTTTCGCCTTTCGCATGGTTTTAAATTTCTGTTTTCAAATCTAGATATTTAAAATAGTATTGGTTTAAAGCCTTTAAAACTTCATTAAGTGATGGCATGTAGAATATATTCATTTACAATTTTTTATCCAAAATTATATTTTTAAATTGATCCATATTGAAAAGCCACTTATTTAGATAGATACCTGTTCACATTATAATATTAGAATAGGCCATTATAATGATTATACATCAATATATACCTTTTTGCTTGCTAGAAAGACACAGCCTTTTCCTTATTTTTTATTTGTTTTACCATTTCAAATAGTGCAAGTTTCCTAAATATTGCTCAGTGTGCCAATGTGAAAGAATTTTTCTTGAACATACACCTAAAAGAAGAATTCCCAGGTTGTAAATTTTAATTGTCTTCAAATTTATTACCTATGGTTAATCTAACGATGTGTAACTTGACCTTATTTTTGGTTTGGTATGCATTTCTTTGATTACTATTGAAGTACTTCTTGGGTTTTTATTGGCCATTCAGGGTTTTTTGTTCTGTAAATGGGCCTTTTCATATACTTGGCATATTCTATTAGATTGTCTTTTCTTATTGGTATGTCATACTTAATTGCATTGTGATCAGCAAAAGGGTCGGTATGTTATACATTATTTGAATTTTTTGAGACTTCCGTTGTGACCTAATATCTGGCAATTTTTTTTATAAATTCTTGAAAACAATATTTTCTATTTCGTAAGTTGAGCTTTTTAAATTTATTGCTCAAAGCTTCTCATTTTATTGTTTTTTCCAGATCTGTTTGTAACAGAAGGGGCATAATTCTGTCTTGTTTGTATAAATGTCTGCTTGTAATTCTTGCAGGTTTTGTTCTATACATTTTATTGCCACCTTGTGACATGTAAGTACGCAGTATTTTTTTTTCTTATTGTGGATTATCCCTTTTTATTATTGGTTATTTCTGTCTTTAATTCTGTTTTCTCTGATATTAATATTCTACATCCACTTTTTCTGTTTTGGCAAAACTTTTTATACTTTAATCATTTGGAATTTTCTTCTCTTAATAAATAGCATGTAACTATTACAAAAAGCTATTCTGGTAATTTTTTCTTTATTAGGTGAGATCCATTTGTTTACATTATTATGTTTTTGATATATTTTGACCCATTTATGCTATCTTTCATTTGTTTTCAGTTCAACATCATTTTTCTTGGCTTCTGTTATGTTCTGCTACTTTGGATGCTATAAGTTTTATTTATGATCTTACTTTACTTTTTTTAGAAATACACATGAGTATAAATTTCTCTAACAAAGTCTTTAGTTATTCAACATTTTTACCCATCCTATCCTCTCAGTTATGGCTTCATTATGCCATAGCTACCCACTGAACTGCTCATTATTTGGGACAGTTTTTTTTGTTTTCTCCCTTTAAACACACAATAGTTATTATGTAGATAGTCTACTAGTTGCTTTGCTCATTATTGTTCTCTTTTTCCCTGTTTTCCCTCTGGCTTACTTCTTTTATTGCTAAGAATTATTGTATACCTTTGTATTATCAGAGGGATTATCTCTGATCAGCAATCAAAAATGTCTTTATTTTGTCCTCAAACTTGACTAATTTTTTGAGTACAGAAATCTAGATTGACAATTATTTTATTTCAGCATTTGTAAAAATTTCTAGCATTCATTGTTGCCCACCAGACTAGATGATATACCTTTAGAAGAAAGCAGTTTTCCCTCTGGTGGCTTTTATGGCTATTGCTTTAGTAGTAGTAGTAGTAGTAGTATTCATAGGTGTATGCAATGGTCAAAAGTGATTAAATGGCATATGTATGTTTGATGATTTAAATATAAGTAAGTTATTTCTAATTTTTTTTATAAAGGCTATTGGGAAGGCTTCAGAACTTGTAAAGTTCCTGCAAAGAACTCTAAGTACCCTCTAAGGGAGAGACAGATGTTCAGCCATCACACTATACAAAGGTCTCAGAAGAGTCCTTATGAAACAGTGGGAAAATTCTTTAAAGAAAAGAAGCATGGCATTTGGATCTGCATCTTCTCCAAATTACATAGCCAGGTTTGAAACAAACTGGGCTATAATCTCCAGTGTCATTTTTACATTGTAGGTGAACCAGTGGTTCTGGGTCTGCACTCTGGCTTTATCAGTTAAAATATTAGCATCACAGACTGTCTAAGCATCAATGTCAATTTCTCTTCTTCAAATCTGGAAAGTAATTGGCAATTTCTCTTAATTGATGATTCTTTATCATTGTACTCTTATTCCTTTGAAACCTCTACTAGATGAATGTTGGAGCTTCTTAATATATCCACCATTTCTCTTTGAAAAATATGTGTGTGTGTGTGCGCGCGCACACTGGGTAAGTCCTCTATCTTCCAGTTCACCAATTTAGTCTCTGACTATGTCTCATATGCTGCATTTTCAAAATTTCAGTGACATTTTTCATTTCCAAAATTTTAAATTGCTTCCTTCTCATTCTCATTTCATCTCTTCCTTTCATTATGTACATTTTAATGTATTAGCTTGTCACTTTGAATATCCTGAACATACTTATTTCATGTTCCAGATAGCTCCATAATATTATTGTTTTGGGGGAGTGAATTCATGAATTGTTTCCTTATTAGTAATGTTTTTCACTTATTTGGGGATTTTAGTTTTCAGCCTAATTTGAATGGAAGGTTTTAATTCTCTTGCTTACCTTTATTTCTTAGTCTGTGCTTTCCCCCATCAGGTCTAGAATATTTTTGTTTCCTCCTAGCATTTTAGGCTTCAATCTACCACCATATCTCGGGATAAGAGTCCAAGTACTGTCTGTTGATGTTACAGGGGGTATCACAGAGCCAATGGAACCATTTATAATAGCTCACAGTTGCAAGGATTTTGTCTGAACTTTCTGCTGTCTTACCTTTTTTATTAATTCACTAGAGTTTGATAGCCATACATTTTAGCTTTTTTTCTTTCACAAGCTGTTGTAGCCCCTTTTAGTCTCCTTTCCTCCCTCGAAAACAAACTCTGGGTTTCTAATTCCTGCTTGATATTCCAGAGCCCAGAAAGCAAATAGCTTAATTTCTGCTCACCATTTTTGTGTTTCTGGTATAATGTGATTTTTTTTCTTGTATTTTAGCTTGATTGTCTTTCACAGTACCTATTTATGTAATTTTTTCTTCATTACTTATATATTTAGAGTAAAGGGGAGAGGGTTACCAAAGTATGTGGAATCACTGTGCCATATTGACCTGGCTACAATATGTGTTTTTTTAAAAAAATCTCAAGATGCTTTTATTTTCTAAACTATCTTTTTAAAAATATTTTTATTTACATATGACAGCATAATGCATTAAAATTCTTATTCCACATATAGAGCAAAATATTTCATATCTCTGGTTGTATACAAAGTATATTCACACCAATTCATGTCTTTATTCATATACTTTGGATAATAATGTCCATCACATTCCACCCCATACCCCCTCCCTTCCCCTCCCACCCCACCCTATCTAGAGTTCATCTATTCCTCCCACGCTCCCCCCTCCCTACTCCACCATGAATCAGCCTTCTTATATCAGAGAAAACACTTGGCATTTGTTTTTTTGGGATTGGCTAACTTCACTTAGCATTATCTTCTCTAACTCCATCCATTTACCTGCAAATGCTGTGATTTTGTTCTCTTTTATTGCTGAGTAATATTCCATTGTATACATATGCCACATTTTTTTTATCCATTCATCTATTGAAGGGCATCTAGCTCTTGTGAATTGTGCTGCTATAAACATTGATGTGGTTGTGTCCCTGTAGTATGCTGTTTTTAAGTCCTTTGGGTATAGACCGGGGAGAGGAATAGCTGGGTCAAATGGTGGTTCCATTCCTAATTTTCTAAGAAATCTCCAAACTGCTTTCTATATTGGCTGCACCAATTTGCAGTCTCACCAACAGTTATGAGTATACCTTTTTCCTCATATCCTCACCAACACTATTGTTGTTTGTATTCATAATAGCTGCCATTACAATATGTATATTTAATACATATGTTTATATACATATTGTATGTATATTTATATACATACAATATGTATATAAACACTACAATATGTTTAATATATGTATATTTGAGAATTACAACAAGCAGCTGAAATGGTATGAAACATATTGGACATGAGATCCTGACTTTACTTTCTGCCTCTCTGTGTTCTTGAACAAGTCACTTAATCCCTATTGTAGAACAATTTCTTTGTATTTAACAATGTGAAATTTGTCCTGGATATAGCAATCTTGACAAAGTTTTCATTTGATTTTATGTTTTGTTTTGTAGGAAACAAGTAGTAAGTGACAAGGGGTTATTTGATCATCAAAGTATCTCAGAAAACTTGGGAAAAATATTTCAAATAAACAGATATTTTTACCCCACAGTTTCAGGACTCTCCAGTCTTTAGAATAAAATAAGTCTTAAAACTTTGAGGCTTTGTAGCTCATATTGTAATTACTAAATTTAGTGTTAAAAATCCACTCAAGTTTGCCAAGATAAGTGAAATTTCCATGCATAGTACTTAAAATCAGTCCTCTTTGTTTTCCAAAATGATTAATGTGTAACATACTCATGTTTAGGAATCTATATTCCCTCAAAAAAGAATAGCATAATAGCATAATTAAGAATTTATATTTATGGGATAATGTTAAATTAGGTCTTAATACCCATTAGACATTAATTGATAATTAATTATCTTATTTTATATTCTCAGTTACTCATTGGGGTAGAATCTATACAAATATAAAGATTATATATATATAAACTTACTTTTAATCCTATTATAAAATATGAAAATCATGGTTTTAACTATTTCTTCTTTATTTCTGCCCTTATATTTTTCCTTCTTGGGTTAATATTATACTTATTTAGATATATTCTCAGGATTTCACTAGTTTTACTTCTCACTTTTAAAATATTTTTTAGGATATCAATAATCTTACCAAAATGAGCAAAAAAAGAGAAATACCATCTCAGACATACTAAGATAACAGAATGTAGATTATCAACTAATTGATTTTTAGGGGGAAATAGTATATGATTGTGTGGTAAAATGATTTAACTGCAAGGTATTGGCTGAAATCTTTTCAATGATGATGTTTTATTTGTTACCTCATGGTATTTCTAATTTCCTTTGTATCACGCAAGGTTGTTTTGTTGTTGTTGTTTTGGGTGACTTGTCTTTAGCAAAAATGAAGCATTCTTTAATTTTTACATGTTTAGAAATATCAACTATCCTGTCTTTTGATATATTTATGTATTATATTGGCATTATTACAGTTTATGTAGTCCTTATTTGTGTTTTGGTATAATTAGTATGGCTTCTTAGAGGACTCATTTCCTAGAATATAAGGGATTGGGTCTTTTTTAGTAGTTTTCTTCTTTATAATTATATTGTTAGTCATCTTGCAACACTCTATTGGACTTACTGGACTATTATGTGTATCCATCAATGTTAATTTCTATTACCAGTTCTTGGTATACATTGCTACTAGTCTATGTAGCAATGTATACCAAGAA
Source organism: Spermophilus citellus (assembly GCF_964194105.1). NCBI lineage: Eukaryota > Metazoa > Chordata > Mammalia > Rodentia > Sciuridae > Spermophilus > Spermophilus citellus. The sequence continues at coordinate 47,322,968 of NC_138190.1, forward strand.
AAAGATGTCCTCTCTAGGGGCTGGGATGGTGGCTCAGTGGTAAAGTGCTTTCCTAGCATGTGTGAGGCACTGGGTTCAATTCTCAGCCCTGCATATAAATAAATAAAATAAAAGTCCATTGACAACTAAAAAATATTTTTTTAAAAAAAGATGGCCTCTCTACATGCACATAATTTGTGGCATATAGCAACTGGATGGTTCCCCTGTAAGAATTAGAAAGAGGTACCTCCTGTAGACTGACACAGCCCAGAACTGGGGCACTTGGTGTGGAAAAGAGAGCTCAGGCTGAATTTTGTGCTCTCTTATTGGGTACCCTTAGGCTGCTTACAGCCCATGGGCTGTTTACAACCCATAGGATTACAGCCATTGGTATGGTATATGTTTTTCTGAAACTATAGGTGACTTCCTCATTGTTTTTCCTGTACTCTTTTTTACTTGCCCACTGATAGAAACAAGTATGTACCTATATTTACATATACTTAAAATGAGAAAATATCCGTGAACATTTAACATTTTTCTATATAAAAGCAACAAAACTTAGATATGCTGTAGCATTTGCTGTTTTTCACTACAACTACCTTTTCATAAAAGCATTGGGGTAGCATCATGTTTCTTTTACTGATTAAAAGTAGTTTCAATTAAGGATAATGTGTGTGGTCAAAATTACAATTTGTAGTGAGAGTCACGCGAAGGTGAATTTCTATCCCTTTAACACTGTCCCTGACTTTCTCAAAAAATAATTTATTAAATAAAACTGGAACTTTTTGTCATCCAAAACACGTATCAGCTACTCTTCTTACCAATTCAGAATGGGAACCAATATCTGGGTATAGGAATGCTTTTGAAAATTGAAAGCAGGCCAGTGTGTTGCTTCTACTGTTGGACTGTTTGTGTATGCATACATGTGTGGGTGTATAAAAGAAATAGCAGGTATAAACATACATATGCTGAAAAAGGGGTTTTTGTTTTTGTTTTTGGTCCTGGGGATTGAACCCAGGGGCACTTGACCACTGAGAAACATCCCCAGACCCTTTTGTTTTTTATTTAGAGACAGGGTTTTACTAAGTTGCTTAAGGCCTCACTAAGTTGCAGAGGCTGGCTTCAAACTCACCATCTTCCTGCCTCAGTCTCCTGAGCCACTGGGATTACAGATGTGCGCCTCCACCACACCCAGCTGGAAAAGATACTTTTTAAGGTCATTAAGGGTTCCACTTTTTTTCAATTTAACTTATTATGTTCTTTTATCCTACTTTGCCTACTACATAGTTTCATAAATCACTGATGTTTTTGTTTATATTAACACTTGGGATGAGTTGGGCCTGGGAAACAGAATATCCACAAGTATGTGTTTATGTATTTTTTCCAGAGTGTGTAAAGTGCCCCGAACTCCTTTTTTGGAGCTCACTTAAAAAACAAGTTTTTGGTTACCTGGTGGGCACATGCTGGCCTGTTCTCCATGTGTCTGCATCTGGGTAGCATGTCTTTTAACCTCAGGAAGCACTTACTATGGGGATCCTTTCTGATTACTACCATCTGGTTATTACTTCTCTTTACTATCTTACCATAGTGTCTAGCATGTATCATACTGTATTTTAATTTTCTCTTTACTTGTCTGACTTCCATTAGGTATTTCTATCCTCTTTGGTTGTGTCTTATTCATCTGGCAGGCCTATTACACCCTGCATGGCACATGGTAGATGCTCAATATCTAAATACTGAATATTTTAAATGAGGCTTAAAGAAATAGATTATGTAGTAATGACCTGGTTTTAGTAGCCAGTCTCTATGTGTTGAACTGTGCTTCCTGCTGAATATAGAAGAGAAATTCTATAACACTTGAGCCTGCACTTAAGGAATTAGGATCTCTGATAATAAGGTAAATATTTCAAGTTCTGTCCTCTGTTTTGCCCAGGCCAGTGCCCCACTGTGAAGGGGATCTATTAATTCCCTGCATGGAGGTGAATGCAGCATTTCTGCAGTCTTAAAAATGAGTAGGGGTTAACCTAGTCAAGGTAATTGCAAGTAGGCCATTCTCAGCAAAGGTTCTTGAATAGAGCTACATAGGCAAAAGTTAGATAGTGTGTTTGGTGAAAATCCCAGCAGTTTAGAATTTCCAGCATATGAAGTGTGAAGTAAAGAAGCTAAAGTGATGTTCCCTTAGAAAGGTAAGCAGGAGTGGAATCCTGGAGGACCTTTCATACTTCATTGATTTATAGAATTTAATGTTGTAGTACAAAAACCAAAAGAGACTAGCATAGTGGATAAAAGCACATCTTTGGCAGCAAAGCTATCTGGGTTTGAACTTCAGCCTTTTGCTAGCTTTGTAACTTAGTCTTCTTTTGTGTTGTATGATTTTTATTCTGTAAAGGGAGAATAGTAACAGTAATCACTCCATTAATGAGTTTAATGAGTTTAATTCCTCCTTTAAGAATAATAAATTTAATCACAGAGTATTTAGAACATTCAATAAAGCATTAACAGCTGATATCATTTTTATTATTAATTTTGTATTGATGCAGTAGACAGGCCATTATGGCAGCCTGTATGGAGGATGAGTTTTGAATAGATTAGAATCAGAGAGTGGAGAAACCATAGGGAAATTAGTGTGCCCCTTTAGTAGCTTCCATTAGCATGTGCTGCATACCTCTGTGATATAGTCCTGTGTAATGGTTTTAGTGAAATCAAACACTTTATGGATGGATTTTATGTAGACTGGACTAAATGCAACCTTCTCATCTTGTTTTTTTAAAAAATTTACTTGGCATAAACATACTAGAAAGATGAGCTGTGGAGCTTCCAGGACCTTGCATGGCATGGCTAACCACTGAACCTGCTACTTCAAAGTATATTTCAAAACTCATTTCCTGAGAAGGTAATCTGGAGAAAGGGAAACCAATTGTTTCTCAGTAGATGATTGAAGATAACAACAAGGTTGGGTTCTAGCATGGGTTTGAGACTAATAGGGGCTATCTTCTGATAGTTACCATTTTATTCTAAAACTCAGGTTACACATATCGCTGCCTATTTTATGTTGAATGTGATCAGCAGGCAATGGGTATCATGAAAGGATAAGAAAACCAGGCTGTGGATGGAGCTGTCCTACCTATTTAGGTATTTGTTCCAAAATATCCTGTAAATATCTGTTCTCATACCTATAGGGATACACATTATGTTAGTTTACAGGTCTGTCAGAAAAATTTACTGAGGTCATTTATGTAAAAACATTTGAAAAAATCCAAAGATACTTTAAAAATGAAATGATTTTTACTTGTATCTGTCCTTTTATTAAATGAATCCAGCAAGAGTTGGAAGATAGGCCAAATAATCACCTTGTATGCAAGCTACCCTAGTTTTCATATAATTCAAAGTTTGTTGGTCTGCCTTTGAGGAACTCCTGCTTTCAGTGAAAGCTAGGGAAATACACTTGAGTCTTTTTTCCTGTTTTTCCTGTTAAGATGTTCTTTTAAATTATTTCCCTGTGTTAATCTCTGTTCCAGAAAGCTGAGGTTTCTTCAAGTCTGACCACTGATGAGTGAGGCATTGGTGTCCCTTTTTCCAGTACTTCTGGAAGGCCTATTCATAAACTCCCTGGATAAGAGAGACACATCAGTGCCCCAACCAAAGTTTTGAGACGTGCCTGAGAGACTTATGTCCATTCAGTAGTTCTTCCTCCACCTATTTCTACACTAAAGATGGACCTAAAGCTAAAAAATCCTGACTTCTGGTACAGTCTTCATGGACATGTTCCAGGACTTCTGGACTGGGACATGGGGAATGAGTTCTTCTTGCCTTGTACCACAGACCAGGGCCCTTTAGCTGAGCAGAACCTTGCTAAATACAAAATACGAGTAATGAAGCCCCCAGAAGTACCCCAGGAGTGGAAACCTGGTCCTGATGAAGATGCTCCTCAGTCTGAACCCAACTTGTGGATGTGGGTGAACCCAAACATTGTGTGCCCTCTCAGCAGCCAGGAGGCCCCAAAGCCCAATAGTAAGGATCTGACAAGCATGGCTTCTTCCCCTCAGGCACCCACAGAAGATGAAGAGTCTAACTTCTCAGAGGCTCAGGGAGTGTTGGAGTCCCTGCCACTTTCCTCCAGTGAGCAGTCTCCCCAACAGAAGCACCTCATCTCTTCCCCAAGTGACTGTGAGCTCACAGAAGAGGAAGCTGAGGAACAAGAGTACAAGTCTTCTGAGGCCCTCATGGCCCTTAACAAAAAGGACTGCTTCCAGAAGCCAAAGCTGTGGCAAGCTAACAACCAGGAAAGGAAATCCTGGCCACGGCCCCCACTCAATTATAGCCATCTCATTGCCCTAGCATTAAGAAACAGCCCTCCTTGTGGTCTTAATGTGCAACAGATCTACAATTTCACTCGAAAGCATTTCCCCTTTTTCTGTACAGCTCCAGATGGCTGGAAAAACACCATTCGCCACAACCTCTGCTTCCTAGGCAGCTTTGAAAAGGTGCCAGTCACTGTTCAGGATGAGGCTGATGCAAAACCTCGCTCTTGCCTCTGGAGGCTCACCGAGGAGGGACACCGCCACTTTAAGGAGGATACCCGTCTCTTAGCCTCTGCTAGAAGAGAGACCATCCAACAGTGCATGAGCCAACCAGATTTGATGCCTTCCCTCTTTGACCTTTGAACAACTGCTCCCTTTCTGGAACACTGCCCTCCTTTCTGTGCCTACCCATGTTCTGATTGACCTTTATTAATCCCTCAGCCTACCCTGCCTGATTGCCAAGTTGGTCTTTAGCTAGTATTACAAATCTGGTGTTAAATAAGGTGAGAGGTAGGTTCAGAGGAGGTGGGACTTCAATCTAGGTGGGAAATCATTGAAGACTTCATCAGGGTAGTGGCATTTGTTCTATATTGAACAGAGGCAGGAAATCCCAGAAACAATGGCATGGAAGCTAAGGAAAGAAGGGAATATTTTTGTGGGAGAAAGGAATTCTGTTTACTTCCCTGTTCAGAGCTGTTTCAGAAAGCTGAGGTTTCTCTAAGTCTGATCTCTGATCAGTGAGATATCTATGCCCCTTTTTCCAGTACTTCTGGCAGGCCTACTGCTGAGCTCTCTAGACGTGATATACTACATCAAACAATGCACCAACAGAAGTTTCGAGAAATGCCTGAGAGACTTCTGGCCTTTTGGATGTCTTCCTTCACCTATCCCTACACTAAAGCCCCAAAGCTGAAAATCTTGTGACTTTTGATACAGTTTTCATGGTCAGGTCCCAGAGTCACTGTATGCTCACACATGAAAGACAATGGTGGCCTATAAGGTATAAAATATATGATGGACCCAGACTGTGGGCAACCTTGAGTACCTCATGAAGATCTATACATATAAAAAGAATTGGGCCTGACGTTTAGTCACTTTTTAAGTGAGCCATTTTATTCTTCAGATCCTTACTTTTCTCTTGCTGGTCTTGGTCTGCTCATCCTTGTTCTATTTTCATCCAGTTCCAGTACTGACAACTAATTCCAAGCAGCTACTTTTCGTTTGAATATTGAAAAACCTTGAATTGCTGCTGTATTAACTCCCAAGCTTTTTGATGACAATGCTTGGTTTCCTCATTCTTTCATTCACCAAACCTATATTGAGAAAATGCCAATATGTCAAGGTCCACCTTAGGTGCTAAGGATAAAAAAAAATGATAAATATTAGTGGGAGATAGATAATTCTTATGTAGATATTATGAAACGTGAAGTTGTCATGGAGTTGAGAGATTGTTCCTGGGAAATATAAAAAGCATCAAAAAGAAAACATTTTTTGAGCTAGTTTCCAAGAATAAATAGGGATTTGTTGAGCAGATAAACAGGAGAAAGGACATTACAGGGGCAATAGTGTTAACAAAGTGAATGGGGTATTTGGGGGAATGATAAGTTCAGTGCAGTTTAGTTACAGTAAGGCCAAGAATGGCTGTAAGAAAAGTAGCCACAAGACATTTTATGTACCACTTGGGTGTTTAGATTTTCTTTGTGGGCGTTGGGGAATCAAGAGATATGAGTGATGTGTTACAAAAGAACAAAAACAAAACAAATGTTTCAGTATTTGGTTTTCTAATTTCAAAATTTATATTTTTGTACAAATAAGCTTTTGTAAAAAATAAAATGACTTTGTTTTCTATGTTTATTTATTATTAAACAAATATATACTAACTAAAATCTAGAAAATTGATTTTAAGTTTCCATTTAGTTGCAAAACTTTCAATAATGGGGATACAAAAATGTCTGTTAAATACAAAAACAATTCAATATTTAAACAATTGACTGATTGCATTTCTAATGATTTACTGTAGCTGATACGCAACCATTTAGGTTGTATTTCAAAAGCAAGATATTCAAACAATTCTTTCAAAAGCATAATTGTAAATGCTACATCTGTATCATAGTTGTTCTGTCCAAATTTATAGAATGTTTTGGGATTAATAAACATATTGTGTTTACAAGTAGTCAATGTTTGCTGATCATTTTCTTCCCAAATTAACACTTATAAGAAAAAGCCTAAAAATAACAAATAAAAAAAGAAAAAGAGACTATTCTGAAATTAATGAAACTATATTTATAGCAAACCATGTTTCTAATATATCTACTCTGTAAATTTTCCAGACAGGTCAAACTTTCATTTTCAGAACTGAATCTGAATTTTTCTGCTGCAACTTCACAACTTTGAGCATTGAATCCCTCTGTTTAGTTTTTTTCCATGATTCTTCTTTTTGCTCTTGTTGCTTGGAAAAAGCAGTCATTGGATCATTTCTTCCAGTCATCTCTGATGATTCAAGTGAAGGACAGTCTTCCTTTGGAGGAAGTTTTTGCTCCTGCTTTTCCTTCTTTCCAGTATCCTCACTAGGATACTGTAAAACTACTGTTTTTTATAGCTCTTCCTCATTCATTGATGACACCATTGCTTGCTCTGGCATTACTAATCTTTCCATTGGGGGCTTCAAAACAGATTGTAGAAGGGAACATATTCACCACTCACCACATGAATAAAATCTTTGTAAATTTCAGTAATTACTTTGAAGATTGGCAGAATGGTATATAGCTGATAGTCTTTTGCTTACACTGGCATTCTTGTCAGTGAGTTTGTGTTTTTTAAAATCCTGCATTTATTTGGACGTTTATAAAGGTTAAGCAGAATGAAAAAATAATAATATGCTTGGCATAGAATTATGTTTTAAACTAATATTATTATCCATTGTTCCCACATTGGGGTTGGCATTTGTAACATCAATTTGAGAACTCCCCTGGATAAGTCAGTTAAGTAACACATTTTCATGCCTCTTTTCTCCTAGTAAGAGATTTCATCCTCTTTCACTGTAACTGTATAAGGATTTCTGTTAAACTTAGTTATCAAATCTCCCTCTTATTTCTTCTGAATCCCACAATTCTGTATCATCAGGCAAATTGGTTTTGAACATTATCTCTGCTACCAAGTATGCTTCAAAACCCTGTGTTTGGGAGTTTGAAGGAGCTTCGAAATCAGGCAGCTCCTTTTCTCCAACTTCTTTGTCAGTTTTAGTAATTAAAAAAAAAAAAAAAAACTTTTGCCCTCTGGTCGCCCATCACCCTTACCCAGGTAACTGTTATGATACTCTGCCAAAGCAAGATTCTTCTATGGATTTGAGCTCACTTTTCAGGTTCTTTAATACTGACTTCTTTAGGGAGGCAGTGGAGAGGGCAACAGCAACTGATAGGGCCATTGGGCTGGCATGTGCTGGGACCATGGAGTTGGAGTCTCAAATGGCTGTAGGAGCCGATTTGGGGTCTGCAATGACAGAGTAAGGGTCAGGAGGGGTAGCAGGGTTGGTGTAGATTTCAAGAAGGAATGAGGGGACAGGAAAGGTTTGTTCAAGGTGGGAAGGACGGGCAGGGCTGGATTTGGGCTCTGAAGCACTGACTTCCTCTTCGTTGGCAGTGATGGGGTTACCCAGTCAGGTATTGCCAGTGGGGTAGGTGGAGGATGCTAATGAAAGCATTTTCTGAGATATAACTTAACTCCACCTCCTCACTCTTGCACCCTTTTATGGAAGCCTATGTCAGCTCTCAGTGTCTGGTGGTCACCACTCAGAGTGAGGCTGAGGCAACTTTTGATCACATTGTAACAGTGGTCCACTTTATGCTTTGAATATAACCGTTGCTGCTCTGCTACAGCAACTTATTTTTAAATATTATTTTTTTAGTTGTAATTGGACACAATAGCTTTATTTTATTTATTTCTCTTTATATGGTGCTGAAGATTGAACCCAGGGCCTCGCATGTGCTAGGCAAGTGCTCTACCGCTGAGCCACAATCCCAGCCCCCTACTGCAACTTATTTTTAAAGTGGACATATTTCTTTCTCTTCCTCTCACCCTGCTCTTCCTTAATATCTCCCCCTCCCTAATCTCAGGGGAAACAGGATTACCTTTCTTCCCAATCCTTGGCAGAGTTATCTGTCCCTGAGTATACACCCACCATATAAACAAAGTAATTCAGACTTTGGGGATGTACCAGTATCTCCCAAATTAACAAGTGAATTACAACTCCACACGGAGAACCAGTGGAATGTAGCCTTTGAGTCATCTCTTTAAAAGCCCCCTGTTCCTAGTGATGGGCAGAATTACAGCCTCTGGGACTGGAGTCCCTTGTGTTTCTTCTTTGCTAGAAGAGCAAAAAACCTTCTTTTTTTCTTTTTTCAAAAACTATGTTCTTGGAAAGCTGGGAATGGAACCACCATTTGACCCAGCTATTCCCCTTCTCGGTCTATTCCCTAAAGACCTAATAAGAGCATGCTACAGGGACACTGCTACATCGATGTTCATAGCAGCACAATTCACGATAGCAAGATTGTGGAACCAACCTAGATGCCCTTCAATAGATGAATGGATAAAAAAAATGTGGCATTTATACACAATGGAGTATTACTCTGCATTAAAAAAAACGACAAAATCATAGAATTTGGAGGGAAATGGATGGCATTAGAGCAGATTATGCTAAGTGAAGCTAGCCAATCCCTAAAAAACAAATGCCAAATGTCTTCTTTGATATAAGGGGAGTAACTAAGGACAGAGTAGGGACGAAGAGCATGAGAAGAAGATTAACATTAAACAGGGATGAGAGGTGGGAGGGAAAGGGAGAGAGAAGGGAAATTGCATGGAAATGGAAGGTGATCCTCAGGGTTATACAAAATTATATACAAGAGGAAGTGAGGGGTAAGGGAAGAATAATACAAGTGGAAGAAATGATTTACAGTAGAGGGGGTAGAGAGAGAAGAGGGGAGGGGAGGGGAGGGGGGATAGTAGAGGATAGGAAAGGCAGCAGAATACAACAGACACTAGAATGGCAATGTGTAAATCAATGGAAGTGTAAATGATGTGATTCAGCAATCTGTATACGGGGTAAAAATGGGAGTTCATAACCCACTCGAATCAAACTGTGAAATATGATATATCAAGAACTATGTAATGTTTTGAACAACCAACAATAAAAAAATTTACATATAAAAATAAAAAAACTATGTTCTTGTTATTGGATTGGCATCAGGAACAAGGACTGAGCTTTCAGCAACAATATTTCTAGCCCTCCAACCTAGTACTGACAGTAACAGGTTACCCTCAACTGCATTACAACATTGTACAGCTGTGAGAGAAAAAAAAAATTGGTAATGAGGATTGAACCCAGGGGTGTTTTACCACTAAGCTACATCCCCAACCTGTTTTATTTTTGAGACAGGGTCTAATTAATTGCTGAGGCTGTCTTTGAACTTGGGATCATCCTGCGTCAGCCTCCTGAGTAGCTGGGAATACAAGCATGAGCTAATGAGAAAGGCACCTGGCTAATGAGAAAGGGTTTTTTGTTGTTGTTGTTTTGTTTGTTTGTTTGTTTTAAGGGGGAGTAACATGCACATTTAAAACCTGGAACTCAGTTCATCAGCTCCACCTCCCCAAATTGCCTCCAACTCCTCTTCAGTAGCATTGGTGGATTATAAAGACAGCCAGTAGGGACTCTAAAAAGATTAAATGTATGATATTATCAACAGCCATTCCCATTCTCTTTCCATATAACCAACCTGCAGGGATTTATTTTGGGCAAAACATTCTGATTTGAATTAATAATGAATCAGCTGGTACTTATGAAGGAGGAATCATTCCCAAAAACAAAGAGTGAGAAATGGGACAGTGTTTGCTCCCTTAAAAACAAGATTAGTTTGGTAGGAACTAGAGCTAGGTCTAGCAGAGAGAAGCAAATAAACACTCTGGACTTGATCAACTCCATAGATTATTGTACTACCCATAAGCAAGTTTTTCCAAAATCTCTTTCTTCTCATCTGTAGGATAGAACTAATATTTACTTTAAGGATTGCTATAAAAATTAAGGAGGAGTTATGTGGAAAGTTCCTGCTATATGATAGGTGTTATATTGTTTATTCTTGCTTTCTCACCATTTGGGAGAATTGCAACACAGAGAATTAAACCCTATTGACTAGAGGTCAAACATGCCTAGCTTCTGGTTTTTCTCTTTAACTTACTAGGAATAAAAATGTCTATGGATTTGTTTAGCCTGATAGTCAATAAAATAGAGAAAGATTAGATTGACTGAAACAGCTAGAAGACCCCTTGCTACATCCATTAGACCAAACAAATGCTTTAGCAGGGGATTTTTCTTTTTCACTTCCAGAATTCTATTATTTGAACAGTAAATAGGTATATATCACACAAAATTTCAAACAATCTGAAAAAGTGTAATAGAGAAAATTTAGTTCTGAACTCTTTTTGATTGTAACACTTCTAAAACATAATTTATTCAATCTGTTAAAGGTGATTTTCAGAAAATCATGACTCTCATGCAAGTATAAAAAAGAACAATTGTTCCTCATTCAGTGAGGAAACTTGAAATGTTATAACCAAAACAAAGAAAAAGATTTATTGGTATTAAGAGAATATTCAGTTGAATTGCAAAAGTGGTTTTGCAACTGGGGAAGTTACAACTGAACCTGAAGTATGTAACAAGACATCAAAATAACTTGAAGACAATGAACAGTCCTAGACTCAAAAAAACTTGAAGGCCTATTATAATCAATGAATAATTTTCTATAGAAATACAAAATGTCTCTTCAGTAATTCCTACATCTTTAATAAAAAATGGTCTTAAGGAAAGATTATTCTTGCTTACAAAACAACAAGACTGAAGTCATTAGATTTAGCCTAATTGTTTACATAGCTCCACCAAGACCTTTGTAAGTTTGATTTTCTGGAAGTTTTTATACAAAACGTTTGTTTATTTATTTATGATAGCAGAATGCATTACAATTCTTATTACACATACAGAGCACAATTTTTCATATCTCTGGTTGTATACAAAGTATATTCACACCAATTCATGTCTTCATACATGTACTTTGGATAATAATGATCATCACATTCCACCATCATTTCTAACTCCATGCCCACTCCCTTCCCCTCCCACCCCTCTGCCCCATCTAGAGTTCATCTATTCCTCCCATGCTCCCTCTCCTTACCCTACTATGAATCAACCTCCTTATATCAAAGAAAAAATCCAGCATTTGGTTTTTGGGGATTGGTTAACTTCACTTAGCATTATCTTCTCTAATGCCATCCATTTACCTGCAAATGTCATGATTTTATTCTCTCTTATTGCTGAGTAATATTGCATTATATATATATGCCACATTTTTTTATCCGTTCATCTATTGGAGGGCATCTAATTTGGTTCCACAGTTTACCTATTGTGAATTGTGCTGCTATAAACATTGATGTGGCTGTGTCCCTGTAGTATGCTGTTTTTAAGTCTTTTGAGTATAGATTGAGGAGAGGAATAGCTGGGTCAAATGATGGTTCCATTCCCAGTTTTCCAAGGAATCTCCATACTGCTTTCCATATTGGCTGCATCAATTTGCAGTCCCACCAGCAGTGTGTGAATATACCTTTGTCTCCACATCCTTGCCAACACTTATTGTTGTTTGTCATTATAATAGCTGCCATTCTAACTGGAGTTAGATGAAATCTTAGAGTGGTTTTGATTTGCATTTCTCTAATTGCTAGTGATGATGAACATTTTTTTTATGTATTTGTTGATTGATTATATATCCTCTCCTGAGAAGGGTCTATTCAGTTTCCTGGCCCATTTATTGATTGGGCTATTTGTTTTTGGTGCTTAGCTTTTTGAGTTCTTCATATACCCTAAGGTTACTGCTCTATCTGATGTGTGAGGGGTAAAGAATTGCTCCCAGGATGTAGGCTCTCTATTCACCTCACAGATTGTTTCTTTTACTGAGAAGAAATTCTTTAGTTTGAATCCATCCCACTTATTGATTTTTTAATTTTAATTCTTGCACCACAAGAGTCTTATTAAGTAAGTTGAGGCCTAATCTCACATGATGGAGATTAGGGTCTACTTTTTCTTCTATTAGACACAGAGTCTCTTGTTTAATTCCTAGGTCCTTGATCCACTTTGAGTTGAGTTTTGTGCATGGTGAGAAATAGGGGTTTAATTTCATTTTGCATATGGATTTCCAGTTTTCCCAGCACCATTTGTTGAAAAGGCTATCTTTTCTCCAATGCATGTTTTTGGCACCTTTGTCTAATATAAGGTAATTGTAATTTTGTGGGTTAGTCTCTGTGTCCTCTATTCTGTTTGGTGCCATTACCATGCTGTTTTTGTTATTGTTGCTCTGTAGTATAGTTTAAGGTCTGGTATAGAGATGCCACCTGCTTCACTCTTCCTGATAAGGATTGCTTTAGCTATTCTGTGTCTCTTATTTTTCCAGATGAATTTTATTATTGCTTTTTCTATTTCTTTGAGGAATGCCATTGGGATTTTGATCCGAATTTTCCTTGGAAAACTGGGAATGAAACCACCATTTGACCCAGCTATCCTTCTCCTCGGTCTATACTCAAAGGACTTAAAAACAGCATAACTCAAGGACACAGCCACATCAATGTTTATAGCAGCACAATTAAATTTGTATACTGCTTTTGGTAGTATGGTCATTTTGATAATATTAATTCTGCCTATCCAAGAGCAAGGTAAATCTTTCCATCTTTTAAGGCCTTCTTTGACTTCTTTCTTTAGGGTTCTGTAGTTTTCATTGTATAGATCTTTCACCTATTTTGTTAAGTTGATTCCCAAGTATTATTATTTTATTTTTTTATTTTTGAGGCTATTGTAAATGGGGTAGTTTCCCTTATTTCCCTTTCTGAGGATTTATCACTGATATACAGAAATGCCTTTGATTTATGGGTGTTGATTTTTATATCCTGCTATTTTGCTGAATCCATTTACTACTTCTAGAAGCTTTCTGGTGGAGCTTTTAGGGTCTTCTAGGTATAGAATCATATCATCAGCAAATAGTGCCAATTTGAGTTCTTTTTTTCCTATGTGTATCCCTTTAATTTATTTCATCTGTCTAATTGCTCTGGCCAGTGTTTCAAGAACTATATTAAATAGAAGTGGTGAAAGAGGGTATCCCTGTCTTTTTCCAGTTTTTAGAGGGAATACCTTCATTTTTTCTCAATTTAGAATGATGTTGGCCTGGGGCTTAGCATATATAGCCTTTATGATGTTGAGATATGTTCCTGTTATCCCTAGTTTTTCTAGGGATTTTAATATAAAGGAGTGCTATATTTTGTAAAATGTTTTTTCTGCATCTATTGAGATGATCATATGATTCTTATCTTTAAGTCTATTTATGTGATGAATTACATTTATCTATTTCCGTATGTTGAACCAACCTTTCATCCCTTGGATGAATCCCACTTTATCGTGTTGCATGATGTTTTTGAATTCAATCTGCCAGAATTTTATTGAGAATCTTTGCATCTATGTTTATTAGAGATATTGGTCTGAAGTTTTCTTTCTTTTTTTTTTTTTTTTTTTTTTTTTTTTGATGTGTCTTTGCCTGGTTTTGGAATCAGGTTGATATTGGTCTCATAGAATGAGTTTGGAAGTGCTGCCTCTTTTTCTGTTTCCTGAAAAAAATTGAAGAGTATTGGTACTAGTTCTTCTTTAAAGGTCTTGTAGAACTCAGCTGTATATCCATTCGGTCCTGGGCTTTTCTTGGTTGGTAGACTTTTGATAGTGTCTGCTATTTCATCACTTGAAATTAATCTGTTTAAATTGTCTATATCATCCTGATTCAATTTCAGCAAATTATGTGACTCAAGAAATTTGTTGATGCCTTCAATATTTTCTATTTTATTGGAGTACAGTTTTCAAAATAATTTGTAATTATCTTTTGTATTTCTTTAGTGTCTGTTGTGATACTTCCTTTTTCATCACGTATGTAAGTGATTCGAGTTTTCTCTTCCCTTCTCTTTGTTATCATGGCTAAGCGTCAATTTTATTTATTTTTTTCAAAGAACCAACTTTTTGTTCTGTCCATTTTTTTAATTGTTTGTTTTGTTTCAATTTCATTTATTTCAATTATTTCCTGTCTCCTGCTGCTTTTGGTGTTGATTTTTTCTTCTTTTTCTAGGTCTTTGAGATGTAATGTTAAGTGATTTATTTGTTGACTTTTTCTTCGTTTAAGGAATGAACTCCATGCAATGAACTTTCCTCTTAGAACTGCCTTCATAGTGTCCCAGAGATTTTGATGTTTTATCTGTGTTCTCACTCATCTCTAAAAATTTTTTAATCTCCTCCTTGATATCTTCTATAATCTCTTGTTTATTTAGTAGCATATTATTTAGTCTCCAGGCATTGGAGTGGATTTTATTTCTTATTTTATCATTGATTTCTAATTTCATTCTATTATGATCTGATAGAATGCAGGGTAATATCTCTACTTCTTTATATTTGCTAAGAGTTGCTTTGTGGCATATTATATGGTGTATTTTAGAGAAGGATCCATGGGCTGCTGAGAAGAGAGTATATTCTCTCATTAAAGGATGAAATATTCTATATATGTAAATTAAGTCTAAGTTATTGATTGTATTATTGAGTTCTATAGTTTCTTTGTTCAGCTTTTGTTTGGAAGATCTATCCAGTGGTGAAAGAGGTGTGTTAAAGTCACCCAGAATTATTGTATTGTTTTCAATTTGACTTTTGAACATAAGAAGTGTTTATTTGATGAACACAGATGCTTCATTGTTTGAGGTATATATACTTATAATTGTGATGTTTTGTTGGTGTATGGTTCCCCTAAGCAGTATAAAATATCCTTCTTTATCCCTTTTGATTAACTTTGGCTTGAAGTCTACTTTATTTGATATGAGGATGGAAACCCCTGCTTGCTTCTGCAGTCCATGTGAGTGGTATGATTTTTCCAAACATTTTGCCTTCAGTCTGGGGATGTCTTTTCCTATGATATGAGTCTCTGAGGCAGCATATTATTGAATCTTTTTTTTTAAATCGAATCTGCTAGTCTATGTCTTTCATTTGGTGAGTTTAGACCATTAACATTCAGCTTTATTATTGAGACATGATTTATTTATTTTTTTTAATTTCTTTAATATTTATTTTTTTAGTTTTCAGCAGACACAGCATCTTTGTTGGTATGTGGTGCTGAGGATCGAACCCGGGCCGCACGCATGCCAGGCGAGCGTGCTACCACTTGAGCCACATCCCCAGCCCAGAGACATGATTTATATTCCCAGCCATTTTTGTTTATTTTTGGTATTTAACATGACTTGGTTTCTCCTCTGATTAGGTTTTCCTTTAGTGTAATCCCTTCCTCTGCTGATTTTCATCATTGTTTTTCATTTCCTCTTCATGGAATATTTTGCTGAGGATGTTCTGTAGTGCAGGCTTTCTAGTTGTAACTTCTTTTAACTTTTGTTTATCATGTAAGGTTTTTATTTCATCATCAAATCTAAAGCCTTGTTTTGCTGGATATAAGATTCTTGGTTGTCATGCATTTTCTTTCAGAGCTTGGTATATGTCATTCCACGATCTCCTTTCTTTGAGGGACTGGGTTGAAAACTCTGCTGAGATACGAATTGGTCTCCCCCTATATGTGATCTGATTCCTCTCTCTTGGGACTTTTAAAAATTCTATCCTTATTCTGTATGCTAGGCATTTTCATTATAATGTGCCTTGGTGTAGATCTGTTGTAATTTTGTACATTTGGTGTCCTATAAGCCTCTTGTATTTGGTTTTCCAATTTGTTCTTCAAGCTTAGAAAATTTTCTGATATTATCTCATTGAAGAGATTGTGCATTCCTTTGGTTTGAAACTCTATGCCTTCCTCTATCCCAATAACTCTTAGATTTGATCTTTTGATGCTGTTCTATAATTCTTGGATGTTCTGTTCATGGTTTCTAACTTTCTTCACTGTGTGATCAACTTTATTTTCCAGATTGTATACTTTGTCTTCAGTATCTGATGTTCTTTCTTCCAAGTGATCTTGTCTGTTGGTTATGCTTTCTATTGAGTTCTTTATTTGATTTATTGTATCCTTCTAAAATTTCTGACTTTTTTTCAGTCTCTATCTTTCTCTTGAAGTAATCTTTTGCTACCTGTATTTGCTATCTTATCTCATTGTTGGAGTGATCAATTTTTGCCTGTATTTGCTCATTTATGTCATTCTTTAATTCACATATTATTTTAACTTTGAACCTTCTGAACTCCTTCTCTGACAATTCATCAACTTCGCTGCCCATGGGTTCTGTTATTATAGTGTCCTGGTTTGTGTGGGGCCCTTTCATCCCTTGTTTTTTTCATGTCATCTATGTGTCTTCCTTTCTTGCAGTGTGGATCTGAGATATTACAGATTCTTCCCTATATTCTTGTAGTACCCATGCAGATTGTACCTCACCTTGATCTTGGGCTTCCAGACCTTGCTGATGTCCCTCAATGTATGCTACTCCATCCTGCACCTGGGTCCTGCATAAGTCAGCGTGGGTGGATCGGGGCCACTGGGCTTGACCCCCTATGGTAGTCTGCTGGTCAAAAGGGGCAGTCCTGTGCCAGAGGCTAGGCTCTGGTGCGTGTCTGCCCCACTGGGGAAGGGGTGGACCAGGCCTACTGTGAGCCTGGGCCCTGCACAGGCTAGTGTGTGTAGGTCTCAGGAAAGGTTTCTTAAAGCTAGAAGGAAAACTAAATCAATGACTCACTACCAGATTTTATTTTTAGTGTCCATAAATTTGGATGAATTCTTCTTGAACACTCCCAAATATTCTCAGTTCCCTGGGCATGCCTGGGGGTGACCTTCCTTACATATTTGAAAGGCTTAGGACCCTGTAATCCAGGAGGCACACTAGTTTTCCCCCAAAATTGTTGTAAGCCATAGTTCCATAAAGGCAAACTTAGATCCCTAAAAGTGTCTTGTCATATATAATTATGTGAGAACCACTCTAAAATATGATATTCCAGTCTAAAACTTAATTACATAACCTTTTTAATTCCAGTATTGTCCAGTTAACAAGGAGGACAGACTTTTATTATGCAAATAGTTGTATTACCTTGAAAATATACATATTCATTAAGAATTTCCAAATTCTGGAGGACTCAGGAAAGGAGAAACAATATAATTTAATAATTTTAATGTTGAGACTGAAGATACCTAAATAAAGGTACCCAGTACTAAACTCCTCCTCCATAAAGAGGAATCAAAATAGCAGGTGTATAAGCTGAATTTTGAGGTGAGTAATCATGGGAGAACACTGGAAATAGTAAAATAGTGACTGTGTTATAAAAATCATGATCAGAAAAAGGGAGAGTTAGGGATCTCAGATTTATTTATGCTGGTGCATACAGATGGGCTAGTGCTCCGAAATTTTGGGCCCCAAGCTGAGGTTACATGGGGCTTTTATAGGAAATTTGACATCATTTCTTAACTTAGGTTTGAATTCTTGACCTACATGACCAAAGACAATGCACAGAGAATAAGTAGTTTACAGGTGTAGAACAAAGACAGTAAAACACCTGCAAGTGTTATTATGTAGTGGCCTTCACCATAGGCAGCAATAACTCAAGATGACTTCAGTTATCTCCCTAAAAACTATATTTATAAGAACTAAGCCAACAAGGTTATATTTTAGATAGCAGTTAATTGGCATAGTAACCTACAATTTATACTAGCAATTAAGTGATGTAGCTACACTCCTACAGAGTTCATAAAGTTACAAAGTATAGGAAAATTAACCCTTTCCCCAGTCATTAGTTCTTATTATTTCATTTTATAATCAGGTCTGGTATCTCTGTCACAACTGTAATTTGTAAGATTCAGAGACTGGGACAAAAGCATAGAAAGAGAAGCAACTACCACCAGAACTCCACAGCAGGAGTAAGGGTGAAAGAGTCCCAGCAAACTTGACCATTGTAGATGCTGGAAAATCCTAATTAGTAGGAAATTTCAGTCTTGAAAGGCAGGCCACTTAGAGAAGTAACCTCAAATTTACAGTAACCTTACTTTGGAAAAAGATCTCACATTGTTTTCCAACAAACTTCCAGGGTACTGTAGCCAGAAGCCATCTTCAGAAGGGAGCTGTTATCTGAATTTGAACTTCTCTCCAGGTCATAAAGCCTTACATATTCCAATATATGGACCCCATAGACATTCCACTGCAATGACTGAGGGAGTAATTGTCTTTTGAAAACAATACAGCAGAGTGACTGTGAACCAATCCCACTGGATGCTCTGCACTGTGGGGGCTGAGTGTTATGATATTGGGGGTGAGGGGATGAAAAATGCCACTCTCCTAGACCAGCAGATCAGAGAGCTTGCCCTATTACACCAAAGGTCATGGCCAGCTACATGCAGATTTATGCCTGTGCCAGAACCAAAGGTAGGTGCCCATGCAGTTCTCATCACTCCTTCCGCCTATGCCATATTCAGGTGTCTTTATTGACAGCCTGGGGATGGGACACCATAATTCCTATTGCTGCCCCTATCCATAGAGCATAGTGAGGGGCCTTATCAAACCAGGGCTCCAGCCATCATCCTGCTACCAGGAGCACATGGCTAAAGAAGGATGAGAGGAAATTTTCTTGGTTCCAGTGCCAGTCCTGCTGCCAAGTGTGCACTGCAGCTGAAATATTTGCCCCACTTCCAGGTAAGAATTGGCCAAAGGAGACAGAGGAGCTTCCACCCTCACTAGGTGCTGTCCCATACCTGCTCATGCACAGTTGCAGAAGCGCGGAGAGGAACACTATTGTTCCTAATGCCACTCTACCTTTGCATTTCCTGCTGCTGCCCCACACACATACCTTGTATGACCATGCACTGCTTAAGAACAGGGTGAGATGCAATTAGGTTAGATATCTGGACTATGACTTTGATCACTCAGCATAGTTTCCCTTAGTCACCATTCATCTTGATTTTCAATAATGTCTGAAATCCTTGAAATAGGGATTTGTCCACACACTTGATTGCTACTGTCTGATATTATGACCCAGGTATTTAAGCCAGAGCAGTTGATATCTTTATGGTTACATTCCAATAAAGTTTTTATGAATATTTAATACTGTTCAATACCAATCCAGTGCTGTGTAGAACCCTAATGAAGCCTGAGGCAAATGGAAAAATCAAAAGCACTAATTCTATCTTTATTGAAAATTTTTATATTTTGCTAATTGTGGATTTTTGTATTAAATTTGATTTTTAAATCATTAAAATGTTATTTACTTTTAAAAAAGGGAAAGGGTGTGAATACTACAAGTGGGGTATTAGACTTTCCATTACTTTTCTTCCTGTATAGTGTCTTGGCCTAGACTACTGACTGGTTGGAGGGAAAATGCTTCAGGTTTATCACCACAACTGAGTTTTCCAGTGCTAGAGGTCCTTGCTAATAACAGAACTAGCATCCACAGTCCTGAGGAAACTTACATCACCCAATAAAGGCTACCATTTCCATTTTAGGAGTAGCCATACAGGGATCACCTCACATCAACTGCTGTAAACCCCAGACCTGTAAGAACCACCATAATGCCCCCACTCTTGCAAGACTGAGCTATATTGGGTTTCTCTAACTCTGCCATGGTATAAACTATGCTCAGTGATTCACAGGCAAAGCTCTAAGGAGACAGCACAATGGTGCCCAGCTAGAAAATAAGCCAACACTGCAAAACAAACTTACACCTGGAGACATATCTGCAGGGGAAAGCCACTTACTAAGTAGGCCATCCATAAAGGTGGTAGAAATAATTGATCAACCTGATGGAAATACTTAATGGGAAGAGCACAAGAAATATAAAAAAATAAGGTAACATAAGGCCTCCAAAAGAACATAATGATGCTCTAGCAACAGATACTAAAGAAATCAAAATGGATGAAATGCCTAAACAAAAATTGAAAAGAATGATTATATAAAAGGTCAATGAGGAGGGAGATCCAAGATGTTGAACTAGAGAGAGGCTGCATTCCTGGTTGCTCCATGACTCAGAATTCAAGCAGAAGAAATACTGTCTGTGAGGCAGCTGTTGCTGCCCACAGTCCCCTGCTGTTTACCCCCCATTTGTCCACTATGATAGCCTGCTGCTTGCCAGCATATTGTCTGCCTTTTGAGCACAGATCACTGGCTGACTTCTGCCTATCACCCACCATTTGCCCATTTGCCTATTGTCAACCCATGAATTGCCCATCATTAGCCTTCAGACCACATGCAGACCTTCAGCAGATCACCTGATGCCCGCTGAGGCCTGGAAATCCATTGTCACAGTACCCACAGGTTTGGTTTCATGTGGCCCCCCCCATCTTGGCACATCAGTCAAAACCTGCAGGTTTGCTGCTGCCACTGTGCCATCTTGGGGTGTGGCTACCTCAGTCTGGGGACACCAGCCAGGGCCTAGAGATATATTTCAGCATACCTACAGGTCTGGTTGCACCTGAGGTCTTTCTGCTGGGTGTGCTAGTGGTACTATCTGTCTGCCTCTTTGCAGGGTCGTTCCTTTGTGTGAGCACATCCCTTGTGGTCCCTCTGCAAATTGAAACAGCATTTAGATCTTGGGCTACAGCAAGGCAGAGCCTAGGAAAGCTGAAGCCCAGGTCCATCAGATTGCAGCTGGGTTTGCATGGGCTAGTCTGGGTTTAGCAAACCTGTAGACAGCTGGAGACTAGGGGTAGTTACAGTGGAAACACAGGTTGGAGAAGCTGGAGAAAACCAGGCTGTCTCCAACTCAGTGAGCTCTGAAGTGCACAGGGCTGACTACAATGGGTGGGAAGACTAGAGGAGCATGTGAGAACATCTTGCTATTGGCTCACCCCCACTCAACCAGTTAGGCATCCACAGGACTGGAGCTACCATCAAACTTCAGAAAACCCCACCCCACCTATCAGCAGAGAAGGGAAGCTGAAAAAATTTTTGAAAGCCAATGGAAGCAATCGTTCAATTTCCATTCAGCCTTTTTTTTTTTTTTTTGGTCCTCTTTCTCTCGCAACTCTACCATGTTTGAATTAAAATATTTTTCATGCATCAATTTATTAATGAATTGGATGTCTGTATAGCATATTATGGTTTTGTTTTATATTCTTATATTTTTCCTTTTTAAAAAAACTATATATTTTTTCTCTCACCTATCTGTCTCTCTGGATTGTCTTTCTCACTTCTCTCAAACTAACCACCAATCTCTATTAATTCCTCCCTTGATCTTATTACAAAATTTTATCTCTATCTTCTCCCTTATAAACATCACATCTTACACTACTCCTGTTCCCTCAACGTACAAACTTTAGCAAACTTACTGTTTATACTATAGACAATATTTGGACACATCATTTCTCTTTACTGTGACAAAACTTTAGACACCTTAATGGAGCTATTTGGTTTATGGTTGTATATTGTTTGCACTGGGTGCTGTTAATATTGGTTTCCCCTTTAAAGGTGAGGTACTAGAAGCATTCAGGGACACTATAAGACTAAAGGGTAGAAACTGTACTGCCTCAGATCCATACCACTAGATGGGAAGACAGACAAATAACATGAAAAAACAAGGGAATGAAGCACTTCAAACAAACCAAGATATTCCAAGAATAGAATCCATAGACAAGACAGTAGAACAAATGTCAGAGAAGGAGTTTAGAAGGTACACAGTTAAACTAATCTTCAAAATAAAAGATGGTATCAGAGAGAAGATATAGGAAGTGAAAGATCACTTCAATAAAGAAGCAGAGATTTTTTTTTTTACATTTTTTTATTGGTTGTTCACAACATTACAAAGCTCTTGACATATTATATTTCATACATTAGATTGACATGGGTTATGAACTCCCAATTTTACCCCAAATGCAGATTGCAGAATCACGTCAGTTACACATCCACAATTTTACATAATGCACTAATAGTAATTGTTGTATTCTGCTACCTTTTCTATCCCCTACTATCCCCCCTCCCCTCTGAAGAGGCAGATCTTCAATAAAGATTCCAAAAAGGAATCAAGGAGAAATCCTCAAAATGAATGAAACAATAAACTAAATTAAAAATTCAATGGAAATTATCACCAACAGACTAAACCACTTAGAAGACAGAACCTCAGGCAATTAAGACAAAATATATACTCTTGAAAAGAAAGTCAACCACACAGACAAGTTGGTAAGAAACCATGAATAGAACTTCCAAGAAATATGGGATAACATGAAAATACCAAATTTAAGATTTATTGGAATAGACAAAGCTGTGGAGATACAAACAAAAGGAATGAACAATCTTTTAAATAACATAAAATCAGAAAATTTCCCAAACTTAAAGAATGAAATGGAAAATCAAGTACAATAGTCTTATTGAACCCCAAATGTACAAAATTACAACAGACCAACACCAAGACATATTATAATGAGAACGACTGACATACACAATAAGGATAGAATTTTAAAGGCTGTGAAAGAAAAAAAAATGATATTACATATGGGGGAAACCAACTCGGAATTCAGCTGATTTCTCAACCCAGACTCTCAAAGACAGGAGGTCCTGGAATAATATGTACAAAGGTCTGAAAGAAAATGGATGCCAACCAAGAATTTTATATCCAACAAAATTAAGATTTGGACTTTAAGATGAAATAAAAACCTTCCATGATAAACAAAAGTTAAAAGACTTCACTGTTAGAAAGCCTGCACTACAGAACATACTCAGAAAAATATATCATAAGGAGGAAATAATAAAAAAAAAACAGCAAAGGGAGGAACTACACTAAAGGAAAGGACAATCAAGGGAGAAACTAAGTTAAGTTAAAAAACAAAAATAAACCAAAATGAACAGGAATACAAATCATATCTCAATAATAATCCTTAATGTTAATGGTGTAAACTCATCAATCAAAAGACATAGACGGGCAGACTGAATTTTTTAAAAGACCCAACAATATGCTGTCTTCAAGAGACTCATCTCCTAGGAAAAGATATCCACAGACTGAAGGTGAAAGGTTGGGAAAAAAACATCACTCACGTGTGCATAAACAAGCAAGGATTTTTATCCTCATATCAGATAAAGTGGACTTCAAGCCAAAGTTATTCAGAAGAAATAAAGAAGGACATTTCATACTGCTTAAGGGAATCAATTGTACATCAACAAGACATAACAATCATAAATATATATGCCCCACACAATGGAATATCTACATACATCAAACAACCCTTCTCAATTTCAAGAATCAAACAGACCACAACACAATAATATTGGGTGATTTTAACACACCTCTCTCACCATTGGATAGATTTTCCAAACAAAGAAACTATAGAACTAAATAGTATAATCAATGACTTAGATTTAACAGACATATATAAAATATTTTATTCATCATCAAGCAAATACACTTTCTTCTCAGCAGCACATGGATCCTTCTCTAAAATAAACTATATGTTTGCCACAAAGCAACACTCAACAAATACAAAAAAAAAAATAGAAATTCTACCTGCATTCTATCAGATAACAACAGAATGAAACTAGAAATCAATGATAAAATAAAAAATAGAAGCTACTCCAAAACTTGGAGACTAAAAAGCATGGTATTGAATGACAAATGGATAGCAAATGAAATCAAGGGGGAAATAAAAAAAATACTTAGAGGTAAATGACAACATCGATACAACATATCAAAACCTCTGGGACACTATCAAGGCAGTGCTAAGAGGAAATTTCATTGCATTGAGCTCAGACTTTAAAAGAATAAAAAAGTCAACAAATCAATGACCTAATATTACATCTGAAAGCCCTAGAAAAAGAACAAATCTACACTAAATGCAGTTAGAAAACAGGAAATAATTAAAATCAGAGGTGAAATCAATGAAATTGAAACAGAAGAAACAATTCAAAAAATTGACAAAATAAAAAGTTGGTTCTTCAAAAAAATAAATAAAATTGATAAACTGCTACAATAACAAAGAGAGACAGAGAAAAACCTCAAATTATTAAAAATTGTAATGAAAAAAGAAATATCATGATGGACACCACTGAAATACAGAAGATAATTAGAAAATATTTTGAAAATTTATACTCAAATAAAATGTAAAATCTCAAAGAAATCGATAAATTTCTGGACATATGATCTACCCAAACCGAATCAGGAGGACAAACACAATTTAAACAAAACCATTTTCAAGCAATGAAATAGAAGACTCCATCAAACTCCTACCAACTAAGCAATGCTCATGACCAAATGGCTTCTCAACCAAGTTCTACAAGACCTTCAAAAAAGAATTAACACCAATACTTCTCAAATTATTCCATGAAATAGAAAGGGAAGGAACCCTTCCAAACTCAAGCTATGAGGCCAATATTACCCTGATACCAAAATCAGACAAAGACACATCAAGGAAAAAAAACTTCAGACCAATATCCCTGATGAACATAGTTGCAAAAATTCTCAATAAAATTCTGGCAAATTGCATACAAAACATACTTAAAAGCTAGTGCAGGGTGGGGTTGTAGCTCAGTGGTAGAGTGCTTGTCTAGCATGTGTGAGGCACTGAGTTCAATCCTCAACACCATATAAGAATAAATTTTTTTAAAAAGTATTGTGTCCATCTATAATTAAAATATTTTTTTTAAAATATAGTGCACTATAATCAAGTTGTGTTCATCCCAGGGATACAAGGTTGGTTCAACATACGTAAATCAATAAACATAATACATCACATCAATAAAATTAAAGACAAGAATCATATGATTATCTCAATAGATACAGAGAAAGCATTTGACAAAATACAGCACCTCTTCATGTTCAAAACACTAGAGGCCTGGGGATATAGTTCAGTTGGTAGAATGCTTGCCTCACATGCACAAGGCCATGGGTTCAATCCCCAGCACCACAAAACAAAAAACAAACAAACAAACAAAAAACACTAGAAAAAAATGGAGATATTAGGAACACACCTCAACATGGTAAAAGCTATCTATGCTAAGCCCAAGGAGAACATCATTCTAAATGGAGAAAATATGAAAGCATTCCCTCCAAAAACTGGAACGAGACAAGGATGCCCTCTTTCACCACTTCTATTCAACATAGTCCTTGAAACTCTAGCCAGAGCAATTAGACAGATGAAAAAAATTAAAGGGATATGAATATGAAAAGAACTCAAACTATCACTATTTGCTGATAACATGATTCTATATTTAGAAGATTCAAAAAATTCCATCAGAAAACTTCTAAAACTAATAATAAATTCAGTAAAGTAGCAGGATATAAAATCAATACTCACAAATCAAATGTATTTCTATACATAAGCAATGAATCCATTGCAAGAGAAATTAGAAAAACCACCCCTTTCAAAATAGTCTCCAAAAAATGAAATAAAATACTTGGGAATCAATCTATCAAAAGAGGTGAAAGACCTCTACAATGAAAACTACAGTACAATAAGGAAAGAAATTGAAGGACATCTTAGATGATGGAAGAATCTCCCATACTTTTGGATAGGCAGAATTAATATTGTCAAAATGGCCATACTATCAAAACAATTATACAGATTTAACGCAACTCCTATTGAAATCCCAATGACATTCCTCATAGAACTAGAAAAAGCAATCATGCAATTCATTTGGAAAAATAAGAGACCAAGAATAGCCAAAGCAATCCTTAGCAAGAAGAGTGAAGCAGGAGGCATCACAATACCAGAACTTAAATTATACTACAGAGCAATAGTAACAAAAATGGCATGGTATTGGTACCAAAATTATTAAGAATACAAGCAATAATAGATGTTGGCAAGGATGTGTGGAAAATGGTACACTCATACATTGCTGGTAGGACTAAAAGTTGGTGCAACCACTATGGAAAACAGTATGGAGATTCCTTAGAAAACTTAAAATGGAACCACCATTTAACCCAGCTATCCCACTCCTTGGTTTATATCCAAAGGACTTTAAATGAGCATACTATAGTGACACAACTCCATCAATGTTTATAGCAGCTGAATTGACAATAATCAAACTATGGAACCAATCTAGATTCCCTTCAACAGATGAATGGATAAAGAAAATGTGGTACATATACACAATGAAATATTATTTGGCCTTAAAGAAGAATGAAATCATGCTATTTGCAGGTAAATGGATGGAACTAGAGAATATTTCACTAAGTGAAATAAGCCAATCCCCAAAAACCAAAGGCCAAATGTTTTCTCTGATAAGTGGATGTTATTCCATAGTGTGTGTGTGGGGGGGGGGGCGGAGTGAGTAGGGAAGAATAAAGGAATTCTGGATTGTGCAGAGGGAAGTGAGGAGGGGGTGGGACTGTGGGGATGGGAAGGATGATAGAATGAGACAGACATTATTACCCTATATAAATGTATGATTACACTACTAGTGTGACTCTGCACCATGTACAGCCAGAGGAATGAGAAGTTGTGCTCCATTTGTGTACTATGTGTCAAAATACATTCTACTGTCACATATAACTAATTAGAACAAATTTCAAAATTTTAAAAAATAAAAAAGAAACTGTAGCCAGGGCAACCAGGCAGGAGAAGGAAATTAAAATGAAAAAGGAGTCAAATTATCTGTTAGCAAATGACAGTATTTTATACTTGGAAGATCCAGAATTCTATAAGCAAGAGACTTCTAGATCTGGTAAATTCAGAAATATAACAGAATACAAGATCAGCATAAAAAGTTATGCTTTATTTGTGTACAATGTGTCAAAATGCATTCTACCATCATGTATAATTAATTAGAACAAATAAAGAAAAGGTCAATGAGATCTAAAAACTACTTATAAACTGTTAAATGAAATTAAAAGATAATACAGGTTATGAATGAGAAACTCAGCAGAGACAGAGATTTTGAAAAAAGAACAAAAGAGAAATTGGGGGAATGAAGAGCTCAATAACTCAAATAAAAATACAGTCGATAGCCTCAGCAACACAGTAGATCAAGCAGAAGAAAAATACCTGAACTTGAAGACAGGTTGTTTGAAATATCCCAGTCCGAGAAAAAAAATAAGAAAGAATGAAGAGAGAATTCAAGCCCTTTGGACACCATTGACTGAACAAGTATTTGCATTTTTAGAATAGGTGAAGGTGAGGATGAAAAGGACATAGAAAAATTATTTAATGAAATAACAGCAGAAAACATACTTATTCTTGGAAAAGATATGGATGTCCAAGTACAGGAGACTTATAGGAACTCAAAACATGACAAAGAATGATATTCACAATGACATATTAAAGTCAAACTGTCAAAATTGCAAGATGAAGAAAGAATTATAAATTTTGAAAGAGAAAGTTGCCAAGTCACATTTAAGACCATCCCCATTAGACTAATAGAATATTTCTCATCAGAAATTCCTATAGCTAGGATGGAATGTAATGGTATACTCTAGGCCCTGAAACAAAATAATTTTCATCCAAGAATACTATATCAACCATAGCTATCCTTTAGAAATGAAAGAGAAATAAAATTCTTCCAAGACAGCAAAAACTGAGGAATCTCACAACAGAACAGCATTACAAAAGATGCTTAAGGGGATCCTACATTCAGAAATGAAAAAATTTTGTTCCCATCATAGAAGAATGTTAAAGTATAAATTCCACTAGAAAAGAAGATACACAAAAGATAAATAGAATAATATCAAATATTGTAAATATAGTAAACCATCACACCACAAAAATGAACAGGAAGGAAAGAACAAAGATTATTCAAAACAAGTAGAAGAAAACTAACAAAATGACAGGAAATAAGTCCATATTTTTCAATACTAACACTGAATATATATATGGAACAGATTCTCCAATTAAAGAATAGAGACTAGCTAAATGGAATTAACAAAAAAAAAAAGAAAACATGATCAAATAATATACTGCCTACAAGAAAAACCACCTGGGCTGGGGTTGTGGCTCAGCAGTAGAGTGCTTGCCTAGCATGCATGAGGCACTGGGTGCAAATCTCAGCACCACATAAAAATAAAACAAAGGTTATTGTGTCCACCTACAACTAAAACAAATATTTTTTTTAAAAAAGAAATACCACCAATAAAGATATATAGACTAAAAGTGAAAGTATGGAAAATGATAATGTAAGTAAATGGAAAACTAAGGAGAACACGAGAAGCTTATAATTTATATTCGAGAAATTGACTTTAAGAGGAGACAAAGAAGGTCACTGTGTAATGATCAAGAAATCAATTCATCAACAGATATAACAATTGAAATCTATATGCACCTAATGTCAGCACCTAACTTTATATTAAAAAAAAAAAAACCACACTATTAGACCTAAGGGGAAAGACAGGTTCTAATACAACAGTAGTGGTGGACTTCAACACTACCACTTTCGTCAATGTGTACATTATCCAGACAAACAATCAAAAAAAGCAACATGAATGTTAAGCTCTACTATAGATCAAATTAATCTAACAGATATTTACAGAACATACAACAATTACACCATAACACTCTATTCATTAGGACATAGAATTTTCTTTAGAATAGATTATATATTAATGGCTTAATATATGAGGCCACAAAAACATAATAAAAATGCTTACATAATTGAAATCATATCCTGCGTTTTATTATCACAATGTAATCAAACTAGAAATTGACAACAAAAGAAATCTTAGAAATTTATACAAATACATGGAGATAAAACAAAAATATGTTTGCATGAACAATAACTCACAATGGAAAAAAGCATACTAAAACTTATGAGATACAGCAAAAGCAGTACTAAGTGGGAAGTTTATAGTAACACGTGTTTACATTAAAAAATAGAAAGATTTCAAATAAAATTTTGATGTATCTCAAAGACTTAACAAAAATAAGAACAAACCAAAGCCAAAACTAGAATAATTAAGATTAAAGCATAAATGACCAAAATAGACAACAAAAAATACAAAAGGACAATGAAACAAGGAATTGGATTTTTAAAAAAAAACATTAAAAAATTAACAAAACTTTATCTAGACTACCTAAGAAAGAGAGAGAAAGAAGAACCAAATAAATAAAATCAAAGGGGAATATGGAAACCTTACAACCAAAACCACAGAAATACAAATGATCATTTGGGATTAATATGAAAAACTATATGCTAACATATTGGGAAACCTGGAAGAAATGGAAAATTTTCTAAACACATATGACCTGCCAAAATTGAATCCTGAAAAGAAAACAAAACAAATCTGAATAGACCAAAACAAGTAATGATATGGGATTAGTATTAAAAGATTCTCAAGGGAGATCAAAGATGGTAGATAAGAAGAGCCCCCAATATCATAGCTATTCTATGATTGTGAATTGAAATAGCAGTCCTGCAGCAGCAAACCGATGTAGCAAAACTTCAGGAAAATGTGGTAGGTGAAAACAAAACAATGGTTTCTAGAGTAGAAAGAGAATAAATAAAAACAACAGATGGCAGCAGTGTCCAGCAAGTGGTAGCTCAGTGGTGAAGAGAAACTCCCCTCCAAGGAGACAAAAGAAATTCTCCCATCAAGTTTTAAAAAAAAGGAATCTCTCGGTCCTTCACAGTCACAATCTGAGCAGAAAATAAGCTCAGAAAAAGCAAGCTGAATTGGTGTGGAAGAAAGCCCCAGCAATCCCCAGAGGAGACAGTTAAAGGGAGGAGCCAGGACAGCTTTAAAAGACTGCTTGTACTTCCTAAATGGTAGACTAGAAATCCCAGTTAACCTTTGTTTCTCATATTACCCTCCCTATTTCTCCTCCCCTACCCCATGTTATAGTTTAGCTATGAGGTGTCCCCAAAAAAACATGTGTGAAACAATGCAGGAAAGTTTAGAGGTGGTGAATTGTTGGGTTAAAAGCCTTAACCTAATCAATACATTAATCCACTTGAATGGATTAACTGAGTGGGGTTTATATTTTGTCCCTGGTGAGTGGGGTTCTCTCTCTGGGAGTCCTTGAGCTTCTTTCCTGCTCTCCACACTTCTGCCATAATGTTCTGCCTCACCCTGGGCCCAGAGCAAAAATCCTCAATAAACTATCAGCAAACAGCATTCAAAAACATATTAAGAAGATAATACACCACGACACAGTGGGCTTCATCCCAGGGATGTGAGATTGTTTGAACATCCACAAGTCAGTAAACAAAATTCACCACTCAGTGGAATTAAGAATCATGCAATCATTTCAATAGACACAGAAAAAGCCTTCAAGAAAATCCAGCACCAATTAATGTTAAAAACACTCAAAAAAATGAGGGATAGAAGAATCTTATCTAAACATTACAAAGCTGTATTATTCATCCATGAAAAGGAATACAATTAAGTCATTTGAAGGAAAATGGATAGAACTGGAAATCATTATGTTAAACAAAGTAAGCCAGACTCAGAAAGATGAGTAATATATGCTTTCTTTCCTGCATACTGGCAAGGGGATGAGAAAAATGGATGATATGAATGCATGAAGTAGACCTGTAATGTAGAAGAAGGGGATCAGGTTTTAGAGGAGGTAAGGGTAAGTATCAGGGAGTGAGATTGATCAAATTAGTTATATGCATTAGATTGATCAAATTATGTTATATCCATATAAATTATGTTATATGGATATGCCATAATGCAAACCACTGTGTTCTGAAACAGGTGGGCTCTTGGGGAAAGAAAAAGAGAAACTTACTAGGTGGAGACCAAAGTCTATGTGCATGACCAGCCATACTTGTCTTTTTAGTTAGAATGAACAAAACCTCTAGTGTATGCTTGTACCAGATCAACTAGAACAAAACATAATCAATTTATGTCACCAGATTCGAAGATCTACATAATGTACCCTCAACTGATTTATGGCTACACTGCTTAACCAAGGATAAACATTCTGAATACCAAATAGCAAATTATTAACACAGGATTTGATTTTCAAAAAAGCTTGCCTGGGAACCTTGGCTTTTCTTCCCAGGAAAATCCTAATATGTAGTTAGAAAGCTCAACCCAGTTTGCATCTCTCCCTTCCCTCCCCTCCCCTCCCCTTCCTTTCTCTTCCCATCTCTCTCTTCTCTTTTCTGTGATTTTGAGGTGTATACCTTTACTTTGCTGTCTTTTAATAAATCTTTGCTTGTGTCTTGCTTTCAACTTTTAAATTATTTTCTGCAAAATAATTCAAGAACTCACTTGGACCAAGTTGAGGTTCCACTGCCGCCTTGGAGGGACCTCTCAGATCCCTGTCTGGTGACAGTTAATATGCATGAAAAGAATAAATAAATAAAGTACTGCAGTGGTAATGTAAAATTAGTCTTATATATGGTAATTTGGGGCTGAGGTTATATCTCAGTGGTAGAGTGTTTGCCTACTATGTGTGAGGCCCCAAGTTCAATCCCCCAGCATCAAAAAAAAAAAAAAAAAAGAAAAAGAAAAAGAAAATGTTAGGCAGGGTTGTGACTCAGTGGTAGAGAACTTGCCCAGCAGGTATGATGCACTGAGTTCCATCCTCAGCACCAGATAAAAAAATAAACAAGGGGCTGGGGTTATGGCTCAGTGGTAGAGTGCTCACCTAGCATGCACGAGGCACTGAGTTCGATCCTCAGCACCACATAAATGTAAAATAAGATATTGTGTCCACCTATAACTTAAGAATAAATATTTAAAAATAAATAAACAAAGTTTTTAAAAAGAAAGAAAATGTATATGTATTTATATAGAGAAAGTTAGGACTACATGATATACTAGCATCTGATTAGTTTGGTTAGCATTATTTGAAAATAGACCAGCAGCTATTACTGACTTTATCAGTAATGTGAACATATTTGTTTAAAAACCACATTTATTGTTATAGCTAAAAGGTAAATGAGGAAATAAACTTATTAACTTGGAATTTTAAATTTGGTAAAAATTTTACATAAATTTGTTTACTACACTAAAAATAATTTGGAAAAATTTAAAAATTGGTATTTTTGCAAAATTAATTTAAACATTATCTATAAATAAATGTTTTCATATGTAAATGTACATATACACACTTTACATACATACAAATGTATTTTGTACATAAAGGAGTTCTATTTATTCTATTTTATGGATAATGACACTGATAATTAGAAAGGCAGCTTAGCCATTTGAAAGCAAGCCACATGTGTCCTATATGAGTGATTATTCCATTATATCCCAAATGGCACTCTTTCATTCTTCAGGTAGAAATGAGCATCTACTGTGTTCTAGACTTTGCATTCAGCACTCTAAGATTCAAAAATGAATGATTTCACTCATCTTTCAAGGAGCATATAATTAATCCAGTAAGGGACACAAACAGGTAAATAGATGATTAAAATACAAAGAAGTACCATGTAATTTCAAGGATGTAAGAGCACCAGGAAGGGTGCGCACCTGACTGAAAAGAGTGGTTATCATCGAAATGAAAACAAAATTTAAAACTTTTCATAGAACTCTTTGGGACCCAAGTATATGTCTGTAGAGCGCTAGGTGTCCTCAAATTCTTTTAAGTAAAGAACCTAGACGATAGGAAGTATAGTATGAAACCCTGAGAGATTAACACCAGTAAGTTTTCATACTAGGAAAGAAAAAGGGAGGCCAGAAACAAGGCTTGACTGATTTGTATCTCAGGATCAGACTACATCAGGCCTCAAGGTATATGTAGAGGTAAATGTAGAAGTATTTAGTACAAAGGCCATTAGCCCAAGTTTCATATTCATAAAGGGCTTCAAGTTTAGACATTTCACATGATCTACAAAGGTTATTGTTACAGATACAGAAATAAATAAAGAGATATCAAACATTTAAAATATACCAAAATTTTTATAAACTTGTTTTGACACTCCTTTTCCCTTTTTTCTTCCATTAAATATAATAAACAGAAGACTTGAGTTTCTCTTCAACTCTAAAAAGCCTTGCATGCTTGCATGAATTAATTTCTTCATTTAACAAACTCTTAATCACACTGTTCATATGATTTAGTATACTTGATTTTGTAAATTAGACAAAGCATTTACATTTATTTTTATTTATTTTTTTCCAAAATATTTATTTTTTAGTTGTAGTTGGACACAATAGCTTTATTTTATTTATTTCTTTTTATGTGGTGCTGAGGATTGAACCTAGGACCCCACATGTGCTAGGTGAGAGCTCTACCACTGAGCCACAACCCCAGCTATATTTTTTTTTAGATATAAAATATGGCACCAAAGACTTCTTTTCAGTAACATGGAGTAGATATGCTCTATCACTATTCTAGGGCTATTGTAATAAATTCCCACAAAATTGCTGGCTTAAAACAATAGAAATTTATTCTCTCAAGAATCTGGAGACTAAGAGTCTGAAATAAAGTTGTTGGTAGGACAAATCTCTTTCTGAAGTTTGTAGGAAAAAAATCCTTCCTTGTTTCTTCCTAGCTTCTGGTTGGCCCCAAATATTTCTTTGGCTTGTGGCAGTAGAACTAAATTTCTACCTTCATCATCACATAGCCTTCTTCAATGTGTCTATGTTTGTCTGCGTTTCCTTCTCTTTCTGTAGCATCACCAGTTATATTGGATTTAAGGCTCACCTTAATTCAGTACAATCTCATCTAAACTGAGGTTGCAGATGGACATGAAATTTAGCTGTATATTACTCAACTCAGTAGACATACTTTCCCCCATCAATCCCATTAAATGTAACTATAAACCCTGTACTCTAAAAAACAAATATGACCAGACTCTGAAAGGAAGAGAGAAGGCAGGCTGGCTAAGATTAGGCAAAGAGTCCTTAGATTTGATACCAAAAACAAAAGCCAAAGAAGGAAATACTGCAATTGAACCTCATTGAAATTTAAAACAAACAAACAAAAAAAAAAGCAAAAAAACTTTTGCTATCTGAAATTCTCCATCTGAAGAGGATGAAAAGACAAATTACAGACTTGGAGAAAATATTTGCAAATTGCATATCTGATAAAGAGCTTATTGTGTATCTGATAAAGAGCTTGTGGTGGTGGTGTTATTAGTTAGTGGAATTACCACTGATACATTCCAAGCCCATTTTTAGTTTTTATTTTGGGATAGGGCCTCACTAAGTTGCTGAGGCTAGCCTAGAACTTGTAATCCTTCTGTTTCAGCCTTCTGAGTAGCTGGGATTACAGGTGTGTGCCACCATGCCTTGCTATAAAAGTTATTTTTTAAAAAGAGAGAGAGAGACAGAGAGAGAGAGAGAGAGAGAGAGAGAGAATTTTTTAATATTTATTTTTCAGTTTTTGGCAGACACAACATCTTTATTTTATTTTTATGTGGTGCTGAGGATTGAATCCAGCGCCCCACATTGTAGCTCATGGGTAACTTAATTTAGTATTCTCCCTGGATCTGAACAGAATGTGTGACCCAGGAAATAAAAGGTGTAGCTTCACTTAAAGTTCTTTATTAGGGGTTTGTTTGAATTTGGCAGTGTGGTCTTCCCTATACTAGGTCTTAATATTATATTAATAAACCTTATTTTTAGAGAAGCTTTAGATTCATAGCAAAATTGAGCAGAAAGTACAAAAAAGTTCTAGAATGCCCTCAATTTCCACACATGGAAAACTTCCTCCACTATTCATATCTCCCATCACTGTAGTACATTTGCTAAAATCAATGAACATATGACATAAGTCCATAGTTTACCTTACAGTTTGCTCTTGGAGTTATACACTTTATAGCTTTTGACAAATATATAATGATAAGTACCCACCATCATCGTAACATACAAAATAGTTTTAGAGCCCTAAAAATCGTTAGTGTTCTGCTATTCATCCCTCCCTACTTGGTAACCACTGAACTTTTTACTGACTCCATAATTTTGACTTCTCCAGAATGTCATATAATTGGAGTCATACAGTATGAAGCCTTTTCATGTTGAGTATTTTCACTTTGTAATGTGCATTTAAGATTCTTCTTTTCATAGTCTGATAGCTTGTTTCTTTTTATCACTGAAAAAATTCCAGTGTCTGCATGCATGACAGTTTATTTATCCATTTACTTACTGAAGGACATCTTGGTTGCTTCCAAGTTTGGTAATTATGAACAAAGCTGCTATAAACATCTATGCAAAGGGGTTTCTGCAGAAATAAGTTTTTGACTCATTTGGATAAATACCAAGGAGTGTGATTGCTGGATCATATGGTAAGAGTATATTCAGTTTTGCAAGAAACTGTCAGAGGCTGGGAATGAAGATGGCGTTGAATGGGGAGATTATAATTAAGAGTACAAATCTTGAAGAGATAGGAGGAGTGCTTTTGAAAAAAAATATGAGATATATATTGCAAAATAAAGTGATCATATTAAATAGTAAAGTCTTGTACATTTCCCAATATGTAAAAGAGTAAATTTTAAATAGAACTGGCAAAGTGTCCAAAAAAGTAGCTATGCTATGGTGGCATGCTCATCAGAAGTGAATGAGAGCTCCCATTGCTCAACATTCTCGTGATCATTTAGGATTGTCTGGGCATTAGATTTTGTCGATTCTGGCAGATGGGAAGTGATGCCTCATTGTTTTTTTCATTTTCAATTCCCTAATTACATGTGCTGTTGAACGTATTTTCAAATACTTACTTGTCATCTGCATATCTTCTTTGGGGAGGTATCTATTTAGGTCTTTTGCTCATCTTTTAATTAGGTGTTCATTTTCTTATTGTTAAGCTGTAAGATATATTCTTTGTTTTAGATATCAGTGTTTACCAGATGTGTCTTTTGCAAATATTTCATCACAGTGTATATCTTGTATTCATTTTCTTGACAGTGTCTTTCTAGAAGTTTTTATTATTTAATTTTTCCTGGCAAAAATGATTTTATTTTTCCCATATTTTTATTGGTGTATCACTGTTGAACATAATAGTGGGATTTGTTGTCAAATATTCGTACATGCACAAAATATAACAATATAATTTGGTGAACCTCATTCCCCAGTATTTCCCTTTCCTTTCTTTCCTCACACTGGTCCTTTTCCTCTACTCTACTGATCTCCCTTAGATTTTCATGAGGTCTCCCCAATCCACATTTCTTTCCATATTTTCTAATGTCCACATACAGGAGAAAACCTTCAGAGTTTGGCTTAATTCACTTAATATAATGTTCTCAAGTTCCATCCATTTTCTTGCAAATGACATAATTTCATTTTTATTTATGCCTGAATAAAACTCCAGTGTGTGTGTGTGTGTGTGTGTGTGTGTGTGTGTGTGTGTGTGTATTTTCTTTATTCATGCATCCATTGATGGATACCTAGACTGTTTCCATAGTTTTAGTTTGGCTACTGTGATTGTACTGCTATAAACATGGGTATGCACGTATCACTATAGTATGACTTAATTCTTTATTTAAGATTTTGTTTTTATTTTTTTAGTTGTCGATGGACTTTTTTATTCATTTATATGTGGTACTGAGAATAGAACCCATGGTAGGCCTCACACATGGTAGGCAAGCACTCTGCCACTGAGCCACAACCCCAGCCTGATGCCTTAATTCTTTAGGATGAATACCAAGGAGTAGTACAGCTGGGTCATCCGGTGGTTCCATTCCTAGTCTTTGAGGAAACTACATACTGACTTCCATAGTGGTTATACTAATTTACAATTCATTGTAAATGTAAAAGTTTTCCCTTTTCTCCAGATCTGCTCAGAAGTTTATTTTTAATGAAGTCCAGCTTATCAATTATGTCTTTGGTGGATTGTGCATTTTTGTTGTATCAAAAAAGTTAATATGGGGCTGGGGATGTGGCTCAAGCGGTAGCGCGCTCGCCTGGCGTGCGTGCGGCCCGGTTCGATCCTCAGCACCACATACAAACAAAGATGTGTGTTCGCCGAGAACTAAGAAAAAATAAATAAATATTAAAAATTCTCTCTCTCTCTCTCTGTCCCTCTCTGTCCCCCTCTCTCTCACTCTATCTTTAAAAAAAAAAAAAAAGTTAATATGTAAGGAAGATCCTCTAGGTTTTCTCCTCTGTTCTTTTCTAGGAGTTTTATAGTTTTGCATTTTATATTTAGGCTTATAATCCATTTTGAGTTGCTTTTAGTGACGGGTGTAAAGTTCCTGTCTAGATTCTATTGATTGATTGCATGTGGATATCCAGTTGTTCCAGCACCATTTACTGAAAAAAACATCTTTGCGCCATTGTGTCTACTTTTTTCTTTTGTGAGGTATCAGTTCATGAGAGTCTTTCTAGGCCCTCTGTCCTATCCCATTAACTGTCTCCTTTTTCACCAGTACCACATTGTCTTAATTATTGTTGCTTTATAGTTAGTCTTGAAGTTGAGCAGTGTCAGTTCTCTAACATTGTTATTATCCTTCAATAGCAAGTTAGATATTCAGGGAATTTTGCATTTCCATATAAACTTTAGAATAATTTGGTTCACCAAATTATATTGTTATATTTTGTGCATGTACGAATATTTGACAACAAATCCCACTATTATGTTCAACAGTGACACACCAATAAAAATATGGGAAAAATAAAAAACATTTTGCTGGGATTTGGATTGGGATTGCAGTGAATTTGTAGATCAATTTAGGAAAAACTGACATCCTGGAAATATTGTCTTCTTATCTATGAACATGGAATAGATCTCCACTTATTTAGTTTTTCTTTGATATCTTTTATCAGAGTTTTATAGTTTACTCATATAGATCTTGCACATAATTTTGTAAATTAATGCCTAAGTATTTCATTTTGGGGGGGTAGTAATGTACTTGACAGTGTGTGTGTGTGTGTGTGTGTGTGTGTGTGTGTGTGTTTTAATTTCAATTTCCACTTATTGATTCCTGGAATACAACAAAATAATTGACTTTTTTAATATTTTATTTTTTAGTTGTAGTTGGACACATACCTTTATTTTATTTATTTATTTTTATATGGTGTTGAATATTGAACCCAGGGCCTCACAAGTGCAAGGCAAGCGCTCTACTGCTGAGCCACAAAGCCAGCCCCAAAGTAATTGACTTTTATAGATTAACCTTGTATCCTGCAATATTTTTTATAATCACTTATTAGTTTTAGGAAGTTTTGTTGTTGTTGAACTTTCTCAATTTTTTTTTACATTGGGAATATTCTATCTGTGAAAAAAAATGTTTTATTTCTTCTTTCATAATCAATGTACAATTTATTTCTTTCCTTGTCTTGTTGTCTTAGAAATTCCAGTATGTTGTTGAAAAGCGGTGGTAGGAGGGAACATCCTTGCCTTGTTCTTGATCCTAGTGGGAAAACTTTTATTTTCTCCCTGCTCCATATTATATTAACTCTAGGATTTTTTGTTTGTTTTTGTTTTCATTTGTACGTGTTCTTTGTCAAAATGAGGAAGTTTCCTGCTATTCCCAATTTGCTCAGAACTTTTATCATGAATGTATGTTGGATTTCATCAAATGATTTTCTACATCTATTGATATGATTATATGCTTTTTCATTGTTAGCCTTTTAATGAGATGAATTATATTATTTAATTTTCAAATATTGAGCCAACTTTGCATACCTGGGATAATCCCACTTATTTGTGGTATGTAATCCCTTTTATACATTGATGGATTTGATTTGCTAATATTTTTGAGGATTTTTAAATTTTATCTTTGTTATTGAGAGATAAAGATCTGTAGTTTTCTTATAATGTCTTTGTCTACTTTTGCCACGAGAGTTAGGAAGTATTCCTTGTACTTCAATCTTCCATAAAAGAATGTAGAAACATGGTATGATTTCTTTTTTAAATGGTTGATAGAATTGAATCCATTTGAGATTGGTGCTTTCTTTTTGGGAAGGTTAGTAATTGAATTTCTTCACTTATCAAATTGGGTATACAACCTGTGTGCCCTTTGAAAGATGAATAGATTAAAAAAATGTGGTGTATATATACACAATGGAATGTTACTCAGCCATCAAAAGGAATGACTTTATGACTTTTTCCAGTAAATGGATGGATCTGGAGACTATTATGCTAGGCAAAATAAGTCAATCCCCCAAACCATTTTTGTGGATATGTGGATGCTAACACACAACAAGGAGTGGGGGAGAAGATTAGAAATTAGATAGATTATATTAAAGAAAAGGGAATAAAGGGAAAGGAGGGCCTCAGAAACAGGAAAGACAGTGGAATGAATCTGACTTAACTTTTTTTTTTTTTTTAAGAGAGAGTGGGGGGGGGAGAGAGAGAGAGAGAATTTTTAATATTTATTTTTTTTTTAGTTCTTGGCGGACACAACATCTTTGTTTGTATGTGGTGCTGAGGATCGAACCCGGGCCGCACGCATGCCAAGCGAGCGCGCTACTGCTTGAGCCACGTCCCCAGCCCCAACTTTTCTATGTATATATATGAATACACCACAGTGAATCACCACATCATGTACAATCACAAGACTGGGATCCCAATTAGAATAAAATGTACTCCATGTTTGTATAAATATGTCAAAATATACTATGCTGTCATGTATAACTAAAAAGACCAAATAAATAGCCAGGCATGGTGACACAGGCCTGTAATCCCAGTGGTTTTAGAGGCTAAGGTAGGAAGATTGAAAGTTCAAAACCAGCCTCAGTAAAAAGCAAGGTGCTAATCAACTCAGTGAGACCCTGCCTCTAAATAAAATACAAAATATGGTTGAGGATGTGGTTCAGTGGTTGAGTTACCCTGAGTTCAATCCCTAGTACCCCTTCCCCAAAAAAAGACCAAAAAAAAAATCGTGGGTATAGAGCTGTTTATATTATTCATATTGTTCATACTATTATTCATTTCACACTAGAATTTCATACTAGAATTTTTATGTACTCTTTTTTTCTTAGAATGAGTTTATTTGATTTCATTGATATTTTGAAAGGACCCACTTTTATTTTATTGATATCTTCTATTAATTTCCTTTTTACAATTTTATTTATTTATGTGCTAATTTTTATTATGTTTTTGCTTCTGCTAAATTTTATGTTGCTCTTGTTTTATTCTTTTTTTACTAGTATATGCATTCAATGCTATAAATTTTGTCCCACGAAATAATTTTGCTACATGTCACAAATTTTAAAAAGTTTTATTTCATTTTTATTCAGTTCAAAATATTTTAAAATTTACCCTGAGTTCCTTCTTAAATTCATGTGTTATTTAATCTCCATACATTTTGGAATTTGCCAGCTATCTTTATATAATTGATTTCCACTTTATTTCATTGTAGTCTTGAGAACATACATTGCATGATTTCTATTTTTTTTACATTTGTTAAATGGCTTTATAGGCCAAATATGTTCTATCTTGGTGAGTGGTCTATGTGAGTTTGAAAAGCTTTTGTAATCGATTGTTAGATAACAGTCTATGGATATAAATTATGTTCAGTTAATTGATGGCTCCCCTGAATTCAACTAAATCCTTATTGA
The DNA here is from genome assembly GCF_964194105.1 of Spermophilus citellus. Lineage (NCBI taxonomy): Eukaryota > Metazoa > Chordata > Mammalia > Rodentia > Sciuridae > Spermophilus > Spermophilus citellus. Next base: position 47,363,573 of record NC_138190.1, read on the forward strand.
TTTGCTACTTATTGGCTCCTTTCATTACTTTAAAAATATTAGTGTTGTATGATTAACAAATAAAAATCTGTGCATATTTAATGCATAAATTTAATGAGTTTGGAGACAAAGATGCACCAATAGAATCATGACCACAATCTATTTCATAAACATGACTATTACTTCAAAAAGTTTCCTCTCAACCATTTATTTTTTAATTAAATTATTTATTTATTTTAATTTGTTATACATGATGGCAGAGTGGAATTCATTTCATATTACACATATAGAGCACAATATTTCAAGTCACTAATTGTACACAAAGTATTTTCACACCATTCGTGGCTTCATACATGTACTTAAGGTAATGATGTCTAACTTATTCCACCATCATCCCTACCCACTTGCTCCCTCCCTTCCCCTCCCTCCCCTTTGAACCTTTTATTTTTTGCATCAGTAATTTTGCATTCTTATTAGAGTAGGTTAGTTATGCATAATTTGGAGGTCATTTTTACATAATCAAATAAGCATGGAATATAATTTGTTCCAACTCAGCCACCAGTATTTCCCCTTTCAATTCCTACCTCATTCTCCCTGTTCCTCCACTCTGATGATCTTCCTTCTATTTATTTACAGTTTTTTAAATTAATGTTTTCTAGATATACAATAAGTTGAAATTCACTGTGGTATATTTATATATGTATCTAGCATAGTTTGGTCAATTTCATTTCACCATTTCTCTCTTTTCCCATCCCTCCCTCCCCATGCCTATTCAATCCCCTTTCTCTGCTCCATTGATTTCCCTTCTATTTTCATGGGATTCCTGCCTCCTCCTGCTTTTTTCCCTTATTTTAGCCAGCTTCCAGAGATAAGAGGAAACCTTTGACTCTTGACATTTTTATTTATTATCATTACTTTGTGATAAGACTACTTAACCTAAGGTCTACCATCTTGGAAAAATTATGTCTTCGAAACAGGTTGTTACTACAAGCATTATGTTTGAATTTGTTTTCATGAGTTTGATTATTTTAGATTCATCATGTTATTGATATTATGTAGTATTTGTCTTTTTTCTGGTTTATTTAATACATAATATCTACCAGGTTCATCCATATTGTCACAAATGACAGTATTTTCTTTTAAATCTGAATAATATTCCATTGTATGTTTATATCTTTTTTTACCTTTGAAATTCATTATGTTCTTTTTTCTTAAAAAATGTATTCTAATTTGTTATATATGATGGCAGAATGCATTACAATTCATATTACACATATAGAGCACAATTTTTCATATCTCTGGTTGTATACAAAGTATATTCACACCATTTGTGTGTGTTCATACATGTACTTAGAGTAATGATGTCCATCTCATTCCACTGTCTTTCTTACCTCCATGCCCCTTCCTTTTCCCTTCCACCCCTTTGCCCTATCTAGAGTTCATCTAATCCTCCCTTGCTCCCCCTCCCAACCCCATTTTGAATCAGCCTCCTTATATCAAAGAAAACATTTGGCATTTGGTTTACTAGGATTGGTTAACTTCATTTAGCATTATATTCTCTAACTCCATCCATTTTCCTACAAATGCCATGATTTCATTCTCTTTTATTGCTGAGTAATATTCCATTGTGTATATATGCCACATTTTCTTTATCCATCTACTGAAGGGCATCTAGGTTGGTTCCACAATTTGGCTATTGTGAATTGTGCTGCTATAAACATTGATGTGGCTGTGTCCCTGTAGTATGCTGTTTTTAAGTCCTTTGGATATAGACCGAGGAGAGGGATAGCTGGGTCAAAAGTTGGTTCCATTCCCAGCTATCCAAGGAATCTGCATTCTGCTTTCCATATTGGCTGCACCAATTTGCAGCCCTACCAGCAATGTATGAGTATATCTTTTCCCCCACATCCTTGTCACACTTATTGTTGTTTGTATTCTTAATAGCTGCCATTCTGGCTGGAGTGAGATGAAGTCTTTTTTTTTTTTTTTGAGAGATTTTTTAATATTTATTTATTTATTTTTTTAGTTCTCGGCGGACACAACATCTTTGTTGGTATGTGGTGCTGAGGATCGAACCCGGGCCGCACGCATTCCAGGCGAGCGCGCTACCGCTTGAGCCACATCCCCAGCCCTGAGATGAAGTCTTAAGAGTAGCTTTGATTTGTATTTTTCAAATTGCTAGAGATGTTGAACATTTTTTCATATATTTGTTGAATTGTATATCATCTTATGGGAGGTGTCTGTTAAGGTCCTTGGCCCATTTATTGATTGGGCTATTTGTTTTTTTTTTTTGTTTGTTTGTTTGTTTTTGTGTGTGTGTGTGTGTGTGTGTGTTTAGCTTTTTGAGTTCTTCATATACCCTAGAGATTAGTGCTCTATCTGATGTTCGAGTGGTAAAAATTTGCTCCCAAGACATAGGCTCTCTATTCACCTCACTGATTGTTTCTTTTGCTGAGAAGAAGCTTTTTAGTTTGCATCCATCCTATTTATTGATTCTTGATTTTTAATTTGTGTGCTATAGGAGTCTTATTAAGGAAGTTGGGGTCTAATCCCACATGATGGAGATTAGGGCCTACTTTTACTTCTAATAGGTGCTGTGTCTCTGGTTTAATTCCTAGGTCCACTTTGAATTGATTTTTATGCATGGTGAGAAACAGGGGTTTAATTTCATTTTGTTGCACATGGGTTTCCAGTTTTCTTGGCACCATTTGTTGATGAGGCTATCTTTTTTTCAATGTATGTTTTTGGTGCCTTTGTCTAATATGAGATAATTGTAATTTTGTGGGTTAGTCTCTGTGTCCTCTGTTCTGTACCATTGGTCTACCTGTCTGTTTTGGTGCCAATACCATGCTGTTTTTGTTACTATTGCTCTGTAGTTTAGTTTAAGGTCTGATATAGTGATGCCACCTACTTCACTCTTCCTGCTAAGAATTGCTTTAGCTATTCTGGGTCTCTTATTTTTCCAGATGAATTCCATGGCTGTTTTTTTTTTTCTGTGTCTATGAGGAATATCATTGGGATTTTGATTGGAATTGCATTAAATTTTGGTAATATGGTAATTTTGACAATATTAATTCTGCTTATCCAAGAACAAGGGAGATCTTTCCATCTTCTAAGTTTTTCTTCAGTTTCTTTCTTTAGCATTCTGTAGTTTTTGTTGTAGAGGTCTTTTACCTCTTTTGATAGGTTGATTACCAAGTATTTTTTTTTGTTTGAGACTATTGTAAATGGGGTAATTTCCCTTGTTTCCCTTTCAGAGAATTTGTCACAGATATACAGAAATGCCTTTGATTTATGGGTATTTATTTTGTATCCTACTACTTTGCTGAATTCATTTACTAGTTCTAGAAGTTTTATGGTGGAATTTTTTGGGTCTTTTGGGTATTGAATCATATCTTCAGCAATAGTACTAATTTAAGTTCTTCTTTTCCTATCTGTATCCCTTTAATTTCTTTCATCTGTCTAATTGCTCTGGCCAGTGTTTCAAGAACTATGTTAAATAGAAGTGGTGAAAGAGGGCATCCCTGTCTTGTTCCAGTTTTTAGAGGGAATGTCTTCAATTTTTCTCTATTTAGAATGATGTTGGCCTGGGCTTAGCGTAGATAGCCTTTATGATGTTGAGATATATTCCTGTTAACCCTGGTTTTTCTAGTGTTTTGAATATGAATGGGTGCTGTATTTTGCCAAATGCTTTTTCTGCATCTATTAAGATGATCATATAATTCTTATCTTTAAGTCTATTGATGTGACAAATTACATTTATTGATTTCCATATGTTGAACCAACCTTGCAACCCTGGGATGAACCCCACTTGATCATGGTGCACGATATTTTTGATATGTTTTTGTATTCGATCTGCCAGAATTTTAGTGAGAATTTTTGTATCCTCGTTCATTAGAGATATTGGTTTGAAGTTTTCTTTCTTTGATGTGCCTTTGCCTGGTTTTTGAATCAGGGTGATATTGACCTCATAGAATGAGTTTGAAAGTGCTTCCTCTCTTTTTCTTTTTCATTAAATAAATTGAAGAGTATTGGTATTAGTTCTTCTTTAAAGGTCTTGTTGAACTTGGCTGTGTATCCATTTGGTCCTGGGCTTTTCTTGGTTGGTAGACTTCTGATGGCATTTTTTATTTCATTGCTTGAAATTGATCTGTTTAAATTGTGTATATCATTCTGATTCAATTTGTGCAAACCAAGTGACTCTAGAAATTTGTCAATGACTTCGATATTTTCTATTTTTTTAAAGGAGAGAGAGAGAGAGAGAGAGAGAGAGAGAGAGAGAGAGAGGGAATTTTTTTTTTTTGTAGATGGACACAACACAATGCCTTTATTTTCATGTGGTGCTGAGAATCAAACCCGAGTCCTGCCCATGCTAAACGAGTGCTCTACCGCTGAGCCACAATCCCAGCCTTCGATATTTTCTATTTTATTGGAGTACAAACTTTCAAAATAATTTCTAATTATCTTCAGTATTTCTGTAGTGTCTGTTGTGATATTTCCTTTTTCATCACGCATGTTAGTAATTTGAGTTCTCTCTCTCCTTCTCTTTGTTAGCATGGCTAAGGGTTTGTCAATTTTATTTTATTTTTTCAAAGAACCAACTTTTTGTTTGTCAATTTTTTCAATTGTTTCTTTTGTTTCAATTTCATTGATTTCAGCTCAATATTTTTTAATTATTTCTTGTGTTCTACTGCTTTTGGTGTTGATTGTTTCTTCTTTTTCTAGGGCTTTGAGATGTAATGTTAGGTGATTTATTTGTTGACTTTTTCTTCTTTTAAGGAATGAACTCCATGCAATGAACTTTGCTCTTAGTATTTGCCTTCATAGTGTCCCAGAGATTTTGATATGTTGTATCAGTGTTCTCATTTACCTTGCCCTAAGAATTTTTTTAATCTCCTCCTTGATGTCTCTTTTTTTTTTAAAGAGAGAGTGAGAGAGAGAGAGAGAGAGAGAGAGAGAGAGAGAGAGAGAATTTTTAATATTTATTTTTTAGTTCTTGGCGGACACAACATCTTTGTTGGTATGTGGTGCTGAGGATCGAACCCGGGCCGCACGCATGCCAGGCGAGCGCTACCGCTTGAGCCACATCTCCAGCCCCGATGTCTCTTTTTTTTAACCTGTTGTTCATTCAGTAGCATATTATTTAGTTTCCAGGTGTTGTAGTAGTTTTTATTTTTGATTTTACCATTGATTTCTAATTTCACTCCATTGTGATCTGATAGAATGCATAGTAGTATCTCTCCTTTTTTTGTATTCATTAAGAGTTGCTTTGTGGCATATTTTATGGTCTATTTTAGAGAAAGATCCATGTGCTGCTGAGAAGAAAGTGTATTCTCTTGTTGAAGGATGAGATTTCCATATATGTCAGTTAAGTCTAAATTATTGATTGTATTATTGAGTTCTATATTTTCTTTGCTCAGCTTTTGTTTGGAAAGTGGTGAAAGAGGTATGTTAAAGTCACCCAGAATTATTGTATTATTGTCAATTTGACTTTTGAACATGAGAAGTGTTTGTTTGATGAACATAGATGCTCCATTGTTTGGGGCATATATATTTATAATTGTGATGGCTTATTGTTGTATGGTTCCCTTAAGCAGTATGAAATATCCTTCTTTATCTCTTTTGATTAACTTTGGCTTGAAGTGTACTTTATTTGATATGAGGATGGAAACCCCTGCTTGTTTCCACAGTTCATGTGAGTGGTATGATTTTCTAAACCTTTCACCTTCAGTCTGTGGATGACTTTTCCTATGAGATGAGTCTCTTGGAGGCAGCATATTCTTGGGTATTTTTAATCCAATCAGCTAGCCTATGTCTTTTGATTGGTGAGTTTAGGCCATTAACATTCAGGGTTATTATTGAGACATAATTTTTATTCCCAGCCATTTTTGTTATTTAACTTGACTTGGTTTCTCCTTTGCTTAGTGTTTTCCTTTAGTTTAATACCTCTCTCTGCTGATTTTCATTGTTGTTTTTCATTTCCTCTTCATATAATATTTTGCCAAGGATGTTCCCTAGTGCAGGTTTTCTTTTTCTTTTTTTAATATTTATTGTTTAATTTTTAGGTGGACACAATATCTTTATTTTATTTTTATGTGGTATTGAGGATTGAACCCAGTGCCTCACGCATGCCAGGTGAGCGCACTACCACTTGAGCCACATCTCCAGCCTAGTGCAGGTTTTATAACTGTAAATTCTTTTAACCTTTGTTTATCATGGGAGGACTTTATTTTATCATCAAATCTAAAGCTTATTTTTGCTGGATACGAGATTCTTGGTTGACATCCATTTTCTTTCAAAGCTTGATATATATTGTTCCAGGATCTTCTAGCTTTCAGGGTCTGGGTTGAAAAATAGGCACATAAACTAATTGGTTCCCCCCATATGTAATGTGATTCCTTTCTCTCGTGGTTTTTAATATTCTCTCCTTATTCTGTATGTTAGCCATTTTCATTATAATGTGCCTTGGTGTGGATCTATTGTGATTTTGTACATTTGGCATCCTGTAAGCCTCTTGAATTTGGTTTTCCAATTCGATCTTTGGTTTTGGAAATTTTTCTGATATTATTTCATTAGATAGTTTGTTCATTTCTTTGGTTTGGAACTCTGCCTTTCGCTATCCCAATAACTTTTACATTTGTTCTTTTTATGTTATCTCATACTTCTTGAATGTTCTGCTCATGGTTTCTTACCATTTTCACTGTTTGGACTAGATTCTTTTCAAGATTATATATTTTGTGTTCATTGTCTGAGGTCCTATCTTCAAAGTGGTCTAATATGTTGGTGGTGCTTTCAATTAAACTTTTAATTTGGTTTATTGTTTCTTTCATTTCAAGGATTTCTCTTTGGTTTTTCTTTAGAACTTCTATCTTCCTAATGAAGCGATCTTTTGCTTCCTGTATTTGTTGTATCTCTTTGTCAAAATGATGTTTTGATGCCTATATTTGCTCTCTTATATCATCCTTTAATTCACAGAACATTTTAATTATGAACATCCTGACCACCTTCTCTGTAATGTCTTTTGCTGTGCTGGCCATGGATTCTAATAATGTAGTATCTTGATTTGTTTGGGGCACTTTCTTTACTCGTCTTTTCATGTTGTTCATGTCTTCCCTTTTTAGCACTGTGGATCTGAGGCATTACCATTTTTACCCTATAGGCTTATCATGCCCCTGTAGGTTTCCAATACCTCTCTTTTGAGGGTTAGCAGATCCCAATATAAACAATATATCACTTAAAAACAAATAGTTACTAATAGATGTTTACAGTTTGGTCACAATGTACAGAAATGGTGAATTCAATTATTATCTATAATATAATCAGTAGATTTGTAAAAGTGTTTACAGTTTCTGATGGTGGACAAATAACAGGGGGTGAGGAGTAGGATGATATGCTGAGGAGGTAGGAAATGAGAATATAGAGTTATTATATCTTAAGAAGTATGAAAGAGAAATCTAAAGAAGAAGGAGAATAGAGAGGAAGTAATTTTGGGTGGACAAGTAAGATGGAAGACAGTAGAGTACAGAAAATAAACATATATATTAAGAAAAATAAAAAAGGTTGAAATAGTAGGAATTGGTGGGGAAAAAAACAAAAAAAAAGAATATACAACATACCTGTAATATACTATTCAGTTGTCTCAGACCTTAATATCCTAATTCGTGCAAAGTACTAGTTTCATATATCTTGGGTATGTGAGGGCAGGGAATAGAGAGGGAGAAGAAAGAAAAAAAAATCTCAAAGGAAGAAACAAGGATTGTTTTGATTGGAGATCAATATTTTCCCCCCTTCCCTTCTCATTCAATAGGTGGAGTCATCTATTGTTAGCTGGTATCCACATCCTCAGGGTGGTGAAGGTAACCAGGCAGGGAGGGTTGTTCCTGGGTGGAGGACACCTGGAAGTTGGGTGTGGCACCCACCAGTGCCCACGGGAGATCCTCAGGGGTTCCTTTTTTGGCCTGCTCCTGTGATGTGAGCACCTGGCCTTAGCTCCTTATCTCACTTAAAGACCTCCCAGTTCCTGATGTCTGTTAGTCTCTAAACTGTATTACTCACACCCTCCCCTTACTGCTTCCTAATAAGGGACCTTTCTCTCCAGGGCTCTTGCCTGTGGTGCTTTGGGCACACTCAACACTGACCCACTGAGAGCTGTTTTTTGGTTGGGCAGCTACTGTGGCGGGGGTTAGTGGCTGCTGGGGATTGTGGGGGGAGTTAGAAACTGGGTACCTGTCCTGCCGGAGTTCCAAAGTGGGAGTTGCCCCCAATAAAGATGGTGATGAAGGTGACCTAAGATGGAGGCGTTCGCTTTCAGCAATTGGGTGTCGGGTCAGGTGGGGGGAGCTGTGTCATGGTGTTGGACAATGAGGTCAGAGACTGAGTCTGTGGCATGCCATGTGTGGCTGGCTATGTCTGTCTTCAGAGCCTGTGTGTTCCCCGGTGCAGGCAGGCTGCGGCAAGTAGGGGAGTATCTCCGTTGCTGCAGAGTCCTAAGATAGAGGTGACTGGGGGAGCCCCACGTTTGTTGATGGGAGTCTGCACAGGAGTGGCGGCTGGAGATCCTATGCCTGGGTAGCTGCCAGGTATCCGTGTGGGATCTGCAACCAGGATTTCTGCTCAGGTGGGTGGCCAGAAGTTTTGCATGGGTACAGGTGCGGATGGCCCCACGGTAGTCCTGCTTGGGCGAGTAGTTGGGAGACCTAATCCAACACTGAGGCCTGGAGCCCTGCATGGGCACGGAAGTATTCTCACTTCTTGAATCCCAGGTCATGGAGCAACACAGAATGCTGCCTCCCTCTGTCCCACCATCTTGGATCTCCTAGATCACATTTTAAAAATTTATTCATTAATGAATGAACATTTATGGGGCTTTCATGTCTTGGCTTTTGTGAATAATGCTGCAATAAACATGAAAGTGCAGACAACTCTTTGAAATCCTGATTTCAACACATTTGGATGATTCTAGAAGTGGGGTTGCTGGAGCATATGGCCATTCTATTTTTAATTTTGGGTGGGAACATACATAGCATTTTCTATAAAAGGTATCATCAATTTCCATTCCCACCATTGATGTACAGATTTCCATTTTCCTCACATCCTTGCTAACAGTTATCTGATAGCCATTTTAAGAGGTGTGTGGTAATATCTCATTGTGGTTTTGATTTGCATGTCCCTAGTGACTAATTGATGGCAGGCACCTTTTCACATACTTATTGTGCATTTGCATATTGTTTTTGGACAAATGCCTATTCAAGTACTTTGCCATTTTAAAATTGGTTTTTGTTTATTTGTATTGTTATTGAGTTATAACATTGAGTTAACATACATATTTTGGATGTTAACCCTTTATTAGACATGATGTGCAAATATTCTCTACCATTATGTTAGCTGCTTTTTCATATTGTTGATTGTCTCTGTGCTATGCAGAAACTGTTTAATTTTATGTAAACCCACTTTGTTATTTTAAATTTTGTTGTCTGTGGTTTTTGGTGTCATATCCCAACAGTCATAGCCAAGGTCAATGTTGAGAAGTTTTTTTCCATGTGTTTTTATTATAATTGGATCTGAAATGTCCACCAAAAATTCATGTATTGAATGCTTGTTCCATAGCTTATGGTGCTATTGGGAGATGGAAGAAACTTTAGGAAGTGGGGCTTAGTTGGGAACAGTATGTCTCTGGGGAATGCCTTTGAAGGGTTATTTTGTCCTGAGTCCCTGGCTTTCTCTCTCTTCTTCTGCTTCCTGTCCATCATGAGGTAAAGCCACATTGTTCCACTGCATGCTCCCTGCCATGAAGCCAGGTGACCATTGACAGAAACATCTGAAACCATGAGCCAAACTAGACAGAAACATCTGAAACCATGAGCCAAAACTAATGTTTCTTCCTTTAAGTTGTTATTTTTTCAGGTATTTAGTCACAATGATGAAAAGCTGACTAAAAGTTTTCTTCTAGGAGTTTTATGATTTCAAATTTTACAATTAAGTCTTTAACCCATTTTCAGATAATTTTTGTATATGTTGTGAGATAAAGATCCAATTTCCTTCTTTTGTATGTGGATATTCAGTTTACCCAATACCATTTACCAAAGAGATTATTTTTCTCTGATGTGTATTCTTGGCACCCTTATTGAAGATAAATTGATCACATATGCATGAGTTTATTTCTGGGCTGTCTATTTTGTTCCGTTGGTCAATGTGTTTCTTTTTATGCAACTACCACATTGTTTTGAGTACTATAACTTTTCATTATATTTTAAAGTCAGGAAGTATGATGTCTCTAGGTTTATTCTCATTGCTTAAAATTATTTTGTGTGAGTCTTTTGTGGTTCCATATAAATTTTGGCAGTTTTTCTATTTCCACAAAATGCCACATGGATTTTGTTAGAAATACCAAGGTGCTGCAAGAAATTAAGTGTGCTCAGAAATGGGTTGGCAAGGAGAAAAAAAATGTATAATGTATTCTTCTGAAGAATGGTGTGCCCTCAGAGGGAATCTGGTGAGCAAGCACACTAGGCAGGCAGTCTGTCTGCTTTTATCCATAATGAAGCATTGTCCCTTGCTCTGATAGGAAGAGTTCAGGGGTACAATCTACACAATTAGCTAATTTAAAATTGGGGAAAGTATGGAGAAGAGCTACAGTTGTGATTGAATACCTGTTAGGGAATTTTGAAATGGCTCCATTCTGACCACATGGTTTCCCCACTTAAAATGGTTCCATTACATACATGAAATTTAAATTACAGTAAACATGTTTATATTGCATTAGAGGTTTAACTTTGATAGAAAAGAAAACATAAATCTTTCTGATTTGATGGGGATTTCATTAAATTTGCAGATTAATTTGGGTAGTTCATAGACTATAACAGTATTAATTCTTTCAATCTTTGAAACTCTGATATCTTTCCATTTGTTGGTGTCTGCTAATTTCTTTCACCAACATTTTACAATTTTCAGTGTACTGGTCTATCATTTCCTTGGTTAAATTTTGTCCTTAGTATTTTATTCTGTTTTAATAATACTGTGACTGGGATTATTTTCATAATTTCATTTTTGGAAAAATATTTTTTAGTATATAAAATGGAACTGATTTTTATACACTGATTTTGTATCTTTCAATATTTGCAATTTATTAATTCTAACAATCTTTTTTTCATGAACTCTTTAGTTTTTTTTAAAAATATTTTTGTAGTTGTAGATAGACACAATACCTTTATTTTATTTGTTTATTGTATGTGGTACCAGGGATTAAACCCAGTGCCTCACCCATGCTAGGCAAGTGCTCTACCACTGAGTCACAACCCCGGCCCTAGTTTTTTTTTTTTTTACATATAAAATCATATCATATGAAAACCAAATTTTCCTTCTTCCTTTATAATTTGGAGGGCTTTTATGTTGTGTTTTTTTCTTTTTTCCTAATTGCTCTTGCTAGAAATTTCAGTACATGTTGAATCTCTCCATTTATGATGGAGATGTGTTAATGTCTCAATTATAATAGTAAGTTCGTCTATTTCTTTTTGCAGTTTTATCAGTTTTTACACCAGATATTTTGATTTGACACTCTATTCTTACATTCACAGAAATAGAGGATTGTTATGTCACCTTGGGAGTATTGATCCTTTTAAATTAAGTAATTCCTCTCTTTATCCCTGATAAATTTGCTTACTCTGAAATCTACACTGTTGAAATTAATATAGCAATTACATGTCATTTTGATTAGTGCTTGCATGGTAAATCTTCCCCTATTCCCTGTGTCTTTGTGTTTAAAGTGAGTTTATTGTAGATAATAAGTAGTTGGATCTGTTTATTTAATCTGCTCTGACAATCTCTTTTAGTTTATTTATACCATTGACACTTAAATTGATTACTGAGAGGGTTTGGGGGGCTAGGTCAGTGGTAGAGTGCTTTCCCAACATGTGTGAAGCCCTGGGTTGGATTACCAGCACTGTAATAAATAAATAAATAAAGTTGGACTAATACATACCACATTTGTTACTGTTATTTATTTCTTGTCCTGTTTTCTTTTGTCCAATTTTTGTCTTCATACTTTGTTTTTATTATTTGTGGTTTCAATTGAACATTTTACGATTCCATCTTCTTTTTTTTAGCATATGATGATATATATATTTTTTCCTTCTTCTTTTCCTTTTTCAATTGTTCTAGAGTTTGTAGTATACATTTTAATGATTTGGATATGGTTTGAGTTTAATACCTAAGACTTCACATGTAGGAATTTGGTCCTCAGTGTGGCAATGCTGGGAGGTGGCGTGGAGTCTTTAATACCTGGTCCTGCAAGATGGTATGGCCCAAGCGTGTAATCACATAAAATAAAAAGAGCTTGTATTTTTTATTTTGAGATAGGGTCTTGCTAAGTTGCTTAGGGCCTCACTAAGTTGCTGAGGCTGGCTTTGAAGCAGCAATCCTGCTTCAGCCTCCTGAGCCACTGGGATTATAGACCTGTATCACTGCACCCATCTATCTTACTGTTTTTGATCTATAGCATTTTAAATTCTTTTTTAGAACTTCATATCCCTGTTTATATCATCCATCTTTCCCATTAAATGCTGTCTATTTTTTTCCATTAAAGGTTTGTGCTTGTGGGTTTCTACTCTGAAAAGCTCTCATTCTGTATATTTGCTTATGTGCCTCTCCCATTTGGGGCTGGATAGTGTTTTTTGTCCTGTGACTTTCCTTCTCTGAAGAATCTAAGAATAATTGTTGATTTTTTTGTTTGTTGAGCTTTTTAACTTACTGTTAGCATGAAGAGTGAGTTTTAAGTTATTTACATGCAGAACTGGAAACCAAAAATTCCTCCACCAGATTTTCATTCATCAAAGCTTTAAGTCTAAATAACTTGAGAAACATTTTATTATATTTCAAGCCAAGGGATGGGGATATGGAGGAAAAAGCTACCAGCAGGGTGTAGGGATGAAATTGTGAGGCTCTGGAAAATAGTAGTGAACAATGGAAAAAGAAGAAGAGTAGGGTGGAGAAGGAAAATGGTAGGCAGGTTATGAATAGCAATTTGAGTACTGGAGACCTAAGAGTGGGTTTAAGGGTAAACATAACTAGATTTAATTTAGAGATTATAAGGAAACTGAGATCTTAGTGGAATCTTTGTTAAAGGTCTTAGTATGTTTCTACCTGAGATGGATGACTGAAAAAAAATTCCATATTGGGATTTGGACAAACGGAAGACTGATTGTATGTGTGTGTGTATCTGTGTGTGTATAGAGTAGAGCTAAGGTGTTAAGACAGGAACACTTGACAAATATTGGGTACAAAATAGAGTGATGTTTGTAACCCTGTCATCCATCAAAGTTCCTGGCAATGAATGGTTGTTCTCCATAAGTGCTTGTTGGAAGAATAAAAGACCTTAATCAACATTTTCTGAAAATAATCTATAATAAAAATTTTAAAAAGTTATTTTGACAATAATAAAAAGTGAACTTCATCCCCTATTTATGAAAAGTTTCTTAATGAAAGTGTAAAAATAAAGCAGCCAAAGGCACCTAATAGAAACCAGTATCTTAACAGCTAGACAATACAGGAATGCATTATACCAATAGTCTTATTCACCATTCTTTGGAATCAACCCTTAATTTAATTTCATTCCTAAATCTTTTGCATTCTCTTTCTTCAACTCCCTTTCTCTAATCCCGATTTCTCCTTCTTCCTCTTCTCCTTTCCCCTCTCTTCCTTACCTCTTTCCATCTCCCCACTTCTCTCTCTTTTCTACTTCATACATTCTCTCCCCTTCTTTGTCAGATGTTGTCTCCTCTTTCTTCTTGCCTCTTGGCACATTGAGTAAACACTAGCAATTCCTTAAGAAGCTTGACGGAGGTGGTGAGAGTGGGTGGAGAAATGCAGTTGGTAAAGTTGCTATAAGCTGGGTCTTGAAATTCCTTGTGTTGATACACTTTCCCCCTAAGTTATACAAGAGTTTTAAAGCAGAAAAATAGCCTTCACTGATTTGAACTTAAAAGGTCACTCAAGCAGTCGGTAGAAAGAATGGATGGTTGAAGAGAGGAGGAAAGGGAAAACTGAAGTAGCTGGGAGACATTAAATTTCTATAAACAGTAGTTTAAGGGAGCAATTTAGCAGGTAAAACGGGGAATGTGTGGGGGAATGTGTTGGGGGTTGAAAGATGTTTGAAAGCTGATTTTACAAAACAAGCATGTATTTCATGTTGGGGTATATGAGATGAGTTGATAAAAAAAGTATTCCTCCCACCTCCAACCCATTTAGAGTTGCCACTGTAGGAAAACCACTTTGGAGGCTATTTCAATGATTCAGACCAGGGAGGTGTACACACATTGTAGAAATGATTTGGTCTCAATGACTTGCATGGCGGGCAGCAAATCTAAAGTGAAATCCTGGTTTTGTATTTAAGGTCTTTCACCAGACAGGAAAAGCTAGAATAGGAATGTGTGTGGGATAGCTGATGGAAGGAGACAGATTAGCAAGTGATAAGGCTAAGAAATGGGATTTCAGAAAAAAAATATTTTTGTTGTTGTTGTTAAACCAGAATTAGACAGGCAGTCAGTATAGATGGTAAATTGAGTCAGGTCGGACCAGGGAGGTCAATTTTGAGTGAGTCTGGGAAGTTGGAGACTTGTACCCTGAGGGATTGAAATGTTAATTCCTACCGAGACCTTCCTCCACCCTTATCAAGAACCTGTGCCTGCTGCAACCTGTTGCCAAGGTAACCTGTAGCAGGAATTGTCCCTCTCTACAGGGAGCTAAAAGGTTGTTAAAGTGCCCTTTGTTAATCAGTGTTGCCCTTCCCCCTCCACTCTCCCGTTTCCCACCTTGGGGCCATCCCACCAAGCATTCCTGGGTCTAGTCAGGTAGGCTGGAAGGAGAAAGATGAGGGGGGAAAAGTCAGAAGAACAAAGGAAGCCTAGGACATATAAAAAGGGCAGAACACCTCGCTTCTTGGGATACCAGCTATGGCCCCCTTCTCCCTCCCAGAAGTCTGTTAGCCCTTTTTGAATAAACTCTGCTTTATATACTTGCCTCAGCCTGCTTCTCTAATGTTCAAACTTAAACATGTGGGGAAGCAGGACTCATCACCGATAACCGGCAGTATCAGTGGCATGCCAATTATGGGGACAAAAAATCATATAGGAACTCAAATGGGAAAATATGGGAGCAGAGAGTACCCTTTTTGTGTGCTGTTTCTCTTCCTTCATTTTCTTATCAAAGTAATATATGCACACGGTAATATATAATATATAAATGTATATTATATTTATTACTTCTTACTATAGTAATATGAGAACTTATTTCCTACACTGTACCCCATAAATATGTACAAATATTACCTATTAATCAAAAAATTTTAAATTGCCAAAATATTTTTTTTTAAAAGTGGGGAGATGAATGTGAATACTAAAACCCCACATGAATCCCTGCTCCCAGCAATAATAATTTATTGGGAAAGTCTCAGTTTTAAGAGCTTTAGATATTTAATGCACCTAATTGCAAGGTCGGTTACTGGGACTAACAACAAAAGACAGGAAGTTAAAAAAACGCTTGGCCTTCCCTGCCAAGATCCCTTAAGGGTAACTAGCAGTAAAAATGGCTAGCCTGGAGACATGGAAATGCAGTCATCTCCTTTAATTCTCCTCAGCGGTTGGGGACAGGGGAGCAGGTCGGCACACTCTTAAAGAGCCTGCAGGCTCACAGAGCCCTGTGGGGCTGGTGGCGGAAGTTAAGAGCTAATACCACGTGATGGCGACAAGCGACACTCTGGCTTTCCCGGAGTAGTCTCTATGGTATTCTTCCCAGCCCACCCGCCCCTTGGGCAGCGGCAGTCACGTGTCAGACTCCGGGTTTACGACAGGTGCTCACGTGATCCTGGCCTGCAGTCGGGTGGCTGCGGTGAGGTACCTGGGATCCTGAAGGGCGGGCGGTTAGGTCGTTACCGCCGCCGCCGCTGGCGGACTAAACCGGGCGGCCTGGAGCGAGCAACCTGGCGGCTGAGGCATTCACCGCATAGTGCCTACGGCACCGGGTCATCTCTTTCTGCGACCTCCGCCTTCGCGGTCCCCACCTTTTTGAGGGCGAAATCACTTTTGGGTTTCGAGACCTTGCGGCGTGAGGCCCCAAATCGGGGAGACTCCCCAATTTACCTGTCTTTTCCTCTATTCCTCCATCTCTTCCTTTGCACCACTGAATCACTTGGTTTTTGGCTGGCCTGCTTGGCCGTGCCTTGAGGCCAAGTTCGGGGCGGTAAAGGTAACGGTGGGGAAAGCGGCCCCCCAGTGGACAAAGGCAGAGGCAAGAATAGAGCAGGCCTGAGGGCCGCAGTCAATGAGAATAGGCAGTTGAGGGGGTGAACGAGAAAAAAAGAGTACTGCGGATATAGAAGGGACTGGAAAGGACTTGTTGCACGATGGAAGAATCTGACTCTGAGAAAAAGATGGAGAAAGAGAATCTGGGGCCGCGAATGGATCCTCCACTAGGGGAACCGGAAGGCTCGCTTGGGTGGGTGAAGGGTATTGTGTCAAACCTGGAAGGGAGGGTGTTTGAACTGAAGAGTATTGTGAATTAGAACACCCCACCCCCATGATAAATTGCATGATAAATTGCTTCGGTTTATCAGTAGGGTTGATTGATATACTTTTGACAACATAATAAACTGAAAAAGGGACTGGTGCTAATTGGGCAGTCAGCCCTTGGGATGGGGCATGTGGGTGTTCTAATTGAGACGGTTACACGTTGCTTTGAATTATCAATAAAAGGCGATTAGATCTCACCATGTAAGAGATAAAAGGACTAGCATTTCTTAGAGACCAGTGGCTTAGAGTGTTTTCTGTGCCAATTTGTACCTGAATTTGAGACTTGTATTATATGTATTTTGTGCCATTAATGAGTGACATACATCTTGGAAGACTGCCAAGGTCCAAGGATGCTTCCAGATTTTAAAAATAGAAAGTCGAATTTTAAAAAATATAAGATTTGATATATAATATTTAAATATGAAAATGTTCTTATTACGCCACCTGTGTATGTTGTTGATCAATTTTTTAAGATGAGGAAAAGTCAAATTTTAATAACTCATTTATATTCCTAAATATATTCTCCTAGGAGCTGTCGCCAGAGCTTGTAGTTAGGGGACAAGAGCATGAACCCAGTTTTGTAGTTTATGAGGGCTGTTACTCTACTGAGGTTCCCTACACAGCTGCATTCACCTGTTGTATTAAACATGTTCTTTTGCTCCTGCACATTTATTTATATTTCTTTAATTTCAGTTTCTAAGGCAATTGGATCATGGGAACTCTTGTCTTTTGGTTTATGTCTACAGGTGGGTGCTACCAAATACAGCCATGAAGAAAAAGGTAAGATGTGTTAGGTACATCAGAAACATGATGGTAAAGGTAAGAAATAGTCATTCAGGAACCATAGAGTGGATATATACCATCTTTCCTGGACTATTGCAGGAACCTTCCTGATTCTTACTCACTGTGCCATTAGATTTTTTATTTTTCTAAAATATATAAATCTGAATGGGTGAATCCACATATACACCCACTATATAGGAGTCTGCCTGCACATTTATTTTCAACCCAAATCAAAATGTTACACTATAAGATCTTACATCAGTTCTCCAACTGGAATTGTCCACTCTTCCTTTTATGTTGTTATGGCTCTATGCCTCACATTGGGGTTTAGGCAGAATTCTTAAGAGTGCAATTCTAGAGCATATTTATTAAAGTTCGAGGCTTCAGTATCGTTTGTGAAATGGTGATTTTACAAATCACCCATCTCATAGGTAGTTGTGAAATTTAAATGAATAAAATGCCTGTAGAGCACTTAGGGTCTAACATGGTTTAGCCTTATCAACAAGGATGCCTAAAAATACCAGAATTTTTTACATGATTAAAAACAAAATTTAGCTTAATTTAATCACTCCATGGTATATAAATGTAGCAAAATATCATGTTGTACCCCAGAAATATATACAGTTAACTGTTTCTCAGTTAAAATATTTTTTTTAAATAACAGAAAAGCCCTTTTTTGTACAGATTTTTGGTTGGCTCAGTAGTGAAATTTTCTTAATTAGATAAAGTTACACAGAGAATGTGTTAGATTGAGTGTAGTACAAACCTGAGTGCAGTACATTTTCATTAATACTCCTTACATTTGTAATCAGAAATTTTTATAAAATATCTGTGATTGAAAGTAAAATGTGTATCCATTACATTTGAAAAGCAAGGTAATTGGAACAGTATTTTATAAATTTTAGATTTGAAAGGACTCTAAAAAGTCATTTTATCCAATTCCCTTCAAATACAAGAATATATGACATTCTTGACAAGTATTTTTCTCTCTCTGTTAATACTAACATTGATAACAAAGTTATTTACCTTCATAAGGCCACAATTTCCACTGGAAACTTCTTCATTGTTAGAAGCTCTCCTTTTTATCTTTGTTTTTGAAGCTTGTTTATTCTTTGAAGAACATCATTTGAGCATTTATCATATGTTAGGCACTGGAGATATAAATGGGACTCTCCCTGCCCTTTGGGAACTTAGAGTCTTGTGAGAATCGGGCTGAGGAGTGAGTAACTGCAATACATTATGTCCTTTGCAATGATAAAACAGTTTAATTAGGAGACTGAGATAAGACACCTAAGTCAGCCTAGGGCTTTAGGGTCAGAGAATCTTCTTGAGCAGATGATTACTAAACCAACTGACATTTAGTAGAAAGAAGAACAAAGAATGGAACATTGCTGGGAGAGAGTACAGTATAAAACAGAGACATAGAAGCAAGACTCCATGGAGGGCTGGTAACAGAGACTGTAAGCTGTTCTCAGTTCAGTGTGGCTGGTTGCTAAAAGTTCTAGCTCAGATGGACAGGAGATGAAGATAGTGTAGTACATAGGCTAGAGCTTATATATAGTTTAAAGCCTTAATCCTGTAGGTCATGGGAAACTTATAAAAAGAAGAGACAGAGGGCTGGGGTAGAGCACTTGCCTAGCATGTGTGAGGCACTGGATTGAATCCTCAGCATCACATAAAAATAAAATAAAGATATTGTGTCCACCTATAACTAAAAATAAATATTAAAAAAAGAGAGACAGAGTAATTAGTGAAACAAAATCATAGAGGGAAGTAGAAGGGAAAAGTTCAAGTGCTCCAGAGAGGTAGAAGAATTGATCTTGAGCCGGAGGAGGAAGGAAATTTTAATGATGCTAAATCTAAATCCCCTGCTAAGTAGTTCAGTGCATAAAACATTAGATTATAGGAGAATTGGGTTTAATTTCCTCTCGAAATGGTATTTTTCTAATCTAGTTCTAAGAATATTACATATTAATAACATAAATTCAGCTGGGTGCTTTGGCCTACACCTGTGATTAGTGACTTGGGAAGCTGAGGCAAAAGGATCACATGATTGAAGTCAGCCTGGGCAACTTAATGGGACCCTGTCTCAAAAAATAATTTTTAAAAAGGGACAGAATGGGGGCTGGGGCTGTGACTCAGTGGTAGAGCACTCGCCTAGCATGTGTGAGGCACTGAGTTTGATCCTCAGCACCACATAAAAATAAATAAATAAAGGTATAAAAAAGGGACAGAATGTAAAGTGGTAAAGAACCCTTTGGGTTTGATCCCCATTACCACAGAACAAACAAAAAACATAAAATCACTGTAGTTCTGTAGCCAAAAGGATGTGTGACCTGTGACAGGTAAGCACTTGGCTTCTGGAATGCTAGATATATCTGCATTCACCATTGGTTGGGAAACAGTTTAGTTAGTTACAAGTATCTACACCAGATTGTTGATACTGTTATTTCACTAAAATGCCAAATACAGGAGAGAAATAGGTCCTGTTACACTAGATTTATTCCAGATCGTTAACATTTTTCTTTCTTTTTTAGGTGCTGTTGATGGGTAAAAGTGGGTCTGGTAAGACCAGCATGAGGTCTATTATCTTTGCAAATTATATTGCCAGAGACACACGTCGGCTTGGTGCAACAAGTAAGATGTTTTATCTTATTGTAAAGTGAGGTGATCTTAACTATTAATCTGCATAACACACTTGGTTGCATAGCTTGGGAATGCAGAGGTTGAAGGATTTTTGGAGCATGTTCCCCTTTTTGCATTTCTCCTCAGAGAAATGTGGCCTAATTCTGATTCTTATTGCTCACTCTCTTGGAAGGCTTTTTTGCTTTCTAGTTTGCTTACAAAGTGGGATGCCCTCTTCCAACTTCTTGCTTATCCTGCTATTTCTTAACCAGCATAGGGTCCTTTGTGTTTGTTTGTTTTGGGGGAAGAGTGTTTGTTTTTAATTGTTATTGTACAAAGGGAAATTCTTAGGTATTAAGAAGCATAAATAAAATCCAAAATTTTTTTGAAGCTGTAGTTAGTCCTTGTCCTCATTCAAAGGTAAACTACAGGGGTGGGAAGAATGGAAATTAACCTGATATTCTCTTCCTAGATACACATAGATGGTCTCACTGGAGTTTTCTATTCTGACATGGGAAATATCGTATTGCTCTTTATGGTTGAAATGTTTGTATAGACTTGCTGGGTTGCCATGGCTACCTGGCCAGTGTATCTAGGATCCTAGGAGAGCCCTTCTGTCTGTGAGCTGCAATGTCATTTCATTCTGTGGCATCCAAGCATTTCTGGATTCTTCCTTCCTTGGTCTTTGACTTCCAAGTGAAGGAGGCATTACATACCTG
The DNA here is from genome assembly GCF_964194105.1 of Spermophilus citellus. NCBI lineage: Eukaryota > Metazoa > Chordata > Mammalia > Rodentia > Sciuridae > Spermophilus > Spermophilus citellus. Next base: position 47,384,238 of record NC_138190.1, read on the forward strand.
ACCTTTAAATATTCCTGATCTGTGTTTCTAGCATCTTGAATGTTTTTAGGGATAAGTCATCCATAAGAATAGTGTCTCACTCTGGTTTCAAGAATAGTAAACATCTTTTAAACACATTATTGTCCAGATTCTGAGATACAAAGGAGAAGAAAACCTTATTTCTGTTCTTATAGGGCTTGGAGTATAGTATTCACTTTCATAATTAGGGCAGGTTTTATGACTACAAAGCTGTCTCTTAAGCAGAGATCCAAATCTATTTTCCCTCATTTCCATTAGCTGGTTTTCTTTCTGTTCTTGTAAGCTTTACAAATGTTTGAAGATGTTCAGTGTCTCAGTTTATCCTAGTCATCCCCTGCCTCCCAAATCTTGTCTTTCTTAAGTTAAACATCTCTAGTTCCTCCATCTATTCTTCATTTGACATAATTTGGAAGTATTTTTAAGGATTTCTTCAAACTTATTTACATTTTTCTTATGCAGTTGTGGTCTGATCAGGGCAGAGTAGGCCTATTACATCTCTTATTCTGGATATTACATTGCTATTAGTAACAGAGTAACCCCCATCTTCTTTTATGGAATGACCTTCATTACACTGAGTCATACTAAAAAGCCCCAGTTCCTCTTCAGATATATTGTTATTAAAACATATTGTTCTGGGTCTTGTGCAGTTAATATTTTGAACCTAAGTATGAATGCTTATTACTAAATTTTGCTTTATCCCATGATATGTTTCTGCACCCTGTATATGTTAACTGTAAAATTCAAAACAAGTCACTGTCTCTCTGATCTGTGTTTCTTCATTTCCTTATCTATAGTAAAGGGTTTGGATCCTATGTTCATTGTTACTCTCTCGTATATTATCAATCCTTCCAGCCTTATTCAGTTTGTACATTTGATGAGTATGTCATTTGGTTTCGGTCAAACATTTTGGACAAGATATTGTTCAATGGCCTGTTGTACCTATATCTGGCTTCTGGAAAATCTGTCTATCCATCCACATTTCTTTCTATCTTGATTTGATAGATTTTGAAATTTTTCTTTTCTTCCAAGTTATATCTAGGCCTAGAACCTATATGATTTCAGTAGATTAAAGGAAGCAAATGTTTATTGAACAACTGTCATTTGCCAGGCTTTTGTATTCTGTTTTATTTATGTTAGTCCTCATATTAACTTTATTCTAATAGATAACAAAAGTACAACTTAAAAATTAATTTCACTTAGCTAGTAAACATTAGAGCTGGAATACCAATCTCTGCTCAACTTCTGTTTATTATATCACAATCTATGAACACTACTCTGAACAATTCCTGGCAGACTCCTTTTTCTTTGTGTTTAAAATTCTGCACAATTTGTTGAAGAACCCCTTTCTAGTCCCAGTGATGTTTCTGATTTTAACTGATCAGCAGAGTTGATTTATTATTGAATCCAATGAACAGACTCACAACCAAAATTTTGGAACTACTCAAACTGCTTAAAGTAATTTCAACATAATCTAACAGCATCATTATGAACAGAATGTTGCAAATTATGTGGATCCTATTCACTAAAGTAGGCCATTTATTAAATGGGTAATTTTCTGAAACTTCCCTGTGTGTTAGGCACTGTGGATGGGCTCTTGTCCTTAAGGATATCTCAAGTGGGAGCTTTATTAATATACTTTGTTAGCAATTACTCTATCTCCTTAAAGGTAGTAAAAGTATACTTAAAAATATGTTGGCTTTAATGCTTTAGCATATCATCATTAGCTAGTTTGTTATTATTGAAGAAAGGTCTGTTTTATTGCTAAATATATAGACTAGTTCAAAATTCCTATAGTGCATTGCTTTTTACTTGATATTCCTTTTATGCAGTTGCTAATTTCTTTAAAAGTAGCAAAAGAGTACTTCTTTTAAAATTTACATTGACTTTAATGTTTTAGTGTTTTCCTAGTTTGTCATTTCTTGAAAAAGTCCAGTTTTATTTTGTTAAATTTAGAGCCTACTGTGTTTGGAAATTTGAAGTAAGGATACAGAATGATGATGTTATTAATTTATTAGGGGGGATGTTAAAATGTGTTTGTTGGAATAGTAAATTTGTCAATAAAAATATGATTATGAAGTATTTTAGTCTCAAACACTGTTGACAGCTCCAAGATTTCCTACCTTCTCAAAATTCTCTTTTCTCTGGGCTTTTATTTAATGCTTTATTACCCTGGTTTTCTTCTTTTATCTTTAACCATTCCTCCCTGCTTTTAAAAAAGATAATCTTTATCATAATATTTTCTTCTTTCTGCCCCATAAGTGTATGCAATTCCCCAAAGCTCTGTTTTTGCTTCTTTTTGGTTTCTCATAACATCAGGACAGGAAGATTAGCAGAGCCAAAGGGCCAAGAACGTAAGAGGGAAGCAGAAAATGGGGGTTAGATCATCCTGAGGTTATCCTCTGGCCCCTTTTTTCCGGGTGTATGCAATCATGCATACTCCGGATGACATGTTTTTTTTTTTTTCTTTTAAAAGAATGAAATAAAATATACATTTTGGAGAGATTGCTCTATCTATAATATGGAATGTAGATCAGAGGGAGGCAAGGATAGAAACAAATTGACTAGTTAGGAAACTATTTTAGTAAACTAGGAAAGAGATGACTGCTTGATTTGGGTGTTGGTAGTGGATACGTTGAGAAGCTAATGGATTTGGGGTATATTAAAGAGGTGGAGTCAAGAGGACTTGCTGGTAGATCTGGGAAGAATGGTGAGGGAATGAGTGAACTGAAAGATGAAACTAAGGTTTTGTGATAGGCAACTGGTTGAATTTACTGAGAGATAAAAGACTGAAAAAAGAATTGATTGGGGGGAAGACAGGGGACATGACTTAATCTGGATATGTTGAGTTTGGGATACTTGTGGTTTATTCAAATGGAAATGCATTGTGTGAGTCAGAAAGGTAGGAGAGAAATCTGTACTGAAGCTTCTTTTTTATGAATTATCAATATCCAAATTGTATACAAAATAATATGAATATATTATCTTACTTTGGGGAAGAATACATAGATGAGAAAGGTGACCAAGAATGGAGACCTGAAGAAATCCAACATTTAAGGGACAGAAAGAAGAATAGGAGCCTATGAGGGAGGATCTTTCAGAGAGTTTGTAGGTATATCAGAGACCAAGAAAAGAGATTTTTTTTGAGAAGAAGAGTAGTCAACAGTGTCATGCTGCAGAAAGTAAGACAAGGACTAAAAAGTCCACTGGATTTGGTAATGGGGCCATTGGTCACTTGATGAGAACAAATTCTATCATATGGGAGTAGAATCTAGATTTCTTTCCCATTTGCCCCATATCTTAAAAGTCACTGAATCCTGTCACTTCTTTTGTTATTGTCTTTCCCTTTCTCAGTAGCACTTCTTTCCATTTTTTTTTAGTACTAGACCGTATACATAGTCTTCAAATTAATAGCAGTTTGAGCACCTACTCTCTCGTAGACTCTGTTGGAAATACAAAGACATGTAAGATATGATTCCTTTTCCAAGGAGGGGGAAGTAAAGGGGAGAAGGGAAGTAGTTTGAGCACTTACTATGTGCCAGGCACTTCATATATGATAACCCGTTGAATCCTCACAGCTATTCTGTGAGGTCAGTACTATGCCCCTTCTTTCTTTTTAAATAGAAATGGAAGCGAATACTCAGAACTTAAGTGGCTTGCCCAAAGTCACAGAGTTGTAGAGCTGGTACTTGAACTCAGATCTGTTTGGCTCCAAAGCTTATATGCTTTACTTTTTAATGCTTTGCTATCTATGATCTAGTTTATGAGAAGGTAAAATTGCCTAAAAGTTACATAATACTCAATTTAAGCAATAGCTTTGAGATAGTCAAAGAAGAAATGCCATAATAACATTTGACTATCATATAAATTATATAGATAATAATTTCTAGTCTTAGAGTACTTTTCAGTATAAATATTTTCATTATTCCTCCTTGGGATTTTTAGTGCCTGGCAGAGAGTAGATGCTTAATAAATGTTTGAATGAATTTAGCGGGAGAAATGACGGTAAGTGGGGTGAGCTAGGCAGGGCTTTTAGAGGAGTGGGATTTAGTTTGGGTCTTGAAAGATGAATATAACTTTGAAAGAAAGATGGGGTGGGCTTTCCAGGCAGAAGGACAGAGTAGGTGAAGGATAGCGGGGAGAGAAGTGTAAGGCAGAGGTCGCAAACAGGCAGCCTGTGTGCTAGATAAGGCCTATAGACAAATTTTGTTTGGCTTGTCCATTGTTTTAGAAAAATTGGAATTAGTTATCACATGTCAAAATTTTCATAAAAATCTGAATTTCCCACTGCTATTGAAAAATTGAAAGATCTGGCAAACCTGAGCCAACATTCTTGCAAGAGCTCAGTAACTGCTGCCCATTCTACTGGATGGATGTTTATCCTCTATATGTGGCCAACTTTGATTGTATGTTTACTGGCCTGGCCCCTATTAGCAAGTTTGCGACCCCTGATGTAAGGTATGTTGGGGTTGGGGAGGTAGTGGGGTTTGGGAGGACTGTGAATAAGCCAAATTGGGCTGGAATGAAAGGTTTTATTAATGTGAATTGTTGGGGAATATATAGGTAGATTGGAAGCCAAATTGTGAAGGACCTTGACTGTCCCCCTTTAGGGACGGAGGAGCCATTGAAAGTATTTGAATGGGGAGTGACATGTTCAAAGTAGTGTTAAGAAGATGAGCCTGACAGTAGCCTATAGGACGATGTAAAATGGGTAAGGTTTTTCTGGTAGGGAGTTCAGTTATGGATCTCTTGTAGCAGTGTTTGCATGAGATGATAATGGAATTGAGAGATTACAAAGAACTAGCAATGAATTGAATGAGAACCTAGGAGACACAATAGGGGGAAACGTAGAATCATTAACTGAAAAGGAATCAAGACAGGAGTTAGTTTGGTTATGTTTTATGTTTGTTTTGTGTTCGGTTTTTGTTATTGTTGTTTTACTTTTTCATGGGGGAAGTTGGTGAGGGCAGGTGGGACAGGAAGATCTATTAAATGGTATATGTTGCTGTCTTATATGTGGAAATTTAACATTGGTAGTATAATTGGAGATTGTTTCTACTCTGAGTACTAAACTACTAAAAAGTAAAATGACTTACATAAGAGCCAATTCTGTAGCTCAGGGTAGTTTAGGTGCCCACCTTGCCACTAAACCACATTACTAAGCTGAAAATCACCTTCTTCTTGTGGCTTTGAGCATTTCACTCCACTTTGGTCCTTCTAAATTCTATGGGTTAGTGCTTTGCTTATTTTGAATTTCACCTTGCATGCTGCAATTACTAGATTTGTCATACTTGTCTTCCAGTTGATGTAGAACATTCTCATGTTCGATTTCTGGGAAACCTGGTATTGAACCTGTGGGATTGTGGTGGGTAAGTACCATCATCTACTTACTTGTTTGTAAAGCCAATGGCAGTAACCATGGCTTCTAGTATAATCAGTATGACAAATATACCTACAGAAACTGTTATTTATAATAGATACATTGGATAGAATTATTTCATACTTGGTACTTGATTAAATAAAGATCTCTGATTTTTGTTAACTGTGCATGTGCCTTCTGTATGTGACATGTTTAAGTATCTCTAACACAAACTTCACCCAGATATGTGTAGTATAGGTTAAGCATTCTCTATTTTGCAGGGGCATAAATTGGGTTTCTTTTGTGGTGTTAGATGATTTGACACAAGTGCCAAGCTTTTAGCTACCACACCATAATAATTTGTTTTTAATAATTAAAAAAATTATCTCCAGGCAATCTAAGCACTATAGATCAAACTCTGAGCATGTACAATCTGGCTGAGTTACACACTGTTAGAAAGTAGGAGACAGCTCTTCTCATGACCAACGCACTCACCAAAAAAAAAAAAAAAAAAAAAAAAGAATTTCATCACAAATTCACACACTCACTGTGCTTCTATGCCAATGTTCAGTGCTACTCTTTGGCCATTTATATCTCTGATATGAAGCAGCGTATGTAGTGCACAGTGGTTAGGAATATAGGTACTGGAGTTAGGTTGGGGTTTATATCTCAGCTTTGTTAGCTGTTTTATCTTGGGTAAATCATTTAAACTCTGAGCCACAGTTTCTGGTACAAAATTAATAGTAATGGTACCAACTCAGGGTTATTTTGATAATTGAGATTTTATATAAAAATACATACCACAGTGTCTCACAAAATAAGTAGATATTATTGTCAGCTCTGTTTCCCAGGCCTTAGTATAAAACCAAATAAAGAATAGGAGCTCAGTGAATATTTGTTGAAAGGGTAATGTGATAGCCAAATACTATCTAAGAAAATGATTCATTCCTGTTAGCAGATGGATCACTTAACATCCTAGCAGCTCTCTCCATATAATCCTTACTCATTGTCATTATTTCCAGTTCTCTAGTCTGTGTAAAGATATTAGTCCAAGTCCCTTGCTTTAAGATATAATCTATCTTCCAAGGTCAAGTAGCTTATTAATAGCAAGATACAGAACTAGAACCTAGATTCATATCCCACTCCCCCATCCCCTGCTACACAATGGTACTATTTTCTGCTGTCTAGCTATTGACTGAGGACTTCTTGGGAAGTGGCATACAGAGTAAGAAGCAAAGACCAACATTATTCTAAAAAAATTATCATTACAGTTATTTTCATATGGTTTAGAATATTTGACTATTGAGTTCTTCATTCAGAAAAATTTCATTGAGCATCTGACACTCCTTTAAATCTGAGAAACTGAGGAATAGTACCAAACATGGTTCTTGTCTTGCTGTCTAGGGAAATGAATGTCATTAATTAAAGACCCATATAAGTATGTGTAATGTCATACTTGTAGTAGGTGTTGGCAATGAGAGTAATGTATTGGTAAATGAGCCTATGGTAAGTACATTGGCTCAAATCAGGGATGTCAGGGAAAGTCATAGTTTGTATGAGGAAATGTGGATCGAATTGAAACCTAAAGGAACAAGCAAGAATTAATTAGATGAAAAAGCATGGGAGTAGTATCAGAGACAGAGTGAGCAGCATGTATAAAGGCCCTATGGTGGATAAACCGTGGCCCACTTGAACTGGGAAAGGGTCTATGTGTATAGAGCACCAAAAGAGGAGCAGAGGGTGATGCAAGTTGTGTCTCAAGAGGTAAGGTAAAGGGACTGGGGATATAGCTCAGTTGGTAGAGTGCTTGCCTTGCATGTACAAGGCCCTGGATTCAATCCCTAGCACCACACACACACAAAAAGAGGTAAGGTAAGACCAGAATTATTTGCTATTGTTTGCCCTATAAATTGTAGCCTTAAGATTATCTTTTGCATTGATGAAGCTTGAACTGAGGACTTGCTTACTATCTATTTTTCCTACCAGACAAGACACCTTCATGGAAAATTATTTCACTAGCCAACGGGACAACATCTTCCGAAATGTGGAGGTTCTGATTTATGTCTTTGACGTGGAGAGCCGCGAACTTGAAAAGGACATGCACTATTATCAGTCATGCCTGGAAGCCATTCTCCAGAACTCTCCAGATGCCAAAATTTTTTGCTTGGTTCACAAAATGGATCTGGTACAGGAGGATCAACGGGACCTGGTAAGAAATGGAACGGGTGCTACACAAATTTGTATCATACTCTTTTCAGCAAAAAAGTTCTCAGAATTAAGCTTTCAAACTAAAATCTTATCATTTGTTTTAAGAAAACATTCTTAAAAACATTTTTTCATGGTAAGAGAAATGTGATATTCAATTAGCAAATAAATTTTAGAATTAGGTAAGGAATCTGACCATGTGACATCACTAAGCAGCCTTTATTTTTTATTTATTTATTTATTTTTTTATTGTTGGTCGTTCAAAACATTACAAAGTTCTTAATATATCATATTTCACAATTTGATTCAAGTGGGTTATGAACTCCCATTTTTACCCCGTATACCGATTGCTGTTTCACATCAGTTACACTTCCATTGATTTACATATTGCCATTCTAGTGACTGATGTATTCTGCTGTTTATCGTATTCTCTACTATCCCCCTTCCCCTCCCCTCCCCTCCCCTTTTCTCTCTCTACCCCCTCTACTGTAAATCATTTCTTCACTTAAGCAGCCTTTATTTTTAAAATGTTTATTGCTCCATGGTTTACTGTCAAGCCTAGAGACCCACCAAGAATGAGAGGAAGAAAGGTTGCTGCTGTCACTGGGTTGACATAGAAACTAGTAGTTACCAGTTCAGGTGCCAACCATACTGTTAGGCTCTAGGCCAGGTTCTTCATAATTGCACTGACATAGTATGTTTCTCTTCTTTTCTAGTACAAATGACTTAGTACTAGAGAAGACACAGTAGGAGGTGAAGTCACCAAGATGGTATAGTAGGAAATATCAGCCTTCATCCCCTCATGTTAAAAAAATGTAGGTGACTACCTATAAACTAGTATAGCCTAGAGAGGGATCAAAGACCCATCAGAGAAAAAAATAAAGTAGAAGGCATAAAATCCTACATAGTTTTGAGACTCCAGGACTGGCAGATCAAAAACATAGTCTAGTTCTAGTTCACTTAATATAGGAGAATTAGATTTGTAAGGTCTGAAGTGAAAGAGAAGATCCCCCTCTATTTCTTAGGGTATAACTAAGGAAAGCAGTTTTAGAATATACTAGTCATATAGAAGAATATAATTCTTCCTTGGGTTGTAATGTTAGAGTTTAAGTCTAAAGGAGTTTGGGTAATAGCTATGGTAAGGAATACTTTTTTCCATGACTATTTACAGGATTGCCTCTACTATTCAAATGTTTCTAGATTATTTTGCAGGCTTTCAAAAACCATTTGACAAGGTTCTGCATTTGACTCAGAACTGTACTTTTGAATATCCAGTGGTTTTTTGTTTTTTTTTTTAACTCTTTCCCCTTCTCCATCTCCCAGAAAACTGTATATAAGTATCGGTCCTGCCAGGCACAGTGGCACGCACTTGTAATCCCAGCAACTCGGAAAGCTAGGGCAGAAAGATTGCAAGTTTGCAAATTTGATGCTAGCCTCAACAACTAAGCAAGACCCTACAAAACTTAGCAATACCCTGTCTCAAAATTTAAAATATGAAAAGGGCTGGGAATGCGACTCAGTGGTTGTTTTAGTCAGCTTTTTCACTGCTGTGACTAAAAGATCTGACCAGAACAATTGTAGAGGAGGAAAAGTTTATTTGAGGGCTCACAGTTTCAGAAATCTTAGTTTATAGAAGGCCGTCTCCATTCTTTGGGGCTTGAGGTGAGGTTGAACATTCATGGCAGAGTGTGTGGCATAGGGAAGCAGCTCATATGAGAACAGGAAGACTCCACTTTTCAGATACAGATACATACACCAAAGCTATGCCCTAATTCCCACCTCCTCCAGCCATACCCTACCATTTCAGTTACCACTCAGTGAATTCCTATCAGGGGATTAAATCACTGATTGGGTTAAGACTATTACAACCCAATCATTTCTCCTCTGAACCTTCTTGCATTGTCTCATACATGAGCTTTTGGGGGACACCTCACATGCAAACCATAACAGTGGTAAAGCACCCCTGGCTTAAATCCCCAGTACAAAAAAAAAGTATGGGTCCTGAGTTGGTGAAGCTTTAAAAATAATTTCAATCCTTAGCCAAAATTACAATTAAATCTAGAACATTTCAATAAATGAGCTCCTTATGAATGTTTCAATCACTTATAATTTTGAATTAGATTTTCTTTCATATGACTATCCCCCAAAGATATATTAATATTCTTTAGTGGATTTTAAGCTTAATATCTTTAATTTCATTAAAGATTTAAAGTTGGAAGTTTTAAAGTATAAATAATTAAGTGCTTCTCAAAATACAAAGTTCCGTTGATTTATTTCCCTGCATGTGTGTGAATGTTGTGGTTTTCCAGAGAAACAGAGGCAATGAGATATGTTTGTATATAAAGAGACAGAAAGAGATGAGGGAAGTATTTATTTAAGTAATAGCCTCCACTGAATGTGGAGGCTGGCAGTTCTGAAATCTTGAGAGCAGGTCCTTAGACTAGAGACCCAGGAAAAACAGTCAATGTTGCAGTTTAAGGCAGAAGGCAATGTGAGGGTAGGTTCCCCTCTTCTTTATAATATCAGTCTTTTTCTCTAAATGTCTTATAGATAAGGCCCATCCACATTATGGAGGGTAATCTGTTTTACCCAAAGTCTACTGAATTAAATGATAATCTCATCTAAAAAGTACTTTCACAGTGACATCTAGCTGCTGTTTTACCCAGTGTTGAGTACTATGGCCTAGTCAGGTTAACAAAAAAAACTAACCATTATGGTCCACCCTTTTCAACTAGGCACTCATACACATTTTCTAAAAGCATAATTAATTTCCAAATAAATATAATAACACAATTATAATTCCACATAACTTGATACAACTTTTCTGCATACAACTAGAAATACACTAACTCTTTCCAGATAAGTCCTTGGGTAATGTTTATTCTTCTACTTCCTATCCTGTAACTTAAATATTACAATGTAAATAGTACTTAAAATAATATTGATATAAAGTTTATACATCATATGTTCATGATAAATGGATAAAAGTGAAAGACATGCTTAGTATATATCCACTTATACATATTCATAACAAAATCAAGGAAGAAATACTCATGACAGTTATAATTCTCATTTACATGTACTCACATGATCTTGGCTGGTATTTATAACTGCCTTCTTCAGTTCTGGATTGCCTTTGCACCTCAGCTGGTTGTATTTCTTTACTGGTAGGATGACCCTAAAACCATTAGTAGACCTAATGGTCTAGGCCATTAGTAGACCTGCCTGAATTGGGTAGTTGTGGTTTTCTATTACTTTAATTACAGGGTATGATATTGTTAACAGATACCCTGAGGGATCTCTTTTATTTTTGACATACTTTTCCCAAACTCCATCGTGAAATATAGTCCAGTTTCCCCATGATAGTTAGGATCAGTCACCCCAGAGAGCACAGGAACTCCCTTTTTTGCCAATTCATTTAGAGGCATGAGGACCCCAAAGTAGCTGATGGCAGTTTTAATCTCTAGTTCAGTTGAATTATTGTTATATTTCCTGGCATACTCATTCCTGCCTTTGGAACTAAGACCTTCAGGCCAGCAGAGTATAAAGTCATAGAGACAAGAAACAAAAACTTTGTCCTTTACCCTTAGTAATGGCTAGTGCATTACTAAGGGTGATAATAAGTGGTGCCACTCCCATTACCACTCTTTGAATCCTGGAGCCATGAATCCTCACTGTGGTAGAAAAAGCAGCAAACATTGGATGCTGAATGAGAGCATATAGCCTCCCAGACAGCCTTGTCCCAGCCCTATAAATTTTTGCCACCTAACTGAGCTTTCAAAAGCCCACTCTATCATTCTGTCAAGCCAGCTGCATTAGGATGGTTGGGAACATGATAAGAACAATAAAGTCTGGGCCCATTGCTTTATTTTATTTGCTGTGGAGGAAGTTCCTTGATTAGAAGCAATATCATGTGCCATACCATGATAGTGGATGAAGCATTCTAAATTTACAGATGGTAGTTTTGGTAGAAGTACTGTATAAATGGAAGGTGAATCAATACCCAGAATTAAGTGTCTATTCCAATAAGTGTAGAATGCTGCCCCTTGCATGATGGAAGCAGACCATTATAATCAAGTCATCATCATATAATTGCCTGTTCACCTGGAGGACTGGTATGTATTTTGGATTCAGTGTTGGTCTCTGCTGATGGCAGATTGGGCACCCATCAGTGGCCACAGCCAGGACAGCCTTGGTGAGTGAAAGTCTATGTTGCTGAGCCCACATATTACTTTTAACCCTTTCACCATGTCCATTTAGTTTCCTGAACCCATTGAGGTGGATAAAGATACAGACTGACTGGTATCCACAGAACAGGTCATCCTATCCACTTGAATATTAAAATCCTCTCTTATTGAGGTTACCCTTTGGTGGGCATTCACCTGAGACACAGATATCTTCACAATTTTTTTTTGGTCTATTGGAAGAGATTTATCTATATACCTCTTCCATTTTTCCAGATATGTTCCTTCTAAGTCCCTGACCATCCAGCAAACCAATGGCTACAGCTCATGAGTCATAGCTGTATATCTGGCCATTTCTCCTTCCAAGCAGAGTGAACAACCAGTTGCTCAAGGTTCTTTCCAACGGGAGGATTTCACCTTCAAAACTTTCTTTTAGGGATGTCCCAGAAATGGGCTACAGAGCTACAGCTGTTCACTTCTAGGTGATGCCCATGTATCATGCAGAACCATCTATAGACCAGGCCCTAGTCTTCTCTTCCTCAGTCAACTGATTATTGGGAATGCTCCATGAAGTCTTAGGTGCGGGCTGTAAGAAAAGGCAATGTAGCAGCAAAGGAGGACTGCAGGTATTTGGAACACTTCTTAAAATGTAACTTACTTATGCCCTCAAGACTTTCATGGGCCCAGTCTCACAAATATATTACTTTAACTTGGTGATGGAGAGCTGCTATACATGTCTGACTTTATGGTTTGGTAGATTAAATAACAACCAGTTTGTGATGAACAGCACAGTTCCCATGGTAACTTGGTAGCCTGTGGGACATGTTCAGTTTGTATGTACTATGGCTTAGTAATTGGCCAAGAGCTGTTTCTTGAAAGGAAAGTAATTATCTGTGGAGAATAGTAGGGCTTTGTTTCAGTACCCTAAATACGCGCATTGCAGTTCACCAATAGTGGCCTGTAAAAGGCTCCAATCAGCTTCCCTATGTGCTCCTGACACTTAAAGCATTGTTGAATTTGTTGGACAATATGGTCTAAGAGCAGCTTGCACAGCTGCCTGGACCTGTCACAGAGCCTTCATTGGTGCTGGGCCCCATTCAAAAGTAGCAGCTTATTTGGGTCACTCAGTAAATAAGCTGGAGTAATGCATCTAGAGTAATATTTTGCTTTCACAATCTACATAGGCCTATTAGATGATGTACATTTCTCTTTTGTCCTTAAAAAGTAAAGGTAACAGACTTGGGTTGTGGCTCAGTGGTAGAGCACTTGCCTAGCATGTGTGAGGCACTGGGTTCAATCCTATGTACCACATAAAAATAAATAAATAAAATAAAGGTATAGTGTTGTCCATCTACAACTAAACATTTTTTTTAAAAGGTAGCATACTCCTGAATTTGTGTCACATTGCTTTTCAGCCTTCTGACATTCAGATGTCTTTCCAATAAGTCTGGTGTAACTACTTCTTGCTCGCTGGGTTTGATTAGCATAATGTTATTAATGTGATGGACCAGTGTAGTATCCTGTAAAAGGAAAAGGTGACCAAGAGCCCTATAAATTAAATTATAACATAGGACTAGAGAGTTGGTATCTCCCTCAGTAAGTCAGTGAAGGTGTTTTGCTGGCCTTGCTACCTAAAAGCAAATTGCTTCTGGTGGATTTTATGGGCAAGTCTGGAGAAAAAGGCATTTGTCAGAAAAATAGTTGCATATAGGTACCAGGGGATGTGTGAGTTTGCTCAAGGAATTGGGCCACATCTTTTACAACAGTTGAAATTATAATCACCTCCTGAGTAAGCTTATGGAAATCCATGTCCAAGAGCCTTCTGTAGAGCCTGAAGAGGCAAAATGAGTTGGGATGTGGTGGGAATTGGTAACCTTGTATCTTTTAAATCTTTTATGGTGGCAATAATTTCCACAATCCCTTCAGGAATTCAATATTGCTTTTGGTTTATTATTTTCCTAGGAAAAAGCAGTTCTAGTGGTTTTCACTTGACTTTCCCTGCCATATTAGCCATCACACCACAGATAAGGGAACCAATGTGGAGATTCAGTCAGTTGCTGAGTATGTCTGTTCCAAATATGTACTCTGGAATTGGGATATAACCACAGTATGGTTTGGGGAACCATGGGCCCACTGTGAGACAAACCTGAACTAAAACTTTATTGACCACTGTATTAGCATTCTCTATAGGAACAGAATCAACAGGAAGTATAATTATAAAAAAGGATTTATTAGGTTATCTTATGCCACCAGAAGCTGGATAGTCCACAATGGCCATCTGCAGGCTGGAGAGCTGGAAGAACCAGTAGCTGCACAGTCCACAGGCTGAGCCCCAGAACAATTACTGACAAGAGTCCACTTTGGAAGAGTGAAGAAAATAGAGTCCCATATCCTCAGATGATCATAGCAGCAGTCAAGAACCCGTTTCAGAAGAATTGAGCTTGCATCTGCTGCTGCTTCCTTGTTCTTCCAACTTTTATTCCATCCAAGCCATCAACCTATTGGTTGGTGCTGCCTACATTTAGGGACGGTCTCCATTTCAGTTGGCTATACCACATGTCAATCCTTTCTAGACACATCCTCACTGACACACCCATAAATCCCTTAATCTTCAGCATCTCTTAATCCAAATATCCACCCCCTTGTCAACTTGATATCCAAATATGACTCTTTTTTTTAAAGAGAGAGAGAGAGAATTTTTAATATTTTTTTTAGTTCTCGGCGGACACAACATCTTTGTTGGTATGTGGTGCTGAGGATCGAACCCGGGCCGCATGCCAGGCGAGCGCGCTACCGCTTGAGCCACATCCCCAGCCCCCAAATATGACTCTTTACATCACACTTAATCTCCAAATAAACACAACAAGGTTATAATTCCACCTAACATAACTATCCTTCCTACAACCGAATACACTAGTTCTTTCCCCAGAATAGAAGAATAAACAAAAACACTACTAATGTTAAGTCAATCAGTATTACTTTACAGAATGAATAACAAGAGAGTAACAATTATTTCCTCTTAATGCATTTGTTAAGTATGCCCAAACATATTCTTAGTGGAATAGGGAAGAATTATCAATGGCAATTACAATCCTCATTTCTGTAACTGGTCATGTGGCCATAGTTGGTATTTATGACTACATTCTTCTACTACCCATTCTGTATTTCCTCTACCTTCAACAACTACCTCAGTGGTCTTGGTTCTTTACCTAGAGGAGTGACCCACACCTTCATTCCTAAAGCGTCTAAGACATTTGTCATCTTGTCTGGATTGGGTTGTTGTAGTTTCCCATTGATCTTAATAAGGGGACAGAGTAATACCAAGAGACACCCTAAGGGATCTCCTGTACTCCAGGAGTATGCTTCCTTATCTCCATTGTGGAATAACAGTCCAATGTCCCCTTGATAATCTGGATCAATCATCCCCACCAGTACCATAACTCCTTTCATAGTCTGTTGACTCAGAGGCATGAGAAGCCCAAGTGTCCATGGTGAAGTCTTAACTTCCAGTTTAATGAAATCATTGTTGTGTCTCCAGGCAGAAGCATTTCTCCTGAAAGTAAGACTTCTAAGCCTACACAACATAAGGTTGCAGGGAAGAAGCAAAAGCTTTCCTTGTGGGTTATTAGGAGTAATGATGAATGAGTAGTACCATTCCTGTCTCACCCCTTGATTCCTGGACCTGTGAATTCTAGCAATAGGAGAGATAGTAACATAATGGATGCTGATTCAGAGTGTTCTGAAGGTTCTGAAGAACCTTGCCCTAGCCTGCAATGTATTACCACCTAACTGGTGCTGTAACTACAACTTCAAGAGTCCGTTCCATCATTCTTTGAAACCAGCTGCTTCAGGATGGTGGGGAATATGGTAAGACCAGTGAATCCCATGAGCATGAGCCCATTGCCTCACTTCTTTGGCTGTGAAGTGAGTTCCTTGGTCTAAAGCAATGCTGTACAGAATTGCTATACCAGCCACATGTATTTAGGCATGAATGGCTTGATCTTTGAGTCAAGCATATGCTACTGGCATGAAGAACCAGGTAGTATGATTATAAAAAGGGATTTATTAGGTTGGCTCATGTGACCAGAAGCTGAATAGTCCACAGTGGCCATCTGCAGGCTGGAGAGCTGGAAGAACCAGTAGCTGCATAGTCCCAAGAGGCCAAAGCCTAGAATAGGAGGGATCAATAGTGTAATCCTAGTCTAAGACTGAAGGCTTCTGGAGAATCACTGGCAGAGTACACTTTGGAAGAGTGAAGAAGCTAGAGTCCCATATCCTCAGATGATCACAGCAGCAGTCAAAAACCCGTTCCAGAAGAATTGAGCTGCTTCCTTGTTCTTCCAACTTTTATTCCATCCAAGCCATCATCTTATTGGTTCGTGCTGCCCATGCTTAGGGAGGGTCTCCGTTTTGGTTGGCTCTCTCACATGTCAATCATTCTCTGACACACCCATAAACTCCTTAATCCTCATCATCTCTTAATCCTATCAAGTTGACCACTACAACTACTGACTTTCCTACTCTTGACTAGTGGACTATAGTAATATTTTGTGTCTCCTGGAATTTCAGAGCCAGTGCTCAGTCGTCCCCCAAAGGTTGGATCCTTTCCTTTTCCCCAAAGCACAGTTACCCTTGTAAAAGGTCTTAGGTTCATTTGGAGGAGGCAGGGAGGAAAAATAACAGTATAAACTTTGGGCAGTATAGTGGGGTCCTTCCTTACCTGGACCCACCCTTCTTTTTATTCAAGATGCTCTAGGTCTGTAAACTAATACAAGTCAATTGAGGGGTCCTAACTCTGTTCTTATGGTTCAAGTTAGATTTTGGACCACTTGACTTAGACTCTTCTACTTATATAGAAGAAGTGGGAATTTAGTCGATATCCCATCTATTTCACTTCTAAGTACCACAATGATCAACTAGCAAACACCATAGGTCTCAGTCAGAGACCTACTCTGTCAGATTAGACCTACCTTGCATTTGGTGAGTGTCTCCACCTTGCTCCTACCACTTCAGGATCCAACTGCCACCATTGCATTTAGGTTCCCAAATTCAGTGGCAGCAGTTCCCACTGTCAGGTCTGGCCTACAGAGAAGAGTGATCAGAGCAGGGAAGGAAGCTGGGCTCCTCTCACAAATTTATTTCTCACAGTCATGGTGAAAGGTCTCTTCTGGCACTTCCCAAGATTGGTAAGTAGGTCTTAAATGACAAATCCATTTGAACATTCCAGTCTCCCTAAGCCTTTGGATACCTTCCCTTATATACTAATGCAGGTCAGGTATTTCAGCTTCACTTAGCATAGGCCATTTGGGGTTCATGTTTCAGCCAAGCAACCAAACCATTAGAAACCTAAGAGAGATGGTGATGGTAAATCAGGTCTGTTGTAAGACAGCTACCTCAGGGGATATCATTACCTTCCCCTGAGGCGAAGTAGGGTTAATTTTAAATCTCAATGTAGTGGCTGCTTCTATTTGCAAAGACTCATGAGAAGTTAGGAGTTCAGTGTCCTAGTCTTCATTGAGATCTTCCCATATGACTCTTATTCCAATTTCTAGAATCCCATTCCTTCTGTCAGCACTCTAACAGAAGATACCCTGTTTAATTGGGAATTAAATATTGCATTGTGATTTATCCACTCACAGGATGAGATTCCAAGTTTAGTTTTCAGCAATCTCAGTTCTGCATCTATAGAGGGTATGGGTTTCTTCTAGGGTGAATATAGATAATTTGGGGTTATTTATATGGTGCTTAAACTGGGGATTGAAATTTCTGAGCTCGTTTTTTTTTTCTTTCTCTATTTGGTCCAGCACAATTAGTATAAGTCAGCCAATCTCATTACACACTCATTGTTTTGACAAAAAATATTCAAAATTATATACATGGTCACCTTTGTACATATTTGATTAGAAGTATTCAGTGGTAGTATTTTATATATCACTGTGAACTATTCACTGCTATCTTTACTACTGGAAATAGAGTTATTAACACCTTTAACTCTAATCATATTAAAGAAATGATTCCAGAAACCTCAAAAACCAATTGAGAAGACTCATCCTTAAAATTATCTTCTAGAACCTATCAGTGCTAAAATCTGAATTTTCGTTCTCCGGAATTACAGGACCAATAGAATGTGTGTTGGTGGGAAGGGTTATGGAAGTAGAGATATTTGAGTAAAGGGAAGAAAGAAGAGTGATTTATTTTAAGGAGTTAGCTCACTCGATTTTAGAGACTGTCCTTGGAAAAGTTGTTGTTGTACTTAAGATTGTTGAAGGCATTCTGTAGGTAGAGCTCCATTTTTCTCAGTAGTGAAACTTTTTCTTCTACATTATGGAGGGCAATTTGCTTTACTCAAAGTCAACTTATTTAAAACTTAACCTCTTAAAAAAATATCATCACAACAACATCTGGATTGACGTTTGACCAAATACCTGGGTACTGCATCCTAGTCACGTTGACACAAAAATTAACCATCATACACTTGCTCCCAATTCATCTACTCATGGAAAAATGGTTGTGTATAACAATTTTTTCCAATGTACATATGGGCCTATATACATAGAAATATATCCAAGATTGGTAGATGTTTGTGGGGGGGTTATATCTATGTTGAAATACATACAGTGCATACATATGTAAATAATACATATGAATAGACATTTGAGAGAAATGTATATCAAAAGGTTAAATATTTTGATTTACAAAATCTTGATATGGGTATAACTCTTGAAATGCCCAGATTTAATGATTTGGAGTGTTAGATATTTTTTAAGATTCCTCTATATAATAAATTTTATTTTCTAATACAGTGCTCTCAACGTGTATAGAGCACACACAGTATAAGTCTAAATAATTCTAGTAACCAGTAGCACTTTTACACTTGTCCTGAGGTAATTTCTGCCATTCTAGTTTGTGAAATAAGGTACATATTCCAAATTCCTCTTAAGGAGCAAAAGCTTTTGATTAAAACATGTTGAAATAATTACATCTTAGATTTTACAATCAAAGAGGAGAACTGTTATATGCTGATCAGTATGTTGGACTGTTTAATTCAGATTTTTAAAGAGCGAGAAGAAGATCTGAGGCGTTTGTCTCGCCCATTGGAATGTTCTTGTTTCCGAACATCTATCTGGGATGAAACTCTCTATAAGGTGTGTATGTTTCCTGGGTTCTCTCATTTTAAGAGCATGAAAAAGAGCTAGAAGAATATTAACAAAATTGAAATATTTTAAACAATTTCATAGCCATCTTGATTTGTTGTACTAAAAAATGAAATAATCTGCAACAAATTGAAGAATACCAAACTTAACAGATTTTGGTTTTAATCCTACATTGGTCGACATTGTTACCAAATCATATTGAATTAGCCAGTTTGGGTATGATTAATTTGATACTGACTTTGTGAAAGCAGAAACTTTACTCACTGGCCATCATATATTTTGAACTGTCATGGTCTCAATTCTAACTGGAGTTGTATCTTGTATACAGGTACCTCTATATGATATAAACTAGTCTACCTAAGTTTGGGTAGTAGTAGAAGAAAAATACTTAGTGGAGAGACTGGAGAAGGGAATCTTAGGATGAGACATATTATTCCTAGAGTATAGTAGCTTCAACTTTCATGCCAGATTGGAGACCAACATTCTTTGAACCAGGATTGTTCCCCTTGCTGGAATGGATACCACACTGCTTGAAGTAATTATAGAGATTATAACAATAATTCTGTACGGATGAAGCTGAAATTACCTATTGGCACATAGGCTCCTGCTTCCTCCCTTTTTTCTACTGAGTGATTTAAGGACTGTCTCCTTTTGGATCCTCCTGTGGTCAGACCTTTCCTTCAGACTGCTTCTGGTATCCATTGACAAGTCTGACTCTGAGTGGCAAAGGATCCTTCCCTGTCATTGATAGCTAGAGCCTCAGTATCAACTGCATCTGACAAGTGTCTACAACCAGAAGCACAGAAACCTGACTTGCCAAGGAGAAAAGCCATTGGACTTTAAAAATAGCCATTTTTTAAAACTAATTCACTTTTTTCCCCAATATTATGTTTACCCAGCCTCACTCTAATAACATCATTTTGAGATACCTGTCTAGGAAGTACTGTTCTAGATTAATATGGGCCGAATTTCTCTCAAAGCCTTATTCCCATAGAACAGGTAACCGTGAATAAGGATGGACATGACGCACTGATAAGAACCAACTGCGGTGTGAAGGATGGCAATACATAACACGACCAAAGACAATTGGCTAATCACAACACTGCTGTGAGTGACAATGTCTCTGCTGTGGTTAGCTTTGGTGCCTTCTCCAAGGTAAATTCAGCAGTGACATTAACACCGACCTGGGAATTTGGAACCTGAACCCCTATGCCTAAGTAATAAAACTAAATGGATCAGAGACATGGCACTACTATCTCTTACATCAATGTTGCATAGAACTGACTTAAATTTTTATATTAAGTTTTATTCAACAAGCGCTCATTGCCTATCTACTTGATGCTGTTGCATACCCAGATGACTAAGATCAGATTCCTGCCGTCTAGTAGGGGAGAGAAGAAGAAAATACACCTAACCAGACAAATTGGAGTGAAAGTAAAGGAAGTATTATAATGGAAATACAAATAAAAGGGCCTTAAGAGACTAGAGGGAGGGTGTGGATAATTTCAACTGCTTACATTAGTCATACTCCTCTGGATAAAGTCAGTTTTAGGCAAACACAACGGACCTTTTGAAATTCTGTTGGATCAATAATTTTACACATGACAACAACCTTTGGGAATGATAATACCACTGGTTCTCTTGTAATGATATATTATACCACTGAGGGGAGGAGCCATTTGTCCATGTGGCTCTGATATTTTCACAAAATTGATTCTTGGATATATGTTTTATATAGCATTATTAGGTTCTTATCTTTAAAGAAATTTGCACTGTTGGATTTAAATATTTGTCAAAGGTCTAGATTAGAAGCTTTTTAACACAGTAGGTCATATTTTGCTACTTTTTTTTCCTAAGGCAACATAATGGCATTAATTCACCTGTTTAATTTTAATTATCAATGGAAAGAAGTTTCTCCAGCATTTCAAAAAAGTGTTTGAACTTAAAACTATTCAATTCAAGGGTAAAAATCAAATATAGCTTCATTTTCTCATTTCATTTGTGTTATATTTAATGTCAGTATTTGTTTGGGATTCAGTTGTCATCATGTTTTGCTGTTTATATGTGATGGTTTATAGTTTATTTACTCTTTTCAAAGGTCTGGGACTGGCTAACTGTTAGTAATATTACATTATGCTTCTGTTCTGTTAGGCTTGGTCCAGCATTGTTTATCAACTGATTCCCAATGTTCAGCAGCTGGAAATGAACTTAAGGAATTTTGCTGAAATTATTGAGGCTGATGAAGTACTTCTGTTTGAGAGAGCTACTTTTCTGGTAAGAACTTTTTGTTCTGAAGATATATTTCACACAGTACCTTCTATTCAGGAACAGAGAATAGCATGTTTCCCTTTTAGGAAGAACCTTTTTCTCTTGTCTCATTACTTCAGCATACTCAGCCCTATTTATAAAGTAATATTGTTGACAAGTGATCTGAAAGAAGTCCTTTGGTGTTTAGCTCCTTTGTAACTAGTAAACCATAGGTTTTTGCAGGTATACCCTATTAGGGGGTTTAGATTATTTCTGCTAATAACTATTTATTTGTGATGAAGTATGCCTATTTTCTCTTGAATTTTATTATGAAATTTATTGTATTGTCCTTTTGAGATAACTCTCTTCCCTCCCTTTTCTCCAAAAGGCTAAGGTGAAAACTGGAAGAGAAGTAAGGGTCAACTCAGTGATATAGCTAAGAGCAGATGGAGAATTAAAGGGGAAAAGATCCTTGTTGGTACTGTTACTTTTTGTATAAATTGAACTTAGCAACTATATTAGACCCTACTGTTTTTTTTTGTATAGCCCTGAATAGAGGATACAAAAGCTAGTATTATCTTTATAAATAAAATGTTTAAATACCAGTGATAGAAAATGATGTCCCAACACACTGCATAAAAAAGTAATTGTTAACTAGCTTAGGAAATGTAACTCTTAAGAGCAGCTCCCAGTAAATAATTTGTTTCTGAGTTCTACCACTGCTTGGTAATTTTAGACATTTCTTAATCTCTCTGAGCTTGTTTCCCCTTTTTTAAAATGGAGATAATACTATCTGTATCATAGGTTTATCATGTTCATTAAAATGGGGCATAGTAACATTAAGCATCTATCACAAGCTTTGACATAGGTGAACTATTAAATGTTGGTTCCCTTTGCTGCTGTGTCAACTGAGGGCAGAAAATATAAAGTACAATTTCTCTTTTCCTTTGTAGAAATATTACTTATAGCCATAGCAGCACTGTGGAGCCATTCTTCCTGCTAGCTGATATAGCTGAGGCAAGGAGTCGTAACTAGAGTGACTTTCTGCCTCAGTCCAGTGGCATGTGTTATGTGCCTGAAATTACTTCTCCGAACCAGTTTTTTTTTTCCTGCTAGTGTGAATGGCAGCAAACAAGTAAACTATTCCATCTGTCTCAGTGTGCATGGCACAACAGGACTCTGCTTCAGCAGTATTACCATGCTATATCTACTACACAAGGTCTTAGAAGATAATGTTAGTAAGCTCTCTATTATTCACTGACAGTAATAGGTAGCTTTTGTTTCTCTTGATGACCAAGTTTAAATGTGTTTGGGCTGGGGATGTGGCTCAGTGCTAGAGCACTTGCTTAGCATGTATGAGGCACTGGGTTCGGTTCTCATCACCACATATAAACAAATAAAGCTTCATCAACAGTTAAAAAAAAGTTTAAATGTAATTGACCATTTTTACTGAGGGGAGTAAGTCAAGCAATGTGGATCTGTCCTGCTCTTTATATACAAATTAAATGTTGAAAGTTTCATGTTACCTCAGGGTATTTCCCTGAGAACTTTATTTTGGCAATTGACTCAGTTTTGCTTCCTATTATAAACTTTGCATTTGGCCTGTAGGATACTTGTATGATTTACTAAAATCTCAAAGTGTTAGGAAAAGTATTTTCAGCTGGTGTTGGTGTTTATCCTGAATAGATTCATTTAAAAATAGTTCTCAATGGTTAGAATTATCTAGATAAGCTTTTAAAATATAATTCCCAAAGCTACTTGATTATAGACTTCATTAAATTTAAATATAGTAATTAAACCTCAAGAGTTGTTATGTATTTTATTTTCCTTGTTTTGTATGTTTTTAAAATAAAAAATCATCCTGTGAAACATTGAAATAAGGTGAATATTTAATGATTAAATGTTGATAATTAAAAATTAAATTAAAAATTGAGAATGAATATCAGTAAACCAAAATACAGATGCTCCTTGACTTGGGATGGGTTTGTGTCCTGATAAACCCACCATAAGTTGAAAATGCATTTAATGTACCTAATGTACCAAACATCATAGCCTAGCAACACAAGTAACACTGAAAAGTTTCTGTTGTTTACCCTTATAATGTATCTCATGGTTAACTGTGAGTTATGGCTCTCTGCTGCTGCCCAGCCTCACAAGAGTTTGTCAGTATCACATATCCTTAGTATGGGAAAATTTGAGATATTGTTTCTACTGAATTCCTATCACTTTAACACCATTATAAAGTCAAAAGTTGAACCATGATAAGTCAAAGACTATATGTAGAATACTTAAATGATTTAATAAAGTTATAACCAAACAATACTGAATAGACCATCTGGATGGATATTGAAATCACATGCAATCTTAACAAAGATATGATACAGACAGGAGAAGATGGTAAACCAGGTGGTCAAGAAACTAACAGATGTCTACTTCAAGTAGCAGCAGAGGGTTATATGAATATTTTGCATGGATTCAAAGAACAATGTTCATTTTCACAGGTGATTTCTCATTATCAGTGTAAAGAGCAGCGTGATGCTCATAGATTTGAGAAAATCAGCAACATTATTAAGCAATTCAAGCTGAGCTGCAGGTAAGAGATCTTATAGGAATGATACATTAATTTCTGGGAAAATTATCATTTTTGAGAAATACAAATAACTATAGTTGTTGACTAAACTTATATGTTCACAATGGTTGCTTTAATCAAAAAGAAAATTGAACTCTAAGGGAGCCTACAGTTGACTAAAATACAGATCCTTGTCCTTTCATGCAAACTCAACTAATCCAGAAGCATCTGAGAAATATTCAAGCAAAATACCCTTTCAACGTGTTTAGTATTATTTGGGAAGAAATAAACTGAGAATATCCAAGAGAGTTTTGAAAAGAAAGAAAGAATTTGCCGTACTAAATAACAGAATTGACTATAAAACAATAGTAAGTAAAATAGATACTGATTCAGAAATGATAACAGAAGAGAGTTTAGAAATGTCAAATTATGATGTATCTGGTTTGATTGAATAAGATTTGAGTCTTGGGTATTACAAATAGAGGGAAAATGAATGGCTAAATATCATAAATAAGTAAAGATTTAAAAATCAAATTCTTACCTGATAAAAACTTGATGCTTGGAGAGTGGGGATCAATTTGCCCACTTTACATCTTAGTATACTTTGAGACTTTCTAGAGTGTTTACACTAACATTTTGAAGAAGAAATAGCAAATAACAAGCAAATACAGTTGCCTTGTTTGTTTTCAAAGAAATGGGGTAATTTCTTGAATATAAATGTAACATCAAACAGATATAAGTATTAATTGCCAAGATAGGGAAATTCCAAATAAGGATGCTTCTTAAATATTAAAGAAGTCATTTGTAACATGATTTTTCAACATAGATCTAGGTCTAAACCTATTTTCATTTCTCAGTCAATATAAAGTCCTAGCCTAATTTTCATTCC
This sequence comes from Spermophilus citellus, assembly GCF_964194105.1. Taxonomy (NCBI): domain Eukaryota; kingdom Metazoa; phylum Chordata; class Mammalia; order Rodentia; family Sciuridae; genus Spermophilus; species Spermophilus citellus. Next base: position 47,408,860 of record NC_138190.1, read on the forward strand.
AGTCACTCTGAAACATGTTAAATTCAATTTTAGACTTTCCTTATAAACTCTCAAGGGATAAATTAAGGTATATTAATACTATAAAAATGTTTAACCTAAAAGATAAGAACTTCTTATATTGTTATTATTTTATTCTTTTCTTCTGTAGCAAGCTGGCTGCCTCTTTCCAGAGTATGGAAGTCAGAAACTCTAACTTTGCTGCTTTCATTGACATCTTTACATCTAACACTTATGTGATGGTTGTGATGTCTGATCCATCCATTCGTAAGTTTAAACTTAAGATGACATCATTTCAAATCTACATATTCTCTAAACAATTGCCCTAGAGGTATTATTGTACAAGATATTTTAAAATTATTTTACAGTGGGGTTGGTCATACAACAATATGAAAGTACTTAATTGCATTCAACCATACACTTAAAATGGTTAATGTGGCTGATATGTTGGCACATACCTGAAATCCCAGTGGCTCAGGAGGCTGAGGCAGGATCCTGAGTTCAAAACCAGCCTCAGCAAAAGCAAGGTGCTAAGTAATTCAGTGAGACCCTGTATCTAAATAAAATACAAAAGAGGGCTGGATGTGGCTCAGTGGTTGAGTGCCCCTAAATTCAGTCCCTGGTACCCCCGCCAAAAAAAAAAAGGTTAACATTGTAAATTTCATGTCATGTATATTTTAACACACTGAAAAAAACCAAGTAACAGTGGTAGACACATTTTGAAGCTGAAAACAATTTTGCCTCTAGGATATTGTGTTTTTCTTCATGGGAACTTCAGAAAACAAGTGACTAAATCAAGGAATTTTAAAGAGAACTGAAATCCATGATTTATGCTTCATATGTATAGATTTTATTTATTTATTGGTTCTTTTTAGTTATACATGATAGCAGAATCCATTTTGACATAATTATATAAGCATGGAATATATCTTATTCTAGTTAGGATCCCATTCTTACTGATGTACATGATGGTGATATTCACTGTGTTATTTTCATATATGTACATGGGAAAATTATGTCAGATTCATTCCTTTCCTTTTTCTATCCCTCCTCCCTTCCCTCCATTCTTCATTGTCTAATCTACTGAAATTCTTTTCTTCCCCTCACTTCCCCCCATTATTGTGGGTTAGCTTCCACATACCAGAGAAAACATTCGACCTTTAGCTTTGTGGGACTGGCTAATTGAATTTAGCATGAGAGTCTCCAGATCCATCCAGTTTTTGGCAAATGTCATAAAGTAATTCTTCTTTATGGCCGAGTAATATTCCATTGTGTATATATACTACATCTTCTTTATTCATTCATCTGTTATAGGACAACAAGGCTGGCTCTGTAGCTTAGCTATTGTGAATTGAGCTGCTATAAATAGTGATGTGGCTGTATCAGTGTAGTATGCTGATTTTAAATTCTTTGAATATGTAATGAAGAATGGGTCAAATGGTGGTTTCATTCCAAGTTTTCCGAGGAATCTCCATATTGCCTTCCAGAGTGGTTGCACAAATTTTCAGTCTTACCATCAATGTTCATCCATATCCTCAGCAACATTTATTTTTACTTGTATTCTTGATAGTTGCCATTCTGACTGGAATGAGATGAAATCTCAGTGTAGTTTTAATTTGCATTTCTCTAATTACTAGTGATGTTGCACATTTTTCATATATTTGTTGACCATTCGTATTTCTTCTGTAAAGTGTCTGTTTGGTTCCTTTGCCCATTTACTGATTGGGGTTTTTTATGTTAAGTTTTTTGAGTTGTTTATATATCCAGGAAATTAATGTTCTAACTGGGGTACAGGGGCAAAGAGTTTCTCCCATTCTGTAGGCTCTCATTTGTTTCCTTTGTTATAAAGAAGCTTTTTTGTTTGATGCCATCCCGTTTAGATTATTGATTTTACTTCTGTGTACGAGTCTTGTTAAAGAAGTCAGTTCCTGAGTTGATAAGTTGGAGTGTTGGGCCTATATTTTTTCTATTATGTGCAGGGTCTCTGGTCTAGGTTCTTGATCCACTTTGAGGTGAGTTTTGTACAGGGTGAAAGATAGGGGTTAAATTTTATTCTACTATGTATGAATTTCCAGTTTTCCCAGCACCATTTGTTGAATAGGCTATTGTTTCTCCAATGTATGTTTTTGGTGCCTTTGTCTGGTATGAGGTAATTGAATTTTGGGGGATTTGTTTCTGCATCTTCTATTCTGTTCCATTATGGTCTTCATGTCTGTTTTGGTACGAATACCATATTGTTTTTGTTACTATATCTCTATAGAATAATTTTAGGTCGGGTATTATGATGCCTCCTAATTTGCTTTTCTCGCTAAGAGTTGCTTTGGCTATTCTGGGCTTCTTATTTTTCCAAAAGAATTTCATGACTGCTTTTTCTATTTCCATGAAGAATGTCATTGAAATTTTGATGGGAATTGAATCTGTATAGTTCTTTCAGGAGTATGGCCATTTTGACAATATTCTGCCTATCCAAGAACATGGGAAGTCCTTCCACATTCTAAGGTCTTCTTAAATTTCTTTCTTTAGAGACTTTAGAGTTATGTTATAAATTTTTCAAAGGATGGTCCACATAACCTCTAAACTTTCAAATGCTGGACAATTTTATGTCATTGTATATTACTATGTGCTACATTCCCATCTTTCTGTTATGGGCATGAAGGGAAGTGTAATAGCCTTATCTATTTCAAACATTGAGATAAAGCTTTCTGCAATATTTCTAGAAATTTAAATTATCTATTACCTACTGGCTTTTCCTACATTAGGCTAATATTAAAACATAAAATAATGGGTTTTATTCTTTAGTCCCAAACCAAAATTTTAGAAATTTTGTGTTTAGAATATGAGCCAATCTTCAGAAAAATTAAACCTTGATAACTTGGAAGTTCCTTTTCCTATATGTTCTCTGTGACATACATTGAAGGATTTGGCTCTCTTTTGTCTGTTTTGTTTTTACTAGTGTTTACTAGTTAAACACTCCTTTGGCTCCCCATATTTATTCTGTTGTGTATCTCCCCACTCCTACCCTCAGCTTCTGCAGCTACTCTGATCAACATCCGCAATGCCAGGAAACATTTTGAAAAGCTGGAAAGAGTGGACGGACCAAAGCAGTGTCTTCTCATGCGCTAAACATTGCTGAATACTATTTCACACAAAAATTAAAACACTGTTTATTAATTAATCTTAGTGTTGTATTAATATGTGTAGGCCCCGAAATGTTGTAATGTGTACCACTTCTGTATTCCTTCTCTATTCCCCAGTCTTAATGTTTAACCTTGAATGCTATTTACTCAAATAGCCAGTGAGGAGTTAGGTGAATTGTCTATGAAGTTGGTGTGACATAAAAGTAGTATATATGTAAGTGTTCTGATAACCTGGTTCTAATAGTGTTTAAGTGTCCTATAACCTGGTTCTAATAGTGTTTAAGTGTCCTATAACCTGGTTCCAATAGTTGTGTATGCCAAAGCCTTTCCCAGCATCCTCTTGTATTCCGTATTAGATAGTAACCTATAAGTTTGAAATATTACTGTTTTCCTCAGCATGCATTAAAATATTCCTTAACTTCAACTGTAAATAAACTTTTGCTGTTAGGGATTTCAGTGTCTGGTTTTTTTTCCCTTGTTTCTTTACCTCTATCCTAAGAGCAAAGGAATTTCATACTTATCCTAGTGAAGGTGACAATGATGGATGGAAGAATGGAGCCAAATTTTAGCCTTAAAGCTAGACAGAAAAGTTTAGATATACAATATCTAAATGCATTCGGAACTAGGAAACCATTGTGGACAATTGAGCAGGAGAATTATGTGAAAGCAATTTTGAAAGAAAATTTGTCAAGATTATGTGGACTAACAACAGTTGGGGAAGCTGTTAGTAATCTGAGTCCATAGTATCTGGATTGAAAGTCTGTTGCGGAATACAACTCAAGAAGGAATAAATAATAAGTGGAGGGGAAATAGATGAGGATTTAGGAGATGAAATCTTTCTTCAAGGTCCAGCAGTGGTTAATTTTATATATTCCATAGCCCCTCTTGGGATTTAACTTCATTATTCTATAGTCAAACTTTATAAAACCTTTTATAAGCTGGGAGTTTGTTATGGTTTGGATGTGAGGTGTCCCCCAAAAGCTCATGTGTGAGACAATGCAAGATTCAGAGAAGAAATGATTGGGTTATGAGAGTCTTAACCCAATCAGTGAATTAATCACCTGATGGGATTGAGTGGTAACTGAAGGCTGGGGTATGGCTGGAGGAGATTGGGCATTAGGGGCATGGCTTTGGTGTATATATTTTGTATCTGTAGAGTGGAGTCTCTCTTTCTTTCTGCTTTTTGATTATCATGTGAGCTGCTTCTTTCCACTATACTCTTCCACCATGATGTCCTGCCTCACCTTGAGCCCCAAGGAATGGAGCCTGCTCTCTATGGACTGAAACCTATGAAACTGTTAGCTCCCAAATGAACTTATCCTGCTCTATAATTGTGCTGGTTGGGTCTTTTAGTCAGAGTGGCAAAAAAGCTGACTAATACAGAAATTGGTACCAAGAAGTGGTGTTGTTGCTGTGACTAACCTGACTGTGGTTCAAAGATTTTTGAGCTTTTGGAATTGTTGAGAGAAATTTTGAGATTTTTAGCAGTGCTAGCTGAAAATGCTTTAGGTTGTCGTAAGCAGAGCTTAATGGCAAATTCTGGTGGGAGCTCAGAACATCAAAATGCCAGTAGTACTGTGGACAGTGAAAACAGTGCTCAAGAGGATCTATAGGAAAAGTTAATTGGACTAGAGGCCATTCATGTTATGTTCTGGCTGAGAAGTTGTCTGTATTTTGCCTGTGTCCTGAGACTTTTTTTTTTTTTTTTTTTTTGAGGCTGACTTAAAAGTGATGGATTTCTTAATCTGGCAGAAGAAATTTCTAGATAGCTTAGCATTCAGGCCATGGCATGGATATTGCTGACACCTTTTAGTCAAATTAATTGTGATATTCAGGAGAAGAAAGCGGAGCAGAAATATTTTAAAACTTGGACTGGAAAGGCAAGAGTAAAACTGTGGCTAAGGAATTTGCAGTTGTTAAAGGCATTACTACCTCTAAAGAAATGCTAAAGACTTTTTCCAGAGACTAGAAGAAAGATGGCTTGAGGGCACCTCAGGAACTGGCAAGATCACACCCACCTCAGGCTCAAGGGAGTAAAAGTGAAAATTCTCATGAGCCCAAAGAAGTAACCTTCTTGAGCAAGGGGACCTAGGAAGTTTCTTAATCATTCTCAACTACTCAGGCCCTCAGAGGCTTCTGGCCCAGGGTCCCAGAAGGCTTGGCTGTGGCTTGAGATGGCAGCAGACTTTGGCATCAAAAACACATGGTGCTGGTTCTGCAGGAATGCAGGAAGCTGGAGTTAGGGGTTCATGGAGGCTTCCACCAAGATTTCAAAGAAGGCCTGGGAGGCCAGGCAAAGTATAGGAGGGTCAGAGTTCGTGCAGGCAACCCCTGAGAGGGTGATACATGGAGATGTGAGGAGAAAACCAAAACTGCAGTGGAGACCCCAAAGTTTAAGAAATGCCAGTGCTATGGAATTCCCTCTAAGGAAGGCTGCAGGAATTGAGTGAAGTTAAGCCAACAGAAAGGCTACTTGGGCTGCAACTAATAAGGCCCACAGGGGCAGAGATACCCAAGTGCTTTAGAGAGGACATTAAGATGTACTCTGGATGCCAGACACAGAACACTAGAATTTATTTGCCCAGCTGAATTTCAGTCTCACTTTGGTCTTATCCCTTCTTTCTAATGCCCCTATTTTGCTGAATGGGAATGTTTACTCTGTATCATTATATATTGGATATTTGTAAATTGCTTTGAATTTTACAGGAGCTTACAATGTGAGATTGCCTTGAGCCTCAGAGAAGACTTTGGACTTGAATTTTGAGCAATCTCGGAACTGTTGACTAAGGGGGCTCTTGGGAATGGATTAAATATATTTTACATTGTCAGGTAAGTGTGAACCTTTGGGGGCCAGAGATAGAATGTTATAGTTTGGATGTGATGTATCACCCAAAAGCTTATATGTGAGACCTTGCAAGAAGATTCAGAGAATAAATGACAGGGCCACAAAAGACTTAATCCAATCAGTGAATTGATCACCTGATGGGATTAATTGAGTGGGAATTGGAAGCTAGGGTATGGCTGGAGGAGGTGGGGCATTAGGGGCGTGGCTCTGGGGTATATATTTGTATCTGGTGAGTGGAGTCTCTGCTTTATGAAAATCATGTGAGCTGCTTCCTTCTGCCACAGTCTTCCACCATGATGTCTGCCTCACCTTGAGCCCTGAGGAATAGAGCCTGCTGTCTATGGCCTGAGACCTCTGAAACTGTGAGCCCCGCCCAAATAAACTTTTCCTCCTCTATAATTTTACTGATTGGATCTTTTAGTTACAATAGTGAAAAGCTAATACAGAGTTTCATTTAACTTTAGTCCCCTAAAGAAAAAATGAAGTACTGTGGACTGCAAGAAATGGAGTGTGAGAACACTGACTACATTTACTTAAAGCCCTAACCAATTCAGTTTCCATTAATGAGATAACAAAACTATCTCTTTCTCTCTCTCTCTCTCTCTCTCTCTCTCTCTCTCTCTCTCACACACACACACACACACACACACACACGTACACACATACACAGGGAATCTATAGCACAGTAGACTCATTTCTCCTGTTATGTCATAAGAAAACTTCTTCATGACTACCAATCTCTCACCTTTCCCTGTCTTTTTTTTTTTTTTGTGTGTGTGTGTGTTTATTGAGTCTCTTTTTTTTGTTTTGTTTTCTTTTTTTTTTTTATTGGTTGTTCACAACGTTACAAAGCACTTGACATATCATACTCCATACATTTTTTAGTTTATTATTTCCAATAGAAGGATAATTAGAGTTTTCACTGAGCAGCAAGGAACATGTTTTTCAGGTAGCCTACATTATATAGTCTAAGAATCTCAAGTCTTAAAAGAACTCATGGGACTAATTTTATCAATAGCTATGTTCATAAATTCTGCAGGAGAGTTTTAAGTAGATTTTCTAGATTCTTTAACCTCTTAGCATTTAGGAATATGAAAACAGCAAATGAATAGTGCTCTGTTCTGTGACTAATATGATTCATGATTTGGCATGTTCATATTATCTTTAGTATCCAGGGTGAGATTTAGAAGGAGCCACTTATGTCTTTTTTTTAAAGTTAGATGAATAGAAAAATCATAAACATATCATTTCCATATTTACCACTCCTTGCTCAGATTCTACTTATAACTTCGACTGGCGGGTGTATTGCTAGGATGAAAGGCTAGAAAATAAGATCATGGTTTGACTTAATACTTATTTTTGCGATTGCCAGCTGACTTTCTTTGTCATTGAAGACAAAACATTTCAAGATATAAATTTGTTCAACGCCACATAGAGACTGAAGTAAATGTAGGTAGGTAGTAAAGGCATGTGCACAGAAACATGGAGCCAAGAAACCAAAATTATGATTAGTGATATAATGAAGTGATTCTTTTTAATAGACCATGTTAACCACGTGAGTAGTACAGGGCGGTGGTTCTCAAAACTGTAATGAGAATCACTTGGAGAGGGCTTTATTTAAACAGGTGCCATACCCTTACCCTAAGAGGCTTAAATCTTAGTAGTTCTGAGGCAGGCATTTCTATTAGGTCAGGTTCCTAAGTGATGCTGATGCTGATCCTACTGATCCAAAGACTATACTTCGGAAATCACTGTTTTAAGGGGAAAAGAAGAAAATGTAGATGTGGGAGCAGGTGTGAGAAAACATGTTCACCAGATAAGTTGAAGGTATATAATTATATCAAGAAAATTTTGTTTTATATTATTGGTTCTCAAAATGATCTAAAAATTTGAGATTGAGGAACATTGTTTTAAACAAAAGCAATAACTTGAAAGTTTGATTTCACAAGTAATATGTTGCAAATGAAAATTGTTGCTAGTATAAGGAGGATATGGATACTGATTTGTATAGCGACTTAGCTTTTTCCAATGTCACCCAGCTTTATCTGATGACTCAGTACAGTAACAAGAAAGTTGGGCAGGTTGCCAAATGAAAATAGTGTTTCCTTTAGTAGAGTTCTTACTCAATCTCAGGTTGTAAGTACATTATGAGGATTATATCATTTAATCAACACAAGAACCCCATTTTGCAAATGAGCAGACTGGGCTCCAGAAAGGATAAGAAATTTCCCTATAGTTATGCAATACTGGTGAAGCTGGGATTTGAACTCAGGTAATCTAACTCTAGAGCTTGTGCACTTAACCTGAAGTTATATGCTCTTCCTGAACTTCATAGCCTACTTAGGATGCAGTGGAGAGTATGAGGTGCACTCAGGTGTGGTAGTTGACTGTGAGACTATCTCAGTGTTAACTACTATATGAATAGTGAAACAAACTTGCAAATAAATTTTAACTCCTGTTTTCACTGGGAGTCTGCCACATGCATTAGGAACTTTGCTACAATAGGCATTGCAAAGCAAAGTCATCAGGAAAAACAAAATAAAAAAAAAAAAAACAAAAATCTTAGCTTGAAGAATTTAGGTCAAATTTAATCAGTTTTTCAGTATTCACAGATTTTCCACCTGAATTGGGCTACTGTGAGGAATTATAGATGCTATTTCTCTAGAGCCCTTTAAAAAGAGCAGAGAGAAAGTGTTACTTTTTCAGGTATCCTATTACAATGCATTACAAAGTCAAGTTTATGATTTTCCACTTAGATTCCTAACCTTCCTTAAAAAGCAGGAAGGTAATCAGGACCTCCCAGTCTTTAGGCCTCACTAATGAAATTGTTTGCCTCGTTAATGTAGTAAAAAAAATATTTTGTCCACTCCTGTTGTGTTTCTGATACTATTTTCAGAGTCCAGGATATAGGAGTGAATGAAACAGCTCATGGAGCCTGTATTCTAGTAAGAGGAGACAGACAAAAGCCAAGTAAGTAAACATACTATATATTAGAAGAGGTAAGTAATATAAAGAAAATTAAAACAGCAATAGAAGAAGGTGTTGGGGTAGGCTAGCCACCCATATATATCCACATTCTGATCCCTGGAACCTATGAACATGTTATGTTGTGAAGCAAGGAGAAATTATGGTTGCAAATGGAATTAAGGCTACTAATAAGCTGTTCCTAAAATAAGAAAATAATCCTGGATTATCCAAGTAGCCCAGCATAAAACAAGGGCCCTTTAAATATAGACAGGGAACTGGAGAGTCAATGTCAAAGTAACTGTGAGAAAAGTTCAACTCCTTGTTCATGGCTTTGAAGATAGAGGCAGAAAGCCATAAGCCAAGAAATGTGAATAGTCACTAGAAAGTGGAAAAGGCAAGGAAATATCCATTCTCTTCTCCAGCCTCAGGAAGGAAACAGGCCTGCTGACGCCTGCATTTTAATCTAGTGAAATCCACATCAGACTTTAACCTCCAGAACTATAAGATAATAAATTAAGATTGTTTTAAACCATTAAATTTCTGGTAATTTATTAGAGCATCAATAGGAAACTGTACTAGGATTCTGCAGAGAAAGAAAGTCAATAGGATATGTATGTGTAAAGATTCATTATAAGGACTTGGCTCACATGATTGGAGGCTAAGAATTCCCAAGGTCTGCAGTTGAGAAGCTGGGAACCCACAGGACCTAGTAGTGTTCCAATATGAGTCTAAAGACCCGAGAAGCAGGAAAACTGATGGTCTAAGTTCCAGTCCAAACGTTGGTAGCTTCAAGACCCAAGAAGAGCCAGTAATTTTTTTTTTTTTTTCACATCCGAAGGCAGGGAAATGCTGGCGTTTCAGCTTACAGCAGTCAGGCAGGAGGAGTTCCCTCTTATGAACAAGGTCATCCTTTCTGTTCTATGCGTGTCTTCAGCTGTTTGGATGAGGCCCACCCACATTAGGGAAGGCAATCTGCTTTTCTCAGTCTACCAATTAAAACATTATTCTCATCCATAAACACCCTCACAGACACACCTAAAATGATGTTTGAACAAATATCTGAGCACCTTGTGACCCAACCACATTGAAACATAAAATTAATCATCACAGAAACTTTTATTAAGGAGATCAGAGGTAGCTTCCATGATAGGATCAAATTTGAACAAATACTGGAATAAATGAGAGAAGGAGCCATGTATATATCCAGGGAAAATTTTCTAGGTAGAAGAGAGAGCAACTACAAGGCTCCAAGCTGGGAGAGTTTTGAAATATTAGAGGAGCAACAGCAAAGTCAGCATAACTAGACTGTAACCAAAAGTAGTGAGAGAAATAAGAGGTAAGGTGGAGTGATGAGATAAAGAAGTAGTGGAAGGGAAAGACTGGGGCCCTTTAGCCAATTGTAAAGATGTTGATGTAGTTTCCAGTAAGATGGGAAAACCACTACAGAGTTTTAAGCAGTGGAATGATGTGATCAGACTTACTTTTTGAAAAAGATCAAAGCCAAAGAATAGAGTATTTGTAGATAAGAGTAAATGTTGGGTGACCAGTGAGGAGGTTATTATGGTAATAAGTGGGAAATGATGGTGGTTTGGAAGCAGTGGAGATTATGAGAAGGGGTAGGTTTCTGGGCTAAGTTTCTAAGATCCATCATATTTTCTTTTTGAAGAGTATAAGGAATCAGATAACACCAAGGTTTTGGGCTTAAGCAACTGGGTTAATAGAGGTGCCAGAGACTTGAGAATGCTGAGGGAGAACGTAGCTTGAGAAAGAGTTGGGAGTTTTGGTATCTCGAAGTAAGCTTGAGATGCCTATGAATACAATTGTGTCTGCATACTCAGTATTAATCTTGAATTCAGGAAGGATTGATTGAGCCTAGATATTCAAGTTTAGTTTAACATTGGATGAGAACAACTTAAGAGTGAGTACAGGTAGACAAAATAATTAGGCTGTTATTTTAAAAAGTATTTGAAAGCCAGCTATTGCAGGGAGGAAATGATTTGCCAAAGTATTATAATAAATGGCTGTAGTTGTAGAATTTTAGACCCCTGTAAGGAAAAATGTATTCTCATTTCTGTAAAAGTGTGAAGGGCAGTGTTTCCTTAAGTCTACTTTCAGCCCCATATATGTCTGTAATGCTGAATGCCTACAACAATAATCACAGCTAATATTTACAGATCTGTTAATATATATCAGGCACAGGACCTAAATATTACTTACATATACTAATTTACTTAAATGTCATAGCAGCCCTATGAAGTATGTAATGTTATCACCATTTTGCATGAAAAAAATGGAATAATTTGCACAATAATCAAACTTCCCTACAAACATTGTAAATGTATTTTATAATTTTCAAATGTATATTTTTTGTTCTCAACAGTCTTGTGAGATGGATAGGGAGGGTAGTAGTACAATTTTATAGTTAAGATCAATGAGTGACAATGAGGTTGTGATATATCCAAAGTCACAAAGCTAGTGAAGAGTGTAGCTGGAACTCACACCCAATTCTACTGATTTCAAGCCAACTTTGTTTAATTTGCACTGTCCAATAGAATTTCCTGTGATGATAGAAATGTTCTATATCTGTTCTCTTCAATATGGTAGTCACTCAACACGTGGCTATGGAACACTTGAAATGTGGCTAGTGAAACCAAGCAACTAATTGTTTGTCATTAAATTTGAATGTATATATAGCCATTGTGACAAGTAAATAATATATTGGACCGTACAGCTTAAAAATATTTATAAATCATTAACAAAGTAAGATTATAGGAAATATTACTAGGGTATCCCTTTATCACTACATCAAAGATGGACCCTGATGACTTTTTCCATCTGTATCAAAGATGGTTAATCTTATATTATTTCAAAATATAGAAAAAGATGATATACTCTCCAGTTTGATGAGATAAAATAAAGTCTTTATCCTGAAACCCCAAAATAACTTCATAACAAATTAAAATTTTCAGGCTGATCATAATTTATGAATATTTGGCAAACCACATATTAAAAGGATTCAACACAATCATCAAATAAAATTATCAGCTTGAAATTGTTACAACAGAATGGTTATTTGAATACACAAAATAATCTTTGGTATATAGAAAAAAAATTGAAAACTAAAAGTACAGTATATGATACACACAGAATTTATGTAAACCACCAATGTTTACTCTAGCCCTATTAAGCATTTGCATGGCCTCCTCCCCTCAAGTTTAGAATGGTTCTAGCAACTTTCTTTTAACAAATACAATTTGGCAAAAATGACAGGATGTTACTTCTGAGATTAAGATACAAAAACTGACTTCTGCCTTGTTCTCTTTCTCACATGTTTATACTGAAGAACTGAGGGTAACTTCTGGTCAACAGCTAGGAAGAAACTGGGACCTCACAAAGTTGTCGAGTCCTTCCAACAACCACATGAGTGAGCTTGGAAGCAGATCCTTTCTTAGCATAGCTTTCAAATGAAACTACAGCCCCAGCCAACATCATGATTTCCAGCTTATAAGACACCTGAAGGCAGAGACATTCAGCTGAGCCATAATTAGTTTCTTTACCTACAGAAAGTGTGAGATAATAAATACTTATTGTTTTAAGCCCTTAAGTTTTAGTGTAACTTTTATTCAGCAATAAATAATGAATACGTATTTATTTATTTATTTATTTATTAAATGCACGATAACAGTGGAATGCATTACAATCCTTATTACACATATAGACCACAATTTTTCATATCTCTGTATATAAAATATGTTCACGCCAACTTATGCCATTATATGTGTACTCTTTTGCATTACAATTTTTAATACACATATATACCACAATTTTTCATATCTCTGTTTGTATATAAGGTATGTTGGCTCCAAATTCAAATATTTGTACATGTATTTTGTATAATGATGACTATCACATTCCTACCATCCATGCTAATCCCCTTCTCCCTCCCTTTCCCTCCCACTCCTCTTCCCTATCTAGAATTAATCTAATCCTCCCATGCTCTCCCTCCCGACTCCACTATGAGTCACCCCCTTATATCAGAGAAAACATTCAGCATTTGTTTATTTGGGATTGGCTAACTTCACTTAGCATTATCTTCTCCAACGCCATCCATATACCTGCAAATGCCATGATTTTGTTCTTTTTTAGTGCTGAGTAATATTCCAATGTGTATAACTGCCACATTTTTTTTTTATCCATTCATCCATTGAAGGACATCTAGGTTGACTCCACAGTTTAACTATTGTGAATTGTGCTGCTATAAACATTGATGTGGCTATGTCCCTGTAGTATGCTGTTTCTAAGTCCTTTGGGTATAGTCCAAGAAGAGGAATAGCTGGGTCAAATGGTGGTTCCATTCTCAGATTTCAAAGGAACCTCCATACTACTTTCCAAATTGGCTGCACCAATTTGCAGTCCCACCAGCAATGTATGAGTGTACCTTTTCCCCCGCATCCTCGCCAACACTTGTTGTTGCTTGTCTTCATAATAGCTGCCATTCTGACTGAAGTGAGATGATATCTTAGAATAGTTTCGATTTGCATTTCTCTGATTGCTAGAGATTATGAGCATTTTTTCATATATTTGTTGATTGATTATATATCCTCTTCTGAGAAGTGTTTATTCAGGTCCTTGGCCCATTTATTGATTAGATTATTAGGGTTTTTGGGTTTTTTTGTTTTTTTTTTGTTTTTTGGTGCTTAGCTTGTTGAGTTCTTTATATATCCTAGAGATTAGTGCTATATCTGATATGTAAGGGGTAAAAATTTGCTCCCAGGATGTAGGCTCCCTGTTCACCTCACAGATTATTCCATTTGCTGAGAAAAAAAATTTAGTTTGAATCCATCCCATTTGTTGATTCTTGCTTTTAATTCTTGTGCTATAGGAGTCTTATCAAGGAAGTTGGGGCCTAATCCCACATGATGAAGATTAGGGCCTACTTTTTCTTCTATTAGACGCAGGGTCTCTGGTTTAATTCCTAGTTCCTTGATCCATTTTGAGTTAACTTTTGTACATGGTGAGAGATAGGAGTTCAATTTCATTTTGTTGCATATGGATTTCCAGTTTTCCCAGCACCATTTGTTGAAGATGCTACCTTTTCTCCAGTGCATGTTTTTGGCACCTTTGTCTAATATGAGATAATTGTAATTTTGTGGGTTAATCTCTGTGTCCTCTGTTCTGTACCATTGGTCTATCAGTCTGTTTTGGTGCCAATACCATGCTGTTTTTGTTACTATTGCTCTGTAGTTTAGTTTAAGGTCTGGTATAGTGATACCACCTGTTTTACTCTTCCTGCTTAGAATTGCTTTAGCGATTCTGGGTCTCTTATTTTTCTAGATGAATTTCATGATTGCTTTCTCTATTTCTATGAGGAATGTCATTGGGATTTTGATCAGAATTGCATTAAATCTGAATAGTCCTTTTGGTAATATGGTCATTTTGATAATATTAATTCTGCCTATCCAAGAGCAAGGTAGATCTTTATATCTTCTAAGGTCTTCTTTGATTTCTCTCTTTAGGATTCTGTAGTTTTCATTGTATAGATCCTTCACCTCTTTTGTTAAGTTGATTCCCAAGTATCTTTTTTTTTTTTTGAGGATATTGTAAATGAGGTACATTTCCTCATTTCACCTTCAGAGGATTTGTCACTGATATACAGAAATGCCTTTGATTTATGGGTGTTGATTTTATATCCTGCCTCTTTGCTGAATTCATTTCCTAGTTCTAGAAGTTTTCTGGTGGAGTTTTTTGAGTCTTCTATGTATAGAATCATATATCGTCAGCAAATAGTACTAGTTTAAGTTCTTCTTTTCCTATACTTATTCCTTTAATTTCTTTCATTGTCTAATTGCTCTGGCCAGTGTTTCAAGAACTTTGTTGAATAGAAGTGGTGAGCTAGGGCATTCCTCTCTTGTTCCAGATTTTAGAGGGAATGCCCTCAATTTTTCTCCATTTAGAATGATGTTGGCCTGGGACTTAGCATAGATAGCCTTTATGATGTTGAAATATGTTCCTGTTGTCCCTAGTTTTTCTAGTGTTTTGAACATGAATGGGTGCTGTATTTTGTCAAATGCTTTTTCTGCGTCTATTGATCATCATATGATTCTTATCTTTAAGTCTATTGATGTGATGAATTATATTTATTGATTTCCGGATGTTGAACCAACCTTTCATCCCTGGGATGAATCCCACTTGATCATGGTGCACAATTTTTTGGATATGTTTTTATATTTGATTTGCCAGAATTTTATTGAGGATTTTTGCATCTATGTTCATTAGAGATATTTGTCTGAAGTTTTCTTTCTTTGAAGTGTCTTTGTCTGATTTTGGAATCAGGGTGATATTGGCCTCATAGAATGAGTTTGGAAGTACTCCCTCTTTTTCTATTTCCTAAAATAAATTGAAGAGTATTGATATTAGTTCTTCTTTAAAAGTCTTGTAAAATTTGGATGTTTATCCTTCCAGTCCTGGGATTTTCTTGGTTGGTAGTCTTTTGATGGCTTCTTCTATTTCCATAAATAATGAATATACTGAGGAAATCAAAGGTGTATTAGGTTTAGCTCTGCACCATTAGGGAGCTTCTTTTCTACTGGGATATAATTCATGAGGCAATATACAAAGTAGATTATTTTGCAGAAAAAAAATGCACTGCATATCTAACCATCAAAAATTTAAAGCCAGGTGCAGTGGAGCATACCTGTAATCCCAGCAATTTGGGAGGCTGAGGCAAGAGGATCACATGTTCCAGGCTAGTCTGGGCAACTTAGTAAGACCCTCTCTTAAAATAAAATAGAAAGGGGTTGAAGATGTAGCCCATTGGTAGATTGATTTCCATTCAATCCTTAGCATGGAAAAAAAAATGCATTTCACGTGTCATTATGCACCTTTTGAAATTCAAAGAAAAAAGTGACAAAGCTGTTGTATATATACATATTAATAAAAGCCCCAAATTTGTTCTTTACACCATTTTTCCAACCCTTCAATATGATGATAATTACTTTTGGGGGGAAATATCCTTTAAGATACCCAAGTCATGTTTATAGGTGGAGGGATGATTTTTTTCAATGACTAATGCTGCACAACAAATAATACTAAACAATGGGAACATTTCAAATAATTAACAGTTGATTAACAATGTTCATCTGATGCTGCAACCTAATGTGATAACAGTACAATATCATATTGTCTAGGATTAGGTTTGACTACAGATAACAGAAAAACACAAAAAGAGAATAACTTAAATATGACTTTTTTTCCATAGTAGCCAGAGACTCAGTCACCTATCTTGTTTTGTCATCCTAAAAATGTCATCTCATGGTCCAAGATAACTACTTAACCTGTAGCCATTACATTTATAGTTCAACCAGCATGTTTTAGAAGACTTCCTGAAATTCATGTATGACACTCCCATTCATATCTCACTGGTTAGAATCTAGTCATGTGGCTAGGGGATGTTGAAAAATGTCAACTTTTATTTAGGTGCATGGCTTCCCGAAATAAAATAATATTTTGTCATTAAGGAGCACGGGAAGAATGGATGTTAGAGTAGGAAATTCATAGATTTTGTCACAAGCTCATACTTATTAAGTCTATGTACTGAGTTGATAAATGGAGAGAGGCATAGTTGATGCTAGAATTTATGAGTGGGATATCTTCAGAGATTATAAATATCTTAAATCTATAAAAATAAAAATGTTAATTTTAATGGATCTCTTTTTCTGGAAACATTTCTGTCAAGTCACTTACTATGCTTTGTCTCCTGGCACAAATTAATCTCTTTCCAATTCCATTGCTTACTGAAGCTGCCTCACTATAATGTAGAGTAACTGATTGGATAGATACTACAGAAAGGGAATAATGCCTTTTTGTAGCCATTGCAGCGATATACTGGAATGGGATCAGTGTCCTTGCACCTAAAAATTCATTAAGTTTATTTAGGAATAACAACATTGCAATGGGAATGCATGTGTCAAAGGAAGATATAAGTATAGTCAAGGAGGATAAGATAAGGGAAAATTCTTACAGCAAATTAAGCAGGATACTTGAAACTGTAATCTTGACTACAAGGATCGATGACAATGGTGGCATCAGTCCAAGGTTGAACAGACAGCGAGCCTTTGGACAGATATCCTGATAGAAGCATATTCTGTGTAAGGTCTCAGTGGTTTTTGTGCAAGGTTGTGGTTCTAAGTCTTTCGTGAATAGATCTTATTATCAGGCACCCATCATCAGGTCAATGGATAATAAAAATGAGATGCACAAACACATATACAATGGCATTTTACTCAGCCATAAAGAAAAATTAAATTGCCATTTGCAGGTAAATGGATTGAAACTGGAATATGACATTATACTAAGTGAAATAGTCCAGACTCAGAAAGTCAAGGGTCATGTGTTTTCTCTCATACGTGGAATCAAATGGAATAAAAAATGATATCTCAGGGAAATCAGTAAAGTAGAGGAAGAAGATCAGGGTAGGGAAGAGGGAAGGGAAAAGGAGGTACTGGGAAATGAAATCAATCAAATTATGTGCATGTATGAATACATTACAATGAATTCCACTCTTATGTGTTATTATAATGGAATTAATTTTCAGAAAGTGTCGAACTACCTGTTTGTTAAGCCACTCTTTCTGAAAGTCATCTTCAAATATTTTGAGCTACAGATGAGACAGAATAAATCAAATAAAAAGAAACATTTTAGGAAGGAGACTACCCATACATAAGGCCTTTGATAAAAATTTTTAACAATTTTTTTTTCCGTAACTGGTATTGAACCCAGGGGTGCTTAATCACTGAGCCATCACATAGTTTTTATTTTTGAGACAGGGTCTCACTAAGTTTCTCAAGGCCTTGCTAAGTTGCTTAGGCTGGCTTTGAACTTGTGATCCTTATGCCTCAGCCTCCCGCATATCTGGGATTACAGGTGTCTGCCACTGTACCTGATATTTTAAACTTTTAAAAACTTTTTTTATTTTCAGCAGTTTGAGGTTTATAGAAAAATGAGCAGAAGGTACAATATGCCTATATATTCCTGTACCCCCTCTCCCCTATTATAACATCTTGAATTAGTATGGTACATTTGTTATAATTAATGAGCCAATATTGATACATTATTATTATTTTTTATTGGTTGTTCACAACATTACAAAGCTCTTGACATATCATATTTCATACATTAGATTGAAGTGGGTTATGAACTCCCAATTTTACCCCAAATGCAGATTGCAGAATCATGTCGGTTACACATCCACATTGATACATTATTATTAACTAAAGTTCATAGTTTACATTAGAATTTATTTTATGTTGTACATTCTATAAGCTTTGACAAATAATGATATGTTTCTACTAGCATCATATAGAATAGTTTGACTGCTCTAAAAATCACCCATGTTCCATTTATTTATCCCTCCTTCTCTCCCTCCAATCCAATTCCTTGACAGTCACTGTTCTTTTTACTGTCTTCATAGTTTTGCCTTTTACAGAGTGCTATATAGTTGGGATCATATGATAGAATAAAGTTTCTACATTGTGGGCCTAGACAAAAAGAGGCTTAATCCTCGGTGTAAAACAAGCTCTTTTCATCCCTGGAATGCCTACCTAACTCTTTCCTATTTGGGGAAAAAAAGAGAAAACCTCCTCTTCTAGATTACTCATACTCCCTCAAGTAACATCCTATCTATCTTCTTTGAATAGCCAAATTTTTTTATTCTGTTTTCTCCACCCTCATTTACTTCTCAACACACTCCAATCTGCTTCTGTCTTCTCTGTTACAACAAAACAGCTCTTGTTAAGATCATCAGTGCCACTCAGACATCCATGTTATGAAATCCAATAAACACATTTCATTGTTCATCTTACTTGACTATTAAAACAATATCCAGCACCATTAACCACTCACTTTTATTTGGAACACTTTCTTTCCTCCTTTATCTTTCCTGATAGCACAAATGTCCCCAACTCTTTGGCTGCTCTTCTCAATATCCTTTTCAAAAAAGAAGAGGCTTATTTTCTTTTCATTTTATAATATCTAGACAAATTTAAAGGCTTTAAATTCCATCATATATATGCCAAGCCTTTCAACTGCCTATGTAATGGATTCAAATGCTCAAAACACGTCTGTATTAGGATCATTTTCAAGGCATTTTATATTTACCAGGTCTAAAAAGAAACAATCATATCCCTAATTCTTGATATCAGAGAATCACACAGGTTTGCACATTTGATCATACAGGTTTACCATTATGAACCAGAGTTTGGGGTGGGGGATGGGAATGCTTAATAAATGTTTTACAATTCTGTGCAGTGTTGGGTTAGCAAGTCGGGGGTGAAATGTGGTTGAGGTGCCTTACTAATGTGTTATATTGGGCTGGGGATATAGCTCAGTTGGTAGAGTGCTTGCCTTGCATACACAAGGCCCTGAGTTCAATCCCCAGCACCACACGAACAAAAAAATCACTAATGTGTTCTATTGATTTTCCTATAGTCGGACAGGATGGGGCATGGGTGGGAATGCTTAGAATCACACTATACATTATAAACTTTTCATAGTCTACTTAGACTCATATTTTACCACTTTAAGTTGAATGGAGAAACTTAATCACTTTATAGATCCCCCTATTTCTATTGTTTTTACCCCTAACATTTCTGACACAAAATATGTGGCTTATTTTTAATTTAAGGAAAATCAAGAAACATGAAATTTCTTACATATCTAATATGATTTTGTAGAATAGGATTTGTAGAATGGGATTCATGCTTGCCATATAATTACATATTCATTAGTATGATTATTTGATTAAAATGGATTTCTTGCACTTATCTGTATGCTGCATGAGTGCAGAAATTATGCCTGTTTGCTTGTTATTGTATCTTCAGGCTAGTGTAGTGCCTGGCGAGTAGTAGGTTCTTAATTCATATTTGTTTCATGAATGGATGAGTGTTCTGTACCTCCTATTGTATGTAATAGTATGCACTAAATACTAGTCTGTTTTACCCTTATTCCTTTTTTGAAATATTTTGTTTTAGTTGTAGATGGACACAATACCTTTATTTGATTTGTTTATTTTTATGTGGTGCTAAGGATTGAACCCAGTGCCTCACATGTGCTAGGTAAGCACTCTACCACTGAGCCACAACCACAGCCCTCACCCTTAATCTTTATCCAAACATGTGCCTCTATGACAAGAAAAGTTTCTATTAGGTACACTTGGTTCAAGAATGAGTAATACTAGGCATGTTCTCATACTATTTTATTAGGCATGACAGATACAGGTAGAAACTGGGCCTGCTCTTTCAAAAGAGTAACCTCTTGCTTCATCTCTTCCTTCTTAAGTTTTTTGTCAATCTCAATTTGTTCCTGATCCTTGTGCTCTTATCAGATAGTTTCAAAAAATTATGTCTTTAAAATCAGAACCAAAAACACAATAGTGAGAGCTATCAAGGCAAGGTCCTAGAAGTAAATTAACATTTGAATGTGTAATGTTTGGAGGATTACAAAAAGCAAGGGTGTGTGTTTTGGTTTGGATCTGGAATATCCTCCATAGTCTGTCTCATGTGTTGAAGGCTTCATCCCCAGTTGCTGGCACCTTTGGGAAGTGTTGGAAACTTTAGGAGGTGAGGCCTAGTTGAAGGATGTAGGTCACTGGGAACATATCTTTGAAAGATATATTTTGTCCATGGATTCATTCTCCCACCCCTACCCCCCACCCAACTTCCTGGCTCCCATGAGGTATGCAGTTTTGCTCCTCCACACTCTTCCACCATGATGTACTGTCTTACACAAGCCCAGAAGCAGTGCAGCCAATGACCATGGACTGAAACCTCTGAAACTGGGGGCCAAAATAAATGTTTCCACTTTCAAGTTGTTTTTCTCAGGTATTGTGTCAAAGTGATGAAAAGCTGACTACCACAGTGTTTTCACAGATAACTCAGCAACACAACTAGTACTGCAATTCCTTATGAAGTGTAGTCAGCAGGCAGACTAAAGAATGAGTATCTGTTGAAAGCTTTATCCTACCAGGCAGCAGTCAGAAAGGAACTGGGATTGGGGGTGTGATGGACTGACTCTGAGTCTCCTTAAGTAAGTCATGACTTACTCTAAACAGAAGCACCAGCATTTTTCTGTGATTAATTGCCTAGCACTTACCTATCATTCTGGTTTGAGGCCTTCTTCTTTTGGTTCTGTGCTGTCCTGTTGGGCTTGCCCTGACAGGAAGAAATGCTAATTGTCCCAGATCTTGGAAGTAGTACACTCCTGGATGTTCTGCCCAAGTATCTTGTACTTCCACCAAGGATTATCCTTTCAGCCCTTTCCAAGCAGCAAGAATGGAAAAACCTGGGGCTGGGGGTGTTGCTCAAGCGGTAGCACGCTCGCCTGGCATGCGTGTGGCCTGGGTTCGATCCTCAGCACCACATACAAACAAAGATGTTGTGTCCACCAAAAAATAAATAAATAAATTATATATATATATATATATATATATATATATATATATATTTTTTTTTTTTTTAAGAATGGAAAAACCTCATGGTCAGTCATGCAGTGGACAGGTAAACACCACTGGAAATTCTAAGGAAACGAAGCATTTCTCTGTCATTTCTCTTTTTTTTAAATTTATTTTTTTAATACTCAACAGTGGAATGCATTACAATTCTTATTATACACATAAAGCACATTTTTTCATATCTTTGTATATTATATGTTTCTCTGTCATTGCTCAAACTCATTTGTGCTACATGAAGGTCCATAGAATCATGCATTCAAATTCCAACTCTACTACTGATATACTATGGGATTCTGCCTAATTCTTTATCTTTCTCTGCAGTTTAGTGAAACATTTTTCTATAATATATTAATATTTTTTTTCTGGGTCTCTAATACCCATTTTCTACTCTTAGATACTTTTCAATGTATCTGACAAGTTAGACAGGTGTCAGTATTTGGTGTGTATATGTGTATCTGCATGTGAGGGTTTATAAACCCCTTAACAAATGCACACACATACATACAACATTTATGATAATTGTATAGTAATAATAGAGTTCTATAGTATTTTAAGTAATATCACAGAGCCATGTGTATTAGAAGACTCTCATCTGATTCACTAAGAAAACAATATCCTCTATCCCATTCCTCCTGTTATGGAACCAGGGACAAACTTCTCACTTCCAAACAAGAAGAGTCAGAAAAGTGACTAGGTTGTAGACTGAGAGAAGAGTGGTGATTAATCAAAAGACAGTGTAGTTGCCAAATAATGGGTCTGGCTGCTCCCTGTAGGAGAGAACAATTAAGATGAGAGACCAGTTATTGAGGCAAACGAAAGTAACTTTATTTGAAAAGCTGGTTGAATGAGAAAATGGAGGACAGTCATCCAAAGTCCATGTTGTTCCTTGGGCCAGTGACTGGAAGTGGGAACAAAGAAATGCAAATAAAATCAAGAAGTTATCCTTGAGTTTCAGACCACAGGTGTCATAAGGGTTGGATGCATACAGTTGATGCTATTGGACCTCCTGAGGTTTCTGTAATTCAGTTTCATGTTAGTATTGATGCCCATCTTAAGCTATACATTAATAGACCATAGTTTCTGCTACCTACATACAAGAATGCAGGGTTTTTAAAAAATGTTTTAAGTAGGGTGCAGTGGCACACACCTGTAATCCCAGTGACCCGGGAGGCTGAGACAGGAGGATCACAAATTCAAAGCCAGCCTCAGCAAAAGTAAGATGCTAAGGAACTCAGTGAGACCCTGTCTCTAAATAAAATATAAAATAAGGCTGGGGATGTGGCTCAGTGGTCAAGTGCCCCTGAGTTCAATCCCCAGTACCAAAAAATAAATAAATTAATTAATTAAATAAAATAAAAAATGTTTTTTGTTGTAGATGGACACAAATACATTTATTTTGTTTGCTTAGGAGATTCTGGGGATTGAACCCAATACCTCACACATGCTAGGCAAGCATTCTACCACATAAAGCATAAAGTGGACCACTGTTACAGTTCCTTGAATGTATTCTGCTGGGTGATTTGAACAGAAGCAGTGATATAATAGGAAAGAAGATAAGGAGATACATTTCATAAGCAAATATGTGATCTCATTTTATTTCCACAAGAATCCTATAAGGTAGGAGGTATTAAATATTTCCCATTTTACAGATGAAGAAATACAGGCCCTGAGAGGCAAAGGAGCTTGCCCAAGAACACACTGCCAGAAAATGAAATTCTAAACCATATCTTTCTAAATCCGATACCTGTGTTATTTCTGCTATACTATTTGGAATGAATAGTATACTGGTACATGTTAAGAAAGGATCTCTGGAACTGATTGCCTAAGGATGAAATAGATGTAGGATCTTGGCAAGTCAATCTTATTTATCTCAGCCTCATTATCTTAAAACTGGAACAATAACAGTACCTACCTCCTACAGTAGTTGAAGATTGAGTTACAAATAAAAAAGAATAAGAAATAAAATGATTAAAAGATTTAACACAAGAAAGGTACCTCCTGTGCCTAGAGCAAAAACATTAGCTATTTAGTGTTATCTTACAGTGCTTTGGAGCCTAAGCCCTCAGGGTATACTGGTGGCACAAAGTTCTCATACTTCTGGCTTTCATCCTCCCATATATCACCTGGGGCCTGTTTGGCAAGGATCAGCTACTCTAAAAGAAGGCAGTTTCCTAGTGGCCTGCCATGAAACGTAAGCTTTTATTGAACAAATGAGATCATCCAATTGGCTTTTAATGTTACTCAGTTCAGCTTTTTTTTTTTTTTTTTTTTTTTTTTTTTTGAGAGAGAGAAGGAACTTTTAATGCTGGGGGTCACTGCCACTTAGAGTAAAATATTAACTGGATATTTTGAACATAAAACAGCTTAATATTTAAAGGAATACATTTATATTTAAAAACAACAACAACAACAAAACCAGGTCTTCCTCCCAATTCAGCCTTACAAATATTTTTGTCTCCCAGAGTTTCAGAATCTAGTCTCCTGTAATTAGCAGATAGTTTGATGAGGAATGTGACATATTCTGTCCACTTAGGAAAGGCAGGGCTGCAGGTAAATTGCTACTTGGGTAAGAAAGCATATGGGGGGAGTCAGCACTGTGGGCCCATTTTATAGAATTTTCTTAACCTTATGTTCCCACTATCTTTATCCATCTGTCTCTTAATATTTTCCCCTCAGGACTTAGGGCCCTAAGTTCTTTTAGGATATTTGGGTGCCAACTCATTCTGCTGGGTCCTGCTGAGAAAGAGTGAAGTTGGGGAAAAGTGACCTGAAGTCCTTGTTCCCCCTCAGGTGTGACATGGAGAGTTAAGGGTATTCAGCATCAGGACAGTCCAGAGGCCCATGGAGGCAGTTAGTGGTTGAATGGTTGAAGAATACACAGGGCAGGTATCATGCTAATGTTGTGGGACAGGTTGCTCAGAAAATGCATTAAATCCCAGTTTTGTCCAAATTGAAGAGTTTTTAGGGGACCCAACATGGCGGCCGGCGAGGAAGCAGCACTTTCAGTATCTCTACATTAACGGGATCAGAAAGACCCATTAATACACCCAGATTCCACCAACTGAGGAACTTCTACAAAATTCCGCTGAAAGGAGACCTGCAGGGAATTAGTAAGTTTATCCCAGTTTGTCCCAGACGAGTGAATCTTGGCCACGCGGTGCAGAGGTACAGTCCCGCAGTCAGCCGCCGCCAAACGGCTGCCGGCGCCGCCTGCCCGGTTCTGCAAACGGCCCCCGGCGACCGGACCCGGTGCGGTGAGAAGGGTCCCCGCCCGCACGTCAAACAGCCCCCCGCCCGCCCAGCTCAGGAGGCGACGTGAAGGGAATCTAACCAAGCCTTTATGAAATAGCGAACTGGGCTGCGTACGGGGGTTGCTGAAGTGCTGAGCCTGGTGCTCAGAGCAGAGGCTTTAATCGAGACTTTGCGCAGCTTGTTAGAGCTCCTTACACCATTAGTCTGTAGTGGACCACCCGGCCAAGCAGCAGAAAAAACAAAGAGATTGAAAAAGAGACGCTTGGCTCCCGGACGCTTTCCTGCTCAGAGCCAGAGCCGCGGGCGCTCTGCACCCATCTGCTTCCCCTTTCACTTCGCTCCCCGCAGAGAAGCTGAATGGGTAATCAGCAGTGGATCCTAAGTACCTGAGGCAAAGAAAGCTCAGTACACCCTGCCTTTTTTTTTTTTTTTTTTTAATATTGTCTATATAGGGAGAGTTAGTGGACTGAAATTGTTGGCTGAGCTGGGGTTTCAGGGCCGAAAATCCACTCCGCGGGAGCCGCCATTTGCTTTCGGCATGCTGTCTTGATGGCCCTGTCTACATTGTCCAGCAGCCGCATCTAGAGGTTGAAACTGGGCTGCGTGCCGAGCCCTGTCCTCCGAAGGCTGGACCACGGCCTCAAGCGCCTCGGTCGCCTGGTCCCTGCTGCACCTTGGGGCAGAGCCTGCTCTGGGGTCGTTCGGCATCCCCCTGCGAGGGGACCCGTGCTCCAGAGGAGGGGGTTGGAGAGCCGCGGCAGCAGCCGCTTGGGCCCCGGGAGCTAGGCACCGGGCCGAGGAGCAGCGGAGGCCGCGGCGGCGCTGCTAAGGTCGCGGACAAACGCGGCGCCCAAGAGCGCAGCCCAGAGGTGGAGGCGAAGGCAGCAGGGTTTCATTTATAGAAAACTGGAGTAGAAACAGAAGCAGCAGTTTGTATAAGCCCAAGATCTTGCTTATGCCAGGAAACTGTAAGGGTAACATGAATATCATTGAGGAGGTCTAATACGGCAGCAGGCATGGAGAGATCAAGTCTCTGACCTCTTCAACAGCGCGGGCATAGGGAGCTGTAAATTATCTAAAGCCTATTTGCTCAGGATCACTAGGCAATGCTGAGCTGACGTGGAGCTAGGGCGTACACTTTGGGCCCCTCAGAAAACACACACTGAGCACGTATCTGCTGCATTTAAGCCCCGGATCGCCTGCCTCTCGTGACTCAGCACTAACGACCCCGCTGAAATAACTAGTCGGCCCACCTGATCTCACAGAGGTTAAAAAAAAAAAAAAAAAAAAAACAGAGCACCATAGCCAGACCCAGGGGATCAGGAGTGACGTGAGACTAGCGACACAGAACTCCCGGCTATCGCTCCCACCAGGGCTGACAACAGAGGTCCCTCGCACCAGCTACCAGGGGAGTTGCTACCTGAGGGCAAACAAATTCGCTGGGGGTCCTCAGCCCCAAGCCCTACAAACTTAGGGTCCAAGGGAGGCAAACAGAAAGGGTGTGCCTAGGCATCCATGAAAACAGGGCTCCCAGGAGCAGCAGACCCGGTGTGTAGCCAGTAATGTGGTAAGCGTCACAGGCAAGTGGGGCCTGGATTGAGGAACCACAAGAGAAGGACCTAGGCATTCAGGACTGGAGACCCGCACAGTCTGGGAAGAAGAGCTGAGGCACAGTGATTGGCTCCCACCTATCAAGAGGAGAAGCCTGGCCCAGTGGGCATAGCTCCACCTACTGGAAGAGAAGTTAATCGAGCTCTATGACTGCATTTATTATTATTATTATTACTTTTAATGATTATTATTAGTATTTTTTTTTATTCTCACGTTTTGTAGTTGACGTTGTTGTTGTTCTTTAACTTTCTTATTAATGGTTTCATTTTTTAAATTCTTTTTATTCTATTATCATTACTATTATTTTTAAACTTCAATTTCCATTTTTTATTACCAGTATAATTTTTTTCGTTTGTTTTAAATTTTTATTTTTTCGTTATTTCTCTCTTTCTTCTCACTTTTTTTCTTTTGTCT
This sequence comes from Spermophilus citellus, assembly GCF_964194105.1. Taxonomy (NCBI): domain Eukaryota; kingdom Metazoa; phylum Chordata; class Mammalia; order Rodentia; family Sciuridae; genus Spermophilus; species Spermophilus citellus. Next base: position 47,435,588 of record NC_138190.1, read on the forward strand.
TTTCATTTCTTTTCAACTTTCTTATTCCCCCTCTCTTGAACTCCACCTGCCTACACTCACTCTCTTTAGTGACTTCTTCCCATCCCTTCTAATACCTCTCCTCCCAAGCATCAAATAAACTTATAAGAGTAAACAGTAACTCAACAGTCAAACAGAACAAGAAGTATCATGAGCATAAAAAAGCAAGGAAGAAAAGGAGTACAAACAATGAAAGACAGCCTAAGTATACAGGAGGACCTGGAGTCAACAGAAAAATGGCCATATAAAGAACTCAAGGAACACCTTAGACAGATGGAAAGGAACCTTAAAGATCACATTGAAAACGAATTACAAAAACAGATAAAAGAAGAAGTTAAGCATCTTTATCAGGAGCTAGAGATTATAAAAAAAATCAAACAATAATTCTAGAAATGAAGGAAACGATAAACCAAATTAAAAACTCAATCGAGAGTATCACTAACAGAGTGGAGCAAGTAGAAGCCAGAACGTCAGATAATGAAGACAAAATATATCATCTTGAAAAGAGTCTAGCCAACTCAGATAGGCTGGTAAAAAATCACGAGAAAAACATCCAAGAGATTTGGGATAACTTAAAAAAACCAAACTTATGAGTCATCGGGATAGAGGAAGACATAGAGATTCATACCAAGGGAATGAGTAACTTGCTGAAGGAAATAATTACAGAAAACTTTCCAGAAATAAAAAAGGAAACAGATATACAAATTGTTGATGCATACAGGACACCGAGCACACAAAATCACAGTAGACCAACGCCAAGACACATTGTTATGAAGCTATCCAATATACAGAACAAAGAGAAAATATTAAAAGCTACAAGAGAAAAGAGGCAGATTACATTTAGGGGTAAGCCAATAAGGTTGACAACGGATTTTTCATCACAGATGCTGAAAGCAAGAAGATCCTGGAACAACGTATTTCAAACACTGAAAGACAATGGATGCCAACCAAGAATTCTGTATCCAGCAAAATTAAGCTTCAGATACGACAACGAAATAAAAATCTCTCATGATAAACAAAAGCTAAAAGAATTTGTAGCCAGAAAACCAGCATTGCAAAGCGTCTTGAGCAAAACTCTACATGAGGAAGAAATGGAAAACAATAACCAAAACCATCAACGGGAAGTGCCTCGGTAAAGACAGAGGACGGGGGGAAAGCTAATCATGGAGAAACAAAATAAATAAGGGGGAAAAAAAGAGATAAATAATCAAACATGGCAGGAAGTACAAACCATATATCAATAGTAACTCTAAACGTTAATGGCTTAAACTCTCCAATAAAGCGACATAGGCTGGTAACATGGATTAAAAAAACAAATCCAACAATATGCTGCCTCCAGGAGACACATCTGACTGGAAAAGACATACACAGGCTCAAGGTAAAAGGTTGGGAAAAAATATACCAAGCACACGGTCCTCGTAAGCAAGCAGGCGTGGCCATCCTCATATCGAATAAAATCGACTTCAAGACTAAGTTAATCAAAAGGGATAAGGAAGGACATTATATACTGTTAAAAGGAACCATTCACCAACAAGACATAACAATTATCAATATTTATGCACCAAATAATGGCGCTGCGACGTTCATAAAACAAACTCTCCTCAAGTTCAAGAATCCAATAGACCACAACACAATAATCATGGGTGACTTCAACACACCTCTCTCACCATTGGACAGATCCTCCAAACAAAAGTTGAATAAAGAAACTATTGACCTCAATATCACAATCAATAACCTAGACTTAACTGACATATATAGAATATATCAATCATCATCAAGTGGATATACTTTTTTCTCAGCAGCACATGAAACCTCAAAAATAGATCATATATTATGCCATAGGGCAACCCTCAGTAAATATAAAGGGGTGGAGATAATACCATGCACTTTATCAGATCATAATGGAATGAAACTGGAAATCAATGATAAAAGAAGGAAGGAAAAATCCTACATCACATGGACAATGAACAATACGTTACTGAATGATCAATGGGTTACAGAAGACATAAAGGAGGAAATCAAAAAATTCTTAGAGATAAATGAAAATACAGACACAACATATCGGAATCTATGGGACACAATGAAAGCAGTTTTAAGAGGGAAATTCATCGCCTGGAGGTCATTCCTCAAAAAAAGGAAAAACCAACAAATAAATGAGCTCACACTTCATCTCAAAGCCCTAGAAAAGGAAGAGCAAAACAATAGCAAATGTAGCAGAAGGCAAGAACTAATTAAAATCAGAGCAGAAATCAATGAAATTGAAACAAAAGAAACTATTGAAAAAATCAACAAAACAAAAATTTGGTTCTTTGAAAAAATAAATAAGATTGACAGACCCCTAGCCATACTAACGAAGAGAAGAAGAGAGAGAACTCAAATCACTAACATACGGGATGAAAAAGGCAATATTACAACAGACGCTTCAGAAATACAGAAAACAATTAGAAATTATTTTGAAAACCTATATTCCAATAAAATAGAAGAAAGTGAAGACATCGATAAATTCCTTAAGTCATATGATTTGCCCAGACTGAGTCAGGAGGAAACTCACAACTTAAACAGACCAATATCAATAGATGAAATAGAAGAAGCAATTAAAAAACGTCCAACCAAGAAAAGCCCAGGACCGGATGGGTATACAGCGGAGTTCTACAAAACCTTTAAAGAAGAATTAATACCAATACTTTTCAAGGTATTTCACGAAATAGAAAAAGAGGGAGCTCTTCCAAATTCATTCTATGAGGCCAACATCACCCTGATTCCTAAACCAGACAAAGGCACTTCAAAGAAAGAAAACTACAGACCAATATCTCTAATGAACCTAGATGCAAAAATCCTCAATAAAATTCTGGCGAATCGGATACAAAGGCATATCAAAAAAATTGTGCACCATGATCAAGTAGGATTCATCCCTGGGATGCAAGGATGGTTCAATATACGGAAATCAATAAATGTTATTCACCACATCAATAGGCTTAAAAATAAGAACCATATGATCATCTCGATAGATGCGGAAAAAGCATTCGACAAAGTACAGCATCCCTTTATGTTCAAAACTCTCGAAAAACTAGGGATAACAGGAACATACCTCAACATTGTAAAAGCAATCTATGCCAAGCCTCAGGCTAGCATCATTCTGAATGGAGAAAAATTGAAGGCATTCCCTCTAAAATCTGGAACAAGACAGGGATGCCCCCTATCACCACTTCTATTCAATATAGTTCTCGAACCACTGGCCAGAGCAATTAGACAGATGAAAGAAATTAAAGGCATAAAAAAAGGAAAAGAAGTACTTAAATTATCACTATTTGCGGATGACATGATTCTATACCTAGAAGACCCAAAAGGGTCTACAAAAAAACTACTAGAACTAATAAATGAATTCAGCAAAATGGCAGGATATAAAATCAACACAAATAAATCAAAGGCATTTCTGTATATCAGCGACAAAACTTCTGAAATGGAAATGAGGAAAAACACTCCATTCACAATATCCTCAAAAAAAATAAAATACTTGGGAATCAACCTAACAAAAGAGGTGAAAGACCTATACAATGAAAACTACAGAACCCTAAAGAAAGAAATAGAAGAGGATCTTAGAAGATGGAAAAATATACCCTGTTCATGGATAGGCAGAACTAACATCATCAAAATGGCGATATTACCAAAAGTTCTCTATAGGTTCAATGCAATGCCAATCAAAATCCCAATGGCATTTCTTGTAGAAATAGATAAAGCAATCATGAAATTCATATGGAAAAATAAAAGACCCAGAATAGCAAAAACAATTCTAAGCAGGAAGTGTGAATCAGGTGGTATAGCGATACCAGATTTCAAACTATATTACAGAGCAATAGTAATAAAAACAGCATGGTACTGGTACCAGAACAGGCAGGTGGACCAATGGTACAGAATAGAGGACACAGAGACTAATCCACAAAGCTACAACTATCTTATATTTGATAAAGGAGCTAAAAACATGCAATGGAGAAAGGATAGCATCTTCAACAAATGGTGTTGGGAAAACTGGAAATCCATATGCAACAAAATGAAACTGAATCCCCTCCTCTCGCCACGCACAAAAGTCAACTCAAAGTAGATAAAGGAGCTAGATATCAAATCACAGACTCTCCGTCTGATAGAAGAAAAAGTTGGCTCCGATCAACAGATTGTGGGGACAGGCTCAAAATTCCTTAATAGGACACCCATAGCACAAGAGTTAATAACACGAATCAACAAATGGGACTTTCTTAAACTGAAAAGTTTTTTCTCAGCAAGAGAAACAATAAGAGAGGTAAATAGGGAGCCTACATCATGGGAACAAATTTTTACTCTTCACACTTCAGATAGAGCCCTAATATCCAGAGTATACAAAGAAATCAAAAAATTAGACAATAAGAAAACAAACAATCCAATCAACAAATGGGCCAAGGACATGAACAAACACTTCACAGAGGAAGACATACAATCAATCAACAAGTACATGAAAAAATGCTCACCATCTCTAGCAGTCAAGGAAATGCAAATCAAAACCATTCTAAGATACCACCTCACCCCAGTAAGATTGGCAGCTATGATGAAGTCAAACAACAACAAGTGCTGGCGAGGATGTGGGGAAAAGGGTACTCTTGTACACTGCTGGTGGGACTGCAAACGGGTGTGGCCAATTTGGAAAGCAGTATGCAGATTCCTGGGAAAGCTGGGAATGGAACCACCATTTGACCCAGCTATTGCCCTACTCGGACTATTTCCTGAAGACCTTAAAAGAGCACACTACAGGGATACTGCCACATCGATGTTCATAGCAGCACAATTCACAATTGCTAGACTGTGGAATCAACCCAGAGGCCCTTCAATAGATGAATGGATAAAAAATGTGGCATTTATACACCATGGAGTATTACGCAGCACTAAAAAATGACAAAATCACGGAATTTGCAGGGAAATGGATGGCACTAGAGCAGATTATGCTTAGTGAAGCTAGCCAATCCCTAAAAAACAAATACCAAATGTCTTCTTTGATATAATGAGAGCAACTAAGAACAAAACAGGGAGGATGAGCAGGAAGAAAAGATTAGCATTAAACAGAGACATGAGGCGGGAGGGAAAGGGAGAAAAAAAAAGGGAAATCACATGGAAATGGAGGGAGACCCTCATAGTTATACAAAATAACATATAAGAATTTACCAGGGGAAGGGGATAACAAACATGGAGGGAAATGAATTACAGTAGATGGGGTAGAGAGAAGATGGGAGGGGAGGGGAGGGGGGATAGTAGAGGATAGGAAAGGTAGCAGAATACAACAATCACTAATATGGCAGTATGTAAAAATGTGATGTGTAACCGATGTGATTCTGCAATCTGTATTTGGGATAAAAATGGGAGTTCATAACCCAATTGATTCTAATCTATGAAATATGATTTGTCATGAGCTTTGTAATGTTGTGAACATCCAATAAAAAAAAAAAGAGTTTTTATTTAGCTGGCCTGCCAGTGACTGCTCCCCGCAGAACTCATAACTGTTTCTGCGAGGAACAGCCCAGAGCCTGAGCATTTTAGGATATTTAAAGGCAAAAACCACACCTGGGTTGACATAGATGCAAGCAAGCAGGTACAGAAGCTGAATTGGACAGTTAGTGAGACAATGCAGTTAGTACATTGGCATTTCCCATGGGACTTTCCAGGTTGGCATAGCAGCAAGCATGCAGAAGGGAAGGGGGTCAAAATGACCCTAGTTCAATACACATTAGAGAATGGTTACTAAAGTCTAGAAAATCAATCTCTGACAAGGTACATTGCCCAAGAAAAATGGAAACCAAAGAGAACAATTTTACATTGTATAAGAATTGCCATTTTTTGTTGTCAAGTATGTTATGCTAGGTAACTATTAACGGGTACAGAGTCAGGGCTTTCTCATGGAAGAAGCATTTCTTACATGATATGGAGTCTCAGAGTAAAATGGAGTCTGTTTGGTCATTGTCCATATAGCCTGACCCATAACACTAAGACAACAATAAATAGACAGCAAAGCATTTTTTTTGTGAACAATTAGTATGAAAGCAATCAGTATTATCAGATAGTCTCTGAAAACTATGAAGATGGTAATTTATTAAAGCTTTAGGTGGGATCCACATGTTACTGATCTGTGAGTGGAGGCCAGTCAGGGCTTTTAGAAACATAAGCAGAGTTGTTAGAAATACATACACAACATTTAGTTTTTGTAATGTCTCAGATGTCCTCATGAGCTGTAGTTAAGATATCTAATGCCATCTGATTTTTGTAAAATGCTTTTCTATTTGTATTGCCTCTGTGTTTAGTAGAGATCCCTTTATTTCTGTCACTTAGGGCTAGAAAATTATACTAGCAAACACAGATCAACTCTGCCCATGTAGGAGGTTAGGAAGATTAGCAGGTCTCAAATTAAGTCAAAAGCTTGTGACTCTGACAGTCTCTTTTGTTAATTATTAGACACTCCTCTCTATGAACCCTTGCTTTATAGCCTCTACCTTTACTTACTTTTGGTGGGGCTGACAAAAAAAAAAAAAAACTTTTAAAAGAACTATTACCTTTCCTTTATCTTTTTTAGTTTTGGACACTTTCTTAAATTTATATTCTGAAACAATACTAATGAATGTTATTATCTATGTATTTAATTTACATAATAAATTTCATCCCAGGAGAGGGATCAGACAATATAGCATATTGTCTGTGCCTTAATCTTTTTCCAGGTTTCACTCAAGGGGTTACAGCACAGAACAATTTTGAGCCTGACCTGTCTCCCTTATCATTATCATAATGTCATTAACATTAAGTGAGTTTACCACTGTCAATTGTGCCCAGAGTCTCCTTTTGGGCCTTGAGGAGGCCCCATCAAGATCATCTGCAGCTGCCCGGGGGCAGGCTGAGAAACAGTGCTGGGACTGCCAGCACTGAGTTGAAAAGATTTAACTCTTTTGTAACTCCCCTTTTCTGGTGCTCTACTATCCTTGCTTACCATAAGCAGTGCCTTTTGGCACTTTCAACTTAGTTTCTGCCTGTTCAGATTCCTTATTTTGCTTAAATGTCTGTACATACAGAATATCTTCCGTATACTTTATCTCTGACAGACCAAGATTGCATAATAATCCAGAAAACCATTTAAAGGCCAGATTATGTTACAGCAAAACATCTTTTTCATAGACGGGCTTATACCTATAGATGGCCCATTCAACCAAGATCTATCTTTCCAAGAGCCTACTGAAAAATAGACAAATAAGGGAGGACAACCAAAACCAGTTCTGACAGATGGGAACCTTTAAAACAGACAAACTTGCACACACACATTTTTTGCTTAGCTTAGGTAGTGAGGGATATAGGGTAGGTGGAAGAGTGGAAGTCACTGTGGCCAACTCAGATTCTCCTCCCCACTCATTGTTGGCATCATTTCTGGAATCAGAAATCAGGAAGTGTTGGTCTTGAGGAGGTCTAAAGTTTGAGTCAGAATACTGAATGCTTCTAGAGTCTAAATTATTCAAACAACAGTGTTTTATCATCTTTTGAGTTTTTTGTTTGTTTGTTTGTTTGTTTTATCCTAGGCCTCTTTCTGGTACGTTAACATAAAGCCCAGAGGGCCATCTGGGTAATTTTGGTGTATTTTCCCCTGTCAGAATCGTCTTTCTCTTGACTAATTTTTATTTTTAAATCTACAGTCTTAACCCGCAGCAGGTGCTTTCTTGTACTTTTCATCCTGCTTTCCTGAGTGTGATCTTGACTACAGAAGTAGGCCATCCCCTGGTATGCCTGGGTCTGTCTGGATCTCTTATCAGGCATTTGCAGAAGTTTACAGAGTTAATCCCTGCAGTTTGGGGCAATGCCTGTATTGTCCCAAGGCAGAATACAGACCTGAAACATCCTTAAAAGGTCAAGGACCTGGTCTAGTTGGCCCTTCTCTCTCTCCTCTTCTGTAGCATTAGGAAGAAATTTAGCAGAATTCCAGAGTCAAGAACAGCTTTTTTCTTCATGTTCTGCCCAGTATTGGTGTCACAAGACAGACAAAAGCGGGGAGGGGTTCAAACAGAACACCCACCTGGCCACATCCCCAAAGGGAGCTTAGGCACTTCTTGGCTGAAGACACATTACTGTAAACCCTGGGTCTGGCAAGAGGTCCTGTTATAGGATGTGAATCACCATTATACCATATTAAGTCACCACAGAACCACAGGTTAGGACTCACTCAGATTTAATAACCAAAGACCTAAAGCCATGGAACCACTAATAGTTTCACTGTCACACATGCATTCAAGAATTTAAGCATTGCCTCCCTTGTCTAACCCCTTTTCTGGGAGCTCAGCCCTAGAGTGCACTCGAACCACTTCTCTCCCCCTTTCCTGGGAGCTCAGCCTGTGCTTAAGCTCTTTTTCTCCCCACTTTTCCTGTAAAGCTGTGGTTTCCACTCCAAACTACCATAGAGTGTACTATGCTGCTCTGAGAGGTTATCAAGCTCTCCTTCTATCCACAAGGATAAGCCTGACTCGTGGACCTGACCTTATTCTGCAGCCATTAGCTGGTTTCTGGTGAATTAGTCCTTCCCTCCTTTGAGTCCAGTTGGGGCTCAGCCTTTCCAGAGAACAGGAGCACCAACCTGAAGGGAACTCAGAAAACCATCAATAGCACACTCTCTAGTCTGCCTTGGCACACCGCTCCTCTGGTCCAGCCAAGCTATGTATTTACTGGCTCAAAGGGCCAGTATGGTTGGAATCTCTTTAAAAAAAAAAAAACATTTGTTTTTTAAGTTATAGGTGGACACAATATCTTTATTTTATTATTATGTGGTGCTGAGGATTGAACCCAGTGCCTCATGCATTCTAGGTGAGCACTCTACCTCTGAGCCACAACCCCAGCCCTATGGTTGGAATCTCTCTGGGGTCTCCAGAAATGTTGTGGAAATCATGTTTAGCAAAAGACCAAGCACAACTTGGAGGGTTGTAGATCTCCCATTTATCTACCCTAGAAGACCCAGATGCTCTTAAATTCTGGGCCCTGAGCTGAAGTTACATGGGGCTTTTATAGAATTTTTTTTGAGAGGAAAAGTTTATTTGGGGGACTCATGGTTATAGAGGTCTCAATCCCTTAACCTCATGTTCCCATCATTCACATCTCTTTGTCCCCTGTCACTAACAACAAACATTCTCGCAACAAAGATCTTACTAGAATATCTGTAGAAGAATTTCCAGATGCAAAATTCAGGTTTTTGAGTTTTTTGTTGTTCTTTTAATAGGATAGGAGCTATGTCAAGAGTGATGTCAACAAAGAGTGCTGAAAAGAGGAAGACAGTAGCAAACAATTGTCTGAATCAACTTTTTCAGAACTGTGGAAATTAACCAAAAGCTTGAAGCAATCTGAAAGCATTTGTTCAAATGATTCAGTTAGTGTGGATAGAAACTTCATGGCATTTTAGCCTACCCTGTTTCTATGTTCCCAGTCTCAGCTCTAATGTAGACTTAAAATCCAACAATCACAGTAAAAACCATAATTTGGCAATATCAGAAGGAAAGAAAATTGTGATGCTATACCTTGAAAACTCCATTCCTAGACAATTATTATTTTAATGCTGGATATGGGATTTTTTGTTGTTTTCTTCTGATGATTAAATCCAGGGGTGTTTTATGTTTTACCACTGAGCTACATCCCCAGTTATTTTTTTATTCTTTTGAGACAGGGTCTCGCTAAGTTACTGAGGGTCTCACTAAATCACTGAGTTTGGCCTCAAACATCCATTCCTCCTGCCTCTGCCTCCTGAGTCTCTGGGATTACAGATGTGTGTCACCACACTCTCTGGACCTGGGAACTTTGGCTTGGTAATGGTATAAAGGAAAACATGTTAGCCAATTGAATATACAAGCAAGTCTTTTATTAGAACTTCTCCTAAGATAAGAAAGATGTAGCACTGACCTTGCTATCAGGCTGCCTCTCCAAACAAAGGGAGATGGTTTCATTCATGTGGAAGGAATGTTTGCAAGGAAGGGGGGACAAGGTTTTGGAATTTTAATTTTCTTTAGGTACGTTTCAAAGTTTTGCTTTCCTTTTCCTATGAGAGCACTTAAACTCTGAGAAAGGCATGGTCAGTTGGTCATCCTGTTTTTCATATGGGGCCACAATCTGTGTAAACACCACTGTTTGGTGATAAGGATGAGTTGCTGTAGCTGTTAAGAGAACACATAGAATATATTTTAAAATGTTCAACATCTCAAGCAATAAGGAAAATACAAATGAAGCTACATTGAGATTTTATCTCATTCCAGTTAGAATAGAGTGATGCAAATAATAATAAATGCTGGAGAGGATATGACGGGAAAAAGTTACACTCATACATTGTTGGTGGGACTGACTGAAAAGTAGTACAACCACTTCAGAATGCAGTAGGAAAACTATCCCATTCACAATAGCCTCAAGAAAATATTTGGGAATCAATCTATAAAAGACCTCTACAATGAAAACTACAGAACACTAAAGAAAGAAATAGAAGAAGACCTTAGATGATGGAAAGATCTCCCATGCTCTCAGATAAGCAGAATTAATATTGTCAAAATGGTCATACTACCAAAAGTGTCATATGGATTTAATTCAATCCCTATTAAAATCCCAATGACATTCTTCATAGAGAAAAAGCAATCATGAAATTCATTTGGAAAAATAAGAGACCCAGAATAGACAAAGCAATCCTTAGCAAGAAGAGTAAAGCAGGAGGCATCACAATACCAGATCATAAACTATACTACAGAGTCATAGTAATAAAAAGAACATGGCATTGGCACACAAACAGACACATAGATAAATGGTACAGAATAGAAGATACAGAGACAAATCCACATAAATACAGGTGTCTCATATGAGACAAAGGCGTCAAAAACATACATTGGAGAAAAGATAGCCTATTCAACAAATGGTGTTGGGAAAACTGGAAATCCATATGTAGCAAAATGAAATTGAACCCCTGCCTCTCACCCTGCATAAAAATCAACTCAAAATGGATTAAGGACTTAGGCACTAGCACAGAGATCCTGCACCTAGAGGAAAAAGTAGGTCTAAATCTTCACCATGTTGGTTTAGGAACTGACTTCTTTAATAAGACCCCTAAAGCACAAGAAGTAAAATCAAGAATCAAGACATGGAATGGAATCAAACTAAAAAAACTTCACAGCAAAGGAAACAATAACATGAAGAGAGAGGCTACAGAATGGGAGAAAATCTTTACTACATGCACCTCAGACAGAGTATTAATATCCAGGATATAGAAAGAACTCAAAAACCTTAACACCAAAACACCAAATGACTCAATCAATATATGGGCTAAGGAACTGAACAGACACTTCACAGAAGAAGAAATACATTCAATAAACAAACATCTGAAAAAAAATGTTCAACATCTCAAGCAAGTAGAGAAATGCAAATTAAAACTATACTGAGATTTCATCTTACTCTCATTAGAATGGCAATTATCAAGAATACAAGCAGGGGCTGGGGATGTAGCTCAAGCAGTGGCGCGCTCACCTGGCATGCGTGCGGCCCGGGTTCGCTCCTCAGCACCACACACAAACAAAAGATGTTGTGTCCGCTGAAAACTAAAAAAATAAATAAATAAATATTAAAATTCTCTCTCTCTCTCTCTCCCCTCTTTTAAAAAAAGAATACAAGCAGCAATGAATGTTGGTGAGGATGGAAAAAGGTACACTCATATATTACTAGTGGGGCTGCAAATTGGTGCAACCACTACAGAAAGTAGTATAGAGATTCCTCAGAAAATATGGAATGGAACCACCATTTGACTTGGATATCCCACTCCTGAGTGTATAACCAAGGGACTTAAAATCAGCATACTACAATGATGCAGCCACATCAATGTTTATAGCAACTCAATTCACAATAGCTAAACTATGGGACCAACCTAGGTGCCCTACAACAGATGAACAGATAAAGAAAATGTGGTATATATACACAATGGAATATTACTCAGTAGAATATTACTTTAAAGTAGAATGAAATTATAGCATTTGCCAGTGAATGGATGAAGCTGGAGAAAATTATGCTAAGCAAAATAAGCCAATCCCAAAGAACCAAAGATCAAATGTGTTCTCTGATATGTGGATGCTAATTCATAATAAGGGACAGCTAGGGAAGAATAGATATTTACTTTGGATTAGACAGAGTGGAGTGAAAGGAGGTGAGCGGGTATGGGAGTAGGAAGCATAGAAGAATGAATCAGACATTTTGCCCTATGTGCATATATGGCTACACAAACATTGTAACTCTGCATCACATACAACTAGAAGAATAAGAAGTTATACTCCATTTATGTATGATGTGTCAAAATGCATTCTGCTGTCATGTGTAACTAATTAGAACATATTTTTTTTTAAAAAAGGACTAGCAGTGGATTCACCATATGACCCAGTCCTTGTTATATACCCAAGAACTTAAATCAGCATACTAGAATAATACAGACATATCAATGTTTATAGCAGCACAATTCACAATAGCCAAGTTAAGGAACCAGCCCATTTGCCTATCAAAAGATGAATGGATAAAGAAAATATGGCATATATACACAGTGGAGGTTTGCTCAGCCATAAATAAGAATAAAAGTATGGCCTTTTGCTGGTAAATGGATGGAACTGGAAAATATGCTAAGTGAAACAAGACAGACTCAGAAAGTCAAGTGTCAAATGTTTTCTTATATGTGGAAGCTACAGAGAAATAATGTAATTTTTAAAAAGGGGGAATTCCATGAAAATAGAAGAAATATCAATGGAATAGAGGAAGAGGTTCAAGGAGGAGGGAGGGAGGAGGAATGGAAAAGAGGAGCAATTGCAGGATGAAATTGACCATATTTGCTACACACATATATGAATATATTATAGAATTCCACCTTCATTTATATCTTAAAGCACCAATTTAAATAAATAAATAAATAAAATACCAGTAGATTAGAGAAAGGGGAACAGAGAGAGGAAGGCGGGGATGGTAAGTGGGAGTACTATGAATACTTTTTCCTATTGGGTATGCATCCAAAAAAAGTCACAGGCAGTTGTTGAATACTAAGCTGCCTGAAACATTGGATGACAGTTGGGATAAATAATAAGCTAATTAAAAAAACTTTAAAAAGAAAATCTAGGGACTGAGGTGCCCATGGTTGGCTTTGAAAATCTCTTACATATTCTGGGAATCCACATGCACACTTATAGTTGTGCACATGCTTAGAAAAGACCTGAGATGACCCTAAATTCTCATCTCCCACTCACCTTGAAGATCAGTTAAATCAGGATGTCAAGACTTAAACTGCCTTAGTTTAAAACATGCACCAATATACACTGGGAACAACTTGAAAAAAAATGGAAGATTGTTGTTTATATAATTTAAGGAAATCCATGTCTAAATATTTGCTGACAATTAAATTAATAGGACAGAGAATTTAGGGGGAACACATGATATAAAATATTGGCTTTATAGAATTAATTCAGTAAAATTACTAAGTAAACAACAAATTGTAGAGGCACCACCCTTTCTCCACAGAAAATCTTAACTGGGTTTCTCCAGAAATCTTTACCATGGCTGATTTTAGTACTGTCAACAAAAGAGTCTTTGGAAAAGAGTTCAATATAGATAAACTTCCAATTTTCGTGTTTCCCTATATAATTTGGCCACTGGCCGGGAAGATACCACACTCCAGGTGCTGGACACCCCCTTACTAGTTTTTCCAGTATAGTAGTTTGTAGAAATGTGTAAACAAGGCCTCTGGCCTTGAGCTGGGGCTTCACAGAGATGTCTACATTTCTAAGAAAAGTTACCAATTGGGCTCCATGGTAACTGGCAGGGGGAGGAAAGAAAAGGGAGAAGAATCTCCCCTTCTCAGGAGTTGTCTTTGAAGGGTTAGCTTGCCCAGAACAGTGAAAGAAAAAAGCTGCTTTATATGAATTTCTGAATTTCTGTGAACTTCTGAGCCCTTCTCCTTACATGCTGGGAATAAAATTCTGAAACTGCCTAAACTTGGGGTTCAGGGGTTTGATTGATTATAGCAAAAGCTGTGCCCTCTGAACCTGGCTGTTTCCTGCTATCTTCAGTGCCTTGCCTCATCTGTCCCTACAACAAAATGGCAACAACAAATTCTGCAGATGTGTAAAGAATCTGATTCCCAGATTTGCTATATTATTTAAAAATGTCCCCTTTTTGACAAAAATATAAGACATGCAAATTGAATAAGAAAGTCTAACCTAAATACAGAAAAAAATGCAGTCCATACAAATGGCATAAGATGAGTTTAAAACAGCTATTCAAATTATGTTAAAAAAATAAAGAAAACCATGCTTTAAAAAGTAAAGTATGAAAACTTTTGTCTCATCAAAGAGAGAATATCAGTAGAGATAGAAATTATAACAAAAAAACAGAAAGTATAGAATACAATAAGTAATGTAAAATTCACTTAAGATTGGCTCAAAAGCAGATTTGAGCACACAGTAGAATGAAAACATCAATGAACTTGAAGACATGTCAATTGAAATTATTCAATCTGATAAACAGAAAGAAAAAGAAGAAGAAGCCAACACAGTCTTAGATACCAGTAAGATATCAATATGCATATTGGAAGGAAAGAAGATTCAAAGAAATAATGACTGAAAAATTTTCCAGTTTGATGATTGACAATAATATAATCATCTTAGCTAAATAAACTTCAAGTCAAAAAAAAGTCTTAGAGATTCTCATATAATAAACTCAAAATCCAAAGACAGATGACCTTGAAAGCAGGGAGAAAAGGGATACTTATAAGGTTAACAATTGATTTGCCTCAAAAACCATGGAAATTAGAATTTAATGGGTAACAAACTCAGTGCAGAAAGAAAAAGACAAGTGTTCAATATCTTGCAAGACTCTTCTTCAAATATGAAGGAGAAATTAAGACATTCTCAGACAAATGAAAACTGTGAGAATTCTTCAGTAGTATACCTGTTTTACAAGAAATATCTTACGGAGGGCTGGGGTTGTGGCTTAGCAGTAGAGTGCTCACCTTGCATGTTCAAGACCCTTGTTTGATCCTCAGCACCACATAAAAATAAAATAAACAAAGGTATTGTTTCCAACTATAATTAAAAATTAATATATATATATATATATATAAAAGAAATACCTTAGGGAATCCTTCAAGCTGAAATGAAAGGATTCTAGATACATATTTGTTTGAAACATAAAAAATAATAGACCATAAGGAGGCCACATGACATAAGCTTCAATGTTACCTAGTATTTGTGAAGTCATGAGGAAAAGATGGGGCTGGGCAGAAAGGGAAGTAGGACCCTGGGTTACTTCCTGGGCCCTAGAACTCAATCAGCAACTCCAGGCTTTTGCTGAGAAACTTGGGAAAAGTTATTTTTAAATTAGGACATATGTGACCCAGAGTCCACAACCTCTCCAAAGGACCAGGTTTTGTAAAGTTTCTAAGCTGCACTCAGAACCTGAAATTCCTGTGGCAGTTAAGACAATTCCCAGAACTGCCCATTAGATGTGTGTCGAAATCTCCCCTGACCACCTAGTTGCTTAACAACCCAGACACCGTGCAGTCCAGCACGTATACACCTCAGGGCTTAAACCAATCAGTTTGAATGTATACCCCTTCTTAGTACTGACCAATCACCCTCACCCGACCTGTTCCCGCCAGTGAATGTGCTAATCATGTTTTAGAGTTGTTATTTGATTTTCCCGCGGTATGTGATGATTTGCTAAGGGATGCTATGATGTATGTAAAGTCCCTGCCCTCTCCAAAGAATGTATATAAACTCTGCTTAAGTTGTTCTCGGGGCTCTTTGTTCTCTGCTCTTCTGAAGTGAGCTCTGAGTCCCAGCATGCTGGACCCCCAATAAACCCTTTGCTGTTGCATGAGACAGTCTCTTGGTGGTCTTTTCCTCTGACGCTCGCCCGACCTTTTCAAGACCAAGATCGATGTAAGCAGCAAAGAGGTGTTTATTGTGAGCTAGCTCAGTCCTCCACATGCACACAGCAACTGGTGATGCTGAGAGGCCCCGAGTCCAGGGTTTGCAGCAGTTTTATACACTCTTTGGGGAAGGCAGGGACTTCACATACATCATAGTATCTCTTAGCAAATCATCACATGCCACGGGAAAATCAAACAACAACTCTAAAACATGATTTGCATAGTCACTGGCGGGGGGGGGGGGGGGAGTTGGGTAGGGGTGATTGGTTACTATAAGAGGGGGATTCTTTTGAACTGATTGGTTTAAGCCAAGAGGGGTGTACGTGCTGAACTACATGGTTTCCCAACACGTTATCAACCACCATAAACTACTGGGGGGGGGGGATCATCTGGCATCCCAGGTATTTCCCTGTCTCATGCTGATTGGTGGCTGCTAGGGGGTTGCTATGGGTCCTCACCTAGCCTGACTGAGTCAGGGACACCTGGCACAGCAGATCTCTTCTAAGTTGTAGATAAACAACTTAGAAGGGTGGGAATGTGCCTAGGAGTGCTCTGTGGGTCTTTCCAAGGACAAGGGTTATGTCCCTTCCTTGGACAGGCTTTGCCCTGAGGTAGAGGCTGGTTTGTCAATACAAAGCAAGTAGATGAAGTAAAATAAAAGTCAAGGCAGAAAGGAATGAAATAAACAATAGAGAAAGAATAGAAAAGGATCAAGGAAACAAAAATCTTTCTCTTTGAAATGATTGATAAAATTGACAAACATTTAACAAAAAAAGATACAAGTTGCTAAAATCAGAAATGTAAGGACATCCTTACTACTAAACTTACATAAAAAAAGAGAATTGTAAGAGAATACTATGAATAATTGTATGCCAATATATCAGAAAAACCATATTAAATTAACAAATGCACAAACTATCAAAATTGACTCATGAAAAAGTAGAAAATCTCACTAGACTTATAACAAGTAAAGGTGTTTATTAAATAATCAAAACCTCCCAATAAAGGAAAACACAGGTCCAGATAACTTCATTGGTGAATTCTACCAAACATTCAAAGAATAAATGCCAGTCTTTCCAACTCTTCCAAAAATAGAAGAGGAGGGAATACTTCTAAACACATTCCTTAAGGCCAGCATTACTATGATACCAAAGCCAAAGACCCTACAAGTAAATCACAGACCAATAACCCTTGTTAATATAGATGAAAAAATCATTAACAAAAGAGTAACAAGCTGACCTTGGGGGTATATTACAATGATTACATGCCATAACCAAATCTGATTTATTCCAGGAATGCGAGGATGAAAATCAACCATTGTAATACATCACATTAATACAATGAAATGAAAATAAGCATATGATAATACTGAGGATTGACATGGAAAAAATGTGTTATATGCATTATGAACATAGCAAAAGGAACCCCACTATTACATATAAGTACAGAGCACCTAATGGTGAGATTGAGGCTTAAAAGTGTAGAAAATATTTAAATAGCCATCATTGAGAATGGAAGAAAGCCATTTTGGGGGAAAGTACAAGGTTTACTGGATATAATCTTCACTAAATTGTTAAAAATATTACTACAGCAGTAATCTTTCCTTGATGTTCTCTTCCTATCAAGCTCTTCTACACAACATGTTAGCAATCCACCTCGCATGTATGGAAAAAATGTGAATTATTCATTCAGCAAATGTTTATTCAACATACCAGGTACTGGTACATATACATTGACATGCTAAATGGAAATAAAAAGCCACCATGAGGGCAGTGAGTAGATACAAAATGGAATATTACTTAGCAATAAAAGAGAATAAAATCATGGCATTTGCAGGTAAATGGATGGAGTTGGAGAAGATAATGCTAAGTGAAATTAGCCAATCCCAAGAAAACAAATCCCGAATGTTTTCTCTGATATAAGGAGGCTGACTCATAGTGGGGTAAGGAGGGAGAGCATGGGAGGAATAGATGAAATCTATATATGGAAGAGAGGTGGGAGGGAAATGGAGGGGGCAGGGGATTAGCAAGGATGGTGGAATGTGATGGACATCATTATCCAAAATACGCGCATGAAGACACAAATGGGTGTCAACATACTTTATATACAAAGATATGAAAAATTGTGGTATGTATGTGTAATAAGAATTGTAATGCATTCTGCTGTCATTTTTTTAAAAATCAATTAAAAAAGAAGAAGAGAAGTCTGTTGGAAATAACCAAGGAGCATTTCTCCATTTACTTAAAGTGTCTGCTGCATTAGGATAGGGGCTTTGGTGAGCAGATCAGAAGACAGAATTTGTTAAAGTGACAGAGATCAGTGTTCTTATAGAAGAGGAGCAGCCTTTCCTTATCACCTGAGGTCCCAGTCATACTCTCTGGGAAGTGGGTAACCACCTATTTTGAGTCTTCTCTGTGTTGGTAGTCTCTGCTTATGTGCATTGTGTCTACCAGAAGAAAATAGAATGTGAGAAAGGCATTCAAAACCTCAGTCTGGTAGCTACATTTACTTCCCAGTTTAAAATGGTAATAGTTAATGTTTATTAAATATTCATTCTGAGTCAGGCATTTGGTTGAGTATGTAATATGGACTGCCAGGTTAGGGATTTAGCTCAGTGTCAGCTTGCCTAGAATGTGCAAGGCTCTGAGTTCAGTCCTCGGCCCTGGAAAAAAATATGGACTGCCATTTATTCTGCCAAGAAAACCTATGATATTGATTCTATTTTTTAAAAAAATCTATATTTATAGGAAGTGGTTGTGCCTCACTTGGTAGAGTGCTTCCCTTGCATGCACAAGGCCCTGGGTTCTAACCCGCAGCACCACAAAAATAAATAGATAAATAAATAAAACAAAGGTGTTGTGTCTGTAAGGAACGGTGGAAAAAACTCTGCAAACTCAACAAGCCAAAACAACCATTTACCTGTCCAAGATTTTATTAGCAGGACTGTAGCGGCCAGTCGCAGAAGAGAAGGGGGGAGAAAGAGAGAGAGAAGAGAAGAGAAGAGAAGACAAGACAAGACAAGACAAGACAAGACAAGACAAGACAAGACAAGACAAGACAAGACAGGGGAAGAGAGGGGGAGAGGAAGAGAGGTAAAGTAAGAGAGAGAGGGAGAGTAAGAGAGTAAGAGGGAGAGAGTAAGAGAGGAGAGAGAGAGAGGGTAAGAGGAAGAGAGAGAGAGTAAGAGAGCGAGCATGAACAGGG
The DNA here is from genome assembly GCF_964194105.1 of Spermophilus citellus. NCBI lineage: Eukaryota > Metazoa > Chordata > Mammalia > Rodentia > Sciuridae > Spermophilus > Spermophilus citellus. The sequence continues at coordinate 47,454,768 of NC_138190.1, forward strand.
TGTTGATATTTATGGGCTTAATGCAGGATGAGGAGGAGCAAGGTGATTGGGCTGCTACTTCTTCATTGGCTGAGAGTTTGCGCTGAAAGGGTAAAGTTTCTAAGCTGCAAAGCCTGAGTTAAAATGTAAAGGACCAGGCATTGTAAACCTGCTTCTAAACTGCAAAGCCTGGGTTTAAATTCCTGAGGCAGTTAAGACAATGCCCTACTGGCCATTTGGTTGTTTAATAACTTAGGACCCTGTGTAGCCCGGCACGTAGGCATTCAAGGCCCAAAGCAATCAGTTTGAATGTGTACCCCACTTAGGAGTGACCAATCACCCCCACCCAGCCTGTTCCCGCCAATGAATGTACTAATCAAGTCTAAGAATTATTGTTTGATTTTCCTGCGGTGTATGGTGATTTGTTAAAAGAGACTGTGATGTATGCAAAGCCCCCGCCCTCCCCAAAAAGTGTACTTAAGCACTGCTCAACCCCTGCCCAGGGCTCTGGGCTGCTCTCCTTTCTTGAGTGGGCACGGAGCCCCAGCATGCTGGTTCAATAAATCCCCTTCTGCCAATTGCATGAGTGGTCTCTTGGTGGTCTCTTTCTCCGACGCTTCACCGGACCCTTACAGCGCCACTTCAGGGATTGGAGGTGCGCAATTCAAAGTTCGCACCATTCATAGGGATTGGAGGTGACGGTTTGCTCCCCATTCAGTGCGCCATGGACCTGAGCTCCTGGAAGAGAAGTGCTCCGGGTGCCATCTTTACCAACAGTGTCCATCTCCAACTAAATTTTTTTTAAGAAAATCTATTTACATATGAGGTACAAAGAAGTTAGGCTACCCTTGTTGATAGCTAATGAAAAGACAGAGATAGAATTTGAACTAAGCAATCTATATTAAAGCCTGCCTGCAAACCCACAGATGTTTTACCCTCATACTTAACATTTATTCTCCTCACCAGGGCCTGCAAGGTCCTATATGATCTGGCCTGTGTCTACTTCTTTTCCTACTACTTTCTTCTATATTCCTTCTGCTCCTGCATTCCTACTCTAGCTATTGTAACAGTGATCCCTTCACCTTCTGAATATAGCCCTCATTGCTCTAAGGCTTACTTTTTTAAATGTTTTTTTCTCTCTTCTCCCCTCTTCCCCTTCCTAACAAGATTTGTGTTATCTTTTCTTCCCCTAGTTAACTGCCCTTGAACACATGTGCTACAGGAAGAAGATGCCTGCTGAGTATCTGGGAAATGAATATCTCCCAAATTAACAAGTGAATCCTAACACTCCCTAAGGGCACCCTGGGACTCCCTACCAGAGCACACCTGGAATGTAATCCTTGATGAGTTCCTTTAAACACCCCCCATGTCCTGATCAGGAGAGTCAAGGGAGTCCTCTGTGTTTCTCCTTTGCTAGCAAAGCATTAAACCTTCTTTTTCCTAAAACTGTGTCCTCATTATTAAATTGGCATTGATTGGCCTTGGGGACAGTGACTGAGCTTTCAGTTACACATTTTTTGTTTTTTGTACCAGGGATTGAACCCAGGGGTGTTTAGCCACTGAGCTACATTCCAAGCTCTTTGTATATTTTATTTTGAGACAAGGTCTTGCTAAATTGCTGAGGCTAGCCTTGAATTTATTTTTTTAGTTTTTTTAATTTATTTTTTATTGGCTACACATGACATTACAATGATCTTGGCAATTCATACATTTGACTCAATTGGGATATAATTTCTCATTTTTCTGATTGTACAGATTGCAGAATCATATTGGTAATACAGTCACCTATATACATACAGCAATCATAATGTCTATTTTATTCTGCTGCCCTTATCCCCCCTTCCCCTCCCCTCCCCTCCCATCACATCTCTCTACCCAACCTAATGTGACACACTTTTTTTTCTTCCTGCTCACATCATCATACATGTATTCTGTATAACGATGAGGGTGTCCTTCCATTGAAGCCAGATTTAAAGTTAGGTAGTCAGTGTAGTTAGGTAAATCGGGTCTAATACCGAGTGAAATCTAAAATGGAGGCCATGCTGAGAATGATTCCGGAAACGCAGGACAACTCATGGAATGTTAATGAAGTCCCAAAAAGGCCCTAGGCCAAAGTCCATCCCAAAGGAATGTTAATGAAACCCAGGAAACAGCCCCCAGCAGATTTGAAGATAGCCCATCACAAAGAAGTGTTAATGAAGTCCTTCCTGCCTAGATTACTTCTTTGGCCCACCTGTGTCCCACCCCTCCGGCCTTCCAACCTACATTCCATCACCAAAACTATAAAAAGAGGAGACTGTAAGGGTCTGGCGAAGCATCGGAGGAAGAGACCACACAAGAGACTGGCTTCATGCAATTGGCAAAAGGGATTTATTGATTCAGCATGCTGAGGTTCCACGCTCACTCAGGAAGATAGAGCAGCCCAGAGCCCCGAGCAGAGGTCAAGCAGAGCTTAAGTACACTTTTTGGGGAGGGCAGGGGGGCTTTTCATACATCAGAACAAATCATCATGAGGTGCGGGGAAAATTGAACAACTCTGAGACATGATTAGCACATTCATTGGCGGGAACAGGTTGGGCGGGGTGATTGGTCACTCCTAAGCGGGGTACACATTCAAACTGATTGGTTCGGGCCCTGTGACAAACTGCACAGGGCCCTAAGCTAAATGGCCAGTAGGGCGTTGTCCTAACTATCTCAGGAATTTCAGGTTCTGGGTGTAGCAGAGGAACTTAACAATACCTAGTCTTTTACATTTTAATTCAGGCTTTGCAGCTTAGAAACTTTACCCTTTCAGAGACAACCGCACTTCCACGGATTCCACCTCTTGGGTCCCCTTCTTCCTCCAGGAGAAGTCTTTTCTGCTGTCCTTTAATAAACTTCTAATTTCTACTCTGACCTTGCCTCAGCGTGCTTCTTTGGTGTTATTCTTCAACATTGGGGAAGCAAGGACTCGTCACCGGCCAACAGCGGTAACACCATCTTCCATGCAACTCCCCTTCTCCCTCCTTTTCCTTCCCACCTCTCTTCCCTATTTAGTGGTAATCTTCTCATGCTCTAGCCTTGAATTTATGATCCTCCTGCCTTAGCCTGTCTCTCTGCTATTTTTTAACATTCTGATTTCAAGGTCCTTTGCTCTAGCTGTTCCCTCTACTTGAACTGTTCTTCACATGCTTTATTCTTTCTCATTATTTTGTAAGGGTAAAATTTCTAAGCTGATTCTAAACTGCAAAATTAACATGTAAAAGACCCGGGCATCGCAAAGTTCCTCTGCTACACCCAGAACCTGAAATTCCTGAGATAGTTAAGACAACGCCCTACTGGCCATTTAGCCTAGGGCCCTGTACAGTTTGTCACAGGGCCTGAACCAATCAGTTTAAATGTGTACCCCACTTAGGAATAACCAATCACCCCCGCCCGCTCTGTTCCCGCCAATGAATGGACTAATCATGTCTCAGAATTGTTGTTCAATTTTCCCGCGCCTCATGATGATTTGTTCTTTTGCCAATTGCATGGAGCCAGTCTCTTGTGTGGTCTCTTTCTCCGACGCTCCGCCGGACCCTTACAATTTAAGTCTCTATTGACATGTTGTCACTTCAGAGATGGTCTCCATGAACACCTTACCATAGCTACTTCTATTTCACCCTGGTCACTCTCTTATAGAATCCTGTTTTATTATCTGTTGTAGGACTTGTCATTATTTGAAATTATTATTGTATTCACTAATTGTCTATTAACTCTCATAAGATTTGTAAGTCCCTGTGGGCAGAAACCTTGTTCACTGTTCTGTCCCCAGTACCTAGTGTCAGATCAGGCGAGGTGGGCAGCGATCAAAGGAGGAAGATTTAAAAGGCGCTGAATGAGGCTTTATTGAGATTATCACTCCCGGGCGGAACTTGATCAGACCCACAGAAGGGACAGGAGAAGGGTCTGAGGAGAAACCACATGGAAGCTCAACCAAACTGGACTTTTATGGGGCTTACAGCAGTAAGGGAAGGGCTTGGGACAGGAAAAGGTGTTTTTAGGGTCCCTTGTCCCAGTGGAGTTGGTCATGGGAGATGGCTGAACTCCAGGATTGGCCAGGGGGTCCTGCTGATTGACAGGGGTTAATCAGGAGATCTCGCTGATTGACAGGCGTTTCCGCCAGCATCTGATTGAAGTTCTTTTCCCTCGCGGGCTGCTTTGTTCTGAGTCGCCACCAAGTCACCACCACCGACTTAACACCTAGAAAAAAAAAACCTGGCATATAGAAAAGAACTCAGTAAATGCTTGTTTAATGAGTGAACTAGCCTTACAAATATTTATTGAATGCCTTGAAAATGTCAGACCAGAAATTTGCTATTGAAATTATTACAGTTTTATGAGAATGGCAGACTTTACATCGCAGAATGAGCAGCATTGTGCAAGAAGGAAATAAGGACTCAGATGAGGGAAACTTAATGTAGCCTGGAAGCATCAAGGAAGGTCTAAGAGAGAAGGGGTCATGTGTTGAAGACTAGGTCAGTGACACCTAGAAAAATGAGGGAATGGGGGCATTTCTAGCAGAGAGAGACCAGCATACCAATAAGAGTAGTTCTGGAGTTGTGAGACATGCTTTAAGAGACACAGCATGCCTGGAGCAGTGTGAGAGAGTAAAAGGAGATGCTCCCCCAATTGCTGCCTGACTCCTTCCTACTGTTGTTTATGACACAGCATGAATGGCACTGCCAGTGAAGCTGCCTTTGCTCCTGCTGTTTCTTTAACATGAACCCTAGCTCACACAGTATTAAAAAGATTTTTTTTTCACTTCAGTCTTTACCACTAGAGTGGGAACTCCTTGAGGGAGTGGTATGTGTGCCTTTTTACACTCCTTGAGTGGTATTTTTGTGCCCTTTTACACTCAATGCCCAAATGGCGCTATTTGAGCTAACGAATGTGAATCGAATAATGGTCATTTATTCAGCAGCTAAGGGTAAGATTGTCACTAAATAAAAATTTTTCTGATGACAAAAAAGGGAAAAAAAAGAATTAGAAAAAACACTCCACTAGAGCCAACTTCCTCTCCAAAGGTGATTTTTCTGGAGTTTCTGCTAGCTTTCTAACTACCCAGGAAAATTGTGCAAACTATTGATTACAATCATAGGATTTGCATCAAATAGATATCAATTTTTCAAATCCTGACTCTGATTTTAGGCAAGTTATTTTCCCCTGTAGACATCTCAGATTTCTTTTTCTGCTGAATTGAGGGCTACTAATAGGACCTATCTCATAGGATTATTATAAGAATTAAATAGGATGAGGCTTGTAAAAATGTTCACAGCAGCATTTGGATATAGTCAATGTGCTTATTTTGTTGTTATTATCATTCAAATGCTCATCATTTATGGCACAGCAAAGTGTCTTGCATTGAATCTTAGGTCTTTTAGAGAAGAACTATTTCCCATGGAAATATTTGGAAACAGTTTTTCTCTGAGTCTTGGTTATAATTTCTTTTTCACTTCACTAAGGGGGGCTTTGATTGATGCAATAACCAGAAACTGACCTAGCACAATAACAAGGAGTAAGGAGTGAGGAAGAGACAGACAATGGAGTAGGTTGGGAGAATATGCATATATTTGATGGAAATAGTGGAATATTTTATATAAGGAACTGAACATTTGCAGATTTGGGTATCTGCAAGGGTTCCTGGAACCAATCCCCTGTGAATACCAAAACACAATTGTATATATATGTAAAACTAGTGTGGATGGATACCAAATAAATATTGAATCAGTGTAGATATGTATCAACAGATGAATGAATAAAGAAAAGTTGGTATATATACACAATTGAGTACTATTCAGTCATAAAGTAAAATAAAATTTTGTAATTTGCAGGAAAATTGATAGATCTGGAGATCATTATGTTAAAGTGAAATAATCCAGGATCAGTTAAGCAAGAAAGTGTCACATGTTTTTTCTCATATGTGGAATCTAGGAGGAAAGAAAACAGACAACATGAAAGTAGAACAGGAACTGTTAGGAAAGGGAAAGAGAACTGAAGGAGGGGATATAAGAGTATAATAGGCAAGGTAGATACAATCAAAGCAGGTTATATGCATGTATGAAAATGTCACTATGAAACACATTATTTTGTACAATTAATATGCACTGATAATTACAATAAATATAAAGGTATTTATTCATGGTCGTGTCATTATGATTGTTGTTTTCTCTAACATTTATACTTACTTTATATTTCTCTAAATTAATATGTATTAAGAGTGTAATAAATATTTTTACTAAGTTACCATTTATGTTTGCCAGACACAACATATATTCTTTAATTCTCACAGTTATCCTATGAAGTAGTTATTATCCATCCCTTCAATCCCATACATTATAAGGATGATGAAAAAGAGGCATTTAAATCACCTGATGAAACCCTAAACTTTAGTGAAATGATGCAATTTAAAAATACTTACTAAGCTTTGTAACATTACATTATGATATTGTTAACTAATTTAAAAACAGTTTGTGAAGTTATAGGCATGATATGATTATAACATTTAAGCATAAAATGGTGGGGAAAAATTAAAAAGTGCTTAAAAAAAAGAAAAAGAGGCTTACAGTAACCTACCCAAGATCATATACCTAGGATGACTTTAAACTATCATCAGATCTGTTGTATCTATGCATTTACCCACAGCTATGTTGCCTTTACTGGTTAGCTTATAAACAATGTCAAAATTTAAGGGAAATAGGCAATGGAACTCTTAAAATATTATAATGAAATGGTTTATACACTACCCGTTCTTGTTTTGCAAAACACATTCTTCAAATGAAATCTCATCAATAAATGCTTATTCCTCTCAAAAAAGTGCATTTTTGGACTGGGGATATAGCTCAGTTGGCAGAGTGCTTGCTTTGCAGGTACAAGGCCTTGGGTTCAATCTCCAGTACCACGAAATAAATAAATAAACAAGTGCTTTGCTCATTTTCCTCTGAGATACTCCTACTCTGTTTTCTTCAACACATTAGTTCATGTGCTGCCATATCAGTGTGAGTCTCACATTACTTTTTTTTTTTCACACATCTCCTAAAATATGTTGCCTAACCCACTAGGTAAGGTCTTGAACTTGAAGCTGATGGAAAAGTCTAGTTTAGCACTTCAAGAAACCCTTCTATCTCCACAGGAACTACAATTATTTTTGAAAGGATCTCCCATGTAGATGAGGATTCAGTCGCCTGATGAAGATTTTCTACATTTTATCCTTTAGTTTAACCAATTAGAAATTTCCTTTTATGAATATTGCAAAGATATTCACATATTTGGTCAGTTGATATTTATTAAACTCCCATTATGTTCCAGGTGTTAATAGATACACGGAGTAATTTTAACCACTTCTTGATCCCTAGAAACTTACCATCCAGAACAGAAAAGATTCCTAATGAATTAAGGAAAGGATGCTATTGATGTGTTGCTTTTTTTTTCTAACATTACATTACATTACTTTACATGTGTTAAGGCAACAAACAAAACAGAACATTTAAGAAATTGAGGGTGTGTGTTTTTTTATCATTATTGATAGAAATGCATTATCATAAGTTGCCATCTTATTAATCCCTAAAAAAAAAATAACTTCCCATGTAGATTGCTCACTTTGGCAGCACATATACTAATAAGAATCTCCCAAGTAGACAGAAGAAGCTTTGATATTCCAGATGACATCACCAGATTGCTAGGCCTTATGAAAAATGAACTTTGCCTTTGGGTCTGTGAATTTCTTCTTTGCCTTATTATATTTCTCTATGCCTTTCTATGTTTCAGTTTGACATACTATAAATGATTTGAATTAACTATCTCTGTACTGGAAGGAATTGAATGTGTCATAATTGAAGAGGAAACATCATGGAATGCTCAATTGTTGCTAATCATTAGATGCTTTCCCACTCAGGTTGGCTCAAACGCTGTGATCATGTCATCTACATGACACTTAATAATTATGACAAATTAAAAATGAAATAAAATTGATATTTAAAATGGGTGGATTTTATAAGTTATACCTAAATAAAGCTATTTTTAATGAAGAAGAAGACCTGATATATGTTTTTTTTGTTGTTATTGTTGTTAACAATTGTCATTTATTTATTATTTCTGGATATTGTAACTGTGCTTGTTATAACTTTCTCTTCTTTTTATTTTAGAATATTTTTTATTGGTTGTTCACAACATTACAAAGCTCTTGACATATCATATTTCATACATTAGATTGAAGTGGGTTATGAACTCCCAATTTTACCCCAAATGCAGATTGCAGAATCACGTCGGTTACACATCCACAATTTTACATAATGCCCTATTAGTAATTGTTGTATTCTGCTACCTTTCCTATCCCCTACTATCCCCCCTCCCCTCCCCTCCCATCTTTTCTCTCTACCCCAGCTACTGTAATTCATTTCTCTCCTTGTTTATTTTCCCATTCCCCTCACAACCTCTTATATGTAATTTTGTATAGCAATGAGGGTCTCCCTTCATTTCCATGCAATTTCCCTTTTCTCTCCCTTTCCCTCCCATCTCATGTCTCTGTTTAATGTTAATCTTTTCTTCCTGCTCTTCCTCCCTGCTCTGTTCATAGTTGCTCTCATTATATCAAAGAAGACATTTGGTATTTGTTCTTTAGGGATTGGCTAGCTTCACTAAGCATAATCTGCTCTAGTGCCATCCATTTCCCTGCAAATTCTATGATTTTGTAATTTTTTATTGCTGCATAGTACTCCATTGTGTATAGATGCCACATTTTTTTATCCATTCATCTATTGAAGGGCATCTGGGTTGGTTCCACAGTCTAGCTATTGTGAATTGTGCTGCTATGAACATCGATGTGGCAGTATCCCTGTAGCATGCTCTTTTAAGGTCTTCAGGGAATAGTCCGAGAAGGGCAATAGCAGGGTCAAATGGTGGTTCCATTCCCAGCTTTCCCAGGAATCTCCAAACTGCTTTCCAAATTGGCCGCACCAATTTGCAGTCCCACCAGCAATGTACAAGTGTACCCTTTTCTCCACATCCTTGCCAGCACTTGTTGTTGTTTGACTTCATAGTGGCTGCCAATCTTACTGGAGTGAGATGGTATCTTAGGGTGGTTTTGATTTGCATTTCTCTGACTGCTAGAGATGGAGAGCCTTTTTTCATGTACTTGTTGATTGATTGTATATCCTCCTCTGAGAAGTGTCTGTTCAGGTCCTTGGCCCATTTGTTGATTGGGTTATTTGTTATCTTATTGTCTAATTTTTTGAGTTCTTTGTATACTCTGGATATTAGGGCTCTATCTGAAGTGTGAGGAGTAAAAATTTGTTCCCAGGATGTAGGCTCCCTATTTACCTCTCTTATTGTTTCTCTTGCTGAGAAAAAACTTTTTAGTTTAAGTAAGTCCCATTTGTTGATTCGTGTTATTAACTCTTGTGCTATGGGTGTCCTATTAAGGAATTTGGAGCCCGACCCCACAATATGTAGATCGGAGCCAACTTTTTCTTCTATCAGAGGCAGAGTCTCTGATTTGATATCAAGCTCCTTGATCCATTTTGAGTTACCTTTTGTGCATGGCGAGAGAAAGGGATTCAGTTTCATTTTGTTGCATATGGATTTCCAGTTTTCCCAACACCATTTGCTGAAGATGCTATCCTTCCTCCATTGCATGCTTTTAGCCCCTTTATCAAATATAAGATAGTTGTAACTTTGTGGATTAGTCTCTGTGTCCTCTATTCTATACCATTGGTCCACCCGCCTGTTTTGGTACAAGTACCATGCTGTTTTTGTCACTATTGCTCTGTAATATAGTTTGAAATCTGGTATCGCTATACCGCCTGATTCACACTTCCTGCTTAGAATTGCTTTTGCTATTCTGGGTCTTTTATTTTTCCATATGAATTTCATGATTGCTTTATCTATTTCTACAAGAAATGCCGTTGGGATTTTGATTGGCATTGCATTAAACCTATAGAGAACTTTTGATAATATCGCCATTTTGATGATGTTAGTTCTGCCTATCCATGAACAGGGTATATTTTTCCATCTTCTAAGATCTTCTTCTACTTCTCTCTTTAGGGTTCTGTAGTTTTCATTGTATAAATCTTTCACCTCTTTTGTTAGTTTGATTCCCAAGTATTTTATTTTTTTTGAGGATATTGTGAATGGAGTGTTTTTCCTCATTTCCATTTAAGAAGTTTTGTCGCTGATATACAGAAATGCCTTTGATTTATGCGTGTTGATTTTATATCCTGCCACTTTGCTGAATTCATTTATTAGTTCTAGTAGTTTCTTTGTAGACCCTTTTGGGTCTTCTAGGTATAGAATCATGTCATCTGCAAATAGTGATAATTTAAGTTCTTCTTTTCCTATTTTTATGCCTTTAATTTCTTTCGTCTGTCTAATTGCTCTGGCCAGTGTTTCGAGAACTATATTGAATAGAAGTGGTGATAGAGGGCATCCCTGTCTTGTTCCAGATCTTAGAGGGAATGCCTTTAACTTTTGTCCATTCAGAATGATGCTAGCCTGAGGCTTAGCATAGATAGCTTTTACAATGTCAAGGTAAGTTCCTGTTATCCCTAGTTTTTCTAATGTTTTGAACATAAAGGGATGCTGTACTTTGTCGAATGTTTTCTCTGCATCTATCGAGATGATCATATGGTTCTTATCTTTAAGTCTATTGATGTGGTGAATAACATTTATTGATTTCCGTATATTGAACCAGCCTTGCATCCCAGGGATGAATCCTACTTGATCATGGTGCACAATTTTTTTGATGTGTTTTTGTATTCGATTCGCCAGAATTTTATTGAGGATTTTTGCATCTAGGTTCATTAGAGATATTGGTCTGTAGTTTTCTTTCTTTGAGGTGTCTTTGTCTGGTTTCGGAATCAGGGTGATGTTGGCCTCATAGAATGAATTTGGAAGAGCTCCCTCTTTTTTGATTTCCTGAAATAACTTGAAAAGTATTGGTATTAATTCTTCTTTAAAGGTTTTGTAGAACTCTGCTGTATACCCGTCCGGTCCTGGGCTTTTCTTGGTTGGTAGTCTTTTGATGGCTTCTTCAATTTCATCAATTGATATTGGTCTGTTCAAATTGTGTGTATCCTCCTGACTCAGTCTGGGCAAATCATATGACTTAAGAAATTTATCGATGTCTTCACTATCTTCTATTTTATTGGAATATAGGTTTTCAAAATAATTTCTAATTGTCTTGTGTATTTCTGTAGCATCTGTTGTGATATTGCCTTTTTCATCCCGTATGTTAGTAATTTGAGTTCTCTCTCTTCTTCTCTTCATTAGCATGGCTAAAGATCTGTCGATCTTATTTATTTTTTCAAAGAACCAACTTTTAGTTTTGTTAATTTTTTCAATAGTTTCTTTTGTTTCAATTTCATTGATTTCCGCTCTGATTTTAATTATTTCTTGCCTTCTGCTACATTTGCTGTTGTTTTGCTCTTCCTTTTCTAGGGCTTTGTGATGAAGTGTGAGCTCATTTATTTGTTGTTTTTTTCTTTTTTTGAGGAATGATCACCAGGCGATGAATTTTCCTCTTAAAACTGCTTTCATTGTGTCCCATAGATTCCGATATGTTGTGTCTGTATTTTCATTTATCTCTAAGAATTTTTTGATTTCCTCCTTTATGTCTTCTGTAACCCATTGATCATTCAGTAACATATTGTTCATTTTCCATGTGATGTAGGATTTTTCCTTCCTTCTTTTATCATTGATTTCCAGTTTCATTCCATTATGATCAGATAAAATGCATGGTATTATCTCCACCCCTTTATATTTACTGAGGGTTGCCCTATGGCATAACATATGGTCTATTTTTGAGAAGGATCCATGTGCTGCTGAGAAAAAAGTATATCCATTTGATGATGGTTGATATATTCTATATATGTCAGTTAAGTCTAGGTTATTGATTGTGATATTGAGTTCTATAGTTTCTTTATTCAACTTTTGTTTGGAGGATCTGTCCAATGGTGAGAGAGGTGTGTTGAAGTCACCCATAATTATTGTGTTGTGGTCTATTTGATTCTTGAACTTGAGGAGAATTTGTTTTATGAATGTCGCAGCACCATTATTTGGTGCATAAATATTGATAATTGTTATGTCTTGTTGGTGAATGGTTCCTTTTAACAGTACATAATGTCCTTCTTTATCCCTTTTGATTAACTTAGTCTTGAAGTTGATTTTATTCGATATGAGAATGGCCACCCCTGCTTGCTTACGAGGACCGTGTGCGTGGTATATTTTTTCCCATCCTTTCACCTTCAGCCTGTGTATGTCTTTTCCAATCAGATGTGTCTCCTGGAGGCAGCATATTGTTGGATTTGTTTTTTTAATCCATGATACCAGCCTATGTTGCTTTATTGGAGAGTTTAAGCCATTAACATTCAGAGTTACTATTGATATATGGTTTGTACTTCCATCCATGTTTGATGATTTATCCTTTTTAAAAAAAATTTAGTTTGTTTCTCCATGATTATCTTTCCCCTCGCCCTCTGTCTTTACTGAGGCACTTCCCACTGATGGTTTTGGTTATTGTTTTTCATTTCTTCCTCGTGTAGTGTTTTGCTCAAAATGCTTTGCAATGCTTGTTTTCTGGCTGCAAATTCTTTTAACGTTTGTTTATCATGAAAGATTTTTATTTTGTTGGCATACCTGAAGCTTAATTTTGCTGGATACAGAATTCTTGGTTGGCATCCATTGTCTTTCAGTGTTTGAAATACATTGTTCCATGACCTTCTTGCTTTCAGTGTCTGTGATGAAAAATCTGTTGTTAACCTTATTGGTTTACCCCTAAATGTAATCTGTCTCCTTTCTCTTGTAGCTTTTAATATTTTTTCTTTGTTCTGTATATTGGATATCTTCATAACAATGTGTCTTGGCGTTGGTCTACTGTGATTTTGTGTGCTCGGTGTCCTGTATGCATCTTCAATTTGCATATCTGTTTCCTTTTTTATTTCTGGAAAGTTTTCTGTAATTATTTCATTCAGCAGGTTACTCATTCCCTTGGTTTGAATCTCTGTACCTTCTTCTATCCTGATGACTCGTAAGTTTGGTTTTTTTATGGTATCCCATAACTCTTGGATATTTTTCTCGTGATTTTTTACCAGCCTTTCTGAGTTGGCTAGACTCTTTTCAAGATGATATATTTTGTCTTCATTATCTGACGTTCTGGCTTCTACTTGCTCCACTCTGTTAGTGATACTCTCAATTGAGTTTTTAATTTGGTTTATCGTTTCCTTCATTTCTAGAATTATTGTTTGATTATTTTTTATAATCTCTATCTCCTGATAAAGATGCTTAACTTCTTCTTTTATCTGTTTATGTAATTCATTCTCAATGTGTTCTTTCGCTGCTTGAATTTGCTGTCTTGTACCCTCTTTAAGGTTCCATTCCATCTGTCTAAGGTGTTCCTTGAGTTCTTTATATGACCATTTTTCTGATGACTCTAGGTCCTCCTGAATATTTAGGCTGTCCTGCATTGTTTGTACTCCTTTTCTTCCTTGCTTTTTGAAGCTGCTCATGTTACTTCTTGTTCTGTTTGACTGATGAATTACTGTTTACTCCTATAAATTTATTAGATGCTTGGGAGGAAAGGTATTAGAAGGGAAGGGAAGAAGTCACTAAAGAGAATGAGAGTAAGCAGGTAGAATTCAAGGAAGGGGGGATAAGATAATTGAAAAGAAATGAAAAGACAAAAGAAGAAAAAAAATAGGAAATAAAAAAAGAAAAAATTTTTTTTAAAAAATAATAAAAAAAATTAAAATTAAAATTAGAAGAAAAAAATTGTAAAAAAATTGTAAAAAAATTTAAAAAAAAACAACAAGAAAGAAAAATGAAAATGAAAGAAAAACCCAAATCAGAAAAAAAAGAGAGAAAAGAAAAAAAGAAAAAAAAAACTAATAAATGCAGTCTTAGAGTTTGATTAACTTCTCTTCCAGTAGGTGGCGCTGTGCCCACCAGGCCAAGTTTCTCCTGTCAATACGCGGGAACCAATCACTGTGCAGCAGCTCCTCCCAGACTGGGCGAGTCTCCAATCCTGAGTGCCTAGGGCCTCCTCTTGTGTCTAGTCACTTCCCACTTTTCCTCTAGCCAGGCCCCTCTCATGGGTGCTGCTCACCACAATATTGGCTACACGCCAGGTCTGCTGCTCCCGGGAGCCCTGTTTTCATGAATGACTGGGCACACTCTTCCAGTTTGCCATTCCCTCAGACCCTAAGTTTGTAGAGCTTGGGGCTGAGAATCCTCAGTGAATTTTACTTGCCCTCCGGTAGCCACGCCTTCAGTAGCTGGTGCAAGAGACCTCATCTGTCAGCACTGGTGGGAGCGGTAGTTCCGCGCCGCGGGTCCCGCGCCACCTCTGATTCCCTCGGACTGGCTATTGTGCTCACGGGAGAGCTGGGAGGGGCCCTTAAGGTTTCCCCAATGTGTGGAGAGGGAAGGCTAGGGAATTACACACCTGTAGCCGCAGGTTTCAATGAAGTTATCTCCTCCGCCGCACTCTGATGACGTCAGTTCTCTGCCATGGTGGTATCTCTTGCAAATGGCGACAGTTCGTTTCCCTTTGCCGGGCGACCAATGCAACGGGTGGGTCCTTACTGTCTCTCCCAAGCCCCATTTCAAACCTGTGGCCACTACCTATGAAGGCTTGGTAGGCATTTACCTCCGTAGGATGAGAAGGGCTGACCAGTTGTTTCAGCAGGATGGATTAGTGCTGAGTCACAGCTGTTTGTCTGCGGGAAGCAGGCGAACGGGAGCTTGAATTCAGCCGATCCGGGCTCAGTGTGTGTTCTGAGAGGCCCAGACTGTTCGCCCCAGATCCATGTCAGCTCAGCATTGCCTAGTGATCCTGAGCAAACAGATTTAGGTTGTTTACGACTCCCTATGCCTGCACAGCTGAAGAGGTCAGAGACTTGATCTCTCTGCGCCCGCCGCCATGTTGGAATCCCCCTGAGTTAACATGTTAATAGTTATAAAATTTACAGAATAGCTCTTGACGTGTAGTATATACTCAAAAAAAGTAACACAATGCTTGATTTTCCACTCAACCTATATGTTTTCGATACTTTTACTGGGAGCATGAAAGAAAACTGATGGAAATTTCTTTTTTGTTGTTGTTGTTTCTGTGTGTTCACTCAAGTGGTTGGATAGTAGATCTGCTATGTGTACTAAAGTCAACAAACAGGCACCTGACATGCTTTCAGTGAAGAACATGTAGGTAAGAAGCTATCAAGGTGTTTGCCAAGCCAAACCAAATAGTAAGCCTGATTCTCCTGATTGTGTTCTGCCTCTGCAAAGAACTATTCTGATACTCCCAGCCAACCAAAGGTGAAGTACTTGATACCTGGGTTATATACGCAATAAGTTGTGTCACAGGGGGTGGTGTTATTATGTCTGATGTAGTAAGGGTATAAAGAAGTGTTTTTAATTTTTTTAATTTTATTTATTTCTTATGTGGTGCTGAGGATCGAAATCAGTGCCTCACATATGTGAGGCAAGTGTTCTCCCACTGAGCTACAATCCCAGCCCTAAAGAAGGTTTTAATGTGGGAAAACATATGTACATGTACAGTTGGGAAGAGATTCATAGAGGATATGATTCTTAAGCCAAATCCAAGCAGAGACTTATAAGCCCTCTGAAAATTGTATGCAAATCTCTGTGTGAGTATATTTTTATTAAGAGAGTTCCTTTATCTTTAGCCAAAATCTCACAGAAATCTGTGTTCCATAAAGAACCACCATTCCAGGGCATTTATGCTAAAAGTCTCAAACAGCAGCCTGATTCCTGTGGCCCTGATTCTCTTCTGGCCCCAGAGACATCATTTTACTCATTTAATTTTTTTCATAGTAGTTAGAGAGATAAGAGAAAGTGAGGGAGGATTGGAGGGGGGAAGAGAGAGAGAGAGAGAGAGAGAGAGAGAGAGAGAGAGAACACAAGTGAGCACTGTTTCATCACAAAAAATCAGGGAATTTTGGGGCTGGGGATGTGGCTCAAGCGGTAGTGCGCTCGCCTGGCATGCATGCAGCCCGGGTTCGATCCTCAGCACCACATACAAACAAAAGATGTTGTGTCCGCAGAAATCTAAAAAATAAATAAATATTTTTTAAAAATCAGGGAATTTCATAAAAGATACAGATTTTCATTTTTAACTTTTCTTAAAACTTCAAAAGTGAGTCATATTGGACCCACTCATCTGCATGACAGCCATTGCTAGAGTTGAAAAGCAATAGTTCCCCTTCAAAAAGAGCACTTAATCTGCAGTTTGACAAAATCCCCATTCAGCCCTTTTCACACATATGTTATTTATCTGGCCTCTGTAGACACTTGCATTGTGACTTCTGAATTTATGTCATTGATGGAGTTCAGGAATTTCCCTGAATCCTTGGAGTTGTCATCCTAGAACTCCCCAAGGGTTTTACTTTCAGGTTTTCTTATGCCCTAACAAGTTAGTTTAGGGACTTCCTTGGGTAGTTTTACAGGGAATAGAGTCAGGCTGAGTAGGTTTATCTGCATCTAGTTCAAGACACTCTTGTTATGACAGGGTTTTGACAAAGTGTTTCCATAATATGTTTCTATTTTTATTTCTCATCAGGGGAAATCAGCTTAGAAAATCAAGCAGTTTGCTTCTTCTGGTTTTCCTCATCTTATTTGTAAGCCAAGAATATGGCAGAAGCCAAGGAATAACTGATTGCTCACTGACAGACTGATAAGGTACTTTTGGCTTCCAATAAAGTTATCTCAAGGTGCCTGGCAGAGGCCTGCATGAGATCTTTCCAAACTCAAAGCAAATGTCATTGCCTACTTATCAACTTAATAACCCCAAGGACTCTTCTCCTCCTTTTCTAGCCAGTAGAATAAGGGGAGTCTCGATTACCACTAGGCCCTGAATGCCCCTTGTTATAGTCTGGATATGAATATCCTCTGAAAGTTCACATATAAGTCAATAGAAGAATGTTAAGAGGTGAAATGATTAAATTATCAGACCTGTGTGTGCCTAGAGGAAGTAGATCACTAGAGGTGTGACATTGGGGTTTATATTTTGTCCCTGTCACCTCACTCTCTCTGCTTCCTGGTTGTCATGAACTGAGCAGATTTCCTCCATCACACCCTTCTGCCATAACGTTCTACCTCATCTTGGGCCCACAGCTATGGAGTCAGCTGACCAGGGTCTGAAACTCTGAAACCATGAGCCAAAATAAACTTATCCTTCTCTAGTTTGCCCTTGTTGGGTATGCCGGTCTCAGCAACACAAATCTGACTGAAACACCCACTCATACAAGGTTTTTTAGAGACATGACAACTTATTACTACCTCTTTCTAGCACAGTAGAAACAACAATTTTCAAAGTTTGTAGGAATAAGTGAGAACCTAAACTGAACTGTTACAAAAATTTTAATACTCTGCATGTTTGAAATGCCCACAGAGCAGAAGGAAGCCATCCTCCAAATGCCAAGACAGAGTTGGAAAAGCCAAAATTGTGTTTATTTTTCCTTTTCTCTTTCCTTTATCCATTTGGCAAAAGGGGGATTTATTGTGTATTGTAGCTGTGAAGTATACCACAGAATTCCTCTTTGTCCTCCTTTTCATACAACAAACAGTAAGTGCTAATATAATGTATAATTCTGGTGAAGGTGTGTATATTGTTATTTTTAGATGCATATTAGTAATGTACTCACAGAATAAATGAACATTACACTTTCCTTAGTCCTAGGGAAAGTTCTGGTTACTATGCTACCACCTCTTAAGAGATAGCCATCTGCTCTGTCTTCCAACATTGGTAGTGGGACACAGGGCAAAGTGAGAAAGAAAGCATTCTCTTCCTAACATGAGGACATGTTTTATTCTAGGCATGCAGACACTACAATGAACAAGACAGTCAAGGTTCCTTGATCTCATACATTATGACATTTTAGTGGAGACAGACAACAATGAACACATGAACAACAACAAAATATAATAAAACATCATGGTGAACTGGAGAGTTTTAGATGGTGGTCAGTATTAGAGGACCCTGATAAACTTCTCTTCCTAATTGCATGCCCTCACACACCATTCAAGGGATATATATATGTCAAATACATATTGTTCACATGATTGCAGTTTTAGGACAAGACTGTTTAAAAATCATTTTTCAGAATAAGTATGGTTTAGCATTTGCTGTGAAAGAATTATCATTTTGGGGGCTGGGGATGTGGCTCAAGCGGTAGCGCGCTCGCCTGGTCCTCAGCACCACATACCAACAAAGATGTTGTGTCCGCCGAGAACTAAAAAATAAATATTAAAAATTCTCTCTCTCTCTCTCTCTCTCTCTCTCTCTCTCTCTCTCTCTCCCTCCCTCTCTCTCTCCCTCTCTCTTAAAAAAAAAGAATTATCATTTTGAAAGCACAAGAGAAGTTTCCCTGAATTTGATATCCATACCTCTGAATTACTTAGGACATAGCTGGAGCTAGCGGCTGGCTGAAGAGGGTGTGTTGAAACTTACCTCTGTTCTGGGAGCTATCACTTTCCCAGAAACCACAGAACAGCCTCAAAGGCTAAAGATAAATTAGTGAAATGGTATGTTTAACTTCTTTAGCTCAAGAAAGTCTCAACTGTAAATTTAAAGTATGCATAAGATAAATTAATAAGTATAATTCCAGTAGGTCAGAGGGCTCTTTCTCACACTTGTGTGTGTGTATGTGTGTGTGCACGCATGTGCATATACATACCTTCACAGCTCAAGAGACTTTTGAAGGGGCCCTGGAGGATCTAAGATCTGCATTGAGCTATTTAGTGAGGTTTATTTAGCCAGTTTATTGATACTCGGGCAGATGCCCTCAATAACTGTCTAACAGGGATTCCTGACTACCCAGTCAGGGACAGGCATTTTCTATTTTCATGCATTCAACTTTCTGATGGTTGAATATGGTAATGACAGTTTTGCTTATGTTGTCAGAAAGCTAGTCAAGGGATTATTCCTGAGAATTCAATGTTTCCTCAGTTGTCTGGATCTATGTGCTGTTTTTGGATCCAAGTAAAGAGTATGACCAATAGTGTACCTGGAAAGAGTGTCAGAAACAAGGTTCCAGTATGTTAGGGATGATAGAAATCATCCTAAGAGGATGGTAGCTACATCCTCCAACAGTCATTAATTTTTCATTCAACAAGTAGGTATTAGTCAACTACTCTGGGCTTTATTCTAGGCATGCAGACACTACAATGAACAAGACAGTCAAGGTTCCTTGATCTCATACATTATGACATTTTAGTGGAGACAGACAACAATGAACACATGAACAACAACAAAATATAATAAAATATCGTAGTGAACTGTAGAGTTTTAGATGGTGGTCAGTATTAGAGGACCCTGATAAACTTGTCTGTTGTGTGAGACTACATTTGTCAGCCCTTGCCCTCAAGGTTCTGGCCCATTTTAACTTTGAAGTATGAGGTGCAATACTTTATTTCAAAGGTGTTTAACCAGGAACTGAAATGCCTATCTATTTATTTTTTTGTAGATGGACAGCATGCCTTTTTCTTATTTGTTTATTTTTATGTGGTGCAGAAGATTGAACCCAGTGCCTAACAGGCTTGGCAAGTGCTCTGCCACTGAGTTATAGCCACAACTCTAGTCTCCTATTTATTAATTTTTTTCATTTTTAAAATTTTAATTTATTATATGTGACAGAATGCATTACAATTCATATCACACATATAGAGCACAAGTTTTCATATCTCTGATTGTACATAAAGTTGAGTTACACCATTTGTGTTTTCATATATGTACTTAGGGTAATGATTTCCATCTCATTTCACTGTCTTTCCTACCCTCATGCCTTCCCCTCCCTCCCCTTCTCCCCTTTGCCCTATCTAGAGTTCCTCTAATCCTCCCATGCCCCCCACCACATTATGAATCAGTATCCTTAAATCAAAGAAGACATTTGCCATTTGGTTTTGGGGGATTGGCTAACTTTACTTAGCATTATATTCTCCAACTCCATCCATGTACCTGCAAATGCCATGATTTTATTCTCTTTTAATGCTGAGTAACATTCCATTGTGTATATATACCAATTTTTTTATCCATTCATCTATTGAAGGGCATCTAGGTTGGTTCCACAATTTAGCTATTGTGAATTGTGCTGCTATAAACATTGATGTGGCTGTGTCCCTGTAGTATGCTGTTTTTAAGTCCTTTGTCTATAGACTGAGGAATGGGATAGCTGGGTCAAATCTACTTATTAATATTGATTAAAAAAGTAAAGTGAGGGGCTGGGGATATAACTCAGTTGGTAGAGTGCTTGCCTTACATGCACAAGGCCCTGGGTTCAATTCCCATCACCACACACACAAAAAAAGTAAAGTGAAAAATGATCCAGGTTAACAGTATAGACTGTAGAGTGTACCAGTTAGGGATATGTGCATAGAAGACAAAGAAAATGGCTAAGTTGGCTGCTCCATTTACTAATCCTGTAATGTTAAGCAAGTTACTTTACCTTTCTGTGCTTCAGTTTCTTCTTTTCTCAAATGGAAACAATGAATCCTGTTTTATAGGGCTGTTGCAAGGATTAAATGGGGTCCAGTCCCTGGCATGTAGAAAGTGCTAAGTGTGAGTTACTATTTGCTGGTCAAAATGTCTTCTCTTCCAAGTGGAATTAAATAATAATCAGAAGATTATTTAGTGATCAAGACCCTGGAGCAAGGGGAACTGGTTGAATTGTCTTAATAATTCAAAACACTAGGATATTCTGAAGTACTCATCTACTTTATACAATATCTGCCAACAGGAAGATAGTCATATTTGTAGGTAAGGATACCCTTCCCTGGGCGCTATATGGAGCCAAAAGATGCATCTCAACTTTTGGGCTTCCCTTCCCAGATCCCATGAAAACCACCCTTCTATCTGCATTTAACTTAGTTTCATTTGTTAGCACCTGGAGTAACATTACAGCTATTTCAATAATGATATGTTGTCAACTCTTCTTTATGAGATAAAAAATAATAGTATTAGGTAGTAGTAAGGAATGAGCAGTAAAATTGTTTATGGCAAGGTCACAAGTGTTCTTTAAATTACTTTTAGAGTCTTATACTAATTTCAAAGTGGATGAGAAAGCAAATGGTGGCAGCTAATTTGTTGAACATAAACAAAAGCAAGTCTTTAAAATACTTTCAAAGTGGATGAGAAAGCAAATGGTGGCAGTTTATTTGTAGAAAATAAACAAAAGCAAAAGGAGCTAATTGGGGAAATAATACATCAAAAGAAAAAGGTTAATGGGACAAACTTTTGACATGGCTCCTTGAAGTTGGTGTGAAGTTAGGATTTATGGCTATGATGTCTCCTTATGTCTGGGAAGGAAAGTTCCTTTAGTAGGGCAAGTATAGTAAGGTAACTTCTGACCCTCCACTGACCCAATGCCCACATTAATATGGAATTTACTTGTAGATGAAGCCTTCCTGTGTAGGATGGCCACCATGACAGTTCCAGAAAGGATCAATTATGGTAAAAAACTACCACCCAACATAAAGGAGGAGTTGAAAACCTTATCAATAAAGAGTGCAGAAGGCGGCCCACAGCTCTCAAGGCAAACATCAAACAGTAATAAATTTGGACACAGCATTGTTTCCTTTATCATTCTCTGCCTAGAGGCATCTCTCTCTCTCTCTCTCTCTCTCTCTCTCTCTCTCAATCTTTGCTTGAGCCTCACATTACTTTCACTTATAACAAAGTTCTCTTGCATGGCTTTTGGTGTCTAACTTTGAGTTTTCTTTCATCACAACACAAGAACTGAGGTTTGGAGTTTCAATGCCCCACTCTCCAGTGACAATAGCAATTAATAGCATATTTGTCATAGTAGAATATTGTAGTAGTAGAATTGTCATCACTCACCTGTGAGGCCTGATGTAAGTTCCCGGGAGGCAAGTTTGGAGATATAATGATCTGAAGTCTATTGGAATGAAGGCTGCAGAGAGACAGAGACAGGAAAAGAGGAGCTGGCCTCCAACAAGGAATAGACCAAAGCACCAAGTCACCAAGCACAAAGGGAATGCTATGAGTCCAGCAATAATCATTGTTCAAAGGCCCAAGTATGTGTAAAATACCTTCTAATTGCTCTTGACAAGTTTCAAAGTTATAGTTTAGGGTTAGTCAAAGTAGAGTTCAAGTCAGTCCTCCAAGCTAATTGGGTTGTTATTCATGGACCAGACTCTCTCCAGCTTTGGTGGGAAGCTATACTGGGGACTAGGAATCAATGAGATAAAATAATTGAAATAACCCACCTATACTCAACAAGAGGTAGGGAGGAACTGAAGGAGTATATCTCCAACATCATTCAGTCACCCACCAGGCCAAATTTTCCCAGGTATGCAGCTGACAGAGGGATGGCAAGCCTCATGAAGGGATCCATGCCGCATCCTACCCACTGGCCAGGTACTTGCAAAAATTACTATGTTTAAAATCTTTTTGTTTCTCACATGATATATTTATTGAGAAACACATTAAAATTATAGCTAGTGTTTATTTAGGATTATGGTGTGCTTTGACCTAAGTCAAATCCTCACAACAACATTGTAAGGCTTGTACTGTCATTATACTCATTTTGATAGGTGAAAAGTTTGAAGAATGAAAAGGTTCAGTAACTGGTCTATAGTTACATCGCTAGTAAGTAAAAGAGATGAGGTTCAAATATATTTGTCTAGTTCCAGAGCCCATGGTGCTCTTCTATATTACTATAATTGAGAATGCTGGCACTTTGGTTGGATCCATTATGCTTGACTGACACAATGTTTTAAATGATGATTGTTTCAAAATGTCGATACCTTTAGGTAAGGTATGACTCTGCACTTTGCCACAGAACTCATAGATTTAGAGGTGTGGTACTGGGGATTGAACCCAGGGGCATTTAACCACTGAGCCACATCCTAGCCCTTTTTTTTTGAAACAGGATCTCACTAAGTTGCTCAGGGTCTTGTTAAGTTGCTGCAGCTGGTCTTGAACTTGAGATCCTCTTGCCTCAGCATCCTGAGCCACTGGGATTACAGGTGTGCATCACTGCACCCAGCTCCCAGTAATCTTATTCATAACCACTTCACACATTTTTTATTACCTGTTTATCCTGGGAAAGCATTCAATTGGAAAGCTCTGCAGACTGCCTTCTACATTCCTCACAGTCTTAAGCATTTATGCTTATTAAGTTGGCAATCACATTGGCCCCATGGTTAAAAATATATATGATATTAGTACTAGATTCATTCTATATACTACTGTAGTTTATGATTGTATCATCATTATAAATGACTTTGATAAGGATTTTTAAATTAGTTCTATGTCTTTATCCTGTAGAAAAAGCCCCTGAAGAAGCAACTGCCCAAGTCACACTTTTCTACAGATGAAACTACTGCCAGTTTTGGTATCTGTATGGCAAATAGATAGGCAGATGCTATAAAGTTCTGAAGATTGTTTAACTGAAACTACTATCTGGGGAAATCAGTAAATACTTTAATAAAAGAGAGGTTATATATTCTAAAGGGAGAGAACTATTTCATAGAACTGATAGCTCAAAAGCTGCCTCTATTTTATTAATAATATTTGTGAGGCTAGCCCTCCCTTATCAGTACAGAAACTTTTATAAGAAGGCTGAGGAAAATACCTGTAATTTAGACCATTAATAATTACCTACTACCTGTCTAACTCTATATGCTATCTATCTATCTATAATCAATCATGCATACATCTCTCCATCCACACATATATAGTCTTTTAACAAATTTCTACAACAATTCTATGCATTGATGTTCTCAACATTTTAGACAAGAAAAACAAAACTCAAAGAATCATTGCTATACAAAATTACATATAAGAGGTTGTGAGGGGAATGGGAAAATAAACAAGGAGAGAAATGAATTACAGTAGATGGGGTAGAGAGAGAAGATGGGAGGGGAGGGGAGGGGGGATAGTAGGGGATAGGAAAGGTAGCAGAATACAACAATTACTAATAGGGCATTATGTAAAATTGTGGATGTGTAACCGACGTGATTCTGCAATCTGCATTTGGGGTAAAATTGGGGGTTCATAACCCACTTCAATCTAATGTATGAAATATGATACGTCAAGAGCTTTGTAATGTTGTGAACAACCAATTAAAAAAAACATAAAAAAATAAGTCACTTGTCCAATGTTATCCATTTATGAAATGATGCAACAAAAATTAATTTCTCCAAAGAGAGCATCATATTTGCCACATCTTTATTTTCTATTACTGATGAAAATTCATTATGATCCCCACCTACTCTACCTCCTAAAGATGATAGATAGGGAGGCAAGGGAGGCTTTCAATGTGATATTACAGTGGCCCACCTCATGCTTTTAATATAGCTCTTGCTGTTCTGCTATTGAGGCTTATTTTTAAATGGACATGTTATATTTCTTTTCCTCTTCTCCCTCTCCCCCTCCCCCTCCCTAACTTCAGCAGGGGGGGGGAAGGGATTAGGAACAGGATCACCTTTTTCCAAACCTAGGCCAAGTCTTTGAGCACACACCCACCACAGGAACCAAGTAATTTAGACTTCAGAGGATGGCGGCAGAAGATCTAAGGAATGGCTATCTCCCAAATTAACAAGTGAATCACAGCCTCCCACAGGGAACACCTGAAATGAATTACTTCTTTAAAAACCCTGTGTTCTTTTTAAAATTTTAATTAGAGCTTTCTAGTTAGGTTCACTTCACAGAACATTCCCACTACATTTATGCCACCAGATATACTAAAGAGGAAGACACTTGTTGCTCTTAAAGATGTAAAAATCCACACCTGAAATAACAGCCTCATTCATCTGGTAAATTCCACAGTAGACATAAGGTTCAGAAACAAGTTTTCTATTACAGGTAAAGGAAAAAACCCTCTGTTCTTCCTGATGGGCAGAATCACAGTCTGTGGGACAGGACTCCCCTGTGCTTCTTCTTTGATAGCAAAGTAATAAAACTTCATTTTCCTTTTTCTCAAAATTGTATTCTCATTATTGAATTGGCTTCAGGGACAAGGACTCAGCTTTCTGTAACAGTAAAACTTTTGAATCAGTGTTTCATCAGTCACCAGCTGGTTTAAGTAATCTCTTTGAGGAAATTCAGTTTCTTTTTGGTGAAGGCTCAGTTCTTTAAATTCTGGTTATTACTCCCCACCACCTCACCTGTTTCCAGACGCCACCTAAATATAGTGGGGGTAGAAAAGGATCTTACTGTCATAGGAACCTTCCTAAACTGAAGGAGCTGGGGCGAATGTTTGGGACTGCTGTGAAGAGCCATAATTTGAATCTGGATGTGCCTGTCTCCTGAACTTGAAAATACCTGTGTCTATAATACAAATATCTTCTATTTCTACCTTTCATCTGACATGCAGATCTAAGTATGGGGGTAATATCTACCCATGTGTCGCATAGGCATCTTATAAGCACTATGCCCAAATCTGGATTCAGTTCCCTCCTGTAAAGACACAAGTTACTCCTCTTACGTTAGTGTCTTCATCTCTTTCATTCTTCATAAGCTGAATTATAGTAATGAGCTGGTAAACTAGTTTTCTGGGTGAAAAAGCCCTGTTTTGTAGCACTTGCTCATTTCAATTATGTAAATATGTTACCATGGTTGATTTCAAGGTGCTGAGAGTTTTACAGGTGGTTCTAAAAAAACCTTCCTGAAAATTTAACACTTAGGTCTCATGAGCTACTACTATTGAGACAGAAAGATAGACCACCCATACAAGCCAGGAAAAGGGTCTTAGAGAAGAAAAGGAGGAAGAGAGAATTGGGAAGTCAAGCTTCTGACTATAGCTACTCCAAGGTACAAGGATAGTTCCTGAACAGCCCCTAGACAAGATTGACCACAAAAGGTACTTCGTCTTCCACCACCAGACCCTCACCCCAACTCTTGTGCTGATTAAGGCTTAAAAATCACTTTTATCCAGATTTGCTAAAGAAAGCAAATTACAGAAAGTTGATTGGCTCCCTTTCTGGATCCTATATCCCACCAATCATCTATAGGGACAGATAAAGCCTATTAAAATGCCTAGACCACAGACACCTGTGGGCATCCCTCTCTTAGGACCCCCTCCCTCTTTGGGAGCTCTGCTTCCTTTCTATTACTCTAATAAATCATGTTACTTTGCTCTCACCCTCATTTCCATGGATTTCAACCTCAAATTCATGAGACAACTCACCTGACATCTACACTCCACACCATGTTACATCATGACAAGATTTCAGCATGAAGTAGTCTCTGTCTCACTCTCCATACAATCAACTTTCATGCCTTATCATTCTATTGTCTAAATACTCTCTACTTTCTCCCATCTTCTCCATTTTACTTGCCAACACTTTAAGCTAGACCTTTTTAAGAATTATTTTTTACTTCCATTATCTCCTATCTCCAGTTTGTTCTTCACAAAGAGCAAAGGTAATTTCTAGTACACAAAGATGAACATGACACTTCTATGAATAATACCCTTCAATGATTCATCATTGCATTCAGGATAAAATTCAAACTCCTCTTCTAGGCCTTAATAAAACATGCACTCTCATATTATACTATGGTCCCATTGATTTATTATTCAAATGGCATCTCTTCCAGAAAGCTTTCCTGACTACCCTAATATTCAAATGTTATTTATCACAGTTTGTCTTGTAGCAGGGCCTTTTATAAAAAACAAAATTTATTGCAATAAGTTGGTAAATAAATTAAAATACCATAAGGATAAGAAGCAATCATAGTGGTTTCATTGTCTTCTGCATTTGTAGAAACAAACTTTGGAGTACTTGATTCTGGATTGTGTGTCACATACACAGAAATAAAGTGGAATTACATAGGGAATGGTGTTTACCTGTAGATTGAGGAAGTATGAGATATTGTCTTCAATACAGTCAGGATGTTATTCATGGGAACAAGATTTATCTTACTTGGTTTAAACATGCTCTGTATTATCTGAAAAGGCAAAATGAGGACCAAAAGGAAAAGGGCACAAAGAAGCACAATCTCACATCCTAATAGTCACAGATTTGCAAACAAATTGTTGCAGGACAGGTAATAATGTGTAGCATCACACTCTATAAAACATACACAAAATTGGGATTTAACAGTCAAAAATTAGAATTATAATAACTTTCTAACCACATCTCCACTGATCACCTTGTGTACTAAGAGCTTATATACTCCACTTGGGAGACCACTGAGACCAGAGTTTTTGATTAATACGCAGAACTTCTTAGGTAAACAGAGAACTCTGAGTTAAGGCTAAATGTTAAATGGATGGGTAGTACTAAGAAAGACTGGATCAGAGGGTTCCATTGCCAAAAGCTCAGTCCTTGTCCATGATGCCAATCCAATAATGAGGACACGGTTTTGAGAAAAAGGAAAAAGAAGGTGTATTGGTGGGGAGGAGACAGGAAGATGGTATATTTATGGTTTGGGTAAATGGCAGGTATATATAGATATTTGGAGTTCAGGAAGAACATGTTTTTCCAAAAGATATATATTTAGGAATAAAGAACATAGAGAGATGATTAATTGAAACCTGTAGTTGAGTGAGATCATCAAAAGCAAAAGTATTTAAGAACCAACACTCTTAAAAGGCAAATGAAGCAGTTATTAGTCAAATCTGACACACCGGCCATTTTTACCTATGTGATTTGGAGCAAGTTATTAACCTTTCTGAGTCTCAGTTTCCATATGTTTAAAGTGGAGGTAATAAGATTTTCCTACTTTGTTCAAAGGGTGGATGCATTACTAAAGATATTGTGATATTGCACAATTTGAGCTTAATTTTATTGTAGGAATTATGTAAATTAGAGGCAATGTATCATTGGTTCCATAAATCTGTGAACATGCAGAATATTTCAGCTTTAATGCTACTTAGATTTTTCTCAATATTGGTTCTAACACTTAACAGGATACTCCATTGTTGATTAAGATTGCAGCCTATCAAGATGATTATAGCTTCTTCATAGCTTTTATTTTCTAATCACTTCTGGCTTCCACTGTAAAGTTAATGATTTTATGGTACAGTTTTCATTACCATTAACACTTGATGAGCATTTGGATAACATTGTTTAAAATATTTAAAATAGTTTCAATAATAATCACCAAGATCATTCCTAGAAGTTCCAGGGCACACAAATTATAGAATACTGACAAACTATGAGAAGTATTCATATAGAAAGATAGCAGATTAGAGGAATTCAGCACTCTCCTACTTCTCTGTGAGATTGAATCAAAACAACAGGTGTGTAGCCACATGTTGAAGTAGGAGGGTCTTAGGAAAGCACCGGAGTGCAAAAGTAAGAGATTCAGTGACCAGGTGAAAATCAGAACTAGGGCTGGGGATATAGCTCAGTTGGTAGAGTGCTTGCCTTGCATGCACAGGCCCTGGCTTCAATCCCAGCACCACAAAAAAAAAAAAAAAAAAAAAAAAAAGAAAGAAAGAAAAGAAAATCAGAACTACCAGTTATGAAAATAGTAATATAAACAGAGTACCCAAACACCAATCACCCAATGGTTCAGGAGGGGGAAGAAAAATGCCCTTTCAGTGGGGCTATAGATGAAACAGTCCCAGTGATCTTCACAAGTCCAGAATCTGGCATCTGGCAAACATACAGGAGACCTGGATCTGTGAACTATTCTGGCACTACAGAAGAGGTGCTCTGTACTTCCCAGAATATTCATATGGTGCCATAATGAGAAGCCATCTTAAGAAGGGTCCCAATGCCTGAGCTTACTGCTTGGGGAATCAAAAGCCCCTGAATTTTTATTTTACTTTATTTTTTTTTTGGTGATGTTGGGTTATTTATTTTGTGCATCTGTGGCAATAAATGAGATCTCAGTGGTGATATGGATTTGACTGATCTCTGAAACTATGCATGGCAAGACACCTGGAAAATGATAACCAAGTCCCAGTGAAGGGTTGGGAGGGCTGAGAGAGCTGGATATCTGGATTGGCAGATGCATCAAAGCCTAGAAAGGAAGGGGTAGGAGTATAGTACAGGGTACATATCCCCATCTGTTTGCTCTGTCTCTTTTCCTTCCTCTCCCAGGGTCCTAGACCCCTGGGATATGTTGGATGCCTCTGAAGCTAAAGGATGAAAGGCTGAAAAGATAGTTGGCTCTAAGTGACCAATATCAAATTATCTCTGTCAAAAATCCTATATCAAATGAAAAGGGTGAGGACAGAGGACATGCCTTTCTTGTTCCACTTTCCCTTAGAAGTGAGAATGACAAAGACCTCTTTCTCTAACTCCTTTTGAGGGCATGAAGTGGTAGGAAGGAGGGGAAAACTTGGGAGCCCTGCAGTGTCCCATAAGACCTCATATCCTATAGGCAAGGACTAAGATTAGGGATTATATAAATGCATTAGTGGAAAAACTCTAAGCCAAGATTAACAAGCACAGCTAGGGTGAGATTGCCTGGAATCTGACTGGGACCCTGGCAGTGAAAGCTGGAACTACTGAAAACCCAGTTTAAGTGTTTGGGACTCAAATTGAGGGTGCGAGGGGCCAAGATAACTGGATACCAGGACGGGCAGTTTGGCAGTAAGAACAAAGGAAAGAGACTGGGACCAAGATGTCTAGATCCCTGGTAAGGATAGGACTGGAAGGAGAAATGAGGGCTGGGAGAACCCAGAAGACTGGGTTCCAGAATAGCAGCAAGTCAGAATTCCAGGATCTCTATCCACCCTCCTCTACTTCTTCCCTCTATGAGGCAAAGAAGAGGGAAGGAGGGGGCTGAAGAAGAAATCAAACCATGGATTTAGCCCCCAGGTAGCCACATGGATACATTCAGGGCCAGACAGACACAGGAATGATGGGGGAAAAGAGGAATTTAGTGCTGCATTGGCCCTGGAGGGGGCTGGGAGGGGTCTGGAGGCTGAGGAGGGGTAGTAGGGGTCGGTCGTGGGGTTGCGTGACTCTGTCCTTTGCGGTGGCCCCTTACACAGAGGAAGGCACAGCCTTCCTCGTCCTCTTCCTCACTCTCAGTGGAACTCTCACCAAAGGCCTGAGTTTTCTCATAAATACAGCAGCATTTTGATGAACAGCGTCCCATGTGTTCATTGTCTACTGTGTCACTTGTCCATTCCACTTTTTTTTTTTTTCTGGCTTCCTTTTCCAAAGTTTGATAGTTAGGCTCAGTTGTCACGGTAACCGTTGTCTCAGTGCCTGGTCTCACTCAGCCCGGCCCCTACCTTGACCATAGCTAAGGCTGAGGAAAAGGAGGAGAGGAGGAAGGGGAATGATACACCCTTCCCTTTTTCTGTGTCTCTGGGTTCTAAGAGAATCAGTATCCGATTCAGGGTAGTAGCAAGGATCCTCAGCCTCCGTTTTTCCCCCTTGTCCCTGAATTTTTAAATATCCTCTTCTCTTCACTGGCTCAATAAGCTCCTGTCCAAAGAGACAGATTGGGCCTAGGGAAATGGAACTACTGAAAACCCAGTTTAAGTGTTTGGCACTCAAATTGACTCTGCTGAGGAGGGACTGGGAGTGTAGCTCAGTAGTAGAGTGTTTGCCTAGCACATGGGAGGCACTGGGTTTGATCCTCAGCACCGTGTAAAGATAAATAATAAAAAAAAAAAGGTATGAAAAATCCGCTGAGGACTCTATTCAGTAGAAAGTGTGGTCTGTGAGGTAGGGAGAAGCAGAAAGCACTATCATTTAAAATTGGCAGTTTCAGCCCATAGTGGTGGTGCATGCCTATAATTCCAGTGGCTCAGGATCCTGAGGCAGGAATATTGCAAATTCCAAACCAGCCTCAGCAATTTAGGGAGATTCTGTCTCAAGATTAAAAAAAAAAAAGGATTTGGATGTGACTCAGTGGTTAAGTGCCCCTGGATTCAATGCCTGGTACCAAAACAAAAACAAACAAAAAAAACCCCTTAAAATTGGCTATTTGTCCCCCTGTGGTGAGGAGTCAGACCAGCTATTTTTGGTGTGTGGATTTGAATGGGGGCTGAGTCCAGGAAGACCAAGGCTGGGACTGGCAGATCACTTGGTTCCTGTGGCTCCCCCTACTACCAGTGCAACTTGCATTGATTCAGTCAATTCCTTCATACTAGAAGGTATTCAGAGGATATGCTGCCAAGTCTCAGATATTATTGGTCCAAAGGCTCAGCAGGCAAGAGAGGGTTTGGCAGTCAGATCCTACTGTCATTGTTTCCCCATCCCTGAGAGGGTGTACAGAAGCCTCAAGTGAAAATTTTTTCATACTTTTATCTAGTTTTATGTATTTTATATTCTTTAATTCACTTTCTTTCAGTTTTGTTTTTCTCAATTGTTTTTGCTTTTGTTGATGCATTATAGTTACTGTACATAATAGTTTAGCTCATTTTGACATAATCATACATGCATAAAATTTAATTTACTCCATTTCAGTCCCTGCTGCCACCCCCATCCCTCTCCTCCTCTCTCCACTATTCCCCTTACTCGACTCCTTTGTGTATATATACTACATTTTCTTTATCCATTCATCTATTTATGGATGCTTGAACTGGTTACATATCTTGACATTGATGTAGCTGTATCCCTAAGGTGCCGCAGTCTTGGCTGGGCACAGAATCACGAGCCACCACACAGCTTTGTAGATTCAAACAGCAATTCTTTATTCCTGAACTCACACCGGCCTCCACACATGTTCTGGGGCAATCCCAGTTCTGCTGCCACCCAATTCACCTCCTCCAGGAGGCTTTCTTCCCAAAATGCTCTCTGAATCTCACGAGAACTCAACGGGAGCTCAGGTAGCAGGAACGCCCTATTTCCAGCAGCAATAATCCTCAACATCGAACTTCCCTAAAACCCAAGGTCTTAAACTGGGAATGCCCTAAACCCAAGGACCGGGATACTATACTTCCTCAAACTGCAGGATATACCCTAATCCTGGATCCACCCTCGTCCTTGAGTAGGGTCATCTTAAACACACATGCAAGGTCACAGCAAATTTAACATGGGGTACGCTGGCAAGGAAATTGATGCGTCATTCCTACTTGGTAATGGCCCTCAGCACTAAGGTATGCTGATTTAAATTCTTTTGAATATATACCAAGGAGTGGGATGGCTGGGTCACATGGTGGTTCCTTTCCTAGTTTGTTGCGGAATCTCCATACTGCTTTCCAGAGTGGTTGTATTTATTTGCAGTCCCACCAACAATATATGAGTGTACTTTTCCCCCCACATCCTCAGCAGCATTTATTATTATTTGTATTCTTGATCATTGTCATTCTGACTAGAATGGGATGAAATCTCAGTGCAGTTTTGATTTGTATTTCCCTGATTGCTAGCAGTGTTAAACATTTCTTTATATATTTTTTGACCATTTGTTCTTCTTTTGAGAAATGTTTCTGTAGATCTTTTGCCCATTTATTAGTGTTGTTTTTGTCTTTCTGTTTTAATTTCTTCATCTTTTCCCTTATCCCCTTTTTAAAAATTTATTTTATTATTAATTTTACACTCGTTAATGTTTTAGTCTAGTCTACATTATCTCTGCCCCTTTCTTCTCTACAGTTGGTGGTGTTGTAGATGTTGTTGTTTTTAATAGGTTTTATCAGAAATCTACATTTGGTTTACTTTTAAGATTGGATTAAAAAATAAGACTGTTTGTTGTCTTCAAGAAACTCATCTCACTAACAAAGACATACAAAGATCAAAAGTGAAAAGATGAAGAATGATATTCCAATCAAATGTAATCCAAAAGAAAGCAAGAATATCTATGCTTATACCTGAGAAAATAGACTCCAAGTCAAAATCAGTCATAAGAAACAAAGAGGGCCACTACATATGAATAAAAAGAACACTCCATCAAAATGATATGACAATTATAAATATATATGAATGAAACATCAGGGCACCCAATTTTATAAAACAAACCCTACAGTACATAAAGAGATAAATAGGGCCCTCTATAGTAACTGGATGACTTTAATACCCTGCTCAATGGTATATGTCTATAATCCCAGCAGCTCGTGAGGCAGGAGGATCATGAGTTCAAAGCCAGTCTCAGCAACAGTGAGACACTAGGCAACTCAGTGAGATCCTGTCTCTAAAATACAAAATAGGGCTGGGGATGTGGCTTAGTGGTTGAGTGTCCCTGAGTTCAGTCCCCGGTACCAAAAAAAAAAAAAAGAAAGAAAGAAAGAATTTTTTTCTAAACCAAAAAAATTAACAAAGAAGCATTTTCACTATAAATCAAATGAACTTTACAAACATCTACAGAATATTTCATCCAACAGCATCAGAGTACACCGTCTTTCATCAGCACACAGAATTTTTTAAAAATAAATCACATTTTAGGACATAAAGCAAATCTTAACAAATACGAAAATACTGAATTTCTTCCATCCTATAAGAACATAGCAGAATAAAACTAGAAATCAAAAGCAAGAGAAATTGCAGGAATTATAGAAATACATGGAGATTGAACAATATAGTTTTGAATAATGAGCAGATCATTGATGAAATTGGGGGATAAATTTGAAAAGTTCTAGAATCAAGTGAAAATGGAAACAAAATGCCAGAACCTGTGGGACATAGTGAAAGCAGCTACAAGAGAAAAGTTTATAGCCATAAGTGCCTACATTAGAAAAACAGTGAGATCTCAAATAAATAACCTAAAGCAGCACCTGAAGGCCTTAAAAATCAAGAACAAACCAAACCTCAAATTAGTAGAAAAAAATAAAATAACAAAGATCAGAGCAAAAAAAAAATCAAATAGAAACCAAAAGGACAATATAAAGGATAAATTTAAAAAATGATTTTGTTTTTTGAAAACATAAACAAGATTGAAACTTAACCGACTCACCAAAAGAATGAATGAAACCCCAAATATATAAAATTTGAGGTGAAAAGTGGATATTGGAACAGATCCCACTGAAATACAGAAGAATCATTAGGAATATTCTGAAAACATATATTCCAAAAATTAGAATATCTAAAAGAAATGGAAAAAATTCTAGACACATATAGGCAACCAGAATTCAGACAAAATCATTTCAAAACCTTAAATAGATCAGTAACAAGCAATGAGATTGAAGCAGTCATAAAAAGACTCCCTGCAATGAAGATTCCAGGACTAGACAAATTCACTGTTGTGTTTTATCAGACTTTTAAAGAATAACTAATACCAATGCTTCTCAAACTATTTCATAAAATAGAAAGTGAAGAAACTCTTCCAAGCTCATTAGAGGAAGACAATACTACCCTGTTATCAAAACCTAATGTGGAAAGAACACAAAAAAGAAAACTAGGGACTGATATCCTTCATGAACATAAATGTGAAAATCCTCCATTCAATGTTGGCAAAATGAATAGAACATCCCATGCAGAAGATCATATACTGTGGATAAGTTGGTGGCATTCCACAGCTCATCAAAGAGGTAAAAGCCTTCTAGAATGACAATTATAAAACACTGAAGAATGAAATTGAGGAAGACACTAGAAAATGGAAAGAACTCCCATGGTCATGAGCTAAGAAAATTAGTATTGTTAAAATGGCTATATTACTGAAAGTAAGCTACAGATTCAGTAGAATCTCCCTCAAAATACCAATGACATTCTTCACAGAATTAGAAAAAAAATATCCAAAATATCATATAGAAACACAAAACCCCTTATTTGACAAAACAATCCCGAGCAAAAAGAACACTGCTCAAAACATTACAATATCCAGTTTCAAAACATACTACTGAGCTACTGTAATACAAACAACATGATATTGGCATAAGAATAGATATATAGACAAGTGGAATAGAATAGAGGACCCTGGCATAAACCCACATATCTACAGCCACATGATTTTGGAAAAAGGGACCAACATATATTTATCTTGGAGAAAAGACAGCCTTTTAAATAATGCTGCTGGTAAAACTGGACTTCCACTCAGAGAAGATTGAAACTAGGTCCCTACCTCTTACCCTGTACAGAAATATATTCAAAATATATTAAATACCTAAATGTAAGTCCTGAAATTTTGTAACTACTAGAGCAAACATTAGAGAAACACTTCAAGATATAGATATAGGCAATGATTTACTCAATAGAAATCTAATGGCTCAGGAAATAATAGCAATATAATTGACAAATGGGACTATGTCAAATTAAAAAGTGTCTTTGCAGCAAAAGGAAAAATCAATGGATTGAAGAGACAGTCTACAGTTGAGACAAAACATTTGCTAACAATTCATCTGACAAAGGATTAATATTCAGAACACATAAAGACTCAAAATTTAATGCTTTAAGAACAAGGAAAGTGGAGGCTGGGGTTGTGGCTCAGTGGTAGAGTGCTTGCCTAGCACATGTGAGGCACTGGGTTCAATCCTCAGCACCACATAAAAATAAATAAATAAAGGCATTGTGTCCATTTACAACTAAAAAAAATGGACAAGGAAAGCAATAAAAAATGAGAAATGATCTGAACAAATATTTCTCAAAAAAAGTCAAATGGCCAGTAAATATATGAAAAAAATGCCCAATATGTTTAGGCATCAGGGAAATGGAAATCAAAACTACATTGAAACTTCATCTCACTCCAGTCAAAATTGCTATCAACAAGAAAACAAAAACTAACAAATGTTGGTGAGGATGTGGGGAAAAATTAACACTTATATATTGTTGATTAAAATGTAAATTACTATAGCCAGTATGGAAAACAGTTGCAGAGATTCCTAACAAACAAACAAAAAACTATCATATGTTCAACTATACCATTCCTGGTATATATTCAAAGCAATCAAAGCCAGAATACAAATAGATTTACCTGCCTAACAGTGTTTATCATGGTACAATTCACAATAGCCAGGTTATAGAATCAGACTAGGTGCCCATCAGACTAGGATGCATGAATAAAGAAAATGTGGTACATATACACAATGGAGTATGTTCACCCAATAGGTTGTTGATGGTAGAGATTCAGTAAAAGAATGTAAAAGTGCCTGACTCAGTATACAGCATATAGTATATGTTTAGCAAATATTTTATCCTGTTCTATCAAGCATAGCAGAAACTTGTAGTTACTTAGGTATTAAAAAACAGATGGAAATATATAATACTTTTCATAAATTTTAAGTGATCTGGTATGGAAAAAATTATCTCTGGCCTCATTCATGAATGCTTTATTATTATTTTTTTCCCTTTATTTGTACTTTTCCTTCAATTTAGAGATAGATCTCATTCTAGAAGCTATATCTCCACCTGGTGGCCCACATAGGCAACGGCCGGTATTTTACTTTTCTCCTGATTATAAAAAACTTGGAAAACAGAAAAAAGTGTAAGGAAGTAGAGGATAGGAAAGGCAGCAGAATACAACATACACTAGTATGGCAATATGTAAATCAGTGGATGTGTAACCGATGTGGTTCTGCAATCTGTATACGGGGTAAAAATGGGAGTTCATAACCCACTTGAATCAAAGTGTGAAATATGATATGTCAAGAACTATGTAATGTTTTGAACAACCAACAATAAAAATTAAAACAAACAAACAAACAAAAAAGAAAAAAGTGTAAGGAATTTTTTTTTTTTTTTAAGAGAGAGAGAGAAAGAATCTTTTTCGTAGATGGACACAACCCAATGCAATGCACGCTCTACCGTTGAGCCACAATCCCAGCCCAGGAGCTTTTAAAAACTAATAAATAATCTTACCATACAGAGGGAACTAATAAAAAGTATTGGACTTTTTTTCCTTATATTTTCTATGTTTTTTTACATTAGAGAAGTGAACTCAGACTAGATACATACTTTTGTAACTGGACTCGGTTTATTATATCTGCAAAAATTGATGTAATAAAAAAAACATTTTAAGCATCACTTAAAAATCTGAATAATATTCCAATCTTTGTTAAATTGACTTCTCAAATTTTTACCATACTCTCTATATCATCTTTGTCCATATTTCACCTACTCCCTGAATTTGAATTTTGGAAGAGATATGAGTCAAAGTGAGTTTGTTTTTAAACAGAATTGATGTTTTTATTGACTTTTCAATAATGCATGTGCATTATAAACCTTTTAAAAAATATTAAATCTGAGCCAGGTGTAGTGGTGCACACCTGTAATCCTTAATGAGGCCCCAAGGATCTCAGGGAGACTCTGTCTCTAAATTTTATATATATATATATATTTGGAAAATGAAAAGTAGATGGGCATCATCATGTTAAGAACAACTTGGCCAGTGGCTTGGGAGGCTGAGGCAAGAGGATGCAAGTTCAAGGCCAGCCTCAGTAACTTCGTGAGGCCATAAGCCTTACTGAGATCTTGTCTCAAATATATATATATATATATATATATATATATATATATATATATATATATATATGTGTGTGTGTGTGTGTGTGTGTGTGTGTGTGTGTGTACACACACACACACATGCTGGGCACAATGGCTCACCTGTAATTCCAGAGGCTCAGGAGACTGAGGCAGGACGATCACAAGTTCAAAGCCAGCCTCAGCAACTTATCAAGACTCTATCTCCAAAAAAAAGAAAAAAAAAAGAAAACTTATAAAAAAGACTTGGATGTGGGCTGGGGTTGTGCCTCAGTGGTAGAGTGCTTTCCTAGCAAGCATGAGGCACTAGATTCAATTCCCTAGCACCACACACAAAAAAACTAAATAAACAAAATAAAGGTACTGTGTCTATCTACAACTAAAAATATTTTTGTAAAAAAGGTCTTGGGATGTGGCTCAGTAGTTGAATACCTCCACACAAAAAAACTAAATAAACAAAATAAAGGTACTGTGTCTATCTACAACTAAAAATATTTTTTTAATAAAGGTCTTGGGATGTGGCTCAGTAGTTGAATACCTCTGGGTTCAATTTCTGGTACCAAAAGAAAGAAAAAGTGGCATAACCCCACCAAATATAATTGTTGATAAATTTTTGATGTATTCCTTTTAAGTTTTTAAAATATTTTGTAGTTGTAGATGAACACAATATCTTTATTTGATTTATTTATTTTTATGTGGTGCTGAGGATTGAACCCAGTGCTTCATGCATGTGAGGCAAATGCTCTACCACTGAGCCAAAACCCCTGCCCCTTTTAATTTTTTAAAAAAGTTTTAATTGCTTACAATATAATGATCCAGATGCTGTCCAAAATCTTCCCCAAACCTATCATCACCTGCAAATTGTGGACAAAATGCAAATGTCTCCTTCAAAGCATAGCTGAAATTGCAATAATTTCTTCCAAGAGAAATCCATAGTAAATGAAAAGCAAACAGCTGAAAATAAAGTTGAAGTTACAGGACTCTCTGAGGGCATCTGCTAATATCAGGGACCAAAAGTATGTTTGTAAATGGTCCTGTGAGTAATAAGAATCCATTAAAAATGTCTAAGTAGAACGACACAAGTTGAGTTGTGTTTAGGAATGACTTATTTGGGGGAAAAAACTAGATGTAGGAAACTTGGTAAAAGATTGTCATGCCTGTCGTGAAAAGACTTGGAAAAAATATAGGCTGGAAATCTGTTGGGTAAGTAATCAGTGTCAGTGTATGATCAAGGATATGGCTTTATTCAAGATTTGGAAAATGAAAAAATAGATGGGCATCATAGTCATGTTAAGAATAACCTGGCCCATGGCTTGGGAGGCTGAGGCAGGAGGGTGGATTTTCAACACCAGCCTCAGCAACTTAGTGAGGCCATAAGCAACTTAATGAGATCCTATCTTAAAATAAAAAATAAAAGTGGGATGGGGACATGGCCCAGTGTTAAGTGCCCCTGGGTTGAATGCCTGGTACCAAACAACAACAACAACAACAATAATAACTTGGGTTGTCTACCAAAGCTCCACAAATATTGGCCCAGAGGCAAGGCTGATAGGAAATCCAATCAGTAGCAAGGTATCAAAGATGAGAACAGGAGTTCATGTAATGGTTGTTGCCTCTGAGAAATTTTACCAGTTATTTATTAATTTTTTTTGGGGGGGGGTATCAGGGTTTGAACTCAGGAGACTTAACCACTGAGCCACATTCCCATCCATTTTTATTTACTCAGGGTTTCACTAAGTTGCCGAGGCTGACTTTGAACTCATGATCCTCCTTCCTCAGTCTCTTGAGCCACTGGAATTATAGGCATGGGCCATTGCACCAGGCTATACCAGTTAATTTAACTGGCATTTCTATTAAAGTGATCCAGGTGCAATAAGTATTTGGAAAAGAAAATCTAATGCTTCCTGGCCCTTTAATCTTGGCTTCTAGCTCTTCAGTGAGGGTGAAGTCTCAGGATGATTTTGTTTCTCATGTCAATAGACAATTGCAGGATCATTCCATCAGTTTTATTGATAGATCTAAATTCCAGCTATGTTATAACCCCAGATATCTTAGATAGCATGAGTGGTAAATAATATGTATAAGATATTTGGCTATTATGGAAGCACTAAAATGGAAGCACTTGGGGCTGGGGTTGTGGCTCAGTGGTAGTGCGCTCGCCTAGCATGCATGAGGCACTGGGTTCGATCCTCAGCACCACATAAATGTAGAATAAAGATATTGTGTCCACCTAAAACTAAAAAGTAAATATTAAAAAAAAAAACACTTAAGATTTAGAAATAAAGGAAGGCCTCATGAAAGATTAGGCAGATAAAGTGTAAGTATAGCTATTCCTGTTCTCTTTTGGTTTTAATTTGCATGGAATATTTTTTCAATCCTTTTACTTTCAATCTATTAGTGTCCTTATTAGTGAAGTAAGTCTCTTCTGTTACTAGATAGTTGAGAATTATTTTTAATCAATTTAATCATTTTTTTGTCATTTAGTTGAACAATTTGGTCCACTTAAACTTCAGGTAATTATTGATAGGTATGGACTTTCTATTGCTCTTTTGTTAAATATTTTCTAGTTGTTTTGTAATTCTTTTGTTCCTGCCTCTCGTCATCTTTTTTTCTCGTATATTTTTCTTAGATTTTTTATTTGTTTCTTTTAGTTATTCATGACAGTAGAATGTATTTTGACATATTATACATACATGGAGTGTAACTTCCCATTCTTGTGGTTATACATGGTGTGGAGTTACACTGAACATAGGAAATATGAACATAGGAAAGTTATGTTCAATTCATTCTACTATCTTTCCTATTCCTATCCACCCCTTTCCTTCCTTCCCTTTGTCTAATCCAATGGACTTCTATTTCCCCCCCACCTCACCATTGTGTGTTAGCATCTTCATATCAGAGAGAACTTTTGGTCTTTGTTTTTTGGGGATTTGCTTATTTCACTTAGTATGATAGTCTCCAGTTCCATCCATTTATTGGCAAATACCATAATTTAATTCTTCTTTGTGGCTCAGCAATATTCCATTGTGTATATATACCACATTTTCTTTATTCATTCATCTGTTGTAGGGCACTCAGGTTGGTTCCATAGCTTAGCAATTGTGAACTGAGCTGTTATAAACATTGATGTGGCAGCATCACTATAGTATGCTGATTTTAAGTCCTTTGGGTATAGACCAAGGAGTGTATAACTGGGTCAAATTATGGTTCCACTCCAAGTTTTTGGAGAAACCTCCATACTGCTTTCCAGAGTGGCTGCACCAATTTGCAGTCCCACCAGCAATCTATGAGTGCATCTTTTTCCCCACATCCTCACCAACATGCATTGTTACTTATATTCTTGATAATTGCCATTCTGACTGGAGTGAGATGGAATCTCAGTATAGTTTTAATTTGCATTTCTCTAATTGCTTGAGATGTTGAACATTTTTCCATATATTCTTCTGTGAAGTGTCTATTCAGTTCCTTTGCCCATTTACTGATTGGGTTATTTGTTTTTTGATGTTATTGTTGTTGTTGTTGTTATTATTATTATTATTATTATTATTATTGGTACTAGGGAGTGAATCCAGGGGTGATTAACCACTGAGCCACATCCCCAGCCCTTTCTTGTATTTTATTTAGAGACAGGGTCTCACTGAGTTACTTAGGGCCTCACTAAATTTCTGAGGCTGGCTTTCAACTTATGATTCTCCTGTCTCAGCCTCCCAAGGGGCAGGGATTACAGACCTGTGCCACCACTCCCGCCTGGCGTTAAATTTTTTGAGTTCTTTACATATTATGGAGATTAATGCTCTATCTGAGGTGCAGGTGGCAAAGATTTTCTCCTGTTCTGCAGGCTGACTCTTCACATTCTTGATTGTTTCCTTTGCTGTGAAGAAGCTTTTTAGTTTGATACTATCCCATTTATTGATTCTTGGTTTTACTTCTTGTGCTTTAGGAGTCTTGTTGAGAAATTCGGTTCCTAAGCTTACATGATAGAGATTTGGGCCTAATTTTTCTTCTATTAGGCACAGAGTCTCTGATTTAATGCCTAGGTCCTTGATCCGCCTCGAGTTGAGTTTTGTGCAGGGTGAGAAGTAGGGGTTCAAATTCATTCTACCACATATGGATTTCCAACTTCCCCTGCACCATTTTTTGAAGAGGCTATCTTTTCTCTATAGTATGTTAATAGCACCTTCCTTTAGCATGAGATAACTGTACTTCTGTGTCTTCTCCTCTGTACCAGTGGTCTTCATGTCTGACCTCATCAATGATTAATCCATTTGATGGATTAATAATTTGAAAGGACCTACTGGAATGTGATGAAAACTGTAGGTTGGTGGGGCATGACCCGGGGCCAGTTGCCCTTTGTGTTTCTGGGCTGCCTGAGCTGAACAATTTTTCTCCACCATACCCTTCTACCATGTTTCTGCCTTGGAGCTAGCGTACCATGAACTGAACCTCTAAAACTGTGAGCCAAAATAAATCTTTCCTCTTCTAAGTTATTCTTATCATTTGGTCATAATGACAAAAAATAACCAACACAGTGAGATTCCTCTATTTGTAGCCCTTAGGTTCTGTGGTCTCTAGGGATTCTTTGATCTGCAGGACTAAAGAAGGATATGCTTGTCTTGTCTAATAATTTCAAGGTGAAGGGAGTCTCAGGACACAGGGCTGTCTTTTGTTGCTAGTTTGGGGGTCAGGAAATGTTGAGCCTGGATCACATTTTTCTGTTTTGGGAGGAACACAAGATACCCAGATAGTATAATGTTCTTTCAGTCCTGAAAAGAAAATAAAATCTCACCCTCCCAGTACCTTCTTACTATGGAGTTTTCCTTTGATTGTTTCTTGCATTATTTCAAAGTTTTATATTTGCATTTAGTGGACCTGAGTAGGGTGAAATGGATCTGTGTGATCTGGTCCAGACTAGCAGTTTCTCTGGTATTTAATGTTTAGCAGAATATACAAAGAGACTTCATGATTTAGAATGAAATATTGGATTTCTAATGGTGAGAGTTCCAGATACTGGTAGCCACTTTGCAGCTGGGAGTTCTGGAAATATTGTTCTCTCCCATGAATAATAGGTTTCTTTTACCACATGGCAGAGAGAAGAGCAATACTATATAAACTTGGACTCAATGGCTCTTAAATTGAAGGAGAGCAAGGGGGAAGATATTGACTATTTTCCCCATAAATGTTTTGTTAATGAAATAATAATTATTATAGTTGAATACAATTTGTAATATAGGCCTATTAGTGAAAATAATTAAAATTTTAAAGATAATATTTCATTTTGAGTTCAGTTCGTGTATTCTATTATAAAAAATCAGTTGAAAATGTTTATCTGTTAATGCCAATTTATAATGAAATTTTATTGTTTGAAATATCTTTTCACACAGGTGATATCAATTCATATGTATATGATTTTTGTAGTCCATTTTGTAAAAACTTGAGGTAAAATATACACAACAAAAAAATTAACATTTTAACCATTTCCAGACTGCAATCAAGTACATTCATAATTTAGTGTCAACAAAACCACTATCCATTTCCAGAATATTTTCATTTTCCCAAAGAGAAGTTTTTTACCCATTAAATAATAACTCCTATTCCTCCCCTTACTTAAGCCCCTGATAACCTTTATTATACTGTTTCCATGAATTTGCCTATTCTAAGTTACTCACATAAGTCAAATAATAAACATATGTCCTTTTGTGCCTTTTAAAGTTTCATCCATCTAATAGCCTGTATTAGAACTTTATCTTTTTAAGGCAGAATAATATTCCATTGTATTTATATGTTACCAAATTTCTTTCTGTTTCCTTATTTCATTTCCATATTTCTTTACCATTTCCATTGATCTGTCAGTGGACGATAGGGTGTTTCAGTGTTTTCAAAAATTTGTATTTTTATTGAATATATTTCAGGTGAATAATATATATACTTTGATATACATACACCTGATTAAATGATGAACACAACCAGTTCAATTAATATATCCTATCTCATTTAGTTATCTTTCTTTTGTTGTAGTTATAAAAGTACCTAAAATTTACTCTTAGAAAATTTCTGTTACACAATCACAAATTAGTAACCATGGTCTTCATGCTTTATTTTAGCTCTCTCGACTAATTGGTCCTATATAATTTCAACTTTTTACACTTTGATCTATATCTTCCCATTCATTTCCCCAATTTCTGACAATAATCATTCTACTCTGTTTCTATATGTTCAATCTTTTTATAGATGATACATATAAGAGGGACCATGAAGTATTGTTCTTTGTGTGTCTGGCTTATTTTACCTAGTACTACATTTAACCAAAAGCTTTTGCACAACAAAGGAAACTATTAACATGAAATGAAAAGGGAGGCTACATATCAGCCATAAGGGGTTAATATTCAAATTTATAAGAAACAGCTACAGCTCACTAGCTCTAAAATGACTGAAATATGGAGAAAGGAACAGAGTGGGACATTTATCCAAATAAGCCATAAACCAACAGATATATAAAAAGGTACTCAACATTAATCATCAGGGAAATGCAAATCAAAACCTCAATGAGATATCACTACACTCTAGTAAGAATGGCTATTATATAAAAATTAGAAAGATAACTTCTGGAGAAGATGTGGAGAAAAGGGAAACATAACACTTTTTAGAAATGTAAATTGGTATAGCCCATTAGGCATAATAGTATGGAGTTTCTAAAAAATATAGAACTACCATGTTATCAATTATTGACTATTGTGAATAATGTTGTTATGATTTTAATTCTTTTGAGTATATACCTAGTGTTGGAATTTCTAGATCACATAGTAATTCTCTAACTTTTTGAGGAATCATATGCTGCTTTCCATTTTACATCCCCACCATTAATGTATGAGGGTTATGATATTTCCACATCCTCATCAACACTTATTTAAAACTATGCCAGCATAGTTGATATAAAGTGGTATCTTGCTGTGGTTTTTATTTGCATGAAATTACAAGGTTATGTGTCTTTTTTTTAAGTTGTAGGACACAATACCTTTATTTTATTTATTTATGTGGTGCTGAGGATCGAACCCAGTGCCCCATGCATACAAGGCAAGCATACTGCTGCTGAGCCACAACCCCCAGCCCCAGTTATGTGCAAATTGGTCATTTGTCTTCCTTCTTTGCAGAAGCAACTATTCAAGTCTTTGGCCACTTTTTTTTG
Organism: Spermophilus citellus; assembly: GCF_964194105.1. Classification (NCBI taxonomy): domain Eukaryota; kingdom Metazoa; phylum Chordata; class Mammalia; order Rodentia; family Sciuridae; genus Spermophilus; species Spermophilus citellus. Next base: position 47,499,175 of record NC_138190.1, read on the forward strand.
TATTGGATTGCTCATTGTTGTTGTGTTTTAGGAGTTTTTACACATTCTAGACATTAATCCCCTATTAAACATATGATTTGAAAATAATTTGTCCTGTTATGTGAGTCATCTTTTCACTTTTGTAATAGTGTCCTTCGACAAGTACAAAGTTTTTGGCTTCTTTTTAATCTATTTTTCATGGTGTTGGAATTGAATCCAGGCCACTGAGCCACAATCTTAGCCCCAAGTTTTAAGTTTTGATGAAGTCCAACCTACCTATTAATTCTTTTATTGCGTACATATTTGGTGTAATACCAAGAAACTGTGAAATTCAATCTCATGAAGCTTTTTTTTTGCAAAATTTTTATAGTTTCAGCTCTTAGATTTAGATATTTGATCCATTTTGAGTTAATTTTTATATATGCTGTAACGGAAGGCCAATTTCATTCTTTTGCCTGTGAATATCCAGCTTTCTTCACGCCATTTGTTGGAAGATAGTTCTTCTCAAATTATTTACTTTCAAAATTTGCATTAACATGAGTTTGATTTTCATCATGTTGACGGCTACTTTAAAATATTTATAAAAGCACTTTGTATATTAATGGCATTAACTGTTGCATGGCTATAAACAATTTCACAGTTTATCTTTGCCTTTTACCTTCACTTATCACATGTTGTAGAATGTTTAAATTTTTATCTGTTAATGAATCTATCTTTGTGGGTTTTGCCAGTAGGCTCATGTTTTAAAATGGTTTTCCCATTCCACGATTTTGGGGAAAAAAGTATTCTCCTATGATCCTTTATGTTTATTTTTAAACATTGTTAGTGGACCTCAGGTATACAGAACTGAATTAAAGATAATCCTTTGTTCTTAACACACTACCATTATTGGTTAATTTTTGTCATTTCTTTATTTAATAATATAACAAATATTTGTGAACCCACCACCCAACCCAAAAGTTACTACATTAACCAATAACTCATATCTACTTATGGCTATCTTTTCTATCCTATTTCCCTGGTTTTGTTCCAGAAGTAACCCAAACATTTTGTCATTCTTTTCTTTTAAAATGTTTTATTTTGAACTCCAGTCAGAGAACACATGAAATGTAGCCTTTAAATCACATCTTCAAAAGCCCCCTGTTCTTGCTGATGGACAGAATCATAGCCTTTGGTACAAGAGTTCCTTGTGTTTCTCCTTTGCTAGCAAAGCAATACACCTTTCTCCTTGTTCTAAAAAAAAGAGTTTTATTTTATTTGTGTGAATAAATAAGCAATATAATATTTAGTTCTTCTTGGTTTTGAACTTTATTCACTGTTACTAAACAATGTATTGTCTTCTGGAACTTTCTTTGTTCATTCAACTTTATGTTATTGAGAACTGTCCATTGTCCAGTAAAGAAAGGGTACCAGAAGGAGGGAGAAGGAGAGGGAATGTGATGGTAAGGGGGAATGAAATTGACCAACATATGTTATATGTGTGTATGAATATGTAACAAATCCTACTATTAGGTATAATTATAATGCACCAACAAAATAAGTAAATAAAAATAACTCTCCATTGTGTTGCATGAAGTATAGTTAATTTTCACTTCAATAATTAATATTAGCAAGCAGGTGAACAGTGAGCACAGGAGTACTTCGGGTGAAGAGGAAAGTAGAATAATGGTCATTAGAAACATGAAAGGGTAGTGGGGAGAGGAGGAAATGGTTAGGTAATGTAAACCAAAATATAGTAAGATAGGAGGAATTAGTTCTGGCATCCTATAACACAATAGGAAAACTATAGTCTACAACAATTTATGATAGATTTCAAACAACTAGAAAAGAGTCCAAAGTTTTCCAACACATATAAATGATAAATGTTTGAGGATATAAAATTCTGATTACTCTGATTTGGTCATTACATGCTATTTACATGTATTGAATTATCACACTATACCCCATAAATACATACAAATATTACGAGTCAAATTAAAAAGAAAAACAGAGTATATCAGGTGAAAGAATAGCATGCATGATAGCCCTAGGATGGGAAAAAGCATGACAAACTTGAGCAACTTTAGAAAAGAGAGACCAGTGACTGATACACTGAGGTCTGTGGGAGGAGTAATAGGAGATGAGCTGGGCCAGCAGCTAAGGGGGAGACCATGCAGGGCCTTGTAGGCCATGGTAAAGATCTAAGCTTTCATCATAAGTGCAATGGAAGTCGTTAGAGTAATGACATGATCTGGTTCATAATTCTAGATTAATCTGGCTTCTTATGAAGAACAGATTGAGAAGAAAGTGATAAGAATTCAATCTTGAGGTGGTTTCTAAAATAGTCCCCATTTTCACAGGAACAACTAAGTGAAGAAGTGAAGTAATTTGCCTAGAACTATAAAGCTACTACATGATAGAGCCAGGATTTAAAGAGGTTGTATCATCCCAGAACCTGTTCTTTTAATTGTGATACTGTATATGGACTGAGAATTCAGAGAGTTTGGTTTGGAGGTATGGATTTAGGGATTCATTGGCTTATATTCAGAGTCATGAGATTGCATGAAATCACACAGGCAGAGAATGTTGTTAGAAAATTAAAAAGGTTTAAGAGAAATCCTGAAGTACTCTAATATTTAGAGTTTGGTGGAGAAAAGGAGACTGAAATAGAGCAGCTGGTGAGGTAAGAATAAACCATGGGTACTTTTACATAGAAATGAAAAGCAAAATACTCTTCAGGGAAGCATTACTGGTAAACTATGCCAAATGTTGCTGAAATATAAAGTGAGCTAAGGACTAAAAAGTGAGCATTTGAGCTGGGATTGTTGCTCAGTGGCAGAGTGCTGGCTTAGCATGTGTGAGGCACTGGGATCAAGTCTTAGCACTGCATGTCAATAAATAAAATAAAGGTCCATTGACAACTAAAAAAATATTAAAAAAATAAAAAGAAAAGCGAGCATTTGATTTAGTAACATGGAGGCCACTGGAGACCTTCAAAGCAGGCATTTAGTAGGCTTATGAAGTAGGAAGGAAGATTGAAATGTATACTTTCATTTTCTGGATTGTCAACTTGATTGGATTGAGAAATGTCCTGGAAACATCTAGGATTAAGACACTTATGGGTGTGTCTGTGAGGGTGTTTCAAGAGATGATTGGCATGTGGGACAGCAAACTGCCCTGAATGTGGGTGGCATGGTTCAATAGATGGTGGGACTAAATGGAACATAAAGTGGAAGAAGGAGAAAGTCACAGCAGATGCAAGTTATATTTTTCTTGAATGGGTGAATCTTTTGCTGTTGCCATTGCCCATGAACACTGGACTGCAGCTTCTTCATATTTCTAATGTAGGTGCTCACCGATGAGTATCCACAGAATTTCCAGATTCTCGGTCTTGGACTGGGGCTGCATCATTGTTTTCTCTTATTCTCTGGCTCCAGCTTCTTGCACTGAGCAGATACTGGTTCCCCCTGATCCCCAGTGTGCAGATGGCCATTGTGGAACTCTCCAGCTTCTGACTGTGTAAGGCGATCTATCTAATAAGTCCCCTTTTGTAATCATACATATGCACAACCTGTTGGCTCTGTTCCTCTGGAGAACCCTGATAAATATATCATACCAAGGTGATAACATAAATGAGTGAAATGTTCAGGCAGGAACTGTGTTGAGTAGATGAGATCATGTAACATGTAAAGGTTCAGGCACTGCTGATTTCCAACAGGCTGATGACACTCTGTAAAGCAGTTTTAAGGATGGAAATATAAATTTTCACATAAAATCTCTTAGTTTTTCATTATTGATAATCTATTCAAATTAACACATACATATGTGTGTATATATGCTGAGCATGTGTGCGCACACACACACACACACACACACACACATACACACACATCACAGGCCAAACAAAATGTCTGTGGACCAAATTTAACCTATGGACTGTTGATTTGTGACCTCTGTTCTGTAGCAATTTCCATACTACTACAACTTCAGCCTAGTCTTAGCTTGCTTGATGCCAGACTACTAAGACCCTCCATCATCTTTACAAATGAAATGGCTATACCGTGATTTTTATTTTTATTTATTTTTTTAAGAGAGAGTGAGAGAGGAGAGAGAGTGAGAGAGAGAGAGAATTTTTTTTAATATTTATTTTTTAGTTCTCGGCGGACACAACATCTTTGTTTGTATGTGGTGCTGAGGATCGAACCCGGGCCGCACGCATGCCAGGCGAGCGCGCTACCGCTTGAGCCACATCCCCAGCCCCATACCGTGATTTTTAGAAATATTGTAAATGCTCTCTGATGTCAAGAGTCTCTCATATTCTGTACAAGAAAGGTGACATGTCTAGGTAGTGATGATCCTGGAACTGGAGACCAGCTCATTTCAAATCCAGTCTTCTTTCTATTACATCACAATTGTATTCACATATTGAGGTTTCTTTGGTTTGCTATATAACTGACTGAGGTCCCATGTATAGTGCAGAATTGAATTAAATTTGACATGATTGGAGTGTCTATTATGAGCAAAACTCTGTGGTAGTCACTGAAAATGATTTGAAAATGAACAAGACCCAGACCATACTCCCAAGAAGTAATGGAAGCACACAAAAGTCAGTATTTGGGCTGGTTCTGGAACAATGACTTGGTGAGGGAGACCTTATTTATTGTTTCATTCATTCCTTCTTTCATCTAACAAGTATTTATTGAACATCATTTTTTTTTGCCAGGCACATAGTGAGTATAAAACAGTAAATAAGAAGATGACTCTGGTTAGCATAAGTAATAAAAGTTAAAAGTAAGGGGAAAGGGGAATTTATGGAGAGGACAGTGGAATATGCTACAAAATTAGGGGAAGAGTTGACTCAGGGAAGGAATTATGTTAGCTCTAGGTACAAGAGAAGCATGATTTTATGGAACTTCTCTCCGGCTTTTGTAATATGACTTTCCACCTCAGGAATACGAGTTTCTGTTTTAATCCACAATGCTATGCTGTTGGAAGGGAGAAACTATTTGGCCCAGTTGAGTCAAGAATCCTCCTCTGAGGAGGCTGAGACAGGAGGATCATGAGTTCAAAGCCAGCCTCAGCAATTTAGTGAGGCCCTAAGCAAATCAATGAGACCCTAACTCTAAATAAAATGCAAAATAGGGTTGGGGATGTGGCTCAGTGGTCAAGTGCTCCTGAGATCAATCTCCAGTACCCCCCCCAAAAAAAAGACTCCTCCCCTGGAGCAAGTTGTTACGGAAAATAGAAAAAGTTCATATATCACAGGCAGCGGACATGACCATTACAGGACCATCTCTGGTTTCAAGCCAGTCCCAAAGATGGCAATCCTTGTAATTGGACTACTCTGTTCCATGTGGTGTCTACTAACTGCTAATATCAAGAGGAATCAGATCAAGAGAATATATTCACTTTCCTCAGAAGTTTAATGTCCCAAAGTTTTTTCTGTTATAAGAACTTTCTGATATCAATGAACTAGCCAAAAGAAATAGAATTTCTGAGATAGAGGGAGCCTTTTGCAACAATTAATTCAACCTCTTTCATTGTACAGATAAGGAATATGAGGTACAGTATGCAGTCTTGCGTGTACTCACATAGCAAATAAATGTAGTACTGGGTATATAGGAAATTGCTGACCTCTGTGGCTCTTTTCTTTGCACCATACTGAGAGAGAGCACAGCCATGGTATCATTAAAGCTTCTGCATAGTATCATGTACAGGAAAAGATGGAAACTCAGCAAGAACTATGTTGCACTCATGACCAGAAAAACAGAGGCTTAGGTCTAGTAGTCTTTTTATGAATAACAGACAGCTGAAGTATGAACACATGATGCATAAGCAATAATGAATATGTCAATGACTGCCCAAGACATTCCTGAAAGAAAGGATTATTATTCTCCTAAGTGTTCTGTTCTTGAGATTAAATAGCCCTTTGTCCTTTCCTAGTGACCTTATGACCTTGTATCAAGAAAGGACCTGGTATCCTTCTTCTCATGACCTTGTATCAAGATCATAGTTACAGAATAACTAAAACCATTCTTCTTGCTGTTGGTAATTAATGTCCTTAATTTCAGTCTTTCCTTAATCTTTAACCAATTAACATCCAACAAACCGGTATGTATGCTTTCCCCAATATCATGACTGACTATAAGTTTAACAAATTTATTACAATGGGAAATTAGTTGTCTCTAGAGCCATAATACCTGGGTTCAAATTCAGTGTCACCATTTTCTAGGGATGTGATTTGGGATGTCATTCCACCTCCACCAGCTTCTAGTTTTCTCATCTTAAAACAAGGATGATATAGTATTTAATTCACAGGGAAGTTGTGGAATCAAGTGTGAAAGAGCATATATTCATAATCTGATTCCAAAGGGAGAAATACATTTAGAAATATATCTAGAAATACATCTATTAGTTGAGATGATCCAGGCCCCCAAGAACTTCCTGTCACTTATTTGACAAAACCAATAACACTTAAGTCAGTCACCAGCTATCAACTTCAGATCCTAAAAGACAACCTAAAAGCCCCCTGTCATTATGTCACTGCTCCAATCATGTTACCAATTTAGCCCAAGAGCAAGTTATTCAGACAGATGTTCTAAGGAAAAATAAATAGGGCAAGTAGTTTATAGTAGGTATCTTTTTGCTGCCTTCTTTTTGGCTTGTTTAAAAATAGACATTACCAGATAGATCCCCGAAGGCATAGTCATCAATTGTCTTTAAACAAATACTTATTAAGTTCCAACTATATGGCAGCCACTGTTCAGTCTGCTGAGCATACAGCAGTGAGCAAAACAAAAGTCTCTACTCCGAGTTTGAGTCATATTTTATCACAGAAGCAAACACACATATAAAATTGTTTGAAATTATGGTCAGGTTGTGATAAAAAGAAAATGGGATGAGGCCCCACTGTTATTCTGAGTCATAGGAGTTATTTTAATCTGGTTGGTCAGGAAAAGCTTCCTTGAGATCTTTAGGATATTGGAGCCCACCGTGGGTAGAGTCTAACAAAAGGAAAAGAAAGTGCAGAGGTCCTGATGAAAAATATCATTACGGTTATGGCAGTGTGAACAAGTCAAAATAAGTCAAGTCAAAGAGGTAGGCAGGGGATAGATAGAGTTTGAATTCTAAAGGCAGTGGGAAGTGATTGAATGATTTTAAACAAAGGTATAAACTGGCTGTTATTGGTCTTTTAAAGTTGCCTTTTAAAAAGACTGATGATCATATACCTAATTAGAATAAATAAAATAATTAAAAATAAAAAGACTGATGATCAGAGAATGGATTTTAGGCAGGCAGTGGTAGAAAAAGAGCAGTGAAGAGACTCCTCTAGGCATCCAGTTGAGAGATGGAGGTAGTCAGGGCCCGAGGATTAGTGGAAATGGTGTTAAGTAATCAGGTTCTGGACGTATTTTTAAGATAGAGACAAAGGCTTTCCTGAAGAATTGGATGTGACTTGAAAGCAATCAGGTGTTGTCATTAACTGGTATGGAGAACAGCATCAACTGTGATTTCTGATGGGTCATTCTCATATTCCTGTAGGATGGAACCTTGGAACCTTCCTCTGAGTTTGAGCTGCCTATTTATGGAGTGGGGTCATTGGAATGGGGCTGCTATTTAGGGAGAATTAGAAGCATCCAACACATTTCTGGATATCACTTACCCTCTCTTCCCCCCATTCAAGTCAGAAACTGAGCATCCTGTGCCATGCAGAATGGAGAAGTCCAGAGGACCAGAGAGCAGTTGTAGCCACTTCAGTGCAGAAACTGCATGGGAGTGGGCAGTGCCAAGGAGGGCGCCCCAGGAACTTTATTGGAGTTCTGGCAGGCTAGGGAAGCATTTTTACCAGAAACAAAGTGAAGAAAAGAAGTGGGGTGGGGTGTGGCTGGGCCTGGCTGGCCGGAAGGAGTTTGGGTGGAGCTGAGTTGAAAGCGTCAGGGCGGAGGGGGAGGGGAGGCCGCCACTAGCAACTAACCTCAACTGCTTAAACCCAGCAAAAATGTCCAGGGTATCATCGGAACGGCCAGGACCTCCGAGGTTGTCTTTTCCCCCAAAGAGAGAAAAACTAGTTGTGCAATGCAGCTTTAAAAGGGCTGGTGATTGACAGAATGTGTAGCAGTGAATGGGGTGGAGCCGCTGGGTGGGGTCTGGGACAGGCAGCTGGGAGAAACCAAAAGGAAGAAAAAAGAATTTCATTGCCCCTGACATCCTAAAGCCGGGCGAGGGAAGCTAGCTAGAAAGGGTGGGGGAGGGTGTTACAGCTCACCTCCACTCCCACCACTGGCTAACTCTCTCACACCCTCTTCTCTTAAGATAATTAAAATCGAATGTACCCCGGCACTCGTCGGTTCCCATTCCCTATAATTCTCCACTGAACTAGGTTTGTAGTCCGAGGGAGTGAGGACCCCGGATCCACCAGCTCAATCCCGGCCCCGCCCCGTCGGCCTTGGCCCGGGGCTGGGAGGAGAGAATGCCTTCGGAGGCGCAGAATCAGAAAGTAAGTCCCTTTCATTTTGACTAACAACACCCCATCTCTCCCCCCTTCCTTTTGCCACCTTTTCTGGGGTCTCCGCTGGGAGGAGATCTAGCTGCATTTCAGAAAGAGACTCTCAAGGAGGACCCAAAGGGTGGAGCAGGGTGGGGTGGGGTTAAAAGGGGAGGGGAGGGGAGGAGAGGGGAGGGGAGGAGGGGTGGTGCTTTCCAGCCTAGAGGAGCTGCCATCAGGCGGGTTAGGCACGTTCTGTTGAATGGCTGTACAGTTTGAGGCTTGATTTCTCCTCCTGAAATCAGAGCCTCACTTCCTCCCTTCTGGCATTTTCTTTTTGTCACACTCCAGCATCCCTCTCAGGTTGCTTGAAGCCTCCCAGCTTGAAGCTGGGAGGGCTCCATCTTGCCTAGCTTCTTAAAGGAACAGTGCACGGTTTCAACTAAGGGAAGTCTGTACTTGGGAAATTCAATTTTAAGAAAGATGGCAGTGTCTCCTCTTGCTGTTACACCACCTGTATGTTGGGAAGAATTTATGTGCTTTTTCTTCCTCAGATCAACTTTAAAAATGATGCCAAAATGCACATTAGTTAACTGCAGGGGCAATGGGCTCTGCAGTTTTAGCTGAAAGGGAATTTTCCATTTCCTGAAAGGCACCATGGTAGTATTTTACTTGAACAGATTCATTCATTCTACAAATATTTATTGAATGCCAAGTGCATTACCTGGGGCTGTCATGCTGCTGGGTGGTGTTTGGAAAATGTTAAGGCCATGCAGAGTGTTGTTACTGACTCCTTTCTTACCTGATTTGGTGACTGAAGTTACTTCTTAGTATATGGAAATAAATGTTGAATTTGAATCCATCATTTTCCAAACATATCTAACATGAATGGCTCTATGGTTCATGTTTATTGACTTTTCTTCAATGCCAGGCATCCATATGTTCAAATTCAAGAGACTTAGGCTCCAGATAGAAGACATGGGAAATCAAGTCAAAATAACATGCAAAGGGCTGGGGATGTGGCTCAAGCGGTAGTGCGCTCGCCTGGCATGTGCGGGGCGCTGGGTTCGATCCTCAGCACCACATAAAAATAAAATAAAGATGTTGTGTCCACCGAAAACTAAAACATAAATATTAAAAAATTCTCTCTCTCTCTCTCTCTCTCTCAAAAAAAAAAATAACATGCAAAGGGAAAAGGGCAGAATATAAGGAAGGTAAAACCATTTCAGCCCATTCCAATGTCAAGTCAGGGAGATTGTGTCAGGAAGGAGCGCCTCACTAGCTCCTTCTACTGTTAAATAAAGAGCTGGTGTGGCAGAGACTTGTTAAAAAGGGCCTTTTATGGACCAGTGACATCTGTCCTATATTTGTCTCTCTTTTGTTTCTTTTTAGGGAGGGTGACAGGACTGTGGATAGAGCCTAATGATATCCCATAGGTAAAAGAGATGAAAACATGTCGTTTGAGGTTTTAGGGCTAATATTTCACTCTGAAAGGTTCTGTTTGGTTAATTGAATGATACAGTTCCCAGTACTATGCAGTGTACCACTTTAGCTGTCCCTAGTATTAAATGAAAAATGTAGAATCCTTCCCTTCTTTAATATTCTGGGTTTCATTCCATCCCCAGTGCCAGTTCTGGTTAAGGGCATGTGTCAGTTCTAGGTTCCTAGGCAACATTTAGCCAAAGCACCTTCCTCCATTCCCTCTCTCCTCAATAAATTTTCTAAACTTCAAAACAACCTTATTCCAAATGGCCCCATCATTGAGACTATTCGATTCAGGTAAAAAAGAAAGCCTTGTTCAATGTTTTTTTCTTCTTAAAATCCCTGATTTATAGGCTCCTAAAAATAAAGGAAAACAAATACAACTGAAACATTCTGGTTGCTTTGACAGTGGGAATGAAGTCTTATAGAGCCAAGGGTCACTTGTACGTGTGGTGTCCCCTAAAACTCTGTTGTTTACACCCTTGCCTGGAAAATGGGGAAAGAACTATGTGTTGGTTTCATAGCCAATCCCCTGCATTTAGCATGCATATTATTTGCTAGGGGTGTCTGTGTTTCCATTTTAATGTTTGTCTCTTTGTTTTCATGTTGGTTAGTTTTTCTTTGGGGGATTTTCTAGTTGCAGGATATGAGAACTAGGCAAATCTTAGCTGTCATATAACAGCTTATCCTCTTTCTAGGACAATGAAAGGCTTGTAAGCCCATTAGAAAGTATTAAAAAATATTCCAGACAAGCAATAGAAATCCTTTCCCATAGCACTTTGAGTTGTTTTGTGTGAGTCATTCTGCTTCCTGGAATTGTAGGGAATTTTTATCTATGGAAAGGCAAAAGGGTTTTATGAGGAATAATTGCAAAAAACAGACACTTTGAATTTTCTTTTTATTCTTCTGTTTCTGCAATTTACCAGCAGTAGTTTTGATCCTGTGTCTCCTTTGGAATGCAAAGAGCTAGGCTGTTCTTTCCTAGACTGGAAAAGCTTAGACAGCTTGTCCCTACCTTTTCTTTTGCTAAATCTCTTCCTAGTTCTTACACAGCCTACAAAGGTAGAAATCTATAATGGAGAAAGGTATCATAACAAAAATAAATTGTGTTATGATGTCATTCATTCATTTACTAATTCAATAAATACATATGAGAATCTACTCTGTTACATTACTGTACAAGACTCTGGGAAAATAAGTGATTTTTGGAGAGTATATTCAATGAGGAAGCATTGGTAGAAGCTATAGACAATAAACAATAAAGATATATTTTGAGTAGGGATAAGGTACCAGAAAGGCTATAGGACACTGGGGTTGGGGAGAGTTATTTGATTTAGTCAAGGAAACCCTCTTTGATGTGGAGATATTTAAGAATGTATCTGAGAGAAGTAAAGGGGCCATCCATGAGAATACTCAAGGGAAATGTATTCTAGGACAGAGGAAATAGCAAGTGCAAAGGCTCATTGTACTTAAGGAATATCAAGAAGGTCAGTTTCACTGGAGAGTGTCAGGACATGAGGTCAATCAGATAGAGGGGGCTAGATCATATAGGACCTTGTGAAGATTTGGGTTTTTATTCTGAAAAATATATGAAGCCATTTTTGAATATAATAATCAGTAATCATTTTTATTTAATATTATACTCCACAAAAGAGGATGAATCTTGAATTATCCATCTTAACAAAATCAAGGTGGATACTATTATGTTTTGCATCCAGTATTCCTTTAAGAATAATTTAGTAACATATTGCTTATTGTTAATGTCAACTAATATAATTTTATTTTGTATTGACTATTGTTTTATAACAATTGTCTGAAGAATGTTTCAAATACATGTGAATAAAAAATACTTAAATGCAAAAAGTTTCTTCAATGTACTTTAACAAAAAATCAAAATAAATTTATTAGCACTGGAAGAATTCTTAACTTTAACAAAATATTGCAAGATTTTATATCACTCTTTATCATGAAATTATGAAAATTATTTGCTTGGGGACTTTTTAAAACTCTTAGCCCTGTTGGCACACATGATTTCTCTTAAGCTATTCACTATATTCCTCATGTTCTTCCCAGAAGGAGCTGCAAGGTTAGATACCTCATTAGCCATACGGAATGCAGAGGGAGAGAAAAGAGGAAAAAGAGTTGAAAGAAAGAAAAAGGACCAAAGAAGTCCAAAGTGGAAAATGTGACAAGAAAAAGTACTAGTCACACAAATACAAATCCCCTCAATGCTACACATCAGAAGTTCCACCTACTTCAGACCTTGAAACTTTCCTCTGTCATTGTACCTCCCCTGTAGGGATAAGATAGATGTGTGTGTATAGAAACACTTAGGAGTTATGTTGGGCTTCCTCCAAAATAATTCCCAATGGTGGCCACATATTGGAATCACCTAGGAATATTTTAAAAATATTGACACCATTGTCCATCCTTAAAATTCTGACAAAATTGACTGGTGGATAACCTGGAAGAAGAAAATTTTTACTTTTTTTTATGGTGCTGGGGATTGAACCCAGGGCCTTGTGCATAGAAGGCAAGTACTCTACCAACTGAGCTATATCCCCAGCTCAGAAGACAATTTTGAAAGAGCTTTCTAGTTGATTCTAATGTTAGAATCAAGGTTGAGAACCACTAGCTTAGAGATGATGTTCTCAAGAGTATGATATCTGGACCAGCAGGGACTTACTTGTGGACCTTTTACAAATGCAAAATTTCAACCTCTCTCTACTAAATGATTCAGAAACTCTTAGGGTTAGACCCAGCAATGCGTATTGTTCTCCAGGTGATTCTGATGTACACTGAAGTTTGAAAATCACTGCCTTAGAGGTTATTAATTTTTCCCCAGCCTCAACACACCAGAGGGAAATAATATACCTCTGTCAGTAACAGAGGCTCACTATGACAATCCCCATCCCATGTCAGAATCCTCATTCCTACTCCTTCAACCCATAATTTGTAATATATTTATGTGGCTCTTTGTATTTCATGTGTTATTTATTTTCATGCTTATTTCATTTATTTCAAGGTTCTTTGTTTTGTTTTTTTTTTTTTGTAGATCATTTCATGATAACTTTGTAAGGTAGACACTATTATCATCTCCATTTTACAGATGAAAAAACTGTGGCAGAGGAAAGTAAAATGCCTTACCTAAGAATCATACAACTAGTAAGTGGAAGAGGAACATTTTCTCTTATATCTTGGGAGAAGTTGTTTCATCAGTTGGTTTTCTGCTCTCCTATTTTCTTTGATTTGTTCTTTTTTTATTCTCCAACACATCCAACCATCCCCACCTAATTTACCTAACATTTCTTGAAGGCCTACTCTATACCAGGATCTCTATTGAGCTTTTTATATGTATCAATTTAACAATGCTCAGAAAAATCCTATGAAGTATTATTATTATTATTTTCATTATTATATTATATATGTATTTTATACTATTATTTTTATAATTTTTCCTATTGTTCAGTTAAGGAAATTTAGGCACAGACAAATTAAGCAACTTGCCCAATCTCACACAGCTAGTAAGTAGCAGCTGATATCTGAAGCCAAGTCTATGAAAAGATTTTTAAAACACAGTTCATTTAGAGAAAAGAAAATGGGATAGAAAGGTGAAAGAAAAGTTAAAATGTTCAAAAGGTGAAAAGATAGAAAACAGAAGAGAGATAGTACATGAAGGTCACAAAGAAGGGAGAAGAAGGAAAAGAGAAAGAGAAAAAATGAGAATTTAACTATTAGAGAAGAAAGGAGAAAAGAAAAAATAACTTTTATCGAAAACTCAACCAAACAAAACAAACAAAACCCAAATCAAAAAAACAACCACTACCCCTTAAAAATAAAGCAGCAAAGGATGAAAAGAAAATAAAAGATAAAAAGAGAAAAAAAAACTAATATGTATATATATATAAACCAATTAGGAGACAAACAAAAAAATTCTTAATGAGAAATGAAAAAATTCTCTCCACTGAAGTGGTTGAAATTGTGGACAAGGCTGGATATCACCACTTATGCCAGACTATTCTTTCTGTTTCTTCTTGGGCTATGCACCCCTTAGAACAAGGGATAGGGCTTACTAAACTCTTCCTCATATTTGTGGGACTCACCAGGCTGGTGGCTGGAGTGGCCTGGGACTGAGCCTGATTGAGATGACTCTCAGCTTCCCTGTTCGCCAGGACAAGGTAGAATGAAATGGGAAGTACCATATGTTGGAGTTTTGCCCAGATGCCTAGGTCAATGTACTTTCAGGGTAGGGCTGATTCAGACTTCTTTGTGAGAATTTCCAGTCAGTAGCTGGGGTCTAGCTCTAATTGGAACTTTGGAACTTTGTCTGATGGTGTTTACTCCAGAGAGATTAGATCAACACACCCTAGGGCCAAGCAGATGCCAATCTCTGCAGGGTGTCTGGGTCTTGGGCAACTCCCCAAAATTCTATTTGCAAGGTCAGGTAACAAACCACCCTGGGTGAAAAGGGCACAGCAGGTCTCCAGCACACCACTGCAGCTGAATATGACATTCCAAGGCTCAGTCTCTGAATGTAATCCTGCTTGCCTCTTTAGAGTCCTGACTCTTCAGTTGGTGCTACAAGCAATCAGAGTCAAAGGCAAAGTAAGTGGACCTCCCCTCCTTATGTCTGTCCTGAATCCCTCTGAAAACAATCTTTTTTGTGCCTATTTCAAACACTTTCCACCAGATGCACCCGAGGTCACATGTTAAGTGCTAGCATGGGCAGTGAAGCAATATTTGCTAGGATTTCCCAGGTTTCTATGGCAGTAAGCTCCAGCCTGATCCCCACAAGATGGGTTTTCATCTCCATCTCTCTCTCTCTCTCTCTCTCTCTCTCTCTCTCTCTCTCTCTCTCTCTCTCTCTCTCCTTAGAAGTTTGGAAACCTGGAGCATTTTTCAAATACCTCTTCAAATTTGTCTGCTATGTTTCTCTCTTTGCCTTTGTGTTGCCTCTTCCCTCTGCAGTGACCTAGCATAACTGCCACCATTGGCTTAGCTCTGATATATTCTTTCTTATCCTTTGCCCAAAACACCAGAATCTCTGGGTCTCTCTGAGATGCTGACTGCCCAATATTGAATTACAATGAAATCCCTCAGTCACTCACTTCATTGAGAAGCAGCATTCTCATTGTTTCTGTTCTAAGCTGTGGAGAATCTGGAAAGTGTAGCCATCTTTGTTCCCTCCAGTATGGACATTTTAACAATATTGATTCTTCCAACCTATGAACATGGATGTCTTTCCATTTTTTTGGTCTTCTTCAATTTCTTATAGCAATTTTGTACAATTTTCACTGTAGAGAGCTTTCACCTCTTTAGTTAAATTTGTTCCTAAGTTTTTTGTTGTTTTTTTTTTTTTTGTAATTTTTGTAAATGTGAAAGCTGAACTTTCTAATAGCTTCTTGAGATAGGCATATATTTTCTGGTCAGTGACAATATGATAAATATGTAATGAATTAGAATAGATTTAAAGAGGTTTACAGTGTATTTTGGTACACCTTAAACCTTGTCATATATATTAATCATTTCCACATAAGTAAGGCAGATGATTTTGAAGGAGGGTACAAATTTTAGTCCTTTATCTCATTTATTCAACATATATATCCTGAGAACTCTCTATGGTAGCCAGCTGTTTGCTACAGCCTGGCAATAAAAAAGTACAAAACCTAAAAATCTTAACCTGGAGCTCAGCTTAGAGACAGACAAAATGCTAGCTAATATCTAGCAATTCTTGATTATTTTCTATACACTAGAGACCATGATAAGCTCTTTGCCTGCTGTTCAATTAAATTTACAATAGTTTTTAGACAAGGACACTGATGGTTAGAGAAAAGTTCTATCAACTTAAGGAATGGGGTACTGGCAAACTTGCCAAGTGATCATAATAGGAACAGATAAAATGCAGGTGTTATTAGAAATGAGGGCAGTGAGAGAGTACTGGCTTCAGGAGATGATACTTGAGACATGGAAACAGAGGATCCAAAGTAACAGACCCATATGCACTTAAACTGATTTCATCAGAGAAGAAAGTGAAAGCAAACCAAAATTTGCCCAGATCTCAAATGCTCCAAGTGAAATTCTTCTTTCTAACAAGTTGCTTAATTTTGGCTCTCGGTTCTCCTCATTACACTTTGAAGAATGTAGACTCTCCCCTTGCCAATAAGCAACTCTTAGCTAGAGGAAGTCAGGATAATTCTATTCTATTTATGAAAACCCAAAACAAATCACAGAAGTGGCATCAGGACTTGGGGAAATTGGATCCTTTTTGAAGAAATTTATTCTAGGATCTTGAGAGAGGACAGTTTCAGCCAAAGCAGCTTACTTTTTACTTTGGTGGCTAGGGGAGATTCATTCCACTGTCCTCTTGAATCCTAGGAACTTTCCAAGGTGTGTGTGTTCCAGCTGAGACTTTAGACACTTCTTATTTCAGTGATTATTTTTTCCCAAGGACTTTAAATTTTCCTTCCTGACACTCCTTACTGGAACTGTAGTTGATATTTGAAGGATTCTTTTAAGGTATTGTCAGAGCTTGGGGTGCAGGGATTTCTAGCTAGTCATAAAGGTTGTTAGTTGGCAGTTTAAGACAGTATTTATTATAAATAGCAATAACAGTTAAAATGTTTTGAGCTCCCAGCAGCTCAGGAGGCTGAGGCAGAAGGATCACAAGAGTTCAAAGTTAGCCTCAGTGACTTAGCAAGGCTCTAAGCAACTTATTCAGACTCTGTCTCAAAATTTAAAAAAGGGGGTGGGGTGGGGTGGGGATGTGGCTTAGTGGTTGAGTGCCTCTGGGTTTAATCCCTGCTATCACCTCCCCCCAAAAAGTATTGAGCAATTGCTATGTGAAAGAAATTATTCTAAATTCTTGACAATACCAATCTGATAAAAATTGTATGATTATATAACAAATAAGAGTACCCCTATAGTTTGAATCTCCCCTCCAAAACCATATTTGAAATTTAATTGCCACTGTAATGGTATTGTAATGTTGGCCCTTTAAGAGGTGATGGAGTCATGAGGGCTTTATTCTCATGGATGGATTAAGTCCATTAAGCCCAGAGTGAGTGGATATAAAAGCAAGGTTACCTGTTCAGCTTTCTTTTGCTCCTCTCTCTCTCTCTCTCTTCCTCCCGCTCCCTCTCCTTTTCCCTCTTCCTCTCCCTCTCCTCTTGCACCAGATGTCAGCACCTTGATCTTGGACTTCCCAGCACCCAGAACGGTGAAAAATACACTTATTTTCTTTATGTGTTACCCAATCTGTGTTATTCTGTTATAGCACCAGAAAACAGACTAAGACATGTACTTAGTATATAATGTTCAGTCAATGAATAGTAGTATTCGTATATTCTCTATCTCTTCTATTCTTTCTTCCTTAAAACATACTTTGATTGAAGACTGGGCCTACTAAAAGCACATGCTTTTCAATCTTAGAGGGGTCATTTTGGCTGCTTCGCCATCCTTTCATCAAGTCCTGTAATAACAATTCCATGACCTTTCTATATCTATCAAGTCCTGTTCATACCTCCTTCCAATTTTGTTCCCTGATTTGTTAATGAAATTATACATATTCTCTCATTATTCCTTTACTTGACCCAGGTTATTACTACTCAACGTTTAGTTCTGCTTATAATCCGGATTGAATCAGGAGGTGTGGGGTGGAACCTGAGGAGATTCTAATTTCTAATGTTTTTGAGTGATATCAGTAGTGTTCGATGGTAGTAAAGATCTAAAGAGGCTCAAAGTTTATCAAATCTGTTATTTAAGCAGATGAGGTGATTAATACTTAAAAATGTTAAATGATTTTTCTTAAGGTTGCAGAGCTAGTCAGTGATAGAGTCTAGACTTGAACCCAGCTCCTGATTGTCATACTGCACTTAAACCCTACACTTCTGCAATTACTTCTTGAAGCAATTTCTTGATGTCAAATTGCCTGTTCTGCTTCATCTCAGCCTGTGGAAGTGAGGTAGAGGAGTCTTCTTGTGTCTGATCTAAATGTAATTTTGCTTTGCTGAATTATTACTATAATTATTTCTAAAGGTCACTTGTGAATATTTTCAAGTTATTTTGGCTTAAAATGTCATGAGCATGAAAGCTTGTGCATGGAAGCTTCAAAGAACTCTAAGATACAAACTCCACTGTTCATACAGTTTTTATTACCCCAAAAGAATAAGTGAGGGTGATTCAGATATTTGAGGATAGGTTTATTTGTTGGAGAGGGAGGGGTAAAGAAGTTTAAGTAGGCTCTCACTTCTGGGTTTGCAGCATGCCAACTCTACCTGAATATGATTGAGGTCCTCTTTTCCCAATGTGGGAGAGAATAATTGTCAGTTTATTGGCAAGGTAAAGTAGGGCACTTAAGGATTTCCACAGAGAACTCTTTTAAAATAGTTCTTGCCAAATCCTGCAACTCAAGGTGTCTGCAGGTTGTTGAGCTTACTTGAAATAATTTGATAGCTTGGGACTCTCTGACAGTTGAGAACTTGCAGAAGGCTCTTAAGCTTGTTGGAATCTAGTTAATTGAGTTCTTCCTTTGCAGCTGTGCTACGGATGTATCAGTAACCATGTTAGTAAATGCCTTCATGGTACCTTTAACTTTCTTCAAAGTTTCATCTGGCTATATTGATTTTGTATGTGGATATGGGATAGTGTGTTTGTCATTTTTTTCTTTTTTATTTGTTCTTTTTAGATATACATGACAGTAGAATGTATTTTGACATATTATACATTCATGGAGCATAACTTATTCTAATCAGGATCCAATTCTTGTGGTTGTACATGACGTGGAGTTTTGCTGGTCATATATTTATATATGAACATAGGAAGTTATATCCAATTCATTCAACTGTCTTTCCTATTCCCAACCTCCTACCTTCCCTTCATTCCCCTTTGTCTAATCCAATGAACTTCTATTCTCCCCCCCCCCCTTATTGTGTTAACATGTGTCTGTCATGTTTTGATTAAAAATAAAGTCTAGGAACATCATCTTTGTAAACTTGGTAGTTTTAACTATCCAGTTATGGATAGTTAGAGGGACTTGAGAATCTCAAATTCGTATTTCAGATTATCTGGGCACATTAGCAGAAACAGTACACCCATCTAGTGGAAAAAGTCCTCAAACAAAACATCCTCCTCTTGAGTATTCAAGGGGAAGAACTGAGCTGGATGCTGAGTGCTCAGAACTATATTTTCCCTGTGTTTATTTTGTTAAATCCACTTAATACAACCCTATGCAATATTATTGTCCCCTCTTTTTTATAAAGGAAATACTGAATCAGAGAAGTTAACTAAAAGAACTTCTTACTGTCACAGAGCTAGCATTTGGTATCTGGGATTTAAATGCAAATCTAACCACCAGAACCCTTGCCCTTAAGTAATATCAAGCTGATTTCATTCACCTACGTTATAAAGGTGTCAGATTCAAACGTCAAAGCCCTCTTTGATAAATATTCTCCCGTTATATACTCATTCACCTTCTTACTGTCTCACATGACATCTCACATGAGATCATAGAAATAACAGGGCCCTGGAAAGTATATTAAGGAGGTTGCTCCTACTTGTACTATATAGTACCCAATAGTCTAAGAATATTTTTGTTATGTCTGTTCCAGTGCCTATAACATAGGAGGATCTCAGTGAATATTTATGGAATGAATGAATGAGTAAAAGAGTAAATCAACAAGTTTTAAAGAATTATATACCTAGTTTAACTCTTCCTGGCAGATTATATGTCCTTGTACATGTTCCTAGTCAAGGATATATAAATTATGTATATATGTACCCAAAGATACACATACTTATTCAGAAATTGCCATCTTGATATACACAGACTCATAAAGATACATCTCCACATAAAAGAATATTTGTTGTATTAGTTTCCTGCTGCTATAAGAAAGTACCATAAAGTGGGTGGCTTTAAATGGCAGAAATTTATTTTCCCACAAATCAAAACTAAGATCCCACTAAAAACTCTAGAGTAGTATCCTTCCTGGTATCTTTCAACTTCTAGAAGCATCACATATTCCTTTGCTTGTGGCAGTATAACTCTAATTTCTGCCTCTATTCACATGGTGGTCTCCTATTGTAATGTGTCTCTCTCTTGACATGGTTTCTTCCCCTTATTTATAAGAACACCGGTCATATTGAAATAGATCCTACTCTAACAATTTCATCTTGATTATTTCTTCAAAGTTACTGTTTTCAAATAAGTACATTCACAAGTACTGATGGTTAGGAACTGAACATATCATCTTGTGAGATACAATACAACCTATAACAGTCTGTCCGGGCTGGGGATGTGGCTCAAGCGGTAGTGCGCTCGCCTGGCATGCGTGCGGCCGGGGTTCGATCCTCAGCACCACATACCAACAAAGATGTTGTGTCTGCCGAGAACTAAAAAATAAATATTAAAAATTCTCTCTCTCTCTCACTCTCTCTCCTCTCTCACTCTCTCTTTAAAAAAAATATTATTTAAAAAAAACAGTCTGTCCTTTGGCTCTCCAAAATTCATGTCCTTCCTGCAGGCAAAATATATTCATCCTACCCCAACATTTCCAAAGGTTTTAGTTAATTCCAGCATCAATTCTAAGTCCAAAGTGTCAGCTAGATATAATGAATTTAAAAATTCCTAATCTTATCTTCTAATTCATTTAAATAAGATATGGTTGAGACTCAGTGAAATTCTTCTCCATCTGCATATCTGTAAAACCTACAAAAATAATATTTTCCAAAATACAATGGGTGGACAGGAATAGGATAGGCATTCTCATTCTAAACGGAAAATATTAGAAGGATAAAAAGGTATCATGGGTCCTAAGCATGTCTGAAACTTACCAAGGAACATTCTATTAGATTTCAAGGTCTGAAAATAATCCTGTGAAGTATGATGTTGTGTTATCTGGGCCTGATTGGCCTTGCCCTCTAGTTCAATCAAGATAATGGCTCATTTTTTTCTGCCTAAGGAGATTACATTTTTGGCCCGGACTCTGTATATCTGTGACTTTACTTTTGGAGTCATTAGTCCTTTGTTTCATCCCATCTTTATCTCTTTTAGTCCAGACTAGTAGTATTTCTGTTGGTATAAAATTTCCGTAAACCTAATGATCACCTCATTTACAAATTTCAGGTGTTAGTATTTTCATGTATCTTGGGGAGGATGCAGTTCAACCCGTAACACTTAGGTATGCCTTCACACATATACATACATACATATAATGTGTGTGTGTGTGTGTGTGTGTGTGTCTGTGTGTCTGTGTCTGTGTACAAAATAGAACATCCATGTAGTGTAGTGTGGAGATGGGTTAGGGCTCAGCAAACATTTATAATCTGATATATAAAGCACATATTGGCTTGCTGGTACTTAATCATGCTAAACATCTCTACCTCAAACCTTGCATTTACTTTTCCTTTGCCTAACACTCTTCCACTTCCCTCAGATATTTGCATGGTTTATTCTTGTTTTTCATTTAGATCTCTTTTTTAAGATCATCATGTCAGAGCAGCTTTCTTGACTGGGGTATCCAAGATAATCCAACCCCATCTACTCCCAACATTTTTAATCTTCTTTGCCTGCTTTGTTTTTATTCATAACAATTTATACCATTTGGTCATTTGTTCAACCCTAAGACTGCAAAAGCCCCAGTGTACTGTTTACCAATCTCAAAGAAAAAAACTTGGAAGACTCAACAGAGAATTTGGACATTTACTCCTCAGTGGCACAGGCATTTTATTAATTGTGCATTCCTCAGGTCAGGACAAAATTTAGGGCACATTGCACTTATGAGCAGGGACAATATAAAGGATATGTTGCATGCCCATTGTGCAGATAAGCACATTTTATGAGTACATTCTTTTACTTCACAACCGGGATTGCTCTGCTTTGATTCCCCACCTAAAGATTTAAGACAATGGAAGTGGTCAGTTTCCCTTCTCCTTATCTTTGTCATTACATTCTTTGGTGTCCTTCTTATTTCACTGATAGGAACAACAAGCTTAAGCACTGAGTTGTGTTTGCCCTAACACCATTATCTATTTATTTTATTATCTGTCTTCTCTTACTAGAATGCAAATTTCATGAGGCACGAGGGCTAAGACTTTTGTTTGTTATTGTTCCATACTGTTTCCCCCAAAGCCCAAGATGGGGCATGACACATTATGGATACTCAATATTTGATCATGCAATGAATGCACAGAGAGAATGAATTTTTATGGAACATTTGCTTGATGCCAGGTATTTTCATATTCTACTTCATTTAATACTCAGATGTCTGAAAATTTATAAGACAATCAGGTGAGAATCATGTGAAAAGACATAAAAAGCAGCGCCTGCAAATTCTCTGTTCGAACAAAATGACTCTGGTCTCTCCTATTATGTGGTCAATTGGTGTCCCATTCGGTTTAGCAACTTTTGTACTCTATGGATTCTATTATAAATAAAACATGGGCTCTGCCTGAAAAGAGCTAAAAGTTTAGTTCAGGAAGAACTTTTTGTTTTTAAAAGGTGTGAGTATTAACCAGACAAAAGGGTGAGGGGACCATATGTGTGTGTGTGTGTGTGTGTGTTTGTGTGTGTTTGTGTGTGTGTGTGTGTGTGTATTATGTGCAGGGACAATATAAAGGATATGTTGCATGTCCGTTGTGCAGATGAGCACATTTTATGAGTACATTCTTTTACTTCACAACTGAGGTTGCTCTGCTTTGATTCCCCACCTAAAGATTTAAGACAATGGAAGTGGTCAGTTTCCCTTCTCCTGAAACACACAAATGCATTAAAAGCATTGGCATTTCTATCACTGTATGCCCTCCCACACACTACATACTATACCATCTTAATCAGCAGTAGTAGCAGCAACAGCACCATCTGTTGCATTTACTACATGCCAGGCACTGTGCCAGGCACTAGGGTAAAGGATGACTATGGCTTAATCTGTACTGTAAAGATATTTATAGTCCACTTGGGTGGGTGAGGCACATAAGAAAATAGTTATCCAAGGCAGTGCAGAATGCCCAACATGAAGGGAACAAACAGCTGATGCTCCAGGAATCCACATGTTCCACATGATAGGGAACAAGATGGTTGGAAAAATACTTCAAGGAGGTCAAAAGCTTGAGCTAAACTTCAAAGATGAAATTTTATCAAAGATACACACACACACACACACACACACACACACACACACACATATACATATACATAAAGAAAGACATTTTTGTGGGGACCAGGCATAGTCCAAATTCAACTTACTGGACTGTGAGTTCCATGAGGGTAGGAAGCATGTCTGCTTTTTTAGCACTATATTCCTGCTGTCTAATACATGGCTTGACACTTAGTAGAGAGTTACAATATTTGTGATCACAGTATGTAACCTCTGAATAGACTAGTTTGGATGAAGAACAGACTCTGCATGGGTGAACAGAAATAAGGATAGGTTCTAGGAAATATTTTGCATAAAGGTCATGTTGATACCCTTTAGGCTGTCCCCTATCCAAATCTTAGGAGTCCGAGGAAAATTTAGAGGGAATAGGTACTAGGTTGCTGAGCCAAGATTGTCTTTGTAAATCCACAGTGTTTCCCAATCTGCCCATGCTTCCTCCAATCTATGTATTTACTTATACAGTGAATTTTTCTACTTGCCATTCATCCATTTACACATTTATTTACATGTTTGCTAAAATATGAAAATTTCCTTTGCATATGAAGGCTGATAGTTGGGCTCATGGCCTGGGTTTTAAGCAAAAGTACACCATAAAATATCTTTTAAAAAATACTCCCAGTCTAGATGGTGTGGTGGCACACACCTGTAATCTCAGCACCTCAGAAGTAAGGCAAGAGGATTGCAAGTTAATGAGGCTCTGAGCAACCTAGAAAGACTCTGTCTCAAAAAATTAAAAAGGACTATGGATGTGGGGATGTGGCTCAGTGGTTAAGTACTGGGTTCAATCCCTGGTACCAAATAAAACAAAACAAAAACAAAAACCAAACCCTAGTCTACTATTAGCATAATCAAGAATACTACTAAAATTGATATTAAATAAATATAGCATTTTTACAACTTTAGAAACAGAATGTCCTTTAGAATTAAATGGTCCAATTTGATTTCCTTTTTATGATTCAGTGACCCAAAGACTAGATATTAAATTAACCAAATTTAAGTTTTAATTCACTTAAAGCTTCAAAAATTAGATCAAATGCTCAGACGTACAGATAAACAAACCTAAGATTATGAATTTCAGGAAGTGGAGCAAAAATTGGTGTACCAAAAGGAGCTATAGGTTTATAAAAGTACCAGTGCAAATATTAAGAATAAACTGATGTACAAAGTAGATACTAGATCAAATAAAGTTTAAGTACAAATTATGGGCTCTAACCAACACTCCTTGAATATGTAAGTGATCAGGAAGAGGAAGTAGAATCTTGTGGAAATATTTTCTCAGGTTAGAAAACAATTATAACTATACTCTTCTGATAGCCCAGAGTTTCTCTATTTGACACTATTAATATTTTGACTAGAAAACTTTTCCTATGGAGGGCTATCCTATACATTGTACTACGTTTTGCAAATTCTGGCCTCTATACACTATGTGCGCCAGTTGTGACAATGAAAAATCTCAAACTTTCTGTCTCTTTGTCTCCTATCATGATGTCATAGTGCTTCAACAAACATCTTAAACATGTCTCCTTCTTATGCACATGTGTGAGAATTTCTTTAGCATAAACATCTAAAAGCAATCTTGGGTCAGAGTATATACAGTACACACTTTCAAATTTACCAGAAATGGCTCACCAGAGTATATGTACCAATTTATAGCTCAACATTCTATTCTCCTACCTCAGTTATCAGTAATATGCATGTTCCTGTTTTTCCTGTATCTTCTGATATTTAGAGTTATCAGACTTCAGACATATTAATTTTCCAATCTAGTTGATATGAAATGATAATGCATGGCCTTGATTCATATTTCCTCACAAAACTTTGTTCATATTTTCAAGTATTTATTGGACATTCACGTTTCCATTTTTTTGGTAAAAGGCCAGTTCATTTACTTGCTTTTTTTTCTTTAGTCATTCTTTCTTTTAATCATTAATTTGAAGTCATCTTTTATATATTTTTCATAAATTATTTGTTGATTATATGATTGTAAATATTTTCCCTAATCTGAATATTGTCTTTTTATTTTTATTTTTTAATTTATTTTTCTTTTTTTATTGGTTGTTCAAAACATTACAAAGCTCTTGACATATCATATTTCATACATTAGATTCAAGTGGGTTATGAACTCCCATTTTTACCCCAAATACAGATTGCAGAATCACATCGATTACACACTCACATTTTTACATAATGCCCTATTAGTAACTGTTGTATTCTGCTACCTTTCCTATCCTCTACTATCCTCCCTCCCCTCCCCTCCCATCTTCTCTCTCTACCCCATCTACTGTAATTCATTTCTCTCCTTGTTTATTTTCCCATTCCCCTCACAACCTCTTATATGTAATTTTGTATAACAATGAGGGTCTCCCTCCATTTCCATGCAATTTCCCTTTTCTCTCCCTTTCCCTCCCACCTCATGTCTCTGTTTAATGTTAATCTTTTCTTCCTGCTCTTCCTCCCTGCTCTGTTCATAGTTGCTCTCATTATATCAAAGAAGACATTTGGTATTTGTTTTTTAGGGATTGGCTAGCTTCACTAAGCATAATCTGCTCTAGTGCCATCCATTTCCCTGCAAATTCCATGATTTTGTCATTTTTTAGTGCTGCGTAATACTCCATGGTGTATAAATGCCACATTTTTTTTATCCATTCATCTATTGAAGGGCATCTGGGTTGGTTCCACAGTCTAGCAATTGTGAATTGTGCTGCTATGAACATCGATGTGGCAGTATCCCTGTAGTATGCTCTTTTAAGGTCTTCAGGGAATAGTCCGAGAAGGGCAATAGCTGGGTCAAATGGTGGTTCCATTCCCAGCTTTCCCAGGAATCTCCATACTGCTTTCCAAATTGGCCGCACCAGTTTGCAGTCCCACCAGCAATGTACAAGAGTACCCTTTTCCCCACATCCTCGCCAGCACTTGTTGTTGTTTGACTTTATAATGGCTGCCAATCTTACTGGAGTGAGATGGTATCTTAGGGTGGTTTTGATTTGCATTTCTCTGACTGCTAGAGATGGTGAGCATTTTTTCATGTACTTGTTGATTGATTGTATGTCCTCCTCTGAGAAGTGTCTGTTCAGGTCCTTGGCCCCTTTGTTGATTGGGTTATTTGTTGTCTTATTGTCTAATTTTTTGAGTTCTTTGTATACTCTGGATATTAGGGCTCTATCTGAAGTGTGAGGAGTAAAAATTTGTTCCCAGGATGTAGGCTCCCTATTTACCTCTCTTATTGTTTCTCTTGCAGGCTGAGGTTGTGGCTCAGCGGTCGAGTGCTTGCCT
Source organism: Spermophilus citellus (assembly GCF_964194105.1). Taxonomy (NCBI): domain Eukaryota; kingdom Metazoa; phylum Chordata; class Mammalia; order Rodentia; family Sciuridae; genus Spermophilus; species Spermophilus citellus. Next base: position 47,525,521 of record NC_138190.1, read on the forward strand.
AACACGTGCAGAGCCCTGGGTTTGATCCTCAGCACCACATATAAATAAATAAATAAAGGTATTAAAAACAAAACAAAAGAAAATTTGCAAAGATAGTACAAAAGTTTCTGTATGTGCTTCATTCAGCTTGCCTAACTATAGTACATTTGTGAAAACTAAACAATTAACACTGAAGCTATTAACTAAACTGCAGATTTTAATTTGATTTCCCCACTAGTACCCCTTATCTTTTCCAGTACACATTTGCATTTACTTTTTATATCTCTATCTCCACGAACACAGGTTTTATGATACCAACACTTCTGAATGGTTATTTTGTAGAATGTCACTTAGTTTGGCATTATCTGATGTTTTCTCATGATTACATTGAGGGTTGTGGAGAAGAATAACACAGAAGTGATATGCCCTTAACATCATGTCATATTAGGGAGTACATGAGATTCATATGATTTATGGAAATGTTAACCTTGATCACTTGGTTAAGGTTGTCTTCCAGGTGTATCCACAGTAGAGTCACCATTTTTCCCTTTCCAAGAGTCAGGCACTAAATCTAGCTCACATTCAAAGGAAAAGGAATTAGCTTTACTTCTTGGAGGAAGAGATAACAAAGAATATGAGTCCATATTATAAAACTACAATAATTAATAAATAGTTATAAGAGATGCTTTGTGAGTAAACAAACATTCTATTCTTAAAGTTGAACCCACTCATTTTAACATTCATTCATGGATTTTGCCTGCAGAAATTTTTATTGTGGCATAATGATAGTGATTTTCTATTTTCCTCATTTTTCACAATATATTAATTAAAATTATTCTGTAAGGAAGATTTTTCCCTTTGTCCTCATATATTTATTTTTTGAATAATTTACTGTATACCAGTGTGGACTCATGTGGACTTTATTCTTTGGGTTTTAACTCAATACTATCATCATTAATTTTGTTGCTCAAATTGTTCTCACTTTGCCTATTGGGAGGTCTTTCAGGTTGGCCCCTATGACTTTTTGGCATATGTAATACTTTCTTTAGTAAATTGTTTCTTAGTTACGCTTATTGTATTTTAAAATTTAAAGATTTTAATTTCAACTTAGTCAAGTGGATAAATCTTTTCCTATGGATTGTGTATTTTTATGTCTTATTAAAAAAATATTTCCCTGCTCTGACATCTTACTGTAATGAAATCTCTTGTTTTCTTCAAAACATTTTACAGTTTTGCTTTCATGTTTAATCATTAATATGTCTACTGTTTGTATGTGTAGTTTTAGGGTAGGAGTCTAATTTTACTTTTTTTTCCCATATGGCTATATGATCAGCCAATCACCATTTAAGAGAAATAGTCCCTTATTGACCATTACACTCAACCAACACAATTCAGTCTTTTCAGAACAAATAGTATATAATCCAAGGTGATTTGTCAAATCTACCTAGACAGAAAAGTGGTTGTCAATATTATAAAAGATTCCCTTGTTGAAATAGAACTCTGCTTTCTATGACAAGAATAGAGAAAATGGCAAACAAGGAGAATGTCCATATTTTGTTATTAAAAATATTGGCTAACTGGTTTAAGAGGAGGTAATATAACTGCCATGATCTACTCACCTCCTAAATCTTAAGAAAATATTTTGATTTGCAGTTATCCCTCCAGAAATTCTCGGTTCTTGGGAATTCTGTTGAAAATTTCAAATTTCTAAGTAATTGTTTTTATAGAACACACCTTTCTGTTTTCGCTAATGACTATATATGTGTGTGTGTAGCATTTTGCTTTTCCACAGTTTACTCTGTTTTAGGAGGAAAAAAGAGAGACTTGATGACCATTATTTGCTTATGCCTTCCAACCTGGAATTAGCTTCTTTTTTCTATTTACCAAAATATGACTTGTTCTTAAGATTCCAGCTCAAATCATACCAGATAATTTCTACCCATGAAGAATGCTAATATAATTTTCTATATTGCTTTACTTTGAAGATATTCTTAATTGTAAATTGTAATATAAATTGATAATAGCTTTTTGAGCTATTAAAGGGAAAAGCTTTTTAAGCTATTTATGGGAAAATATGCCACAACGTAAGGTTATATCAATTATAAGATAAATTTTGATTTCATAGTTGTTAAAAGTGAAAAAAAGTGTCCTAGAATCAAGGTAACATGGTATTTCTTAATTCATTAATTTAGAAATTAAGCACTTTTAAAAATCCTTTATCAATCAGTTTACCTGAATTGGCTTAGCTAATTTGTATGTAGCTTTTGCCTTAATATGAATTCTTTGAGAGGAAAAACCATTCTCACATATGTATTTCTATTCTTAGCAGTCATAATATATAAAACGTTAATAAAATTACATGTACTGGCTCAGGAGGCTTAGGCAGAAGAATTGCAAGTTCAAAGGTAGCCTCAGAAACTTAGCAAGGCCCTAAAGACCCTGTGTCAATAAAAAATAACCATAAAAAGGCTGGGGATGTGGTTCAGTGGTTAAGTACTCCTGGGTTCAATCCGTGGTATCAAGAAAAAAAAAGTACAGATACTTCTTCTCAAAAAGGTGCTCAAAAAGGCTTTTGAATGGAATTCAGCTGAATTCTCTGTCTCCTTATCCTGGTACCCAGTAGAGCTGGATAAAAGGGCAGCCCATACTTATCAATAATAAAAGCATCAGGCAACTGGGGAATGGCTTAAAAAAGTTAAAGATCTCAAGAATTTACAACATTCCATCAAAAGTAAGCAAAGATTTAATGGTCAGAACCAGAACGTACAATGTCTGAAAAGGCACACCCCTATTTTAGCTATCTCTTTTGAATCCTAGCTCTAGATTTTGAATGACCAAAAATTATTCCTTTTGGTGGTAGCATTCACTTCTCTTCCTTCTGCCCATGATGGTATTTAGTTCTCAGTTCAATTAGCACCCCTCCCTAATCTCTGCTTCCTTGATTTGAAATTTTCGGTCAATATGCTTCTAGATTCTGCCTTCAGAAATCACAATATTATAAGAGTTGGGAATAATGCCATCAAAAAAAGTAAAGTGTATAAAACTGTACCCATTGTGTGGTCCAGAGCCCTATTCAATTCTCCCCTTGGTGGGGCATGATTAAGTTCCTGGGATCACTGGGTTCAACCTGGGAGAAGCATAGGAAAGGGGGTACCTGGCTTTGTTGGAATTAGGGTTGGATCCCAGTCTTCTGGTGGCCATATATTTGGTAGTTGAAGGGGAGCCAGGTATGCATTCAGGAGAATAGACTGGAGTGGATAGTAGAAAAAATTAGTCTCATAATACTAAAGTGCTGGTGAAGATATAGAAGACTATGTACTCTCTCATATTGTTGGTGTGATTATAGATTTGTACAAAGACTTTGAAAATAGTTTGGCATTACTAGTACAGTAGAAGTTCAGCATTGCTTACAATCTAGTAATTTTACTTTTGGGTAGAGAATCTTTAAGGCCTTACTTTTCCAAGTATGGTCATTAGACAAATTACATCACCTAGAAATTTGTTAGAAATGCATAATCTCAGGCCCCGCTCCAAACCTACAGAATTGGAACCTGAATATTAACAAGATCCTGGATGATTTGTATGCAAATTAAAGTTTTAGAAGCATCTAGAGGAACTCTCACACATGTGCACAAAGGTACCTGATCAAAAATATTTGTAGCATCATTGCAACAGGAAAAGAAAACAGAAACAACCCAAATATCAGTTAATAGGAGGATGTATAATTCTGGTATTTTGTTAGCAGTGATAGCGGTACTAAATAATAAACTAGAATCACATGGATAAGTCTCAGAAATATATTGGGGAGGAAGAGCAAATTGCTGGATGATTCATATAATTTGATATAATGCTTAAAATGTTAGATATACTGATTTACACATATACTAAAGTATAAAAAATGTTCATGGGAATAAAAACACCAAATTCAGGATAGTAGTTTTTTCTAGGGAGACAAATGAGGTTGTGGAGGGTCACTCATTTGGCTTGAAGTATCTGTATAAGGCTCTAATTTTTCAAAAAAGAGTGTAAGCAAATAGGATATCATGATATAATTTGAAAAATTGGAGAAGTAGGTACATGGGTTTTCATTTTTAATATTTTTTAATACAAGAAAGTGAGCAACCAGAGAAAAATGAATCTAAAACTTTCGTGACCACATTAGCACATGTACCTGAAACATTCTAATACCTTTTTTCAGTTTATTTCCTTCAGTTAATTAATTAATTTTTTATTTATATATGATTTACAGTTGGTGACCATCCTCCCCTCTTCAGTATCACTACCAGTTTCATGGATCTCTATTCTCTAAAGTCCATATATCATTCATAGCTATCAACTGAACTTTTAATAGGGTTACTACACCTAACTCTCACCAAAGGTCTGACACTGAAGGTCCCAATGGACTAGATTCCATAACCAGTCCACATCAGGGAGCTAGTTAGAAAAATAAATGGTGAAGTAAGAAATGAATTTATTTATGATTTGGCTAATACTGGCAGAGCATGAGGGTTTTATATGTGGGAGAACAAAGCTAAATATAGGCATATGTGTATCTGGTCAGGCCAGTCAGGCCTTGGGCCTGCAAGTTGAGAGGTATGTTGTTATTCTGGTTTTGCTAGTTTTTTCAGTATTAAGACCAGGGGGCGGTAAGGCAGTTTTTGCTCTTACCATGAGATGGAGCAAGCAAGGAAAAACAACTTTTATATAAGTAGAGGCCCCTTAGTCAAAGTTATGAGCTCCATCTGGTGGAAAGATTTTTGCTTTTAGACAATCATGGGTAAGAACCCCTTTTTCTGTAACCTCTTGGCTCTGCTTACCTTTGGCAGGGTTAACATAACTGACTCCATTTTCTTCTTCATTTGTTTTTGCCTTGCTGGGGATTGAACCAGGACCTTGACACATGCCAGGCTCTACCATTGAGCCATATCCCCAGCCTACAGCTTACTACATTTTGATTTTGACAGTTATCCCACCTTGTTCCTGAATGATTGTTTTACCTTCTTTGAAGGCATTGCTGGTTAATCACCCTGTGGTTTGCTTTTGATTGTGTCTCATTGCCAGAATGGACCTATCTGGGTAATTGGTTCCTTGTCAGAGGGGAAGTAGTAACATAATTAAGAGTTAGTGTTTAAACCATTTTGTCCAGATTTGAGCAAAAAGAGGTTTAGAGAGAGTGGTTTGGGGGCTCAGTTTATGTGAAGTTCATTGCTAAGTTTAATCTTGTCTGTTTCATAAGCAATAGCTAGCATCTTAAAACATTGGATGTTATGCAGAATTTTGCCAGACAACAGTTACAAAATTTAAAAGGAAAATACAAAACAAATTAATAAGGGCAAATCAAATCTAGTTTATATAGCAGATTTGAACTGAAAAACAATCTATTTTATTTCTATCAATTTCACCACGATAAACAAGAAAACCAGTTTACTTTTAAAACAACTTTAGTTTTGTCAAAAAGGTTCATTTAGGAGTACTTAGGAGTACTTTTTAGAATCATTTTTATTCAGACTAAGATGAACTACCATTTAGGCAAAAAGCACATTACTTTACACTTAAAATATAATCATTTCTGTTAAATTGTAAAAGTAAATAATATAATATGTTAGAAATCATCTCATGAGTTCCAAGTTAAATTTTCTTTTCTTCTAGAATTTAATCCTCTGGGATTCTAATTATACAGAATTTCAGGAATTACATTTTATTTACAATAAATGCTAGTGAGAATGTAGGTAAAAAGGAACTTTTATATACTGTTGATGCGAATGTAAATTGATACTGCCTCTATGGAAATCAGTATGGATGTTCCTCAAAAAGCTAAAAATAGAACTACAGTGTGATCCAGCTATACCTCTCCTTGATTTTTGTCCGAAGAATTAAAGTCAGCATACTTTAAATATACATGCATATCAGTGTTTATTGAAGCAAAATTTACAATAGTCAAGTGTGGAATCAGCCTAGGTATCCATCAACAGACGACGAGAAAAGGTGGTGTATATATACACAGTGAATTATCATTCACCAAAAAGAAGAGCAGTTATGAACAACAACAGATTAGGTAGAGAGGGAAGATGGGAGGGGAGGGGAGGGGGGATAGTAGGGGATAGGAAAGGCAGCAGAATACAACAGTCACTAATATGGCAGTATGTAAAAATGTGGATATGTAACCGAGGTGATTCTGCAATTTGTATTTGGGGTAAAAATGGGAGTTCATAACTCACTTGAATCAAATGTATGAAAGATGATATGTCATGAGCTTTGTAATGTTTTGAATAACCAATAATAATAAAAAAAAACTCTGAAACTTCCTGAACTCAGGGTTCAGGGGATTGATTGATTACAGCAAAGGCTGTGCCCTCTGAGCCTGGCTACAGTTAAATAAAACTGTTTCCTGCTAAAAAAAAAAAAAAAAAAAAAAAAAAGAGCAGGTATATAATTTGCAAGAAAACGGATGGAACTGGGGATCATAATGTTGAGGAAAATAAGTCACACTCAGAAAAGTGTCATGTTTTCTCTCATATGTGGAAGCTAGAGAGAAATAGGAAAACAAAGGGGTGCCATGAAAGTAGAAGGGAGGCCAGCAGGGTAGAGAAAGATGATCAGGGGGAGCATGTGGGAAGTACTGGGGTATGAGATTGATCATATTATATTTTTAAGGCTTCATTTTTAAAAAATGTTTTAGTTGTAGATGGACACAATACCTTTAATTTATTTATTTATATTTATGTGGTGCTGAAGATCAAACCCAGTGCCTCACATGTGCTAGGTAAGTGCTTTTCCTTTGAGCTACAACCCCAGGCCCTCAAAGTATGCTTTTATCTATGTGCAAATATGCTCCAAAGAAACCCACCAGTCTGTATAATCAATATGCACAAATAAAAAAGAATCGCATTTTAAAAATTAAGCTACATTTGTCTTTTCTTTTTTATAGTGACAATACCTTTAGAATTTTTTAAGAGATATGCCATAGAAAAATAAAGTACTGTAAACTTTCAGATATAGTTTATAGGAATTAATGCTTATTTGTCAATTATGAATATTTATTTTTTTCTTTTTATTAGTGCCTTGTATTTATTCATAATTGTGGGGTTCATTTTGACATTCATATTTGCAGATAATATATTTGTTCTATTTCAATCCCCAGTGCCCCCCATTCCCTATCCTCCTCCCTGATCCCATTCTTCTACTTTGTCTTCTATTTATTTATTTATTTATAAATGTTATATATAAAACTGGAATGCATTGTATTATGTTCATACATGCACCTAGTAAAATTTATCCAATTATGTTCATCAGTTCTTTCCCTTTCTCTTTCTTCCTCTTTCCTGCTTCATCCCCACTTCTATTCTACTGCTTCTGCTCTACTGTTTTCCTTCTACTTCATTGAGATCCCTTTTTATATCTCTTTTCTCTTAAGTATCCACATATGAGAGAAAACATTTGACCCATGAGTTTCTGAGTCTAGCTTATTTTACCTAGCATGATGAAGAACATATATATATAATATATATTACATATTATATACATATATAATATGTATGTAATATGTACAATACAATATATTATATATTATAAATATTAAATCACAACTATGTATATTTTTGGTACTGGGGATTGAACCTAGGGGCTTAACCACTGAGTCACATCCCTAACCCATTTTTATAATTTTTTTTCTTTTTTTTTTCTTTTTTATTGTTGGTTGTTCAAAACATTACATAGTTCTTGACATATCATATTTCACATTTTGATTCGAGTGGGTTATGAACTCCCATTTTTACCCCGTATACAGATTGCAGAATCACATCAGTTACACTTCCATTGATTTACATATTGCCATACTAGTGTCTGTTGTATTCTGCTGCCTTTCCTATCCTCTACTATCCCCCCTCCCCTCCCCTCCCCTCCCCTCCCCTCTTCTCTCTCTACCCCTCTACTGTAATTCATTTCTCCCCCTTGTATTATTTTTCCCTTTCCCCTCACTTCCTCTTGTATGTAATTTTGTATAACCGTGAGGGTCTCCTTCCATTTCCATGCAATTTCCCTTCCCTCTTGCTTTCCCTCCCACCTCTCATCCCTGTTTAATGTTAATCTTCTTCTCATGCTCTTCGTCCCTACTCTGTTCTTAGTTACTCTCCTTATATCAAAGAAGATATTTGGCATTTGTTTTTTAGGGATTGGCTGGCTTCACTTAGCATAATCTGCTCTAATGCCATCCATTTCCCTCCAAATTCTATGATTTTATCATTTTTTAATGCAGAGTAATACTCCATTGTGTATAGATGCCACATTTTTTTTTTTATCCATTCATCTATTGAAGGGCATCTAGGTTGGTTCCACAGTCTTGCTATTGTGAATTGTGCTGCTATGAACATCGATGTAGCAGTGTCCCTTTTTTAAAATTTTGAGACACGGTCTTGCTAAATTGCTTAAGGCCTCATTAAGTTGCTGAGGATGGCTTTGAACTTGAAATCCTCCTGTCTCAGCCTCCCAAGTTGCTGGGATTACAGGTGTGCACCACTGTGCCTGGCTTCACTTCTTAATGTATTTTGACAGTGTAATTTAAATTTTAGATTGATTTTGTCAGCTAATTTGGATTATGTACAGTAATGCAGTCATAAGAGAAGTTTATTAATTGTAATGTGAGCTGGAGAGAAAATGATTTTTAAAAACTACAATTCTAAGAATCTGATCTAGACAAGGATGAGATATGAAAACAGCAGCAGCTCACCTACTACAGAGGAGCAAGCAAATATTTCTAGTTTCTTTTCCAACTATTAGTATCAGGTTACATAAGTAAACACATTTCATTAAAGGCTAAGTCTCAGCTATTAACTCTACTTGGAATAGGTTTCTTTAATGCATCTTCACAGCAAAACAAAAGGTGTTCCCCCTAAGCTGACGCCACGTAAAATAGATGATGGCTACTGTTTTTACAACTTAAGTATTGAATGAATTGCCTTTATAGAAATCATTGACTTAAGGGTATTTTTAAATGATTAACAAATATAACCTGTAAAAATCTTAAAAATTTATTGCTTAAATTCCATTTCTCCTCAAGTATTGGTCTATATTACATGAAAATGCACTTTAAATAAAGTCTTTATTTCTAGATACTTATTGTTCCTCTAGAATAGTTGTTTTCAAACTTATTAAAATATCAGATATCTTTTTGGTATATCACAAAGCATGTTTATATTTCAACAATTTATGAAACAGATTTAATAGACCCAAATTTATTATATTTTATATAGATTTTAATAAGTTAAAAGTACTTGAATTTACATTTAGCAATTTCAGTATTTTAATTTATTTACAATATACTTAGGTGTTTTAGCTCTAGCATATACATTTATAAACATTTTTCCCACTTATATTTACTTAATTTGTTTTTAACATTTTTTTTCTATTACCCATCAAAATTGAGACATTAAACAATCTTAGTCAATATATTCAGTTGCTTCTTTGTCAGAGTTAAAGCCCTAAAAGTTGCTGTGCTTGTGACATAGAAAGCAATGGACATTGCACCTTAAAAATCTAAGAGAGATAAATATAATCTTGATTGGCTGGCAATATAGGCAAAATGTATAAAGGTTCTTAAGACATTTCTATTTTACCTTACCAACAATTTAAGTTGATCCATTTGTGAAAGATGTATGTATGCTAAAATTTCAATCATAAGACAAAACAATCTGGTAATATATATTTTCCAGGTTTTTAAACAGACAATTAAATCAAAATTGTATTTATGAGAAACAGAAATGTTGAGGCCACCTGGTTATATGGCTAAACTTTAAGATTTGTATTTGCAAGTCTTATATAAGCCTTGAATAAGCCTTGAATCAAAATTTTATATAGCAGTAACTTGGTTTAAAAACCCTATTTATCTTCTTTTTCTTTAGTCCCAAACAGTCTGAGAGTTAATTCTTTTGAAGTCTGCGTTGAAGCTAGGACTAGCTAAAATAATAATCCTCCCAGTAACCTTGAAAATGGTTATCTTAATAAAGGTGGCAGAAAAGACCAGATAGGCAAAGTGCCAAAAGCCTCCGATCAAACAAAACAAACTAAAAATATATTAAGTGTGCAGAACCAAAAAGTGAATTCACCAAAAAGCAAACAAACAACAGCAACAACACGACAACCATGAGTTCAAAAAGGCAAAAGTTAAGTAGCTACAGGTACCCTAGTCAAGTTATTTTTAGGAATTTTAGGGTCAGTTTATCTTGATGAATTTAAATTAATCTCTGCCAAATTTTGTTTTCATGATTCATTTTTTAGAGGCTTTTCTGATGAACTGGAGTAAGAGTTGATGATTAGGAAATATTGTGGGTCATTAAAATGTGCTATTTATGGGAATTCTTTCCCAGAATGTCACTAATGGGCCAAATATTTTCTTTTACATTTCTCAGACAGCCCTGAACACTGAGGGGTATAGGGTAGTTAAAGTGCAGGGTTGAGGGTGACCTCTCCCCTACATGCATCTTCTAGATTAGCTGTTAGAGTTCCTTCCAACCCAGGAATGAAATATGTTGTTGAAATGGAATCCTATGAAGTCATTGCACATCGTCGTAGGTCAGTTGTTTTGACACTTCCATCAAGATCCTACTTACCTAGGGTCACCCAGTGTGGGCCAGAGGTAGCATTTGCCTCTTATCTTTAGAGTCTAAGTATTTTCATGTAAACAAAATCCTCATAGGACTGTTGCTGTTAGCTGACAAATTAATGTAACCTCTTTTAAGTGAATAAGCATGGTTATAGATCAAAAGAACACATAAAGCAGTTACATTAAATCAGAATGCACTTTCAGTTACATAGACTATGGTGTACAACAATCATAAAATCACCTTTTTCTAAGTCAACCACATTTTTTCTAGATGGCTCCAACATAGAATTAGCTCTTTCCACCCTCATGAAAATCACAATAGAGTTCTCCAAACATTCTGGGTTTTCCTATGCACCTTATATTCCTTCCTTGCAAATTGTCACCAAAGTCATAAACAACAATCCAATTTTTCCTTTCACTCAAGTGGCCAAGGCCTCAAAATTGGTTCAGGATAACCCCCAAATCTCTCAGAAGGGCTCCAAATGACAATAAAGGAAGGGCAAAGTCCAACATGTACTGTCAGGGACAACTTACCAGGGCAAAAAATTTATGTTTTTGTGTCACCAAAAGGCAACAAGGGCAGATGATGTTGGCTGGAAAGGGAAACAAAGGAGGGTCCTAAAACAAAACTAGCTTTTCAGCTGTAGAGATGGTGGCCTTTTATCTGTTCCCTTTGTTCAGGGCCAAGGAGCCATAGGTATGCCACCCCACCTGACCCCAGTATTGGAGTCAAATGATGCCACCAGGGGGAATTCATCCTTTCTTGGTAAACAATTTCATTACCAACCTCCACCCCAGAATCTTAATTTTAAACGTGCCCCTGTTCCACCAAGTGGGTATACAGTGGTGAATAAGACAAAAATTCCTTACTCACATGAAGGTTACTTTCTAATAGTAAGAGATTTACTTATAAGAATCCAGTAAAGGGCTAGGGTTGTGGCTCAGTGTAGAGCACTTGCCTCACATGTGTGAGGCCCTGGGTTTGATCCTCAACACCACATAAATAAATAAATAAAAATAAAGATACTGTGTCCATCTACAACTAAAAAATAAAATAAAATAAATAATCCAGTAAAGCCATACAAAAAAATAAATAAAAATAAAGATACTGTGTCCATCTACAACTAAAAAATAAAATAAAATAAATAATCCAGTAAAGCCATACAAAAAAATAAATAAAAATAAAGATACTGTGTCCATCTACAACTAAAAAATAAAATAAATAATCCAGTAAAGCCATACAAATAAATAAATAAAAATAAAGATACTGTGTCCATCTACAACTAAAAAATAAAATAAATAATCCAGTAAAGCCATACAAAAAAATAAATAAAAATAAAGATACTGTGTCCATCTACAACTAAAAAATAAAATAAATAATCCAGTAAAGCCATACAAATAAATAAATAAAAATAAAGATACTGTGTCCATCTACAACTAAAAAATAAAATAAATAATCCAGTAAAGCCATACATGGTCAAAGTAAATTTGCTAATGGCAAATGTTATAATGAAAATAAAATAGAAACAAATGGGATAGGGACTAGAGTGTGTATGGGGTGAGGATTCTTTTGATTTTGTGCTTAGGGAAGCATATTAGCCATCTTTGGGCTGGTTCATGGAACAGTGAGAAGGAACCAACCATGTGACAATCTGGGGAAGAGCATTCCAGATAGAGAAGCAAGGAAGTACAAAGGCCCTGAAATGAAGGCAAACTTAGACTGATGGAGGAGTAGGTTGAAGTTCAATGTGACTGCTGCCTACAGAGCAAACAAGTCTTGGTGAATTGCAAAGAGGACTTTAAAGTATTGAGGGCATTGAAACGTATTACACCTATCAGTTTGCTCTGTGGAATCTTGAGACTGATAGGTCTTGTAGTGCTTCAAGCAAGAAATAGTTGAAGCGGCTGTGGTGTAGCTCAGTGGTATGAGGTACTGGGTTTGGTTCTCAGAACCACATAAAAATAAATAAACAAAGGTATTGTGCCTATCTACAACTAAAAACATTTTTTAAAAAGAAAAAAATTTGGCTGGTTCATGGAACAGTGAGAAGGAACCAGCCACGTGATATCTTGAACTCAGATAGTAGAAGAGAGACAGAGAAGTGGATACATTCAGAAACTATTTTTGAGGTAGAGTTGATTGAATTTCCTAATGGAGTGAATGTTAAGGGTGAGGGAAAGAGAAGAGCTAAAGATGATTTTTAAATTTTTGTCATGTGACAGAGTAGACAGTGTTGCTATTTACTGAGATGAGGGAGAAGGTGCAGTTTGGAAGTCAAATCAAGAGTTCAGTGTTGGGCATTTTGAATTTGAGATGCTCATTAGACACCCAAGTGGACTCACTGCAGTAGCATGACTGGAGATTAAGATTTGGGTGTCATTACCATAGAGATGATTTTTGAAAAGGTGGGACTGTGTGAAATCACCTAAGGAAAGGGCAAACATGGAGAATAAAAAAGTTTTGACACCCAATATTTAGAGATCTGTTAGAGTAGAAGCACTTGCTGGTATATTTGATGAGTATATTCAGTGGGAAAGGTGAAATGACGGTTGATGATAGATAGGTCTATGATAACTAGCAGCTGAATTTTAACCTATGATTTTATTTCTTAATAGCTTTCAATAAGCCTGTGAAGTGTGCATGGGGGATGGAGGAAATGCCAGGAGGTACAAACTAGTTTGATGCAAGTGAAATTCAGTGTGTGGCTGCAGAACTTACTGCCCTGGTTTTCATCTGCTTTGAACTTTCAGCTGCATCTTAAGTGGCTGTAATTGAAAGCAACTTATTTGGAGCAGTTGCCTGCTTTTCATTAAGAAGTCTGCTAGTCTCTGGAAGAAAGTTATACATGTGGACCCTGGTTGCTTGTTGGGATAAGGGTTCCAAAGGGTCTAAATCCTGAACTTCACAGAGGAAATTGTGAATTGAACACTAGGAATGGCTTCCTCAACCACAAATACACTTTAAAAAAATTTCTTTTTCTTTTCTCTTTGGTAGAAATGTCCCTTCTATAGGAAATATTCTCAGAGTAGAATCAAACTTATAAAAAATATTTTATATTAAATATTTTATATTATATATAAAAAATAGTCTAACCCCTCATCACCTCCCATTGGGCTCCAAACAGGCTTGCAAATAAATCCTATATATTATAATATGAAAGATCCTTAGGTGTATAAGATATCCTAATATTTTCAATGGCATTTTACTTTTAAAAATTTACACATGTATTTAAACTAGCTTATAGAAGGAAAGCACTTTTCATGAAAATACAGTGCATATTCTTGTTAGAGGTAAAATAAGACAGGGAAATTATTTTTACTAATAAACCAGTAATTTATTTTGTCTCTTCCTCCATTTTATGAATATATTAAGTGTAGGAAAGTATTGCATATATTTTGGCATTGGAGTTGGGAAGTGGAGCTTATGAGCCAGTGCTATGATTTGAATGTGTTCTCCAAAAGTTCATGAGTTGTAAACTTAATCGCAAAGTTCATATATTAATGATATTGGAGATGGTTCCTTTGGGAAATCATGAGGATTTTTTAATGAGTTACTTCGTCCCACAATTTTGTTAGAATGCCAGAAAATGGACTAAGACAGCCAGCAAATATGATAGCCTACTCACTAACAGTGCTTTTAAGCTAGCCCCCATTTTTCCCTTTAAGAAATACAGTAATGAGCTGATTAACATTTTGCATCCTTTAAATTCATTCTAGAAGTTGTTGCTATAGAAGAGCAGTCAGTAAATATTTTCTGTAAATGGCCAGTAAAAATTTAGTCTTTTGTGGCTATATGGTCTCCATCACAACAACTCAACACTTGGATTATAAAGTATAGAGAGTTATTATAGACAAATTGGAATGGCTCTGCTCTAATAAAACTTTATTTTTGAAACAGGTCCAGGGTTGGATTTGGCCATGGGTTGTAGTTTGCCTACCTCTGCTATAGAAGATTATTTTAGCTGGAAAGTCTGGGGCCAGACTTATTCCCAGTTCAGATATTTAAAACAATTTTACATATCAAACCAAATGATAAGTGAGGATATTCTCTACATTTGATGATCACCAGTAATCCTACAGCTGTATCTAAAGATTATTGTTTAATATTTCTTTATAATATGTTCTACTCAATAGGATTTGAGGCCGCCAAGACATCACCAACAGGTTATTAGAACCAAATAAATCATACTATCACTACCCTTATCAGTCTAGTGGGAGACAATGTAGGAGTAGTTACAATAGCAGACTTTGAAGCCAGATAAATATTAATTCTTATTTTGAATATTAATTCTTATTCCTTTAATGCTATGCTATCTACTAAGCTTTTGTTTCTATAAAATGAGTTACTTCATGTAAAATTTGGTACTTAGTAAGTACTCCATAGGCATTTGCTATTCTGTCAATTTCAGTTGTTGCAGTATTTTAAAAACAGATTATCAATAGAAAAGTTCTTTTAGACAGTTCCATTTTTATTATCTAGTGTTTGAACTCTCAAACAAATTACCTTGTATGGTACTTGTCTGAAATGAGTGTCTTTTAGCTAGGCTAGAGTAACAAACTCTTCCCATACAGAGCAAGGCAAACAGATCAAGACATTGAGATTAGTCAAATGTTGTTGTACATGAGTCAGATCAATCAATCTTATTCAGCATGTTTTACTGATAAACAACCCTTCAATTTCCAGGCCCCATGGACAGTGGTTACAAATTCAGACTTCTCTAAGACATTACTATTTTTGACCTTGATAAACATATGTGTTTTACCTCAAGTTGGTGAGTAGTTTCCAAATGGGATGTGTGTGTGTGTGTGTGTGTGTGTGTGTGTGTGTTTTAGAGCGAGCGAGCGAGAGAGAGAGAGACTTTAAAAAGATTAGATATCTTATTTAACTTGAGTAGAGAATGTTCTGTTAATAATAATTGGAAGAGGTAAGTTTCTGGAATATTCATTTGGTTTAGACCACAGACAAACAAGATGTTTTAGATTTTGATGCCTGGAGGACTTTCCTGACACTGTATATTTTCCAGAATCTGTATGTTTAAAGTAGCTATGGTGAAAATTAATTTTGCTACCAGGAAGCAAGAAATTAATGTTTGTAAACTGCTTTAAAGTTTTAGTGGCATAATAATATTCCAAATATTCTTATAAAATGTTGACTATCTTTGAATCCTGAAACATTATAGCATGGTTTAAAATGATCAGTTTCTTTCCTCAACTAATATTATGTACATACCTATACTAATAATAGAAATGGCCCATTTTTGCTCTCCAGTCACTGTCCCCTTCTTCAGTGTCCTAGAGCAATTCTGCCTGCCAAAGTCTGGTTACCTGCATGAGGATCTCCTTAGCAGAAAGTAGCTAGATGAACATGTGGCATATCTGCTGGAAAGGTCTATATTTTCACCAAGAAAAGCTGTCTGTCTTGAGTTAGTACTGCAGGGAGTATATTTCAAAGTGGCCAATAGTAGTATGTAGAGTTAGATGATCAGTTAGAGTTTCAGAAAAAGCATAATTATGTACATGTAAGAGCAAAGGCACTAGAGGAAGACAGACCTGGGTTCAAGTTTTACTTCTGCCATTTACTTTCTGTAAATGACCTTAAGAAATTTGCTTAACACTTTAGATTCATATCTTCATTTCTAAAGGAAGAGTGATAATAATATATCTAACTCAGTTAGCCAGTGCATGAAAGGGCTTATCACTGTGACACTAAATAGTAGTTACTATTAATCCTCTACCAGCATTCTCCCTTTCAGGTAGTTAAATACTACTAATTCTGTAAGGAACATCTCCAAGTCCTTTCTGGTCCCCTGGTGGTACCTAATACCTTTCTTATGATGTTCATCCTATTTTTCTTTATCTTATAATCACAAATATGCTTTTCTCATACCTCCATATTAGACAGAAAGTATCTTGAGAGTAGGGATGGTTTTTATGTATCTTTCACAATAACTAGCAGTACCTAGTTAACTTTTCAGAATCTGTATGTTTAAAGTAGCTATGGTGAAAATTAACTTTGCTACCAGGAAAGTAGCAAATTATTAAGTTATTAAGTATAACTTAATACTTGTTGAACTGAATTAGACTAAAATGGTTTATATTTGCAATATACTTACAAATAAGTACCAGAAGTTGGTGTCATCTTGTGACTTCACCATTAGTCTTTCCCCCTCTTCTTTCCAAGGTCCAGTATATATCCTGCATCAATAATTCAAGATTTCATGCAATAGAAGTGAATTGGGAGTTTACAGGGTTTCCAGGAAGACATTTTCTGTAATACTCACAGCAAGTCATAGAGACCCAAATGGAAAGAGACTCTGCTAGCAAATGGAAATACACACTGCTGGATCAATTCAAAAAGTATTTATTGAGGTTATATTATATGTAAGAGTTTGAGCTATGTGTATGGGGAAAGAAGTTCTAGGGGAAAGAAGAAAGTCTGAGGGGAGAGAGATGAACTATGACTGGGAGAATACTTGTTTATTTCTTGTCTAGTGAAGTTCTAGGTCTTGGTGGCTAATATATGGAGTGTATGGTATGACCATGGAGGGGCAAAGGCTGCTTAAGCATATGAGAAGTTTGATAAAAAAAAAAATAGGGGTTGGGGTTGTAGCTTAGTGGTAGAGCACTTGCCTAGCATGTGTGAGGCACTGGGTTTGATCCTCAGCACCACTTAAAAAAGTAAATAAATTTAAAAAAGATATCGTGTCCATCTACAACTAAAAAAATTTAAATAAATAAATAAAGTAAGTAAGTAAGTAAGTCTTGGGACAGTGGCTCTCAACTTGTCTGCTCTTTGGAAACACCTTGGGGAGTGTTTTAAAAATAGTGATGACTAGGTTCCATCCCTGGGACATTCTGATGTAATTGGTCTGTGGTATAGTTTGGGAACTGGAATTGTTTTTAATCACTAGGGGTGATTAAGGTATGCAGCTGAGTTTGAAATCATGGCTTCAGAATCCTGTTTCTGTAGAAAACCCAAGTGGTTATTTGGTTCTAGTCAGTACTTCTGGCTTAGTTTGTTCATTTAAATCAAGGAAATTCCTTGATATTATTTAGTAATCCATTTATTAGAGTAAAAATTGTTCTTTAATAACAAAATTATTATCATGATTCCAATAGGTCCATTCATGAAGGAAACATTGGAAAATACTATATTAATTTCTTATGGTTTCTATAAAAATTACCACAAATTTAGTGACGTTAAATAATTAAAATTTATTATTTTATAATTCTAAAAGTCCAAAAACCTAAAATCAAAGTGTCAACAGCACTCTGTTCCTTCTGCAGGTTCTAGGGAAAAACCCGTTTCCTTGTTGCATCCAGGTTCTAGAGGCAACTCCTGTTCCTTTGAATCAAAGATTGCATCAGTCTGACTTCTCCTCTTGTTACATCTCCTTTTCTGGTTCCTGCTTTCCTCTTATAAGAGTTCTTTGATTACATTGGACCCACTTGGGTAGTATAGGATGCTCTCCTAGTCTTGGTTTGCTTCATCACATCTGCAAAGTTCCTTTGTCTATGTAAGGTAACATATTCAAATGTTTCAGGGTTTAGGATGTTAACTTATTTGAGAGACCCTCATTCAGCCTACCATAGGGACTAATGGTGACTGATAATATTTTTTTAAAAAGATCATGAGCAAGGCCCTGTGCTAGATACATTAATGTCATATCTTGGTTAAAACTATGAGTTGTATATAATTTTTATCCCCCAATTTTAGATGATGAAATTGAGGCTCATGGAGCTTGTGACTTGCTTAAGTTCACATAACTAATTGGTGAAGCTGGATTTCAAACCCAAGGAGATCTAAGTTCAGTGCCCTAACCACTAGTCAAGACTACTTTCCCTAGTGCTACTACTCCTGTCTTCAAGGGTTTAGTCATTTATTGAGTAGATATGATAGTTTTGAATGCATACAAAGTATTAGACATTTTGGTGCAGTAGTAAATGAGAAAGTTCCCACTTGACATTATGGAGCTCACATTCTTGACAAGGATATAGTAACTATAGAAACAAATAAAGTTAAGTAGTAGTGGTAAGTGCTGAGAGGAAAATTAAAGTAGGGCAAGGGGACACAGAGTGATAGGAGGTGAGGGTACCACTGAGTTATTGTAACTAGCTAGAGTGGTTAGAAGATGGTTCCAACCAAATTCCTGAAAGACACAATTGTAAATGTCATAACCTTGAATGATGATATCCTGAAAGTACCCATAATCCAAAATCCCCCAAATCACCTTTTAATCAAATTTAATCTGAAAGATTAAAATCCTGAAATATTGAAATGCCGAAAGCTGAAATTCCCCAAACTGCAGTGCCCATGGAAAACAATTAAAAGGCAACATGAAACTGGGCATGGTGGCGCATGCCTGTAATCCCAGTGGCTCAGGATGCAGGAGGATTGTGAGTTGAAAGCCAGCCTCAGCAAAAGCAAGGTTCTAAGCTGCTCAGTGAGACCCTGTCTCTAAATAAAGTACAGAATAGGGCTGGGGTTGTGGCTCAGTGTTCGAGTATCCCTGACTTCAATTCTCGGTACCAAAAAAAAAAAAAAAAAAAAAAAAAAGCCATATAAGAGGAGTAGAAAGTTGAATTCTGGGGGATGGGCCATGTGCCATGTGATAATGTGATATAGCAATAAGGAAAGCTTTAGTCTAAGACTGTGTCACCTGTATTAATTGGCATTCTACCTGGCTGATAGAATTCCAAGAGCATTTAATGAATTAAATCTCCATTTTCCTGAAGAAGCAAGAGAAGTTACTAATTGGTTTGATGATAATTATGTACATGGTAGGATACCCACTTGGATTAATATAATAAAAACTGAAATATAAGTTTTTTTTATGAAAATGGAGAAATCAATACCTTCAAATACTGTTGGTGTTAATGAAATATAGTCTAGTCACTTTGAAAAGGAGTTTGGCAGTTCTTCAAAAATATAAGAGTTACCATGTGCCCCAGCAATTTCACACACAAAGGGAAATTATAACATATGTCCACACAAAGATTTGCATATGAATATTCATAGCAGGAGTAATCATAATAGTCAAGAAGCAAAAACAATCCCAATGCTAATCAACTAGTGGATATACAAGCAAAATGTGATATATCCATATAATGTAATAATATTCAGTATTAAACAGGATGAACCTCAAACTGTTATGCTAAGTGAGAAAGCTATGTGTGAAAGACCACATATTGTATAATTCTATGTATACAAAATGTCCAGAAAAGTTAAAATGTATAGATACAGAAAATAGATTAGTGTTTAATTAGGCCTTTTGGTAAGAATGAGGAGTGACTACAAATCCATCCAATTGGAGACTTAAATACAAGAGTGAATAAGAGAAAACTACTCTTGCCTGACTGTGTTTAACTAGGGAATTATACTTTTCTGGCCTTCAGAATTGTACTGGAATATTGGCCCTTCTTGGATCTTGAGTCTTCCAGCTTTCAGACTGGCATGTCTACCAATACCTCTCCTAGTTCTCAGGACTGTGGACTTGGGTTGAAACTATAATTTACCTGGGTATTTACCTTGCTAACTGCAGATTTTGGGACATCTCAGCCTTCATAATTGCCCCAGCCAAATTCTGTCTATCTTTTATCTACATATATTGTTTTTGTGGATAACCTTGAATAATACATATTTTGTTTATCCCTTTATTCATTGACAGACATTTGAGTTGCTTCTACTTCTTGGCTATTGTGAATAATGCTGCTATGAACATGGGTAGATAGATGTCTTGTTGAGACTCTGCTTTACATTATTTTGGATATATACCCAGAAGTGAGATTGCTGTATCATAGGGGGTTACTATTTTTAATTCTTTGAGGAATTTTAATTTTCCATAGGGCTTGTGCCATTTTACAATTCCACTAATAATGCATAAAGGTTCCAATATCTCTACATACTGAACTACACTTTTTATTTATTTATTTATTTTTAAATAGTAGCCCTCCTAATGGGTGAGATGCTCTCATCAGGGTTTTATAATTTATTAATTGACAGATAATAATTATATATATTTATGTGTTACAATGTGATGTTTTGATTTATGTATATATTGTGGAAAGATTCAATCTAGCTTATTATCATAATCATCACTATCCCAATTTATTGTTTTTGATGATAATGTAAAAATCTATTTTAGCAATTTTTAAATATACAATAAGTTATTTTTAAATTACAGGATCATGTGGTGCAAAGATCAATAAAATATTTCTATTAACTGAAACTTTGTACACTTTGATCAATATCTTCCATTTTCCTCATACCTCCCCTATCACTTAGCTTCTATGAACCATTTTCTACTATCCTTTTTATTATATATACATTTTTAGATTTTGTATATAAGTGAGATCATTCAATATTTTTCTTTCTGTACCAGTTTTATTTCATTTAAAATAATTTCCCCTGGTTCCATCCATGTTGTTGCAAATAAAAGGATATTCTTATATTTCTGTATATTTACAACATTTTCTTTATCCATTTGTCCATTGATAGAATCTTAGGTTTACTAGATATCTTGGCTGTTGTGAATAATGCTGAAATGATCATGAGAAGCAATAATTTCTTTGACATACCAATTTCAGTTCTCTTGGTTATATACCTAGAAGTTGGAATACTGAACTCTGTTGAATTTGTATTCTTAGTTTTTTTTTTTTTTTTTTTTTTTTTTTTTTTTTTTTTTTTTTAGGGAATTGGCTAGTATTTTCAAAAATGGCGTATTAATTAACATGTTCATGAATAGTATACAAAAGTTCTGTTTTATCTACAACCTCACCTACACTTATCATTTATCTTTTTTTAAAGAAATAAGTAGCATTTGTTTATTTATTTTTTATATATTTTAAAAATTGTTAATGGACCTTTATTTTACTTATTTATATGTGGTGCTGAGGATTGAACCTAGTGTCTCACACATGCTAGGCAAGTGCTTTACCACTGAGCTACAACCCTGGCCTGACTTACCATTTATCTTTTAGATACAATTGTTGTGAGGTGATCACTTATGTGGTTTTAATTTGCATTCCCCTAATACTTAGAGATGTTGAAGTTTTTTTGTATATTTGGTGGCCATTGGTATCTCTTCTTTTGAGAAATGTCTATTCATATTATTTATTTGTTCTTAAAATTGTTATTTGATTTCTTCCTATTGAGTTGCTTGAGTTGCTTATATATTTTCTATATTAGCCCCTTATCAGATGAATGGTTTGCAAATATTTTCTATCCATGGGCTTTATCTTTACTCAGTTAATTGTTTCTTTTGCTGTGCAGAAGATTTTTAGTTTGTCTTAATCCCATTTTTCTTTGTTTTAGTTTCTGGTGCTTTTGGAATGTTATCCAAGAAATCATTGCTCAGAACAATATCGTAGAATATTTCCCCTAAGTTTTCTTTTAATAGTTTTACTATTTCAGGTCTTGCATATATTTATTTATTCAGTTAGTAGTATAATTTTTACTATTTTAACCACTAAAGCAAAATAATGACACATCTGATTAAAACAACATTGAAGAAAAATGAATTAAAAGCAAATGTCAGGGCTGGGGATGTGGCTCAAGCGGTAGCGCGCTCGCCTGGCATGCGTGCGGCCCGGGTTCGATCCTCAGCACCGCATACCAACAAAGATGTTGTGTCTGCCGAGAACTAAAAAAAAATAATAAATATTAAAAAATTCTCTCTCTCTCTCTCTCTCTCTCTCCTTCACTCTCTCTTTAAAAAAAAAAAAAAAAGCAAATGTCAGGGCTGGAGATGTGGCTCAGTGGTAGAGTACTTGCCTGGTATGTGTGAGGCACTGGGTTCAATTCTCAGCATTGCATATAAATAAATAAAATAAAAGTCCATTGACAACTAAAAAATATATTTTTTACAAGCAAATGCCAATTTTTATACCCATTACCTTCTTCATCCCCTGTTTTATTCTTCTCCTGAGAGGTAAAAAATATTGACAAGTAGGTATGTATTTTTCTATACCTATTTACATACAGGTATATACATATTTGTTTATATGTAGAAATATGTCATTTGAGTTTTTTAAGGAAAAAATAGGCTTGTACTATAAATATTATCCTGCAACTTCTTTTTACTAATTTTAACAATTTTTCTTTGGGATTCTTCAATATCAATAAATAGACTTTGCTCTATTCTTTTTAAAGCTACATGACTATATTTCATAATATGGATGTATTATAGTTTATTTAATTGGGTCTTACATTTATATCATTTATCAATTTTGAGTAAATTTTTGCATTTGGTGTGATAAAGACTCAGGTGTATTCTTTTTCATGAGGCTATCTGATTTTCACAGCACCATTTATTAAATAGATTGTGTTTTCTTCATACTGTGTTCTAGGTACCTTTGTTGAAAGCAATTGGTCATACATTTTTTAGTTTATTTCTGAGTTTTCTGATTTTTTACCATTGGTTGATATATTGACATTTATGCCAGTACCAAGCTTTTAACATTTATTTTTAACTGACATAATATTTATACATATTTATGAGGTACAACATGATGCTTTGATTCATGTATGCATTAGGTAATGATAAATATAAATTCAGGATAATCAACATATCCATCACATTAAATTTTTATAATTTCTTTATGGTGAGTACATTCAAAATTCTCTCTTCTAACTATTTTGTGATATACAATGTATTATTGTTAATTATATTCACTCTATGGTGCCATAAAACACCATGATTTATTCCTTCTCTGTGTAACATTAGCAATATATATGTTGGCCAAAATCCCCTCATCCCCTATATTTCATACTCTCCCCAGTGTCTGGTAATCATTATTCTACTCTGAACTTCTATTAGATCAACTTTTCTGGATTACACTAAGGAGTAAAATCACTTAATGTTTGTTCCTGACTTACTTTACTTAACATAATGTCCTCCAAGTTCATCCAGGTTGTTGCAGATGTCAAGGTTTCATGCTTTCATAGCTGAATAGTATTCCGATATGTATAAATATCACATTTTCTTTATCTGTTCATCTGTTGATGGACATTTTGGTTAATTCTATATTTGGTTAATTCTAATTCTAACCAAAATTCTAATTTTGGTTAATTCTATATTTGGTTAATTCTAATTCTATATTCCGGTTATTGTGAATAGTACTGCAGTAAACATGTGAGTACAGGTCTTTTTGGCAAGCTATTTCCTTTGAATACTCAGTAGAGCGACTGCCAGTTATTATAGGAAATTCTATTTTTAAGTTTTGAGGAAATTCATACTGTTTTCCATAATGGCAGTACTAATTTACATTCCTACCATTAATGTAAAAGAGTTTCCTTTTAAGCTGGGTGCAGTGGCACACGCCTGTAATCCCAGGGGTTTGGGAGGCTGAGGCAGGAGAATTGCAAGTTCAAAGCCAGCCTCAGCAAAAGCAAGGCTGTAAGCAACTCAGTGAGACTCTGTCTCTAAGTAAAATACAAAATAGGGCTGGGGGTGTGGCTCAGTGGTCAAGTTCCCCTGAGTTCGATCCCTGGTACCCCCTCCCCCCCAAAAAGAGTTTTCTTTAATCCACATCCTCAGTAATATGTGTTAATTTCTAATCTTTTTGATAGCCATTCCAACTGGAGTGAAGAGGTATCTCATGAATTTTATTCACATTTCACTGAGGAATAGTGAGGTTGTGCATTTTTCATGTATCTTTTGGCCATTTTTATGTCTTATTTTGATAAAAGTCAATATATTCTTGTTTTGATTACAGTAACTTTAAATATATTTTAATATCAGGTAGTGTGATGCCTCCAGCTTTGTTCTCTTTACTTTGCTTTTGTTATTTGGCATCTTTTCTTGTCCATAGGAATACTGGGATTTTTAAAAATTTCTGTGAAAATGACTTGGATGTTTTCTTAGGGATGTGGCTAGAGGAAGTAGGTCACTGAGGGCATGCCTTTGAGATTATATTTTGTTCATTGTGAGCAGAGCTCTCTCCCTCTCTGTTTCCTGGTTGTCATGTCCAGAACTGCTTTCCTCTGTCAAGCCCTTCTGCCATGAGATCTTATTTCACCTCAGGCCCAGAGCTATAGAATCAGCCAACCATGGACTAAACCTCTAAAGCCATGAGCCAAAAATCAATTTTTCTTCCTTTAACTTGTTTTTTCAGGTCTTTTGGTCAGGATGAAAAATCTGACTAAAATAATCAGTAATAAAAAGTCTCCACCAAAGTAAAGCCCAGGACCTGATGGCTTTAATGCTTAATTCTACCAAATACTTTCAGAAGAACTAATATCAATCCTTTTCAAACTCTTCCAAAATTGAAAATGAAGGAATACCTCTAAGCTCATTTATAAACCAAATCCAGATAAGGATATTACAAAACTACAAGGAAACTACAGGCCAATCTCCTATCTGCCTATTGTCACTGCCCAGTTATGCCATAACAGTGAATTAATGTACTGATTAGGTTAAGTTTCTCAAAACCCAATCATTTCATCTCTAAACTTTTTGCATTGTTTCACAGGTGAGCTTTTGAAGGACACCTCATGTAAACCATAACACTGAATTAATTTCTTTATTCATTATTGGCCTGTTCAGATTTTCTATTTCATCATGATTCAGTTTTCATAGGTCACATATTTCTAGGAATTTATCCATTATTTTTTAAATTGTTATTTTAATTGTAAAAATTTACTCTAGGTCATCCAGTTTATTTGTGTATAGTTGCTCATAGTGGTCTCTTATGAACTTCAAAATTCAAAGTATGTAACTACAGGAATCATCAAACAAAAAAGGAAAGCAAGAGAGGAAGAGAAAAATACATGATCTACAATTAACCAGAAAATAACAAAATGCCAATAGTAAGTTTGTTACCTATTATATAAATTATCCAATCAAAAGACTTTGAGTAGCGGGGCTGGGGCTGGGGCTCAGTGGTAGAGCACTTGCCTAGCATGTATGAGGCACTAGGTTTGATTCTCAGCACCATATGTAAATTTAAAAAAAGGTCAATCAACAACTAAAAAATAAAACTAAAAATTACAAAAAGACTTTGAGTAGCTAAATGTATTATAAAACAAGACCCAAATATATGCTGTCTATAATAGATTCACCTCACCTATAAGGACATGCACAGACTGAAGGTGAAGGGATGTAAAAATATTTCATGCACATGGAAAGCAAAAGACAGAATAGCTAAACTTATATTAAACAAAAAAGACTTTTTAAGTAAAAATCTATAAGAAGAGAAAATGTGGTCATTATACAATGACAATGGGGTCAATTATTAAAGATGATATAATTTTGAATGTATATGAACCCAATATTAGAGCACCTAAATATATTAATAGATCAGAAGGAAGAAAGAGACTTTAATACAATAAAAATAAGAAGCTTCAATATATCACTTTTAAAATTGGACAGATCATATAGACATAAAATAAATAAAGAAATGTTGAATTTGAACTACATATTAATCCAAATGGATCTAACCTATATTTATAGAATATTACATCCAACAAAATGAACATTCTTCTTAAGTGCATGTGGGACATTTTCTAGGATAGATGATATGTTGGGTTACAAAACAGATTAACATACTTAAGAAGATCAAAATTATGTCATATTTTTTACCTCAATGGCATGAATGTAGAAATTAATAACAGGCGAAACCTTGGTAAAGGCACAAATATATGGAGTTTAAACAACATGCTCCTGAACAACCAGCATGTCAAAGAATAAATTGAAGGATAAATTTGAAAACCTCTTTGAACAAAAAATGGTATATATATACAAAAAATGAAATTTTACTCAGCCAAAAAGAAGAATGAAAATGTTTCATTTGCTGGTAAATGGATGGAACTGTAAAAAAAAATCATGCTAAGTGAAATAAGCCTGACTCAGAAAGTCAAGTTGCAAATATTTTCTGTTAATGTGGAATCTAGATAGAGAGAAAAAGGAATCAAAAAGGGTATCTCATGAAAAATAGAAGGGAGATTAGTAGAATAGAAGTGGGAGACAATGGGTAGGGAGAATGGGAGGTAAAGGGGAAGAACTAGGGAATGAAATCAAACAAACTATGGCATGCCCATAAATGAATGTACCACACTTTTATATATAATTATAATGCATTAATTAAAAGATAACAGAAGGGAGACAAGTAGAGTAAAACAAGGGGATCAGGAGAGAAAGGAGAGAGGTACTTGGAATGATGTTGATCAAATTACATTATTGTGTAATGGATTCCACTATTATACATAATTAAAATACAAAGGTAAAAATAAATAAATGGGGCTGATACAAGAGTAAAAAGCAAAAGCAGTCCTGAAAGGGAAGTTTATAGCAATAGACCACCTACATGAAAAAAGACAGATCTCAAATAAGCAACCTAACATTACACCTCATGGAAGTAGAAAGGGAGAAAAAAGTAAGCCAAACCTATCAAAGAGAAAGAAATAAGAAAGAACAAATCATAACTAAACAAAAGAAAGATTAGAAACAACAGAAATATCAACAAAGCTAAAAATTGGTTTTTAAAAAAGATGCACGATATTGACAAAACTTTAAGTAGATTAAAAAAAGGAGGGAGGAGGGGCTGGAGTTCTAGTTCAGTGGTAGAGCACTTGCCTGACATGTGTGAGGCCCTGGGTTTGATCCTCAACAACACATACAAATAAATAAACAAAATAAAAGATCCATTTACAACTAGAAATATTTTTAAAAGGAGGGAGGACTCAAAATTAGAAAAGAGGAGGCATTACAACTGATATTACAGAAATATGAAGGACCATTGTGGTTTTGTTCAGCAGTTCTCTATTTATGATTTTGAGCATAATTTCATGTTCTTACTGGCCATTTGGATATCATATTTGGAAAAATGTCTATTCAAATTCTTTAAGTACTTTTTGTATTTGATATTTTGTTGGTGAGTGATAAGAATTATTTATTTATGTATTATGGATTAAACCCTTATTTGATATATGATTTGCAAATATTCTTTGATTTTATAGGTTGTCTTTTCATTCTATTAATGATGTATACAGTTTTGAGTTTGATGTAGTCCCATTTGTATACTTTTGTTTTGGTTGCCTATACTTTTGGTGTTATAGTAAAGAAATCATTGCCTGGTTCAATGAAATGAATCTTTTCCCCTGTGTTATCTTTTGGGAATTTTGTAGTTTTAGGTCTTACATTTGTTTTGATATCTGGTATAAGATAAGGGTCAAATTTCATTGTTCTACATGTGGATACCCTGTTTTCCCAGCACCTTTTTGTTGAAGAGACTGCTCTTTCCTCTATGAAAGACCCAGGCACCCTTGTTAGAGTTAGTTTAAGATATATGCAACCATTTTTTTTGCTATTATATTCCATTGGCCTATTTGACTGTCTTTATGTCAGTACCACAGTGTTTTGGTTACTTTAACTCATTAAATTTTGAAATCAGGGAATGTGAGGCCTTCCAATTAGTTCTTTTTTAAAATTATTTTTGCTATTCAGGGTCACTTGAGATTCTGTATGAGTTTTATGATGAATTATTCTATATCTGTAGGAAAAATGCCATTGGGGTTTTAGTAAAGATTGCATTGAATTGCTTTGTGTGTACTGACATCATGACAATTATAAGTTTTCCAATCTATGAATGTAATTGTCTTTCTATTTATTTGTATCTTTAATTTTTTAGTTTTTAATGTGTACATCTTTCACTTTCTAGATTAGATTTATTCCTGAATATATTATTATTTCCTATCCTCTCATAAACTGATTTGTTTTCTTAATTTCTGTTGAGGGCCACCTTTTCAGATTGCTCATTGTTAGTTGTTTGGGAGCATTTTTAAATAATTATTTGAACTTGGATGTTGAAAATGAGCAAATCACAGAATTTTTTTACACAGAACATCATTAAAACTCATCAACTTGGGGAATACTGATGGCATATTATGATCATTCACTAAGTGTAAGGCATCAAGTGTTTGGCATGAACTCTTCTAATTTATAACAATCCTATAATAATGTTTACTCTAACTATTCTAATTTAACAGATGAGAAAATTAAAGCATGGAGAGTAACTTGTTCAATATTACACAGGGCGATACAGACACAGGAGTAGGAAAAGAGGCCAACTCATATTATATTTGCATTAGCAAGATAAAGCAAAGTAGCTAATGGAAATTAGATTTTTGTTCCTTTTATTGCTTCTTAGGAATAAATGTTCCCATAGTTTTGATACTGAGAATTGAACCCAGGGCTTTATGCATATGAAAAATGTAGTTTTATCACTGAACTACACCTCTAGCCCTTTGTGCCTCACTTTTTTTTATACTCGGAATTGAACTCAGGGGTGTTTTATCACTGAGTTACATCCCTAGTCCTTTTTTGTTTTTTATTTTGAGACAGGATCTTGCTACATTGCTGAGGTCTTTCTAAGTTGCTGAGGCTGGCTTGAATTTGCAGTCCTCCTGCTTTACACTCTCAAGTCACTGGGATTACAGGTGTGCACCACAGTGCTCAGCTTGTGCCTCACTTCTAATATAACAGGAGTGGGAAGAAAGGATGAATCAAAATCTGGTTCTCTTTCTTATGAATAGAGGTGGAGGAATTTTTCAAATATCAGCTAGGGAATAGAGCTGCTTAAAAGCATATTTTGTGCATAGTGCTGCAGTAAACATGGGAGTGCAAATTCACAATAGCCAAGAAATGGTAAAAAAAAATCCTTAGATAGATAAGATAGACAGAAAATGGGATGTAATTCAGACATAAAAAAGATCAAAATCCTGTCATTTGTGACAATATGGATGGAACTCGAGATCATTAAACGAATTCAGTCAGATACAGAAAGACAAGTAACTGTATGACATTGTGGAATCTAAAAAAGTTGATCTCATAGAAGTTGAGAATAGAATGGTGGTAACCAGAGGCAGGAAGAGTGTGGGGAGATGGAGAAAGATTGATCAGTGGGTACTAAGTTACAGTTGGATAGGAGCAAAATGTTCTGGTGTGCTATTGCATGGCAGGGTAACTATAGAAAAGAATGAACTGCACATCTCAAAAAAACTGTAAGACAGCATCTTGAAAGTTTTTGCCATAGAGAAATGACAGATATATTTAACCTGATTTAAACATTACACAACATACACATATATCAAAATGTCACGTTATACCATAAATATGTACAATTTTATGTATCTGTTAAATTTAATTTAACTTTAAAAAAGTATATTTTGTTTTAGATGCTGTGATGAGACTGAGCTTAGCTTCCTCATTACTTCCTTTATAAAAAGTCAAGTTCCTTAAATTGAGGTGGGGAGGGGAATAAGATATTGTTGCAGCATTGACCAAAGCCTAAAACTAGAGGGTCCATGTCTATAAGCTGATACATTTAGTCTGAAGAAAGACACTTAGGCTGTAAGAATCTCTTTCTTTGGTATCAGATATGAGAGAATGGGACAAAAGTTACTTATGTAATTTTGTTTCCAATTTTGTCTCCCACACCCAAATATTTCTATATTTTAGTTTTCTGTTTGAATATGCTCTTCCAAAAGTGCACAGAGATGCTTTTGAATCCATTGATACTCCCTGGTGGGCTGGAGATCATTGCAATGGACTGACTCAAAATTACTCAAACTAGTCTAGAACTATTTTGAAAAAGCAAAAAAATAAATTACTTGTTATATCTGTAATAGAGAGGATTTATATTTTGAATGTAAGATTAGATTCTTACTATTTTAGTCCACTTTTGCCTCACTGTGACCAGTATGCCTGACCAGAATAATGCAGACAATGGAATATTTTTTTCAGACATAAAGAAGAAGGAAATTATGGCATTTGCTGGTAAATGGATGGAACTGAAGACTATCATGCTAAGTGAAATAAGCCAATCCTCCAAAACCAAAGGCCAAATGTTCTTTCTGATAGTAACACATAAGGGGGAGGGAGAGGGAAGAATAGAAGTTCATTGGATTGGACAAAGGGGAATGAAAGGAAGGGAGAGGGAATGTACATAGGTAAGACAGTAGAATGAATTGGATATAACTTTCCCATGTTCATATAAATACATGACCAGTGAGACTCATGGTATGTACAACCATAAGAATGGGATCCTAATTAGAATAAGTTATACTCCATGTATGTATAATATGTCAAAATACACTCTACTGTCATGTATATCTGAAAAGAACAAATAAAAAATAAAGTTTTCAGTTACCGCAAACAAACAAACAAACAAACAAAAAAAAACAATGTAGAGGAAGAAAAGTTTATTTTGGTTCAAGGTTTCAGAGGTTCAGTCCATGGTCAGCCAGTGCCATCTCTCTGATCCTAAGGTGAGACAATATCACGGCAGAAGTGTATGGCAGAGGAAAGCAGCTCAGGAAGTGACAACCAGGAAGGAGGGAGGGAGGGAGGAAGGGAAGGACACACACACACACACACACACACACACACACACACACACACAGAGGGGGGGGCAGAGATTGAGATCTGCTTGCCAAGTACAAAATATAAACCCCAAAGAAAGGCCCCCAGTGACCTATTTCCTTCAACACTCCCCATCTGCCCATGGCTATCACACAGTTAATCATATCAGTGGATTAATCCACTGATTATGTTAAAGGTCTTATAATCTAATCATTTTGCCTCTGAACATTTTTTCATTGTCTCACACATGAGCTTTTGGGAGACACCTCATATCTAAATTTGCAACTCTAAAATTCTATGATTAGGTGCAATTAAAGGTGTTTACAGACAGCCAGACTGATTCCATAATTCGGCTGGTATGATTGTGTGGCAATAAACATGGGTAAGCATGTATCTATAAAATAATTCTTTTGGATAAATACATTGGTATAGCTAGATTATATTGTAGATCTATTTTTAGCTTATTGAGGAACCTCCATAGAGGCTATACTAATGTACATTCCTACCACTAGTGTGTAAGTATTCCTTTTTGTCCTTATTCAGCAATTATTATATTTATTCTTGATACTTGCCATTCTAACTGAAGTGAGATGCAGTCTCAGTATAGTTTTAATTTGTATTTCCTTGATTTTTCAAATAAATATTGGCCATTTGTACTTCTTTTGAGAAGTGTCTTTTCTGTTCTTTTTTCTATTTATTTATTTGGCTTCTTGATTTTTAATATTGACTTTTGGAATTCTTTATATATTCTGGATATTAGTCCTTTAATAGAGGAATAACTGTCAAAGATTTTCTCCCATACTGTTGGTTGTCACTACTGTGTTATTTCCTTTGCCATACAGAAGTTTTTCATTTGCTGCAATTCCTTTTTATTGATTCTGTCTTATTTCATCAACTATAGGGCTCTGATTGGGAAGTGTCTTCCTGTGCATATATGTTGAAATGTTTCCCCTATTTCTCTTTCTAAGAGTTGGAAAGTTTCTGGTCTTATAGAAAGGACCAGAGTCAACTCACTTTGAATTGACATTTGTACAGAAAGAGAGATAAGGATCTAGTTTCATTTCTTCCCATATGGATATCCAGTTTTGCTAGCACCACTTGTTAAAGAAGCTGTCTTTTCTCTAATTGTATATTTTTGGCCCCTTTGTCAATAATCAGATGACTGTAGCTATGTTGGTTTGTTCTTGTGTATTCTATTCTGTTCCATTGATCTATGTGTCTGTTTTTATGCCAGCACCACATTGGCTTAGGTACTATGGCTCTGTAGTATAATTTGTAATTTGGTATTGCTATGTCTACAGGATTGATCTTTGTGCTCAGAATTGTTTTGGCTATTCTGGGTCTTGTATTCTTCCATGTAAATTATAGGAATTTTTTCTAGTTTTGTAGAGTATCACTGGTATTTTGATGGGGATTTAATAGAGTCTGTAGATCACTTTTTATAATATGACCATTTTAACAATATCAGTCATGCACATCCATGAACATGAGAGGTTTTTCTACCTTGAAATATCTTCAGTTTCTTTCTAAAAAATTCTATAATTTTAATTGTAGAGGTATTTCACCTCCTTGGATAGATTCATCTCTAAGTATTTTAATTTTTTTTTTAAATTTTTTTTATTGGTTGTTCACAACATTACAAAACTCTTGACATATCACATTTCATACATTAGATTGAAGTGGGTTATGAACTCCCAATTTTACCCTAAATGCAGATTGCTATTGTGAATGTAATTGTTTTTCAGATATATTTTTCAGCATATTAATTGTTGGTATACACAGAACCTATTGAGCTATTGGTTTTTTATTAATTTTATTTGTGCAGTATAGTTATACATAATAGTGGCACATGTGCCATATTTGCATTTGCACATAATATAATTTTATCATTCTCATTTCCAAGTACCTTCTCTTTATCACCCATCCCCATCCCCTTGATCCACTTGTAGTAGTTTATTGATCTCCATTTTAATTCATATAAATTTTTCTAATTATATAATATATATTTGTACACACATACACACACACACACACACACACACACACACACAGAGGATTCATTGTGGTGTATTCACACATGAACCTAGCATAATTTAGTGGATTTCATTCCTCAGTGCTTCTCATGACCTCCCCTTCTCAAGTTCTGTTGTTCTCATGAAATATGAGATCCATTTTTTAATTTTAATTTTGTCTTTTTCTCTCTAACTTCCACATATGAGAGAAAATATTTGACACTTGACTTCCTGAGTCTGGCTTATTTCACATAGCATGATGTTCTCTTCTTTCATACATTTACCAGGAAATGATATAAGTTTATTCTTCTTTATGACTGAATAAAATTTCATTGTGTATATATACCACATTTTCTTTATCCATTCTTCTATTGACAGGCATCTGAGCTGGTTCCACAATTTGGGTATCATGAATTGTGCTGCTATAAACATTGGTATACATGTATCACTGTAGTATGATGATTTTAGTTCTTTTTAGTAAGTACCAAGGAATGAAATAGGTGGATCATGTGTTAGTTTAATTCCTAGTCTTTTTTTTTTTTTTTTTTGGTACTGGGGATTGAACTCAGGGGAACTCAAGTACTGATCCACATCCCCGACCCTTTTTTTGTGTTTTATTTAGAGACAGAGTCTCACTGAGTTGCTTAGTACCTTGCCTTTGCTGACGCTGGCTTTGAACTTATGATCCTCCTGTCTCAGCCTCCCAGCCACTGGGATTACAAGCCTGCACCACTACAACTGGCCAATTTCTAGTCTTTTGAGAAATCTCCATACTGCTTTCCAAAGTGGTTGTCCTAATTTATATTCATTCCAAACATAAATGTTTCAGTGTACCTGTACTCAACATCATCACTAGCAATCATTGTTATTTGTATTCTTTATGGTTGCCATTCTAACCAGAGAGAGATAAAATTTCAGTATAGTTTTGATTTGTATTTTCCTGATTGCTAGAGATGCTGAACATTTTTTCATGTATTTCTTGGCCATTTGCATTTCTTCTTCTGAAATATATATGTTTACATCATTTACACATTTATGGATTGGATTTTGCTTCAGTGTTAAGTTTCTTGGGTTCTTTATATTCTTTGGATATTAATTTCCTGTTGAAGAGTAGCTGGCAAAATTTTTCTCCCATTCCGTATGTAGCTCTCTCTTCATGCTCATGTTTCCATTGTTGTGCAGAAGCTTTTAGATTTGATGTCATACCGTTTATGGATTCTTGGTTTTACTTCTTGAGTTTCAGGGGCCTTGTTTATGACGTTGGTGCCTACACCAATATGTTAGACTGTTAAGTATGTCTTTTCTTCTAGAAGTTGCAAAGTTTTTACTGGCTTTGTAGCCATGAATTCTTTTAGTTTATGCTTACCTTGGAAATGTTTTTGGTTCTTTAATTCTGAACGAAAACTTTGTTGGATATAACAATATTGGTTGGAAATTATTTTCTTTCAGGGTTTGGTATACATAGTTCTAAGCCCTCCTAGTTTAAGAGTTTATGTAGAAAAATTAGAGGTCATTCTTATTGACTTACCCCTAAATATAACCTTCCATTTTTCTCTTGATGCTTTTCTTTTTTTTCTTTTTTTATTGTTGGTCGTTCAAAACATTACATAGTTCTTGATATATCATATTTCACAGTTTGATTCAAGTGGGTTATGAACTCCCATTTTTACCCCGTATACAGATTGCTGAATCACATCATTTACACTTCCATTGATTTACACATTGCCATTCTAGTGTCTGTTGTATTCTGCTGCCTTTCCTATCCTCTACTATCCCCCCTCCCCTCTCCCCCCTCTACTCTCTCTACCCCCTCTACTGTAAATCTTTTCTTCCACTTGTATTATTCTTCCCTTACCCCTCATTTCCTCTTGTATGTAATTTTTATAACCCTGAGGATCACCTTCCATTTCCATGCAATTTCCCTTCTCTCTCCCTTTCCCTCGCACCTCTCATCCCTGTTTAATGTTAATCTTCTTCTCATGCTCTTCATCCCTACTCTGTCCTTAGTTACTCCCCTTATATCAAAGAAGACATTTGGCATTTGTTTTTTTAGGGATTGGCTAGCTTCACTTAGCATAATCTGCTCTAATGCCATCTATTTCCCTCCAAATTCTATGATTTTGTCATTTTTTAATGCAGAGTAATACTCCATTGTGTATAAATGCCACATTTTTTTTATCCATTCATCTATTGAAGGGCATCTAGGTTGGTTCCACAATCTTGCTATCGTGAATTGTGCTGCTATGAACATCGATGTAGCAGTGTCCCTGTAGCATGCTCTTATTAGGTCTTTAGGGAATAGACCGAGATGCTTTTAAAGTTTTATCTTTATTCTGTATACTAGATAGTTTAATTATAATGTGTCTTGAAAGGATCTTGTCTATTTGGACTTCTGAATATCTCATATATCTGATTTTCATTCCCAAGGTTGAAGATTTTTCTGACATTATTTCCCTGAAAAGTTTAGCATGCCCTTAGCTTGTATCTTGATATGCACCCTAATGCTGATAATTCTTAGGTTTGTTCTTATAATGTCCCAGACTTCCTGAATATTCTGGCTATGGTTTCTTATCATGTTTTCTTTATTGCTGAGTATGTTTTCAAGATCATATACCCTATATTTGAGGCCTGGAAATTTGTCTTCTACATGGCCTAATCATCTTTTGTTTAGCCTATCTGGTGATAATTCCCTCCACTTTTGCCTAACTTGCAAGATATTTTTCTCCATTTGTGAAAGATACATTTTCAGGATATAGTAGTTCTGATTTAAAGTTATTTATTTTTTAAAATTTGTAACATATCATTCCATTTATTTCTAGCCAGTTATGTTTCCACGGAGAAATCTGCTTGTAGTACAATGGTGGTTCCCTTAAATGTGATTTAGTTTTTTTTCTTGCAGGTTTCAGAAACTTCTCTTTTTCTTTTATCTTTGATTCTACTATGTTGGGTTAAGGATCTTTTCTGGTCACACTATGTCTCTTTGAGGTTCCATGGGCCTGCCTGAGCCACATCCCCAGCCCAAGATTTGGGAAGTTTTTACCTATTACTTCTTTGAATAGGTTTCTATGCCTTCCCCTTTATCTTTTCCTTCAAGTACCACAAAAACCTTTAATGGTTCACTCCAAACTGTGAAGGCTCTCTTTATTCTTCTTTCTTTTTATCTTTGTCTGACTTGGGTATTTCAAATGATCTGTCTTAAAGCTTAAAGTTTAGATATTCTTTCCTCTGTTTCATCTGGTCTATCATTGAGGCTTCCAACTGTATTTTTAAAATTTGTCTTATGAAGCTCTGTATTTCCAAGATTTTTGTTTCGTTCTTTTTCAAGATCTCCATCTCTTTCATGAATATCTTATTCATATTATGACTCATTTTAGTTAAACTGTTAGTGTTCTCTTGAATATCATTTGGCTTCATTGTAATATTCTTTTGAAATTTATCAGGCATCTTTTTAATATAATTTTTTGAGTTCTTGTGTTGTATCATGTTATCTATTGAGTTATTGTGTTCTAGAGGTGTCATATGACTTTATTTTCCCTGTTTCTTATATTTCTGTGTTGAGATTTGCATATCTGGTGCATTCTTAGCCCCAAAGGGAGATAAGCACATGCCCAGATGTGGCACCAATTGGAAAGCAGTATGGAGATTCCTGGGAAAGCTGGGAATGGAACCACCATTTGACCCAGCTATTGCCCTTCTCGGACTATTCCCTGAAGACCTTAAAAGAGCACACTACAGGGATACTGCCACATCGATGTTCATAGCAGCACAATTCACAATTGCTAGACTGTGGAACCAACCCAGATGCCCTTCAATAGATGAATGGATAAAAAAAATGTGGCATTTATACACCATGGAGTATTACGCAGCACTAAAAAATGACAAAATCATGGAATTTGCAGGGAAATGGATGGCACTAGAGCAGATTATGCTTAGTGAAGCCAGCCAATCCCTAAAAAACAAATACCAAATGTCTTCTTTGACATAATGAGAGCAACTAAGAACAGAGCAGGGAGGAAGAGCAGGAAGAAAAGATTAACATTAAACAGAGACATGAGGTGGGAGGGAAAGGGAGAAAAAAGGGAAATTGCATGGAAATGGAGGGAGACCATCATTGTTATACAAAATTACATATAAGAGGTTGTGAGGG
Organism: Spermophilus citellus; assembly: GCF_964194105.1. Taxonomy (NCBI): domain Eukaryota; kingdom Metazoa; phylum Chordata; class Mammalia; order Rodentia; family Sciuridae; genus Spermophilus; species Spermophilus citellus. The sequence continues at coordinate 47,562,616 of NC_138190.1, forward strand.
GAATGGGAAAATAAACAAGGAGAGAAATGAATTACAGTAGATGGGGTAGAGAGAGAAGATGGGAAGGGAGGGGAGGGGGGATAGTAGAGGATAGGAAAGGTAGCAGAATACAACAGTCACTAATATGGCAGTATGTAAAAATGTGGATATGTAACCGATGCGATTCTGCAATCTGTATTTGGGGTAAAAATGGGAGTTCATAACCCACTTGATTCTAATGTATGAAATATGATACGTCAAGAGCTTTGTAATGTTGTGAACAACCAATTTAAAAAGCCAAAACAAACCAGATGTGGCACCAAGGTGGGGCTGTGGTGGCAGGACACTTAATATCAGGCTCTAGCCCTCAAAGGAAAGGAACATGCTGCACATGGTATAGGAAAGATGTGGCTAGTGAGGGCTACAAGTTCCTGCCATCTTTTCTGGCATTGGTTAATGTCCATGCATGGTTGACCACCCTCTTTTCCCCTGTGGACAAGTGCTCTGGTCTCTGTTTTCATGGGTGGTGCTCTCTCTTCCCCTTTGTGCTAAAATACCTCAATCCTGAAGTACAGGACACTTAGTGGGTTTGGATGCTAGGGTTACAGCCTCTTTTCTTGGACAAGTTGGGTCAATGAGGATGCATTTCCCCTTACCAGTGTTGTATGGTGTATATAAGATCCCAGAGATGCAAATATGCAGGCGTTTCTGCCCTTTAAATTAGTATGAATTAAAATAATAGCTCCCTTTCAAGATGGTGTCAGCCATAGCAGTCTATTCTCTGGGGTTGGTTGGGGGACAATGTGAATTCCTTTTGAAAAACAAAACTATGGTGCAAATTTCAGGTTGTTCCCTAATTGGTCTGTAAAACTGTGACCATTGTGAAACTTTTTGTAGTTAGGATTGTCAGTGTCCATGGTGATGGAGTTTGCTGGGACTCTCTCATTCAATCTTTCCCCTGCAAAGTAGAGTAACCTCCTCCTCCAGCTGGGGAGCCAGTATTGTATTTGTCAAGGTGCTTTCTCTTTCTATGCTGTCATTGCAGGTCTCAGAATCTTACAATGTTCCAATTTGTCTTTCTGGGTTCCAGCATTCTCCTGCAGTAACTCACCTCAAAATACAACTATGCAGATCTTTCTCTGGTTTTTCTTTGTGGAAAAGGAGGTGAGTGCTGGCATCTGCTATGGACCATTTTGGAACTCCTAACATTGATGTTTTGTGATACATATGTGAAATATCACTGAGGGGTGGTTCTGATTACTTCCTTTATTATACAACCAACACAGAATCAAGTCTACCCATCTTATTTTTTTAAATTCTTACTCATTTTTTTTTTGTTTTTTTTTTGGGGGGGGCAGGTATTATATATCATTTCCTCAATGCAACCTGCTCAGACACTTGGACTAAGTCAGGTCTTTCTGTGAATCATTCTTATTGCACTTTGTACTTCACACTTGTAGAACCTATATAATTGTAAATGATCAATTTGTGTTACTTTTAGTATCTACTGTCTTCATTAGTCTGTATCTTACATGAAAACAGGGATAATTTTTGTTTCATGCATCAAAGTGCCTAACATTTTTTCTGGCACATGGTTGACAGAATATTGATTGAATGAATGAATAGGGATCCTGAAGGATCTGTGGGTTTTGTAAGGAATAGATGCTCAATAAATATTTGCTTAATGAATGAATGAGTCAATATATAAATAAAGACTATAGGTTTTATGTTCTAAGGTGCTATGCTACTTCTACAAACTGTATCTTAGCCCAATAATTAACTCCAATCCTCTTCACTCCATGGCTGTAAAGAATCTGTAAAACTATTATCTAATTCAGCAAAGCATTGTTTCCAGATATATAATTGAAATCCGTGTGTGTGTGTGTGTGTGTGTGTGTGTGTGTGTGTGTAACTGGTATGCAATATAATTTATATATTAATCTCAGAATACCAGGCATTTATGTAAAAAGGAAATGTAGAATATCCAGGTATTATAAGAGTTCCAGTAGCTGAAATAAAGGATTAAAGAAGAAAGGGATACAAAATGAGTTTGGAGGAATAGAAATAATTGAAAGAGAAATTATTCATTATTTTTGGATTTACAAAAATTACTTTGTTGCTCCTTCTTTCCTTTATTTCCCTGACTGTACAGAACCTTTGCAGTAGAGCCTTTGTAAAATGTCTGGATATCATTCCATGAACATTGGGAAGCTTTGAAAAATAGATTCTGATCAAGGAGTTATTGTGTTCTAGAAGAAAAATCATCTTCCTCAGTTTACCGAGAGAACAAGAAGATGTAGGAAAAAAGAACAATTCAAGACTGTATATGGTGAAAAATAAAATTGCATGTAACATATTATTGAAAAGTACAAGAAAATATGATTTTTAAAAATCCTCATTTCTACTTAGATATTTTTGATTTGTATCTATGGCTTCTTTTTCTTGTATTTTTCAACTCCCTTCTTGGTGATGGAATTTAACAATTTTGTTAAAATGGATTCATATAATTTCTCACTATTGTTTTAGTTGTCATGGACTTTTGCCTCTTCCCTATGTATATCTTACCTTTTCTTTTCATATCCCTTTTAGCCTGAAAATCATTCTCTGTGACAGAAGAACATCAGAAGGAGTAAAATGGAAGGTGAGAACAACTTCTTCTAAGGTCATTCCTCAATTTTATACAATTGACTTTAAGTAGTTTTTTTCCCTATTCATTGTTTCCTCATCTTGTTGTGAATATAACTAAAGTGTGTACTTTCTGTTACCCATACATTATTTTTGCAAGCCTTGATGCATTTGGGGCCTTATCAATTCTTCACCTTTTAGTGATACAGGAAGAGGCGACTCCAATTTCTTTTCACAATACAATGGAGAGGGAAATACCTGGATCAGAGATCAAGAGAGGAGAGATTTAAGTAATTTGTAGAAAATAAAATGATAGCCGGGCACAGTGGCACACACCTGTAACCCCAGTGGCTCAAGAGGCTGAAACTGATGGATTGAAAGTTCAAAGCCAGCTTCAGCAAGTTTGTGAAGCTCTTGGGCTGGGGATGTGGCTCAAGTGGTAGCATGCTCGCCTGGCATGCGTGCAGCCCGGGTTGGATCCTCAGCACCACATACAAAAAAAAAAAAAAAAACCAAAAAACCAAAAAACAAAGATGTTGTGTCAGCCAAAAACTAAAAAATAAATATTAAAAATTCTCTCTGCCTCTCTCTCTCTCTCTCTCTCTCTCTCTCTCTCACCTCTCTCTTAAAAAAAAAAGTTTTTGAAGCTCTTGGCAACTTAGTGAAACCTCTCTCAAAATAAAAAAACAAATGGCTGGGGATGTGGCTCAGTGGTTAAGCACCCCTGGTTTTAACCTCTGGTAAAAAAGAAAAAAAAAAGAAAGAAAAATAAAATAAAATGATAATTAACTCATAGAGTTATTGTGAAAATGACTCATTTAAGTCAATACACATCAAATATTTGGAATGACACCTGGCATACAGTAAATGCACAATAAGTACTGACTATTATTTCTTGGATCATGATGATGATTGTTGTGTCAATGAGCATTCCAGCTGAAAACATATGTCCTGCTCATATTAAGTAATTTGAGTAAGGTTAATACAGAATCTACTTACAAAATTGTGAGCAAGGGATAGAGAAATGATAAAATATAGTGTAATATTCTAAGTATATTCATAGGAAGTGCTATTACTCCAAGGTCTAAAGGAGTTATAAGTAGGGAGTGATTCCTAGAATCATGAGTAGATACAGTTATTAAAGAGTGTCACTTTGCCGCAGTCTTGGCTGGGCACAGAATCACGAGCCACCGCACACCTTGTAGATTCAAACAGCAATTCTTTATTCCTGAACTCACACCGGCCTCTACACATGTTCTGGGGAAATCCAAGTTCTCCTGCCGCCCAATTCACCTACTCCACGAGGCCTTCTTCTCCAATTACTTTCTGAATCTCACGAGAACTCAACCGGAACTCAAGGATCGGGCGTGCCTGAGGCAGCAGGATACGCCCTATTCCCCCCCCCCCCCCCCCCCCCCCCGCAGGGTACACCTTAAACCTGGAACTTCCCTAAACCCAAGTCTTAAACTGGGAACGCCTTAAACCCAAATTATCCGAAACCGGGATACTTACTTCCTAAAACCTGCAGGATACACCCTAATCCTGGATCCACCCTCGTCCTTGAGCAGGGTCACCTTCCTCAAACACACATGCAATGTCACAGCGAATTTCCAAGGCAAGTCCATTTAACATGGGGTACGCTGGCAAGGAAATTTCGATGCATCATTCCTACTTGGCAATGGCCCTCAGCATCACTTAGCAGAAACTATGATATTTGGTTAAAGGAAGCAGCAAGCCTGCAATGATCTTGCAGGGTGGTAGCTTAAAGAATAAGTATGTCAACCTCTCTCCTTCCAATCACATGCTGGTATTTCTCATTGGCTAAACACTAACCAAAGCTAGAGACGAGGCACCTGTTGATGAAGTATACATAAAGTAACCTTTAGGAACACAAAGCAGAGTGAAGAAGGTTTAGGAGTGGGTCTGGAGGACAAAACAGAAGATATCAGTACAATCATGAATTTAGGTATAGAAAAAAAGTTGTGAGGCATCTATGGTGTGACCAGGTAACTTGTGGCATGCCTGGGGATTTCTGTGGGAAGATATGTGTGTTTGTACCTCAAAAATGATATCTCTATCAAGGATGCTGCCCTAATGAAAATTTCTATCTTTATACCATTTATACTTGTTTTTCCTCAGACCTGTTTCAATCACAGTATGTCATACCTCTCCTGAAAACGTTCATGTAATTTTAAGGGAACAGATATGTTACTGGTATTTAAGAGATGTCTGAGAAAGAAAGTATAAAAGAAGCTTGTTTCAGCAGTTGGTACTAAAAAAAATACCTTGAGTTTAAATAGTCGACCTTGTGAACTTGCAAGCTTGCCCACCTGCCTTCCACCACCACTATTTCTTCTGCCACTTCACTCTATAACAAAGGAATAATAATAACATTAAGAGGTAAATTGATTTCTTAGAAATCAGGAAAAGTCTGATGAGGAAAATTCCATTTGAGGTAGGCTTTTGTATTAGCCAGTTTTCTGTTAATATAATGAAATACCTGAGGTTGGGTATTTTAACTCACAGTTGTAAATGTTCAAGGACATGGCACTGGTATCAACTTCGCTCTGGTGAATGCCTCATGGCAGATGACATTACAGTGGTGAAAACCATTATTGTGGGTTTGGTTTATATCGTTGCCTCGTCCACTTTTTAAATTAATTGCTTCTTTTTAGTTATATATGACAGAATCCATTTTGACATAATTATAAAAGCATGGTATCTAGTCCATTTTTTATATTTTTATATACCTACGTATGGATTTTTAAGCACTATATGGTAAGTTCCATGTGTACATTCTTAAATTAACATCCTTAATTAATACATGTTGCACCTATTAATCTGCATCTATTCTTTTCCATTCAGATTGGAGTTACTGCCATCTAGTCAGGTTAATATATATAAATCTAGTTCATTCCTCTGATATTCACTTATGTAAATTATTCTACATTTGATTTATTTATTCTCAGTTTTCAATTACTATTTCAGAGAAGGCCATTCTTTAAAATTCCAAAATGTCTACTAGTTATATGAGAAATTCAAATTAAAATAAAATGTGATATTGCCTCATACCTGTTAAAATAGCTTTTATTAAAAAGATAGTAAGTACTCGTAAGGATATGAAGAAAAGGAAAGACTGGTACACTTGTGGTGGGAATTTAAATTAGGGTAGTCATTATGGAAAGCAGTATGGCAATTTCTCAAAAAATTAGAAATAGAACCACAATATCATCCAACAATCTCATATATTATATTATATATATGAGATTATATATATGGTATATGTGTGTGTGTGTATATATATATATATATATATATATATATATATATCCAGTATATGTGTGTTTGTATGTTGAGATAACTGAACTACCATGTTCATTTATTGTAGCATTTTTCATAATAGCTATGCATATGGAATCTAAGTGTCCACCAAAGGATGAGTAGATAAAGAAAATGTGGAATATACATACAATGATATACTGTTTAGCCATAAAAGAAGAAAATTCTGTCATTTGTGACAATATGGATGAATCTGGAGGACATTATAATAAATGAAATAAATCATGTATAGATGGTCTCATTCATGTAGAATTTAGAAAAATTGAACTCCTACAGCAGAGAGAATAGTAATTACTGGGGTCTGGTAGGCAAGTGGATCATGGTGGTTAGGGAGACGTTGGTCAAGATACAACAGTTAAATAGGAAGAATAATTCCAAGAAATCTATTATACAACATGATGACTAATAACAATCTATTGTATTCTTAAAAATGGCCAAAAGAACCAGGCCACATATAGGTAATTCCAATGACTCAGGAGGCTGAAGCAGGAGGATTTCAAGTTCAATGCCAGCCTCAGTGACTTAGTGAGACTCAGTTTCAAAATTTAAAAACAAAAAATTAAAAAAAATAGGACTTGGGATGTATCTGTGTTAAAGCTCCTTGAGTTAAATCCCCAGCACCTGTCCTTGCAAAAACAAAAAACAAAAACAGGCTATAGGAATAGATTCTCAATTTTAAGACTTAAGTGTTCCTGTCACAAAAAAATGACACAAATGTAAGACAATTTGTGATAATAAGCTTCATTCAACTATATCACAATGTATACATGTTTCAAAACATGATGTTGTATACAATGTCGATACAGTTTTTATTTGTCAAATAAATAAAAATTTAAGAAATGTGTTTTTTCCAGATATACAAATGCAAGAATATTTCTACAATAGAGATTCTTAACCTTTTTGTGCTGTGGTATTCTTTTGAGAATCTAGGAGGTGTTTACAGACTCATTATCAGGAAATTGTTTTTCAATACATAAAATACAATGCCTCAAATTACAAAGAAAACAAATTTTATGAAAATATATTATTCAAATTATTTTTTAAAACTATGATATGAAAATGTGGTGGTTTTTTTTTTTGGTACTAGGATTCAACCCAGGGGCACTTAACCACTGAGCCACATCCCTACCCCTTTTTCATATTTTTAGAGACAAGGTCTTGCTAAGTTGCTTAGGGCCTCGGTAAGTTTCTGCGATTGGGTTTAAACTCGTGATCCTCCTGCCTCAGCCTCTCACGTCACTGGGATTACAGGAATGCAGCACCATGCCTGGTGTGATTCTTTATAAAATTCATTAAATAATAAAATCTAATAGCTACTGTAATTTAAAAAATACCAATGAGTGTAAAAATATTCTCTGCACAAATAAGTAGAATTAATGTTAGTGCAAAGATATATGTACTAGTAATAAAACTGGCTTTTTGCCTACATTCCTCATGAAAATAAATGCTGTACCTCAGTTAGTGCAAACAAAGGTGTTTATTTTCCATCCAAGATCATGTATCCCCTAAAGGCTTCCAGACCTCAGGTTAAGAATATTTACTTAAAGTATGTACTCAGGAGCAGATTTGTTGGGTCACAAGATTGCACATTTTCAGCCTGAATCACTCTTCAAAGTGGCTGTACTAGTTTTTACCCCCATCAGCAGTATTTGAGAATTTGTATTGTTTCACACACTCAACAATCCTTTATATTGTTTTTCATTTTGATGGGTTAATATTTCACTGTTGTTTTAATTTGAATTTCCTTTATAACAAGTGAGCCCAAATATCTTTTCATCTGTTTACTGGCCATCTGTCTTTCTTATTGTGGTGAACTGCTTTTGTCTATCTTCTATCAGGTCATTGAAGTTTTGGGGAAGGAAAATGAAACAGTCTTTGCCCTTCTCTATAGAACTTTTCTAGCTGTACCACTTTCTGACTTAATAGAATGTTTCGATTTTTCTCATTTTGATAAAAGTCAAGGTGGGTGTGTTCAAGCAAGGTAAAATCCATAATGGTATGCTATAAATATTTCTCTGCTGCAGTGGAGGAAGGGGAGAATAGCAGCAGAAAAAAAAACAGTGGAAAAGTTGTTGAAATAAGTAACAAGGATGTAAACAAGGACAGTAGCATCATTGGTGGTAGAAAGAAGGGTGCTAATGTAAGAGAAGATTTGAATAAAGGTTATAAAGGATTTTTCTTGAGAAGGAAGATAATTATAAGCCAAAATGAAGGCCACAGAAATATCTTGGAAATAGAGGATAGTTTTGCCTTTTCAGTCTCTGTGTGTGTGTTATGTAAAATAAGCAACTAACAAATAGCAAGCTCTAATTACAAAGGTAAAGTTTTTAAAGCAGTTGTTTCTAGAGCTTAATGCAGTGTCAGTTCAATTTTTGCTTGTTGTTGAACCTGAACTTTCTAACTTACATTCAAATCTCAACTTGAGTAGTTGTAGCTGTATAACCTTGGGCAAATCATTTTTCCTCACTACATTTATAGTCACAAGACTTGCCCTTCCCCAGAATTATTGTGAGGTAATAAGGTAGCATATGTAAAGTATTTGTTGAATGGGTCAATCAAAATTGATATTCTTTCTGGATGCAGTGTTGCACACCTGTAATCCCAGCAGCTTGGGAGGCTGAGGCAGGAGGATCTCGAGTTCAAACCCAGCCTCAGCAACTTAGTGAGGTCCTAAGAAATTCAGCAAGACCCTGTATCTAATAAAATATAAAAAGGGGCTGGGGATGTGGCTTGGTGGTTAAGCACCCCTGGTAATTTACAATTTTAAAAAGTATTATTTTCTTTTTTCTATTATATTTATGTTTAAAGTAATAATTCCTGGTGATATGCATAGTAATTTTTAGTTACCTAGACTCTATGAATGATAAGAACATGCCATTAATTTCTTATGCCAGATTAAAAATTACTAGAAATTATAAGAATCCACATCAATGCTATATCCATGCACTCTTAAAATTGCTTTACATTAATTAAGTCAAGGATCTTCATTATGAACTTAAGAGATAGGTACTATTATTATTCCCACTTACAGATGGGAAAATAAACTAAGGCATAAAGGAGTTCATTAACATATCTAGCACCAAACAAATATTTGTGGTCCTGTGTCTGCATTTTAGCCACTATATTCAGAGAGGAATGACCTACCTTGTTTTATGCAATTTTTGTGTCATGCAAAGATTCAAATCAGGTTCCTTATTTCCTTCAGTTGCACAAGGAAATAGTTGGGATTTCAAGACCATTTTACTTGTTAGTTCCTTTACCTTAAAAGTTTTATAGTTGTTTTACAAATATTATTTTAATTGAAATACCATGTGGTTATATTATAAAATAAAACTTTTTATAGTGAAACATTTTAAAAAGTGGGGAAAGGTCAGTGGAGGATTGGGGGAGAGATAGATTATATCTTTAACATTTGGTTTTAAAATCAAGGAGTTTTTTCTATTATGGAAAATACCACAGTGTCTGGTCTAGAAATCTATTACCTACTTTCAATCTCAGTCAGTCTTGCCTGAAGGAAATAGCAGCAGGACTCATAAGAGTAAGTTTTCATTTGTTATTAATTTTTTCCTACAACACAGAAGCAGACTCTGGAAAGCTAATAGTTTGGACCTAGCAAGCTCACAGGCATACTGGGACTGTGACAGTGCATGCATATACTGGGAGTGTGGCCTTACAGAGCTGAAGCAGGCTTCCAAACACAGTGGCAGTAAGCCCAGAAAAGAGCCTCTTTCCTTGCCCTGTCAAAAGCTCTGGCCAACACTGAAATGGTTCTTTCTGCACTGGAGAAAGCAAAGTGAATAGTAAGCCTTTCAGACAAAGAGAAAAATATGTATGCAGCTGGTATGAAGGAGAAGAGAAATTAGGGAAGGGCAATGAGGAAGATGTCGTGGGCCTGAGACTGACACAATGGGTGTAAGGTATAGAAAAGATTGCTGTGCCATAAAAAGTGAGAAGGCAGGTCTCCCAGTGCACTGGGGGTAATGGTGGTGATGGTGTATGCTTGCTAGTGGGTTAGATTATTTTGAGGGGTGGTAGTGGTGATTACTGTTATAATCTTGAGTGGGATGGATTTTCCCTTTCAGTTATGTAGTATAACTCTTTATTTAATTCTCTTTTGAGTTCAAAGTAAAAGATATTTTTTTAAGTAACTGACATAAAGTGAAATGGAAAAAATGGCATTCATTTTGGCTAAGAGTAGAGTCTTATTTTGTTTTGTTCCTTTGCTCACTATACCTGTCCCTAACCCACTTGAATCAAATTGTGAAATATGATATATTAAGAACTTTGTAATGTTTTGAACGACCAACAATAAAAAAGAATAAATAAAAAAAATAAAAAGATTCATTGATTTTTATTAATTTTAATATCCATGTTCTTAACTATTAATGAAAATATGCTATTTAAAGGAAAGAAAGAAACCTGTCTTTAATATAGCTCTTAGTGGAAGTGATAGTGAAGGCTTTTATTTCCCTTTATGTGTATGAATGTGTCTGTTGAGTAGAAAGGAGAATGCAACTGCTGATTAAAACTGAATTATGTTCTTTGGCAAAGTTTGGTGGTTTGGTATTTGTGGAAACTTCGATTGCCTATTTTCTGGTGAGGGAAATATATGTATTATATACAGATTAATTATGCATATGTAGGAGCATTTTCAGTTGAACCATATGAAACTGCCATTTTGTTGGTTAAAAATAGTGCTGCTTATCAGCAAGTCTGTATGGTTACATAGTGTGTGTGTGTATGTGTGTGTGTATGCGCGTGCACGCGTGTGTGCATGCACATGTGTGTACATGCATGCACATGTGTGTGTATATACACATGCACATGTTTGAAGGAAAGAGAGAACAAGAGCAAGAGAGAGAAATGAGATTGAGAGGGAAATGGAGAGAGAGAGAGAGAGAGAGAGGAATGTGTGTATTTGGCATATCTATGTCCTAGTAAAAGTTACAATTTTAGGAATCTATGTATCTGTATTCAGGAAGGCTTATTGTACAACCATAAGGATGACACTAATTGTGGAGTTCATTTAGTTTTTCCATAAGCCATCTCGGAAAGATGGCTAACATTCTGTTTTTCATATGTTTCTAAGGAATGTAGTTAAATCACTTCTTACCTCTATTTCAGTGATTTTGGGGTCTGACAACCTTTACTCTCCAGATGTTTTGGTCATATGTATAAGCTGAATCCTCATAGTGCATTTTAAATCTGTTCAATCTGTTTAGAATTCTGTATTCCTTGCAGAATAAGAAAGGAAACAACTCATCATCATAAAAAGTAATAATACTAATCTGTAGATGGCAATTAATCTTATGAGTACAATGGAAAAATTAGTAGTAGATTACATAAATATGACCAAAATCCTCTCAATTCATTTGTTATAAAATCCAGTCCCTGCAGATTATTGACTGTTATTAAACTACTTTTGTTTTTCTTGGAGAATGAACTTTTAGAAAACTGTGGCTGCTGTTTTAAAATCTTGCTTTCAGAGAATATATTGAGCATTTATTACATGCTTCAAATCTAAGTTCTATATTCTGGATATTTGGAACTGATTTAACAGTCTCCATAGTGATATATTTTTGAGAAATAATCATCAAAAGCAGAGGGGGATACATAAACTTAGTGACAAGGCTTATATGGGACAATAAAGTCCTGAGGCCAATTTTCTTCTATGCATGTATATCTTTAGAAGTACTAGTAGAATTTAATGGCATTTGATTCAGAATACCATGGAATAACTATCCTGGACAATAGCCTGCCTTATCACAAATTTCCTGAGGAAAATACACACTGGAAACAATGGTAACAAATTAACACATAGGCAGAATCATTCCCCAGAACTCTAGGCAGAGAACTGTGGTAGGTAAAGCTGGATCTTATGGTTCATTTCAGAGGCCTTATGGGGCCTGTTTTCCTCTACCCTAACACAAACCTGAATCTCAGAGCCTTGTTTGAAATCTACCTGCAGTGTGACATGATTGCATAGATAAGCCTGATTAGTAAAAAAGAATAGACAGCCGACCACAATCATGTACTTATGTGTCATGGAATCTGATCAGTCAGATAAGTATTTATGGTGGTGACTGGGAGAACACAAAGGGTTTTTAGGTGCTATCTCTGTCATTCTAGAATTGTACATGCACTAAATAAGAAAGGAATTAAAACAGTACTTTAAACATAATGGAAATCAGCACATAGTCAGCTGGGGGTGCTATTTAGAAGGATAGCAGCTTGACTTAGAGAAGACAAGAACACTGGTATCAGAAATATGTGAAAGGGCAGTGTAAGGCATGCTAAGGATTTGGGTATTTAAAAACATCATGCTTCAGCAGTATAGAGCATGCTTAGAAAAGAGACTAGCTACAGGAATATTGTTGGAAAGCATTTGTGATAGTCAGATAGACTAGAATCTGTTAGAATCAAGAAAGGTAGATAAATTCTAAATATATAAATGAAGTTACTTGGTAGTAAATTGGTTGAGGGAAGGGAAGAAGTAATGGTGACTTCCAGGATTTTGACCTGAGCAACTAAGTACAAAATGGTACCGAAGAAAGAGCAAATTTCAGTGTATGGATTTAGTATCATATATTTCATTTCAGCATATACACATTGAAATATTTCTGAGACATTTGGTTAGATGGCATATGTAAATACATATATACAATAATATTGCACTTTATTAATCACATTACCATATTACAGAAACAAAAGACTTTATCTCTCTCTTCTCCCTTACCTATAAGCCTAACTTGCTTCTTCCCCACTGAAATGATCACCCAGTCCATGAACTCAGTGTGCTTCTCCACATTACACTTTTGTCTCAAATGACCCCTTTCTCCAGTCAGAATATGCATGTTATTCTGATTTGCTAATATTTTATTGTAATAGGGAATACAAATAAAAAAGTGTAGAAATTATACATGAACAGCAATTTTCGTAAATTAAACATACCTTTGTGATACATACCAGATAAAAGAAACAGAACATTATCAGCTTCTCAGAAGCCCCTATTACTTTCTTCTAGTTACTATATCCCAAGGAAAATCACTATGCTGATTTTTAGCATCAGAGATTAGAACCATTTGTTTATAAAATTTATATAAATGGAACCATATGGTATGTACTTCATTGTATCTAGTTTATTTCACTCAACTTTATGATTTTAACATTCACTGATGATGCAAAAATGCAGTAGTTTGTCATTTTTACATTACTCAATAGTTTACCACTGTGTTTCTATACCATAAGTCATTCAAGTGATGGACATTTGAGTTGTGTTCAGTTTGAGACTATTGTTAATAATGCTGTATGAAATGTTATGTACATGGTGGTGTTTTGCTACATATGCACACTCAGATATGTTGGTTATATATAAGTAGTTGAATTGCTATGTCATATGATATGTATATGACTAATTTTAGTCAACATAGGCAAATACATCTACAAAGTGGTTATACTGACCCAGTCTCTCCTGTCCCTCCCCCCAGTATAATCATGCTGTTTCTCTTAAGTTTTGGGTAATTGAATAACAAAGATGTCAGAATTATGCTCTAAATCAGAAAATACAAAGTTCAGAAATATTATTGAATAGGCAAGTAAGTAGTATTTTAGGTTCATATCTTATTAAAAAAGTCTGGAATTCAACACCAGATGTATACCTGAATATATGATTGCCCCACCTTGGCACTGAGCTTGGCCAAAGGGATACAGTCTATAGGTCCATAGACAGCCGACCATAATCATGTACTTAGGTGTCATGGAATCTGATCAGTCAGATAAGTATTTATGGTGGTGTTTTGCTACATTTGCACACAAACTGAATTCCTCAGAAATGTTTATAGCCTCGTTTAGGAAATGAAGATTGGGTAGTTGAGATTCCCAAAGATCCATACAGAGAGCACAGAGTAAAATATACCAGGGTGAAAAAAATTCAAAGCAGGCATTAATCATATTCAACTATAATCATTAAATCAAACCAAAGTGAAACAAACTAAAACTTCACATAAAATATTTGAATTTAAGAATGCTATATCTGAGAAAAAAGAAGAATATATCTGAGTTATCATTAGTGAAAATGGTAGAGTAACAACTTTCAGAATACCTTTCATACTTAAAAGCAATGTGAATTCTGGGAAAAAATGAAATGTTTTCAGCACTCTAAAAATTAACCTAAGGCTTGCAGAAATCTATGGAGCATTTATTAAAGAAAAATATTTAACTTTTAGTAAGAACAATGAGTTTTATAGCATTTTAAAGTGTTCTATTTGCATGTCCCCCTGTCAGCTGGAGCTATGGATAGTAGCCATGAAATCAAGAATGTACAATCAGTGAGACCAGCAATCTGGCAGCAACTAAAGAGAGCAGAATGGGGTGGGTACTTATTTAGCCACATTACCAGAAAATTGTTGTTATTCAAACTTCTTGTTGGCTCTCTGGAAAATCTCATGTATAAATCTGATCTTTAATTTCCCTAAGAGCTTCCCCACAGTCAATATTCTACCCCTTGGGGTATTTGTCAAAAATAATCAGAGAAAATTTTTAACATCATAGCCTCCTGAGGTGATAGATAAACATAGGGTCAAACAATAGCTTAGTTAAAAAGCTTAAAAGAAAAATGTGGGGGAATGAGATATCTGTAGGAATGTTGATGGGCCTATAGTAAAGATACAACAATTAAAAGATCAGGGAGAGAATTGAGATTTATATGAGTGAAGGTTTTGTATATTATTGATATTAGTCAAAAATAGAGTAAAAGAAATGACAGAGGAATTAAGTGGGTATGTTGCAAATATTTAAGAGAAAAGAAAGTAGTGATGGAAGAATAAAGACATAAAACATATAGAAAACAAAGAATAAAATAGCAGATATAAATCCTACCTTATTAGTAGTTACATTAAATTTGAATTGATTAAATATGCTGACCAAAAGGTAAAGATTGACAGAATAAATTTCAAAAATGTTGTTCAATTTTCTGCTTTCTATAAGATACACATTTTGGATACAAAGGCACAAATAGGTTAAAATAAAAGTATGAAAGAATACATTATGCAAACCATAATCAGAAGTAGATATATTAATATCAGACAAACAGGTCTTTTTTCTAAACATGTTTTAGGAAAAAATTATTACTAGATACAAATAACATTTTATGATGATAAAGGGTCAATTCCTCAAGATGATATAATAATGATAAATATATGTTCATCTAAAAACTGAACCCAAAATACATGAATTACAATGTGACAGATTGAATGGAGAAATAGGCAAATTAACAACATTACTATTTGACACCTCAATACCCAACTTTTATAAATGGATAGAAAAAGTAGGCAAAAATTAACAAGGAAATAGAAGACTCAAGCAACACTGTAAACCAACTAGACATAATAGACATCTATAGAAAAAGTTCATCCACCAATAACAGCATATACATTCTCCAGTGCACATGGGATATCCTTCAGCATGGACCACAAGTTAAACTATAAAATGAATCTCAATAAATTTAAAAGAATCTTATCTATTTTAAAATTGAATATATTGTATTATCAATTAATAATGTTCCACCTATTTTATGGATGGCAGTATTGAATGAGTAAATAAAATCTATCATTTTAAAAAATCGAATTAAAATCATGCAAAGTGTGTTTTATTACTGCATGGAATGAAACTAGAAGACAATAGGAGACAAAGTTTGGGGAAATTCACAAATATGTGAAAACTAAACATACTCCTAAATAACCAATGAGAGATAATTTTGCTAGACATAGTATTCTTTGTTGACAGTCCTTTCCCCCAACACTTTAAAAATGTTATTCCACTGCCTCTGCCTCCATAATTTATAATAACAACACAGGAATTGATGTTTGATCAATGATTTTTCTCTTTTAGCTTTCAAGTTTCTCTTTGTTTTTGATTTCTACTACTTTGACTATAATGTGTCCTGGTGTAGTTTCCCATAAGTTTATCCTAGTTGGAATTTTTAAGCTTCTTAGATGAGTTGATTAACATTTATCCTTAAATTTGGGATGTTTTCTGAAATTCTTCAAACAAAGAATAAATTTATTCCTCAGTATTTTATTATGTCAGCTTTTCATTGCTGTGACAAATACCTGAGAAAAACAACTTAAAGGAGAAAAGATTATTTTGGGTCACTATTTCAGAGGTTTCAGTCCATGGTTCACTGGCCCCATTAATTTGGAACTGAAGCAAGGCAGAACATCATGGCAGAAGTACATGGGAAAGGAAAGTTACTCAATCATGGTAGCTGTGAAGCAGACACAGAATGGGAAGGGGGCTGGGAGTAAGACATACCATTCCAGTGCATGCCCACGATGAACTACTTCTTCCAATGAGGGCCTAACTCTTACAGTTTCTGTAACCTCCAAATATGAATACATCATTAGATTGATCCATTGATGAGATCAAGAAAATCATGATCCAGTCACTTCTCAAGTGTCCCACCTCTGAACATCAATTGCTTCATCGAAGACTAAACCTTCAACTCACTAGCCTTTTGGGAATACTCTATATCCAAATGATTACATTCAGCCACTGGTTCCCAAAGTCTATGTCTCCTTTTAGGTCTAATAGCATTTGATTTATAGAGTTGAGTGCCCAGACATTATAGACATATCCACTCACAATCTATATCTTCATGTTGAATTGATCACTTCATCATAATATAGTGACCTTCTTTGTCTCTTCATACTTTTTTTGGTTTTAAAGTCTATTTTTTCAGATATAAATATAACCACTTCTGCTTGCTTTAGGTCTTTGCTTGGACTATAATTTTCCATCCTTGGCTTTTAATCCCTGTGAGTCTTTACTGATGAGACAGAGAAACAAATCTATTCAGCCAGTCTGTATCTTAACTGGAGAATTTAGTTTATTAACATTCACCGTTTTAATGATACATGAGTACTTGTTCTTATTTTTTTTGTTGTTTTGCTTCTGGTTCTTTCAAATATTCTTTGTTTTTTTCTTCCTTTCTTGTTAATATTTGTGTTTTAATGATTTGATGTGCTGACTATGTTTCTTTTCTATGTTTTTTGGTGTGTGTGTATCTACTCTTCTAGTGGGATTTGTGCTTTCATGTGCTTTCACGATGGTAGTTATCTTTCACTTGATAATGTAGGACTACCTAAAGCATCCCTAAAGGTTGGTCTGATGTTCACAAGTTCCAACAGTTTTTTTTTTTTTTTTTTTGTCTTGGAAGTTCTTGATTTCTGAAAGAATGTCTCACTGAGAATAGTATTTGTCATTGGAATTTATTTCCTTTCAGGACTTGAAATATGTAATTCCATTCCCTTCTGACCTGTAAGGTGTCTTTTGAGAAATCTTGTGTTAGTCTAATGGAGATACCCTTAAATGTGATTTAACACTGTTATGGTTTGAATGTGAGGTGTCACCCAAAAGCTCATTTGTAAGACAATACAAGAAGATTCAGAGAAGAAATGATTGGGTTGTGAGAGTCTTAACCCAATCAGTGAATGAATCCCTTTGTAGGGATTAACCAAGTGGTAATTAAAATGCTAGGGTATGGCAGGAGAAGGTGGGAATTGGGGGCATATATGATGTATCTGGAGTGTGGAGTCCTCTCTCTCTCTCTCTCTCTCTCTCTCTCTCTCTCTCTCTCTCTCTCCCCCTCTCCCTCCCTTCCTCCCTCCCTCCCTCCTTCCTGAACATCATGTGAGCTTGTTCCCTCTGCTACACTCTTCCACCATGATGTCTTGCCTCACTTTGAGCTCTCGGGAATAGAGCAGACCTTCTATAACTAAGAACTCTGAAACCATGAGCCCACAAATAAACTTTTCTTCCCCATACAAATGTGCTGGTTGGGTCCTTTAGTCACAGCAGCAAAATAGCTGACTAAAACAGACACTTTTTCCTTTTTTCCCCTTGAGTGGTATGTTTCAAATTACCCATGTTCAAATTCAATCATTATTTCTTCTGCTTGGTCCAGTCTATTGTTGAGGCTTTCAGCTATATTTTTAATTGACATATTGAACTCTTCATTTCCAAGATTTTTACTTGGCTCTTTCTCAAAACTTCTAACTCTTTGGTGAGTTTCATATTTGTACCTTGCATTATCTTCCTAATTTTATTTAGTTGTATTCTCTAAGATCTCTCTTATGATTTGGATATGAAATGTCCCCAAAGGTTCATGTGTTGAAAGCTTGGTCCCCAATGCAACAATGTTCAGAGGTGTGATTCTGGGAAGTGGTTGGATCATGATGGCTCTGTCTGCATCAATGGATTAACCCATTGATAATTTCATAATTTGATGGCATCATTGAGATATGGTAGGAACTAGGAGTTAGGGCCTTGCTGGAGGATCTGGGTCTTTTGGGGCTTACACTGGAAGGATATCTGTTTCTGGCCTCTTCTTTGTGCATACATGCTCCCCACCTTTCCTGCTTCCCACCTGCCGTTAGGTAAGCAGCTTTCCTCTGCCGCAACCTTTCACAGTGATATACTGCCTTATCACAGACCTAGAATCAATGGGACCATCTTACTATGGACTGAAATCTCTGAAATCATGAGCCCAAATAATATTTCCTCCTTCAACTTGCCCCCCCCATCAAATATTTTTTCACAGTGATGAAAAGCTAACACAATTTCTTTGAAACTTTTATAATCATTCTTTTAAATTATTTATCAGCTTTTTCCTGATATTGATTAATATTAGTATTCATTTCTTTTGAATCTGTTGCTAGAGAGTTGTGTTTTAGGGAGGCATTGTATTTTGTTTTTCATATTTCTTGTAGTCCTCTGTTGACATGTGTGCATATGATAGATCAGTTATCCTTACAAATTTTATGGAATGACCTTCTATGTAAGTGGCTTTGTCTAGAACATGGGTTTGGGGTGCTGATTTTTTATGCAATGTTGGCTTTGTTTTCAGTTGGGATTCATTGTATGGTTTCTCTATAGCTTCTTTTCTAGAAATTAATTATGATGGGCACATTGTATGCCATGGCAAAGTCCTAGAACCCAACTGTTTCTGTGGGTCACACAGAGTGAGGACATGAGCAATTCAGGCAGGTGTGGTACAGGTAGCAGTGGGTCTGGGGTGCTTATTGTGTGGCTATTCTTATAGTGAGGATAGTGGTACCTTTTGGGCAATAGGGAAATACCCCTCAGGACAACTGATGCTTCTGCTCTGCTACTAGCAAGGGCCTCTGGCACTAGTAGCCTCAACTTTGGCGAGGAAAGTGTTTTCCTCCAACCAGTCAGGACGTGAGTCCAGGTATTGCACAAGTATTGGGGTGGTGGGCACTGCGGTACTACCTCTCTATTGCCCAATTACAGATCTCATTACCGTGTGGTCACAAAAGATATGGGGTTAGAGTGGTGGTGGGAACTGTGTAATTGAGGTGGTAGTAGGAACTGCTGTTTCAGTGGCAGTACGTGCTTAGATGAGGGGCAGAAGCTAGAGGTGGGCATAATTTCTCTCTGTTCCCTTTAGCCATGCACATCCAGAAGCATGGCAGCTTTCGGATCTCCAGTATTTTTTCCAAATACCTTCAGATATAGTGTTTGTTTGTAAGATGGACTGCAGCTGGAGTTGGGAAAATTTCCTCTTGATCTCTTTAGCTCAGAGCTTCTTGGAATGGGGCAGCTGTTGGAGCCACAGGATTACTTAAGGTCCCCTCAGCATGCCTCTTTGGGTGGGGCAACAATGGGAACTGCAATGTTTCCTCCCAGTAATAGCCACCTGCCAGTGGTACAGGTGGGAGGGATGGTAAAATCATGTGAGCAACTCCCATCAGTCCTGGAGGTGGTACAGTTTCACACATGGCTTTCCACACCCTTAATCTCAGAGGTCAAGCACCCTGATCACCTGGTTCTCCAAGACAGTACCCTCCTTCCCCTGTGTTACACACCCATCTCCTATACTGCAGGGCACCCAGTGGGCTTGGCTCACAGTCACTATGCTTGGTTAAATTGGTTTTGCAAGGAAGCTACCCCCAAATCTCTGCAATAAAATGTCTGTGGGGTTCCAGGTATAAGAATATTCAAGGGTTTCTGATTCCTAGAGAAGCCCAAATTCAGATGATAGCTCTCTTCTCAAGATGACTTCTGGCTACTGTTCCCTGGGGGTTGGCTGGGAGATGATGCAAGATCATTTTCCAAAGCAAGGCTACTGTGGAGAGTTCAAGTTATTCAAGTAGGTTGGGTGTAGTAAGCCTGTGAGAATTTTGAAAATTTCCAGTAGCTAGGATTGCCAGCATCTAGACTGATAGAATTTTCTGGCATTCTTTCATCCTTACTCCTGTGTATTAGTTAGCTTTTTCATTGTTGTGATTAAAACACCTGACAAAACAAACTTAGAGGAGGAACATTTATCTGGGGCTAATGGTTTTTAAAGTTTCAGTTTATAGACATCTGACTCCATTGCTCTGGGCCCAAGGAAAAATAGTACATCATCATGGTGGCAGGACCCAGCAGAGGAAAGCTGGTCTGCTCAATGCTGGACCGGGAAGGGGAGAGAGGGAGAGGGAGAAGGAGAGGGAGAGGGAGAGGGAGAGGGAGAGGGAAGAGGAGAGGGTAGGGGAAGAGAAAGAGAGTGGGGGGAAGGGATCTCATGGAAGATACATCCTTCCAGGGCATGCCCCCAATGACCTAAATTCTGTAGCCAAGCCCCATCTGCCTACAGTTACCACTCAGTCATTCAAACTGGGATGGACTGATTAGGTTATAGTTCTCACAATCCAATCACCTTAACTTTGAACATTCCTGAAGTAATACAGAAGCTTTGGGGTGGGGGGGACACCTCTTGTCCAAACCATAATATTCTGTCCCTGGCCCCCAAAAGCTCATGTCCACCTCAGAATACAAAGTCCATCTTTAAGAGTGCCATAATCTTAGCATTTTCAGCATTACCCCAAAGTCCAACATTTCCTTTGAGACTGAAGGATAACACTTAGCTGTGAGCCCCTGGAAGAATCAAAAGCAAGTTACAAATATCCAATATACAGTGGCACAAAATAAACATTCCCATTCCAAAAGGGAGGAATAGCAGCATAGAAAGAAGGGATGGGGCCAAAGCAAGGCTGAAACATAACAAGACAAACAGGTCCTATAATTGCCTGTAAATTTGTGAATAGTATCTAGGACATATGGCCAATGATATGCTCTCCAAAGGCCTTGGTTAGCTCTAATGCTTTGGCCTTTCCAGTTGCTGTACACATGGGCTGACTCTCTCATGACTGACTCTCTCCACAGCCAGCAGCTTTTCTCAGCAGACAGTAGTTTTACAGATATCTCTTAATTCCTGGGGTCTGCATTCCAGCTTTGGCTTTTCGTGCATTGCCCTTTCAGGGATTCCAATCTGGTTACACTTTGTTGGGCCTCCCAGGCCTTCCTTTGAAATTTTGTTGGAAGCCTCCAGGATCCCTAAACATTAGCGTCCTGTATTCCTGCAGCACTACACAGATGATGTCAAAGTCTGCTGACAGCTTGTGCAATACCTGGGTGCCCTGGGATCACAGCTCCCGTGGCTTCTGCATGCTTGTGTGGCTCCCTATGGTAAAACAACATTTAGGCACTCCTGGGCAAGCAGGGGACCTCAGTAATCTCTTCTCAAAGCATTTTTTCTTTATCCAGGAGCCTGTCATGGGTGTGGTTTTGCAAATTCCTGAGATGTCCTCCAAGCTATCTTCTATTGTCTCCGTGCAAGTATCTCTTTAGGGACTGTAATCTTTTCAACAAGTAGACCTTCCCTGACCCCAGCTTTACAAGCACTTTTCTGGCCAAACTACAAGTTTTAAAAATCCATTATCTGTGATTTCTGTTGCAGATTTTCATAGCAAACCTGCCTAAAAGTTGTTAGCAATGTCTTTGTCACTGACCAAATGCTGTGCTGCCTTGAAATTTTCTCCATCAGATTATTTAGTCTATCACTTTTCAGTTTAAACTCACACAAAGCCTTAGAACATATGCAAAATGTGGACAAGTTCTTTGCCATAATGTGTCATAAGTGGCCTCTAATTCAGTTCCCTAGAGTCATCATTTCCCTCTGAAACCTCATGAGGACAGTTTACATTCCTGTTGCCATTCTGATCTTCTGAACCCCCACCAAAGTTACCCATTAAGCTGCACTTACACCATTCTAAAGCTTTCCATCCTGCATCTCTAAATTTTTCAAAATTCTTCACACAAACCAGCTCCAATGTCTTTTGAACCACATAGTCAGGTCAGCCACAGCAACAGCCATACTATTTGGAACCAATTTCTGTTTTAGTCGGCTTTTTCATATCTATGAAGAAAACACCTGACAAGAACAACTTAGAGGAGGAAAAGTTTATTTGGATCTCATGGTTTCAAAGGTTCATAGAGAGCCAACTCCACTGCTCTGGGACCAGGGTGAGGCAGAGTATCTTGGGGGAAGGGCCCAGCAAAGGAAAAGCTTCTCAGTTCAAGAATGAATCAGGAAGCAGAGAGGGAGGGGAAGGGGCTGCATGGAATGCCCCTAATGACCCACCTTCACCAGCCATGCCCCACCTACATACAGTTACCACCAGGTCATTCAAACTAGTATTACATTATAGCACTCTATGTAATATAGATTACATTTAACCTCTTAACATTCCTGCATCAACATAGTAACTTTTGGGGGACACCAAACCATAACACCCTGCAAAGGAAGACTTCCCTTTCCCAAGATGTAGAAACAGGGTAGCACATTCTGGGATGTTTTGTTTCTCTTTTTATGCTGTTATCTCAGGATTCTGAATCTTGCAAGTTCCAGTCACCATCTTGCTGATTCCAGTGTTTGTCTCTGGTTACTAATTTTAAATTGCAGCTAGATAACTGTTCCTTTGGCTTTTCTTTTGGAAGAGGAGGTGAGTGCTAGCCAGTTTTATTTAGCCATCTTGAACCAAATAATTACCATTTTAACAGATTTTAAGACGATAGATATTTTATTGTGGTTTTCCTTTTATTCTCTAATGATTAGTGATACTGAAAAATTTTCAAATACTAGTAGCTTATTGGTATGTCTTCTTTTGAGAAGTTTCTATTCAAGTTCTTTGCTGATTTTTTAAATCAGTTATTTTTTTTTTCAATTGAGTTGGTTGAGTTTCTTATTCATTTTGGATATCAACCCCTGACCGGATGTCTAACTAGCAAATATCTCTTCCCCATTCATATATTGTATCCTTACTCTGTTAATTGTTTCCTTTGACAGAGTTTTTTGTTTGTTTGTTTGTTTGATACAACTATCTTTGCTTTTGTTGCCTGTAATTCAGCAGTCAGAGAGAAAGAGAAAAGAAAAAGCATTGCCTAGAATAATGGTCTGTAGGGTTTTTTTTTTTTTTTCACAGAGTTCCAATAAAGGTCTGTAGTTTTTCACCTGATTTCTCTTCTAGTATTTTTACAGTTCATGTCTTAGGTTTAAATCTATAATCCATTTTGTGCTGATTTTTTATATGGTATGAGGTTCAGTTTTATTCTTCTGAATAAACTTATTTTTTCTCCATATTTTGTCTGACTATTTATTGAAGAAACACTTCTTTTTCCATTGTATGGTTTGGTACCTTTGTCAAAAATCAAGTGACTATACATACATTTTGAGGCTTTCTATTCTATTTTATTAAATAATGTTTCTATTTTATGCCATTCTGTTTTAATTGCTATAGTTTTCTGATACTGTTTGAAATCAAGGGGTATGGTAGCTCTAGCTTTGTCCTTTTTGCTCAATATTTCATTGGCAATTTGGAGTTAGGGGTTTCCAAAAGAGATTTAGGATTGTTTTGTGTTTTAGTTGTTTTTGAAAGATGTTGATCATCTTTTTATTTTTTTTAAAGGTCTCATTTTCCCCTATGAATGACCTGTTTTTTTCTTTAGGCCAATTTTTTGTGTTCTTTTTGTTTATTTTTAAAAATTAATTTAATCTAAATAACTCAAGTCATCAAAATAGAAATCAAAATAGAAAGTAATTGTTTTAGTCAGCTTTTTTACTGCTGTGACTAAAAGCCCTGACAACACAATTTTAGAGGAGGAAAAGTTTATTTAGGGGCTCACAGTTTCAGAGGTCTCAGACCATAGGTGAGGTGAGGCTGAACATCATCATGGAAGAGTGTGATGGAGGGAGTGGCTCACATGATGATCAGGAAGGAGAGAGAGAGAGAGAGAGACTGATTCCACTCACCAGATATCAAGTACGTACTCCAAAGGCAGGTCCTTTGGACTATATATTTTGGATCCACCTCCTTGAGCCACACCCTTCCTGCATTCAGTTGTCACTCAGTTAATCCCATCCAGGGACTGATTTACTAAGGCTTTTATAACTCAATCATTTCTCCTCTAAACCTTCTTGCATTGTCTCTCACATGAGCTTTTGGAGAACACCTCACATCCAAACCATAATAGTAATTGAATTTGAATTAAAATGAAAATGTGGTGTCAAAATTTGCCCAATGCAGCTAAAGCAGGGTTTAGCCAGGTATAATAGTGTACACCAGTAATAATAGCTACTTGGGAGGATCACAAGTTGCAGGCATGAGTAACATAGTGAAACATTGTCTCAAAATAAACAATAAAAAAAGGGCTGGAGAAGTAGCTTAGTGGGAGAGTGCTTGCCTAGCATGTGCAAGGCCCTAGGTTCAATCCCCATTACCACACAAAAAAATTGCTTAGACGGAAATGTGTAGTACTAAAGGGCTTTTAGAAAAGCGGAAGGGTCTCAAATCAGTGATATAACACTCTACCTCATTAAACTAAAAAAAAAATCAAAATAATTCCAAGGTAAGCAGAAAAAAGGAATTAATAAAGACAAGGCAGAAAACAATGGAATAGAAGACTGAAGCACAGTCTATAAAATCAATCATTTCTTTAGAAGATCAATAAAATTAATAAATATCTTCTCTGACTTAGGGACAAGAAAAAAAAGAAAACACATGAATATCAGGAGTGAGGATGGATATAACTAGTGAAAATATAGATTTAAAAAGATAATAAATGAATACTATGTATGTACAACTTAATTCAAGAAATTTGATAACTTTAAAGATATAGGCAAATTCCTTGAAAGGCACTTGATCTGAATTCTCACTCAAGACAAAACATATTAACAAAATTACCCTTTGTCTATTAAAGAAATTGATTTGTAGAATAGAACATTTAAAGAAAGAAAACTCTGTGCCTAAATATTTTACCTGTTGAATTGAGCCAAACATTTTTCTAACAATGGGTGAAAAACTACAAATGAATATTCTCCTAAACAAAATTTTAGCAAAACATGTTAAGATTTTGAATGGATAATATGTTGTGATGAGGTAGAATTTATCCCAGGAATGCAGGAATGGTTTTGAAAATCAAACTATGTATTTTACCATACTACCAAAATAAATATTATATATAGCCTGAGTAGATGCATAAAAAAACATTTAACAAAATTGGCTTCCATTCAGGATGAAAATTCAGTGCAACCTAAGAATGGAAATAAACTTACTCATTCATGTTAGAAGCATCTATGAAAATCCTATGGTTGTCATCATGTATAATGAAAACTAAGTCATTTATCCTAAGATCAAGAGCAAGGTAGGGATATGCACTTACTACTTCTATTTAACATTATTTTGGAAGTTTTCATCCATGTAAATAAGGCAAGAAAAGTTGAAAAGAGACAAATGTGTTGAAAAGTAAAAACCAAACTTACTTTATTCACAGACAATACTAATATTTGCTTAGAAAATCCTAATGAACATACAAAGAAGCCAATGTAACTAAAAAGTGGATTTAGCAAGATTATAGAGTACAAGTATCTACTGTATTTCTCTAAAACAATAATGTACATATAATGTACAATATATCAATTGTATATCTCTAAACAATAATAATGGTATTTTTAATTAAAACACTAATTACAGTAGCATCAAAATGATATGATCAGAGATTTATTTGAGAAATGATGTGCAGGACCTGTAGGCTGAAAATGAAAAGACACCACTGAGAGTAATTACTGAAGATCTAAATATATAAAGAAATATACTATGGTCATGATTTGGAACTCTCAATATTGTTTAGAAGACTTATCTTCCAAAATAAGTTATAGATTCAAAGCAATTTTATTCAAATACCAGTTTGGTTTTCCATAAAATTGGACATTAATTTTATAATTTATATCAAAGTACAAAAGACATAAAATACTCAAAATAATTGTGAAGAGAAACAACACTGGAGAACTTTCACTACCAGCTTTTAAACTTACTATAAAGCTATAATAACTAAGACAGTGTGGTACTGGTATCAGTATAGATGTAAAGATCAGTGGGACCAAACAGAGAGTCCAAAATTAGACAAATATATTTATGGTGAATTGATTTTCAGCCCGTGTGTAAAGGTATTTCTAGCAGAACAGGCCATCTTTTCTGCAAATGGTGCTTAACAATTAAACTGCCATATAGACACAAAAAAGAAACCACATGCCACATACAAAAATTATCTACAAATATATCTTACATCTAAATAAAATAATTATGCAAGCCTTTGTGGTCCCTTCTCAAGACCCACCCAAGGGCAATGCAGATCAAGTACTAGTTCTTCCCACATGGATTTGATTCAGTCTTGGAAAGTAGCCAGTATGCATTGAATGCCTCTAGCCTACCACTTTCCAATTCTCCTTTTTTCAAAATATTTTTTAGTTATACATGGACACAATATCTTTGTTTATTCATTTTTAGATGGTGCTGAAGATTGAGCCTAGTGTCCCACATGTGTGAGGCAAGTGGTCTGCCACTGAGCCACACCCCCTGCCCCAATTCACCTTCTTTATTCATGTTTTTTTCTAGATATTTATCCAAGGTTCCTTCCTCATACTTCTTTGAGCATAATTAAGACAGTTAATTTACATTTTTTTTGTAATGCTGAGGATTGAACCCAACACATGCTAGGCAAGAACTCTAGCACCCAGCTATATCCCCAGCCCTGACATTTGAAATAATCATTAACAACTCTGATCTTCATGTAGTGCATTACATTACTATAAAGTGTTCTTCCAGTCTAAAAATCATTTTCTAGTGAGTTTAGTTTTTTGAACTTCCCTGGGGATGGTTTGTATTTTTTCCGTTGGATGGGAAATACTTTCCTGTTTCTTTGTATGTTATGTTACTTTTTTGTTGTCAAAAATTGGGCTCTGAATGTTTTAATATTTTAATATAGTAACTCTGGAAATCAGATCATTTTCCTTCCTTACTTCTTTTGGCTTTGTGTTCCTGATTACTGAAGACTGCTGTTCTAATTCTTAAGGATTTGTCCCAGTAGTTTTTAAGGTCAGTTCTTTGTTTTGTATGGTCACTCAGCTATCTTTGATTTATTTTTTTCTGTGCTGAGGATAGAACCCAGAGCCACTTGCATGTTAGGCAAGAAGTATACCACTGGGCCACATCCACAGCCCCTGTCTGAGGTTTTGACAATGATTTCCTGGAACTCCAAGACATAAAAATAAATCCTCTCCCAGTCTTTGTGGATCATTATGGTTTCACTTTGTGTTGGAACACTCCTTTAAAATTGAATTTGATTTACAACTCTGCCTTAATCTTCACTGCATGCTGGCACTGACACTAGAAACTAACCAAATTTGAAAGCTTAGTCTTCTCAGGATTTTCTGTGAGCATGTGTCCTTTCTTGAGCCACATGCATGATTTTTCAATTTTTCCAGTGTACACAAGTGCTTTTTGAATGCTCTTTATTCTCAAAGAAACTACTTCTACAGCTTTTTCTTCCAGTCTTTAGATTATGTATTGTGTGTTTCCACCATAATCTTTTCCCCATGTGGCTGTAAGGTTTCTTACAATATCTTTGGGGAATGTCCATCAGTTTTCCCTTAGTGAGCTTAGACTTAGGAAAAATAGAGATGAATAATTTATCTTAGTCCTTCAGAGTTAAAATAGATACAGTAATTTGTGAATAAGATTTGCTATGCTGTTTCTGGAAATAAATATGAGGGTCCCATTCGATGTTCATTTGATTACTGTAAAATTTGTTTTCCAGAATTTTAATAAAGGTAGTTCTAGTAGTTTTTTGCTTACTTTTGATATTTTTTTATATAGAGAAAGCCTTTGGCAGCTGCCAACTCTGGAATTTTTCTGAAATTACTTTAGACTTATCTATTAATTATAGTTTCATTTACAGGGTAAAAAAAAAAGCAGAGCTCTATGTTACCCAAGAGCCAAAAACCAAAGATAGCTTAGGTATAAAAACTATTGTGGCAGGGGGAATGACAGGAGGACCAGGGATTGAACCCAGAGGTACTCAGCTACTGAGCTGTATCCCCAGCCCATTTTTATTTGTTTATTTTGACACGAGATCTTGTTAAGTTGCTTAGTGCCTTGCTCAATTGCTGATGTTGGCCTCAAACTTGCAATTCTCCTGCCCAAGCCTCTGGGACTACAGGTATGCACCACCATGCCCAGCTAAAAACATTTTATTCTCCTCCTCCTCTCCCTCCTCCTCCTCCTCCTCCTTCTCCTCCTCCTCCTTCTCCTCCTCCTCCTCCTCATCCTTCTCCTCCTCCTCCTCCTCATCCCCCTCCCCCTCCTCCTCCTCCTCCACCTCCTCCTCCTCCGTTCTGGGGATTGAACTCAGGGACACTCAACCACTGAGCCACATCCCCAGCCCTATTTTGTATTTTATTTAGAGACAGGGCCTCACCGAGTTACTTAGCACCTTGCCCGTTGCTGAGGCTGGCTTTGAACTCAAGATCCTCCTGCCTCAGCCTCCTGAGCCACAAGAATTACAGGCAATTGCCACCACACTGGGCTTGTTTTCTTACTCTTAATTTGAGACCAGCAAAAAGCCAAAAAATATTGTTAGAGGAGATGAGAATATGATGAAAGTATCTGAAGACAATACATATTTTCACTCATCATTGTAGAAACACCCATCAGTAAACCATAATGATTATTAGCAACGAATTTTTTTTTATGTATGGACTCTTAAAATATGGTTTAAATTATTTCAAAAAGGACTGCATTAAATCATAGGATGATAAATGGATTCTCTTGTAATTTGTGCGTAAAATTATTTAGTCATTCTGCATAAAAGATCCAGATTGTAATTTTACAACTTTAGTGCATTATTCATTTAATAGCTTGCAGTAAATAACTTATTAATACGATTATACATATTCCCATGTGTATATGCCTTTGGGCATACATTACAAGGGGATACTAATTTAAAGCTTTTAACTATAGCTTTAAAGTAGAACTAGCTTATCAGTATATTTTAAAAACCATATATATACCTTATATATTACATTAAATTTACTATTTGAATGTACTATAACATTTTTAAGTAAAAATGAAGTCCTATTCATTGTTTTGTGCATGTATATATTTGTATTTCTCTGAAATTGTAAGTAGTATTACTAATCATTTATACTAATTATTATTTTTAGCCAAAGTAATCAACTTTTCTTCAGACACAAGAGAAAACTGTGAAAATAAAATTAATGATTGTTTAGGTAGGTTTTTTCATCAATACTGACATCATGTCATTTTAATAATTTTGAGGAAAAATGAATGTCTACATATTAGCAACTAACAGTATTTGAATATTTATTAAACTACTGTCATTTTAAGATGTAATATAACAAAATTATATTTTGTGATTTGTCAGGCAGGAATTCAGGGATTATTTACTATTTGTCATAAGTTTAGGATATTGAATTTAGCTAAAGATCTGGGTAATATAATTATAAATAACACATTACATTTTTATCTATGTATATTTGTGAAATTTTCATTAAATGATTCACTTTAGAAGAATATTCATTATCATTTAATTTAGTTGAATACAATTACATATGTATATATATTTAAAGTTTTTGAACAAGTTATGAAAACAACATTCATAGGATTCATTTAATTATGACAGTTAACATTTAGCTCATAACACATTAATATTTAACTCATAAAACAAATAAAGGTGTTGTAGAAAATGTGAAGCATAATAAATGTAATATCCTAAATATTGGTCTTTAATATCCTAAATATTATGCTAATGCCATTTTCATATTGTAAACCAAAATTTTAAGACTCTACATTCCAAAATCCTTCTTCTACCTTGCTAACAAAGCATTTTTATACTGCATCTGAACTAGAATATTGCTTTATTTGTGAGTTTGTCTTTTTATTATTTTTTTATTTATATATGACAGTGGAATGCATTACAATTTGTATTACACATATAGAACACATTTTTTATATCTCTGGTTGTATACAAAATATATTTACACCAATTTGTGTCTTTAGACATGTACTTTCAATAATAATGTCCATCACATTCCACCATCATTTCTAACCCAATGCCCCCTCCCTTCTTTCCCACCCCTCTGCCCTATCTAGAGTTTGTCTATTCCTCCCATGCTCTTCTCATAGTAGTAGTAAAAAGGCTATTATGTCAACATACATTTCAGAATTCACTAAAAGAAACACATTTAATATTTTTTTTGTTAAGACTATTTGACTGTTTACCTGAACTAAATATCTTAGAGTGAATGGGAAACAACTGAATTATTTTTCGATCTGGATATCTTTAAAATTTTTCATGAGAGGGATACATTTGATGACCCTTAGTTGTTGCCTTATGTTATAGGAGTACTGAACTATGATTTTTCCTAGAAAAAATTGAATGCCTCTTCCTTTTTAAAAGAGTACTTGTGATGCACTTTGTTGAGAGCCACAGCTGAAGGGGCCCCAGCAAACTTCCAGCTGCCAGCAAACTTTCAGACTGCCAGCTGATGATTGGCTCACAGCGGCCCCAGCAACATCTAGCTGATTGGCTCCTCTGCGGTGATGCTCATTGGGGGACTTCTTTGGCTCCACCCACGCGACCCAGCCAATCGGCCTCAAGAGCAGGAGGATTGTGGGAGGTGGTGAGGCTTGTGTTTGTGTGAGAGGCTTGTGGGAAGCCAGTGGTG
The DNA here is from genome assembly GCF_964194105.1 of Spermophilus citellus. Taxonomy (NCBI): domain Eukaryota; kingdom Metazoa; phylum Chordata; class Mammalia; order Rodentia; family Sciuridae; genus Spermophilus; species Spermophilus citellus. The sequence goes on from NC_138190.1 coordinate 47,593,484, forward strand.
GCAGTTGGGCTCTGAGGGTTTTTCCTGAGGAGCTGTTTTGTTTGGCCTGTGTGGTTCTAAAAATAAAGTTCGTTTCTTTTGACAAGTGGCTCCTGAATTGTGCCCAGCCAGACTGCGGCATTTGGTGGCCCGTATGGGGACCGAACCTGCGACCTTGGCGTTATCAGCACCAAGCTCTTTCAACTACACCTTGTCCCTGTGGATTGTATGGGATTCCTGTTATATGAGTAATGCCAAATGTTGAGCAAAATTGTTTAAAAGAGGTAGAAGTATAACCAGGGGCATTATCTGTTTTTAACTGTTTTGGAACGCCTACAGTGGCAAAATTTTGTAAGCAATGAGCTATATAACATCTTTAGTTTTTTCTCCGGCATGAAGAGAGCCCATCAAAAATCCAGAAGAAGTATCAACTGTAACATGCAAATATTTTAATTTTCCAAATTCTGGCAAGTGTGTGATGTCCATCTGCCAAATATGGTTAGGTATCAGTCCTCTAGGATTGACTCCAAGATTAACTTGTGGTAAAAAGGTCACACAATTTTGACATTGTTTTATTATTTGTCTAGCTTGTTCCTTAGTTATTTTAAAATGCGTTTGTAAAGTATTAGCATTGACATGGAACTTTTACTGAAAATTTGTAGCTTCTTGTAGTGTAGAGAAAATATGTATGTCATCTGTAGTTTTATCTGCTAAATCATTGCCCAAACTAAGGGCTCCAGGCAATCCTGTATGTGCCCTGATATGTCCTATAAAGAATGGATCTTTTCTGTCCCAGATTAGACTTTGTATAGTGTCAGAAAAATGAGAGTGGCTTCAATTGAGGAATCCCCGATTGAGCAGGTCCCATAATAACCATTTCATTATTAATGGCTCTTAAATCTTGCAATAATCTCCATTTACCAGATTTCTTTTTGATAACAAAAATGGGAGTATTATGGGGAGATACAGAAGGTTGTATATGTCCTTCCGCTAATTGTTGTTTGACCAGATCATGGGCTGCTTGTATCTTTTCTTTAGTCAGGGGCCACTGAGGAACCCATACTGGTCTTTCTGATTTCTAAGTAATTTTTATTGTCTCAGTGGCCGTTTCTGAAAATCCAACCCATGTCTGTCTGTTCCTTGATCTATTTGTATTGGTGCTGCTATACCTTGTTCTTGTTTTTCTAATCTTTTTCCTTTCCTAAAATCTTGTCTAGTCATAATAGTGGGTGCATTTTGATTGATGTTATTTGTTAATGTCAAACCTAATTGATCTAGGACATCTCGTCCCCATAAATTTACGGGAAGATGATCCAATACATATGGCTGTATAGTTCCTTCACATCCTTCAGGATCCTTCCAATCTAGTACCATTGCACTTCTATGGGGATTAGTCGCCACTCCTAGGCCTCGAAGCGTTTGAGTGGCTTGTTGTAATGGCCAATGTTTTGGCCATTCTTTTTTTATTTCTTTTTTTTTTATTGGTTGTTCACAACATTACAAAGCTCTTGACATATCATATTTCATACATTAGATTGAAGTGGGTTATGAACCCCCAATTTTACCCCAAATGCAGATGGCAGAAGCACATCGGTTACACATCCACAATTTTACATAATGCCCTATTAGTAATTGTTGTATTCTGCTACCTTTCCTATCCCCTACTATCCCCCCTCCCCTCCCCTCCCAACTTCTCTCTCTACCCCATCTACTGTAATTCATTTCTCTCTTTGTTTATTTTCCCATTCCCCTCACAACCTCTTATATGTAATTTTGTATAGCAATGAGGGTCTCCCTTCATTTCCATGCAATTTCCCTTTTCTCTCCCTTTCCCTCCCATCTCATGTCTCTGTTTAATGTTAATCTTTTCTTCCTACTCTTCCTCCCTGCTCTGTTCATAGTTGCTCTCATTATATCAAAGAAGACATTTGGTATTTGTTTTTTAGGGATTGGCTAGCTTCACTAAGCATAATCTGCTCTAGTGCCATCCATTTCCCTGCAAATTCTATGATTTTGTCATTTTTTATTGCTGCATAGTACTCCATTGTGTATAGATGCCACATTTTTTTATCCATTCATCTATTGAAGGGCATCTGGGTTGGTTCCACAGTCTAGCTATTGTGAATTGTGCTGCTATGAACATCGATGTGGCAGTATCCCTGTAGCATGCTCTTTTAAGGTCTTCAGGGAATAGTCCGAGAAGGGCAATAGCAGGGTCAAATGGTGGTTCCATTCCCAGCTTTCCCAGGAATCTCCAAACTGCTTTCCAAATTGGGTTTTGGCCATTCTTGACGAGAGATGATGCTAAGGTCTGCACCTGTATCCAGTAGCCCATGGATACAGAAGATGATTTGGCTCAAATCCATAACAACTGATATCCAAAACTCCAGTTTGGCTATCCTTACATCTGCGACAGAACCAGGATGCTTTGTTCAATATCTATTTTATTATTGCCCTTTCCCACATCATGAAGTTCTATTTTGTTTTTTGAGCTCATACAGACCTAGGTTAATGTTTTGCTGATCAGTTCTATTTTTTGACTATAGAGTTTTTAAACATTGCAATGGAGATTTCACCTGTAAAAAATTATAAGGCCTTTACTATTATGTTATATGTTGTATGTATTATATTATGTGTGCACACTTGTATTTTGTGTTATATGTTTGAATGTACGTATGTCCATATATCATATATGATGAGCGCTCATGAAAAAAATTGATCCAAATATGTTTTTTTTTAATTCACGTGATTTAAATGGTTTAATTTAAATTGGGTAAACAACTGTTGAGGATTGTTTTAATATGTGAACAAAAAAGGAGGTTAACAGATCTGTTTGTTTACTTTCACCTTTCCTTTTCATTATATGTAATAATTCTCTTCAAGATAATGTAAATTGTTAAGAAAATTGTTTTCTTTTAGTGCCTTCTGGAATGTTACATAATTTTTTCTTTAGCCATTATTGCCAGAATTCCTATCTTCATCCCAGTGCCAGTGAAGACAAAGACAAAACCAATCTACAGCTTCTGCAATAGCCATCACTGAACTGCTTGCAGAACTTGCCTGGACTATGTATCACTTGTATGCATTGTAAATTCACCTGTATGCCTTGTGAACTATCTGTTGGTGCAGTGACTTGTGGTAGTGTTGGGGTATTTTTGCTGATGATGTCATCGGTGGTACAATTTTTCCAAAAGGAGCCGTCAATTGGCTTGGTGTATCTTCCTCCCTTCTGCTTGTCATGATCATTCAGCTAAAATTTGGGGGCCAACAGAGGTTAGGCAAAGAACCTCACCCCCCTGCTGGTACAAAGACCTCTCCACAGGTGTGGCTTTATACTGGACTGGTAGTCAGTGATGGGTAAGATCCAATTGCAGTGGTACCAACCTAAGACAGGAGGCTGACACCTTGAGGTCAGCTCATCTGATAACGGGTAAGAACCATATGTATTATTGGACAACCTAAGGCAGGCATGGTCCCTAAGCCACATGCTTGTTGTTTAAACAGAGGGGGAGATGTTGAGAGCCACAGTTGAAGGGGCCCCAGCAAACTTCCAGCTGCCAGCAAACTTTCAGACTGCCAGCTGATGATTGGCTCACAGTGGCCCCAGCAACATCTAGCTGATTGGCTCCTCTGTGGTGATGCTCATTGGGCTGTTTCCCTGCCCTTTCAGACTTCCAGCTGATGATTGGCTCGCAGCGGCCCCAGCAACATCTAGCTGATTGGCTCCTCTGCGGTGATGCTCATTGGGGGACTTCTTTGGCTCCGCCCACGTGACCCAGCCAATCGGCCTCAAGAGCAGGAGGATTGTGGGAGGTGGTGAGGCGTGTGTGAGGGTGAGAGGCTTGTGGGAAGCCGGTGGTGGCAGTTGAGCTCTGAGGGTTTTTCCTGAGGAGCTGTTTTGTTTGGCCTGTGTGGTTCTAAAAATAAAGTTCGTTTCTTTTGACAAGTGGCTCCTGAATTGTGCCCAGCCAGACTGCGGCAACACTTTAGCTGGAATTTTTGTTTTTTTGAGGTGTGACAACAAAACTAGCATAAATATCTTTTGCTCTCTTCATAGTTTCATTCTTACTATAGATCATTCTTAAGATGATGTTTTCCTTTATTATTAATAACTTTCACCTTTTTAAATTAAAAGAAGCACTTTAACTCCTCTCTTTGATATATCTGAATTGCCAGCATTACTATTTTTGCCCTTTGGAGCCATTATTATGTTAAATAACAGTTACTCAGATATAAGCACTTCAATGCCATTTTAGATGATCTGATAACCAAGAGGGCTAAAAAGTGACTAACAAGTTGTTAGCATATATATTGTGGGACACTGGACAAAAAAAAAGGTGATTCATGCCCTAGGTAGGATAGAGCAGGTTGTTGCAAGATTTCATTATGCTACTTAGAACAGTATGTCATTTAAAACTTGTGAAATGCTTATTTCTACAATTTTCCATTTAATGTTTCTGGGCTACAGTTGACCACAGGTAACTGCAACCATGGAAAGTGATGTCACAGCAGAGGAGCAGTGTATATAAAAAAAGAATGGCATAGAGCCAATGTCGACATAACTTGAGCTCTTGATATTTCTAATCAAACCATGTACTGCAAGGATGATGGAATGTGATAGACATCATTATCCAAAATACATGTATAAAGACACAAATTGGTGTCAACATACTTTATATACAACCAGAGATATGAAAAATTGTGCTGTATACATGTAGTAAGAATTATAATACATTTCACTGTCATTTATTTTCTTTAAAAAAATCAATTAAAATTTTTAAACATATTACAAAAAAAAATGAGAGTTTTCCTAATCTTCAAAGTATGAGTCAAAAGTAAGAAGGTCTTCTACATTAAATGAAATGATCTCTCTTTAAAACAGTTTCCTCATGGATCTTTCTTTGGTTTTTGTCATGTTACCTCTCAAATTAATAATCTTGTTTATATTAAAAGTTTGCAAAGTAGCCATTGGAATTTCAAATTCTCCCTAGTGAACTTTTGCCAATTAGAATGATAATTATAAAATTGAGAATTATATTTGTAAGAATACATGAAGGATACAAATGTTTAACCTAGAAGAGGCACAGCTTTAGATTGAGAAGGTCCTTTGAGAATTTTATTTAAGTATGCTGTTTATATAGCTTCCTATATCCTGTATTTGGCCAATAGCCAATCAGTACCAATTAAGGACTGGACAAAACCTGATGACTCTACAGTAAATGAAAGTATACAAAGCATCTGGGCATGGTGGTTCATGTCTTTACTCAGGAAGCTGAGGCAGGAGGATTGCAAGTTCAAAAGCAGCCTGGGCAAATTGGCAAGACCTTATCTCAAAATAAAAAAATAAAAAGGGCTGCAGGTGTAACTCAGTGGTAGAGTGCCCCTGGGTTCAATTTACAGATACTATAAATAAAGAAAAAGAAGTATGCAATGGTGATTTCAGAGATAAATCTTTAGGAAGAAATCTTTATAAGGTTTTAAAATGATGACTCTAGACAAATTTTATTCAAAGAATGCTGGTCTTAGGAGATCTTTTGAATTAATTAACCCCATAGAACAGCTTGAGAATGAGCTTATGTGGCTTTCCCCCTACCACTCTGTAGAGGCATTTCTTCCTATGGATAAACAGCACTTGAATCACTATATATAAAACCAGGGGGACACACACACATTATAAAGTATTAACTTACCTGATTGTGGAAGTTGAGAAGTTTCCAAGTCTGCTACTTGCTAACTGGAGACCAGGAATGCCAGTGTTTGTAGTTCAAAGACCCAAGAAAAAGAGAGCTGATAGTATAGACTACAGACAAGTTTGAGTCTGAAGGTCTATTTACTTCATGGCTAAAGGTATTGAATATGTTTTCATATATTTTTAAGCCATTTGTACTTCTTCTTTTGGGATGTGTCCATTCAGTTTATTTGCACTTTTATTCATTGTGTATTTGTAGTAGGATTAAACCCAGGGTACTCAATCACTGAGATACATCTTCAGCCCTTTTTATTTTTATAGTTTTTTTTATTGTTGGTTGTTCAAAACATTACATAGTTCATGACATATCATATTTCACATTTTGATTCGAGTGGGTTATGAACTCCCATTTTTACCCCGTATACAGATTGCAGAATCACATCAGTTACACTTCCATTGATTTACATATTGCCATACTAGTGTCTGTTGTATTCTGCTGCCTTTCCTATCCTCTACTATCCCCCCTCCCCTCCCCTCCCCTCTTCTCTCTCTACCCCCTCTACTGTAATTCATTTCTTCCCCTTGTATTATTTTTCCCTTTCACCTCACTTCCTCTTGTATGTAATTTTGTATAACCATGAGGGTCTCCTTCCATTTCCATGCAATTTCCCTTCCCTCTCGCTTTCCCTCCCACCTCTCATCCCTGTTTAATATTAATCTTCTTCTCATGCTCTTTGTCCTTACTCTGTTCTTAGTTACTCTCCTTATATCAAAGAAGACATTTGGCATTTGTTTTTTAGGGATTGGCTGGCTTCACTTAGCATAATCTGCTCTAATGTCATCCATTTCCCTCCAAATTCTATGATTTTATCATTTTTTAATGCAGAGTAATACTCCATTGTGTATAGATGCCACATTTTTTTTATCCATTCATCTATTGAAGGGCATCTAGGTTGGTTCCACAGTCTTGCTATTGTGAATTGTGCTGCTATGAACATTGATGTAGCAGTGTCCCTGTAGCATGCTCTTTATAGGTCTTTAGGGAATAGACCCAGAAGGGGAATAGCTGGGTCAAATGGTGGTTCCATTCCCAGCTTTCCAAGAAATCTCCATACTGCTTTCCAAATTGGCTGCACCAATTTGCAGTCCCACCAACAATGAGCAAGTGTACCCTTTTCCCCACATCCTCGCCAGCACTTGTTGTTGTTTGACTTCCTAATGGCTGCCAATCTTACTGGAGTGAGATGATATCTTAGGGTGGTTTTGATTTGCATTTCTCTGACTGCTAGCGATGCTGAGCATTTTTTCATGTGCTTGTTGATTGATAGTATGTCCTCCTCTGAGAAGTGTCTGTTCAGGTCCTTGGCCCATTTGTTGATTGGGTTATTTGTTATCTTATTGTCTAATTTTTTGAGTTCTTTGTATACTCTGGATATTAGGGCTCTATCTGATAATCAGAAATTATTTTGAAACCTTATACTCCAATAAAATAGAAGATAGTGAAGGCATCGATAAATTTCTTAAGTCATATGATCTGCCCAGATTGAGTCAGGAGGTTATAGACAACCTAAACAGACCAATATCAATTGAAGAAATAGAAGAAACTATCAAAAGACTACCAACTAAGAAAAGCCCAGGACTGGATGGGTATACAGCAGAGTTTTACAAAACCTTTAAAGAGGAACTAATACCAATACTTTTCAAGCTATTTCAGGAAATAGAAAAAGAGGGAGAACTTCCAAATTCATTCTACGAGGCCAGCATCACCCTGATTCCTAAACCAGACAAAGACACTTCAAAGAAAGAAAACTACAGACCAATATCTCTAATGAACCTAGATGCAAAAATCCTCAATAAAATTCTGGTGAATCGGATTCAAAAACATATCAAAAAAATGTGCATCATGATCAAGTAGGATTCATCCCTGGGATGCAAGGCTGGTTCAATATACGGAAATCAATAAATGTTATTCACCACATCAATAGACTTAAAATTAAGAACCATATGATCATCTCAATAGATGCAGAAAAAGCATTTGACAAAGTACAGCATCCCTTTATGTTCAAAACTCTAGAAAAACTAGGGATAACAGGAACATACCTCAACATTGTAAAATCAATCTATGCTAAGCCTCAGGCTAGCATCATTCTGAATGGAGAAAAATTGAAGGCATTCCCTCTAAAATCTGGAACAAGACAGGGATGCCCTCTCTCACCACTTCTGTTCAACATAGTTCTTGAAACACTGGCCAGAGCAATTAGACAGACGAAAGAAATTAAAGGCATAAAAATAGGAAAAGAAGAACTTAAATTATTACTATTTGCAGATGACATAATTCTATACCTAGCAGACCCAAAAGGTTCTACAAAGAAACTATTAGAGCTAATAAATGAATTTAGCAAAGTGGCAGGATATAAAATAAACACACATAAATCAAAGGCATTTCTGTATATCAGGGACAAATCCTCTGAAATGGAAATGAGGAAAAACACTCCATTCACAATATCCTCAAAAAAAATAAAATACTTGGGAATCAACCTAACAAAAGAGGTGAAAGACTTATACAATGAAAACTACAGAACCCTAAAGAGAGAAATAGAAGAAGATCTTAGAAGATGGAAAAATATGCCCTGTTCATGGATAGGCAGAACTAACATCATCAAAATGGCGATATTACCAAAAGTTCTCTATAGGTTTAATGCAATGCCAATCAAAATCCCAATGGCATTTCTTGTAGAAATAGATAAAGCAATCATGAAATTCATATGGAAAAACAAAAGACCCAGAATAGCAAAAACAATGCTAAGCAGGAAGTGTGAATCAGGCGGTATAGCAATACCAGACTTCAAACTATACTACAGAGCAATAGTAACAAAAACAGCATGGTACTGGTACCAAAACAGGCTGGTGGACCAATGGTACAGAATAGAGGACACAGAAACCAATCCACAAAACTACAACTATCTTATATTTGATAAAGGGGCTAAAAGCATGCAATGGAGGAAGGATAGCATCTTCAACAAATGGTGCTCGGAACACTGGAAATCCATATGCATCAAAATGAAACTGAATCCCTTTCTCTCGCCATGCACAAAAGTTAAGTCAAAATGGATCAAGGAGCTTGATATCAAATCAGAGACACGGCGTCTGATAGAAGAAAAAGTTGGCTACGATCTACATACTGTGGGGTTGTGCCCCAAATTCCTCAATAGGACACCCATAGCACAAGAGTTAATTACTAGAATCAACAAATGGGACTTACTCAAACTAAAAAGTTTATTCTCAGCAAAAGAAACAATAAGAGAGGTAAATAGGGAGCCTACGTCCTGGGAACAAATCTTTACTCCTCACACTTCAGATAGAGCCCTAATATCCAGATTATTTTTATAGTTTGATATAGGGTCTCACTAAGTTGCTTAGGGCCTTGCTAAATTGCTAAGCCTGTTCTCAAACTTGCAATTATCCTGTTTTAACCTCCTGAGTCACTGGAATTACAGGTGTGCACCACCATGCCCAGCTCAGATTATTCGTTTTTAATGTTTAGTTTTTTGAGTTCTTTATGTTATATATTGTATATTCTTATGTTAGAGGAGTAGCCAGCAAAGATTTTGTCACGTTCTGTTGGTTGTATTTTCACTCCTGTTTCATTTTCTGTGCAGAGATTTTTTTTAATTTGATGTCATTCCGGTTATTGATTCTTTCTCATATTCCCTCAGCTATAGGTTTTTTTTAAAAGGAAGTCTATGCCAGGACCTATATGTTACAATGTCTCCCCTGTTTTTCTTCCAGGAATTGCAAAGTTTCAGGTCTTATAATTAGATCTCTGATTGTTTTTTAAAAAATATTTATTTTTTAAAAGTAGTTGGACACAATACATTTATTTTGTTTATTTATTTTTATGTGGTGCTGAGGATCGAATCCAGGGTCTCACACACGCTAGTCAAGTGCTCTACTACTGAGCCACAATCCCAGCCCCGATCTCTGATTCATTTTAAGTTGACTTTTGCACAGAGTAAGAAATAGGGATGTAGTCTCATTTTTCTACATATCCAATTTTGCCATTACTGTTAAAGAGGTTTTCGTTTCTCCAGTGTATGGTTTTGGCATCTTTGTCAAGGATCAGATGATTGTAGCTGTGTGATTTGTTTCTGTATATTCTATTCTGTTCCGCTGGTCCATTTGTTTTTGTGCCAGTACCATGCTGTTTTTGTCATATGAATCTGTAGTTAATTTTAAATGGGGTACTGTGATATCTCAAACATTTTTCTTTTTAGTCAGGATTTATATGGCTATTCTGGGTCTTTTATTCCTCCATATGCATTTTAGGATTAATTTTTCTATGTCTGTGAAGAATATAATTGACATTTTGATGGTGATTGCATCGAATATCTCTGTTGTTTTTGGTAAAATGACCATTTTAACAATAATAATTTTGCCTATCCATGAACATGGGAAGTCTTTGATTTCATTATTTGGAGTTCTATAATTTTCATTATAGAGGCCTTTCACCTCTTTGGTTAGTCTTATTCCTAAGTATTTTATTTTATTTTTGAAGCTCTTATGATAGGATTGTTTTCATCATTTCATAGCAAATTTATTTGTGTATAAAGAAGGTATTAAATTTTGTACATTGATTTTTATATCCTGGTATTTTGCTCAATTTATCAGCACTGAAAGTTTTCTGATGAAATTTTCATGGTCTTCAAAATATAGAATCTTTTCATCTGCAGAGAGGGATAATTTAGTTTCTTCCTTTACTATTTGTGTCCCCTTTTTTACCTTCTCTTGCCTAATTGTTCTATCTAAATTTATAAGTACTATATTGGATAAGAATGTGTAGAATGGACATACTTGTTTATTTCCTGATTTTAGTGGAAATGCTTTCAGTTTTTGCTTTGGTTATATCATGCATCCACTTCAAGATGTTTTCCTTATATCCACAATTTCTTCAGGTTTTATCATGAAAGGATGTTGAACTCGCATGAGTGGCTGAAAAGAAAATGCATTCTGTTGTTTTTTTCTTTTTAGTCAGGATTTATATGGCTATTCTGGGTCTTTTATTCCTCCATATGCATTTTAGGATTAATTTTTCTATGTCTGTGAAGATGTTTGCTAAGTCCAATTGATCTATTGTAAGGTTTAAATCTGATGTGTCTTTGTTGATTTTCTGTCTAGATGGCTTATTAGTGAAAGAAGTAGATTGAAATCCCCCACTATTATTTTATAGTGTTAGTCAGTCCTTTCATATCTAATAATATTTGTCTTATGAAAGTGGATGCCCCAACATTTACAGCATAAGTATTTCTAATTGGTATAACTTTTGGTTGGATTCTTCCATTTAACAATATGTAATGGCTTTCTTTGCCTCTTCTAATTTTGACTTAGAGTCTGCTTTGTCTCATATACGAGTGGAGTCTCCTGCTTGCTTTTGGTTTATACGTGTATGGAATATAATTTTCCATTCTTTCACTTTCAGTCTAATATTGTTCTTGCCTATGAGGATCATTTTTTGGAGACAACATAAAATAAGGTCTTGTTTTAAATCCAGTCTGCTAGTCTCTCTTTTAATTAGAGTATTAATATCATTTATATTCATCATTATTATCAAGAGATTTGTGTTACTTACTGTCATATTGTTTCATATTTGATTTTATCCCAATTTTCATTTAGTTATTTATTTCCCTAATGTTATTTATACTTATCCATGCTCTCTTGTTTAGTTTTATCTTCTTCTTCTCTGTGAAGAATTCCTTTAAGTATCCTTTCCTATGCCATTTTAGTGGTCATGAATTCCTTTACTTTATGCTCATCTTGGAAGGTTTTTTTTTTTGTTTCTGTTTTGATTTTGAAGGATTGCATTGCTGAACACAATAACCTAGGTTACCAGTTGTTATTTTTCATATCCACAATTTCATGTCCTCCTTGTCTTTAAAATATCTGCTGAGAAATCTGCTTTTTTCTTGATGGATTTGCCTCTCTAATTGATTTAGTTCTTTTCTTTTACAGGTTTAAAAACATCTTTTCTTTGTTCTGAATTTTTGGCATTTTAACTATAATATTTTATGGATAACTTCTTTTCTGGTCCTGTCTATTGAGAGTTAAAAAATGTGTCCTGTACTTGTATATCCATGTTTTCCCCAAGGTTACAGAAATTTTCTGCTATTGTTTGGTGAATATGTCTTCAGTGTTCTTAGTATGAATCTCCTTTCCTTATTCAAGGCCTATTATTCTTAAGTTTGTGCTTTTAATGTTGTCATGATGGTCTTGTATATTCTTCCAATAGAGTCTTATCGTTTTTTAACTGTCTGAGTGTTCTAATTCCTGTACCTTATCTTCTAGTGTGTATATTCTTTCCTCTGCTTGATCTGATCTCATATTGAGACTCTCTATACAGAGTTTCTCATTTCCAAGTTTTCTTTCTGATTCCTTTTATAGTCTCTATATCTTTATTGAAATACTTTTTCATATCTTGCATTTTCTCTCTCACTTTATTCTTCAGACCTTCTTTTAATTCATTGATCATTGTAACCATCAATTTTTTGAATTTTTTGTTTGCCCTTTCTTCTACTTCAATACAAGTGGAATTTATTTGTTGGGAAGTGTGTTTGTTTGTTTTACCTTTTGGAAGCATCTAGCATACTTGTTTTCTCATGTTATCTTTGTTTCTATGTTGATATGTGTTTTTTCTCAGGATGGATATATCTAACAATGTTATGTAAGAGTCTTTTAGTGAGCTTGTTTCTCTTTATGGTGGATCCTAGCCCATCATGGTTTATCTTAACCTCAAAGCATCTATTCAATGTGTTAAAAATGCTATTTTCAATCCCAGCTCTGCTTTGAGATGAGAGACTAACCATCAGTAACAACAGCAACTTGAAAGGAAATCATATATATTCAATAAAAACTTATTGAAGATTATTCAAACAGAAGGGAGAGTGAGTATATAGAATAGTTTGAAAAAATCAGGACATAGAGAATATAAAGTTAATATCAAACATAGAAAATAGAGTGAATTTGAAGGAAAGAAGAGAGAAAGAAAGAAAAAGAAATAGTGGGGGAGGAAGTCAGATAAAAGAAAAACAAGAGAAAGAAAAAAACAGAGAACACAAATGACAGAAAAAGATAAGAAATATAATTAACAAATTTATAAATACTTAAAATTATATAAAAGTATGAAATAACAAGTAGTGACAGGAATCCAAACAAGCCAACATAGAAGGCAGTACAAGTGAAGTAAAGTCATATATGAAAAAGACTAAAACTTCACCTTGCCTAGATGTTTGACATATAGATACTTCTTTCAAGTACTTCAAGTTTTAAAATCAGTCAGGTATCAGAGATGTGGCCAATGTCCAAGCCTTGAATATGTATCTTCTGACTGGTTTTGGTGGTGGAGGCAACTTCCGAAATACTGGGTACAGCATTGAGGTGGAGGGTTGTGTATTTGGATTTTCCAAAGTCTAGGTGAGTCTCTTGTTTAAAAAATCTGTGTGGAGCTGTTACTGCAACTTAGTCATTCAAACTTTGTCCATTCTCTCTTCATCTGGCTCTGGGTATCCTTATCAGGGCCTGTGAGATTTTGTGTTACCTGGGGATTGTGTGAATTCCAGCCCAGTTGCTGGATCCCTTTCTGGCACCGTCTGTAGTTTTATGTGCTCTTGGGGTTTTCTTCCTATATGGGGAGAAGCAATGCAGGCTGGTGTTAATCACAACATGTCACCCTACCCTCCTTTTCAGGTATAGAGCTAAGTGACTCTGGAGATTTCATGACTGGCCTGAAAAAACCTGTGGGTCTCCTAGCTTTACAGATGGGATGGTGCTGGGATATCCTGTCATGGTTTAGATGTGAGGTGTCTCCCAAAAGCTCACATGTGAGACAATGCAAGAAAGTTCAGTGGAGAAATGATTGGTTTGTGAGAGTCTTAACCCAATCAATGAATTAATTCCCTGATAGGGATTAACTGAGTGGTAACTGAAGTGGTAGGGTGTGGCTGGAGGAGATGGGGATTGGGGTGTGGCTTTGGGTATATATTTGTATCTGACAAGTGGAGTCTCTCTCTCTTTCTGCTTTTTGATTACATTGTGAGCTGCTTTCCTCTGTTACATTCTTCCACCATGATGTTCAGCCTCACCTCAAGCCCTGAGGAATGGAGCTAGCCTTCTGTGGACTAAGACCTCTAAAACCATGAGCCTTCAAATAAACTTTTTTCCCTAAAATTGTTCTGGTCAGATTTTTTAGTCACAGCAGCAAAAAAGCTGACTAAAACACATCCCTGACCAGTGAACCTGGACTTTCTCTGGCATGGGTAGAATACTTCAACAGGGAAATTTTAGTATGCAGATAGAAACACTGTGTACATAGACATTGGAGTCTTTCTATTTGTGTTCCCTCTGCCAGACGTCATGTTTAACAGGATTTAGGCTTGCAGGAACTTCACTGGTACAGGTGGGAGTTTTCCATGCCCTCAAGGTTTTCTTGATGCTCAGGGAAAAGCACCATATGCTGGGGTTGATCACAAAGACTTTACCCTCCCCTCCTCTGGTGAGGACCTAGGTGGCTTCAAAAATTCCAGAACTAACCTGGGAACCCGTGGATTCCCTAATATTGCAGAGAAGCTGGTGCCATTATGTCCACTTCCCAGCAGACCGAACCTTCTTTGGTATTGGCAGTGTACTTTGTGTGCCCCCAGGAAGCTTCCATGTATGAGGGAAGATGCCAGGGTACCCAAGCAGTGCAGTGGGTTCTGCTACATTCTCTCTGCTGACCAATTTTTGTTTGTTTGTTTTAGGCTTACAGTGATTTCAGTATATAAACTATTCAGATGGCTTGCTACCTATAGGTCAGTCATGAAGGTAGATGAAGGTAGATGAAGATACAGGAGATTATATTTCCCTAAGGTTCAGGCTTAAGAAACAAGGCTCAGCCCCAACAAGATGGCTTCCTTCCACAGTTCTCTGCTTATACTTGGAGAAAAATGGAGTAATTATCACACTGCCCACTATGCAGTTCTGGTTTCAGCTAAATTCAGACTGACTTTTCACTCTGACACTGTTTTTGTCATAATTTTGTTAGATATGATTTTCTTTCTCTCCCTTTGTGTGATCACCCCCTCCAACCTTCCCTGAAGCTGGCCATGGATACAGCTTCATACCTGATTAAAATTTTCTCACTCTCTTTTCCAATAACTATAGTCTGATTTTTTCCAAGTCTCTGACTGTTCCAAATTGAGTCTCAGTACATTCCCTCAATCACCCACCTCATGAGTAGTTATTCTCTGGTTATTTTGTTTCCTAACTTCAGAGGAGCAGGGACATAAAGCCTGCTTCTATGCAGACATTTTCTGAATCTTCCAGAGTGCTTCATCCCTAGGGACTTTATTATTCCTTTAAAAATGCAATGCTGAAGGACTTGAAAAATTTCTGAGCTCATTTTATTATGAATATACCTCCCAGTCATGCACAAGATGTCAATTTGAGTATAGAAACACAAGGAGTCTCTGATGTGTACACTATTTGAGTCTAGGATTCTGGCTTAAGATAGTGAAGTTTATCTGAATCTCAATGAGTCCTTCACATTTTGGAGGGTGATTTATTATCAAAACCAACTGGGAAAACATCTGTGGTTCAAACAATTTAATTCATTACTCATTGCAACAGGGAAAACAGATACCATAGGGAACCAATGGCATCTCAGGAAGACAGCATGAGAGGACCCTTCTAGGATTTGGGCTTTTGTGAGTTGATTTTTGGGAAAAGCACAGGGAAACAGGGTTTTTTCCTGGATTGGAGTTTTAAAAAACAAAGCAGCTTGATTGGGAAAAATTCATATATTATACAATTCATCCACTTAAAGTGCACAATCCAGTATGGTTTTTAGCATGTCTGCAGTGTTATTCAGCCATCCCTGCAATCAATTTTAGAGCTCTTTCTTTGCCTAAGATTGAAGCTTCATAGATAATAGTGATAATTTCTAATTTCTTTCTCCTTTACCTATTCCCGTGGCTCCAGAATATTACTTATCTATTTTCTGTCTCTATATGTTTGCCTTTTCTATGTCACTACATGCTTATCAGAATAGCTATTATAAAAAGGAAAATGAACAATTGTTGGTGAAACTGTAGATAAAAGGGAAACTTTGTACACTGTTGGTGGAATATAAATTAGTACAGACATTATTGAAAACAATATTCCTCAAAATATTAAAAAATGAAAACTCAGTATGAGCCAGTAATACTAATACTGTATATATATCCAAAGGAAATAAAATCAGTATGTTAAAAAGATATCTGCACTCTCGTATTCATTACAGAATTAGTCATAATTCCTAAGATATGGAATCATCCTGGGTATCCATCAATGCACAAATGTATAAAGAAAATGTATATGTACAACAGAATACTACTGAACAATAAAAATCAGTATCCAATATTTGTGCCAAAATGGATAGAATTGGAGGATAATAGGTAAAGTGAAATAAGCAAGAAACAGAAAGAGAAATACTGTATGATTTCAGTCAGATGTGGAATCTTAGGAAGCTGATCTCATAGAAGGATATATTAGAAGAGTAATTACCAGAGGCTTAAATAGTTATAGGAGGATGGGGAGATGGGCAGATGTTGGTCAAAGGATATGTAATTATAACTAAGTTATAATAAAAGTAGTATAAATATAAACTGCTAAAAAGCAGAAATAATTCTATGATTACGTACCTTAGTTAATCTTATCCTTCTACTTAATTACTACCCCCAAGTTCACTTTCCAGTTCAGTCTCAAGTGTTTCATGCTGCTAGTTCCCTCTCCCAGTGACAGTTTTCCTTCCCTGCAGTTCCCTTCATCCTGTAGAAGGGGCACTAATAGAAGAGGTCCAGAGCAGGGTCTTTAAAAGATGGGGTGAAGAGCTATCACTCTTGAATTTAAGAACAATATTGAGTAGTGTGTTGAATATTTCTAAATATGGTTAACTTAGATTTGAAAATTTTTTTTTGGAATAAGATTTAGACAACTTTTCTTACAACTTTGTATATTGCAAAGAAATAACAGCAATTTTTTCTAAAAATCATTTTATTAATGCTTTCCATATAATTTGAAAATAAATGCATGTATTTATTACCATAATGATAATGATGATGATGATGACAATGATAATGAGTACTAGTAATAGTAGTGGTAGTCGTAGTAATGGAGGTGGTTAGTCACAATAAAGCCTCTATAAACCACATCTAACTACAACTACTGGTAGGAATTAAAAATATATTTACTAATTAGCAGTAGTTGAATTGGCAAAGCAGTCAACATTAAGATGTCAGAGTTGATTCACAAAATCCAAACTAGAGAACCGGATTAATTCAGAAATTCAGTTTCATACACTAGATACCATATGGCAAAGGAATCCAGTCATTTGGAGACTAGATCTGAAGGGCAAGAGAGCCTTTATTGTTACTATGGAGCTACAGTAACAAAAACAGCATGGTATTGGCACCTAATGAGCCATAAAGATCAATGGAATAGAAGACACAGGGACAAACCCACATATATACAGTTATCTCATACTAGACAAAGGTGAAATAAACATACATTGGAGAAAAAATAGCCTCTTCAGCATATGGTGCTGGGAAAATTGGAAATCCATATGTAGCAGAATGAAATTAAACCTTTATCTCTCACCCTGTACAAAACTAAACTCAAAGTGTATCAAGGATTTAGGCATTAGACCAGAGACCCTACACCTAATAGAAGAGAAAGTATGGCCAACTCTCTGTCATGTCGGCTTAGGTACCAACTTCCTCAACAAGTACAAGAAGTACTATCAAGAATCAATAAATCAACAGGTATAAAGACACGAATTGGTGTGAATATACTATGAAAAATTGTGCTCTTTATATGTAATAAGAATTGAAATGCATTCCACTGTCATATATAAATTTAAAAAAAGATCAATAAATGGGATAGAATCAAACTAAAAAGCTTCTTTACAGCAAAGGAAACAAGAACGTGAAGAGAGAGCCTACAGAATGGGAGAAAAATCTCAGCGCCTGCACCTCAGATAGAGCATTAATCTCCAGAATATACAAAACTCAAAACACTTAACAACAAAAAATCCCCCCCCAAATAACCCAATCAATAAATTGGCAAAGGAACTGAACAGACACTTCACAGAGGAAATACAAATGACCAACAAATATCTGAAAACATGTTCAACATCTCTAGCAATTAGAGAAATGCAAATTAAAACTATACTGAGATTCTGTCTTACTCCTGTCAGAATGGCAATTAGCAAGAATACAAGTAGCAATAAATATTGGTGAGGATATGGGGGAAAAATTACACTCATACATTGCTGTGGGACTGAAAATTGATGCAACCCCTATGGAAAGCAGTATGGAGATTCCTCAGAAAACTTGGAATGGAACCACTATTTGACCCAGTTTTCCCATTCCTCAGTTTATACCCGGGACTTAAAAATCACCATACTACATTGATGCAGCCAAATCAATGTTTATAGCAGTTCAATTCACAATAGCTAAGCTATGGAACCAACCTAGGTGCCCTACAACAGATGAATGGCTAAAGAAAATGTGGTATATATTCACAATGGAATATTAGCCATAAATAAGAATGAAATTATGGCATTTGCCAGTAAGTGGATGGAACTGTTGACTATCATGTTAAGTGGAATAAGCCCATTCTAAAACAACAGACTGAATGTTTGCTAACACAAAGTAAGAGTGGGGGAGAGAAGAATAGCAGTTCATTGGATTAGACAAAGGAGAATGAGGGAAAGGGAGGGGGTTGTGAATAGGAAAGAGTAGAATGAATCAGACACAATTTTCCTATATTCATATATGAACACATGACCAGTGAAATTACACATCATGTATAACCACAAGCATACGATGTTATACTCCATATATGTATAATATGTCAAAATACACTCTACTATCATGTATATCTATAAAGGACAAATAAAATTTTTAAAAAGAGCCTTTATTGGAGCCAGGCACAGTGGTACACACCTATAATCCCAGCGGCTCTGGAACCTGAGGCAGGAGGCCTCAGCAAAAAAAAAAAAAAAAAGAAAAAAGAAAAAAAAGTTCAATCCTTGGTATTAAAAAAAAAAAAAGATCCTTTATTGGAAGATGGAGTCATTAAGATCAAATTGGAACCAACGACAGTTAGTTTTTGATGCTTTCCTGGAAGTGGAATTCAGAGGTGAGGGTTAATCAGATACCTCATTAGGGAGGAATGTGGAGTGAACCAGACAGAATATAGAAGTTGCCAATATTAGAGACATCTGGTTATATCCTTAGATTGATTGATTGATTCATTCATTCATTTATTCATTCACCTACTCACTGAATACTTGTTGCATGTCAAATACATACTATGCCCTTACTGAACAATGATACCAATCTTCCTTAGAGATAACCAAGTTGTAGTCTTCAAGATATACCTTGTGAATAGTTATTTTTCACTAGATTTCTTTGAGAAGAAAAATAGCTTTATTTATTTAACGGGGTGATTATTTACTTTTTATATCAATTAGGTTCTTTGTTTCTCTTTCCTGTAATCCACATATACTTATTGCTTAATAAATATTTATTGGTTTATTTACAGTAAGTCACTTTCTTCAGAAGTTGGACAGAGAAATCAAACTGCACTTAGTTATGATCATATAGCTACGAATATGCCATATGTATAGAGAACATTATTCCCTAAAGACTCTAATACCTATAAAACTGCCTTGTGTAAGTGATGCTTTAGGAAAATCAAAGTCAAATGGAATGTGCCTTTTTCTGGGGAAATTATAGACCAACTAGAAGAAACCAATATTAGGATGCAAGGAAGATTAATTCTTTAGAGGCAATTACCGGAGAAAAACATGAGAAGAAACAAATCTCTCCTTGAATCTTCCAAGGTGTTAGGAGGAAGGTGAACTTTTCATTGTTCATCAGATGAGTGCTAAAGATTACTATTTTCTTTTTTAGAGCAATTAATTTATCTATTATTTTAAAGGAAGAGGGAAAAGCCCCTAAATGCAGTTAATTGCTTTTGTTTCTGGGATATTGAATGCATACATAGTTTTAAAATGTTTCTGTTTTTCCATGATGAATCTGTCATCAAAACAAACTAACCAACAAACAAACAGAATTAAACATAGCAAAGGTATATGTGCCACCTTATTAATCTACTGAGATGAGCTATTAAAGAAGTATGTCTTTAAGTGGTATTGTATTTCCTCACATAATTTCCTTTTAATTTTTATTTTATTATGCTGAAGTGTCTGTCCTTTTTTTTCTTCTCATGATTCTGCTCTAGTATTCATTAATCACTGACTGTTTTCCTGGTCAAAGTCCAAAAAAAGTATTCTAGTAGGTCTAGTTCATTATTATTTTTCTTGATAAGAGCCTTTCTTACCACTCCATGTTATGGGTTCCCACAAGTCAATGTATACCACTCTTAGGTGGTCAGGAAACCTGGTTCAATCTATGGACATTCTTTCACAAAGAACACAGCCCCCTGGTTTTCAAAGCAAGGAAATGGGGAAGCAAAGCCTTGGCTATGAGAAATTGAATATAACAGTCTGAAATAACAATTGTACATAAATTACGGGAACATTCAAAGGAGGAAAATATTTTCTTTTTAAGCCCCTCACCTATTCCTGTGCATGGTTCTTTCTTTTCCCCTACCTTCTAGTAATGTATTGCTCACTGGTTATCTAAAGTCACTATAATATTCCACTCAGGTCCAACCATCATTGAAATTGACATTTGCACTACTATCAACACTTGACTCTTACTTTTCAGTTTCTCATCCTTAATTTTATTCAAAGCTTTCACTCATTCAATACCAAGGTCTCAGCTAGAATTAAGGAGATAGGAAGGAAAAGTAATTATAGTCATGTATATCAAATCATTAATAACTACTTACTTCTACCACAAGTACAGCACACACACACACACACACACACACACACACACACACACACACACTGTGAAAAATATGAGTGTTTATTAATCAAAATAAACATTGGGAGGACTTCTGTCATTTACCACATAAAAATCTTGTAAGTTATCACCCCTATCTTAACAGCAAGAGAAAAAGCAGAACAAACTAAAAATCAGTGACTATTTAGATCCAGCAGAAAATCGAGAGCACAGAAGAAATAAGACATTTTGCAGATGACAGGGTTATCTATGAAGAAAACCTGAAATTAACAAAATTCTCTGGGAAGTAAAAAGAAATTATAACAAAGTGGTATTAAACAAGGTACTATAGAAATATTACTTTCCTCAGTTATGTAATAAAGATAATAATTGCAAAGATTTAATAATTAAAATAAGGATAATCCTTGTTAAAGGAGGCATTAGCTATTTTTGAGGAAGCATGTTAATTATTGAACTTCAATATTGAAAAGACCATCTGTGAAGACCAAATCTAGTGATCAATAAAACCACCAGTACTTTTTATAAAAGTCAGTGGATTTTATATAGTACAACAATTAACAAATGGAATTTGAAATTAAAAATACATTACCATTTATATTAACATACCCCCAAAATGAAATATTTAGCTATAAACCCAACACAGTATTTATAAGATATGTGAGAAAAACTGCAATTCTGATGAAAGACACCAAAGAAGAACTAAATAAATGGATACATATACCTTGTTCATGAGTCAGAAGACACAATATTGTCAAAATTTCAGTTCTTCTCAAATTTATCTGTAAATTCAAATCGGCCAAAATTAAAAACCAGCTAGTTATTTTGTAGATACCAACAAACTGATTCTAAAGTATATAAGGAGAGGAAAAAAATCAGAATAGTCAATACAATACTACAGGAGAAGCACAAAGTCTGAGGATTAGCACTACTTAACCTCAAGACTGACTATATAGTTAACTGTAATCAAGAGAATATGATATTCTCAGAAGAATAGATAAATAGATCAATGGAATACAATAAAAGCCCATACTCAAACCCATACAAATATAGCTAACTGTTGACAAACAAGCAAGATCAATATAATGAATAAAACACAGAATTTTCAATTATCATACTGGAACTATTGGACATTAACATTCAAAAATTAATTCAGATACATACCTGATCAAAAATTAATTTAAGGGTGATCTCAGAATATGGTATGTGAATGATTCTGATTCTCTATTGAAGGTTGCCAGAATTATCCAGCTGGGTAAGAGAGGGGTCCTAGATAATACAGAAAACATTTTTGAGCAGAAGAAAAAATCATTAAGACAATCTGATATTATAAAAATCAGTAAACTGCCAGGCCTGGTTGTGCATGCCTGTAAGCCCAGCAGCTTTGGAAGCTGGAGCAGGAGGATTGCAAATTCAAATCCATCCTTAGCAATTTAGCAAGGCTCTAAGCAACTTAGTGAGACCCTGCCTCAAAATAAAAGATACAAAGGGCTGGGGTTGTGACTGGGTGGTTAAGCACCCTTGGGTTCAATCCCTGGTACAAAAAAAAAAATCAGTAAGCTGTCACATTATTTGGCTGAATTTCCTTTGGGCCTTTGGGGTAGAGGAAAATCTAGGTTGGAGACAAAATTTGCTAGTGTATGTGGATAACTTGCAGACAACTTTTATAAATACTCCAACATACTTCCAATAAAAAAAGATAGATGAAGCAAGCAGAAAATCAGTAAGGACAGAGTTGACCTCTATAGCACCATCAGTCAACTATAACAATTGAAATTCATGTAATAACAGCGGAATACACATTCCTTTCAAGCTCACATGGAATATTCCTCAAACCAGAAAACATTCTAATACATATTACACACCATAACATTTTTAAAAGAAACGATACTATATTGGTGCCCCTTCTATTTTCAGAAGATCCCGTTTTTATCCCCTCCTCCCCCAGCCTCTGTATGTAAGAGAAAACACATGACACTTATTTTTCTGAGTCTTACTTCACTCAGCTTAATGTTCTTCACTTGGATATTATTTGGGTGTCTATTAGGCATCAAGACATAGCATGTTCAAAATAGAAGTCTATCCTACTTTTTTCCCCATAATTTTTCCTTCCCTAGATTTTCCATCTCAGGAAATGGCATCTTCTGGTTGCTCTAGATAAAATCTTGGGCTTCATCTTTATTTTCTTCAATTTCATCTCTCCTATATTAATCTATCAAAAAGTCTATCACCCTTACCTCTGGATTGTATCCTGAATATATCCACTTTTCTCCATCCCCATTACTAGTATCTGGCCCAAGTCACTAATTTTATTTTATTTGCACTACTATAATCACCTCTTAATTGTTCTCTTTGATTTGTCTCTTGATGCCTTTTTTATTCTCTCACAAAACAATGAAAAAGACCTCTTAAAAATGTAAATCAGATTATATGAGTACTCTGTTTTACACAAGAAGATTGCCTTTAGGCTAAGAATAAAATCACAACATATTACCAAGACTTAATAGGCCTTTCATAATCTGGCCCATATATCCTTAATCTCATCTGGTAATATGCTCCCATTTGCTCACTGTTTCCTCAGTCTTTGCTTGTCTAAGTATTGTGGACATTAAGAATGGAAACATATCACATGTCTGTAACTAGGAAACGTTTCAAGCTGGGGATAGCACCTTGAGATAAGAAGATGAGGGGTGGTAGGCAGAGTGTACTAGCGAGATGAATTTGGAGGGAAGAATGCATGGAGATGCTCAAGGAACATCAACTGATCCAGTTTGGTTAGGAGTTAATGAATTTCAAGGATAATGGAAACATATGGTTAGAAAGGTAAATTGGGTCCAAATCACAAAAGCTCTTAGGGCTATGTGAAAGATTTTGGACATAATTTTGGAGGAGATTTGGAGCCATTAATGTTTGTACATCAGCTTTTCACTTCAAGTAAAGGAAAACACCAATTCACATAGATGCAAATGATACAGAAATTTACTTTCATATATAACACTACAGCTAGAAGTTAGGCTAGCTCTAGGTGTATTTCAGGACTTTTATTCTATTTCTGTATGATTCTGTTAGCTCTGCCCCTTCACTGATTAGAGTTATACTCAGACTTGTAATTAGATAGCTTCAGGCAATTTATCCCAAAATATTAACATTAGAGGGATACCAAATGACCATTTCATCTAGTTTTACCTTTACAGTAGGAGGAATACTTACCTACATGCTTTCCCAGAAGTCCTCCCTAAAGCCTCATTGCCTATTGTTCCAAGCCCACTGACCTCTCTACCAGTTACTGACAAGGGGATTCAGATAACTATGATGGGATTATACCAAATGCTATTTACTTTTTTTTTTCTATTTACTTTTTATAAATGCTATTTATTTCAGCCAGGCATGAAATTGACTTCCTATGAAGCCCATCCTATGTAGAACAGAGGCAAATACATGAATAAAGTCAAGGTTCTGTTAGGCAGGAGGAAAGAACAGGATAAAATACTGGAGGGGTGACTAACTGTGTCACTAAATATTTTTAAACAAGGAATGGCATGATCAGAACTGGTGTTTGGAAGACTACTATGAAATATGAAAGAGACTAAAGATTAGAAAATGAGTTAAAAGCTTATTAGTTTTGCAGTTGCCCAAGATCTGGTTATGATGAGCTATGGAAGAAATGGCAGTGAAAGTGGGAAAGAGGAAAGATTTGTAAGATAAGGCAGAAGTAGACTTCAGGTTATTTGGTAGTTGATTCAAATACCAATATTCTACCAGTCTCTTGCTAGTGTACCCGCTTAAGCACCTTAGAATCTTTTCTTAAATATTTACCCTTATCTTTTCTTCACTTAGATTCCACAAATTATATTTTTACCAAAGGATCCTTGTAGAATGCCCAGTATTCCCTCTCTTACTTAGTTCCAGAGCACTTGGTAACAGAGCAATAATGGTGGAACTGTGCTCAGCTAATTAACATTCTCCCTTGCTAGGTGTGGGCATATTACTAAAGTAAGATAAGATGTCAAAGTAATTGTTGCATGCTACTGCTGGAGAGTCATTTTTTGTCCTTTCTTCCTTTGCTCCTTCCTGATCCCTGGAAAACCTGTCATCCTAAAGGTACTCCGAAGAGGAGAGCCTTATGATATGATGGTATGACCTATGTCTCTTACAAGCATAATGCTACAAACCAACCCCAAACAGCCTTCTCCCCAGCTTCTTTTATATGAAATAAGTAAGAGTCTTATTAGGCAACTGACACTTGAATATTTCTGTTGATTGTAAAAAAGAAATCTAATCCTCCTTGGTATAAACTGTGGTTTTATAAATCATACAAAATTCTTTCTGGAATGAAGCAGAGTATAAACCACAAAGAAACAAATTAATAAAGAGATAAATGTAGCTTATTGGATTGAGGGATAGGATAAAATTAAATAATATTTTAAAGTTTTGGGACAATGGTTGGAAAACTTCCACATGATTAAAAAAAACTGTAAAACAACTTGCATCAGGAACATGTGCAACATTATTCTATAAGTGTAAAGAGTACAGTATTAGTTTTTGAAACTCCTGGGAACCAGTACTACTTGTCACCAAAAGCAAGCTGTATGATCTTGAGCACGTAATTCAATCTTCCTGAATCCTTGTCTATAAAATGAAACAATTCTTCACCAAGTCACATACATAAAAGTGGTATCTTTATTATTCCCATGAATCTGGAGCACCATTTTTTTTTTCTCTCCAAAAACTATAAAATTAACTGTTGTTAAATTATAATTCTTTTCTGGATGGGACTCTCTATAAAGTATCATTATGATGGATTAGGTTCAATCAATTCAACAGCTGTGGGGGTGGAAATCCTGACAGATGTTTAGTAGGGAATGAAATGCTTCTGACTTCCTTTTTAAGTGCCTCCTGTAAATTCTGAACCACTTCCCTCAGACCTTTCCTTTTATTCAGGTCAGCATTCTTTCCTGTGAAGATGCCAGCAACAGTCTTCCTTTCCTGGGGTCAGTAACCCCATGCTGCCAGCTAGTATGACTGCCTTTTGTTCACAGAGATAAAGACCCCTGCCTAAAGCTGTGGGCCTTGGTGAAAACCATTGATGATTTTTTTTTTTCCGATTTTCACTCATGTCCTCTGTACCAGACATTTAGGGGGGTTGGGCTGAAGATGTGAAAGTAGATATGGCAGTTACATGGGGCTTTAATTTTGCGATGCTTCTACAAGCAGACCTTTTTTTTTGGATAATGTCACATACTGATATTATCAACATGCTGTCACTAATAGTCATAAATCTTTCCATAGTGAAGCTGGAGAGATTTGGAACTGCCTAGAAAAAAAGTATTTTTTAATAAATTGGCCACTCAGTATATTGAAAAGAGATTAACTACTAACTTGCTCTATCTTATGAATATGAATATATTAACTATAGTAGGAATCATGCAAACTCCCATTTGTGTCATTTCACAAGTGTGACTTTTATCTTAAATAACAAAACTGTACTATGAATTCTATATGGGCAAGGATTTAAGTATCTTCTTTGCCAGTCCACAGATAAATGGAAGAAAACTAAAGTAAAATAAGCCTCATTGTTCTAACATCTATTTTTCTGAGGTCATTTCCAATGAAAAGACTAGCATATTAATATAGATGGTACCTCAGCAGAAGCCATGGGCATTCATGTTATCATAAAAGACCTCAAGTTCAGCTGAGGAAGGACTATTCATTTTTTCATCTTTTTAATGTTTTATTAGTACATTATAATTTTTATATAATGGTGAGGTTTATTTTGAAACATTCATAAATGCATTAACATAATTTTCTCCAATTCAATCCCCAGTAATAAACCCTTCCCTTCCCTCCTAACACCCCCCTGATTCCTTTCCTCACTCTATTGTTTTCCTTCTATTGTTTTTTTATATTTGGTACATTATACTTATACATAAAAGTGGAACTCACTGTGGTATATTCATACATGAATATAGTATAATTTGGTCCAAATTCCTTATTTCTGAAAATATAAGAAAAAACATTTAACCCTTGACTTTCTGAGTCTGACTTATTTCACTTATCATAATGTTCTCCATCTCCATCCATTAACAAGCAAATGACATAATTTATTCTTCCTGTGGTTAGGTAAATCTCCATTGTGTATATGTATGTGTACATGGATGTGTGTGTATGCATGTATGTATATGTGTATATGTGTGTATTACATTTTCTGTATCCACTTGTCTGTTGACAGAAGTGAGGCTGGTTCCCTGACTTGGCTATTGTGAATTGTGCTGAAATTAACATTGGTATGCATGTGTCACTATAGAGTGCTTATTTTATGTTTTCTGGATGAGTATGAAGGAGTGAGATAGCTGGTTAAATGCTGGTTTCATTCCTAATCTTTTCAGTAATCTCCATATTGCTTTTCAAAATGATTGTACTAATCAGCAGTCCCACCAATAATATATGAGTGTATCTTTTTTTCTGTATCCTCACCAGCATTTATTGTTATTTGTATTCTTTTTTAAAGAGAGAGTATTTTAATATTTATTTTTCAGTTTTCAGTGGACACAACATCTTTATTTTATTTTTATGTGGTGCTGAGGATCGAACCCAGCACTCTGTGCATGCCAGGCAAGCACGTTACTGCTTGAGCCACATCCCCAGCCCCTATTTGAATTCTTGATAATAGTCATTCTAACTGGAGTAAGATTAAATCTCAATGTAGTTTTGATTTGCATTTCCCTGACTGCTAAAGATGTTGAACATTGTTTCCCATATATTTGTTGACCATTTGTGGTTTTTTTCTTTTGAGAAATATCTTTTTAGTTCTTTTGCCTAATTATTATTTGTTTGTGTGTGTTAAGTTTTTTTTTTTTTAGTTCTTTAAAAATTCTGAAGTTTAATCTCCTGTTTGATACCTGGCAAAGATTTTCTCCCAATCTGTAGGTTCTCTCTTGACACTCTTGTTTTTGTGTGCTGTGAAAAAGCTTTTTGATTTGAAGCCATCCTACTTATTAATACTTGGTTTTATTTCTTGAGTACTAGGAGTTTTATTAACAAAGTTGGCACCTGTGCAAATATGTTGGAGATGTGACCCTATGTTTTCTTCTAGCAGTTGCAGTGTTTCTGGTCTAATTCTTGGGTCTTTGATACATTTTGGGTTGATTTCCGTACAGGGCAAGAGAAGGGATCTAGTGTCATTATTCTTTTTAAATTTTTATCTTTTTAGATATACATGTCAATAGAGGTTATTTTGACATATATACATGGAGTATAACTTATTCTAATATGGATCCCATTCTTGTGGTTGTACATGATATGGAGTTTCACTGGTTGTGTATTCATATATGAACATAGGAAAGTTATATCTGATTCATTCTACTGTCTTTCCTATTCACATCCCTCTTTCTTCCTTTATTCTCTTTTGTTTAATCCACTAAACTTCCATTCTTCACTCCCCTCTGCACCTTTGTATGTTAGCATCCACTATCAGAGAGAATATTTGGCCTTTTTTGGGGGGGGGATTGGCTTATTCCACATAGCATGATAGTCTCTAGTTCCATGCATTTACTGATGAATTCCACAATTTCATTATTCTTTATGGCTGAGTAATATTCCATTGTGGATATATACTAAATTTTCTTTAGCCATTCATCTGTTGTAGGGCACCTAGGTTGGTCCCATAGCTTAGCTATTGTGAATTAAGCTGCTATAAACATTGATTTGGCTGCATCAATGCAGTGTGGTGATTTAAATTCCTTTGGGTATATACCAAGGACTAGGATAACTGGGTCAAATGTGATTTCATTGCAAATCTTCGGAGGAATCTCCATATTGTTTACCATACTTGTTGTTCCAATTTTCAGGCACACCAGTAATGTTTGGGTATACTTTTTTCCTCAACTCCTTATCAGCATTTATTGGTCATTTGTATTCTTGATAATTGCCATTCTGACTGGTGTGAGATGGAATTTCAGTGCAGTTTTAATTTGCAATTCTCTAATTGTTAAAGATGTTGAATATTTTTTCATATATCTGTTGACCATTCATACTTGAACTGAGAAGATGGAACTATCTCCCATGTTCTTGGATAGGCAGAATTAATATTGTCAAAATGGCCATACTAGCAAAAGTGCTATACAGATTTAATGTAACTCCTATTAAAATTCTAATGACATTCTTCTGAGAAAAAGCAGTTATAAAATGCATTTGGAAAAATAAGAGGCCCAGAATTGCCAAAGAAATCATTAGTAAGAAAATAGAAGCAGAGGACATCACAATATCAGACCATAAATGATACTACAGAAATATAGAAGTAAAAATAGCATGGTATTGGTCCCAAAACAGACATGAATACCAATGGAATAGAAGACACAGAGATAAACCTACATATATATTGTTATCTCGTACTGGACAAAGGGGCCATAAGTATACATTGGAGAAAAGATAGCCATTTCAACAAATGGTGCTGGGAAAACTGGAAATCCACATGTAGCAAAATGAAATTGAACCCCTATCTCTAATCCTGCACAAAACTTAACTCAAAGTGGATCAAAGACCTAGGCATTAGACCAGAGATCCTGTGCTTACTAGAAGAAAAAGTAGGCCCAACTTTCCATCATGTCAGGTTAAGAACCAATTTCCTCAACAGGACTCCTATAGTGCAAGAAGTAAAATCAAGAAACAATAAATGGGATGGTATCAAACTGAAAAGCTTCTTCACAGCAAAGGAAACAATCAAGAATGTGAAGAGAGGGCTGGGGTTGTGGCTCAGTGGTAGAGCAGTTGCCTAACATGTGTGAGGTCCTGGGTTCAATCCTCAGCACTACATATAAATAAAAAAATAAATAAAATAAAAATCCATTGGCAACTAAAAAATATGATTAGAAAAAGAGGGTGAAGAGACAGCCTACAGGATGGGAGAAAAATCTTTACCAACTGCACCTTAAATAGAGCATTAATCTCCATGATGTATAAATAACTCAAAAAACTTAACACCTAAACAAAAATAAATAACTCAATCAATAAGTGGGCAAAATAACTGAATAAACACTTCACAGAAGTTTCATTCTTCTACATATGAATATCCAGTTTTCCTAGCACCATTTGTTAAAAATGGTATCTTTTTCCCAATATATGTTTTTAGCAACTTTGTCAAGGATTAGATGACTGTGTCTATATGGATTTGTCTCCATGCCTTCTATTCTGGTCTTCATGTCTGTTGTCATGCCAATACTAGGCTGTTTTTTGTTATATAATTTGAGATCAGGTATTGTGATGCCACCAGCATCACTCTTTTTTTTTGCTCAGTACTGATTTGTCTATTCTTTTATTCTTCTATATTAATTTTAGCATTTTTCCTATCTCCATGAAGAATGCCATTAGTATTTTTATGGATTTTGCATTAAATCTATATATCAGTTTCGCTAATATTATCATTTTGACAATATTTATTCTGCCTATCCAAATTCATGGTATGACTTTGCATCTTCTAAGGTCTTATTCATTTTCTTCTGTGTTCTTTGTTTTTCACTGTAGAAGTTTTTCACTTCCTTGGTTAGATTTATTCCCAAGTTTTTTCTTTTCTTTTCTTTTCTTTTCTTTCTTTCTTTCTTTCTTTCTTTCTTTCTTTCTTTCTTTCTTTCTTTCTTTCTTTCTTTTTTAATTTGAGACCCCTAATCCTGAATTTATTCTCATCAGATTTACTATAGGAAGGTTATTGATTTTTCTATGCTGATCTTATAAGCTGCTACATTTCTGAATTTATCAGATCTAGAAGTCTTTTGCTTATAGTATTCTGGGTCTTCTAAGTATAGAATAATGTCATTAGCTAACAGAGATAATTTGACTCCTTTTTCAATTTTATTCTTTTAATTTACTTCTCCTGCCTGATTGCTCTGGCTATAATTTTTTTTTTGTAATTTAAACAAAATAATTTGTTCTAATTAGTTATACATGACAGCAGAATTCTTTTTCACACATTGTACACAAATGGAACACAACTTCTCATTCCTCTGGCTGTACATGGTGCAGAGTCACACTAATAGTGTAATCATACATGTTTATAGGCTAATAATGTCTGTCTCATTCTACCATCCTTCCCATCCTCACTGCTCCACCCCTCCCCTCATTCCCCTCTACATAATCCAAAGTACCTTCATTCTTCCCTACCCCACCCCTCCATGGATCAGCATCTGCTTATCAGAGAAAGCATTTGGCCTTTGTTTTTTTTGGGGGGATTGGGTTTTATAAGATGATTAAAAATATATAACTAAATGAAGTAGAAAATAAAACTGACCTTTACTTTTGTCTTCATTCTACTCTTCTCTCTTAGTATACCATTCTTGATAGTTTGGCTTGTGTCTTTGCAGGACTTTTTATGTTCATTGACATAAACATATAAATATGAATTTTGTTTTTTCTTAGTATTTTAGTTTTGTAGTTATTGGAAATGGGATTATTTTCTTTCTGTTTTAGTTGTTGATGGAACTTTTATTTATTTATTTATATGCAGTGCTGAGAGTTGAACCCAGTGCCTCACACCTGCTAGGTAAGTGCTCTACTGCTGAGCCACAACCCCAGGCCCTGGGATTGTTTTTTTGATTTCTATTTCAGGAATTTCACTGCTAGCATGTTGAAATGCTACTGTTTTTTGTATGTTGATTTTATACCTTAAAACAATTAATTTATTAATTTAAACAAATTTTTAGTGGAGTCTTTGGAATACACACACACATACACAAATATATACTCACATGTATATACACATGTATGTATATATGTATGTGTGTGTACACACACACACACACACACACACATAAAATCATGTTTTCAGCAAATAGGAAAATTTAACTTCTTTGCTTAAGGCTTCACTAAATTGCTGAGGCTGCCTTTGAACTGGCAATTCTCATGCCTCAGCCTCCAGAGCTGCTGGGATTACAGGTATGCACCACCACCTGGCTAAAATTTAACTTCTTTGTTTCCAGTTTGAATGCCTTTTATTTCTTTTCTTGCCTACTTCTTCTGGCTAGTACTTCCAATATTCTGTTGAATAGAAGTGATGAGAGAAGGCATCCTTTTCTTAAAGGGAAGGCCTTCAACTTTTCCCATTTCAGTATATGTGCATTTGTCATTTAAGGCCTTTATTGTATTGTGGTACATTCCTTCTATAACTAATTTGCTCATATTTATATCATGAAGGGACATTATATTTTGTCAAATGATTTATCTGCATCTACTGAGATGATCATATGATTTTTCCCCTTCATATGCATCACATTAATTGACTTGCGTATGTTAAACCATCCTTGCTTGCATCCCTAGGATGAGACTCACTTGGTCATGATGAATAATTTTTAAATGATCTATTGAATTTTGTTTGGTGGTATTTTATTGAGAATTTTACATTTGTGCTTATCAGGATATTGGCCTGTAGTTTGAATTTTAGTTGTGTCGTTGTCTAGTTTCAGTACCAAGGTAATGTCAGCCTAGTAGAATAAATTTGAAAAAAAATTCCTTCCTCTTTGATTTTTTTTTCTGAAGAGTTTGAGAAGAATTGGTATTAGTTCTTCTATAAATATTTAGTAGAATTCAGCAGTGAATTCAACAGGTCCTGAGTTTTTATTTCATGGGAGACTTTCTTTTTCTTAAATTTTTTTTAATATTTATTTTTTAGTTGTAGTTAGACACAATACCTTTATTCTATGTATTTATTTTTATGTGGTGCTGAAGATCGAACCCAGGGCCTCGAATGTGCTAGGTGAGCACTCTGCTACTGAGCCACAATCATAGCCCTTTATGGGAGACTTTCTTAATGACACAATATTGTTGCTTATTATTGGTCTGTTCACATATTGTAGTTCTTCATACTTCCATTTTAGTATGTGTCCCAAAACATATCCATTTCACCCAGGTTATCTAATATCAGAAATGTGAAAGATATATTTTATCTTTATTTGAGTCTTCTCTCATTTTTTTAGTATTTTTTAGTTGTAGGTGTACACAATATCTTTATTTTTTATTTGTTTTTTTATGTGGTGCTGAGGATTGAACACAGTGCCTCACACATGCAAGGTAAGTGCTCAACCACTGAGCTACAACCCCAGCCCCTCTTCTCTCATTTCTTTTCTTAGACTAGCAAAAGTTTTGTTAATTTTGTTTATCTAAAAAAACAACTCAGTTTCTCATTTGTTTATATAAACAACAACTCTTTCTCATTTATCTTTTGTATTTTTAAACAATTTTTTATTTTTTCTCTAACATTTTAATTTTATTCCATTAGTTTTATATTTAGATTGTTCTATTTTTTTCTGCTTCCTTGAGGTATAATGTTAGGTTGTTTATTTGAGATCTTTCTTCCTTTTTGATTTAGGAATTTATTTCTATACCTTTCCTATTAGTACTGCTTTTGCTGTAACCCATTGATTTTATTATGTTGTGCTTCCATTTTTATTTATCTCAAGAAATTTTTAAATTTCCCTTTTATTTTCCTCTTTGACCCCTTGTTTGTTCAGGAGCATATTATATAATTTCCAAAAATTTTAAAGATTCCAAAGTTCCTCCTATTATTTGCTCCCTATTTGTAGTGCTGCATTATGATTATACATACTAGAAGGATTCATTGTAAAATATATATGCACACAATATAACAATACAGTTTTGCAAATATTATTCTACAGTACTTTCCTTTTTCCTTCCCTCCTTTCTCCTCCTGGCCACTTTTCTCTACTCTACTGGTCTTACTTCTATTTTCATGAGATTCCTCCCTCACCTTTATTTTCTTCTTTCATCTCTAGTTTCCACACATTAAAGAAAGCATACAATAGTTGACTTTCAGAGTTTGGCTTATTTTACTTAACATTATGCATTAATGTTTTGTCTATTTTTTCTGTAAATGCCATTATTTCATTCTTCTCTATAGAATGGAAGAAAACATTTGTCAGCTACTCTTCTGACAGAGGATTAATATTCAGAACATAAAGAACTCAGAAACTTACCAACAAACCCTCAAATAATTCCAATCAATAAATGTGCAAATGAATTAAGCAGATACTTCTCAACAGAGTACAAATGTGCAACAAATATATGAAAAAATATCCAACATCCTTAACAATTTGAGTAATGCAAATCATCCTATTATTGATGTCTAGTTTTATGCCATTGTGCCCAGACATGATACTTGAAATTATTGAAGTTTTCTTAAATTTTTTAAGATTTTTGTTTTTTTCTTTTTAAAATATTTTTTAGTTGTAGATGGACACAATAGCTTTATTTTGTTTTTATGTGGTGCTGAGGATCAAACCTAGTGTCTTCCACATGTGAGGCGAGCACTCTACCACTGAGATACAACCCTAGCCCAAGACGTTTGTTTTCTAATATATGAATTGGCCTAGGGTATGTTCCATGTGCTGTTGAGAAGAATGTACATTCTGCAGACGTTGGGTGAAATTTTCTATAAATGTCTGTTAGGTCTATTTTATAAACAGTGCAGTTCAAATCTGATGTTTCTTTGTTGATTTTATGTCTGGATTGTTTTTCTATTACTGAAAGTGGTCTGGCATAGCCCCTCCTATTATTTTACTGAAGTCTGTCTCTCCCTTTAGATTTTATAATATTTGTTCTTTTTTATTCGTTCTTTTTTTTAGAGAGAGAGAGAGAGAGAGAGAGAGAGAGAGAGAGAGAGAGAGAGAGAGAATTTTTTAATATTTATTTTGTAGTTTTCGGTAGACACAACATCTTTGTTTGTATGTGGTGCTGAGGATCAAACCCTGGCCGCACGCATGCCAGGCAAGCGCACTACCGCTTGAGCCACATCGCCAGCCCAGATCTTATAATATTTGTATGACATATTTGAGTATTCTATTGTAGGATAAATATATGTTTACAATATTTATATCTTTAGCCTTGTTGACCCCTTTACTATTATAAAATAATCTTTTTTTCCTCTTTTCACAGGTTTTCACTTATTTTGATCACAGGGAAATATAGCTATTCCAGCTATATTTTATTTTCCATTTGCATAAAATATAATTTTACATTCCTTTGCTTTGGGTCTATGTGTATGCTTCAAAGGTGAGATTAATCTCTTATAAGCAGAATATATTTTCTCCTATTTAGCCACTCTACATCTTTCAAATGGAGGTTTTGATCCATGTATATTCAAGGTTATTATGGATAGATAAAGACTTAATTCTTCCATTTTGTTAACTGTTTTCTGGTTATTTTGTACATTTTTTATTCCTTTCTTCCCCTATTCTTTTTTGCCTCTGTGTTTTGGTGGTTTTTCTGTAATGATAAACTTTAATTCCTTTCTCTTTCTCTTTTCTGTACCTGCTGTAATTTTGTTTTTTGTAGTTACTCTGTTGCTTCTGATTAAAAATCTCACAGATAAAATCAACTATTTAAACCTGAAGACAGCTTTATTTTGATTCCATGCTAATACTCTGGACTTTTACATTTCTTTCCACAATTTTTGATTTTGTTGCTTTAAAGTACATCTTCTTATATTGTGTTTCCCTTAACATTTTGTAACTATGATTATCATTGATCACCTGGATTTTTTCCTCTCTTCATACTATTTTATGCCACCATTACAAAAGTGGATCATTCTAAATTTAAATGTGAGTTTACCACTGAGTTTTATAATTTCATATTTCCATGATATGGAACTGTTATCCTTTTTTCTTTTGGTTGAAGTATTCTCTTAAGCATCTTCTGTAAGTCCAGTCTCTTAATGATTAATGCCCTGAGCTTTTGCTTGCCTGAGGAAGACTTTATTCCCTTTTAAGTCTTGAGGAATATCTTTGTTGGTTATGATATAATTGTTAGGTTTGAAAAATTAGTGCATTATAATTATACATAATAGTGGGGCTCATTTTGACATATTCATAAATGCATATTTTTTTCCATTTTAGTCTCCTGTACTTCATCTTTATCTCCCTATGATTCCTTTCCTCTACTCTATTGGTCTTCCTTCTATTTATTTATTTATTTATATGTTTTCTCATTTATTTGGTGCATTATATTACACATGAAATTGTAATGCATTATGATATATTAATACACTCATATAGCATAATTTGGTCAATTTCATTCCCCAGTTCTTTCCCTTTCTCTCCCCTTCTTACTACCCCTTCATACCCTTCTACTCTACTCATCTTTCTTCTATCTTTATAAGATCTTCCTTTGTTATTTCTTTTCTCTTTATAGCTTCTACAAGTGAGAGAAAACATTCAACCCTTGACTTGCTGAGTCTGACTTATTTCACTTAGCATAATGTTGTCCAGTTCCATCTATTTATCAGCAAATGACATAATATTCCATTGTGTGTATGTATACATATATATATATATTTTTTTTTCTTTCTCCACTTATCTATTGATGGACCCTAGGCTAGTCCCATAACTTGGTTATTTTGGATTATGCTTCCAAAAACATTGGTATGCCTGTATCACAATAGTATGCTGGTTTTAGTTCTTTGGATAAATTCCAAGGAGTAGATAGTGAAGTTACATGGTGGTTCCATTTCTAATTTTTGAGTACTCTCCATACTTCTTTATAGAGTGGTAGTTTTATTTTTTTTTTCTTTTAGCACTTGAAATATCACAGTCCATTCTTCCCCAGCCTACAATGTTTGTGCTACTGACAGTCAAATAGGGATTCCCTTTTATACGACTTAACTCTTTTGCTGCTTTTATAATTCTCTCTTTGTCTTTGACTTTTGATGGCTTAATTATAATGTGCTTTGGAGAAGACTGCTCTGGGTTGAATTTGACTGGGGTGCTTTATGCTTCAATGATCTTGATGTCCATATCTTTCCCAAGATGTCAGATATTTTCAACCAGTATGTTAATAAATATGCTTTCTGTGCCTTTCCTCCATCTCTTCTCACTCTATAACTCTCATAATGCAAATATCTGTTCACTTAATTGTAGGACATGAATATTTTTCTTTACTTTTTTTCCTCTCTGTTATTACAAAAGACCTGTCTTCAATTTCAGAAATTATTTCTCCTATTTGATCTAGTTTGCTGTTGATTGTAATTTTTCAAATCAGTGAAGTCTTCCACTTTATTATTTCTGTTTAACTTGTGGTATCTGTGTCCTTGTTGAATTTCTCAGGCAGATTATGAATTGTTTTTCTGACTTTTTTCAATTGTTTATAATTCCTTTTATCTCATAGAGCTTCCTTAAGATCACTGCTTTGAATTCTTTTTTCAAAAATTTTAAATTTGTTTTAATTAGTTGTACATGACAGTAGAATGCATTTATGCACTTTGATATATTATACATAGATGGGATATAAATTCTCATTTTTCAGAGAGTACATGTTGCAGAATCATATTTGTCATATAGTCACATATATACATACTATAATAATGTCTTTTTCATTCTACTATCTTTCTTATGCCAATATCCCCTCCCCTCCCCTCCCCTCCCTTCCCATCACTTTCCTCTACCTAATCTAAGGTAACACTATTCTTCCCTAGTGGCCCCCGCCTTATTGTGAATTAGCATCTGCATATTAGACAAAACATTTGGCCTTTGGTTTTGTGGGATTGGCTTATTTCGTTTAGCATGATATTCTCCAATTCCAACCATTTACTGGCAAATGCCATAATTTTACTGTTCTTTAAAGCTGAGTAATATTCCATTGAGTATATATACCACATTTTCTTTATCCACTCATTTATTGAGGGACACCTAGGTTGGTTTCATAGTCTAATTATTGTGAATTGAGCTGCTATAAACATTGATGTGGCTGCATCACTATAGTGTGCTGATTTTAAGTCCTTTGGGTATAAACCAAGGAGGGCGATAGCTGGGTCAAATTGGTAGTTCCATTCCCAATTTTATGAGGAGTCTCCATACTGCTTTCCATAGTGGTTGCACTAATTTGCAGTCCCACCAGCAATGTATGAATGTGCCTTTTTCACCACATTCTCTCCAACATTTATTGTTGCCTGAATTATTGATGATTGCCATTCTGACAGGAGTGAGATGAAATCTTTTTTTTTTTAAGAGAGAGTGAGAGAGGGGAGAGAGAGAGAGAGAGAGAATTTTTTTTAATATTTATTTTTTAGTTCTCGGCAGACACAACATCTTTGTTGGTATGCGGTGCTGAGGATCGAACCCGGGCCGCATGCATGCCAGGCGAGTGCACTACCGCTTGAGCCACATCCCCAGCCCGTGAGATGAAATCTTATCAGACAATTTTTTTTGTTCTCACATCTCTATTAAAGTATTTATTTTTATAATCCTGGCACAATACAAGTCTTTTATTTTATAACATAAATTTGCCTTTAAGTAACAGATAGTACAGGTAAAGCAGATTTACCTTACGAATAACCTTGGTGTCTAAACACTATTATACTGCCTTATACAAGTAGCAATATGATATGGAATATCAATGTGAATAGGTGGTAGAATGGAGCTAGGGAGAAATTCCTGATCTCCCATAATTCCAAAAGAAGGCAGTAAAGGAAAAAGTTATTTGAGAGGTGGATGACAAAAAAAATGTTCTAAGACCCATTACTACAAAATCTGAGACTGGGAGAGACTTGAAGATTGGTTACCAGAGTAGAAAATAAACAGTTTCCTAACCCCAAACCCAGACCTGGGTGGAAAAGGGACCAGGAGCAAGAGAAAGAGGGAAAGGAAAAGCACAAACCCCCCCCCCCCTTTAAAACAACTGGCAATAAATAAATAAATAAAACATGACAGAAACAGCAGTGTCCTTGAAGCAAATCATGCAGTTTAAAACCAAATAGTGAACAGAAACCTATGTGAGGCAATCTCGAGCAAAAAGAGAAATGCTGGAGACATCACAATACCAGACCTCAAATTATGTTACAGAGCTATTGTAATAAAAACAGCATGGTATTGGCACTAAAACAGATATGAATCAGTGGAACAGAATACAAGACAAAGAGACAAATCCAAATAAAAATAGACAAAGGTGCCAAAAACATTTGTTGGAGAAAAGATAGACTTTTTAACAAATGGTGCTGGGAAAACTGGATAGCCATATGTAGAAGAATGAAACTAGATCCCTATCTCTCACTATGCATAAAAGCTAAATCAAAGTGGAACAAAGACCTCAGAATTAGACCAGAAACTCTGCAACTCGTAGAAGAATATGTAGTCCCAACATGCCAACATGTTGGCACAGGTACTGTTTTTCTCAATAACACTTTTAACATGCAAGAAATGAAACAAAACAATAAGTAGGATGGCATCAGTTTAAAAAGCTTCTGTGCTGCAAAGGAAATGATTAAGATTGTGAAGAGAAAGGCCTACAGAATGGGAGAAGATATTTTGTACCTGTTCCTGGGATAAGGCATTAATGTCCAGAATATATAAAGAACCAAAAAAAAACTTAACACCAGCCCCCCACAAATAACCCAAAAATAAGTAGGCAAGAGAACTAAAGAGACACTTCTCAAAAGAAGAAATATAAATGGCCAACAAATATATGAAAAATGTTCAATATCTCTAGCAATCAGGGAAAATCAAAACTATATTGAGGTTTCACATCACTCCAATCAGAATGACAGTTATCAAGAATACAAATAATAATAAGCATAGGAGAGGATTTGCTGGAAAGGGTACACTAATACATCATTGGTGAAACCAATCTGGAAAGCAATATCGAGAGTTCTTAAAAAACTAGACATAGAATCACCATATGTCCAAAAGATCTAAAGTCAGCATACTATAGGCATATAGGCACATCAATATTTATAGCAGCACAATTCACAATAGCCAATATATGAAACCATAGTAGGCACCCTTTGACAGATGAATGGATAAAGAAAATGTGGTATATATACACAATGGAATATTACTCAGCCAGAAATAACAATGAAATTGTGGCATTAGCCAGTAAATTAATGCAACTGGAGACTATTGTGTTCAGTGAAATAAGCACGTCCCCCAAAGTCAAATGTTTTCACTGATATGTGGAAGTTAGTCCAAAATAAGTGGAAAAAAAAGCAAAGGGGGGGGGATTCCATCAACATAGAAGAAAAATCAGTTGAGTAAAAGAAATGGATTGAGGGGAGGGAAGAGGGATTGGATAAGGGAATAAATCTGACCTACCTTTCCTGTGTATGTATATGAATATATCACAATGAATCTCATCATCATGTTCATCCACAAGATACTGATATTGAAAAAAACTATAAATAAATAGCAGAGAAACTGTTGAGTAGAAGGAAAGGAACGGGGATAGAGGAGGGGTTGGGAAGGAGTAGTAAAGGGGACTGAATCAGAGCAAAATATTATCCACTAATAAAGACATTTTTTAAAAAAGACAGTGAAGCACTGGGTTCAATTCTCAGCACCACGCATCAATAATAAAATAAAGGTCCATTGACAACTAAAAAAGTTTTTTAAAAAAGACAAGCAATGCAACCACCATATGACCCAGCTTCTCTGTTTCTTGATATTTACCCAAAATAATTAAAATATGCATACTATAGTGATACATGCATACCAATGCTTATAGCAGTGTAATTCACAATAGTCATGTTATGAAACCACCCCCAGGTGCTCATCAAAAGATGAATGGAAAAGGAAAATGTGATAGTATACACAATTGAGTTTTTTCTCATCCACAAAGAAAAATGAAATTATGTCATTTTCTGGTAAATGGATGTAACTGGAGAACATTATGCTAAGTGAAATAAGCCAGACTCAGAACGTCAAGGGTCAGATTTTTTTCTCATATGTGGAAGTTAGAGAAAAATAAGGAATTTTTTTAAAAAGGGGGAATATTCAATGAAAATAGAAGGGAAAGTATTGAAGTAGAGAGTGTGATTTGTGGAGGAAGGAGGAAGGATGGGAAAGGGAAGGAATTGCAAAATGAAATTGACCAATTGATTATATGTGCATGTTTGAATATGTCACAATTAATTCCACTTTATATATATATATATATATATATATATATATATATATATATATTCATAATGTACCACTTAAAATTAACTAAGTAAAATAAAGACTAATAGGATAGAGGAAGGGGATCAAGGGGAGGGAGATGGGGAGGGAAAGAGAAAGTACTGGGGATTGAAATGGAACAAATTATATGCAAGTATGGATATGTCAAAATGAACCCCATGATTATGTATAACTATTATCCACTAATAAAGACATTTTTTAAAAAGACTGGAGGGAGACCTGTTGGAGGTCTTCATAATTACTTTGCTGAGAGATAATTTTAGGTTAACCTAATGTCATAGCAGTGGAAAGGAAATAATTAAATGCATTGGAAACTTATTACAGATATAGAACAATAGCTACATCAAAAAATCAACCTTGTCTTAGGATTGGCGGTTGAGGGTGTGTTGGTGACATTCTCCAAACAAAACTCACACGAGGGGAATTAAATTCTTTGAGTTGGCTCTCCTATCTAAAATCCCATCCTCTCCCCATTTCCCTTTCTATTTGTTTTTAGAATTTAGCAGCAACCTGTATTTTATCATTTTTTAGTTTGCATAACTTCACTAGTATATTAACTTCCATGGAGAGACAATTTGTTTTCTGTTGTATCTCTAGCCCCTAGAACAATGCCAAATACATACTGGTTCCTGAATAAATATTTAATAAATGAGAAAAAGGAAAAGATAGATTGAAAACCTGTACCTAGATCATAGTAAATGCTGTGGCCTCCACTCTCTAGGTCTGGAGACAAAAGAAGGCTTTGATGAAGCTATTTTGAAACCCCATACTGGTGATTTCATTCACACTATCACACAGGTTAGTAATATTTATTTTATGCATGCAAATCCATTTCTCAACTTGCTCCTGAGCTCCAATGTGATTTGTTAAGCTCACATCCTGTTACCCTCTGTGCAAATTATCTGCAAGGACATTGTTAGACAGTCAATATGTACTTGAAGTACAATGGTTCCAATTGGCTTCCCCTTAGAAACTGCTTTCATTATTTTATTCTCAAACCAATACAGGTTTATGTAAAATAGGCCTAGTAAAAAGGGAAAAACATGTGTTTTAGAGTATGAGAAATTGTACCTGTGTTCAAATGCTTCTTATCCATTTACTAACTGTGACTTTAAAAAGTAATTTAATCTCTGTATGGTAGGGTTTTCTCATGTATCAAGTAGATATAATAATATGAATTATTTCAGTTCATGTAAACGTCTAGTATTTTGCAAGCAGTTAAAAGTGGTACCTTTGAAAAATATTAGCTAATGCTTATTTAATTCTTATACATGCTAGGCACAGAGCTAATGGGCATGAACTCATATTTCCACAAAAACCTCATGAGGAGTTACTACTCTATTTCCTTAAATCTAAGTTAGCATACATTATTAAGATGAACTGTTATTTTATATACCATTGTAAAAGAAAAATGACAATTAAACTATGATACAATGCCATAAGAATAGTTTTCTAGAATGTGTAAAATGATCTCCTGCCCATTGCTTTGATGTATTCCAAAAAGAATTTGGACTAAACTGAGAAAATGCCCCAAATCACAAATCATCAGGTAAACACAAATCAAAACCACAATGAGAAATCACTTAAAATGGAAAGCATGATCATTACCAGAAAACTAAAGGTAACAAGTGCTGATCACATTGCCATTATTGAAAGCCATGTGGAGTTTCCTGAAAAAATCAGAAATAGAATCCAGCAATCCTACTACTTTATATTTCCAAAGAAACAGAAATCAGAATCTTTTATTGATGCATATTAATTTGACAGAATAGTGGGTATCATTGTGGCATATTATTACATTCTTATAACATAATTTGATCAGTTTCATTCCTCAAATCTTCCCCTTATCCTCACCTCCCCCTTCCAAAATCCCATTCTTTTACTCTTCTAAATCCATAGCATCCATTGACTCCCTGCTATATTTATGGTTTTCTTCCCCTGACACAAACACACAGCATCCACATATGAGAGAAAACATGATACTTATGTTTCTCAGTATGGATTACTTCACTTAATGTGATATCCAATTCCATTCATTTTCCCATAAATTGCATAATTTTCTTGATGTATATGACTGAATAATATTGCATTGTGTATAAATACCACATTTTCTTCATCTACTCATCTTTTGGTGAACAATAGGGTGATAACTAGGCAGGATTGGCAGTTGAGTGTGTGTTGGTGACATTCTGCAAACAATGTATATATGAATCATGTTATGATAAACATAAGTATATGTGTTTCTCTAATGAATGCTGAGTTTATTTCAGAAAAATACTGAAGAGTTGATATAGCTGGATCTTATGGTAGTTTTAGTTCTAGTTATTTGAGGAACCTCCATTATGATTTCCATAGTGACTGTACTGATTTATGTTCCCACCAATATTATATAAGAGTTCTTTTTTCCCCACCTACTCACCAAGGTTTATCAGTATGTATGTTCTTGATGATTGCCATTCTGAATTAGGTGAAATGGAATCTCAGTGTAGTTTTTAAAAATTTATTTATTTATTCTAATCAGTATACATGACAGCAGAATGCTCTTTGATTCTTTGTACACAAATGCAGCACAATTTTTCACTTCTCTGGTTGTACCCAAAGTAGGGTCACACCATTCATGCAATCATACATGTACCTAGGGTAATGATCATTTCATTCTACCATCTTTCCTATCCTCACACCCCCTTGCCCCATCCAAAGTTCCTCCACTCATCCCATTCCCCCCTCCCATTAGGAATTAGCATCCACTTCATCAGAGAAAACATTCAGCCTTTGGTTTGGGGGGATTGGTTTACTTAGCTTAGCATGTCTAACTCCATCCATTTACCTGCAAATGACATAATTTTATCCTCCTTCCTTGCTGAGTAATACTACATTGTGTATATATGCCATAGTTTCTTTATCCATTCATCTATTGACAGGCATCTAGGTTGGTTCCACAGTTTGACTATCATGAGTTATGCTGCTATAAACATTTATGTGTCACTGTAGTATACTGTTTTTAAGTCCTTTGTATATAGAACAGGGAGTAGGATAGCTGGATCCAATGGTGGTTCCATTTCCAGTTTTCTAAGAAATCTCCATACTGCTTTCCAGATTGGCTTCACCAATTTGCAGTCCCACCAGCAATATATGAGTGTGCCTTTTCCCCCACGTCCTTGCCCACACTTATTGTTGTTTGTATTCTTGATAACTGCCATTTTGGCTGGAGTGAGATGAAATCTTAGAGTAGTTTTGATTTGCATTTCTCTAATTGCTAGAGATGATGAACAGTTTTTCATATATTTGTTGATTGATTGTATATCTTCTTCTGAGAAGTGTCTGTTCAGCTCCTTAGCCCATTTATTCATTGGGTTGTTAGTTAGTTTGTTTGTTTTTGGTGTTAAGTTTTTTGAGTTCTTTATATATCCTGGAGATTAGTGATCTATCTGACATGCACATGGCAAAAATTTGTTCCCAAAAATGTAGGTTCTCTGTTCACTTCATTCATTTTTTCTTTTGCTGAGAAGAAGCTTTTTAGTTTGAATCCATTTCATTTATTGATTCTTGATTTTATTTCTTGCACTTTAGACGTCTTGTTAAGGAAGGAAGGGCCTAATCTGACATGATAAAGATTTGAGCCTACATTTTTTCTATTAGGCATAGGGTCTCTGGTCTAATTCCTGGGTCCTTGATCCACTTTAAGTTTTCTG
This sequence comes from Spermophilus citellus, assembly GCF_964194105.1. Taxonomy (NCBI): domain Eukaryota; kingdom Metazoa; phylum Chordata; class Mammalia; order Rodentia; family Sciuridae; genus Spermophilus; species Spermophilus citellus. The sequence continues at coordinate 47,637,729 of NC_138190.1, forward strand.
CATGGTAAGAGATAGGGGTTTAGTTTTATTTTGCTATATATGGATTTCCAGTTTTCCCAGCACCATTTGTTGAAGGGGCTATCTTTTCTCCAGGTGTGTTTTTGGCACTTTTGTCTAGTGTGAGATGACTGTATTTATGTGGGTCTTTGTCTCTGTGTTTTATATTCTATACCATTGGTCTACATGTCTATTTTGGTGCCAATACCATGCTGTTTTGTTAGTGTAGTTTTGCAGTATAGTTTAAGGCCTGGTATTCTAATGCCTCCTGATTCACTCTTATTGCTAATGATTGCTTTGGCTATTCTAGGTCTCTTATTTTTCCAAATGAATTTAATGATTGCTTTTTTTCCTATATCTATAAGGAATGGTCTTGGAATTTTAATTGGAATCTCATTGAATCTGTATATTGCTTTGGGTAGTATGGCCATTTTGATAATATTAATTCTGCGTATTCAGGAGTGTGGGAGATCTTTCCATCTTTTAAGATCTTCTTCAATGTCTTTCTTTAGTGTTCTGTAATTTTCATTGTAGAAGTCTTTCATCGCTTTTGTTGATTCCCAAGTATTTTATTTTTTTGAGGCTATTGTGAATGGGGTAGTTTTCCTAATTTCTGTTTCATATCCCTGAAAGTATACATCCCTGATGTATAGAAATGCATTTGATTTATGGGTATTGATTTTATATTCTGCTACTTTGTTGAATTCATTTATTAATTCTAAAAGTTTTCTGGTGGAATTTTTTGGATCCTGTAAGTATAGAATCATATCATTGGCAAATAATGATACTTTGAGTTCTTCTTTTCCTAATTATATCCATTTAATTTCTTTCATCTGTCTAATTGCTCTGGCTAGAATTTCAAGTACCATGTTAAATAGAAGTGGTGAAAGAGGGCATCCCTGCCTTGTTCCAGTTTTTAGAGGGAATGCTTCCAATTTTTCCCCATTTAGAATGATGTTGGCCTGGGGTTTAGCATAGATAGTTTTTACAATGTTGAGGTATGTTCCTACTATCCCTAGTTTTTCTAGTGTTTTGAACATGAAATGGTGCTGTATTTTGTCAAATGCTTTCTCTGCATCATTGATATAATTGTGATTCTTATCTTTAAGTCTATTGATGTGATGAATTACATTTATTGATTTCTGTATGTTGAACTAACCTTGCATCCCTGGGATGAGCCCCACTTGATCATGGTGCACTATTTTTAAATTTGTTTTTGTATTGTGATTTGCCAGAACTTTATTGAGAATTTTTGCATCTGTATTCATCAGAGATATTGATTTGAAATTTTCTTTCCTTGATGAGTCTCTGTCTGGGTTTTGGTATCAGGGTGATACTAGCCTCGTAGAATGAGTTTGGAAGGGTTCCCTCATTTTCTATTTCATGGAATAATTTGAGGAGTATTCGTATTAATTCTTCTTTGAAGGTCTTGTAGAACTTAGCTGAGAATCTGTCTGGTCCTGGACTTTTCTTTGTTGGTAGGCTTTTGATGGCATCTTCTACTTCCTTGCTTGAAATTGATCTGTTTAAATTGTGTATGTACTCCTGGTTCAGTTTGGGTAGATTATATGCCTCTAGAAATTTGTTGGTGTCTTCAAGGTTTTCTATTTTACTGGAGTATAAATTTTCAGAATAGTTTCTAATTGTCTTCTGTATTTCAAAGGTGTCTTGTCGTGATATTCCCTTTTTCATCACAAATTTTAGTAACTTGAGTTTTCTCACTCCTTTTTGTTAGGGTGGCTACGGGTTTGTCAATTACATTTACTCTTTCAAAGAACCACCTTTTTATTTTGTCAATTTTTTGAACTGTTTCTTGCGTTGGGTGGCCTGTTTGGTGATGGCACACTGTGGCATGTGATGCTGCAATGGGCAGCCGCCTCTTGGCCCTCTCTGTTGTCCCACAGTGGAGATTACCACAGTCAGAAAGGTTATGGCAGTGGCTACAGTGTTCCAAGATGGAGGTGGTTTGGGTGCAGCCACACGTTGGTGGATAGGGAACCCCAGTGCAGTGTTACTAACCATGTGGGTACAATAATTCCTGGCTCAGCACAGGCTGGTGGTTCCCGTCCAGGCTCCATGTGAGGTGGGGCATGCAGGATTCAGTTCAGGCTCTGCACAAGGTGGCCTCAAGGTAGTTTTGATTTGCATTTCCCTTATAGATAAGTAAATATGAAAAAAAATTCACATAATTTTTGGCCATTTGTAACTCTTCTATTTTCCCATTTATTGAATGATTTTTGGGGGAATTGAGCTTTTTCATTTGTTTCTTTATTCTAGATATTAATCCTCTGTCAGAGTAACTGGCATTCTTGATAATTGTCATTCTGACTGGAGTGAGATAACAATAAATGTTGATAAGGATATGGGGAAAAGGATACATTCATACATTGTTGGTGGGACTGCAAATTGGTACCACAACTCTGGAAAGCAGTATGGAAATTCCTCAAAAAAACTAGGAATGGAACCACCAATTGACCCAGCTATCCCACTCCTCAATATATATCAAAAGGACTTAAAAACAGCATACTACAGTGACACAGCCACATCAATGTTTATAGCAGCTCAGCTCACAATAGCTAAGCTATGGAGCCAACTAGGTGCCCTTCAGTAGATGAATGAATAAAATATGGGGCTTTCTTTGAATCTGCACATCCTTTTTGGTACTTTGACTATTTTAACAATACTAATTCTGCCAAAAAATATACATAGGAGTTCTTTCCATCTGCTACTGTCTTCTTCAATTTCTTTTTTTTTCTTCTTTTTTTTAAACATCAGAAATTTATTAGTTGCTTAAAACATTACATTGATCTTGACATATCATATATCATACTTTTGTTTCAAATGGGGTATGAATTCTTATTATTCCCCCGTGTACAGATTGCAGGATCACATTGATTATACAGCCACGTTTATACATACTGCCATACTAGTGTCTATTGTATTCTGCTTCCCTTCCCATCTTCCCTCCCCTCCCCTCCCCTCCCTCTATCCCATCTACCGTACCTCATTTCTCTCTCTCTTATTTTTTTTCTCCCCTTCGCCTCACATCCTCTTATATGTATTTTGTATAACAATGCAGGTCTCCTTCCATCTTCCGTGCAATTCCCCCTCTCTCTCTCATTCCCTCCCACCTCTTGTCCCTGTTTGATGGTAATCTTCTTTTCATCCTCTTCCTCCCTTCTCTGTTCTTAGTTGCTCAAAGAAGACATTCGGCATTTGTTTTTTAGGGATTAGCTAACTTCACTTAGCATAATCTGCTCTAATGCCATCCATTTCCCTGCAAATGCCATGATTTTGTTATTTTTTAGTGCTGAGTAATATTCCATTGTGTATATATGCCACATTTTTTTTATCCATTCATCTATTGAAGGGCATCTAGGTTGGTCCCACAGTCTAGCTATTGTGAATTGTGCTGCTATGAACATTGATGATGCTGTATCCCTGTAGTATGCTCTTTTTAGGTCTTTTGGGAATAGTCCAAGAAGGGGTTCTTCAATTTCTTTTTTCAATGTTCTGTAATTTTTCTCATAGAGATCTTTCACCCCTTGTTCAGTTTTACCTAGTATTTTTTTATAACTCTTGTGACAATAATCAGTTTTTACCTATATAATTGGATTTTGAGTAACATTTTCAAGACTTTATGATACATATACCACCTTGATTAATTTTTTTTAAAAAATTTGTAGTTGTAGATGAATAGCATGCCTTTATTTCATTTGTTTCATTTTTATGTGGTGCTAAGGATCAGACCCAGTGCCTCACACATGCTAGGCAAGTGCTCTACCACTAAGCTATAGCCTCAGTCCACCTTGATGACTTTTAAGAGATCCATATACCACTTATACTTTTAGTTTCTTAAAGATTTTATTTATAAATTCTACTGTATTTTTTTAAAGAGAGAGTGAGAGAGGAGAGGGAGTGAGAGAGAGAGAGAATTTTTAATATTTATTTTTTTACTTCTCGGCGGACACAACATCTTTGTTGGTATGTGGTGCTGAGGATCGAACCCGGGCCGCACGCATGCCAGGCGAGCGCGCTACCGCTTGAGCCACATCCCCAGCCCTCTACTGTATTTTTACTTAGTTTTATTCTTAGCAGTGATGTCTATATCTACATCATATACTTACAGATTAGATATGCTAGGAATATTTTGTGGTGTATATTGGTATAAATGCATGATCATTAAATAAAAAAATAATTCATCTGTATACCAACCAAAGTCATCTCATGTCCCATCAGTGATATAAATTTCAGGCTTTGAGTATTCTTGGGGCACTGCAACTTTTGTCTTTTCCTGATTAATTTATTCAGGGATTATTTATTATGTCTACTCTATGATAGGCACTGTTATAAGTGCTAGGGATATAGCAAATAAAACTCCTTTTCCCTTATAGAGTTTGTCTAGTGCATAGAAAGAAAGATGAAAAACAAACAATTTTCATACATTAGTAAGTGCTATAGAACACACACACACACACACACTCACACATGGATGGAAGGTTAAAAATAATGCCAATACCTTAGCTATGATCGCTATGCAAAACTGGGATGAGTACATTCCAAGAAGGAATAGCAAACACAAAAGCCATGGGGTAGGAATGAAGGGGGTATTTGGAAAACAGCCAAAGGCCCATGTGGCTTAAGCATAGTGAATGAGGAACATATTACCAGGAAGTAAAGTTTGAGAGTTAGATCTTGTTAGTCACTTTGGTCTTTATAAGCCACGGTTAAAAGTTTTAATTTTATTCTAATTATAATTGGAAGTACTGGAAAATATTAAGAAAGAGTATGATATAATCTGATTTGTGTTTTTAAAAATCACCCTGGATGCTCCATAGAGAATGGAATGTAGAGGAACCAGGAAGACCAATTAGGATTCTGTTATAGGTGAGAGATGAGTGTAGCCATGAGTAACCTGTTAGCAGTAGAGATGGAAGTGATCAGATACAGAATATGTTTGGGTGATAGAACTGACATTTCATGATTAGCTGAATATGGCAGGAAGGGAAAAGGAGAATCAAAGACTCTACAGTTTTTAGCCTGTGCAACTGGCAGGATGATGGTACCATTAATTGAGATAGGTAAAACTCAGGAAAGATAAGGTTTGGGGAGTAAAGCAATGCTTCTACTTTGAACATGCTAAATTAGAGATGCTAATTAAACATCCACATCGAGGTATCAAATGGTTTAGGTGTGTATGCAAATCTGATGTTCAGGGAAGAGTGCCAGGATAGATGTACACATTAAGAGTTATCATTAAGATGGTTTACCAAGCCAAGAGCCTGGATTGAGTTGACCATAGGAAATATTGTATGTAGATACAGAAGGCCATGTTTGAGTCTCGAGACCTTTCAATATAGCAAAGAAATTAACCAAATTAACCTAATAACACAAATATAAAATTATAAATCGTGATATTTCTTGCTACATAATGATTCCAGGCCTTTGGAAGGACTAAAATATAACAAGGAGAATAATATTGAGCTGTGACTTTTCTTGCTCTACCGCAAATTTATTGTATGACCTTGCCCAAGTGCTTGCCCCTTTGAAACCTCAGTTTAATTTGCTAAATAAAGGGTATTTGCAATTACATAAACTCTGATTTGTAGATCTCTGTGATTCAGCAGGAAAGACAGTAAACTTTGGGTTATGACTATCTCTGTCAAGATAAGCAAAAAGTACAATGATTTCCTTTATATTTGATATGGGCATAGATATAATTCTATGTAATATGTGTGGGATAAAGCAAATTATTTTCCTGTACATCAGTTTGCCTATCTGCTATGGAAGCAAAATCAGGGACTAAGAAAAATTTTTGGTCTGTAGTTCTAGAAATCCCTTCTTTTCCAGGGTTGCCTGAGATAAAAGGGAGGAATATGTCGAGTGGTGGGGAGAATAATTAAAATTTTACACAAACCATGGGTAGTATGGTATAAAGAATGCTAAATTTGTTTTTAAGAGCCTTGGCTTTTAGTTTTACTTTTTACTCAGTGACTTGGCTTATTTGTGTGTGGTCTTTTCTCCATAATTCAGTTCTTTTCACCTATAAAATGAAGAGATTTTGCAGCTCATTCTTTCCTGGTAAAGTTTTAAAATTTTGAAGGGTTATGGATTTCTTTGAATATATAATAATATGCATAAATGAATTCTGTCTTCCATCCGTGGTAATGTTGTATTTTTCTCTTTAAATTATTTCATTTTCAAGTGAATCCATTAAAAATTGTCAACTATTGATTTTTCTTATTCTGAAGATTAAAATAGACAAATCTGAAAAGGCACATATTGCTGAGAATTTTTGTTAGTGGGTCTAGGTTTGGGAGTCAATAAATAAAGTTTCTTTAACATGTTGGAAGACATAATCAAAGGAATCTTTATTCCCTGTACATTTTAGAGTGGTTCTATGCCCGATTAATGAGTGATAGTGGTGGACTTTAACATTCTCAGAGACTGAATAATCAAACTAGAAGTGTCCTCAAGACAGATGGGTAGTCATTATGTAGTAAACTATCTTTCAGTATAATGAATACACCCCTGGTAAAATGAAATGGTTATCAGGGTCCAAATATGATATTTCCATAATAATAATATCACATACTGAGTATTTACCTTGTGTCAAACAAGGTTCTAAAAACTTTGTTTGAAATATATCATTTAAAATATATGACAGTTCTATCAGCTTAAATCTTCCTATTACTTTTTCCAGTGAGAAAACTGAAACACAGAACACATGAGTATCATACCCAAGGTCATACAGCTAATAAGTGGAAGGGTAAATGTTCAACATCTGTCCTTTCCTGTCCACCCAAAAGCCTTTCAACTAGTTAACACCCCACTAAAGTTATCAAATACACTTAATTAAATATGAACCTATCTAATGGGTAGTGAGCTTATATCTAGAGCAGCATTTCTTCCCTGATATGTATGATTCTTTATTCTGTGTTTTCCAAGCTCTTTGCCCTGGGCCCCAGACTATGTCTTCTCTAAAATTAAGGCTGTTACTGCATGGAATGATGCTGCTTTGATAGCCTTAGATGTAGCATTTGGCCAAACGGATCTTGGCTGCATAGGTGAATGCTCATGTAGAATGCCATCTGGAAGGAATGGCTATGAGTAGGTTGAGCCAGCAGGGATTCTGAGAGAATGGCTGGATCTATTGCAACATAGTATTTATGCAAAAGTGGCCTGAGAGGAGCCAAATAGAAGAATTGATGAAAGGAATAGTAAAAATAACTACTCATTGAGTGGAAAATATCCACTCCTTTGAGAGCTGATTTTGAGGTTCTTCCTATGGCTTTCCTTTTCTTCCAGAAACCAGTGTTATAGCCAGAGTTCCAGAAATTGCAGCTTACTAAAAAGAACCTGGAAAGCTTGGGTGAGGGTAGTTAAGGGAGAAGGTGAGGGCAAGGTCAATGTTAGAGTGCTTTTCTCCCATACACAAGGGCCTGGGTTCAGTCTCCACCACTGTAAAGAGAGAGAGAGAGAGAGAGAGAGAGAGAGAGAGAGATGGGGGGGGGTGGAATGAATCAGTAATGTTGATTTTCTCCTCACATTTATTGAATTATAATTGGGAAATGAAAGTTGAATGTATTTATGGTATACAGTGTAATGTTCTTATGTATCTATATACTAGGAAATGATTCTCCCAATAAAGCTAATTAACACATCCATCACTTTACAAAGTTATCATTCTCTTTGTGTGTATACTGAGAACATTCAAGATCTGCTCCCTCAACAAATTTCATATAAACAATTCAGTATTATTAACAATAGTCACTGTGCTCACCACCACAACTTTTGAGAACTGAATTTGGGCTATGTAGCTTGTACTAGAGACTCTGGGTATCTGCCATTGTAAGATAAGTTTTATTTCAGTTTAGAAATTATTTTCTTGAAAAAGCCATTCGGAAAGAAAATTTCTCTGAGAACTCTGTGTGATTATAACAGGAGGCAGATGAATAAAGAAAGTTCACAGGGCAATCCAGAGTTCAGGATCATTATACTCACAGAGTCTCAGACTGCTTCCTGCTTTTCTCATTATTTCTCCCAAATGCACTTGAGTTAAGGAAATGAATTGGGATTGGGTTGTGTACTTGGTCAAGATCTTGGTATAGAATGTGCAAGAATTTGAAATGTTTTTTCCTTCGATATATTTTAATAGTTAATAAGCATCATACATGTTAGAACTTTTATACTTTCTTTGATGCAATATCTTGTTCTATAGTAAATTATTATAATAAATTTTTAAATAGTTTTTCTGATAACCTACAATTCTTCAAGCCCTAGAACACCTTGTAAAAATCAGAGACATTGATATAACTATCCTAGCTCATTTCAGTACAAGCAGTACCCTCCTGTTTTAGCTTTCCCATTTCTTCCATTTGAGCCACCTGTTGAATATTAGCATGATCCTCTTTGAAATAAAATCCATCCAACAAATATTTCCTGAGCATCCACTATATTACAAGTATGTGCTGTGTGCTGAGCAACAAGTTCAATTGTCAGGCAGAATTGGGGCTTTACATTCACTGAACTTTTGCATTCTGTGACAAAATCATGATCCTGTTCTCTGTACAGAATTTAAATTTAGTTTGTCCAGCTCTATTATCTCTGGAAAGGTATACAGGAAGAACTTGATTGATTAAAATACATCTAATCTCAGCTTACCATTAATTCCAGACTCTTCCTTAATCAGAACTGTTAGGAACAGTGGGACAATTTGTGTCACCTTCTTGTTAAACATGTTACTTTCAGATAGGCATATTTTAAAAGGAAAATTGTATAAAAGCAAGATATTTGCAGGACCAGCATGTTGAATAATTAGTTCTTGATTGACTAAGAGATTGGCTGTCTCCCTCTAGTGTTTCTTCAAATTGATTCATCTTTAACTTTTTAATCTAATCCATTTTATAGAGTAAGATAGTGGGCTCTAAAGTCAGGCTGCCAAATTTAATTCCTTACTTCTCCACTTAAATTAGTCTTTTCAGGCTGCTATAACAAAGTCCATAGACTGGGTGACTTATAAGCAACATAAGTCTATTTCTCATAGTTCTGGAGGCTGGAAAGTCTAAAATGAAGATGCCAGCAGATTTCATTAGCTGGTAAGCATCCACTTCCTGGTTCATAGAAAGGCATCTTTTCTCTATTTCCTAACATGGTCTCCTATGGGAAGGGGCAAGGGATCTCTCTGTGACATCTTTTATAAGGTCATTAATTCCATTCATGAAGGTTCTGCTCTTGTGACATAATCATCTCCCACATGTTCTACTTCCTAATATCATCACCTTGGGAATTAGGATTTCAACATATGAATTGGGAGGGGACACAAATATTCAGTCTATAGCAACTTCTTATCTGTACATCCTTAGATAAATTACTTAGCCTTTCTGAGTACTCAGTTTACCTACCCAATAGGGCTACTATAAAGGTTGAAAAGGAGGTAACATATGTAAATACAGTACCTAGTGCTCAGTGTAAATTACTATTAATATGTGCTATGAGAAATTAGCTGCTAAATTATTTTACTCCATAAAAGACTTAGAAAGCCAGATAGACCTCAAATAATGAAAATAAGAACTTATAAATGTTTACTACTTTTTCTATTCTTAACATACATTTATATTTTTGTAAGGCTCTCACAGTTTTGTTTTCATTTATTCACTCTAAGATCTATAAGAGATACATAGAAATTTTGACTTGAAGCCTAAAGAGATTAGGTGACTAGCTTAGGGTCACCCCTAATAGCCTAAATCTCTCAACTCCACATTTTATATTCTTCTACTACGGACTACCCAGCAACCTATTGTTCTTTATAAGTTATCAGTGAAAATGTTAGTCATTTTTATCATCAATAAATTATAATGGAAAAACTTCCTTTTTATTTTATTTTAATTTTTAAGTATTTATAACAGATTTATATTTTTTATTTTTCACATTTTACTAGTTCATTATAGATGTATATAATGATGAAATGTGTTGTTACATATGTGTATATACACACAATATTATAATTTAACCAATACTATTCCCCAGCATTTCCCCCTCCCTCTCCACTTGCCACCCCCTCTTCCTTTCTTCTACTGATCTCCCTTTGATTTTCATGAGACCCTTGCCACCTTTCTTTTCCTTTTTCCTCTCTAGCTTCTACATATGAGAGAAAACAAACGACCCTTGACCTTCTGGTTTTGACTTATTGTACTTAAATAATGGTCTCTATTTGCAATGGCAGAACTTCCTTTGATTGATGAAATTTTGCCAATAGTAATTTTCTTCTTCCTGAGTACATAGTAAATATTTTTGAAGCTGTGTATAGTTGTTTTTCTATTTCTCCTTTTTGTCCCCTTTGACCTTTGATAAAGGTTGTATATGTGAGGTCTGTGGTAACTGAACTGGAACTGATACTGTGCCAGGAGCTTCTAATTTAGATGTTTTTTTTAATTGTGTGCACACATTTATGTGCTGTATATATGTATATCTCAATCACAATCACATGTGTTTAACGTATGTTCATAGGCTTATAGAGGGGTAGGGGAAGAAAAAGGCATAAGAAACCTCAAATGAGAAGAAATTCCTGGAGAAGGGTGGATATAGAGTGTGTTGGATATAATCCTGTTCTGCAGGACTCAGACTAGTTTTTCTTAAATCTATGAAACCTCTCTCATCTGAGCCCTAGAATCAAGAGGTATTTGTCATCGTTTGTGTGTGAAAGAAAGAGGAAGAAGTCAGGGATTGGTCTACTTCCAACAAAGCCTTCTTCCCTCCTGCTGGCATTCTCTTTGACAGAAGAGAGCTTTGATTTCTTTTGCTGAAGCATGAGGAGGGGGAGGATCACTGAAGGGAGTGAAGAAGTGGCTGGCATAGCTACCCAATGTTCAGAGATCCTAATGGGAGAGCTGAGGAGGCAGCCCAGGAGAGGCCAGCTAAAGCAAGCTGGCTGTGAAAGAGCCATCTCATTACCACAACAGGTTCCACTTATTTTCAGTTATTTAAGAGCACTTGGGTTTTCCCCTCACATTTTTATTGGTGCATTATATCTGTACATACTGATGGGATTTGTTGTTACACATACATACATGCACACAATATACAATATAACAATAGAGCATTGGGTTTTAATTTTTGTTTTGTTTTATTATAGTTAGTTCTTCCATTGTGCCTACAAGCAAAAGAGTAGGTTGTGGGAATTCAGGTTTAGGTATTTAACATATGTTCATAGGCTTATAGAGGGGTAGGGGAAGAAAAAGGCGTAAGAGCCAAGGAAATATTCTTTGGATACAAGGAAGCACTTGAGATGATCATCTTCTACATGAGAGTTGCTTCATTTGAGCCTTTTGATACCGCTGGAGGGTATTTAGAAATTCATTTACATTGTGTGTGTGTGTGTGTGTGTGTGTGTGTGTGTTTTCTTATCTTTTCAAATTTATCTTTGCTTGGATGTCACTAGCATTACTTTCTGAGTAGCCGCTTTCCACTATTTCTATTTGTATTCTGGCCATTTCCACTTGCATTCTTATTCCTATTATGATTTGACTACCTTGGAGGGCCTGCCTTCCCCATTCAGCTCTATGTCCATACCAAAGGATGGATTAGGAAATGGAATATGGCTTCTCCATAATTCCCATCAGTAACCAAAACCACACCACATAAAAACAATGTAGATAACATTCTTTTAAGTGAATAATTGACATTTTGTCAATCTTGCATCAAGTATGAATGAAAGCATCTTTGAAAGCTATTTTTTAAGTAATTTATAATCTACAATGTTAAGTAAAACAATATACTCTCTTTTTTTTAAATCATTTTTTTTTTAAAGATAGAGAGAGAGAGAGAGAATTTTAATATTTATTTTTTTTTAGTTTTTGGCGGACACAACATCTTTGTTTGTATGTGGTGCTGAGGATCGAACCCGGGCCGCACGCATGCCAGGCGAGCGCGCTACCGCTTGAGCCACATCTCCAGCCCCAACAATATACTCTCAATGTAAATACAACCTCAAGTATCTTAATCTCATTCCCTACCTTATTTTCTACCTGCTTTCTCCCCTAAGCTCCTCTGATATGGGAATTCTGGATGCCACAATTACCTTGGCTCCCTTTTTTCTGCTTGCACCACCCACTTGCAGTCCTCATGCCCAAAATGCCTGGCTTTAGGTAGAATGTCCATGGATGTTTGACTATAAGCTATGGCCCTCTGGAAGGCTCATATTTTCATTGTTCAGCCTTGGTAATATAAGAAGCTTTCATTTAGTCCTTTCTACTTTTAAATAAACATTATTGCCCACTCTCCAGCTGACCTTTGTGCAGTGGCTGATCTTAAGGTAGAACCCATTCCAGGCAGATGGCCAGGCCTCTAATTTTCTGTGCTTCTAGTACCTGCATGAATGAATAGGGAGGGAGAAAAAAGAGAAAAAGGTCCCCGCCCGAATGGCCTTAATCCAGGTCCTGCATTTATAGTAGAGCTGCAAAATTGCTGTGGCCTCTAATCCTTGGGATGAGAGGTATTGCCAGCCCCAGAAACATGTCTTTGATTGTCCCTCCAACCACTAGCCACCCCCCCCCAATGTAGGGGCTTTCACCTCCTCTTTTTTATGAAAGTGAAAAGAAAATATACCCCACTTCCTCCCCTTTGAGTCCCAGGGAAGAATAAATGCTGGGTTTTGGAGGGCATGTTTCCAAGTAAAGGTGAGAGTTTGACCTTTTTCATATTTTCTCAAGGATCCCGCTGGTTTCTAAGCAGTGTGAGTACAGCATGCCCTGGACCTAAAGAAAATACTTCATTCAGACCCTACACACATAAGACTTCCTCTTCAAGGCTATAAAAGGGATATTAAATAGGGAAAAGAGGGAGAGAGCCTGGAAAAGAAGAGGCTGGAGGAAGGGTAAGCTGAAGTAAGAGAAACTAGAGTAAAGTGAAGAAAGGGGAGATGAAAGGGAAAAGGAAGGTCTCTGAGTGGGCAAGACTGACTTATTTGTCTGTTTGTGTTACTGCTTTTGAATATCTGTCATGAATCGTTTAGTTTTCATGTGACTGTAATTCTTGCAGCTTGACCTGAAAGCTCTGTTCTTCTGACCTGAATTTTTTTTTCCAAACACAGAGAAGCAGCATTTTCACTTATCCTGTCATGTTTTTGCATTCTTTGCTTTTTCAAAGGCAGCCAGTAAAGGAGGATAATTAGAGAAGAGCCACGTGGCCTATCTTGGCTGAATTTTAGGATCAGATAGAGAATACTTGTCCCAGCCAGGACCTGAAGGTTGTTTTAGAAAAATATACTTTTATTTTATTTATTTATTTTTATGTGGAGCTGAGGATCGAACCCAGGGCCTCATGCATACTAGGCAAGCACTCTACCGCTGAGCCACAATGCCAGTCCCCTGATGGTTTTTAATAGTGCAAGAGCACCTATGTACTTTTGATGTGCTCTGTAGCATACTTCAGAAAGCAATTGATAGTTCCTAGAGAATGTGATCTTATATGGAAGGACCCTCATTTCAGGGAAATTACCCACTTAATACCTTGAAAAATCACTTTCAACTATCATATGATCCATGTACCCCACTTTTGAGTATATCTCCAAAGGAAATGAAAATACTTAAGAGATACCTGAACACCAAAGTTTTGGTGGGCACTTATAATTATAGCTGAGATATGAAATCAACCTTTGTGCCCATCAACAGATGAATGAATAAAGAAAATAAGGCATATATACACAATGGATATTACTCATCTATAAAGAACAAATTCATGTCATTTGCAGCAAGATGGATGGAGCTGGAGAACAATGTGTTAAATGAAATAAGCCAGACACAGGAAGACAAGAACTGCATATTTCCACTTATATGTGGAAGTTTAAAAAGGCAACCTGGATATAGAATAGTGTTAATGAAATTTTTTAAAAAAATTTTAAAGGACCTCTTACTTGCCTTGCCTCACTTATAACCTTTATTGCTTTTCTTACTTTGGTGGTTCTAATACTGTATTCTTCATATACTCCCACGTTCTCCCCCCTTCACCCTAAAAGACACTTATACACAATAAGTGAATGAAGTTGAAGAGGTCAAGAAAGTTGTAAGATGCTTGCCTTACTGACATCACTAATGTCTTGTATAACACAACTTCTGGCATGAATACTCTCCATTATGCTTCCTTTCAATATTTTTTCTTTATGTTTCTTAAGCTTTCTCCCCTAATGTATTTGGCAGAAGGGCAGTGCAATCCCCTTACTTTTCAAAAGAGTTACCAATCTTGTTTAGCCATGAAATAAAACTGATAAAGTCTTGATCCTGAGCATATGCCTGAAACAAACTCTGACCTCTTTATTGTTATAATTCTTCTATCCATTGAATGAAAGCAGCAAGCTTGGGCAGAGGGCACTAATAAGAAAATAAGAGGAGAGTTAGTTAAATGAAGGAATAAGTGAAGGGAGATTGATATGTGGAAGAATGATGAGGTCTCACTCATTGAGGGAAGGAACATATTTTTCATAAATACGTTATTTATTTCATAAAGTATAGAGTATGGTCTCTAGATTTATTCTCTACACAATAGGAATATTTTGCACAAATGGCACCTACCTGACTGACCTCTCTTCTTAGCCATTCCTGAACTCTGCTTAACTCTGGGGTCGGATACTGATAACCTATTTGCACAAAAAGGAAGATGAACTAAAGAATTATTTTCTAAGGTACTGATGGCATTTTGATATGAAAAAGTCTTTTGCAAAAAAAAATCTTTTGCAAAATGATATCATAGCACAGTAATAATATTAATTAAAATTTATTGAAGCATATTCTATTTGCCAAACTCTGTTCTGATAACTTTACATTTATAAATCATTTATTATGCTCATTTTCAAGTGAGGAAACTGAGGCAGTGAAATTAAGTAACTCCCTTTCCCCTGGCTTTCTTAGGTCTACTTACCTTGCTCTACTTGTTCATTTCTCCCTTGTACATTTATTGTTTATTATCTGCCCCCCAATAGAATGCTGGCTTTATGAAAGGAGGGATCTCGATCCATTTTGTTCAATGAGGCATCCAAAGTGTCTAAAATGAAGCTTTGCCCATATTAGAACCTCATTTAATATTTGGTCAAGGAATAACTTGCTCAAGTCTATGCAACTTGTGAAGAACTGAGTCCATATTTTAACACAGACAAGCTGGTTTCAGTATGCTTTCTTAACCACTACACTATACTGTCTCTTTACCTGAAGTATATGAATCATTCATCAGTTTCTGGTGCCATATAAAATATGATGCTTTCCACAGCTGCCCTTATAAACCATAGACCCATTGTGGTCTATATAGGGAGAGGTCAGTGGAGTCTTCTGCATCATTGCCAAGGGATTTCCTTGGGAGACTTCCCAGCATGCATTAGCTGTTGTGGGCTCAGTTTAGCTTGGCTTATGTACAGTGTGGTCATTCTGGGTAAAGAAGGGTGATGTCACAAGGGATTGTGCATTTTCTGTTGAGTCTTGGCATGGCTAAACTCAGAGAAAATGATTCTTTTGTTTAATGTAACTGTGACCTTTTGGTGTCTAGTCCTTTCACATTCTCAGTCCCCTTTCCCAAGTCATGAGAAGAACTTTCATGATGAAGATCAAAAGTCAGAGGAAGTTCAACTGTGGATTTCATTTAGAAATGGAAATGCACTTCAATATCACTTCAGAAGGGTCTTTATATGCTGAGTTGATTTTAGGCTAGTAGTCAAGTAAGGAAGCCTAATTGAGATGGCAACTGTTAGACCCCTGTTTTCTGGGTCAGCTTAACTTCTGAACACATTTTCCAGTTTATGCCTTCATTACATTGTCTGGCATCTTTTCCAGTGTTCATAAAACATTTTTAAATGAGGAGATATTTCCCTGGATTATGGTATCTTTCTGTCTGCATCACTGCCAAAAGTCAGATCTCAAGTAAGTTCCTTTTCCTTTCCAGGATATTCACTTCTCCAATTATAAAACTGAAAAAAGATACTGTAACTGGGATAGGTCAGGTCTAGTTCATGGGCAAGAAGGTGGAGTAGAATACATGAAGGGCTTAGAGTGAGATGGACTC
The DNA here is from genome assembly GCF_964194105.1 of Spermophilus citellus. Taxonomy (NCBI): domain Eukaryota; kingdom Metazoa; phylum Chordata; class Mammalia; order Rodentia; family Sciuridae; genus Spermophilus; species Spermophilus citellus. Next base: position 47,653,770 of record NC_138190.1, read on the forward strand.
TTGGTGCAGTATTATTCCTTGCACTGATGCTCAGTTTCTCTGAAATTCAGCTATATCATTTAAAAAATGCAGAAATTTTGTACTTTATTGAATTTGAGTAATGATTAGATGAGAGTACACATATAAAGCTTCAATATCTGATACTTGTTATTTATTCCATTAATCACAGTGATGTTCATGACACTGGGGATCAAACTCGGGCCTTTTACATGCTAATTTGGTACTCTACCACTGGACTACATCCCAAGCTATAGTGATTTTGGTAATGGTTATAGATTTTGTTTGAGTAGTTTTGTAATGAATGGTACTTTAGGAAATGCCAAACTCAGGTAGACATACTCTAGTTGTAAGGAAGACATGAAAACTGCTTACCTTCATCCATTCATTCATCCATTCATTCTAACTTATCCTATTCTTAACCTAGCCAAAGTACAACTCAAGGTTCCCATCTCTAGTACCAACCTGCTTCTCTCAGCCTTTATCTTTCCAGTAAGTTGAAACTCATCCTTTCAGTTGATAGGGTCAAAACATTAATATCATTATACCCATATGTAATAAATGCACCATCCAATGCTGTATCTCTAACCTCAAACAAATAACAGACACCATCCTAAATCCAACACCTTTTCACTATTCCCAGCCTACCACCCATGGTCCAAGCTACCATCATCTCTCTCCCAGAGTATTATAGCAACCTCTTAACTAGTCTCACTTCTATGTTTGCTCCTAACAATACATTCTATTATATTAGTAGTGATTCTGTTTTAAACTAAATAATATTAGGTTATTCTTCCACATAAATCCCTCCAATGTTTTTCTATCTCACTCAAACTAAAAGCCAACATCCTTACCCTGGCATACAAGAATCTGCATGATTTGGCCCATGCTCTTTCTCTGACCCCATCTTCTTCCCCCTCTCCCCAGTCACTTACTCTATTCAATCTACACGAATTTTGTACTTGCCATTCTTTCTGCTTGGAATTGTCTTCCCTGTAATATCCACATGGCTCACTTTCTCTGTTTTTTTTTTCAGGCCTCTGTCCAAATATTGCCTTCCCAAGGATACCTATGTAAAATAGCAATGCTCTTTCAAGTATCCCCCATCCCTCCTACACTCTCTTATTTTCTGTGACATATATTATTTATTGTCCATTCCCCCTAACTAAAATTAACTCCATAAGGGACATTGTTCTTTTCACTAATGTATCCCATGCTGAAAAAATGAACAAAGACTCACTAAACACCGTCTCCATTAGAAACCTGTAGTTTCAGGGCTCTAGATAAAACATAAGCTCTAGCTAGAAGAGTTCACAAACTAAGTTAATATAAAGACTCACTGGTAATCATTTCACATTGCATGTACATATTAAAACATCATATTTTATACCTTAAGTGTATGCAATTTTTATCAATTATACCTCACTAAATCTGGAAAAAAATATTTGAATATTTAACAGAATTTTGAGAAAGTAAACAATAAAATGATTTTGTTTAAAAAGAGTGTGTGTTGGCCCTCTGGGTAAATAAAAGATGAAGGCCTGCAAAGAAATAAGACTGCAATTCTCATTATAATGTTTAGTGCTGTAATAAAGATCTGGTACCATGAAAGTTTAGAGGAGAAAGCTTGATGGCAAAAAACATGCCAAGGTCTTTATCAGGAGGGTAGTGTTTGAGCTATAATTTGAGCTGAATCTTGAAGGATGGATATACAGTAATCAACTGAGAAGAGAAGGTGGTGATTGGGAGTGATTCTTTGAGAAGGCATTCGGGACTGAGAGAAGAGAAAGTATGAAGTTCCATTCACTGGAGAGGAGCTCTGATAGAATGAAGGAGCTCTTGATGCTTTTAAAAATTATTCAGATGCTGTCCTTCAGCATGGATAATGTTCCTGGGGTTAGCTTATCTTCTATTTTAGGTAAGGAACAGAACAATAGATAACATACTATTGAAGTCAAATCTTAGTGCAACTCACCAGCTTTGGGAAAATTGTGAAGATATCCTTTCTCCAGATTTTCATCAGGGGAATTCATTACTTAATCATTTCAGAATACTTTTGTCTGTTGACAAGAGACTATTTTCCTACCTAATCCCAACCCAATAGATGAAAGAATAAAGTAAAGATATATTTTCATATTTGACATAGTGTAGGAAGGTTTCTTTTTAAATCAGTGGCTTAATGTATATGTTTGGTTATTTCAGCACCACTTTCAAAGATGCTGCACCCACCTACAAGCCAAACTGATAATCCCTGGTAATGTACCAAATGAGATCAAAATTGGGTCAGCTGTCCAACTCTGCATTCAGTATAGATTGTGAAGTATAGATTTTATTAAACTGGCAAATGGGATCAGAAAAGAAAAGCAAAGCAAAGCAAACAACCCGCCACCACAAATCCACCTGTAAGTGGTGTGAAAATATAGCTGATAATAAAATTGGATTGTCGTATTGGAGGTGTAATGAACTGCTCAAACACCATTTTGTGAACACATGAAAATTGAAAGCCTGCAATGTGCAAGACAGTATAATGAGGAAGACAGAAATAAATTACTAGTTGTATAGTTCTAAAAACATCTTCTTATGCTCAATCACACTTTGAGGTGGGTTAAAAGGGGATAACCTGGTAGAGTTGGGTACTGAAGACGATTTACTTTCCTATGCATCCTAGGTCTAATCAGTTGCAAAATCAAATTTTAAAATTCTGTTGTGTTCCTCTAGGTTCTTATTGTCTCTTGCCTAACTTAGTGCAACTGTCTCATGACTAATTTCTCTGCTTCCAGTTTGATCTTATTCTGCATATACTGGAGAGGTCTCTGAGTAATTCTATATTCTCATCTTACTTCCAGAATGCAAGGAGATAGAATAATTAAATAAAAAATGAGTAACTCCATAAGGGACATTGCTCTTTTCACTAATGTATCCCTGGTATACAAAATTGTAGACACATGTGAGATGTGTATCACCATCCAGTCACCAAGGTTAGGTTGCTCAGTTTTGACTTCAAAGTTTTGACTTCTACTTCCAGTCTGTGTGAATTTGGGCAGATTATTATCTTCTTTGTGCCTCAATCATTTGTTATATAAAAGAGAATAATAAGTGTACGTACCTCAGAGATATTTTTTCTGAGGATTAAATTAGTTAAAATCTCTTATAATAGTTCCTCAAGTGATTATGATGATGATGATGATAATGTGAAACCTATATCTTTGGATACTTGTAGCTAGATTTCTAGACATGACATTGCTGGATAAGATGGTTTTCACATTTTATATCTTTTTTTTTTCAGTGTTGTGGACCAAACCCAGTGTCTTGCACATGCAAGGCAAACACTCTACCACTAAGCTACCCCCAGCCCCATATTTTAAATCTTAATAGATATGCTGTAACAATTTACATAACCAACCAACTACGCATATAACTACATGTTTTCTTCACATTCTTGACAACACAGAGTATTATCAATTTTCTTTTAAAATTTTATCTCCTTGCTTTTCTCTGTTCTAAACTGATCCCATTGTTCAGATCTTATCATTCTTCTCCTTGGAAACTTCCAGTGGTTTTCTATCTTATGCACAATAAATGTTATCAAGGTCTTATGCACTCTGGGCTTCTGCTCTCTCTCTGACCTCATTACCTTCTATTCTCACTCTAGATGCTACAGCATGTCAGGGTCCCTGGTACCTCTTGTGCAGCAAAAGGTGTCAAGGACTCTGAGGTCCTGAGTGATGTGTATATCTCCTGTACCACAAAACCTTCATTCCATACCACTCCCCTATAACATCCCTGAACATAATTCCCTTGCTAAGTTCTACCTCATCACTTATAACTCTTTACTTCCTCCCATTCTTGACCCTACAAAGAAAGTCTCAGTGATGAAATGAGAATCATAAATGTGTCCTGTATACATCACTTGGAAATAAAAGAGAGAAAAAGAAAATTTTTATACTTTGGTAAAACCATTTAAAACAATCTTGCCCAAATGAACTGCTTTGGTGATCACAATGCCTAATATATATTTAGATATGCAATAAATGTTTGTTGAATGAATGACTGAGTAAAAGTCCACAGAATACAATTTATTAGAGAAATACCAAGTTTTATACTTGGGATCATCAAGTTAGCTGTGGTATTAATAAGAGAAACCCAGAATTCATGAAGAAAAATAATGCAAGAAGTTCTAGTTAATCATAAACTACGACAAGAACCATGGTGATTCAGGTGCCAAGATTATTCAATAGGAAGGAAATAGTCTTTTCATCAATTCATGCCGGGGCAACTGGATATCCACATACAAGAGAATGTAGTGTACCTGCCTTCACACCATTTACAAAAGATAAGACAATGCATTTAAGACAGAAATATGAGTTAAAACTTTAAACTCTTAGAAGAAAACATAGGGCCATATCTTTGTGATTTGGCATTTAGAATGGATTCCTGGATATGATGCCAAAAGCATGAACAACAAAAGAAAAAATAAATTTGACTGTATCAAAGTTAAAAATGTTTGTTCATCAAAGGACACTATCAAGAAAGTCAGATTACACCTTTGGCCTTCAACTTGCTGACAGTATTGTCTTCTGTGGCTAGGTCTTTGGTTACTGTTAAGGGAACTTTGGCTACCAACTACATTATCTGAGCCTCACCTCATGAAAAAAGGACCCCAGAACTAGAAAATGGTCAGGAAGTAGTGGCAGTTAATATAGACTTATATTTCTAAAATTTATGCAATAGAGGAAACATCATAAAGAAAGAAGGTGATACAGATGGTCAAATCAAAGTATTGGATTTTTGTTGTTTGGATATAATTTTATGATAGAATTCTGATAGGTTTAGTGGAAGAAGAACGAGGTATAGATAGAAGATATGAGAAGGAATGGGTAAAAACAGATGAAGAAAGGTCCTAAGAAGAGGGGGGTCCTGAGCCAAAGATTTGGAGGAGAAGAGGAAAATCTCTTGGGAAATGGGATACAATAAAGGGATAGGAAAATGATAGAGAAGTGAATTGCTGTGGTACAAAGAAAGGAAGTTATGAAAATGTGTATCAGATGTAGTTTAAACTTGGTGTTTCATAAGCAAGTTGATGAAATTATTTATAATGATGGGATCTGACTTGAGACTAATGGGATAAAGTTGATGGAGAAGACATATGAGTGGAATGTGGTAGCCAGGCATGAATGAGTAAAATAGTTACCAAATAGCTGGAAATGAAGAGTCCACCTAGGGTGAAGAGCATAGATTTGTAATGAAGCCAATGTGTTTGGTTTCTCAACTTTTCTCCAGAAAGGACTTGTAGCTCAGGCACAGGAGCAGGAAAAAAGATAATGAGATTTACTCAAAATTAGCAGTTTTCAAAACAGGACATGGAAAGTAACTGAGAATCTCATGGATTGCATAATGCTGTACACTGAACAAAATTAAATGCAGATGGGACTGATAGCCTGGTAGAATAGGGAGGTAACCAAGGACTACAGATGCAGATGAGGGTAAAAACTGGTTCAATAGGAAGATAGGAATGGAAAAAATCAGATGTATAGTAAGCAGAGGTCAGAGGAAGGAAAAACAGAGTTCAAGATCAAGAACGTGGTGTAATAATTTCATGTAATGAAAATGGTCTCAGTGGTAGCTATACCCACTGAAATGGAGAGATGAGAGGTCCCTCCACTACCCACTCTGGGTAGGTCCAGGCACTGGAGGTCTTATTAAGAATGTGTCCTAAAGTTTTATGAAGGACCACAGGAGAATAAATGAAAAGGAAGTTTTATGAGTTAATGTTTTGAAGCTGACATATAAAACAAGTAAGATAAGAAACCAGGGTGTAGTGCTATATGCCTGAAATCCCAGAGACTTGGGAGGCTCAGGAAGGAGGATCATAAGTTTGAGGGCAGCCTGCAAATTAGTGAGATGCTATCTCAAAATAAAAAAAAAAATTAAAAATAGGCTGAGGATATATCCCAGTAGTAGAGTGACCCTGGGTTCAATCATTGGTTCTGAAAAAAAGCTGAATTAAGGAGAGGAGATAAAGGTAAACTTCAATGGAAGCAATGACATAGAGAGATAATACAGAAAGTGGTCTGGATAATGTCATTAAGCAGTTAGGAAGTAAATTTTACCTATACACTTTAACAAACACCTTGCAAAAATGGGTGTAACTATTTTCTAAATCGTGCATTAATATTTGTTCATTGATATATTTCATATTATTAACCCCACCAACCACTGAGGCCTCATGAGGCCTGCAATAGTGTCATGCAATGAGCTTAGTTCTCAGCTCTAAAAGACCTGAGTTTGCATTTCAGTTAAAGGGTTTATTAGTTGTCTCACCTTTACATAATAACCCTTTCTTGGCTTTTGCTTATTTATTCGTTTTGTTTTTTAAGATGGAATTAGGCCATAAACAAGCATTGGTCTCCATCTCTCCCTTAAATATTAAAAAGCCTATAAAATGATCATGTTTTAGGATTTTAAATCAATATAAGAAAAAAGGTAGAAGTCATCTGCCCATGGGATCTTTTATGTTACAATGACAATATTGAAAATTTAGAAACTTTTCATATTCTAAACATTTCAGTATATATTTTATATTATTTATTTAACCTCATAAGAAAAAGTGCAACACAGTAGTTAAGAATGTGGATCATGGAGCCAGACCTCTTGAGTTCAAACTATAGCTATGTTACTTACTAGCTATGTAATAGTGGGCAAATTATCATTATTCTCTTTACTTTCTTTGTATAATTGGTATAATAATACAGCCATCTTCATAGAGCTATTGTAATTTTTTAATTTTTTTATTCTAATTTGTTATATATGACAGCAGAATGCATTACAATTCATATTACATATATATTGTAAATATTAAATGAGTTAACATAGGCAGAATCACTAAATGGTATCTACTGTTACTACTACATCATGCTCAAAAATGTTGGTTATTATTACATTGTATACATGTATTATCATGCTTAATTTAGACATTAATTTTTCCACTTTTAAATTTTTATTTGCCCTAAACAACTAAGTGAAATGTGTTTGATGACTTGTTATCACACTCAGGCAATACAACCTCAATTCTAAAGAAGTTTTTCTATATTTTTTTGGTGCCAGTGTCCTGAACCAACCTGCATGAACCTGGAAGAAACTAGGTGAAGACGGGGACACAAAGAGGATTAGTGAGGTAAAAGACTATCCGATACTACTTTAGTCTTCATGAAAAATCAAAGAAAATGTGTGTTTACCTATTAAATGTACCTCAAAAGTAGAGTGAGGGAGACATTAATGTTTGGTGAGAGAAAATTTCCAAAGTTCAGTTTTGGACTTTTCTGTAATATTGACTTAATCTCCAGACTCCTGTTTCTTGCCTAGAGAAACCAACTCACAACTTTCTGACTCTTCCTTAGATGAAACTGAGAGCATAGGTCAGGACGATAGATATGGTCAGATATACATTTCAGAGACAAAACGTCCACTGAAGCCCCTCAGCAGCTACTCTCTCCCAACTTGCCGTTTTAGGATCACAGCAACACCATTTTTCCAACTCTCCAAACAAAGTATCTAGGATAATTTTTTTTTTATTTTAGAATGTCTTTTATTATTTCATTATAGTTATACATAATATTGAGGTTTATTTTGACACAATCAATCATGTCTGGAATATAATTTGTTCCATTTCAGTCCCTAGTACTTCCTCTTTCCCTCCTCTCCTCCTTTCCCCTATTCCTATTCCTCTACACTCGTCTTCCTTCTATTTATTCTCTTTTTAAAATTGGTGCCATATATATAGAGGGGGGGCGGTAGAATTCATTGTGATATATTCATATATGCACATAACATAATTTGGTCAATTTCATTCCACAGTTCCTCCTTTCTCCTGTCTCTCCTCCCTCCCCCGAATCCTCTTCCTTTACTCTACTGATCTCTCTTCTTTTTCATGGGATCCTCTCCCTTTCACCCTTAATTTGTTTTGCCTTCTGCATATGAGAGAAAACATTTGACCCTTGACTTTCTGAGTCTGGTTTATTTCACTTAGCATGATGTTCTCCAGTTCTATCCATTTACCCCCCAAAATGCCATAATTTCATTCTTCTTTATGGCTGAGTAATACTCCAATATGTATATATGCCACATTTTCTTTACCCACTTGTCTGTTGACATGCATCTTGGTTGGTTCCATAACTTGGCTATTGTGAATTGCACTGCTATAAACATTAATGTGCCTCTATCACTACACTATGCCAATTTTAGTTATTTTTGTATAAATACCAAAGAGTGGGATAGCGAGGTCATAGGGTAGATGCATTGCTAGTCTTGAGGAATGTCCATACTGCTTTCCAGAGTAAATATACTAATTTGCAGTCCCACCAACAATATATGAGTGTATATTTTCTCCCACATCCTCACCAGCAGTTATTATTATTTGTATTCTTGATAATTGCCATTCTAACTGGAGTGAAGTAAAATCTTAATGTAGTTTTGATTTGCATTTGCATGATTGCTAGAGACATTAAAGATTTTGTTTACGTAATTGTTGGCCAGTGTATTTTTTCTTTTTTTAAATTTAATTCATTGTATTTTTTGGATAAAATCTTGTTTAATTCTTTTGCCCATTTATTGATTGGGTTATTTGTGGGGGGTTGTGTTAAATTTGGGGGGGTTCTTAATATATTATGAATATTAATTCTCTGCTAGAGTAGTAGCTGGCAAAGATTTTCTCCTATTCTGTAGTCTCTCTCTTCAAACTCTTGTTTCCTTTGCTGTACAGAAGCTTTTTAATTTTGATGCCATCCCTCCCACTTATTGATTCTTAGTTTAATCATAAAATTTGCAACTTTTAGAAGAAAACATAAGCTCAACACTTCACCATATTGGTGCAAGCACTGACTTCCCTAACAAAACCCCTAAAGTTCAAGACATTTTTTGATTTTTGAATGACAAATTCTAGGGTAATTCCTGTTTTCATTTCATCCTTCTCCACACTCCAGTCCCCCATTTGTGATCAAAAGGCATTCTAAATGAAAATAATAAGTGTATATATCAATGGGATAAAATGATGTTTCCATTCTTATATACATTGTGCAATATTTTTAACAACATGGATAGACCTGGAGGACATTATGTTAAGTAAAAAAGTCATGCAGAGAAAGACAAGTGCTGCATTATCTCACTAAAGTGGAATCTAAAAACGTTGATCTCATAGAAGTTGAGAGTAGAAGAGTGATTACCAGAGGCTAAGGTGAGTAGGGGAGAGGTTGTTCAGTTGGTAAACTGCTTTCTTAAAGGAAGAATATCCTACAGTATAAACTCATTTTGCTTAATTGGGTTATTTGCTTGATTGGGTTATTTAAGTGAACATGAATTTTAAGGTAATCAACCATACACCAGAGGTCAGTAATGGTTCAAATTTTGGAATATATTGACCACTCACGATCTTAAACTTTGGTTCTTTATATTTTACAAGGTCTCTTCTCTTCCCACAGAGAGTTAGATCTGCCATTTTCTCCTCTTTGAGTTTCTTTGTGTAGTTTTAATTTGAAAATTCTTCTGTTCCATCCTGGCCCTTCTGATAGTTGCTGTCACAATAGGCTTCAATTCAGAACTGCTTCTACAGTCTATCGCCTTAAGTGGTAATTTAGCAGCAGGAAAGTATCATTGAAAAACCACTGGCACATCATAAGACCTATACTTTTACAAACTCCAAAGTTACCTATTAATTTTAAAATTTTTTAGGAATATTTATATTTCACGCACATATACATACCCACAAAGTACTTTTTGTTATTTAAAAGTATTAAAAGTATTTTTTGATATGCCCTGGTTTATATTTTTGCTCCACCTGAATGTTGGACAAGAGGTTAGCTTAAAGGGAATATTCAGGTTTCTCTGTTGTACAAAGTACTGTAGCTTGAACTGACTTATTCAAGCCAAATGGCCATATTCAAAATGGCTTCTTTAGCCCTGGGCTGAGCCTAAGGTCATCCTGAGTCAGCTGTGAGTCAATAAGCAAGAAAAGGAGACAGAGATCATAGTGAGGACATTTTAAAATCTTCACATCAGATAAAATTCATGATGAATGAACCTGGAGCTCTATTTCCAGTAGAAATAAGATTTCCTTCTCCCTGCCTTCCCTAATCAGCCCCTATCCCATACTGACATGGATGTTTATGTTTTTTAAACTCACAATAGTGAAAAAACAAAAACGTAGATATTACTGTAGTGTCAAATTTAAGAGATAGCTGAAGGCAAAGCAGTTTTGGTATTTAAAAAACTTGAGTGCCCAGTGCAGCACTTGGCAACATGTAGTAGATATTTTGCCAGATGGGCATTTTATCATCTGACTCTACAAAGGCAAAGAAAGACATCATGAATAAGGAAACTTGGAGACTCCCTCCTCTCTTGACTTGCCCCACAGGATACTATTGGCCTAGAATTCCTAATATATAGTCTCTCTTTAGTCTCCACTATATGGCCTGACTTCCTTTCTTCCCCTGAGCTACTCCATTAGCACTCTTATTTCTCTTCTTCCTTATATGTCAGAAATATCTGTTTTTCTCAGGATTTCAATTGTCTAAAGACTTGACTAGTGTTGAAGGATCCCTTTCCAATATGCCTCACTTAAGTGGTTCCTGATAAGAGACCTACAGTTTATTGTTAATAATTATCATTAATCATACAAATATAAAATTTTATCTATGATAATTACAACACAGGAAAATATATTGCTATGAAAAATTATAATAGATTTTTGACCTCTTTAAGAGGTCAAAGAAGGTTGTCTTAAGAAAGATTAGGAGGAGATCCAAGATGGCAGATAAAAGGCACCTAGCACTCACCTGTTTCTCCACCAGATAAAATCAAAACAACTGGAGAGCAACTGCTTATCAAGGTGAGTGACTATGGGAGAATGCAGAATTTCAATAGTGGATAGTCAGAGACTTGGAAAAACCCAGAGACCTTGGGTAGTAAACAGAGGGTGAGACAAAATGCCCTAGCACTGATAGAATGACAGTGAGGCAGAGGTTAGGGTAGAAGTGAAAGAGAGAAAGTCCATGTGAGCACATCTAGCACAGAATTCTGTACTGTGTAAAAGTGAAGTCTGAACAGTGAACCTGAGATCTGCATAGTGAACTGGCTATGAAGAAGTCCTATGCACTTTCCAGTGGATGTTCACAGTGCTGTAATGGGGAACTATCTTGAGAAGGCTTTGTCTGAGTTTGGTGCTCTGGGAGCCAAAGTCCCCTGCATTTTCTTGTCTCTGGGAGCCCACAACAATGTAACTACACTGACTCAGCAGGCACCTGCCTTGAGACCCAGTTTGGCCCTGGGGTGGAGCCACTTGGAAGCTCAAGAGGCAGGTCAGGATTTGGGGGATCAAATCTTTCCTCTTTGATTTTTAACTTTTTTCTTTTTTCAGTTTTTTTCCTTTTCTATTTTCTTCCTTTTTAAAATTAATTTTATTTTTATTATTACTTTTTAATTTTATTACTTTATTATAGTTATACTATAATAAATATTATAGTTATATGGGGTTCATTTTAACATGATTATACAAGTATGGAATACATTTCATTCCCATTCAGTCACTGGTATTTTCCCTTTCTCTCTCCTCCTTCTTCCCCCTGTTCTATTTGCTCTATTCTACCATTATTTCTTCTATTTATTTATACTGTTTTTTAATTAGTGCATTATAGATACACAAAAAGGTGAAATTCACTTTGGTATATCCATATAGGTACATAGGATAGTTTGGTCAGTTTCATTCTACCACAGAATTTCCACCCCATATATTTTGCTATCTACCTCACACCTGCCTGAACTACAAGAAGGACCCCCTTTTTCCAATGCCTGCAGAGAAAGCAGGCACCTCTGAGTCTGAAAGACTCAGAGATAAAGAAGGACTAATACAAGCATGAAGAATAATTTTCTCCACTAATCACAACTAAAGAAGCAGCAGGAAAACTGAACCATGAAGTTCAGTTGTAATTAAACTCAACATAACAAACTGATATTTCAAGGCACATTTTAAAGAGAAGTTTGCTTAGTAAGAAGAATCTCACATAAAAGTAGAAAAAATATACATTCCGAAAGACATGAAAATCTCAACATAAAAACATAAGAATTATTGGTCTGGGATTGTGGCTCAGTGGTGGAGCACTTGCCTAGCACATGTGAGGCACTGGATTCGATCCTCAGCACCACATAAAAATAAATAAATAAAAAATGAAGGTATAATGTCCATCTACAACTAAAAATAAAATAAGAAATATGAAAAAACAAAGCAACATGACTCCTCCAAAAGTGTATAAACCTCTAGTAAACTGATTACAAATGTATGAAAATGTATGAAATGCTGGGAAAAGAATTTTTATTTATTTATTTATTTATTTTTTAATTATTTTTTTTAAAGAGAGAGAGAGAGGTAGAGAGAGGTAGAGAGAGAGAGAATTTTTAATATTTATTTTTTAGTTATCGGCAGGCACGACATCTTTGTTTGTATGTGGTGCTGAGGATCGAACCTGGGCCGCACGCATGCCAGGCGAGCGCGCTACCGCTTGAGCCACATCCCCAGCCCAAGAATTTTTAAAAAATTATTTTAAAATAATTCAAAGTGGATATAAATAAATAGATGAATGAATTAAGGAAGACAATGCAGGCTATGAAAAACCAATTGAATGAAGAGATGTATATTCTGAAAAAGAACTAAATAGAAATCATAGAAATGAAAACCTAAATAAGTCAAATAAGAAATAATTGAAAGCCTCCCCAAAGATGGATCAAGTAGAAAGAATATCAGCTTGGAATCAAGGTTGATGAATTTTCACATTCAGACAGTAATAAAGGAAAAAATTAAGAAAGAATTAATGGAACATACAAGCTACTAGTATACCATTAAAATATATATATATATATATATATATATATATATATATATATATATATATATGAAATTGGAATTGACAATGGAGGATAGCTATAGGCAAACATCACAGAAAAAATGCAATAATGACAGAAAACTTCCCAAATCTTGGAAAAAAATGGACGTCTAGGTTCAGGAGTCATTTAGAACCCCAAATAAACATTACCAGGAAAGAAACTCTCTGTGACACACTATAGTTTAACTGCCAAAACTATAGAATAAAGTAAGAATATTTAATACTGCAAGAGAGATGTTCCAAATCACATATAAAGGCAACCCCATTGCAATAAAAGCAGATTTATCAGCAGAAATTCTAAAGGCCAGGAGGTTATGGTATGATGTATTTCATGTCCTGGAAGAAAAAAAATTGCCAACATAGATTACTATATCAAGAAGTCATTATTCAGAATTACAGGCAAAATAAATAACATCTAAGATAAACTAAAAAAAATCATGACCACTAACCCAGCATTACAGATGATACTTAAACCAATACCTAGAAAAGGAAGCAAGATAAACATAATCACTAGGGCACAGTAATGAATAAATCTCACTGGAAGAGTAGATAAGCAAATGATAATTTGGAAACAATCAAATGCTATAAATTTAATAAAGCACCAAACCTCTAATATGAATGAGGGAAGAAGAAACAGATTCAAAACATACAGAAGAAAAACAACAACATGACAGGAAGGAGTACATGTTTTTTAATCACAACCATGAAAGTAAATGGTATTAGTTCTCCAATTAAAAGATGCAGACTGGTTATTTAGATCAAAAACAAGGTCCAACAATTTCCTGCCTGAAAGAAACTCACCTCATTGATAAAGACACAAATAGAATGAAAGTGAAGGGATAAAAGTGATATTATAAGCAAATGAAATCCAGAAGCAGTCAGGAGCAGCTATACTCATACAAGGCAAATAAGACATCAGACCAAAATGGTCAGAAGAGACCAAGAAGAGAACATGTTCATAAAGGGAACAATCCATCCAGAAGTTATAACAATGATAAGTATATATGCCACAAATGTTGGAGACCTGATTTTATAAAATATACTTCTGAAAATAAAGGGAGAGATAAGCTATAGTAAAATAATAATGGGTGATTTCGGTACCCCACTCTTACCAATAAATATATCATCCAGAAAAAAAAAAATCAACAAAGAGCTAGGCATGGTGGTACACACCTGTTTCCCAGATACCTAGGAGGCAAGAGGATCACAAGTTTGATGTCAGCCAGAACAACTACTTAGTGAAACCTTGTCTCAAAATTAAAACATGAATAAATAAAAAGAGCTGGGATGTAGCTCAGAAGCAGAGCATTTGTCTAGCATGTGTGAAGTCCTCAATTCAATCCCTAGTACTCTAATAATAATAAAAGTTGAATTATTCTATTTATCAAATGTATTTATCAGACATCAACAGAGTATTCCATCCAAAAACTTCAGAATACACATTCTTTTCATCAGGACATGAAACTTTTCTAAAATAGATTGGAATATTAGGCCAAGTCTTACCAAATTTAAAAAAAATTGAAAATATTTCTTGTATCTTATCAGATCACAATGAAATAAAACTAGAAATCCATAGCAAAATTAATTACAGAATGTAGGCAAATACATGGAAATTGAACAATATTTTTTAAACAGTGAGTCAGTGAAGACATCTAAGGTAAATTTAAAAATTACTAGAATCAAATGAAAATGCCAACACAGCATACCAGGACCTCTGGGATACAGTGCAAACAGTCCTAAGAGGGAACTTTATAGCCCTGAGAGATTTCAAGTAAATAGCCTAATGTGTTTATCAAGGTCTTAGAAAAACAAGAGCAAGTTAAGCCCAAAATCATTAAAAGAAAATAAATAATAAAGATCAGGGCAGAAATAAACAAAATAGAGTGACTAAAAAAACAATGCAAAGCATCAATGAAACAAAGAGTTGGTTTTCTGGAAAAATAAATTAACAAAGCCTTAGCTATACTAATCAATACACAATAAATACTCAAGTATATAAATTTAGAGATAAAGTGGCTATATTAAAACATACCACTGAGACTCATAAAATAGGGAATATTTTGAAAAACTCTATGCCAATAAATTTTTAAATATAGAATAAATGAACAAAGGAGCATATATAAGCTATCAAAATTGAACCAAGAGATGTAAAATCTTAAATGCATCAAAAGCATACAGTGAGATGAAGGGAATAATAGTCTTCCAATTAAGAAAAGTCTAGGACCAGATGGATTCACTGCTGAATTTTATTTAACTTTCAAGAAGGAGTGATACCAGTGTTCCTTAAACTATTCTGTAAACTAGAAAGGGAGGGAACCCTTCCAAATTCATTTACAAAGTCAGTACTACCTTACCAAACCTGTCACAACAACAACAACAAAACTATACACCAATATCCTTGATGAAGTTAGATGCAAAAAAAATCCTCAATAAAATACTTGCAATTCAAATTCAGCAGTGTATTTTACAAGATTATAAATGATTATCAAGCTAGTTTCATTCTGGAAGTGGGAGGTTGGTTCAACATATGTAAATCAATAATGTAATACAGCACATAATTAAAATCAAGGATAAAAAAATCATCATTTCAATAAATACAGAAAAAGCCTTTAATAAAATTTAACATCCCTTCTCAAAAAAAAAAGCCCTGAATAATTTAGTTATAGAAGGATCATATCTCAATATAATAAAGGCTATATATAACAAAACCAAAGCCACCATCATTGTGAATATGTAAAAATTGAAAGCAGTGCCTCTAAAATCAAGAATAAGACAAACATGTCCACTCTCACCACTCTTATTCAATATAATACTTAAAATTTTAGTCCAAGAAGTAAGGCAAGAGAAAGAAAGATCGGGCTGCAAATAGGAAAGGAAAAAGTTAAATTACCTCAGTTTGAAGATCACAAATTTTATCACAAATGGATAGAATCAAAGGACATAATGTTAAGAGAAATGAGTCATATACAAAAAGATCAGTATCACATATTTTCTCTTGTATGTTGAAACAAAACAAAAAGATGATCTGAAAATAGAAGAGGACCTATTAGGTAAGGTGAAGGATGCTGGGAGAAGAGAAGACAGGGCAAGAAAGGGTAGAAGGGAGGATGGACATGATCGAAGCACAATATATGCTAGTATGGCAATGTCAAATTAATGAAACCCATTAATTTGTACAATTAGCATGTGTTAATAATTATAATTTTAAAAGAGTATTTTGACTCATGATGAACATTTTTAGCTCACATTCACATAAACTAATCATTGACTTTACAAAGACTTGATGAATAACAAAGTGATATTTTCAAAACTTTTGGGGTAACCAAAATGGTCACCTTATTAGCAATTACTCCAATTGGATAAACAAAACCATCTTATGGCAATCTGTTATAAACTCATTGTTATATAATGTTAAGAACATCTCATATTTTTTGATATTATTAGTTTAAGCATCCTAAAATTTTTGAAATATTTTAGTGTCTCTCAAAACTTTAAAAAACTAAAGAAAATATAAAAGAAGAATACTTAAGTAGTCCAGAAAAAGAGTAAATATAAGTAAGTTAGGCAAACCAGAGCAAACAGCATTCCAAAAAGAGGGAACATCATGTTTGGCACAAGAAAAAATTGTAAACTGAAAGTAGTCAAGTATGGTTGTTGGTAAAAGAATAAAGAAAGCAGAAACAAGTTGAGACTGAAGATACAGAGGTAGAGTTAGACCGTGTAGGGACTTGTACATCTTGATAAAGACTATGTATTTTCTTCTAAGAGCAATGAGAAGGCCTGTTAGAAAGTTTGGAGTAAGAAAGGGATATGGTCAGTTTTGACACTTAACAGCATCACTCTAGTTGTTTATGTGGAAAATGAATTCAAGGGTACAAGTGGGGGCCATAGGAGAGCAATTAAAAGGCCACTACAAGTCCAGATAGTAGTAGTATATTGGAATAAGGTAGTAAAGGTAGAAAAGAAGAGAGGTGCACAGTTTTAAGAAAGTTTTTGTGGGCTGGGGATGTGGCTCAAGCGGTAGTGCGCTTGCCTGGCATGCGTGCGGCCCGGGTTCGATCCTCAGCACCACATACAAAGAAAGATGTTGTGTCCGCGGAGAACTAAAAAATAAATATTAAAAAATTGTCTCTATATATATAAAAAAAAGAAAAGAAAGTTTTTGTGAGTACAATTGACAGTAAATGGTGATAGACTGGATATGGGTAGGAGGAGATAATGGAGAAGCCGGTGCCCAGGATAATTTCTATTGTTTTGGCTTGTTTAACTTAATGTATGACAGTACCCACACAAATATAAGTAACAATGGAAAAGAATATGATGGAGGAAGAGTATCAGATGGAGATTTGGGGATTATGAGTTTTTTTTTTAATATTTATTTTTTAGTATTCGGCGGACACAACATCTTTGTTGGTATGTGGTGCTGAGGATGGAACCTGGGCCGCAGGCATGCCAGGCGAGCGTGCTACCGCTTGAGCCACATCCCCAGCCCCATGGGATTATGAGTTTTGAATCCACTTAGCTTTAGATGCTTTTGAAACAGCCAAGTAAATAATTGGTAAAATGGGAATGAAAATGGATGACATATTTGAAATGGAGATATAAATGTGAATACACTATTTTTAAGCATTTTTAGTTGTCGATAGACCTTTATTTTGTTTATATGCAGTGCTGAGAATAGAACCCAGTGCCTCACACATGCCAGGCAAGTGTGCTACCACTGAGGCACAGCCCCAGTCTGAATGCATTATTTTTACATATTTTAGAATTTAATTTCTAGGCATGGATGAACTCTTCATGGGAGAGACTCTATTGAAAACATAAAAAGTCTAGAATTTATCCACAACAAAATCTGGCATTTTGGGGGCTGGGGATGTGGCTCAAGTGGTAGTGCGCTCGTCTGGCATGTGTGCAGCCAGGGTTCGATCCTCAGCACCACATACAAACAAAGATGTTGTGTCCGCCAAAAACTAAAAAATAAATATTAAAACTCTCTCTCTCTCTCTCTCTCTCTCTCTCTCTCTCTCTCTCTCAAAGATGTCTCTCTCTCTCTCTCTCTCTCTCTCTCTCTCTCAAAGATGTTGTGTCCGCCAAAAACTAAAAAATAAATATTAAAAAATTCTCTCTCTCTCTCTCTCTCTAAAAAAAAAATCTGGCATTTAATGAGTCACTTTGCTAAAGCATAAAGGTAATAGAGAGATAATTTTAATCTCTATTATGGCATACAAAAAAACAAATAATTCATAATTTCAATTTTAACTTTTTTCTTTCTCCTAATAATTATACTCTATAATTATATGTTTATTCCTTGTCTTGCTATTTTATATCTTTTTGTGGTTAATTTAGAGCTTCATTATGTAGTTAGAGAATATGGTTTATATAATTTTTAATATTTAGGAATATGTAGGCATTTTACTAATAGCTAAATACACCATGAGGCTTTATTTAAATGTTCTATAGATATTTGAAAAGACTACATATATTCTTTTTTCCTTTTCTTTATTTTTATTTCTTACTTGTTGTATAATTGAATGGATTCAGGAAGGTGCTTAACTCAAACTTGTTGAGTCAGATTATTAAACTTAAGTATATCAGGTGACCAGAGTATGTGGCAGATGGTATCTCAGCATGAGATGTACTTTAGAAGGTGGTTATTAGATATTAGGGACATGGAGAGGGCCTGAAGCCAGAGCTTTATAGACAAATGAGTCCCTTTTGATGTTCTGCTGTGTGATCAAAGAGAGTGGCCTTGTCTGAACATATTGACTCCTTTTAAACCTTCAACAAAGAGGTTAACTGGGCATTGTAAACCACAGAGAATATTGCTGCACGTAAGACTAAGGTAGGAGTAAAGGAGCAATGGCACATACATTGTCTTTTTTTTTTTATTGGTTGTTCACAACATTACAAAGCTCTTGACATATCATATTTCATACATTAGATTCAAGTGGGTTATGAACTCCCAATTTTTACCCCAAATGCAGATATACATTGTCTTAATGTGGCATTTTCTCACTGTATTTAAAGGCAATATGTTGGAAGAAGCAGTGTGGAAATGTGTGAAAGAGAGAGTGTGATGGCAGAGGGGTGAGGGAATCCAAGGTAGTGCTTCATTTGTGTGGTTCCTCCTAGGATCCACCTAAAGTGGAGATCCCATCATGAATTCTGCATTCCTCAGATATTGGACAGGTCTATGCCCCTTAAAGATATTGTTTAACGTCTGTTCTACAGTTCTTGGGTTTTATTAATATAGTTAATCCTCATTATGGTCCAGTAAGCATTATAATTGTCTCCATTTCACAGATGAGGAAACAAGCCCAGAGAGGTTAAGAAACTTGAATGAGATCACAATGAGTCTAGCATCATAAAACAAATTCCTCAGATTGATGAATGGTAGTTATCAAACTTTGGCCTCAAGACTTATACACTTAAAAATTATTATAGACCAAAGGAGATTTTTATGTGGATTTTATATATATATATAAATATTTATTATAGTAGAAATAAAAATGAGAAAATTTGAAAATATTTATGTATTAATTAAAGTTAATATGATATAAATAAGTTAATAAATAACATTTATGAAAAATAGCTTTATTTTCCAAAATAAATTAGTTTTCAGCATTACAGTTTTATATTATAGCAGGTTTCTTTAATGTTTACTTAAAAATAAGACAGATACACGTTACAAAGTCAACAAAAAAAATCAATAACTTTCCTATATACCAATAATGAATCTGCTGAGAAAGGAATCAGGCAAACAGTTCTATTCAAATAGCCTTAAAATAAAATAAAATGCCTAGGAATAAATCTAAGCAAGGAGGTAAAAGCCCTGTACAATGAAAACTATAGAAAACTGAAGAACACTTGAAAAATACCACAGGAGATGGAAAGATCTCCTATATGCATGGACAGCCAGAATTAATATTGTTAAAATGGTCATAACGTCAATGGTCATAATGTCAAAATTAATATGTCAACTCAATACAATCCCCATCAAAATACCAATGACATTCTTCATAGAACTAGAAAAAAAAGTCCTAAAATGTATTTGGAAGAATAAAAGATTCAAAATAGCCAAAGCAACTCTAAGCCTAAAAACCAATGCTGGGGGCATCACAATACCTGACTTCAAATTATACCACAGAGCTATAGTATCAAAAACTACAAGGCACTGGCATAAAAACAGACCCATAGACCAATGGTATAGAATAGAAGACAAAGAGCCAAACCCACACTCTACAGCCATCTGGTCCTTGACAAAGTTGCCAAAAACATACATTGGAGAAAAGATAGCTTTTTAAACAAATGGTGCTGGGGAAACTGCTTATCTATATGTGGAAGAATAAAACTAGATGCTTATCTCTCACCCTGCCCTAAAATCAACTCAAAATGGATCAAAGACCTAGTATGAATTAAATCAGAAAGTATGCAATCCTAGAACAAAATGTAGGGTCAATATTTTAGCATACAGGCATAGGCAACAACTTTCTCATTAGGATCCCTAAAGCTCAGGAAATAATGCCAAGAGTTAATAAATGGAATGGCATCAAGTTTAAAAGCTTCTGGCAAGCAAAGGAAACAATAAAAATGTGAAGAGAGAACTTACATAATGGTAGAAAATCTTTGCTAGCTATTCTTCTGACAGACAGTTAATATCTAGAATATATAAAGAACTTAAAAACAACAAAAACCCACAAATAACTTAATTAATAAATGAATTAAACACTTCACAAAGGAAGAAATACAAATGGCCATCAAATATATGAAAAAAAATTATCAATATCATTAGCAATTAGGGAAGTGCAAATCAAAACCACACTGAGATATAATTTCACTCCAGTCAGAATGGCAGTCATCAAGAATACAAACAATAATAAATGCTGGAGAGGATGTGGAGAAAAGGAACACTTTCACACTGTTGGAGGGATTGTAAATTAATAAGACCCCTATGGAAATTAGTATGGACTTTCCTCAAAAGCCTAGGAATGGAATCCTCATATAACCCAGCTATACCATCCCTTGGCATTTATTCTAAATCAAAGTCATTATACTATACTAATACAAGCATTCCCATGTTTATAGCAGCACAATTCACCATAGTCAAACTATGCAGCCAGCCAGGTATCCATAAATGGATAAAGAAAATGTGGTACATATATAAAATGGAGTTTTGTACAACCATAAAGAAAATTGAAATTATATTAATTTTTAGGAAAATAAATGGAACTTTAGACTATTATGTTAAGTGAAATAAACCAAACTCAGAAGGTCAAGTGTGGTATTTTTCTCATATGTGGAAGCTAGAGTGGAAAAAGGAAAAGAAAGGTGGGGGGCAGGGATCTCATGAAAATCAAAGGGATGTCAGTAGAGGAAAGGGACCAAGGGAGTTGGAGGCAGTGAGGGAAGAAGGAGTGATATTGGCTGAATTATATTGTTACACTGTGTGTCTGTATGAATGTGTAACAACAAATCACATCATTATGTACAACTATAATGCACTAATAAAAATGTGAAAAGAAAAAATAAAAGAAGACAAATTTTCACAACTGCTTCTACATTCAATCTATAGTAATACATTGTTTTGGCCCAAATATATGAAGAAAATATAACTGTACAAAGATGTATATTTATAAAAAGGATAAGTATCTTAATAACCTTTTCAAATAACTGTGGATATTCTTCTTTGATTAAAATTTCTCAAGTGGTAAAAACTTGGTTGGTATATGAAATGTGAAAGCAAATTAATGAACTTCTCATTTAATCAACTTTTCATACTCTTTTCCATTAAAACCCATTGTACTACATTATATTTTGAATGACTCTTTTACCTGTGCATTATTTTATAATATCATCATGTTGGTCACTTAGAAAGTATTGATTTGCTCTGTTTTGTAGCTCTTCCAAATGCTATGTTTATTATATTTCCTTGTACACTATGAAACAATTGCATACATTAATATTACTACTAATCTCAACAGACAAGTCTTTAAGCTGTTAAGCTCATAGAGCCAGATACAAATCTTCAATTTTTTAATTTTTGCTTAAAAAACAAAGTTTACTTTTGGTAATATCAGAGACTTAAGTCTGAATGACCAGAGTTTGTCTGACAGTTTTTCTTTCAAGTAAAACTAGTGTTCAGTGAAAATTGCAAGTAGTTCCATTAAAACCTAATTAACAAGTGCTTTTCCTTGGGACAATCATTATACTAAAGTGTATAGCAGAAGTGCCTTGGCCACACAGAAGAAAAAGATTCAAACCTAATTTAATAAAGATAATTTTTATAGCTTTATCAAGGTATTCTTTTTTAATGTACAATGTCTGTTTATTGAAGAAAACTTTTGAAACAAAATCAAGAAAAGAAAAAAAATCAATCTCAATAATGTTAGTAGACAAATGTAAGCCTGTTAATACTATCTATATTTTTCTTTACACACACATATTCCAAAATTTATGGAATTTAGTATACTATATTTATTCATGCACATAGCGTAATTTGGACACTTTCATTCTCATTTCTTCCCCTTATCCATATCTCCTTTCTGCCCTGATCCCCTTCCTCTATTCCATTGTTTTCTCTTCTCTTTTGATGAGATCAACATTTTAAAATTTCTTTTCTCTCTCTACCTTCCACAAATGAATGATAACATTTGATTCTTGCCTTTCTGAGTCTTAGCATGGTATTCTCCAATTCCATCCATTCAACAACAAATGTCATAATTTCATTCTTTATTGATGAGTAAAATTCCACTGTGTATGTATACTACATAATCTTTATCCATTGCTCTGTTGATGGACACCTAGGCTGGTTCCATAACTGGGCTGTTCTGAATTGTGGTGCTGTAAATATTGATGTTCCTGTCTGACTGTATTATGCTGATTTTAGTACTATTGTTTAAATGCCAAGGAGTGGAATAACTGGATCACAGTGTGATTACATTGCTAGTCTTTTGAGGAATCTCCATATTGTTTTTCATAGTAGTTGTACTAATTTTCAGTGCCAGCAACTATGTATGAGTGCACTATTACCCTACATCTTTGCCAACATTTATTATTATTTATATTCTTGATGATTTTTATTTTAGCTGGAGTGAGATAAAATCTCATTTTATTGGCATAAAAAAAAACAGACAGTGGAATAGAATGGAAGACACAAACAGAAATTCACATAGATACAGTCATCTGACCCATTACAAAAATACCAAAAATTTGTGTTGGAGAAAACAGGCTTTTTAACAAATTATGGTGGAAAGACTGGATATCCATATGTAGATAAATGAAAGAATGAGAGATAGATCCTTATCTCTCACTCTGCACAAAAATGATCTCAAAGTGTATCAAAGACCTACAAATTACAATAGAAGCACTGCAACTGCTAGAAGAAACAGGCTTAATACTCCAACATATCATCACAGCCACTGGCTTCCTTATTAAGACTCCTAAAGTTCAAGAAATAAAACCAAAAATTAATAAATGGAATGACTTCAACTTAAAAAGCTTGTGTATAGCAAATCAAGCAAAAGTGTGAAGAGAGAGCCTACAGAATGGGTAAAAATCTTTGCCAGCTACTCCCCCAACAGGGAATTAATATCCAGTTATATAAAGAACTGAAAAAATTTAACATCAAAAAACTAAGGGCTGGAGATGTGGCTCAAGCAGTAGCGCGCTCGCCTGGCATGTGTGCGGCCCGGGTTCGATCCTCAGCACCACATACAAACAAAGATGTTATGTCTGCCGAAAACTAAAAAAATAAAATAAAATATTAAAAAATTCTCTCTCTCTCTTTCTAAAAAAAAAATTTAAATAACCCAGTCAATAAATGGACAAAGGAACTGAACAGCCATTGCTCAAAAGAAGAAGTACAAATAGCCAACAAAACTATGAAAATTATTTCATCAAAATATTCTTAAGTGAAACTCAATTTTTGAAAACTACAAATGTGTAATATCATTTGACATAATAGTTAATAGTTTATTTTACTGCCATTGCCTTGATTTGTGTTAAGGTGCCAGCAATTTAATCTACCATTGCTTTTGTACCATCATAGAAAATATCAATACAGTGAAAAGGCAAATGAAGTCTTCATCCTATTATCAAAATATTTTATATGTTTTTTAGTAGTAGTTGCACACAATACCTTATTTTAATTATTTATTTTTATGTGGTGCTGAGGATCGAACCCAATGCCTCTTGCATGCTAGGCAAGCACTCTGCCACTGAGCCACAACCCCAGCCCCTATTATCAAAATATTTTGACCTCATGAAATCTTCTGAAAATGCAATGAGGCCCCTGAGATATTTGCGGATCATACATTAAGAAGTACTGTTATAGAGACACAGAATGAATGGAATCTGAGCTGTAAAACAAGCATGTATGGGTCACATTTCCATTCTTCAGGATTCTTTAGTGCCTCCAAATTTCCTGATCACTAGCGTGTTAGAGTCTGTAAACAAGTCAGGATGGTGCCTGGCATTTTGCCAGAGGGAGTGGTTTGTGAAGTAACGCCAGCGAGCCATTAAGTGTGGAGATTCCTTATTGGTTGACTGCTGTATCTAGTTTATGTTAATTAGATAAGCTGTGTGGAATGTATAAATACCCCTCCTGTCCTACAATAAAAGGCTCCCACTCCTGCTGTATCAATGTACACAAGTTCCTCGTCACCCCCCCCCCCCGTTATTTTGCTGCAGCCGGACTGCGGCAGTATCCCCCAAAAATAAATTTAGATATTAAAGGATCTATAAGTATAAGGAGGTTAAATGACTCATTCAAAACTATACTCCAATAAATGGATAGAGATAATATTCTAGTGCAGGCAATCTTGATTTTAAACACATATTTAAAAGGTTATACTTCTTCCCTATATATGGAAGTATTGAAATAAGAAATAAAATCATGTTACTTATCAGATTTTGAGAAAAACAAAATGGATCCATGATTGAGCCCATATTCAGTTATTTTCAATGCTGGATTTTCATAAAATATATGACAAAAGAGCCATGATATGATGTGTATCTCAACCTAATTTTGGCCTGGTTAAATTTTATCACTTTGAAAGCCTGCTCTGAAGGGTTTTGAAACAGTGGTCTGAGGTGTCATGGAACAGGTGATGAAAGTCATACATTTCATGAGAATGTTTGTGGTTCTACATGATATCATAGTTTTAGGCAAAATTTTTGTAGGCTTCCAAATAGACTTCTCAAAAAATTGTTAGAAATTATAAATTAATTCAGTAATTTTGCAGAATAAGAAATAAACATACAAAAGTCAATTGCATCTCAGTATACTAACAATAAACTATTTGAAAAAGAAATTATGAAAATATATACTTTTATAATTGCATCAGAAAAAATAAAATAATTACAAATAAATTTAACCCAGAAGGTGAAAGATCTGTATACCCAAATCTCTAAGACATTAATAGAAGAAATTAAAATGATAGAAATAAGTAAAAAGATAACCCATGTTGATGGATTAGAAATAGTAATACAGTTAAAATGTATGGCATACTAACCAAAGTATGCCATACATTCCATGCATTCTCTGTCAAAATGCTAATGAGGGGCTGGGATTGTGGCTCAGCAGTAGAGCACTGGCCTAGCACCTGCGATCAATCCTCAGCACCACATAAAAATAAATAAATAAAATAAAGATATTGTGTCCAGTTACAACTAAAAAATAAATAGTAAAAAAAATTTTAAAAAACCACTAATGACATTTTACATAAAATAGAAAAAATAATACTAAAATAGTGTGGTACCACAAAAGACCCAAACAACCAGAACAGTCTGGAGTAATGTAATGTAATGTGGAGGGATCACTCTTCTTGATTTCAAACCATATTACAAACTGTAGTAATCAAAATATTATTGGCTGGGCATGATGGCAAATGCTTGTAATCCCAGCAACTCAGAAGTCTGAGGCAGGAGGATCACAAGTTTGAGGCCAGCGTCAGCAACTTAGCAAGACCCTATTTTAAATGAAAAATTTTAAAAGTCTGTGGATGTAACTCAGTGGTAAAGCACTATTGAATTTAATCCCCAGTGCCAAAAAATATATATGTTAACCAACATAAAAATGAACGCAGCAAGCAACAAAACTGAATAGAGAGCCCAGAAATAAATCCACATATATGTGGTCAACTAATCTTTGACAGAGTCACCAAGAACACACAATGAGGAAAGGGTGCCCTTTTCAATAAATGATGGTGGGAATATTGGACCCTTATACCATGTTTAAAAATTCAAAATGAATTGAAGACATAAATGTTGACCTGAAATGATAGAGCTAGAGTAAAACATACACAAAAAGATCTGTGGCATTGGTTTTAGCAATGATGTTTTTTAGGTGTGAACCCAAAAGCACAGGCAAGAAAAGCAAAAATAAACAATTGGGACTACATCAAACCAAAATATTCTGCACAGCAAATTAAAACTATACTGAGATTTCATCTCATTCTAGTCAGAATGACAACAATTAAGACTATAAATAACAATAAATGTTGGTGAGGATGTGGTGAAAAAGGTATACTCAAACATTGCTGGTGGGACTGCAAATTGGTACAACCACTATGGAAAGCAGTATGGAGAGTCCTCCAAAAACTTGGAATGGAACCACCATTTGATCCAGTTATCCCACTCCTTTGTGTATACCCAAAGGACTTAAAATTGGCATACTGCAGTAATGCAGCCATATCACTATTTATAGCAGCTCAATTCACAATAACTAAGCTATGGAACCAACCTAGGTGCTCTACAACAGATGAATGGCTAAAGAAAATGTTGTATATATCCACAATGGAATATGACTCAGCCATAAAGAAGAATTCCACCCCCTTATTATGTTACCATTCACATATCAGAGAGAATATTTGGCCTTTGTTTTTTGAGGATTGGCTTATTTCACTTAGCATAATAGTGTCCAGTTCCATCCATTTTTCTGACAAATGCCACAATCTCATTCTTCTAGGTATGTATCCAAAGAAATTGAAACAAGTATCTTGAAACACTGTCTGCATTATCATGTTCACTGGGACATTATTTCCACTAGCCAAGATAAGGAAACAACCTAAGCATCTGTCATTGGATGAATGGATAAAGAAATTGTGATGTCAATAGATACATATAAATATAGATGTAGATATATCAATGATGGAATATTGTTCTATCTTTAGAAAGAAAGAAATCCTGTTATTTGTGACAACATGGATGAGTTTAGAGGACAAGATGCTATGTGAACTAAGCCAAGCACAGAAAGACAAACACTGTATGATCTCAATTATATGAAGTATATAAAACAATAAAATTAATAGAAGTACAAAGTAGAATGGTGGTTGCCAGGGGTTGGGGTGAGGAAATAGGGAGATGATGGTTAAAGGGGAAAAGTTTCAATTATGCCTGGAGATGACTATTTAAGTAAAATAAGCCAGGCATAGAAAGACAAGTACCACATGATCTTATTCATATGTGAAATCTAAAAATGTTGATATCATAGAAGTTGAGAGTAGAATGGTGGTTACCAGAGCCTGGGTGGGAAGAGTAGAGGTGGGGGAGGAATGGGGAAATGTTGATCAATAGGTACTAAGTTACATTTAGATAGGAGCAAAAAGTTATGACATGATATTTTCCAGTGAGGTAACTAAAGAAAATAATAATGTATTGTATGTTTCAACAAACTGTAAGAAATTATTTTTGAAAATTTTCACCATAAATAATAAATGTCTAAGTAGATATGCTTAATCTAAAGTAAATTTTACACAATTTATACATGTATCAGTGCATTACATAATACCCCATTAATAGGTAGTTTTTTTATGTTTTATCAGTTAAAATAAATTGTAAAATGTTTTAGTTATACAGGATGAGTAAGTTCTGGAGATCTAATGTACAGCATAGTGCCTATAGCTTACAATACTATATTGTATACTCTAAATTTGCTTAAAGTGTATGTCTTATGTTTTGTTCTTACCATAATAAAAATCATAATAATGAGGAGGTTGGGAGGAAACATTGGGAAATGATGGGTGTATCAATGGCCTGGATGATAGTAATGTTTTCAAATTCTTTGAATTTTATACATTAAATTGTACAGATTTTTACATGCCAATATTGCTTCAATAAAGTGTTTTTCAATACATACACCATTCTGTATAATTAATATGCACCCATAAAAATTATATAAATAGAAGTTCCTTAGAAGCCCAGTAGGCTAAATATGGCTCACATAAGTCATTCCCTAGCACATTTTAATTGTTTGGGCTTAAATAATATAGATGTATATAATTTATCAAGTAGAACAACATGGAGCCAAGAAAATGCTTATCATTAAAACCTGGTTAATGCCCTACCAAATATCAAGAATTAAGAACATTCTTGGGATTCAGGAATATGTCAATGACTCCTCCCTCATTGCCAATCCCCTTAAGATTCTAGTTGCAAATATCAGAGCATACTAGAGAGGATAAGAATATCCATCTCTAGAGAGAGAGCATGAAAATGAGTGATTCTTTCCAAGAATCTTCCAGGTGGGCTACTGGGGTTTTTATGAGAAAAGAAGTATTAATAGTTTTGAGACCCCAAGTTTTCTGTCACATTGCTTGGGCAAGTCTTTTTCTTGCAACACTGCTGTTAGCCTGAGTAGCCTGAAGGTGCTATTATAATTGGTTGATAAAAGTTATATATGTAATTGGTTTCACATATCAGAGTTGCACAGAAAGTAAGATTCTGGCACTGATGCATGAAATAATTAGCTATTTCTGAAAATATTTCTATGGCAGTCAGTTTCAGACAATTACCAAGTCATTTGGGATCAGTCTACATATAATGAAATCATGGCTCTACTACTACTAGTTGTATGACCTTGAGTTTCAGTGTCATCATCTTTAAAAATTACCTACTTCAATTTGGGTGCAGTGACACATACTAGTAATACCAGCTACTCTGGACACTGAGGCAGGAGGATCACAAGTTTGAGGTCAGCCTAGGCAACTTAATGAGATGCTGTCTCAAAAAGTTTTTACAGGATGGGCTGGTATAAGGAAACAGGGAGGAGGGAGGAAGGAAGAGAAAGTGCTGGGTACTGAATTAGAACAAATTATATTCCATGCTTTTATAATTACATCAAAATGAATCGTATTGTCATGTGTAACTAAAAAGAATCAATTTTAAAAACAGATAAGGAGAAAGGACTATGGGAGGGAAAAGGCAGGTACTGGAGAATGAGATTGATCAAATTATGTTATGTGCACATAAAACTAATAGCACAACTAATCCCACTATTATGTATAATTATAATACACTAATAAAAATGTTAAATAATTTATTTTTAAAATGGTCTGGAGATATAACTCAGTGATATAATACTTGCCTAGCATGCATGAGGCCCTAAATACAATCCCAGTACTTTAAAAAATTACCTACTTCATATAAGTCATATGTATAAACATTAAATTAGATAATATATACCTTCATAGTAGCATGGAGTGTGTACTGTGTTCCAGGAACCATTTTAAGCACTTTATGGGTTATTTCTTTTTATCTTTAAAATAAATCCTATGATCTATTGTTATGAGCTGAATAATGCCACTGCATCCTCAAATTTATATGTTGAAGTCCTAAAGCTCAGTAGCTCAAATGTGACCTTATTTAGAAATAGGGTCATCACAAATGTGATTAGTTAAAATGGGGTCATTAGGGTGAGCCCATGACCTCAGTAAATTCAGTATTGCTACTATCCTTATTAAAAATGGAAATTTGAACACAGAAGCATACTAGAGGAAAGCTAATATGAAGAGACATAAGGAGAAGACAGCCATCAACATGCCATGGAGAGAGGACTGGAGTAGAACTTTGCCTTACAGACCTTGGAATGAATCAACCGAATGAACATCTTGATTTTTGGACTTCTAGCTTCCAGACTGTGAGACAATAAATTTCTTTTGTTTAAACCGATTAGCTATTGTATTTTGTTATGGTAGCCTTAGAAAATCAATACACATAGGTACTACTATTAGCCTTATTCTATAGTGGAAGAAACTGAGGCACAGTAAGTTTAAATAATTTACCCAGTATGACAGAGACAGGATCAAAACCCAGGAGTCTAAATCTGAAGTCTACACTCTTAGCTACTACCCTATACTGCCTTCCACTCAAACACATGCCTATTTCATATTGGACAAACAATAGGTACTCAACATGTGTCAGTGGCCTTCCAATTTAGAAATCTAACTATTGATATAGGACAGAGGTAGATGACCAAATTGATTGGTAAACTTTGAGTCTTCTTCAAAGAGTGACCAGGTCCTAATTCATCTTGGTATCTCCAGAATCCATCAAATAATACACACCACCTCTTAAGTGCTCAGTAATTATTTATTATTGTTGTTGTTTTATGAAGGAAATGTAACTGAAAAATTGAAGCTACCATGATTATGTTATTTGTATATAAAGTGAGCCAGTCCTCACTATTGATAAGATTCCTAATTAATTCAGTAAATTAGAAAATTCAAGAGAGAATTTGTTTTGACAAAAGAAAAAAAATGTTTGGCTCCAAACTCAGCAAGTCTCTTATTATTGACTCTAAAATACTTTTAGAAGAGAGCTCCAAGTAGTCTTGAGAAAATGCCCGTCTAGAGAGTAAAATAAGACCTGAGGTTTGTAGAAGTAAGGTGCTCAACAAATATTTAAGTTCTCTATAGCTCACATGCAGCTCCTCAGAAATTTACATAATCAACTACTTATTTGGCATTGCCTAAAAAACATCTTAACATCTATACATCTAAAACCAGTCATGATTTTCTCTCCCCAAACCTGTTTCTTTTCCATTATTTCTCATTGAATGATATTTATCCATTTGCTCAAGTTATAATTCTAAGAGTCATCCTAGATACTTCCTTCTTCATCACCACCAGTATTAAATCAATTACCAAATTCTGTTGGTAGAGTTTCCTCAATTGCTCTAAAGTCAGTCTATATTTCTGAATCTTCATTGCCCCTCTCTAGAATAACCTATAATCCTTTATTTCTGAACTCCTGTACCAACCTCCTAATTAGCTTCTGCAAAATTACCACATCACCCTCCAATCAGTTCTCATGATACAAGCCAAGATACATTGTCGAAATGCGTATGATGGGGCTGGGGATGTGGCTCAAGTGGTAATGGGTTTGCCTGGCATGCGTGGGGCGCTGGGTTCAATCCTCAGCACCACATACAAATAAAATAAAGATGTTGTGTCCACTGAAAACTGAAAAATAAATATTAAAAAAATCTCTCTCTCTCTCTCTCTAAAAAAATGTGTATGATGTTACTCCCTTGTTTAAAATATTTGGTTCCTCTTTGAATAAAAACAAAACTCAAAAAAAGTTAAACAAACAAAAACTCTAGGATATCTAAAGATGCCTCTTTTTCTCAGCCCCAATTTACACTACATGTCCTTTTGCTTACTTTCCTCCAACCTCTCTGTCTTTTCAGGTTTATGAAAACATGGCCCCTCTTGCACAAGAACTTTGCTATGGCATTCCCTGTACTTGTTACCTCTTTACTGGGCCCACCTAACTTTTCCTCATCCTCTGTCTCATGTCTGTTTTTCTTTTTATTCTCAACTGATACATAAAACATAAAATTGTACTATTATTACTGTACAATATAACATTCAGTACATGTATACATTGTATATTGTTTAAAACATGTTAAACATATTTATATCCTCAAAGATTTATTAATTTTTTAAGATGAAAACTTTCAAAATCCTTTCTTCTAGCTTCTTTAAGTGTACAATGCAATGTTACCCCAGAGCTTTTTAGTCCTATCTAACTGTAACTTAGTAACCATCAATCAACTTTCCCCACTAACCTGCACCAATGTCCCCAGCCTCTGATGACCACTATGCTACTCTGTTTTTATGAAATCAATTTTTTTAGATTCTACGCATGAGTGAGATCATTCATTACTTGTCTTTCTATACCTGAATTACTTGTCTTATCACTAATTATCTCCATTTCCATCCATGTTGTTGTAAATGGCAGGATTTCATTCTCTCTCTCTCTCTCTCTCTCTCTCTCTCTCTCTCTCTCTCTCTCTGTGTGTGTGTGTGTGTGTGTATGTGTGTGTGTGTGTGTGTATTTAGTACTGGGGATTGAATCCAGCGGTATTTAACCACTGAGTCATATCCTTAGACCTTTTTTTTTTTTTATTTTGAAATGGCATGTTGCTAACTTGTTTAAGGCTTCACTGAATTGCTGAGGGTTTTACTGAGTTTCTGAGGTGGCCTCAACCTCCCAAGTCACTGGTATTACAGGAGTGCACCACACACTCAGCTCAGGATTTTGTTCTTTTATGGCTAAATAGTATTCTATTATGTATGTATACCACATTTTCTTTATCCATTCATCAGCTGATGGATACTTATGCTGTTTCCATTTATTGGTGATTATGGATAGTGTTACAGTGAATGTTGGAATGCAGACATACATGTTTCATTTCTTTTGTTTATATATCTGGTGGAGAAATTGTGGATTATATGCTATTCTATTTTTAATTTTTTGAGGAATCTCCATATGGGTTTCAGTAATGTCACTTCTAATTTGCATCCATCAACAGTTGCAAGGGTTCCCTTTACCCCATAGCTTCACCAAAACTTGTTGTCTTTAGTCTTTTTGATAATACTAATTCTTCTGGGATGAGGTGATATTTCATTGTGCTTTTGATTTGCATTTCCCTATTGAGTGGTGATTTTCAGCATTTTTTCATATTCCTATTGGCTATTTGTATGTCTTCTTTTCAGAAATGTCTATTTAGATATATAGTCCATTAATAAAATCAGGTTATTTTTTGTTATTTATGAATCAGCTTTTTTTCATTGCTCTTTTTATTATTTTTACTTTTAGTTCCATTATTTCTTTCATTCTACTAATTTTGGCTTTAGTTTGTTTTTGTTTTCATTTTCTGGTTCCTTGAGATGCATGTTTGTCTGAGATCTTTCTACTTTTTTACTTGGGTATTAATTACTATAAACTTTGATCTTAGTAATGTTTTCATTGTATTCTATAGGCTTTGGTTTGTGTGACTCCATTTTCATTTGTTCCAAAAAATTTAAATTTTCTTCTTGATTTCTTCCTTGATCTATTGAATGTTCAAAAGTAAGTTTTTAAAATTTCCATTATTCTTAGTTTCCAAATCTTTTCCTGTTGTTGATATCTAGCTTTATTTCATCATGGTCAGAAAAGATACTTGATATGATTTCAGTTTTTTTAAATTCACTGAAACTTGTTTTGTGGCCTATCTCATGATCTATTCTGTAAAATGTTCCCTGTGTCAATGAGAAAAATGTGCCTTCAGCATCTATTAAGTATAATATTCTGTAGATGTCTGTTATGTACATTTAATCTGGGGTACAATTTAGCTCTGTTCTTTCTTTGTTCATTTTCTGTCTGGGTGATCTGCCCATTGCAGAAAGGGGGCATTAAAGTCCCCAGATATTATTGTATTGTAGCCTGTCTCTCCCTTCAGTATTGGGTGCATATACATTTAGAATTGTTGAATTTGCTCTTGCTGAATGAACCAGTTTATCATTATATATTGACATTCTTTGTCTCTTTTTACTGTTTTTAATTTACAGTCCACTTAATCTAATAACAGTATTGCTGTTTCTTCTTTCTGTTGGCTATCATTTGCATGGATTATCTTATTCCACCCATTCACTTTAAGTCTATGTATGTCCTTGGAGGTTAAGTGAGTTTCTTGTAAGGGACATAGGGTTGGGGCTTGTTTTTCTTATCCACTCCATCACTCTGTCTTTTAATTGGAAAAGTTTATACATTTACATTCAAGATAACTATCAAAAGGTAAGGTCTTATTTTTTTCATTATGTAACTTGATTTCCAGTTTTCTTATAGTTCCTTTCTCCATTTCTTACAATCTTCTCTGATGATTAAATGAATTATGCTAGTAGTGTGTTTTGTTTCCTTATTAGTTTTTTTAAACATTTAGTTTTTTAGAAGTAGTTGGACACAATACCTTTATTTTATTTATTTATTTTTATGTGGTGCTGAGGTTCGAAACCAGGGCCTTGCACATGCTAGACGAGCACTCTACCACTGAGCCCACAATCCCAACCCTTGTTTCCTTTTTATTTTTGGTTTGTACATTATAGGTTTTTGCTTTATGGCTAACCTAAGCTCACAAAGAACATATTTTGATTTTAAGGAGCAAATTTCCTTAGTTCTTGTACTGGTAGCTTTGTCTGTATATAGCTGTTCAAGTTAGTGTGTCTATGAGGAAAGCTTGCTGGAAGATCTTACTCAGGACTTCTCTCTGTCTCATATCATATGGTATGTGCCAAACACATATCTTTTAAGTAATTAGATATGTTTCAAGACAGGAAGACTTTCTTGATGCTCATAATCTTGTTCTGCTGGCCTATGGTGTCTAGAAATGCTAATTTGTATATGGCTGTTTTCAGAATGGTAATGTGAATATGTGCTACTTATTTGGATAGCATACCTGATAGGAAAAATGTGTACCTTTTGAATTCTTAACTTGGAGACACACTCAAGGGTAGTGAGCCACATCTTGGTAGTGCTTTCAAATGTAGTATACATTAGAAACCAGAACATCTCCCCTTTAACTCCAGTGGTATAAGGAAGAATCCCTTATTTATATTGGTATCTCTAATAGAACCTATTGAAACGAAATTAAACACTAATTACTTCCGGTTTCATTTAATTATAATTGTGGCATCCAAGATTCTTCTGTGCCATTTTCAATTGTATCTTTAAAAGGATAGAGCTAGGCATAATGGTGCATGGCTACTTCGGAGGCTGAGGCAGGAGGATCACAAGTTTGAGGGAAGCCTGGGCATTTATAGTAAGGCCCCCAACTACAAGGAAATAATTTAAAATTTTAAAATAAAAAGCTGCAGATATTGGGTTGACCAAGAGTCAGGGTGGAATTCCTGGAATGGCGGGTACTAAGTCCTGCTCCATTATTCTACTAAACACTGCTTCTGGGGATTTTACTGAAGTTTCTGAACAGAGAGAAATATGCCTTTGAGATAAGAAAGCAACATAGAAAGTTAGCAGATATTCCAATAGGCAGAATATTGAAATGAAGAAGTAAATTAATGTTGGGAATATAGATAGAAGGCAACAAGAAAGGGGAAATACACTGAAGAAGTGTGAGTGGTAGGCAGGAAATCCAAGCTTCTAGGCCCCTAATGTTATCTACGGTTACTTGTTGCAGACCAGGTAGGAGTGGGTTGACTACTGGTAGAAATAGCAAAATCTCAGCAAGTAATCTGGTCAGAGATAGGACTGCTGAGCAGCCATGGCAGCAGTGGTTCTAGTGAGAGGTGGAATCATTTGACTTGCTCCCTATAAGTGTCTGAAGTACTGGATAAAGTGTTCAAGCTCCTCTGCTAAAAGCAGGGATTAGTAAGGTAATATACATACAATGGAATTCTGGATGCTAAGTTAAGAGTTTGGGTTAGAGTGATGGAAAGCATAGTCCTGCTGAGTAGCAGGTATACTTTAGGGTATGGATAAAACAGTCTTCTTCTAGATCAAAAATGTTCTATGCTCAGAGTACCTAAATAAATTGTCTGTTTCCTATATGCAAAGCTAGTAACAAACATATTAACATTTTATCCTCTTAAAATCAATAATCCTTCCCTTTTATTATAAGCAGATCATTATTTTATCTAAGGAATATACTATGAATATCAAAAGAACCCATACTGTTTTATTGATATAATGAATTCAAACTTAAAATGTAAAAGTTAATCTAGCTGGGCAAGTGGCACACACACAGAGGCTCAGGGGGCTGAGGCAGGAGGATCACAAGTTCAAAGCCAGTCTCAGCAAAAGTGAGGCACTAAGCAACTCAGTGAAACCCTGTCTCTAAATAAAATACAAAATAGAGCTGGGGATGTGGCTCAGTGGTTGAGTGCCCCTGAGTTCAATCCCTGATTATCCCCCAACAAGAAAAGTCATAACTGGTAAGTAAGGTTGGAGCCAAGTATGGTGGAGCACACTGGGAGTCTGAGGAAGGAGGATTGCAAATTTAAGGCCACCCTGGGCAATTTAGCAACATCCTATCTCAAAATAAAGACTAAGCAAAAAGGCTGGGAATATAGCTCAGTGGTAGAATGCCCCTGGGTCTAATCATCCTGTCTTCAGTACTGCAAAAAAAAAAAAAAAAAAGTGAGGAAGGTTGGAAGGTCAATAAAATATCTAGTTATTTAATTTTACCCTAGATATGGATCTAAAGGGGGTAAAACATCTTCTCTGAAGTTGTCCATCCAGGTTGTAGAACTGTAAAGAGTTTGGGGGGTGGGGTGGGCTGTGGTTGTAGCTCAGTGGTAGAGCTCTTTCCTAGCCTGTGTGAGACACTGGGTTTTATCCTCAACACCAAAAAAATAAATAAATAAAAGGCATTGTGTTCATCTACAAGTAAAAATTTTTAAAAAAAGAATTTGTGGAGATTAGGATGGGCTTTCACCCTGTGATAGTAGAGCTGTGAGATTAATAAATCAAAGTCAATTTAGAGAAGGGGATAAGTGCATGAAGTCTCAGGCCCCCAATATGGTCAAAGAAATTTTGGCTATCATTTTTGGTTAAAATTTTCAGAATACTTTTTTAAAATGAAATATCAAAAAGTATCCCAAGAATTGTGCCATGTTTTAAATATCACATTAAACAAGAATACATTTTTAGTAACCACACACAATATAATTAACAATATAATAATAATATTCTTAGTTATAAATGTAAAATTTCATAGTGTACTATGGAGGTGTGGTCCAATTATGATTCTATATTTGAATTTGTATGATGAAATATTCTTTCAATGTTGTGACTTGGCAATAAGGGCAGAAGTTTAAGCTGGATATCCTTGGGGGATATGAGACTTTGACCAAGTGATTTTCAGGTTCCCCTGTGATAGACCATGAAAAAAAACCACTTATAATCCTTTCTGAGAATGTAATATTGTTAACATAGATAGTAGCTAATTATCACAGTTTCTCAAGCAAGAGGGATCAGTTCTCTAGGTATTCTACATAGACATACAGATTTTCATAATTATAATTTTAATAATTTTAATAATGATTTTAATAATTGAGAGGCTCTAAACCCAAGGCAACCGAGAATGAACTGTTGCTAAAATGCCAGTCTCATTTTTCACCTCATACTAAGAATAATCTCCTCCCAAAAAAGATTCTTAACTAAAATGAGGCTGGAGTCCAGGGATATTCAGATGGGGACCAGTGCTAGAGAAGCCCATTGATCTTCAGTCTCTGCCCAGCATCCACTCCACTCCTCTCCCTACTTGTCCTCCTCTTCTTCCACCTAATTTAAAACTGGTCAAATGTTGAGAATGACTCAGTATTGGGGGGCAGTAGAAATGAATCACATATACAAATTGGTATATACTTGACTATAAAACAGGGATAATAATTCTTAGGGTGGATTCATTGATTAAATAAGGCAAATATCATGCTTAGCATCATGTCCCATTAATGTTAGCCCATTATCATCATTATTATTGTTCTCTAATTGTGTCATTCAGAGCCAACTTTGTCTTCACTCCTTTACCACCAGGAATTCAAGATAAAATAGGAATCTCAAGGTACTGAGGATATATATATAAAATCTCCAATATAGTAATCAAAATTATTAGCTGTTACAATGAAATTGATTTTTTTTAAATTAATGGTAAAATGTATTCTTTTCTCTGAAGATCAACAAAAAGTAACTCTGGGGATCTGTCAACTGTTGGTTTCTAATATCTGTAGAACATTAACAGACTAGCAGGATGTATATTGTCATTCTCTAAAGAGCAAGAACTGGACCATTAATTCTCCAACTGTGGTCCTTGGAATAGTAGTATCACCATTATAAGAGAACTTGTTAGAAACGAAAATTCTTGGCCCAACCTATAGCCTACCATATCAGAAACTCTGGGAGTAGATACCTACAATCTGTGTTTTTAACAAGACTTCCAGGTGACTCTAATACATGCTAAAGTGTGAGATCCATGACATACTACAGTTTTAAGTGCTGTCACAGAATCTGAATTCTGTGTGAGGCACTTCTTTTTCAAAGAAGACAAATTATTCACATAAGTTTTTATTCTTATCTAAATTGTTCATGTTTCTCTGACAAATGTGTATTACAGAATAATTTTATTCATCTATTCTGTGCTTTGTAACATTTAAAATAATGATCCAAATAAAGAACCTGACATTTTTGGCTTCCATATTTAATACAATAATTGTATGTATTTTTGGCAAACAAATGTAAGTTAAATTATACTTTCTTACTTTCACATAATAAAACATGTTGATTATTTTATGCAAAAAATCCCTGGTCTTTCTGTCATACTAAAATGGGAATAAGAGTACTGGTGGGAATTGTCAGGACTGTTCTAAAGCAAGCTCTAAATGTTAAAATAATTCTATAGAAAGTGGCCTTTTTAAAATTTCTCAGTAAAAATCCTAAAAGAGAGGATGGGTTGGAAAAATGTATTTCTTTTTTTTCTTTTTTTTTTATTGGTTGTTCACAACATTACAAAGCTCTTGACATATCATATTTCATACATTAGATTGAAGTGGGTTATGAACCCCCAATTTTACCCCAAATGCAGATTGCAGAATCACGTTGGTTACACATCCACAATTTTACATAATGCCCTATTAGTAATTGTTGTGTTCTGCTACCTTTCCTATCCCCTACTATCCCCCCTCCCTTCCCCTCCCATCTTCTCTCTCTACCCCATCGACTGTAATTCATTTCTCTCCTTGCTTATTTTCCCATTCCCCTCACAACCTCTTATATGTAATATTGTATAGCAATGAGGGTCTCCCTTCATTTCCATGCAATTTCCCTTTTTTCTCCCTTTCCCTCCCATCTCATGTCTCTGTTTAATGTTAATCTTTTCTTCCTGCTCTTCCTCCCTGCTCTGTTCATAGTTGCTCTCATTATATCAAAGAAGACATTTGGTATTTGTTTTTTAGGGATTGGCTAGCTTCACTAAGCATAATCTGCTCTAGTGCCATCCATTTCCCTGCAAATTCTATGATTTTGTCATTTTTTTATTGCTGCATAGTACTCCATTGTGTATAGATGCCACATTTTTTTTATCCATTCATCTATTGAAGGGCATCTGGGTTGGTTCCACCGTCTAGCAATTGTGAATTGTGCTGCTATGAACATCCATGTGGCAGTATCCCTGTAGCATGCTCTTTTAAGGTGGAAAAATGTATTTCAAATCCTGAAAGAAAATAACTGTAGGTGGATGTGGTGGCATACACGTGTAATCCCAGTGACTCAGGAGGCTGAAGCAGGAAAATCATAAGTTCAAGACCAGCATTAGCAATTTAGCAAGGCCCTAAGAAATGTAGCAAGACCATATCTCAAAGTGAAAAATAAAAAGTACTGGTAATATAGCTCAGTGGTGAAGCACCCCTGGGTTCAGTTCCCAGTACCTAAATAAATAACTGCAAAGCTAGATTGCTATATCCACAAAAGATATCCTTCAGAATTAGAGAAGAAATATGAACTTTCCACAATAATCATAAACTAAAGGACTACATGACCACTAAACAATTGCAGAAAGCAGTTAAAGGAAACTTACACACAGAAGAGAAATATAAAAACAACCAAATGATCTCTGGAAGGAATAAATCTCATTAGAAGATTCAACAGATATATGAGATTAGGACCAAATCAAACATTAGAAGTAAAACAAAATTCCAGGAAATAATACATACTTCTCTATAATACCACTGACTATAAATGTTCTCGACTCTCCAATTAAAAGGAATTGACTGGTAGACTGGATTTAAAAATAGACCCAAGTATATATTACAAAGAAACATACCTCATTGGAAAAGACACCCTCAAAGTGAAATGGTACTAGAATGGAATATAATAAATGGTATTCCTTGTAAATGGAATCTTAATGCAAACAGGAGTAGCTACTTTCATATTCAACAATTCAAACTTCAAGCCAAAGTTAGTAAGACGATACAAAGAAAGTCACTACATAATGGAAAACGGAACAATACTACAAGAAGATACCACAATTGTAAATATTTATGCCCCAAATCTTGGTGCTGCTCGTTTCAACATTAATAGTGGGTGATTTCAATATACCTCTTGAACCAACTAATAGGTCAACCAAACAAAATCAACTAAGAAAGTACAGAGTTAAAATATACTACAGGTAAAATGAACTTCAACAGACATCTAGAGGACATTTTAATCAACAACTGAATACATTTTCTTTTCAGCTCCTCATGGACTTTTCTGTGAAGTATTTTAGGCCACAAGGCAAGTCTTAGCAAATACAAAAACTTTAAATAATTCCTTGAACCTTAATCAGGTCATATTGGAATAAAATTATAAATCAATAGCAAGAAAACTACAGAAATTATACAAACACATTGATATTAAATAATACTATTTTGAAAGATGATTGGGTCATCAAATAATTGGTGAGATATTTTACAATTTCTTAGTATGAAATAAGAATAGAAATATATCATACAAGAACCTATGGAGGGGTGCTCTATTTGTGGCTCAGCAATAGGGCACTGGCCTAGTACATGCAGGATACTAGGCTCACTCCTCAGCACCACATTTTAAAAAATGAAATAAAGATATTATGTCCAACTACAACTAAAACAAAATATTTTTTTAAAAGAACCTATGGAAGAGCTGTGGCTGTGGCTGTGGCTCAGTGGTGCAGCACTTGCCTAGCATGTGAAAGGCACTGGGTTTGATCCTCAGCACCACATAAAAAATAAATAAGTAAAATAAAGATATTGTGTCCATCTACAACTAAAAAAATATGTTTATAAAAGAACCTATGAAATATACAGAAGGCAGTTCTTTTAAAAAATTCACATTTTATTTAAACTAGAATAAATTATACAAAAATTTATTTTCTTTGCCAAAAATAAAAGCAGTATTTTCTGTATTATTTCTAGATAAACTGCAAAATATTTATTTTGTAGGTTTTCCAGGTCTTGCTTATAAATTTAGACAAGACAATAGATATAGTCATGGTAAGAATAAAACAGACAAGTCCAAATCGGTGGCCTCTGATTCTGTCTTGACCATGAAGCAGAATGTTCAACATTTACCTACTAAAATGAAGGCATAGGCTTATGAAGATGTAGGCTCAACAAAGGAATGTACCAGCAAAAACCAGATGTGGAACAACAATGGCAGACTCTTCCACTCAAACTTTAACTGTAACTTGTTCTTTAAATTGGTTTGATAAAGACAAAATCTATACTGAAATCTGTTTGGTGAGATCACAACTCTGTGATTAATTCCCTTAACTGTCCATTACAGATTTTTAAATCACTTAAAACTCCTAAGAGTCAAAGATCAACAGTAGGCTTCATTGCAACATTTCAAAAGATGCCTTCTTTTTTTTATACCTCCTCAAAATGTACTTCCTCAAAATTGATAACAATACCTGACAACTGGATCCACAGTAATAATACATTTTATAGCTAAATGACTTAACTAAAACAATTCCAGAGTGCTACTAGCAGAGGTCATGAAGAGGTGAAATGTGGTACTTCCAATGCTATTTTCTGAAAAGACAAGCTTTCAAAGCATGAGAGCTCAAACATTTGCCATGTATATAGGCAGATTATCAATGGCTAATGTATTCTTCAGAGGCCTGTAGGCAAAGATATTTAGTGATTAGGTGACCTACATAATACCTTATAGCTTTTCTTCCAAATATCAAATATAGGAGAAAGCCCGTTTTAAAAGTCTTTTAGGTATTTTCAACAGTTTCTGAATTATTGGTAGAAAGATCTGACATAGCTGTATATAGTTTGATATGTGTGTCTACCATTAAATCCAGATCATGTTTTATATCAAAATTTATTTAAGCAAAGCCAAGTTACTTGACCTTTGGTCTGTCAAAGTGTTCCTGAATTATGCTTTGAGATGCTTTCATCCATTTTCAGAGCATTCATTCTCAACCTTTATGAATATACAGGATCTTCAGCAGGGAATATACATTAGAAAAAAACTTGATATCAGGCAGATGGAGGGCTTCATAAATGGTGGATGGAACCCCTCTGTATCTTTCCTTATTTGTTTCCATTTGATTCTCTAACAGTGAAGCTCGACTGGAAGTACATCGGGATAAGGCAAGTCACTTCTGTATATATCAGCATGTTGCTCCTCTGATGTATTGAATTTGAGCTGTCCCATGACTGAGGGTACCAGAGATAAACAGAGCTTTGAGGTA
The DNA here is from genome assembly GCF_964194105.1 of Spermophilus citellus. Classification (NCBI taxonomy): domain Eukaryota; kingdom Metazoa; phylum Chordata; class Mammalia; order Rodentia; family Sciuridae; genus Spermophilus; species Spermophilus citellus. The sequence continues at coordinate 47,695,965 of NC_138190.1, forward strand.
CTCTTCTGAAAATAGATCTTTAACTTCCAGAATGATGTGCTCCATTGTTGGAACACTTAGGGTTTCTTTATAGTAAATTTCAGAGGTTAATTGAGATTCCAGGTTACCCTGCTGAGCCCTGTGAAATTTCCCAGGGAGTATCATCTGAATATCAAGTTTGGTTGCCAAATTTGTTGCTTCCTCAAACCAAAACTCATAATAGACTTCAATATTTTCCATTACTTCATTGAGTGAATGCAGCACTGTGGTCAAGCTACTGGTGGCAAAGAAGACATCAGAAGTTTGCCCTGGAGATTTTTCCCAAATGTTCTTGTAAAATATAAGATATTTTTAAGAACAACAATAGTAGCAATGTAATCAAAATCTGTTACTGCACTACAAAGTACAAATGCACAGTTTTTCCATCTAATATTTGTGTCAATATTTACAACATCTAAACATAAAACAAATGCTTGCAGGAAATCCACCAAAATTTAAAAAGCATCATGCCTGCCAGTCCACTGAAAATGGCACTTTTCCTTCAGTTCTTTACCCTTCTTCACTGTTCTGAAAAAGAACAGAAATTACATTGTCAAGTTCTAATAGCAGTTGTGATGATGATGGAAAAAAGAACAAACTCCCTCAATTGTTCCTAATGCAACAGACACCCCCATCACAGGCAGTAATTTTGCCAACATGTTTAAGGTGCAGGAAGAACAGAGTGTGTAAATAGCTTGGGGATATTTCTCTAAAAGTCTAGAAGCAACAACTTTCATTTCAGAAGACAACTGCTAGACACAATGTAAGCCTGACCACGACAATAATCCATATTTAGTCTCCACTTCTCAGTTATTGTGGTGTAGAATTTCACAGCCAAAATTTCTGCATCAGCTTCAGAAGGCAGGAAACCCACAAATTCCTCTCTTAGGTTATGAGATTCATGTAGAAACCTCACCAACTTGGGAAGGTGTTCTTCCCCTGCTATGTCCACCACATCGTCAGTGATAATGGAAAAGAAGCATTAGTCTTTCAATTTCCTGAGGGTTTCTTCATGAGTAAGCTCTCACAGATCTCTAGAATCTGTTTCTTCTGTGTTTTTGAACAGAACAATGTGTTAACTGCTGTGGTCTCAAAGCATTTTCTTAGGACCTCTTCACCAGAATTTATCCAGTACCCCAACAGGGCCTGAAAGTTATCAGGAGTGAAGATACCTTCTGGGACTTCATCAGCCTCATGCCCATCCAGAGGTATGTTTTGTTTTCCCATAAGAATCAAAATTTCAAATAAAGACTTTAAGTATTCTTTGTTTTCCTTCAAGGGATAAAGGTAAAATATCTTCATTCTGCTCATCCCCCACCCTTTCTTCTGTACCAGGGTTCTGAGCATTGCCGTTGTTTGTTTCTTTATGTTTTTGTTCCTGTTTGGAAGTTCATGAATTTGTGTGTGTGTGTGTGTGTGTGTGTGTGTGTGTGTGTGTGTGTTTTCTATGTATTCTATGAGAATTGTTCAAATGACTGGTAAGATCAAATACTATTGGTATTGCATTATCTTGAAAAACAATCCTATAAGGACTCTATCAATCACTTCACAAGTATGTGCTTCAGTTAATTTTGAGAAATAAAATAATCCAATCATTCTTTAGTTTTGTGATGCCTCTGCAAAATGTATAGGTCTTCAGATCATAGTGGTCTCGAAGTCTTTGGCACAAATCAATAATGTTTATTTAGTTGATAAGGTATTTAATCTTCCAAGTCAGCTCTCCTACAATTCTCCACCCACTCTTGGCATCTGGCAGGATATTGCCAAAACCTGAAGAAGTCCAGGTGGGACTGCATACTCTTTTGCGTGCAGTTGAGGGCAGCACAGAAGTTCAATATGTCACCTGCTTGCTGGCTGGTGCCTAGCCTCCCCTCCCCACCTCCTCAGGGCAGCCAGGCCAGCTGGCCTGCTCCTCAGGGCCTGCACGGGACTGAAGGCAGTTCTAAGAGAAAAATTTGTAGCTATAACTGCCTACCTAGCAAGCATAAGAAAGGTCTTAACTAAATAGCCTAGTGATTCGTCTTAGGGTCTTAGAAAAACCAATCCCCAATTCAATATAATGAAATTAATAATAAATATCACAGCTGAAATCAATGAAAAATAATTTTTAAAGTACACAGGATCAGTGAAATAGAGTTGGTTCTTTGAAAAGATAAGATTCAGAAACTCTTAGCCAAACTAACTAAAAGAAAGAGAGAAGACCCAAATTAATAAAAATGGCATTGAACAATAGAAACCACTGAAATCCAGAGGATCATTAAGGATTATTTTGAAAATTTATATTCCCATAAATTGGAAAACCTAAAAGAAATAGATAAATTTGTGGACACTTGAAATATACCAAAATTTTAAAAATGGATATAGAAAACCTAAGCAATGAGAGAGAAAGAGTAAGAAAAACCCTCCCAAAAAACGAAAAGCCCAGGAACAGATGGATTCACAGCTGAATTTTACCATATCTTTAAAGAATAAGTAATACCAATGCTCCTCAAATTATTCCATGAAATGAAAAGGTAGATAATGCTTCCAAATTCATTCTACAAAGCCAGTATCACTCTGCTACCATAAATAAATAAATAAATAAATAAATAAATAAATACACTTCAAGAAACAATATACCAACAATCTTGTTGAACACTGATGCAAAAATTCTAAGCAAAATTCTTGCAAATCAAATTCAGCAACACATCAAAAAGATCATACATCATGATCTAGTTGATTACATTCCAGCAATTCAAGGATGGTTCAACATTCAAAAATCAATAAATTTAATAGACCGAATACATAGAATCAAGGACAAAAATGACATGATCATTACAATAGATGTAAAATCTTTTGCTAAAAGTAAACAACCTTTCATGATAAAAACCCTGAAGAAACTAGGGGTAGAAGAAACTTATCTCAACATAACAAAGACTATATATGACAAACGCAAAGCCAACATCATATAGAATAGGGAAAAATGAAACCATTTCCTCTGAAATCAGGAACCAAACAAGGATGAGGACTCTCACTGCTCCTATTTAATGTAGTACTTGAAATTTTGGTCAGAGCAATTAGGCAGGAGTAGGAAATTACAGGGATGTATAACAAAAGAAGAAGTCAAATTATCCCATTTACTGATGATATAATCTATAACACAGAATATCTTAAAGACTCTAACAGAAGACTTCTGGATCTGATAAATAAATTTAGCAAAGTAGCATGATACACAATCAACATACAAGTATCAATAGGTTTTTATACACAAATAATTAACCCATTAAGAAAGAAAACAAGGGGGGAAATTCCATTAACAGTACCTTAAAAACACCTAGAATAAATTTCATCAAGGAAGAAGAAGACCCCTACAAGGAAAATTACAGAACACTGAAAAAGAAGTGAAAGAAGATGCTATAAACTGGAAAGACATCCCATGTTAATGAATAGGCAGAATTATTATGGTTAAAATGGCTATATTATCAAATGTGATCTAAAGTTTCAATGCAATTCCAATTCCAATTCATAGACCTAGAAAAAATAGTACTAAAATTCACAGGAAAGATCAAAAGACCTAGAACAGCAAAAGCAATTCTGAGCAAAAGGGGCAATGCTGAAGTCATTACAATACCATATTTCAAATTATACTACAATGTTATACTAACAAAAAAATTTCATTATACTGACATAAAAACATACATGTAGACCAATGGAATGCAATAGCATAAACAGAGACAAACACACAGATACTTTCATCTTATTTTTGCTAAACATGCCAAAAACATACATTGGAGAAAAGATATCCTCTTTAACAAATGGTACTGGAAAACATGATATATATATATATATATATATATATATATATATATATATATATATATATATATATATATCATGAGAGAGAGAGAGAGAGAGAGAGAGAGAAATACACACACATACACACACACACACATATACAGATCCCTATCTCCACCCCACATAAAATTCAGCCCAAACCATGTCAATGAACTAGGAATTAGATCAGAAACTTTGCACAGTGAACACATGTAAAAGAAAACATAGAAGAAACACAACAACATAGAGGTGCAAGCAACAACTTCCTCAATAGGACTCCTGTAGCTCAGGAAATAATATCAAAAGTAACTGAATAGAATTGCATCAAATTAAAATGCTTCTGCATAGCAAAGGAAACAACAGCATGAAGAAAGAAGCTACCAAATGGAAGAAAATCTTTGCTGGCTACTCTTCTGACAGAAAATTAATATCCAGAATATATAAAGACCTAAAAACCTAAATAGTCAAAATACAAATAACCTATTTGATAAATGGGCAAATGTATGAAATGGGCACTTATCAAAAGAAGTACAAATGACTAACAATTATATGAAAACTGTTTAACATCCTTAGCAAATCAAATCAAAAGTACAATGAGATTCTGTCTCACTCCAGTCAGAATGGCAGTCATCAAGAACACAAATAACAATAAATGCTGTCAAGAATGTGGGGAAAATGGAACACTTATATGCTGTTAGTGTGAATGTAAATTAGTATAGCTACTATGAAATCAGTGTGCAGGTTCCTCAAAAAAACTAAAATTTGAACTACCATATAACCCAGCTATACAATTCCAAAGTATTTATCCAAAAGATTAAAAAACACCATACTTGAGGGGCTGGGGATGTGGCTCAAGCGGTAGCGTGCTTGCCTGGCATGCGTGCAGCCCGGGTTCGATCCTCAGCACCACATACCAACAAAGATGTTGTGTCCGCCGAGAATTAAAAAAAAATAAAATAAATATTAAAAATTCTCTCTCTCTCTCTCTCTCCTCTCTCACTCTCTCTTTAAAAAAAAAACACCATACTTGAATACTATAGTAATACATGCATTCCCATGTTTATAGCAGCACAACTCATAATAGCCAAGTTATAGAACCAGCCTAGGTATATGTCAACAAATGAATGGATTAAATTGTGGTATATATTCACAAGTTTTACTTAGTCATAAAGAAGAATGAAATTATGTCATTTGCAGGAAAATGAATGGAACTGGAGAAAATCATATAAGCAAAATAAGGCAGACTCAGAAAAACGAATGTCATATGTTTTGTCTCGTATCTGGAAGCTAGAGGGGAAAAAGGATCATGAAAATAGAAGGTAGACTAGTGGAGTAAAGAGGATCAGAGGGAGGAAAAAGGGGAGGGCAAGAGGTGGTACTGGGGAACAAAATTTATCAAATTATGTGCATCAAATTATGTTACATGCCACAATGCAACCTACTATTTTGTATAATATGCACTAATAGATTTTTAATGGCCTTTTCTGTCACCATGGAAACGTACCTCTTGCTTTGTTGCTACTCATGCCAACACTAGATGAACCTCCCCTGGTCTCATTTCAAAACAGTATGTCTAAGGACAGGTATGAGCCTGCAAAAAAGGATTGTCATTTACAAAAACTCACACAAAATTAAAATAGTCCCTTATTCAGACCTCAAGTCTCTCTTTTTGAGATTCCTGTGATATGTCCTATATATGAGTCCAAATTCAATCAGGACAAATGAAAAGGGTAGTATATTGTGTGATCTTGATGAAATTACTTAGCTTCTCTCTGTTTCTATTTTCTCATCTGTAAAATGGGGATAATAACGCTTATAATAATGAAGCTTATAATAATGTGTACTATATGTAAAGTGCTTAAAACAGAACTAGTGTATAGCAAGTACTCCAATCATGTTCATTGTTGTCATAGAAATGTAAATTAATTTCAACCTCACATTCTTACTCCAATTCTCATTTATGAGAGAAAAGAACTACTACAACCTACCCTACTCCCATCATTATAACCCATTGTCATCTAAAATCTTTCAGGAGCTTGTAGATCAGAGAAGTCAAAGATGAATGTTTCATTTAAAAAAAATGAGGATTATTATTCAGTCAACCTGGCAATTAATCAATAATTTTTGAGAAAGTACTCTTCCAAGTGCTAGATTATATCTATGAAAAAAGTTGACCTGGTTTCTGCCTACACAAAAAAATAGGTCCAGTTGGAGAGATGGGCTTAAAAGAAATAATTACACAAATGTGTAGCATATCTAATTACCAACTGTGTTTATTGCTACTAAAGGAAATTTATTCTGCCAAATGTGTAAGTGAAGAGTAACATTCATCCAAGATTTGTGTACTTTGGCTTGCAAAGCATTGTCCTGAGTAGCTGGCAAATGTTCATTGAGGAGATGAGACTAGGAAGAAAAGCATGTGTTATTTGCAGAGGCCTTTCTTGAAAGTCATACTGGAGATTTTATTTTTTGTCTTAAGAGCAATGAGTCACCTTTCAGAACTTTCTGATTTTAGAATGGTCGATCCTAGTTGTAGTTCAAGAGGACAAATATGGTCAGTGAGATCAATTAGGAGGTTCTTTTGATAATCTCGGTAAGAAATTATATGATTCCTTCCATTAGTAGTGTTATATGTTCATGCTCCTTCAGTATCCTTTTCTGAAGCTGATATGACTAATATAAGTGAAGATTGTGATATGATGATGCTTTACAAATAATACATCTTATTTTTTATTCTAATTATGTAAATGAAGCCAGGCAAGGTGGCACGTACCTGTAATCCCAGCATCTCGGGAGGCTGAGGCAGGAGGATTCAAAATTTAAGGCCAGCCTCAGAAATTTAGCAAGGCCCTAAGAAAATTAGCAAGACCCTATTTCAAAATAAAAAATAAAAAAGGGTTGGGTGTGGTGGCGCATGCCTGTAATCCCTGCGGTTTAGGAGACTGAGGCAGGAGAATGGAGAGTTTAAAGCCAGCCTCAGCAACAGCAAGGCACTAAGCAACTCAGTGAGACCCTGTCTCTAAATAAAATAGTGCTGGGGATATGGCTTAGTGGTCAAATGCCTCTGAGTTCTATCCCCAGTACCCCCCAAAACAAACAAACAAACAAATAGGGCTGGGGATGTGGCTCAGTAGCTAGCACCCCTGGGTGTTATCACCAGTACCCCCAAAAAATACTAATTACAAAAATGATACAAATCAATGATAGGTACAGGCAACCACTTCCTTAGTAAGCCTCCTATACCTCAGAAAATAATATGAATAAATAAATAGGATGGTAACAAATTAAAATGCTTCTGCTGGAATATTTGTGTTCTTATAAGGGCTGTTTTAGGTTTCCAAGATGGTGTGCTATTGCTGTGTCCTACAGGGGGGGATTAACACTGACTTCATATGGCATAAGGGATGGAAGGGGCAAAAGGGACAAACTCTTTCCTGTAAGCCATTTATAAGGGCACTAATCCTATTCATGAGGGTGGAACCTTCATGGCCTAATCAACTCCCTCTTATTATCATCACCTTGGAAATTAATATTTCAACATATGAATTTAGGGAAGGGGGAACATATATTCAGACCACAGCATTGTATATTATAGATGTTATAATTTAGCTACCCAATATATTATTGCTGAACATTTAAATTCTTTCCAACTTTTCATTATATTTATTTTCATTATATTTAAATATAGGGTGTTCTTTTTTGTCTTCATTTCTGTTTTGTGTAAATAGAAACACTTATTCTCACTATTGCGCTTGTTTACCTGGTAAACAACATAGTAAATCACCTTAGACTGAGATGGCATCCCTAGCCCAAGAGGTTTTAATTATCTTTCTCTAACAAACCAAGGTAACAACAGGTGGTAAGGTATACGGAAACTGTGTTATATAAGAAATAGATTAAGAAATCTGGGATGTTTATGGCAAAAGAAGGAAGGTGAGCTATTTCAGGGATCATGATATGGAAAGAGTAGACTTGCTCTACATTTCTCCAGAGTTGAGTTCCCAGAGGAATTAGTAAAAATTTCAACAAGACATAATTCATTGTAATATAATACATGTTGCGTATCCTTTACTCAAAATGCTTGGGACCCAAGGTGTTTTGGATTTCAGATTTTCTCATAATTTGGAATGTTTACATATATACATAATGAGATATCTTGCAGATGGGACCCAAGTGTAAACAGAAAATTCATTTATGTTACATATCCACCTTATACAAATAGCTTGGAGGTAATTACGTACAATATACTTAACGTGCTTGCATTTTGACTGCAAAACATCACATGAGGTCAGGTATGGAATTTTTCATTTGTAGTGTCATGTCAGCCCTGAAAATGTTTCAGAATTTGGAGCGTTTTGCATTTTGGATTTTCACATGAGGAATGCTCAACCTCGTAATAACAAAAATGTACATACTGTTTACTCTGTGCCAAGTACTGTTCTAATCATGGTACATGTACACATATTAAATTACATAATCCTCTAACTGTCCTATGTGGTGCATACTATCATAATCTCTGTTTTACAAATGAGAAAACCAAGACCTGGGTAGATTATGTAACTTGTCCAAAGTCAATAGTTAATAAATGGTGATACCAGAATTAGCAACCAGGCATCTCTAAGTCTAAATTATTTCATTCTACGAACTTGTATCATATGACAGATTCTGTACTAAGAGCGAAAGCATAAAGATGATTGACCTAGTGATGATTCAACTCCTAACCTCAAGTATCTGACAGTCAAATGGGTAAGATTGCTACATAAATGGTATATTATAATGTTGTGATCCCTAACAGAAGTACCTTACAGTGCTGTAAGAGCCAGAAGAGGGTTCAAGAAAGAATGGAAGAAGAGGGTTCAAGAAAGAATGGAAGGCTTTACCTAGGCTCAGTGGAAAAATGACATGTTCTGTTAATTTTGCTATAGGCATAGGAGGAAGCAACAAGTTTATATTGTATTTATTGATTTCAGGTTACCCTTCCTCTAAATAAAGGTGTCTAATTAAGGAATTTTTCAATTGGGAGGAGAATTGGATTCACACTGTTTTTGCTAAAGTTCAATTATTAATGTTTCACTTTCATGATTTAGACCATATCTGAGTACCACCTGGACTTTCATTTACTTAATATGCTTCTTTAAATGAACTGACTTATTTTACTAAAATAAATTTCATCAAAAATAGCACTACCATAAATGGAAAGCCAGCTTTACTCTCCATAAATAGAAAGTAACCATAAAAATAAATACATACTATTAGAAAATATTTATCTATGTACAACCTAAAATAATCTTTCATACCACTATTGCATGCCACATGTTGAAAAACACTGAATGAAATAACTTCTTCAGGCCCTTCTACACCAACATTCTGTGATTGAGTAAATAACTCTTGCTAGGATGTGTGACTCCAAAGTTTTATTTTCAGCATATTTGTGTATATTCACTCAATTTGTTTCTCATGTAATCCGGATCATTTCAGCATGTCTCCACCATGTAAACAGTTGTTATTGGCTATATCTTCATGACAAAATCGACTTTCAATCCTGATCAAACCATTTATTTCACCGTAGAAAGTGAATTACTACTGATAATCTTCCTGCTATACTCTTTTAAATTCACTACTGGCCAGGCATGAGAAGGAAGTATCCTGTCACTGTGGCTCCATGGTAGACTGCTCCAACTATATTTGTAGTGTTGACCTGAGAGGAGAAAGGACTACTTTAATGCAGGGCTATTTGGTCAAACACAGAACAGGAAATAAAGAACAAAGCTACAATATTTCAATAGGTGTGTTTGCAGAATGGTTTTAAGAAAGCAACAAAGACCCTTCCTTTCTCTTCTCCCTTTCACTTTCTGAGGGAAGTGATAAGACTTCCATGGGCAGAAAAGTAAAGGCCAATCTCCTGTTGGTTTGGGGGACAGTGGGAGATGGACACCACCCCTCTTTGGGGAAGTGAAAACTGCCTGTGGTAAGTAACATGAGGATGATAACTATGAGCCTGCCTCTGGTGGCCTGCAGGGCCCTGACACATCTCTGGATTGGCTCAGTGATAAAGGAGTTCCTGTTCTATTTATACATTTCCTTAGACAATCTCATATTTATTTGTTTAATACAAAAGCAAGAATGCAAGTCTTTTTTTGTACACCCAATAGGAACCTTCCCTGACTCAGGAATATACATTTTGGGGACAAGGCCAAGGATGTTATCCATTTCCTGCAGGTGAGGCTGAGGCTCCCAGTTTTTCTGGTTTGACTTGGTTGCTGATTATGAAGCCTCTTCCCTGCCCCAATTTATGGGTGTGGTGGCTTCTAGGGTATAAAATGGTGTGGAAAATGCATGGACACCCAACTCCCTAACCCTACCCCAACACACACACACACACACACACACACACACACACACAGCCCTAGTCAAGCTCTTAGCTCATAAAGTTAGCAGCCTGAGGCACAACTAACTTATAGGAGTTAAAAGGCCTGCTAGAGCTTGTCTAGGATGGTGGTATGCCAGTAGAATTTCAAACCCTGGCCCATTGGCCATTCCTTAGGTAAATTTAATCATGCCTCCAAATGTCTTGAGCAAGAAGTTTAGTTATTAATTTTTATAAATTAGTTTACTTATATACACAGGGAAAGGGGTTATGTGGATCATGGGATATGTTCTCAATATATTTAGCCAGAGACTCAAAGTTCATAGATTTTATAACTGCCATTGCTAAAAAATAATGGTTAACCTTTACTGAGACCTTCATTTGTGGCAGGTGCTGTGCTTTGTAGGCTACAAACTCCTCAGGGGCTGATCTAGGTTTGGTAGGGCCTAAAGTTTATACGACTATGGGGACCCTTTCTAAGGAAAACATAGGTTGATTCCTTCCAGAGTTTTGGAAAAGGGCCTGAAGGCTCAAATTCATTAGTGTCACTGTGAAAGCCACCTCTGCATCTTATTTAATCTTTTTGATAATTCTGTTAAGTAAGTGCTAGCAGTATCTCTGTAAAAGAAATAGGTGAGAAAGCATGTTTAGAGATATGAAGGCACTTGCTCAAAGTTGCATAGTTTATAAATTAAGCCAATTCCCATAATCTCCTTCAAGGTTTTCTCCTCTTAGCTAAATAGATTTCCTCCTCCGAAATATCCTTATCCTTTGCTGGCAGTAACCTTAGTGCTGTCCTCTGGGACACGTGAGGAACTTAACACTGGTTCAACATTAGCAGTGGAGCAAAAGGTCTCCTTCTAGCTGATTTTTCAGGAGGAGTAGGACCTCTGGGAAATTGCAGAGCAAGAAGAAAAGTGGGTGAGGAGGGCAATTTTGTTCCCACTAGGTCAGAGCCATGCACTAGTTTTAGCAACATTTTTGTTGTTCCGTGAACAACAGTGACTTAAGAATGCATATTTTTCTGTTTATGTACTGCTTGACTTCTCTCCCCCTCCCCAGGCCAGCTCTCCCCAGCTGGGCCCCTAACTCTCCTTCCTTTCCCCCTCCCTTGCTCACTTCACCCTATTCTGCCCCACCTTCCCTTCACTCCCAGCTCTTCAATCCTTCTTTTTAAAAGTGTTGTTGTTGTTCTACTGGGAGCTAGGAGGGTGGAGTCCTCTTACTGAGGCTTTTCCTCCTCCCCTCCCTCTAGCCCTCAGACTGGGCTCCACCCTGGTAGTTTGTCAGTTGGCTTTCTGGAGGAGGAGGAGAAGCAGCAGGATGAAGAAGGGGGAAAGAGAACAGCATCTTGTGAGCACTGACACGTGGTGTGTCTACATACTTCTCAGCTATCTTTCACTAAGTTAAACATTTAATTTAACTCTTATCTTCCTCATCTGATTCTTTGGGTACATAAAGGAAAGTGCGGGCTGCTTCCTCAAGCAGTGGATTTCCCTCAGGCTCTGGGTGGAATGGACAGAGTTGAAGACATTTCAGGTTACTATTTGGTATATTTCTTAAATCTGCTAAAGAAAGGAGAACCTGTGGTGCTTCCTAGAAGGAAAGGGAAAGTGATCACAACTTTTACTTCTTCATACCTGCTCTCAAATCCTTTCTTCAGACATAGGCATCAGTCACATGCTTATTATTAGTATCAAGAAGTAAAGAATATAAAGAAAAAGCCCTGCCTTTCCCACCAAATGTGGTTATGGGGTACAAAGTTCTCTGTGTGTCACTTTTGACTCCTAATTTAAGTGAGACAGAGGCCATACCTAAAATATTCAAAAGGAAAATGTGGACTAATAGACTGAGTATGATAAAATCAAGGGCTCCTTACTGGAGCCCCTTGGATAAAATGAATGCTCTCATTTCTCCCCTTAGCACCTAGCATCGTTCTTGATACAACCCAGATGCTTAATTTACTTTTATTTACTAAATAGATAGAAGAATGGATGGGAAAGAATCTAGAGTTTGTTTATAAAAGGTTCAAGAATTTACTTCATGTTTTTCAAAAGCTGAATTTGTTATATGAGGTCAAGTTTTCTACCCAAGTAAAATTGAGGCATAAAAACAATAACCCAGGGTTGGGCTGGGGTTGTAGCTCAGTGTTTGAGCACTTGCCTCACGTGCGTGAGGCTCTGGGTTTGATTCTCAGTGCTACATAAAATATAAATAAAACAAAGATATCGTGTCTATCTACAACTAGAAAAAATGTTAAAAAAACCAATAACTCAGGGTTAAGATAAATTACTTAATCAGAAAAAAAAGTTTAATAAGAATATAGAATGTTTGGCTATCTGCAAGATAGCTTTTATTTTTTAAACCAGGGACTGAATCCAGGCATGATTAACCACTGAACAACATCCCCAGATCCCCAGACATTTTTATTTTGAGATATGTGTCTCACTAAGTTGCTAAAGCTAACTTTGAACTTGCAATCTTCCTACCTCAGCCTCTTGAGTCACTGGGATTACAGGTGTGCACTACCATGCTGGATAGGTCTTCAGCCTTTCCATATTGAATAAGGAACTCATGGTGACCTTAAGGCACAGCCAACCTAGACTGGGAATTCTAGTGGCTACTCTCCTCAAATTTTTACTATAGTTATCTACTCATCTTCATCTTTACAACATAAAAATGCATTCATGATATAAACAACCTAATACATTTGAATCTGAAACTCTTTCCAGTGTTGCTTAAAATTGCCTTGGTTGGAATGGTGAAAATCTTGAGTAGTACTTCCTAAATTTCATATATTAAGAAACTAAGGCTCGGGGCTGGGGAATGTGGCTCAAGCGGTAGCGCGCTCGCCTGGTATGCGTGCGGCCCGGGTTCGATCCTCAGCACCACATACAAACAAAGATGTCAAAGATGTTGTGTCCGCCGAGAACTAAAAAATAAATATTAAAAATTCTCTCTCTCTCTCTCTCTCTCTCTCTCTCTCTCTCTCTCTCTCTCTCTCTCTCTCCTCTCTCACTCTCTCTTAAAAAAAAAAAAAGAAACTAAGGCCCCAAATGATAAAGTGATTCTTTTTTAAAAAAAAAAATATTTTAGTTGTTAATGGACCTTTATTTTATTTATATGTGGTGCTGAGAATCAAACCCAGTGCCTAACACATGTTAGGCAAGTGTTCTACCACTGAGCTACAACCCCAGCCTGAAGTGATTCTTTTTAAAGAGAATTGTACTCCTGACTATATGATTCCCTGTCATTTACCTTGTAAGCAGGGAAAGGGTACAGGGAATGGTGGAGAGATATGGTATAGTAAGATAAGGAGTTATTTATAAATCCATACTACAGGAACATTCATGCAGCAAATATGTATATATGTTCTCTAATCTCTGTCCCTCGGTTTTCTCTTTTATAAACTGGTGATAGTAGTTTTAAGGTCCTTGCTTAGCATCTGGATGGCCATCTTAAGTGACAGCCATTTTAAGGGAAAAATTTTTGCTTTCCCGCCCAAGGGCCCCAAAGGTATTTCTGAGAAAGGCTTACCACTCCCTCATACCAACCCAACCCTTAACTGCTGCATTAGGACCCACCCACTGTGATTCCTGAGCCTCCCCCATAAAAGTCCTAGAACTCAAGCCTATTTTGCCTCTCTCTTCTATAGAGAGATGGCTTTTATTTGTCAGCTCTGACAAATAAACACTCATGTGTTTTTCTGCCTGGTCTCCCTCTTTCATTTATCACTTACCTGGCTCTCGTTTCTCACTTTCCCTTCAGTAATCCCTACTCACAGGATTGTCAGAGTTTTTAATGATTTAATAGACATAAAGAGCTCTACAACAGAGTTTGTCACATAGTTAGTGCTCAATAACTATTATAATTGTTAAACATAATAATGCCTGTCATCCAAGTTACAGATATTATAGTATCTGGTATCTAACCTCAGAGACTTTATTAAGGGAAGAAATTATATAAACAAATATGTGTTTGGAGTGAAGAAGGCAAAGAGGAAGAAGCTTTGCCTGAAGGAAATAAATAAGAAGGAAAGCTACCTTGAGTTAGTCCTTTTAAGAAGGTAGACAGAGAGTTTAGGCTATTTCAGATACAGAAAGTAAAGTGACTCCAATAGCCAAGCTATGGAACCAACCTAGATGTCCATCAAGAGATGAATGGATAAAGAAAATGTGGTGTATGTATACACAATAGAGTATTACTCAGCCATAAAGAAGAATGAAATTATGATATTTGCCAGTAAGTAAATGGGTGGAACTGGAGACCATCATGCTATGTAAAATAATGCAGACCCAGAAAGTAAAAAGTCAAATGTCTTCTCTGATATGTGGAAGCTAGTCCAAAATAAGGGGGAAAAAAACTGAGGAAGGGGGATTCCATCAAAATAGAAGAAAGATCAGTGGAATAGAGGAAAGGGATTGAGGGAAAGGAGAAGGGATAAGTACAGTCAAATGAAACTAACCAAACTTTCCTATGTACATATATGAGTATACCACAGTGAATCTCACCATCATGTATGTCCATAAGGCAACAGTTTTCAAAAAGTAAAAAGTAAGGTTGGAAACAGGCCAGGATTCTCAAGGATTTGCAATCCAGGGAAGACCTAGGACAGCAGTAAAAGCTCTGGTGCTGGAAAGGTAGACAGGGGCCAGACCACAGCAAGTTAAAAGACCCCAGTCTTGATGTCATTTAGGTGGCTAAACTATGGGAGAAAGAAAAATATGTTTGGGGAGATGAGGATGAAAAATGAGATGCTTAGAAAGTATGCAGGCAGAAATAATAATTAAGTGGGCCTACCTGTTGTGAAGTACTGGGCTTTGACCCTGTTTCCTTAAATTAACAAAGGAGACATGGAGGGTACAATAGTACCTACTTTCCAGAGTTGTTACCAGGAATAAATAGAGAAATGATGAATGTTAAAGCACCTAGTCCAGTGACTTGCCCATATTAAGTGCTGAACCCATAGCAACTATTATTATTTCTCTTTCCTTGCTGCTCCCTCCCTTCCTCTGCTTTGTTTCTTGTCTCTCTTCTCTTTCCTCCTCTTTAGAAGAATTGTGGTAGGCAAGAGCTACTGAAAGGGGGCTGTGGTTGCTTGTTACTTCCTGACCTCCCATTAAAATTAACTAGAGAAGGACTTTCAGGCAAGGGCAAAGAAATCCTGGAAATGTGGCTCCTATCCTATGGATGTAGCTCTACAGGGATCTTCGCCAATGCCTAGCTGAGAGGCGGTCCCAGGGGGTTGAGAACACTATTCTTAGAGATCTGGTATCTGGGAGACTGAGAATGCCTTTCTTAAGTCTCCCAGCTGGGCCACACAGTATTTGCAATTCTTCTTACCCATCCTCTCCTTTACCTTCACCTCTTTCCCTCCTCTGTTAGTAGATAGATATGCAACCAGCTCCAATCTCCTTTCCTCTTAGCATCCTCCCTGAGAAGGCACTGTGACCTCACTGTCCTTGCTGGTGTCACACGTTACCATGGAGAGCTAGGAGGGTAAATATCGCTTCCAGTTGCCAGTTTTCTTTTCTTTTCTTTAATGGAGAATATCATGCTAAGTGAAGTAAGCCAGCTTTCTTATTTCTCTCCTTTCCCTCTCCCTTTCTTCCTAGGCATCCCCAGCCCCAATCTCTACACCCCTCATCGTCCCCTGAGAGTTAGCAGAACGCGAGTAGATAAATGACCAAATAGTGTGTTTACAAGCTTCTTTCTGGGACGGATAAGGAACTGAAATTGATTCGAGTTGTACCTGCTGCTGCTGGAGACACAGAGAGGCAGCCGCCAGGGGCGAGGCCAGCTCTCTCCGCCCAGGGCCCCGCCCCAACCCCTTCCTTCTCCCTCCGCCTTCTCAGCCCCACCCTTCTCCACCTCCTCCTACTTTGCTCTCTCCTCTAGCGGCCGCTTGTCCCTTTTAAGGAACTCCACCCTAGGTGGAGTCCTCACGGTAGTCACACCTCTCTTCTGGGCCTAGCCGGGCGGAGAAAGACGGAATCACTCCACCCACTCAGGTTGCCCAGAGAGCACTTCAGGTTCTGACCCGTGTGGGGCTCGAGGTCCCCAGTGGTGCAGCTAGGTGCCTCCAAGAAACCCCGCCCCAGAAGACCCGCAAGAGTTGCTGCCGTTTTTCGCTGAAGCCCCTTCCCTGGGCTGGTGTTCTATATGTTTCGACCAATCGTCGGCATTTTCTCCTCCCTTCTTTCTTTTTAGGAAGGCGCTGGGGTGTGCGGCGGCAACCGCGGTGGTGAAGGGATCCTCTCATGGTATCTCCTCGTGGGGAACGTTCCTGTCTTGAATGATTCCTTCTCCGCCTCAACTTTGAGTTCAAGTAGTGTTTTGAGGTTTAGGGTGGGGTTTTTTTTTTTTAGCCCCCACCCCGGCCCTCTCCTTTTCAAGGGTGTGCGGAGTTCAGAGGATGGGTGGAGAGTGGGCTTGGCCGGAACTAAATTGGTGGAGGTAAAAGGGGAACGGAGGATCTTTAGCATTGGCCCCTTCGGCCCAGCAAACCCACTTTATTTTTAGCCAAGGAAAAGCTGCAGGGGGAGGATTCTTTTTAGAAAGTCTGCTCTGCCGGCCCTGATTTTTGGGTTGGATGCTTGAGAGCTTTGTTTCCCTTGTTCTAAGGGTGGCCCAGCTGGGGCTGAATCGACTCCCTCCCTTTTCGCCTTCCTCCCCATTTTCCAGCCAAGAGAAAAAGGGGAGGTGGGGGGCCGAGAAATAGAAGGCAAGAGCTAGTCGCCTGGCGCGCTGTCAGACAGGGGCGGGTGTGAGGGGAGCAGCTGTCTTGCGATCAGCTCAGGGGTATGAACCTCCTGGAGGACGGCATGAGCTCCGGACACTTCAGGAGTCCTCAGCTAGAGACATGGGCGGTAAGTGACTCCGGGATTAGAACCCACCCACTCTCATCTCCTCCGTCTAGATTCTACCCCTCCCCCCTACACACACCCACTTCTCTTTGGGTTTTAGAAGTGGAGGGGGCGGGGGCGGGAAGCGGAAGGGTAAGAACACTGTGTGGAATCCAATGAAACTCAAGGGAAATGACTTTGCTAAAGCGTTGAGCAAAGAGGGGCTAAGAAGGGGAAGAGATACTTTTGGGGGGCTTCGTGAAAGTAGTGAAAGAGGACAAGAATGGATGGATTTGTCTAGTTTAGTCCACCCTGGCTCAATGCTCACAAATCCCCCTTAAGCGGTAAAGGTTTGTCTTTGACTTAACCCCACATAGCCAAAGTCGTAGCCAGCAAGAACAGTATTCAGAAAGCCGAACCAGGTAACTCCCTCCACCCCCAGCCAAGCACTAGCCGGTACCTAGAAATGCTTCTAAAAAGGAGGAGGAGGGGGCAGGGGGCTAAGGTGGGAACCTGGGCTATTAGGGACACGAATCGCGAGACCCTGGAAGGAGCCGCAGGGGAGGAGCTGCTTAGGGCGTGCCAGTTCTTTAAGGAGGGGCTGAGCTTGGTTGGAGGAGGAAGCCCAAGCCTAAGGCCCAGCCCGGGCCCTTTAAGACGTGGCCAAGGCGGTTGGTTCGTCTGTGTAGGTGGAAGATTGGGCCGAATTGCTGCGATTGCTTGAGCTAATGGACTTACTCGGCCACTTGGTGGAGCTTTTTATGTGTGTAGGTTTTTGTTTTGTTTTGTTTTACCGTAAGAATTTTGGGGAAAATAAACACAAATAGGTAGCCAAGGAAACGATGTCATATTTCTTTAATATTGTCTTCATTGTGAAGAAAAACATATACTAAGCACCTATCTGTCAGCAAGAGTAATAATAGCTGGAAAAAGAGAATAATCTCCAAATCTGAATTTTAAACTAACAAAAATTGTGATGGTTTGACAGTAACAGAAATATCTGCTTTGAAACCCTACTACCACCCCTAACTAGTTGTGTGACCCTGGGCATTGCTTTTCTCTACAGAATGCAGATTAATAATTATATCTCAAAAGACATTCAGGTAAATTAAATACCATAGTGTATGTGACACAGACTGCTACTTGTTGTATCTTAGTTTCACTTTTCTTACTCAGTTTGGTACTCTTTCTCTGAGCACTCATGATAAAATTGGTACTTTGCTGTCCTTAAAATACCACCTAGGTGAAGTGAAAGGAGGCCTAGGAAGACTGAATTAGCTTGCCCAAAGGCTGAGGCTAGAACATAGGTTTTATTTGCTTCTGATTTAACATTGTTCCCACTGGACTTTATCAGCTCTAAGAGAAAAGGCCACTAAACTGCCTTTCCCCTCATTCTTTGGGTAACTTAACCAGGACAATATAGCCAATGGGACCTTTGGACAACAAAAACCAGTGACACATAAATGACCTCATCGTACTCTTTAAAGTTTGGGGGAAACCCTTACTTTGGTAAAGGTTGGGGACAAAGAGAATACACTGGGAACAGTGTCTTCAGGTTAGCTTAGGGAACAGGCAGGCAGAAAACATAAGAAGGGCAGAAATATAATTTTAAAAGTAAAAGCAACAAATGCATTTATCTAGTCAATTCTCAAGATAGAACTCATGTCTCTACTTTCATAGCACTAGGGAACTATAGGTCCCTTTTGCTTAGGCATTCAGGTTACAATAGAAAGAACATTAGGAGTAACAGAAACATTGGGGGAAAAAACATCAACTAGGTCATCACCTTCACTCTCATTGTTCTAGTATATTCATTTTGATGGGGGGAAATACTGGGGATTGAACCCAGGTGTTCTATTACTAAGCTATATTCCCAAACCTTTTTATTTTTTATTTTGAGATGGGGTCTGGCTCAGTTGCTGAGGCTGGCCTCCAACTTGCAAACCTTCTACCTCAGTATGCACTACCATGCTGGGCTAGTATATGAATTTTAGAGATGGAGTTCTTAGTGGTTCAGATATCTGAATTCTAGTAACCAATATATCAAGCCCAGTCAAGTTGTTCATCCTTCCAGATTGTCTTTGATGATGGGGAATATCAACCATTCATTCTTCCTCTTTCTGGCAGAGGCTCTATTATTATTTGATTCACTTATATGTTCACCTTTGCCCTGAGTCAGTTACACTGTATGGCCTCATTTAATTGGTTAAATGAAGACAAGATTGCCTTTGGATACATAATTTATTTAGTAAATGTATATTGACATACTATGTGTTAGGCACTGAGAAATTTTTTTAAAAAAATTAATTTCCTATTTCTTTTGTCTTGAATGTCTTCTTTATCCTCCCATCCAAACCTGAATCTTCCCTTAAATTCTACCTTTGCCCTGGCCTCCCACAGCATGTCTATTCTTTAGATGTCCTTGTCTGTTCTGTTTCATTGATACCACAAATAAAAATGCTTATAATGTACTTATTTTCATGATTTTTCCTGAACAGTATTTATAGTATTCCTTCCATCATTAATCCCAACTTAAATGCCATTTCTATGATTCTTGCATCTAGAAATGCTCTTTTGAGGTTCCATATTACTTTTCCTGCATTTTCTGGAAACCGCATTACTCTTTGTCCTGCATTACATATCTAAGCCCTTACCCCTTTTTCCGACTGCAAAGGCACTCAGTGACGCATAGTGTCATTGTATCTTTATAATACTTAGCTAATCACCTTTCCCTAGTAAATGCTTTGTACATATTTTGTAGATTATTGTCTGAGGTCTAGTTCTAAAATGCCATTATTTTTGTAAATGAAGGAAAACTTGATTGAGATGATTGACCAAAATGATCATCTAGTACACTTGCCATCTAATTGCTAAGTAGAGTGTATACACTAATGTTTTTTATTTAGGCATTATACCTATAATTCACATTTCCAATCTATTGATTATCCCCAACTTAGCTTCATTATCTAGTCTCTCATTATCATCTCTAAAATTATATTATAATTTGTGATTATAAATAATGTAAGTAAAGCATTGGACTCAGTGCCTGACATGTAATACAAATTTCATAAGTGGAAGGTCTCATCATTTTTGTTTTGTTTTATTTAAATGTTTCTGTGTGTTTGTGGGAGAGGAATATAGATTGATGGGACAGGAAGTTGGATATAAATGTTTGGAACATAGCTGCTGTATGTAATATACTAAAAGATATTGTCTGTGTATTTAAATGAATTGGATATATATATATATATATATATATATATATATATATATATAGAGAGAGAGAGAGAGAGAGAGAGAGAGAGACACAAATCAAACTCTGGGATTTTTATTTTATTTATTCTATTTTGGTACTGGGGATTGAACTCAGGGACACTCAACCACTGAGCCACATCCCCAGCCCTATTTTGTATTTTATTTAGAGACAGGGTCTCACCGAGTTACTTAGCGCCTTGCTGTTGCTGAGGCTAGCTTTGAACTCACAATCCTCCTGTCTCCACCTCCTGAGCTACTGGGATTACAGGTGTGTGCTACTATGCCCAGCTGCCCCAGACTCTTATCCATCCATCATTCAAGACTTCTCCTTTCCACTTCCCTGGTTAAGAAAGTTACATTACATCATTATCATAATCTTGGGGAATTTAATTAAACTTTGTACTTGTTCTCATCTGTGTATTGAGAATAATAATAGAAACTAATTTATGGAGTGGCAGTGAGAAATAAATATGTTAATTTTGTTAAACAGAAGAATGCATGAAAACATAGTAAGCATGTAGTTGTTATGGTTCTTATAACTGATGCTCAAAATGCTGGCATCAGACTTTTCCTTCTTTCTCTGTTTCCTCATCTACCTAGGTGCCAAAGGCTTTTTTTTTTTTTCTCTTTGTATCTGGCATTTTCTTCTAACTGCCACCCCCTGAATTTAGGCAAGCAGTGCAAAAAAAAAAAAAAAATAGCCTATGGATCAAATACAGCTCACATGTATGTTTCCCCTAAAATTTGAAAACTCTCATTTATAAATATATTTTATCTGGGCGTGGTGATGCATGACTGTAATCCCAGCAACTCAGGAGGCTGAGGCAGAAGGATTGCAAGTTCAAAGCCTTCCTCGGCAATTTAGCAGGGCCCCAAGCAACATAGAAAGGCGCTGTTTCAAAATAAAAAGGGCTAGGGATGGGGCTGGAGTTGTGGCTCAGGGGAAGAGCGCTGGCCTAGCAAGCCTGAGGCACTGGGTTCAATTTTCAGCACCACATAAAAATAAAATAAAAGGTATTATTTCCACCTACAACTAAAAAATAAGTGTTAAAAAAAGGTCTGGGGATGTGGCTCAGTGGTTGAGCACCCTGGGTTCAATTCCCACTTCCAAAAAATAAAAAAATGTATTCTAGGTGTGGTAATGCATTCCACAGAGCTTAAAATCCAACATACACAAAACTGTACAGTGGACTCTCTCCCCTATTCCTGTCTTCTAGCCACCCATTTTTGCCTCACTAGAGTTAACTACAGTTATCATTTCATAAGGAGTATTTTCAGGGATATTTAACGTAGGTCAGATAATAAATATGTATGCTCCCACTTCCCTTTTATACACAAATGGTAACACATTCTACACATTGTTCCACAACTTGTTTTGTCTACTTAAAAATATACTTGAGATCTTTCCATATAATACATAGAATATGTCTCATTCTTTTGTGTGTCTGCATAGTTTTTCACTATATGGATGAACCATGATTTATTTAAACAGTTTTCTATGGATTGACAGGCTCTTTCCAAACTTTTGCAATGTTGTAATAGCAATAACAACTTTGTAAGTTCTATATGAGAGGAATAGGGCTGTCATAACAAGATATCACTGACTGAGTCTGCTAAACAACAGAAATTTAATTTTTTGACATTCTGGAATCTAGAAATATTAGATCAAGATGCCAGGATGTTCATATTCTTTTGAGAGCTCTTTTCCTTGTCTACATAGCTGCCTTCTTGCTACATACTCACATGACCTCTATGCAAGGAGAGAGAGAGAGAAAGAAAACTCTATGGTGTTTCTTCTTATAAAGACACTAATTCTATCAGATTAGAACCCTACCCTTATGACCTCCTTTAACCTTAATAACTTCCATAAAGGCCCTGTCTCCAAATACATTCACATTGGGGGTGAAAGTGTTAACATAGCAGAATGTCAATTTTCCTAGTCTCAGACTTTAAAAATTGGTTGACTTCCGACATTTCAGAATCAGATTTTACTTTAAAATTCTAGAATTCAAGATTTTCCAGAATAATCAGAAGATACTAAGCCAGTATTTGCTCCTGGCAAAAATTGCCTAGAGTTTATGAACTGCTCTCTCTATCCCTTTTAGACAGGACATATATTATCTGTTCATTGTGTTCCTCATCTGGCCTAGGTGACCTTAAACTGGTCATTCTAGGTATTGAATTTGTGGCAATTTTGCAAGTTCTTACCATAAAATAAATAGAATATTCTATTAGCTTCTAGTTTTGCATTGATTCTTCCTCCTCTTCATTCTCTGAGGATTATTGCCAGGATATTGTCCTTAAAACACATTTAAAAAAATTATTCCTCTTTTCTTTGCCCAGTCATTTTACTAAGCACCTACAAAATTCTAGGTATCATGCTAAAAGCTGGGGTTATAGTGGTGAATAATTTTAAGTGGGAATCTTCGTCTTCATAGAGTTTATAATCTACTTTTTCTCTCATTTGAATTCCCTTTAGGACTCTTCTTAGTTCTTCAAGCTCCACTTCGTAACAAACAATTCTTTGGGGATTTTTTTTTTCTGACTGTTCCATTTTCAGTAATCTCTCATAGCTTCAAAGGCTCATAACTTCAAGTTACAATTCACTGAAACAGCATCCATTACTTTCTAATGCTTTTTTTTTTATTTATTTGTACAGACATTGAACCCAGGGGCACTTAACCACTGAGCCACATCCCCAGCCTTTTTTGTATTTTATTTAGACAGGGTCTTGCTGAGCTGCTTAGGGGCTCACTAAGTTGCTGAGGCTGGCTTTGAACTTGAAATTCTCCTGTCTCAGCCTCCCAAATGGCTGGGATTACAGGCGTGTGCCACCATGCCTGGCTTCTTTTAATGCATTTTTTGAGGGTTCGAGGAATAGAATCCAGAGCCTTAGGCATGATAGGCAAGCACTCTGACACTGAGCTAAATCCCTAGTCAATTTTTTTTGAGACAGAGTCTCACTAATTTGTGCAGGATGTTCTGGCACTGGTGATTCTGCTGCCATAGCCTCCTGAGTGGCTGGGATTACATGTGTGTGCCACAGTTTCCAGCCTTTGTCTTGTAAAGTTTGACTGCTATCTTTATGCCTAGTTTTATTTTATCACATGAACCTGGAATCTTAAGCTCAAATCTCAGCAAGACCCAGTAAAAAGAGAGGAATGCCATGTCTAAAGGGAGCAGCCACTGATCATCTCCAAATATTTTTTCAATGTATACTCCGTGTTGTAAGATCTGTCAAGTGTTCAGAAAAATCAAGAAATAGATTTTCTTTTTAAATGAAATTTCCTGTATTTGAAAGTTTTTTCAGCTAATCATATTTTAATTTATAACATCTTGATGGGAACCAATTCTGTGACTTCAGTTACTAACCAATTAATATGACTTTGGTATTACTTAGTCTCTCTGACCTTTTATTTCCTCATGTGGAAAATAAGATCAACAATAGTAGCTATCTCACAGACAATTGTGAAGATTACATATCCCCTGTTAGAAATACCATAGGAATGAAATGTTATAGTTTCTAGGATTTACCTAAAAATATCCACTGAGATGGGGCAAGTAATTTGGAGTACAAATAAAATAGGATTTGCCTTTAATTGAATATATTTGAAGCTGGGAATAGACACATAGGAGTCTGTCTCTACATTTGTATGCATTTGAAATCATCCATAATAATTTTAATGCCATTGGAATGAAACTCAAGTTTACATAGTGGTTTGTAGGGAATTTAATTATTTTTCTTGACATCAACCTCACTGGTCAGCAGAAACTTGGATGATTATTATGGATTTTCCATCTATGGACTTTATCATGCAATACCCTGGTGGAATTTTATTTATTTATTTATTTATTTATTTATTTATTTATTTATTTATTTATGAATGAATATTATAACTGGAAGGGGCCTGAAAAAGAAAGTAGTTTCAATAACATTTTGAGTAACAGGTAACAGTGGAGCTTGGTCTAGAATCCAAGTCTACCACCTCCTAGTTAAATTATTTTCCCTTTATTTCACACTGCCTTCTTTAACTAGAGCACTTTTATTATAAATTCTACCACTGGCTGAGTGTGGTGGTGCACACCTCTAATCCCAGTGACTCAGGAGGCTGAGGCAGAAGGTTTACAAGTTGGAGGCCAGCCTCAGCAATTTAGTGAGGCCATAAGCAACTTAACAATACCTGTCTCCACATAAAAAAAATAAAAAGGGTGGGGGTGTGACTTAGTGGTTAAGCACAGCTGGGTTCAATCCCCACTACCTATAAATAAATAAAATTCCACCAGGGTATTGCATGTAAGATTATTATTTGAACATAAATGTACTTGTTTAATGGTGTTTGAGGACAGAGGGACTAATTCTAGAAATCTGAGGTTACATTTGTGCAATTTTAAAAAATCTGTTCTTTCAGGTCATCCTCACAAGGATCCTGTGATGTAAGTGAGAAGAAGTTAATTCCACTTTCCACATTAAGTGATAGGACTTGCCCAAGGTCACCTAACAATTTGGTGATTAAACTAGAACCAAAACTCATATGGGAGTTTATCATCATTCTCTTTAGCTTTTATTTTTTTTCAGAATGAGGATTCCCTAGCACATTTCAAGGTGATTTATCAGTCATACACATTTGTTTTATTTCTTGTAGTAAAGAAAATTGGGCTTAACATCAGTATCTGAGGAGAGGACAAATATGTGAGAGCATTAGATGCCATGCAGGTGATACTATAGAATATGAAGTCATAGGAAATAGAGATAAATATATCAAAA
This sequence comes from Spermophilus citellus, assembly GCF_964194105.1. Taxonomy (NCBI): domain Eukaryota; kingdom Metazoa; phylum Chordata; class Mammalia; order Rodentia; family Sciuridae; genus Spermophilus; species Spermophilus citellus. Next base: position 47,721,028 of record NC_138190.1, read on the forward strand.
ATAATAAGATAGGAATTGTTACTCTAACTGATTTGGATCTTTAAAATATGACTTTGTTTTTGAACTTTATTTTGTGATTTTTCTGACAGAAATCATCCTAAAAATTACATTGAGATCTTACAATTATGTCTTACAAATTATTATATGTGTTACCATGATTTATCTTCTTGACAATCAAATGAGAGGATGTATTTCCATTTTGTGTATGAGAAACTGGGGCATAGAAAGGTCAAATGACTTGCACAAAATCATCCAGCTTTGTTCTGGTGTGTCTTATCACCTTATCTTTTCATTACCTCACACTACTTCACTACTTCAGACTTGACTAACTGTTGTGATGGTATAATATTCAATTTCATTCTTTCTGTCACTGAAATTCACACATGGTATGTGCTGTCAGACCGGACTCATTTTTGTGGTAATGTGTTCTTTCCTTTTAAACTTCTATTCTTTTTACCATCCCAGTTGCCCCCAACACACACATATTTTCTTTTATCTCATTCTAAGTAGCAGGAAATGCAAGTTATAGGGGTTTTCTGTCTTGAAGTCACTTCTGAGTACCTGCTGCGTGTTTGGACTAAGTACTTCAGAAACCCTCCAGCTTTTGTGTATATTGAAATCTTTCCATAGGAAAGTCATAAGGATTTGTCCACTGAGATACTACTGTTGGGATTTCTTTGAGGTTGAGTTTTCTGATAATGTCCAAAGTGATAGATGTGAGGCTCTTTGAAGGAAATAGGATAAATTAGAGGATCTTGCAATCTCCTTTTATTGGGTAGTTTGTTTTTAGCAACCATTTACCCTCTGTTATGGGACCTGCTTCAAGCAGAAGTTGGGGATCCATTTGCCTCCAGATCAAGACGCATTATAACTTTATTATGGCTGTATTATAGCTCCAGGCTGTTGAAATTCAAATCCCCATTCTGCCATTCCTAGGTGGGTGATTTGGGGATAAACCACTTCATCTCTCTCTCTGCTCATTTTTAAAATGGGGAGGATTGGGGTATGGCTCAGTGGTAGAGTGCTGGCCTTGCATGCCTGTGGCCCTGGGTTTGATCCCTAGCACTGCAAAAAATAAAAAATAAAATAGGGTAGTACTCACTACAAGGATTGTGAGGAGTAAATGTGATAAACCATCTAAAATATATATGTACTCTAGTCCTTTAATTATTTTTTCTAATAATAAAAATATAGGTAGCACTTTTCAAAAAATGATCCATAATCTCAAAACACTAAAAGATTGTTTCTCATATTTTAATAGTTTCAGCATTTTTTATGTTCAGAGGATGTAGGTGAATATCTGTATAAGGTCCTCCTAAGTGATTATTTTGTTGTCTTCAAACTTGATCTTTTAGCAGACAGTTTTTCATGAAGAATGTACTCACCAGATTTGAGGTATTCAAAAGTAGTGAGAAGGCACTAAGAGGATAAAAGTTTAAGTTCTGATTCCAGGACTTCTAAACTGTGTGTCATTGAGCCTCCAAATCAGTGATCTGTGAAATGGGAATTATATGAATGCTATCTCTTTCCCTGTTGTAGAGTTGTGCAGATACAGAAGAGGGATTATTATTTGCATTGCCCAAAGTCTCTATTCTCTTAAGGCACTAAGTCCCTTCTTAAATGTGTATACTATTCCCTGTTTCTTTTTAGTTGTAGGCTCTAATAACTCTGCTTTGCTTCCCTCCTTAAAGATCTTATTTCATCTCTAGGCATTTTTCCTCTTCCAAGGTTGGCCAAAGGGTAGGATGTGGTCTTCTTAGTGAGCCATCTCCTCCTATCCCTTGGAGGCACTGTTTACTTTCATAAAACAAGCAGATAATTATAGGAAATGCCAGTTGGGTACAAAAAAAATACACTTTGGAACATGACAGAAGTACATAATCTTATCAACTTCCTGTGCCCATGGTCTTCTATCTTACATATGGGAGACATTGACCACTGGAGATGTGGCTCAATTCTCCTTTATTTCCTTTCTCCAATATCCCTGTCCCTAGAAGAAAGACCAGGAAATATAGCTTCTAAACCCAAAGGCTTGAAGAGCCAAACCAAGCAGAATTATAGTTACCTTAAGTATGTAATTTTCATTTTTGATGCCCTCCTGCCTGGGTGATTCACATCTGAATGGCCCAGACCAGTACTATAACTTCCTTTGCATATTTTCTCACTACTTCCCTCACTGACAGCTTCTGTGCATCTGTCTGGTCTCTCCTAGATACTTAGAGAAGCAATTCTGACTCTATAAAGTAAGAGGTTTATAAAGCCCTCTTTTTCAAAAACAGCTTTTTAAAAAACCCTCAGTGGGCCCTAATTCCTTATTTTTTAATTTTACCTGACTAAACATTGAAGATACAAAATTTTTAAAAGGGAAGTTTTTACATCTTCCCAAAACTTTTTCTGTAGTCACTCCTACCAACATGTAGAATATAGATGAGAATTATCTAATGACTATTTGACTATTCATTTGATGACATTTGGCTATTTATTTTTTTTACCCAACTGGCATTTCCTATAATTTCTCAACCAGAAATGGCTGAGACATTCCTATTTGTCATCTATTCCCTTTGCCGTTTGACTAAAATTTTTGTAATGTAGATAGGGCAAGAGATATTTTTAGGTTTCTTGACAATTATTATTAAAGCTTTAGGAGATAAGCAGCTGTGGTTCTGGATGTGGCTCTAACTTTGCTTATTCCCATGATCATATATTCATTTACTCACCAGACATTAGGTCATAGTATATAGGAGATACTCTGCTAAAAGAGAGAGGAATAAAAGTAGGTAACTATGGATGAGCTTACCTGGTATTCAGAAAAAGAGATAATACTTCTTTGTGCCAGGTTCTGTTGTAAGCACTTGAACATTTACTAACTTTATAAATCACAACAACTCTGTGAACTATTATTATTCCCATTTTACAAATCCTCACAACAACTCTATGAACTAATATTATTCCCATTTTACAGATGAGAAAACAGACACAGGGAGCTGGGAAACTGCCTAATATCTTACTATTAAGAAGTCTCAGTACCAGAATTTGACCTCAGGCACTCACTCCAGAACCCACACATTTTATCACACTTCAGTAACAATATGGAGTGTACGAGAAGGAGAAGTGGCTGGCAAATGATGAAGATCCAGGTTTAAGAGGTATTTCTGGAGTAGAATTTGTTGTGGCTGATGACCAGTTGAAGAGAGAGAGAGTGAGAGCGAGAGCGAGAGAGAGAGAGAGAGAGAAGTGTCAAAGTGAGTGACCCTCAGATTTTTAGCTTGATAGATTAGCTTGATGATGATGCTAGAAATAAAATATGTAAAAATAAATGAGCATTTTGTGAGCTTATTGAGTATAAAGGACCTGTTGGATACTTAGGAGATATTCTGAGCCACAGCTCAAGATTCTGACTATCAGTAATAATGAGGGCTGGAGATTGTAAATTCAGAAGCAGAGTGCTTGCCTAGCATGCACAAGGCCCTGAGTTCAATCCCCAGCACCAAAATAAACAATAATGATAGTAATGGTTGTGGTGATGGTGATGAGAGTGGTTAATAAGGACTTTTTTATATGCCAAGAATTGTTTTGAGTGCAGTTATACGTACTTAAAGGCAATATGATTTTTCCCCATTCTTGGCAGGTAAAGAAAACGAGCTTCATTGAGGCTAAATAGTTTTTCAATGTCATTCTTCTTCCTCAGTCCTGTTTTCTCTTAATCCATAGGAATTAAAGAAAATCAGATAGAACATGGCTCTTGTAAATTGTCCTGGCTAGAAAAATGAGGCTTAGTCAAGGTGTTGTGACTTCAGAGGGACAACTGAATTCTCTCCACATTCTCCTATAAATTTCCCTGGTAACAACAAAGCAAGTTCCAGCTTTTTTGTTTCCCTCCAACAATGTAGACTATATAAGAATTATCTGACCTAACACTGTTTTTCTATCATCACACTCCATTTCCCCATTGCAGGAATCAGAAAATGCTTTGCTGTCCTCTCTGACACCTCTTATTTTGTAGTTAATCATACAACAGGCATCTCTCTTATATGCTCTCTCTAATTTTCTTTCATTCTGTCCTACTGTTTTCCAATTCCTTTGCTTGAGAAAGCATATTTCCTTGCCTTTTTTCCTATCATTATCATCAAAAACATTCATAAACTTATTGAACATCTAACATGCATCAGGCAATGTTCTAGGTCCTTGGAATATATTAGTGGAAAAAGCAAGGAGGTCAAATTATTTTGGAAATTATAATTTTTCTGAGTTCTGGACTCAACTGTTCTTATTCTTTCTCATTTTTTGCTATACTTCTTTCTCCATTATATCACCCCTGAGAAGTTCCATAGAAGCCTTAGGGCTATGCAGAAGATAGTTCAAAATCCTTTCATTCTAGACAGATGAGTTGAATCTTAAAAAAAAAAAAAAAAAAAGGCCTTGTCAAAATTGTGAAATGGTTCTTGTGCATCAGACTACCAGGACAGGATTCTGCTACATTTTTCTGGATCTCCACATGTCTGGTTGGCCCAGAGCCTAAAATCATAGTAATGTTCCTAGTACAGCCTTGGACACACAGTATCTATGTTTGGTGAATGAATGGAGGTTATGTGTACAGTTCTCATATACCTGCATCAAAGATGTCATGAATTTTTAAATAAAATTGGACATATGGTGCTTTAAAATGTTAAGTTTCCAGGGCTGGGGATGCTCGCCTGGCATGCACGGGGTGCTGGGTTCGATCCTCAGTACCACATAAAAATAAAGATGTTGTGTCCACTGAAAACTAAAAAATAAATATAAAAATAAAATAAAATGTTAAGTTTCCTTGTATGTTTCTGCTCTAATTAGGGATGATTTTCTCAATTCTTGACATTCAACAAATGAAATAATTGTTTTCAGGTTCCTCCTTTACATTTTTGTGTTACAATATTATAATTTTGTATCCTTGTTGATTGTGTATTTGTTGTATTTAACTGAATTATGTTTTAAATGGCTGTTGTGATGTGACCTTTAAAATTAATATTTCTGTGTATTTGACATCCCAAACAATTAAGATTTATGAACTTTTGAAATGTAATCAGGTCATAGGCGAGAGAAATAATTGTAATAATTGACTTGGGAACACTTAATGTGATCTTATATCTCACTGATCAAGTCATAAGTGAGTTGTGGATTTGGCTTCCTTACTGTGTTTTTCTCTCTAGGGAGATTGGACTATACACAGATCAAAGAAAATCTAGTTGAAGAAGAGAACTTGATAGGTGCTTTAGGAACAATTGTGATGTTTCAAGGCAGCTGAATGAGGCTACCAACTCTCTCATTTCATAAAAGGAATAGATATCTAAAGAGGAAAGGGAAGACTAGTTTTTATTAGCCCCCCTCCCCGTTTGTTCATTTAAGAGAGGTAAACAGATAAATACTTCTCTGGAGAATATTTAATCCCAATGTATAGATATTTTAATTGGGTCAATATCCATACAGGAGCTTAGAACTCAGGAGAATAGGAACTGGATCAGGAGGAGAGGATTCTGGAAATTATGTAGTTATGCTGATATTCCTATGAAGTTGAACTGGTTGGAGAGGTTGGAAGAAACAGATTACCTGTATGCAGAATTTGGGGGCAAGTGGGAGTCTAATATGTTGGGGACACATCAGGGCTATCTTGATGAGTATAATAAATCTAAATGTTTTAATGACTTTTAAGTATCTATTAAATCCTGAAAAAGTGTATTCTCAGAACACATACAGGGGTAACCAAGGATAAGTGGCATACTGTATATTCAGAGTGGGTTAGGTCTTGTTCTAAAAGTTATCTTTCCCTTGTATTTTTTCCAGATATGGATCAACTCATAAACAACTTGGAAGTCCAACTTAATTCAGAAGGTGGCTCAATGCAGGTATTCAAACAGGTCAGTTATCAGGTACTAATATTGAGCCATAAGAGTGTTGAGGATCAGTAATTATTGCAGAGCTGAAGCTCATTTTTTTTTCTAACATGTTTGGAGTCTGAGACAGGAAGGAGGAAGATAGATTTCCAGGAAGTATTTGAATGCCTGGGGTTTAGTTTCAGCTATAGAGTAGATCTGACCTAAAAGAAACAACCACTGGGATCAAGGCTATAAGAACAATATTAGACCTTTGGTAGACCATAGCAATGATTTATCTAGCACTATCTCATATTTCAGGTATTGTGAAGATTAAATACATTCTCTTTTTTAATCTCCACAATAATCCTATTGAATATTGTATTAGCCAGGGAAATAGAGGCAATAAAATGTATATATAGATAGATACCTAGTAAATATAAAGAGATTTTATGAAATTGGCTCACGTGCTTTACAGAGGCATGACAAGTCCAAAATCTGATGGGATAGGCCAGCAGACTGGAGACACAGGAGGAATTGCAGTTTGAGTCCAAAAGCAGACTGCTGGCAGCAGATGTCTATCCACATTATGAAGGTTAATGTACTTTACTCAAAGCCAGTGATTTAAATGTTAGTCTCATCAAAACTGAACAATCAGTCCATCAGTCAATCAATCACAGAACCATCTACACCAATGTTTGATCAAATATCTGGCACTGTAGTCCAGCTAAGTTGGAACATAAAATTAACCATCACTATTCTCAGGGTTCCCATTTTACAGAAAAGAAAACAGACCTTGAACAAGGATTCAAAACATTATTTTTTATAGATAAGCATTCTGTGCTATATATTGAAGTTCCATCTTTCTCACAGTTAAATTTTAATCCACTGTATAAATGAAACCCAAATACAGTCAAAATTATCTTTGAAAGTTGCCTATAAATTTGAGTATCCAATTTTGTGTATACAGTATTTATCTGTTTTTTTCTCATTCCCAGATAAACTATATGGATTACTTTTGGTTTTAGGAGTCATATTTATCTTTTATTTATCATTAAATATTTGGCCCATGGTATATAATTGAATTTGTTATATATATGTAACAAATTGAATTTGTTACATATATATTGCTGAGACTCCTTTGTAGTATTTTAGCGATATTAAACTCAATTTAATGTCTTGTTTACTTAGCTGTTGTCATTTAGAAACTATTAGCACATAAAAACTTGCTAATTATTGCAAAACATCTGCTAGTTGCTGGAGTTTAGTGATAGTTAATACCAAGAGGAAGGTGAGTTTTTGTATTGTTAGATAAAAATATCTACTGTATGAATGTTGTCCAGCATGCATTGCTACTTTATTTTACAATCTCAGTGTGCTTAACTATGATACCAGATATGTTTTTCCATGCATTATTTAAGTATAGTAAAATTCCAGAATTTGAAGGGACTTTGAAATTGGTTCAGTGTGTAGAAAATTCTAGATAGTAGGTGATTAAAGCACTTTGTATTCTGCCATTTTCAGGATATATTTACATTTAGTAAAATAAGATGCTTGTAGTACATAGCCATAGAACACTAGCCATGTCTTAGGGCACAAAAGCTAGGGGCTGGTGCTCTATAACCACACAATGCTAGCATTGTGGAAAATGCCTCCTGGTTTGGTTCATTATATGGTTTGTTTATGTCACAAATTATGATCTGTGATCGAATGTCTTGCTGAGAGCATATGTACTGCTCTCCCTTCTCTGAATTCTTATATCAACATATCATTACAAATGAGCACTTGGTTGTCACCTGCCCTTTATTTCTAGTTTCTAATTATTTCCTAGAAGTTGGATTTCTTGATTGAAATGTATGAACAGCTTTAGGGTTATTTATTGTTGTTAACATTTTGAAACATATTTTTGCATAGTTTCATATTCCCCCCTCTTTATTTTCTCTTTCCCCACTCCCTTCATCCCTCTCTCTCTTCCTCTCTCTCTCTCATGTTTTCTTACTTTTGAAAGTAAGCTGCATCAGTAAATTTTGCCCCTAAATAATGTAGCATGCATCAACTGCAAATAATGACATTCTGCTACGTAGCTACATGAAAGAAAATGAACAGGATTTCCATAATAAGATCTAATTAAGTGATACATTTCTAAAAGTTTCTCAGTGCTACCTTTTCTTATACTGATTTTTTTTTTCTGCTTGGACTCTGCCTCAGTCAGCCTAATTTACCAACCCCTACTACTTTTTTTAAGGTCCAAATTCCAATTTTATCTTTTCTGTAAAACTTTAACTGACAACCCTAACTCACAAATCTCTAGTGCACTTGCACCCCTGAAATACTAACTTTTTGTACTTTCATGTAGCTCTGCTAGTTACTTGTTCTCCATTGTGAACAAATTCATATAAATATCTTACTAGTGATATTATTCAACTATTAATTTACCACCTTCAAAATTTTTATCTTGTCTCTTGCCATCAATATTATTTATGTTTAAAAATCAACTAAGTATCCAAATAAATAAGTGCATGCATAAATAAAGTCCTATATTAGTTTTGTCCTTAGCAATCTGGAGAATTATGGGATTTACATGAGGTATTAGTTTCCTAGAAATCATGCAGCAAATTACCACAAACTTGGTGGTTTAAAACAAGAGATCCTCACTATCTTGGAGGCCAGAAGTCCAAAATCAGGGTGTTATCAGTCTTGTAGTCCATCAGAAGTTGCTAGGGGAGACTCTATTCATTATTTCTTCCAGCTTCTCATGGATAGGGCATTTCTTGGATTGTGGCCCCATCCCTCCAATGTCTGCTTGTGTTTTTACATCACCTTCTTCTTTTGTATCTATCATTCTTCTGTGTTCCTCTTTTATACATTAGTCATAGAATTTAGATGATACCCAGATAATTCAGGATGATGGCCTCAAGATCCTTAATTATATCTACAAAGAAAACTTTTCCAAATAAGGTATTATTCAAGGTTTCTAGAGATGAGAATGTGGAAAAATCTTCTTTGGGGTCCACCATTCAGCCTACTACAATGTGTTAAATTTTTATTAGAATGAGATTACTTCATCCATATATCATCCAGAAATTTTCTCAGATGCTTTGAGAAAGAAAAATTGTTTTATCTTATTGTTTTTCATTTTCCATAGTTTCATGCTGAATGTTTCCATATTTTATATGAAATACTAAGTAAATACCTAATGAAATAATATAGGCATACATGTAAATATATACATATATATAGCTTATACATATATATGTACATACATACATATGTACATTTCTGATCTCATTTTCCATAGATGTGGCTGCTACTATCTTATTCCCTTAAGATTGCCTAGTTCATCAGTTTGTACAAATTGATGAATTCTTTTGTCTTACAGTGCTTTATTTCCTGATGCTGTTGAGATGGTGGTGATATAAGATTCAAAATTCCTCTTGATTTAGTTTAAGTCTAGCTTTCTAATAATATCCATCTCCATCCACCTCTATTTTCTCTAATACTAACATGTATGATGTCCTTAATGTAGAAGGTTTAGAGTTTCAGAGGGTTAAACTGATTTTTGACCTAAACAATGAATGTGCACAATATATGTGTGTATGCCCACACATGTGCACCCAGGCATGAAAATGATTAGTTTACACCCAGAGAAAAGCTAGGAGAGACCTGTGTACAAAAACAGCATTCATCTTTCTCTTAGGGAGGAGCCTGGGCTTTATCTTGTTACCATGACAACGCTCCTTACTCTCCTTTCCACCTACTGTGCTGTCTGAAGTATTTTGTTCTTTCATTTTCTTTCTAGTCTTGCCTTCCCACTTTAATGTTCCACATCATGGCTGTTTCAAATAAATGAAAGGTGGAAACTTTGTTTTTAATAGTTGATTTTTCTGACCATTCATCACCTAAGGCTTTTCATCGCTATTTTATCAAATACTCAAGAGCTTAAATCTTTGTGAAATTGACCGCCTTTTCTCTGGATTTCTTTCTAGAATCGGGGATTCCTAAGTGCCTTTCTCTATCACCTTTGGTAATATATCAATAAAGATTTTTTTTTAAATTGCCAACTCAGATTGGCTTTAAAAACTGGATTAGGATTCTGGGAATTTGAGGATGAATACTGTGTAAATTAAAGCTTCTCTCAATTTTCTCCCAAGTTTCTGTCTTTTTTTTTTCTCATGCATGACCTTCATAGACTCAAAAATTCTAGAAAGCTGTAGCTTCAGGTTTTAAAATAGAAAATGGGAAAAGTAGCCATTATCTTTCTTGAAGAGTGATAATGATTGGCTAGAGAACACTTAAAATCTGGAGCCATCCCAAAGTATTTGCATTTGTCAAGTTTTTGTTGCTGTGACAAATACCTGAAAAAAAAACAGCTTAAAGGAGAAAAGGTTTACTTGGGCTCATGGCTTCAGAATATTTATGCCATTGCTTGGCTACAGCAATGGCTCCATTGCTTTTAGGCCTTAAGCAAGGAGAAACATCATGGCAGGTTGGCATAGCAGAGGAAAGCTATACACCCCATGGCATCCAGGAAGCAGAGAGAGAAGCAGAGTCCCAGGACAAGATATAGATCCCAAGGGCACACCCCGAAGGACCTACATCTTCTAACTAGCTTCCACTTCCAACAGCTTCTATGACATCTCAGTAGTGAATTAATCCATGGATTAATCCACTGATGAGTTCAGAATCCTCTTGAGCCAATCACTTTCTACAACTTCCACCTCTGAACATTGCTCATTGGGGATCAAGTCTTCAACACATGAGCCTTTGGGGAACAATACATATCCAAACTGTAACAACAATTAAGATGAAAAATGTGACTTAGAGTGAAAAATCTGATGGCAGAGCTTTAAATCAATGCTCAGATTAACTTTCAAAGTTAATATTCAATGAATAGTAGAATAGGGAGCCAATCTGAATCATCTTAGTGAGAATTTTTTTTTTTTTTTTTAGGATGGAGATACTGGGAATTATTCAGAGGCACTCACCCACTGAGCCACATCCCTAGTCCTATTTTGTATTTTAGTTAGAGACAGGGTCTCATTGAGTTGCTTAGTGCCTTACTTTTGCTGAGGCTGGCTTTGAACTCCCGATCATCCTGCCTCAGCCTCCCAAGCTGCTAGGATTGCAAGTGTGTACCACCGTGCCCAGCTTAGTGAGAATTCTTAAAGTCACCAAAGTTCTAGGGTTGAAAACACACCCATTCTTTACATTATGTCTTCTTCAGAGTCTTTAAGTATAATGCACTATGTGGAAAGAGAAAGGAAAGCATATAGTGTGTTTTTTTTTTAACAAGAGGGATCCTTATAGTGATAATATAGAATAAATCAGTGTAATTAGGATCCTATGAAAATAATTTTAATCATGTTGAAAAGAGAATCCTCAGTGCACACAAAAACTTTTCATTATGTGACTGTATAAATATTGAAAACTTGTCTTTAAGCCACAAAGCCAGGAATAGTAAGAATAACCTTGAGAGCTGCTTTCGAGAGTAATCTGTTTTGTTGAGGAAGCTTGCTTGCAGAAGACAGTATTGAAACAGAAAATACTTGCTGTGGGCTGGATTCACTTGGATATAACAAGCACTCTTGAAAGTGATATGTACAGAAGGAAAATGTGATGATATGCTTTGAGGAATTTTACTATTAAAACACAGAAACCCAAACAACTAGCCTTCTAACATTTCTATCAAAGTCATGTGATGATGGTAGGAGAGGGGAATGATTGAAGTCCTGTGGCAGACTGGGTTTTGGTCTGAAAGACTGCAAGGCAGACTTAATCTATAAAGGGCAACTCAGGATGGCTTATTAGAGCAGGAAAATAATATCTCATCAAGGCAATAAGAATAACCTATTTGTTCTTCAGTTTCTATACTTTCATGAGTTAGTTTCCATTTTGGATCTCCCTAAATTATGTGTTTTCAGTGAAATGAATAACTGTAGATCAAATACCAACTAGGCAACAGGCCTTGAATTAATACTATTATTGTAGGTAGTCCTCAGCATCTTGGAAATGGCCTTTGTTTGGCAAAAGAGAGAAAAATTACCCAAATAATTTTCACTTTATATATTTAGAGTTTCAGCCTCATAAAATAAAATCCAGAAAGTCCCTAATAATTTAGCTACATCTTTTCTTGATGTTATTAGCAGATTGTGTCTATTTATATACCTGCACCCACAATACACATTCTTATAGAAAATAATATTATACCTAACTACTTAAGCTTTTTTTTTTGGGGGGGGGGGTACTGGGGATTGAACCCAGGGGTACTTAACCACTGAGCCACATCCCCAGCCTTTTTTTATATATTTTATTTAGAGATAGGGTCTGTCTGAGTTGCTTAGGGTCTTGCTAAATTGCTGAAGCTGGCTTTGAACTAGTGATCCTCCTGCCTCAGCATCCCAAGCTGCTGGGATTACAGGCATACACCACCGTGCCCATTTCTTAATATCATTGACAGCTGTGATAGACTATGGAAACAGAAACCCTTCCTGTTCTCTTTTAGAGATTCCTTGGATTTGGCCTCTTTTATCTGGGAATAAAACAAAACAAGTGGGAAATGTAGGAAAAATAAAAACTTAAATTGGTTTGGGGGATTCAGTGGACTGGGATTTTTATGTCCGGCAAAACTATTCTTGATATTTTCTTCTCTCTTCTCGCTACACCTCACAAATACCACTGCCTAAAGATTCTACTGCCTTCCCCTTCCCCAGATGAATTGAATCCACCCATTAAGGATGGATTATATTAGAAGTATATGCAATAGTATGAAAAATCACAAAAATTATGTCCTGGATGAGTAGACTAAAGCAAGGGTTTAGATTACAAACTAGGCCTGAGTTGAATTAGGGATTTTAAAATCAAGAACCAAATAGTGTCTCAGCATAGCAAAAGGTAAAAATAGGCAACATTCTGGTTAAATTCTGAAGATAAAGCATGGATGCTTTGGGTGCCCTTTACCTCATTCCCAGCATGCTCTGAGGGTTTTTTAAATAAAGTCAGAGCAAGAGAACAGTACCTCCCCAAACCCTTCACCTTTCTCTGAATTAAGGCCCTTATGATCTCAGCTAAATTTAAAAATTATTTATGAACATAATATTATTATCAAACATTACATTTTTTAAAATATTCCTTAGTTATAGATGGACACAATACCTGTATTTTGTTTATTTAGCTTTTTGTTTATGTGGTGTTGGGAATTGAACCCAGTGCCTTAGGAGTGCTAGGCAAGCGCTCTACCACTGAGCCACAACCCCAGCCCCACACATTACATTTAACAATAATTCTTTAATATCCAACATCCAGTCAATATTCAGATTTCTCCAAATGTCTCATAAATATCTCACTAAGATGTTTATACTTGCTTTCTTTTTGGTCCTTTTGTGTCCAATCTTTTCTTTAACACTACCTTCATTGAGGAGCTAGTTAAATCTCATAGAGGGTAGGGATATAGCTCAGTTGGTGGGGTGCTTACCTTGCATGCCCAAGGCCCTGGGTTCAATCCCCAGCAACACACACACACACACACACACACCAAAAAAAAAAAAATCTCATAGGAATAGTTCTGCCATATCACTCCACTCTTCCAAACAATTGTCTTCAACCTTTCCTTGAACTTGACCTTCCCTAATCTTCCAAATATAAAACACCAAAGGATGTTTCTATTTTATATAAAGGATGCATTCTTGAACATCTCTCATAATTTAAAACTATTATGACTCAGAATATCATGGAGACTTGTTGTCAAGATCCAGAGTGCTGCTTGGCAATGGCATACATATTTCACAGTATCTTTTGATGTTTCAAATTACGGAATTCTTAGAAAGTTTTTAGTTAGGTTGGAGCTCTACATTGTTTTATATTACATACAATGGTAATTTATTAGTATTTAAAAATATTTCTTTACTGACATAGAACATAAAATTTTACATAATAATGGGGTACCATGTAATGTTTCAATACACATCTGTTGAGTCATGTTTAAATCAGGTTAAACATATCTATCTCCTCAAATATTTGGTATTTCTTAGTTGTGAAATTTTTCACTCCTTTCTTTCAGCTTTTTGAAATGCTTTATTGTTATCTAGTCACCATAATGGGCAATAAATAGCCCAGAGTCTCTTGTTCCTATCTAAATGTATCTTTTTTTTGTACTCATTGTTCAACCTTTCCCATCTCTCCCCTACCACTGTCCCCAATCTCTGGTAGTCACCTAGAATGGTAGAATCTCTAAACTTCTGTGGAATAAACTCTTAGATTCCACACACGAATGAAATCATGCAGTACATATCTTTCTGTGCCTGGCTTGTAATTTCCAGTTCCATCCATGTTGTTTCAAATGACAGGATTTAATTCCTTTTATGGATGAATACTACTCCATTGCTATATGTACAGCATTTTCTTTACTCATTCATTAGTTGATGGACACTTGGGTTGTTTCCATTTCTGGGCTATTGTGAATAGTGCTACAGTGAATATGGGTGTGCAGGTGTCTCTATGACATATATATTTCATTTTCTTTAAATGTATATGCAGTCATAGGCTTTTGTATTTTTTAAATACAAAACAATTTGGAAGTTGGACGATTTAATTTTTCATATAATACAACTAACTATACTGCATTGATATTCATTAAACATATTTGTTTGTTATATCTCTGCAGACAAGAAACATCTTTCTTACCTCTTTCTTCCTAGAGAAATCCTATTATTTTTAAAACTCATCTAAAATATCACTTCCTCTATGAAGTTTTCCCTGTCTAGATAAAATGAACCATTCCTTTTTCTTTTTCCAAAATACCTTGTTTATGTGTCACATCACATTTATGGTATAATTCATAAGATACTTGCATTATTCTATACTAACACACTAGTCTGTGTTCTGTGTTAGTATGAACTCCTTAGCTGTACCTTCTTTATGTATGCTGTCACTGGACTTGGCATAATGCTTATAGTACATGCACAGAAAGTATCGACTTTAATTAATATTGCAGGATTATTGTGAAAATTAAATGAAATGATTTCTATCAGTTACCTGATATAGTACCAGTACTTACTAAAGCTTAGCAGACTTTTTCTCTTTGGTGTATTTGTACCTAATTTTCCCCAACACTTTGTGCTGGGGAAGGGGCACATGTATTTTGTTGTACTGGGAATTGAACCTAGGGGCACTCTGACACTAAGCTATATCCCTAGCCCTTTTTATTATTTATTTTGAGACAGAACCTTACTAGAGTTGCTGAGGCTGGCCTGAAATTTGCAATCCTCCTGCCTCAGCCTCCTGAGACACTAGGATTATACGTATGTGATTGCACTCAGCTATATTTTTTCAGTGAGAACAGAGATTTTTTTCTTTTGTTTCTCACATGTCTCTTTAGAATACTTACAGTATTTAGCATCTTTCATTTGATTATTTATTTTAGGTCACTGGTCCTGTTCAGATCAGAGATCCCACTGACACAGCTGACGGAAGTAATATGACATCTCCACCACTCCTGGATGCGAGCCCCATGGAGAACCCAGCCCTATTTAATGATATCAAGATTGAGCCCCCAGAAGAACTTCTAGCAAATGATTTCAACTTGCCCCAAGTGGAACCAGTTGATCTCTCCTTTCACAAACCCAAGGCTCCTCTCCAGCCTGCTAGTATGTTGCAAGCTCCAATACGTCCTCCCAAGCCACAGTCTGCTCCCCAGGGCCTTGTGGTGTCCACTTCAACATCTGAAACGACCACTTCAGCAAACATCCCTACTATTCTGACTCCAGGTTCTATACTGGCCTCCTCTCAGGGGACTGGTGGCCAACAGATATTACATGTGATTCACACCATCCCCTCAGTCAGTCTGCCAAATAAAATGGGTGGACTGAAGACCATACCAGTGGTGGTGCAGTCCCTGCCCATGGTGTATACCAGTTTGCCTACAGATGGAGGCCCTGCTGCCATTACAGTCCCACTCATTGGAGGAGATGGCAAAAATGCTGGATCAGGTGAGCATTAATGTTTCCCTTGTCCTCAGCCTTGTTTTCCTCCATCTTTTCAAATCATTCTGTCTCCTGCCTCTTTTCACTCCCTCCAATTATTCTTCCTCACTGCTTTAAGGATAGTCTTTCATATACACTGTTTTTATCATATCTCTTTAATGCTTAAGAATGTATAAGAAGGCGGTGGCGCCTGTAATCCAGAGGCTTGGGAGGCTGAGGCAGGAGGACTGTGACTTCAAAGCCAGCCTCAGCAATGGCAAGGCACTAAGCAACTCAGTGAGACCCTATCTCTAAATAAAAGAGCTGGGGATCTGGTGTAGTTATTGAGTGCCCCTGAGTTCAATCCCCCATACCCTCCCCCAATATAGAATGTATAATGAGCCAGGTGTGGTTGTAACCCCACTGTAATCCCAGGGTCTCAGGAGGCTGAAGCAGGAGAATTGCAAATTCAAGGCCAGCTTCAGAAACTTAATAAGTCCCTAAACTACTTAGAGGGACTCTGAAAAAAAAAGGGGGGGGGGACAATTTTTTTTAAAATTTTTTAGTTGTAGATGGACATAATGTCTTTATTTTTTAAATTTTTATGTGGTGCTGAGGATTGAACCCAGGACCTAGCATGTGCTAGGCAAACGATCTACCACTGAGCCACATACACAATTTCTACTTCTGTGATACTTAGTTAACTTATACCTTTTTTCTTTCCTACAAAATAGTATCTTTAAAATATTGCCATCTTTCCTGTATTTCACCTCATTGAGCATCTATTACCCCCCTTTTATTTTTTGATTACCTGTATCATAAGTATATGGGCCTTATTCCCTACTGAATTATAAATTCCTCAAGAATAATACTGTCTTCTTTTGTGTGTGCATGTGCCTTTCCAGAGACCTTAACACAGTGTTACATAGTAGTTATCTTACAACATATAATTTAATGAGCAAACAAATGAATATTTGTCCAGAAGAGAAATCATATGCTGTAATCTTTCTTTTTATTTAATTTTTAAGTTCAGAATTCATAAGAGTATAAATAAAGTCTCCTTTTCACCATTATCTCCCAGCAATGCTGTTCCCCTCCTAGAGAGGTATACCTATTTTAGTTTGTAATCAGGAATGATCAAAGAAAATTATATGGCCTCAGAGGTGGTACAAGATATTTAGCTTCACCACATCTGTAGTATTACAGTCAGTTTTGTGCATTGTGCCTTAGGAAAGACATTTACAAATTGGGAGGATCATCAGAAGATTGAAATCAGGATGATAAGAGGATTCAAACCCATGTCAATTGTAAAGTTGACAATATTTAGCATGAATTAAAAGGGCCAAAGGGAAGAGATGTGGATGGAAATTATTAGGAACAAAATTTTAGCTCATTACAATAAGGAATTTTCAAGGAGTTCTCTTCCTTTGAAATTCAATGTCCTGTGATCATTCCATCACTGAATGTAGAGGTTAAAAACCAACATACAAAGCCTCAAGTTTCTGAGACTCTGCAGTGCTTTTCTAAATAAAAATATTATTATAGAATAGTGGTTAATTGTGGTATTGATAAATATTCATAATTATCTTGTTTTTGAGATATGATATCAGTTTCTGTATAAGAGGAGCCCAGAAAAAGGTAATAAACTTTCCCTGTGTGAAAATTTTCTGAGATAAGGCAGTTGGATCATCAAGGGGTGATTTGAAGGAGCGTTGAATTCTTCCCCACCCCCACTCAAAGTATTCATCAATTCACCAGAGCCACCTTAAATAAACAAACTAAAATTTTTTTAAAGGTGTAAAATAGAGTTCCAAGATAAGGACATTAATTCAATGGCCTCCAAAATGGGGTGTTTAAACCTTAGGGAGGCACACAAAACAACTGGAGTGTAATAACAAATTACCAAAATTTATATTCTTACCCTTTTTCATGTCACTTTTTGTTTTTCATAATGTACACAAACTTTTAAGACACCAGTACATTTATATCACATTCACATACAGACAGAGAGAGACAGACATGTACATATACTGAGATGTATGTTTAAAATGATTTAGTGATTAATAAAGTATAAAGACACCTGGACTAGCCAAATACTTCCTCTCAACCTATACCCACCCTCAGGTGGGTGTAAATTTTGAAGCTTTCAGTGGATCTGGGCGTCTATTGAGCACCTGACTGAACTTTGCTAGGAAATGAAAACAGCAGTGGTTGATAATAGGTTGATAATAAGGAATGTTTGAGGGCTTCTCCCAACAGTAGCACAAAAGAAGAGTGCTAACATGTGTCAAGCATCTACTAGGTGCTAGGTACATGTTTTATTGCACTTATTATTTTCATTTAGGAGCATGAAGGCCAAAGGAGATGTTCAAACCTCTAGGATAATCCTAGAAATTATTTTAGAACAACCAAGGAACCATTCAGAGAATTCAGTTCAACAAACATATTGAATCTGACTTTTCAACAGACCCTGTCCTGGAATCTGGAGATGGAGACATGAATCATACTCAGATCCTATCCTAGAGAAATTCACATTCTAGTGGTACCAAAATAATTCTTACCACTCTTCTTTTAAAGGCATTTCTGTTCTTTGCTATGCTAAAATTTTATATATTATCATCTTCTTTCCACACATATACACTTCTCCCAGCTCTCCTCTTTCTTTATTTTTCTATTGGGGGCAGGGGATTGAACCCAGGGGCACTTAACCACTGAGCAACATCCCCAGCCTTTTTTACATTTTATTTAGAGACAGGGTCTCAATAAGTTGCCAAGGCTGGCTTTGAACTCTCAATCCTCCTGCCTCAGCCTCCAGAGCCATTGGGATGACAGGTGTGCACCACCACAGCCAGCTTTATTTTTCTTTCTTGCTGATACTTCTCAATATTGATCAAACTGAGAATCCTGAAAATGATTGTGGAGGCACATACATTCTTTCTGGCTCATACTGCTTTTTTTCTTTGCTTTTAGTGAAAGTTGATCCCACCTCCATGTCTCCACTGGAGATTCCTAGTGACAGTGAAGAGAGTGCAATTGAGAGTGGATCTTCAGCCTTACAGAGTCTACAGGGACTCCAGCAAGAGTGAGTACTTTTGTCTTTACTTCAAGTCTGTATCTTGTGTGTGTGTGTGTGTGTGTGTGTGTGTGTGTGTGTGTATGTGCTTGAGTGCATAGAGATGGACTTAATTTTCAGAAACAGGGTAAAAAAAATTGGTAATATAGGCAAACTGCCTTCCCAGAGAAGATATATGAGTTCATGTGCACACATATGCATGAACACGTGCATAAAGGTTATGGTAGATTTATATTCTAATTGTAGATCATTAATTTTACCCTTGAAAACAATCTCCAAATTCCTCATAAATTCAGTTGTGTACTCTTTTTCTCTGTAAGTTTAAAACAACCTGACTTTCTAATGTTGAAACTAATTGGAAGTAATTGGTTTGTGTTTAGCAACCATGTGTATGAAAAATGACACTCATCAGGTGAAATGTTTGCCCTATTTGGGAACACAACCACCCAAGGAAACGTTACCATTTCCCATGCTTTTTCAGGAACCTACACTTCCTGAATAGAATGGCCTAGTTGAAAGAATTGCTTGCATTATTCCAATTACTTCTTCACTTGTAGAGCTAACATTAAATTTGCATAAATTAAAAACTGGTATGAGGTAGAACCACTTTAATAAACTCTATTTCTTTAGATTCTACTTTAAAGCCATTCTTTGGCCTATCTCTCTCTTTCTTTGCTCAGACCAGCAACAATGGCCCAAATGCAGGGGGAAGAGTCACTTGACTTGAAGAGAAGACGGATTCACCAATGTGACTTTGCAGGATGCAGCAAAGTGTACACCAAAAGCTCTCACCTGAAAGCTCACCGCAGAATCCATACAGGTCTGCCTGCCCCCAATTCAACTCCAAAACACTCTCTCTCTCTCTCTCTCTCTCTCTCTCTCTCTCTCTCTCTCTCTCACACACACACACACACACACACACACACACACAGAGAGAGAGAGAGAGAGAGAGAGAGAGAGAGAGACAGAGAGAGAGAGAGAGACACACACACACATATGAATCTTTGAGAGCTAGGAAGAGAAGGAAGTCTTGAGGCAAAGATGGATTCATTTGGGGGCTGGAGTGGTGGCTCGTTGGTAGAGTGCTTGCCTAGCATGTATGAGGCACTGGGTTCAATTCTCAGCACCACATAAAAATAAATAAAATGGAGGTCCATTGACAACTAAAAAAAAATATTTTAAAAAGAGATGGATTCATTAATATTCATGGACAGGCCCAACTCATGGTTTTAACCTCCATGTCTCATTCATGTTCTATGACAATATTTATAAAACGAGACTAGCAAAACATGAAACCTGGTTTCTTATGAGTGGTCGTCATTCCTGGTGAGCACCCATGGGTCTTTCTAATTAAGAAGCCATAACACTGAAGCAAAGATTAAGGCAGCTAAAACATTATTACCTCCTGTGTGACTAGGGTCCCCAAAATTTTAATGAGCATGGAAAAGCACAAAAGCAATTTAAACTTAGTGATATTAAAGAAGGCTTTTGGAGCTCAGCTCTGTACACTAACCTATAATTTATCTTTGTTTACATCTGAAGAAAAATGCACCTAAATAATTAAAGCAGACTGGGTAAGGATTATGTCAAAGGGGACTCCTGCTTCATTTGAAGGACAGTTGCCACCCTACTCCAACTGAGTATTAGGAAATCTCCTAAGTTTAAATCAAGGTTTTTTATTTGAAGTATCTTAGTTGTTGGTGAGTTTTTGTTGTTGTTGTTGTTGTTGTTTTGGGGGGGGGGTACTGGGAAGTGAATCCACAGGTGCTTTACCACTGAGCCACATCCTCAGCCCTTTTTTGTATTTTATTTAGAGACAGGTCTCATTGAATTACTTAGGGCTTTACTAAGTTGCTGAGGCTGGCTTTGAACTCACAATCCTCCTGCCTCAGCCTTCCAAGCCTCTGAGATTACAGGTGTGCACCACCACACCTGGCTAAAATGTCTTAGATTTTGAATGTTGACATCTAGTTCAAAAATTTTTTAATAATTTTATAACATTAGCAATTGAAAGAAACCTGCCCAGAATCCAG
The DNA here is from genome assembly GCF_964194105.1 of Spermophilus citellus. NCBI lineage: Eukaryota > Metazoa > Chordata > Mammalia > Rodentia > Sciuridae > Spermophilus > Spermophilus citellus. The sequence continues at coordinate 47,741,936 of NC_138190.1, forward strand.
ACACAGAATGTCTGATCATTTTGTGTACTTTGCCTTAATGACTGCTCTCAGCAACCTCCAGCTCAGAATTGAGACTTAGACACCTTGAACAAAGAAGATGCCCTCTATCTATTGTGTTTTATTTGCTGTGTTAGAATTCATATAGAAGAGCCCAGAGCCTTAGTGACTATATCTTCAGATTGCATGGTACTATTTTTATTTATTGATGTTTTTGTTTGCTTCTTCAGCAGGTGGATGCTAACTCCACTGACTATATATATGATATTAAGTATTTAAATCTAAATTTTCAACATGAAAAGGCAGAATAGTTTATTAGACTTCAATGTACCCTTCATCCAACTTTAAGAATTTCATTAATTTACATGGACAATCTTGTTCCTTCTATACTCCCACTGACTCTCCCATTTCCCATTATATTATTTTATTTTACTTTTGGGGGGATACCAGGGATTGAACTCAGGGGCACTCGGCCACTGACCCACATACCCAGCCCTATCTTGTATTTTATTTAGAGACAGGGTCTCACTGAGTTGCTCAGCGCGACACTTTTGCTGAGACTGGTTTTGAATTTGTGATCCTCCTGCCTCAGCCTCCTGAGCCACTGGGATTATAGGTGTGCATTACCACACCCAGCCCATTATATTGTTTGAAAACAAATTCCAAACATCCTGCAATTTCAGCCATAAATACTTCAGAATATGTTTTTAACAGACACTTAAAATAAGCACAATAACATTAGCACATAAAATTTCTCAATATCAAGTTTCCCCTAAATATCTAATAACTATTTTTAAAAGGTTGTTCAAATCAATATCTAAATGCGGTCATTAATTGAATTTAGTTAATATTTCTCTTAGTTATCTTTTAATTCTTTAATTGTTCTTCCTCTTCTGTTTTATTTGTTGAAGAGCCCAGGTCATTAGTCTAATCCAATGTTTCCATGTTCTAAGTTTCTCTGGTTACATCAGTCATTTTAAATTATTCCTTGTTCCCCATAATTCCTACAAGCTGATAACTATACCTGGAAGATTAATCAGATTTACATTAAGTTTTTGGCAACAATATATCAAAGGGTGCTGTGTACTTTCTATTTCATAGCATTTTGGCACATGCTTCTTAGTTGTTTCTGTGTGAGTTAAGATAGATCCATGGGTTTGGGTCTCTGAACTGTATTTTCTAGATAGTTATAAAGCTATAAAGCAGATCTGAAGGCAGTTGAATAAATTCATTTAATGAGAGGCAATGTGGTATGGTTTTAGCATGTATATATCGTAGATTTATTTAGATAGTAGGGTTCAGATGACCTTTCCCAATTTCAATTCATTCTTCTACACTCAACAATACATCAGATCACATCTGTTCACATATTCCTCTTTAATCCTTAAAATTGTTCCCCTTGAAGTTATCGAGGCAAAAACAATAAACAGGGGGTATAGAATGCCTGAGTTCTAATCCTACCTCTCCGACTATCCAGGGTTTCTTCAGCTGTAAAATGAAGGGGTTGAACTGGATGACCCTATCTGACTATTTTATCTGCAACCCTATGGCCTAAATTTCAATGTATCCTAGTGTTTACCCTTCTAGAAGATCCCAAGAATTAACACGCAATCTTTCCATGGATATATAATCTCAAGGGTAATCTTGAAGGCACTTCTCAGAAGCAATTTAATTTGCCCTAACAACTTGAGTCACAATAGGGTTAGCCATTTTGGGGAATGAGGTGGCAATTTGTTAATTCATCTCCTTCCCTGGACTAATGTAGTAGTAGCCTAACTAATCTTCCTGCCTTAATGCTTTTCTCACTACAATTCATTCTTCATACAGTAGTCAGAGGATTTTCATATGTTTTTGTTCTGTTTAGATTAAATGTAAATCAAACCATATAACTGCTTCTGCTTAAAATACTTTCCATCATACTCTGAATGAAATCCAAATTCCTTACAATATCCTAAAAGGCCCTGTGGAATGTGGCCTCTGACAAGTTTCATCTATGACACTTCTTATCTGTCATATCTCAGTTTAAATGTCTTCTGATCATGAAAGTCTTCCTTAAGCCTAAGCAGTATCCTCTCCCAATTATCAACATAAGAATACCCTATTTAATTTGTTGGTAGGAAGGATTTTTAAGTTGGGAAATAACATAATCAATCTGAGAAGGGGTCAACTATACAAAAAAAAAACTGAGGAAAGAGTGTTCTTAACTAGATGGAGTACAAAATCTGCAAGATGGGAATAAGCTTGCATTTTTAACATAACTGACAGAAGTCCAGCACAGCTAGAGCATACTGAGTATGATGGTGGGTAGGGGAAGCATTGAGGTGCAAGAGTGGAAGGGAGGGAGACCATTTAAGAGGCTAAGGTAGCAACCTAGGCCAAAAATGAGGACAGTCTGATTAGGATGTTGGCAGTGGAGGTACAGAAAATGATATATATACATGATGATTGAGGGGACTCTGATGACTCAGTTTTCTGTTTGGGCTGATTGGGTAGATGGAAGTGCCAGTTACAAAGATGGGTAGTTTGTCAACAATCACACAGCTAGTAAGCAGGAAAACTTCCTTGAAATGAAAACTTACTAGGTATCCTTTTCTCTATTGCTACTATTCTACATGTTCCTTGAGACTAAGGCAGTTGCAGAAATGCCTAATTCTTTTTAAAGCTCCCCATTTTCAGTCAAGACTAAGCATCACTAACTTAAGGATTAATTTTATATGTGGAGAAACTATAGTATGGAATGGAAAAAGCAATGGTGGAGAATCAAATTTCCCTGGATTTGCCATTAAAAAGTTAACCATGTAGATTGGGGATATAGCTCATTTGGTAGAGTGCTTGTCTTGCATGCACTCAAACCCCAGCACCACACACACACACACACACACACACAAAGTTAACCATGTGAATCCGGGCACAATAGTACCTGTAATCCTAGCAAATTGGGAGGCTGAGGCAGAAGAATCACAAATTCAAGGCCATCCTCAGCAATTTAGTGAGACCCTGTCTCAAAATTAAAAATAAAAAGGGCTGTGGATGCAGCTCAGTAGAGCACCTGTATTCTACAAAGGGGAGAGAGAAGAGGGCAGGATTGATTTCAGCTCATTGCTATAAATCCTAAGAATAATATCCCTGTTTTTGGTAGAAATTCTTTTAGAAGAGATCCAAGAATCTCAGAGACCCTTCTTGCATGCAGTGAAACCCTCATCTCTAAGCTTGCACTCATGTAAAGGAGGAAATACAAATACAACAGGTCCCATTAAACATACCTTCAAGTCCCATTTTTTAAATAATAGCATAACTCATTCACTCAGAGTCAAAACTTATCATTGTTTTTTTTTTTTTTTTTTTTTTTTTGGTACTGGGAATTGAACCCAGGGGCACTTAATCACTTAGCCACATCTCCAGCCCTTTTAAATATTTTATTTAGAGACAGGGCCTTGCTAAATTGCTTAGGGCCTAAATTGCTGAGCCTACTTTGAACTTCCAATCCTCCTGCCTCAGCTCCCCAAGACGCTGGGATTATAGGTTTGTGCCACTGCGCCTGGTTTATCATTGAATCTTAATATTCTCTTATATACTTAGACATTTTTCTTAAAGCTCTATTATTTCTTTCTTGTTTTGAATAATTTTTTCATTGGGGGATGCAAGTATAATGGCTAAGAGCATGTATTGTAAACTACACTGTCATATTTGACATCTTAGTCTCCTACTAATTGCCAAAAGTTATTTCACCTTTCTTTACCTGTTTCCTTATCTGGAAACAGTATAGTGTAAATCTCTTAGAATCTGACTATAGTAAACACTTGATAACTTTTAGCCATTATTAATATTCTTTCCTCCAGTCCCACTGCACCCCCATAGGTTTTTTTCTTACATTCATTCTTGATTTCTTTATCTTTTCAACAATTTGATCACTTACTTTGTGTCAGTAGCCTCTTATTCATTACATATCATGGCTAGATAATTTTAACATACAACTTTGAATAAGTAACCCTTAAGTTTAAAAAAATCTTCAGTGTTACCCCAATATATACCCTATTGCCTTCATGAAGTGCTTTACCAAAAGGAGAAGATAGTCGGAGCTCTATCTCCTAGTGGGGAGAGGAATGTCATGGACATGGTTTAAAATTGGTGCATGGTAATAATAAAAGCAGACCAGCTGGGCATAGTGATGCACGCCTGTAATCCTAGCAGCTCAGGAGGCTGAGACAGGAGGATCTCTAAATAAAATACCATACAGGGTTGGGGATGTGGCTCAGTGGTTAAATGCCCCTGAGTTCAATCCCCAGTACCCCCACCCACAAAAAGCTGACCAACTCAGCCTATTTTATTATTATTTTAAAATTTAAAATTCTGTATAGTCAATACATCTTGATTACAGCCTGTATGCAGTACAGATTGCATACTTTCTATGTTATATTACTGCTTTTTATACTTAAGCCCAAATTCCTTTTTACTCCCCAAGATTTTTGGCCTGGCTTTTATAATAGGGTTCATCTTATAGTGCTTCTGAAAAGATGCCTCATGCTCCAGGATCACTGACCTTATATTACCATTCACTGCACTGCCTTACCAGAGCTTGCCCCCAGCTGATTGGGTTGCTTTTTGTCTTCTTCATCACTCATATGAAACTTACCCTTCCATTTTAATGCCTTAACACTAGACCAGAGGTTATAATATCTATTCTTGGAACTTACACCACACTATCTTTGTCACATTGTGTGTGAGCTTTTAATTATGAATTAATTTTCCCTATATGTTTTGTTCTTCAATTCACATAATAAATTGATGGAGGTTTTGGGTTGTGTCATATGAAATTAGCTCAAATAGGAGCTTGTTCAATGATAATAAAAGGTAATGCTTTTGAAATAGGAAAATTCCTATACCTTGTGTGTTCTAGCAATGATCCCAATTGCCACAGGGTGTCACTGCTTTACAATTCAAATTTTCTTCATTTAGATGTAGTGAAGATAGGAATTCTCAAGGGAAATTCTTGAGAGATCACAAAAATATGTATAGGTAACAATGAGGCAGTTTGAAGGTGTGTAGATGTACAAAATTATATAGAATAAAAAGTGAAAATCACGTTTACATATTCTATACCCTTTGAAATTTCATTCTCTTTCCTGCTCTAAATACTTTCTGTATAGCTTTCCACATATTTTCCCTTTGTCTGGTGTGTGTGTGTGTGTGTGTGTGTGTGTGTGGTTATTCAGTAGCTTTTTCTTTTCATTTGATAATATTTCATTGGTCATCTTTTGGTCTCAATACATATAGCTCTATTTCATTTTTCTTAGTTGCTAACAAAATTCTGCATATTGAAATAATTAGTAACTGACAATTTCAATCATCAAAATGATTGCCTGGGTATAGTCCAAAGCTGTGAGGTAGGACGGATGCATTCTGTTGTCCATTATATGAAAGCTATAAAGTTAATTAGTAAACACTTGGGGGAGTTAGTAGATTGTAAACAGTAAATTGAAAAACAGTATGTGCATATCGGGTTGCCACCAAAATTTAAAGTAGCAAAAATGCAAATGTCCTGGAAAATTTATGAGGAGAAATAGAAAGGAAGGAGAAGCATTGAAAAACAGAATTTTAAAACAATGTGTTCATGTTATCACTTGTTTCTGATTATAAAATAATACATGCTCATTGTAGCAGATAGGACAGCAAAATACATTCAGAAGAAAGCAAATATTACCATAATCACAAACCCAGACTTAACCATAATGAGTATGTATTTGTACTCACATAGCTCCTTCACTTTTTTATTAAATTTTTATAAGATACACCATGATTTTAAAACATTCAGACAGTACAAAAAGATATTTTAAAAAAGAAAAAATACTCTTCCCACCAGCTCTCATCCTCACTGTTAACAATTTCTTTAATAATTTACATTTAAGTGTATAGGTGTTGGTATTGCCTTTATTCTGAGTATACAAATGTGTATGTAGCGTGTGACCTATACATATAATGGAGACATAACTATGTTAATGTTTTTATACTTCTTTTTTTTTTCATTTGGCTTTCTATCCTGAGCACATTATATATATATATATATATATATATATATATATATATATATATATATATATATATATATATATATATCCCAAATGCAACCAAAAGACTCTAAACATAGAGGTATTTCAGGAATTTTCACCTGAGCCCTCTCCCCATACCATTTGATGCATTAGAAATTCATTTCTAACCATACACAAAAGAAGGCCTGTAGCTTTAGCTGAGGGCCCTTTCTACTGAGTCATAGATTCTTCTTGAGTATGGCTCTGTTTTAGACTGTTCAGTGGGAGGTAATAGAGAGAAGATGTGGTTACTATCATATAGTACAGTGGAAAGTATCAATGAAGATCTAGTTTGGGTCCCAGTTTTATTATTTAGTAGCTATCATTAAAAGAGAAAATGTTTTAAACAACACTGTAAGATATTTTTGCTCCCATTTACAGATGAGAAAACAGAGACTCAACCAGGGAATGGTGATTTTTTAAGCTCACACAGCTAGTGTGGTAGAGCCAGGATTCAAAAAAGGGTCTCATTGAGTCAGAGGCTATATGCTTTCCACCCTACCATCTTGACCTTGTTTTATGATTTCTGTAAATAAAAACATATTGTATTGTTGAAAATTGATGGCAGTAAATTTTAAGGGTTCTCATCACAAAAAAATTTATGTGAGGTAATGCAACAGCCAATCCACAATCGATACATATTTCAAAACATCATGTTGTACGTGATAAGTATAGGTGTTTGTTGAATTAATTAATTAAAAAGGTGAACCAGAGCATGCTTTCAAAGTGATTGCCTTGCCTTTTGACTAAAGTTTTGATTTAAAAAAATTATGGATTGTGTTATCTTTCTAGGAGCCAAGCATCTCTCTGATTCCCATTGTTTTGGCAAATTCCCTTTGTAGGAGAGAAGCCTTATAAATGCACCTGGGATGGCTGCTCCTGGAAATTTGCTCGCTCGGATGAGCTCACCCGCCATTTCCGGAAGCACACAGGCATCAAGCCCTTCAGGTGTACAGACTGCAACCGAAGCTTTTCTCGCTCTGACCACCTGTCCCTGCACCGCCGGCGCCACGATACCATGTGAACTCCATAGGCCACACTAGAGGAGCTGCACTGGTCTCTTTCCTGTGTGTGTGCTGAGGTCAAGACCATATCTTCCTCTTTGACTTCAACTTGCCTCTGGGATGGGGTTGGAGGATCCTACTGAGCCAGGTTGTGGAGACTGGAGAAAAAAATAGCTAGTCTCCCATGGGGCTCTTCATATTCCACCTTCACCTCTCCACTATCCAGACTTCAGTTTTTTCAACCTCCGCATGGGTTGAATTCCAGTGCGGCACCCATGGCTGCCCCTGCCCCAACACCCCTTCCCTGAAATAGACATTTTTCCTACAATAACAAAACAGGAATCAAACTCAAGGCTGTGAACAAACATACGCTGCTTTTTCCCTCTATTTTTTCTCTTGTTTTCTATAACTTTTATCCATATCCATATATATGTACATATATGTGTGTGTATATGTATATATACACACGTATGTATTTTTAATCAGTACTTAAAGGCAGTTGATGGGGTCTTAAAATGACTTTTCTCAAGTTCCTAGATGAAGGAGGCATAACAATATAGTGGACTGGTAAGATTTACAGGAATTTTGGTCCTAAGTATAGGGCATCTTCTCAGTGAATAAGGTGAATTTCACACCAAACTTAAAAGTTTTATAAATCCATTTCAATTTCTTCTTACAGTTTGGTTTTCAGACAGTCCTGGTGCTTCTTAAGTCCATCAAAAGGAATGAAAGGATCTTCTTGTCCTCTCCTCTTTCTCCTCCTGCTCCTTTAAGATTCAAGATTTTGTGGCACAGTTACATTCTTTGTTAGGTTAGATTTGGACAAACATTCAAAGCACAGTTCAGTTCAGTAGGGAGAAAAGTGTTCCAGGAAAATATGTTGGGCAGTGACAGGAACAAGCAAACCTGGGGCAAACCTGAGAACAAATAAAAGGTGACTTTAATTTGGATAGAATATTAAAAGTGCTGTTAATCACAAACCTCATTCAAATGCCAGCCTGTTGAGACAGTGTCTTGAGGGGCTTCACTGTACTGTTTATTCTTTTGTTTACATAAAGCAACTATTCAGTATAATACATGATGAGAAATCACACATTGAGGCCATGTTATACAGAGGTGAGAGGTTGAAAGAAAGGAATTATGTTCACTTCATAGCATTACTGGCATTCATTCCTGTGTTTTGAATGGAATATAAGGGGCTTTTGTGAAAACTGACATACAAAAAGCAATTTGATGTTTTATAACTGCATGACCACCTAAGCCATTTCTTTTAGCCATTACAGCAGGTTGCAAAATTCACATTTGGTTGCCTAATCAGTCTGTTTCATGATATTATCTGGGGCATGAAATCCCCTGTTCCTGGCCCTGGACCTCAGATCTACCTCCACATAGCATATTTCCTCTCCCAGAATGAGGGGAAGGGGGCTTTGTATCAATTGGATTGGTCTCAGCCTCTCTCCTAAAGATTATCTTCATATTGAACCCCTTTTCCTTGGCAGATATTCAACCAGTCCCTGCTTGAATACTTTAGGTTACTACCTCCTGAGGCTGTTCATTCTAAGTCAGATTTCTAGCATCAAGAAGGGATCCTTTTAGCTGTCTAGTCCTACCCATCCCTAGTATTTTACAGATAAGACAAATACGGGTCAGATTTTTTTCTCCAGATGTTTCCTTGAGGCCTTATAGACCTGCACACTCATTCTTCCAGGGATCACATTATTAAACCAAATTAAAGACAATTTTTCGTGGTTGGTTGCAATATTTGTCCAATTTTATATGTTATACTTAAAAAAAACTTTACACCACCCAAAAATAATTTATAGTTGATGACGTAGTAAAATGTGCTTGTGGTCATTGCCATATAACATTAGGCTCACAGTTTTTCTATTGTAGCACTTTTATAGTATCTAGATTTTATTTACCTCATTTCAACTTGCAATGTCTTTCTAGACCATAAACTCCATAAATTTAAGACTGCTTGTATTTTTCAAAATGACATGTAGGTTTTTACTATTATCATTCTTATTTTGATATGGGCTTTTTCCTGACTTTTGGTGTGCAAGTTCCAAACTGTATATTAATTACTAAAGCACTAGGAAATATCTAGAGCCAGTATGTTCATGGAGACATCTCTGTAGCTGTAAAACAGGTTGGTAAAGGTAGATTGTCATCATACATAGATTTAAGCTTATGATTGAGTAGTTGGTACAGTATTTCACAATAGAGCCCAAGGGCATATTCATTTTCTCCACAGTTTGGATCCTAGGACTCCTTTTCCAGAGTTCAGACCTGATATATACCCTTTAGACCTCAGGATCATTTGCATTGGGACATTTGGTTTATTTCTAAGCAAAAGCTATCAAACATACTGTTACACTAATTAGGATGACCAAATTATTATCCCAAATATTGGTGTCCCTGACATCCCTAAGACTTTATTCTAAAAATTTTCTTAAAGTAATGAGAGAATTTGTTAATTGTCTTTACTCAAGAAGCATTTTTAACCCTATTCTCATTGCCCTGTCTTCTCAATAAAATAAAATCTTTCCAATTACATAAGCTTTAAGAAACGTGTCAACATTCATGAAAGGAATTTTCATAGAATAAATGTATTCAAATACACTACACAACAGAGTTACTGCACCAAAGCACATAAAACTTTGCTAGGTAGACAGTGAGGTGGAAAGGAACTAAAATGTATCTCTCCTGGGTAGCATTTGGGGTTTAATTGAATTTGATGTGCTTATACCAGCTAAGCACTGTTAGGGTGACAGTTGTCTAGGATATAGAAATATAGAAATGACTTTATCTAATAATTGAATAATATCATGGAATTTGTTACAGTGGAATTCCTTCATCTGTATAAGATTGGCAGTTAAACATAACTTGATAATTAAGACTATAAAATTTGGGGGAAATATGAGGAATGTGAACTGGTTGGATAGATTAGTTGAAGTATGTTATGGGTAAAAAATAAAAAAGTTTATCATATAAACTTTTTTAAATAAACTTTTCATTTTGGAACATTTTCAGATTCACCAAAAAATTGTGAAGATAGTAGAATTCCCTATACTACACATCTAATTTTCTCATTACTAACATCTTACATTAGTAGTGTACATTTGCTACAACTATGAAAAAATATCAATACATTAATATTAACTGAAGTTTATACTTTATTCAGATTTCTTTAGTTTTGACCTCGTATCCTCTTTCTGTTTCAGCATCCCATTCAGAATACCATATTACATTTAATAATCATATCTCCTCAAGTTCCTCTTGGTGTGACAGTTTCTCAGATTTACCTTTCAAGGTCATTTTTAATGGCCTTAGCAGTTTTGAAGAGTATGTTCTTCAATTGGGATCTGTCTGATGTTTTTCTCATGAAGAGATGGACATAATGGGTTTGGGCAAAAAAGATCACAAAGGTGAAGTGCTATTTTCATCACATGGTATTTACATGACTTATGACTTTTGATGTCAACCTCGATGAACTGGCTGAGATTGATTGTATTTGTCAGGTTTCTCCCATATACTCTTTTTCTTCCCTTCCATACTTTACTTTTTGGAAGGAAGTCACTATGTGCAGCCCGTATTTAGAGAGTGTTGAGTTATGTACCACATCCTTTAGAGCAAGTATCTACATAAATTATTTAGAACTTTTCTGCATGGGTGATTTATCTTCATTTATTTATTTATACAATCATTTATTTATATAAGCATGGACTTGGATATTTATCTTATACTTTTATGTAGTAATCCAATGCTAGTTTATTTATTTTGTAACTCAAATTGTTCTGACTTTGGCCATTTGGAGGTCTTTTGGGCTGACTCTCAAGTCCTTTTGACATATGCCCATCACTTTTTTAGAATGTCCTTACTTTCTGACACTGCAAGATGTTCCATTCTCATTTTGCATATTTTCAGGCCCACTACTATAATCAGCCGTTTCATCAAGGAATCCTGGTTACTTTTACTATAGAAATGTATTAGAAACCTAGATCTGGGCATTAAGTATGCTTGTTGCTACTAGAGTGCTATTGCTTTGAGGCCTTCTCAGCTGACAGAGCAAGGAAATATATGTGTGTATACTAACCTATGCATATACACATCTATAAATATTTCTGGATGTAATTATCCATATCTGTTTAGCTATACATGAGTTCATATTGATGTTGCAACCCTAATCCATTACTACATGAATTAGTCTAGCTTTTTGCCCCTTATCTGTAGCCTTTCATTCCAACAGTGGAAAACGTGATTCCCAACTTCTGCCCTCTATTTACTTAATTGTTCAATTCCAGTATATACACATATAACATTATCTGAATCCTTAACCTGGACACCAATGAGAAAGAACTTTATCACTAAAACCCAGTGCTTATGTAGATAATAATAACATTTTTGGCATTCCAACAATTCTTTAAAACAAAGTAGTCTACAACATTCTGGAGTTAGAGATTTCTGTGATCTGAATTCTAAGAATCTGGGGTCTCTCCTGTCCCCAGAAAGTTTTCTAATGTACTTTAGTAAAAGAAATTCCATTGGAAATTGACCTAACCTTGAATAAACCAAGGGAATGTATTTATCTTTCATAGTGTGCTAATCCCTGATGAGGTACTATAGACAGATGGACACAAAAGAAACTGGGTGGGCCCAATTTAAAGAAACTGCACTATCTTTTCTCACAGCTAAATATGGCTCTCTGATAATGAGGTGCTACCCTAAGTTGCCTCTCTTCCATATTTTTCCCAGTCTCTTACATGGTTGACCTTAGGCAAGTCACATCACCTCTGTGCCTCAGTTAACCCATCTGCAAAATGGGAATCCAAGTATCTACCTCACAGGAATGTTGTGAGGCTTCTTCTTAATAGATGTTGGCAAAAATCATGAGAGATCTCTAACTGAACAACTAAGTATTATAAACATTACTATAATGATAATTATTGTACCCTATATTTACCCTATGAAAAGGAGAGGATTAGGCCTCCTAGGAGATAAAGAGCTAAATTTGATTCAGTAAGAAAGATAATTGAAGAGTGGCCACTAGAAGCAATATTATTTCTTGTTCTCACTTTCCCTATATTTTCTTGGTTACTAACTGTAGGATTACCAAGTGTTTCTAGACTTGAAACATAATAGATATAATAGGTATATTCCATTATTTCAAAGCTATATTTTCCTCTTTCTTACTCTGCCTGGACTATATTACATGACACCCTGTCAGAAGCACAAAGGCAGTTTCTTAAAACCTTTCCTTCAGTTCATATTCATTAATTACATTTTCTCCACTTACTGTACTGTAAACAGTAAAGGTAGGAGGGATGAGGGGTGGGATGGTTAGGGTGGGAATGGGCAGGGAAAAGATGAAATTCATATCAGTGGCAGGATATTTCTTTGTTTTTCAAACACTGATTTCACTTTCTGTGGTGGGCTGGGGTCAGGGGAAGAGATATTATTTTGTTAACTGTTAAACTCTCCTTCACTTCCATAGATGTTTCCTAGGGTCACTACAAGTAGCTTTGTTGGACATTACTTTATAACTATGTTGTATGCAGTGCTGTTTTCATTGTATTCCTGAAAAAAAGGTGAAGAGAGTCCTTAGTGGTGTTTATCCCTGTTTTTTCACAGGAAGTCACAGCTGGAGAGCAGTGCCAGAAACTGACTCATTTTTGTGTTGGGGAAAGGAGCCTGCAGTGAAGGGATTGATCGAACTTTTGTCATTGTTAACTTGTTTAAAGAAATTATAAAACAGTATATTAAGCTTTAACTTTTGTGTTTTTGTCTCTTTATTATAGTGCTTTAGAGCAACACCCTGTTTTTCCTCTATTTTATATTAGTTCCTGCTCCAGAAGCATGGCTTTGAGCAATCTCTCATGTACAAGTTTGTCATGGACCTCAAGATCCTCAAGAATTGCTTCAGTTAGCATGGCCACTTAAAGGTTACTTTGTGCTAGTTCCATGGGACTCTCCAGTTGTGACATCCAGGCAGGGTGTGTGCTTGGGTACTAAGCAATCTTGTTTAGTTCTATTATTGTACTTTTTTATTAATAAAAATATTTTAAACTTCAGAATTCATGGCTATTATCTTGAATTTGTCTCCAAATAGTGTTTCTTCAACATGGGATGATTAAATTATTTTATTTCCCTCTAGCTGAGTAAAGTTCTGATGAAACTACTGTTTAATATCATGGGGCAAAAAAGGAAATCAGACTGACTCAAACACAATCAATTATCTGTTTAAGCCCATGAGGCCCAACACATTCTTGGTAATATATTTAACCATGTCCATGAATGGGGCTCCATGAAGACTGTATGCTATTTTCTGGTATAATTCTTGTATGGGATTCCACAAGAGTTTATAGAATACAGGGATATGTGCTCAGTTGATTAGGTTTCTCTACCCAGCCCTGTTCTCACCATTTTGTGTTTTTTCCTAGGAAGAAGGATAAGAGAATATTGGGAAAACGTAAACTCTAAAGATATCTTAATACAGCTATCAGCTTTGTGTAGGGATATGGGAAGTTGGCTCATTGGAAGGTTTTGCCTTTCAGAGAAACACTGGGAGAAAAAGAAAAAAGGGAATTCTGTGAAGGAAATCAAGGCCAAATTGGAAGGAACAATTGAAGTGATGGTTCCCAGAGAATGGGATTTTCACTGCAAATGAGAAAAATAATGAACATCAGATTTTGTGGATTTATCAGAAATATTTCTTTTGTGAAAATAAAAGGAATATTATGATGAAATCAACATTAAAAGAACTTTTAAAAATGGAGTTGAAGGGACCATTAAGAAACCAAGACTTATACACAATTTAAACTGCTGCCTAGGAACATGAACCTTGGTCTCTTCCCTACTTTGACCATAGGCATCTAGAATGACAAGAAGAAGTGAACAATTATATTGTACCCAGTGGCAAAAGATATATATCAAAAAGTTACCAGACTATTATGGAGATCTCCATTCTGTGTGTAAATTATTTTATTTATCTTCTATCAGTCATGTAGCTCCTGTTCCTTCTCAATATCCAATAACACATAGAAGCTCCCACTTTTATTGCTTTCCTTGGAACTCTCACTCAGAGCTATGTGATATTTGTCTCCCAAATTTCAATTTCTGTGAGACCAAATAAAGTCTTTTTACTTTCACAGTTTCTGAGTTTGGATTGATTGTCATTATATTGTGTCAAGAGTGGGATCAAAAGTGACTCATCTCTACCTCCAATGCTGCCAGACATGAGTAAAGAAGCCCTTTTATGCTTCACCATCTCTCTGGCAGCTTCTGGTCGTAGGAGTAAATGGTTTCAGTTTCAGTCAGAGGGGCAAGTTATTTCAGTTTCTGAACCTTCTGTTTCTTTGGTTGAGGTTCCAAAATTTTATCTGGGTATTCTTCATTGTTGGATGCCTGGGAGGGAAATCCTTTATTTAGGTGTTTAGGAGGAACATTCTCCATTTGGATGAGCATTCAAGTTTTTAAGAAGAGCAAATAAAGCATGTATCTACAGTTAAATGAATAATGATAGCATAGACCTACATGTATTCATTAATATTGAGAACAAGACATTTATTGTTCAGACTTCCTGAAGCATCCAGGTACCAATCCCTCATCAGAGGTAACCACTATATTATTTTCAGTGATAATCATTTCCTTCCATTATTTTAAAAATGTATCTTTCCAACTGATGAATGCAAACCTAAATAATACTTTATTTTTGCCTGTTTTTGAACTTTAAATAAATGGAATACTATTTTATGGGGGTTTTGTGCTTTGTTTCTTTTACTCAAAGTTATTCCTGTGAAAATCAATCATGTAGATATGTGTTAATGTAGTACTTTTATTTTTATTGCTGTAAGATATTCCACCACATAAATAAATATATGTATTCCTCTGAGCTTTGAAGTTCCCTTACAGTGCTTCAGATTTAGAAGCAATAATGCTTAGAGAAACAAAACTATAATGAATGTTTTTAAATATCTCTTGGTGTACATGTGTAAATGTTCTCTAAGGAAAATATCTAGTGGCACAATTGTTCATACACAGAGCATTTGCTTTTAAACATTTTAATCTTAGCTGTATAATGCAAAATATTTTAATGCAGTTGTATCAGTTTACATTTCCACAAGTAATGTATAAGGATTTTAATTATCTACATAAGTTGTAATATATGGTACAACCTGGAATTTTTTTTTAAGGTACTGAGGATTAAACCCAGGACATATGCTACATAATATCTACCATTGAGATACATGATCAGAACAATATATATTTAAAAATATTTTAATTTATTTTATTGCTACATTATATACAGAAAACTGGGTTTTATTGTGGCTATTTGTACATATATATAGAGAGAGAAAAAAATTTGATCAATTTCACTCTCCAATAATTACATTTACCCTCCACTCCTCCCTTCCCCAATAGACTTTCTTTGCCCTAACAGTCTTCATTCTACTTTCATCACATCACTTTTCTTCTTTTTTTTCCCCTTTGGCTTCCTTCCACATATGAGAGAAAACATATGACACTTGTCAGTTTTCTGAGTTTGGCTTATTTCACTTAACATAATCGTCTCCAGTTCCATCTATTTCCCTGCAAATGACATAATTTCATTCTTCTTTATGGCTGAATAAAACTCCACTATCTATACACCATGTTTTCCTTACCAATTTATCTTTTGATGGGCATCTGGGTTCATTCCATAACTTGGGTGCTGTAAAATGTGCTACAATAAGCATGGGTATTCATGTATCTCTAAAGTATGCTGAAATAAATTGTTTCGGATTAATACCAAGGAATGGTATCACTGAACCATACAGTACTTTAATTTTTAATGTTTTTAGGAATGTACATGCTGATTTCCATTGGGGCTGTAGTAATTTACATTCCCACCAAGAATGTATAAGGATTTCTTTTTCCCTTTCTCACAAGCATTTATTATTAATATTCTTCTTATGATTGCTATTCTAGTGGAGTGAAAAGAAATCTTGATGTAGTTTGTTGTTGTTGTTTAGGTACCAGAGATGAATCTGGAGGTGCTTAACCACTGAGCAACATCCCCAGTGTTTTTTTGTTTTTAATTTTGAGATAGGGTCTCACTAAGTTGATTAGAGCCTTGCTAAGTTACTGAGACTAGCCTTGAACTTGCAACCCTCCTGCCTCAGCCTTCTGAGTCACTGGGATTACATACACGCACCACCACACTAGCCTTCAATGTAGTTTTTGTTTGCTTATTTTGTATTGGTGAGTAATAATTATACAGAATAAGGGTTTCATTTTGGTTTATTAATAGATGCATATAACAAAATCTCATCAATTTTAATCACCACTACCTCCTCTTGCACTTTCCTCATTTTTCCCCCTGACCCCGTTTCTTTATCCCTCTGGTCACCTTCTATATTCATGAGATTTTTTTTTCTTTTTGCTTTTGTCTGTCTAGCTGTCACATAGAAGAAAAACATATGGCCCTTGACTTTTGCTTAAAATGATGCTCCCCATTTTTATTTATTTTCCTGCAAATTACATGCCTTCATTTTTCTTTATGGCTGAATAAAATTCAAATATGTGTATTATATGGATGAAACCTAGGCTAGCTTCATAACTTGGCTATTGTGAATTGTGCTGCCAGTAAACATGTTTGAATGTACCTTTATAACTTTCTGACTTTAGTTTGTTTTTTTGTTGTTGTTGTTATTTTTTTTTGGTAAATCCCAGGAGGTTTTTTGTTTGTTTGTTTGTTTGTTTTTAATACCCAGGAGTTGTATAGATGCATCATATGGTGTTTACATGCTTTGTCTTTTGAGGAACTTCTTCACTGATTTCCATAATATCCACACTAATGTATATTGCCACCAATAGATATAAGAGTTCCTTTTACTCCACATACTTGGCAGAATTTGTTATTTTTATTCTTGATAATTGCCACTTGAAATGGAGTGAGATGAAATCTCAGTGTAGTCTGGATTTTTAATTTTCTGATGGCTAGAAATGTTGAACACTTTTTCATATAGTTGCTGGATGTTTGTACTTATGATTTTGAGAACTGTTTGTTTAGTGCATTGGCCCAATTATTAAGTAATTCATTCTTATATTAAATTTTATGAATTTATATTCAAAACATTAATCAACTCTAGGAAAGTTAGCTAGAAAAATTCCCCCATACATTAAGTCCTCTCTTCTTGATATTAATAGTTTCCTTTGCTGTGTAAAAGCTTTTTAGTTTGATGGTATCCCATTTAATCATTCTTGGTATTATTTCCTGAGCTATCAGAGTCCTATTGAGGAAGTTGCTTCCTATGCCTGTATGTTGTAATGTTTCCCCTATGTTTTATTCCAGAAGTTGTAAAGTTTCAAGTCTTCCTTCTAGATCTTTGATCCATTTTGAGTTGACTTACATGCAAAGTGAGAAATAGGTATCTAGTTTCAATCTGTAACATATAGATATCCAGTTTTCCATTTGTTAAAAAGACTATCTTTTCTCAAACCTATATTTTTGGCATTTTGTCAAGAATCAAATGACTATGTCTGTTTAGGTATTCTTCCATTCTTTTTCACTGGCTTATATGTCCATTTTTATGTCAGGACCAAGCTGTTCTTGTTAACCTAAGGCTCTGTAGTATTATTTGAAGTTAGATATTATGATACCTCCAGCTTTACTTCTTTTGTTCAGAATAGCTCTAGCTATTTTGAGTCTTTTGTACTTCCATATAAATTTTAGTATTTTTATTCTAGTTCTTGGAAGACCATAACTGGTATTTTGATGGTGATTTCATTGAATCCATAGATTGCTTTTGGTGGTATTGTCAATTGAATATGGGAATTCATTCTATCTTCTGATGTCTTTGATTCCTTTTTTTCAGTGTTCTGTACTTTTCTGTGCAGAGGTCTTTTGTTATATTTATTTCTAAATGTTTTTACTATTGTGAATAGAATTGTTTGATTTCTTTCTCAATAGATCTATATTGGCATATAGAAAAACTATTGATATTTGTATGTTGACTTTATATCCTATTACTTCACTGAATTTGTTTATTGGAAGTTCTACTGGTATTGCTTGTAGGATTTTGTAAATATAAGCTCACATCATTTGCAAACAAGGAAAAATTAACCATTATTTTTTATTGTGTTTTTATTAGTGCATTGTAATTATGCTGTTATGGTTTAGACATAACAGACATATGATTCCCCCAAAAGGTCATATGTGAGACAATCCAAGAAAGTTTAGAGGTGAAATGATTGAGTTATTAGAGCCTTAATCTATTCAGTGCATTAATCCCCTGATAGGTATTAACTGGTTGGTAACTGTAGGTCCCTGGAGATATCTCTCTCTCTCTCTCTCTCTCTCTCTCTCTCTCTCTCTCTCTCTCTCTCTCTCTCTCTCTCCATCCTAGTACCATGTCCTGAGATGATTTTTCTCTACCACATTCTTCCACTAATCTTGCCTATCTCAGGCCTTAAGGATTGGAGTCGGCCATCTATGGACTGAGACCTCCTCTAAAATTGTTCTTATTGGGTCTTCTGGTCATAGCACCAAAAAGCTAACCAAAACATATACATAATAGAGTTCATTGCTAACTAATATTCATATATGCACATACCATAGTTTGCTCCACTTTGATCTCCCCATTCCTTTCTGTTCTCCCTCCCACAATCCACCTCTGCTTTGCTGATCTCCCTTCTAATAATTTAGTTTTTAAATTGATGCTTATAGTTCTACATATCAGTTGGATTCATTGTTTAATACATGAATATGCATTGTGTTATACATGTGTTCATATATGTACATAGCATAATTTGATTGATTTCACTCCCCAGTATCTCCCCTTTCTCTCTCCTTCTCCCTCCCCCTCTATCCTTTTCCTCTACTCTACTATCCCCTCTTGTACTTTTGGGAGATCCCATTTTTTCAAATTCCTTTTTTCTCATTAGCTTCCTCATATGAGAGGAAACATTTGACCCTTGTTTTTCTGAGTTTGGTTTACTTCACTTAACATGATGCTCTACAGTTTCATCCACTTTCCTGCAAGTGACATACTTTTATTCTTCTTTATGGCCAAATAAATCTCCTTTGTGTATATGTATCACATTTTCTTCATCCATTCACCAATTGACTGGCAGCTAGGCTAGTTCCATGACTTGGCTACTATGGATTGTGGTGCTATCCACTTGGAATGTAGGTGTTTTAGTCAATATTTATCACTGTGAGCAAAAGACCTTACAAGAAAAATTAGAAGAAGAAATTTTTTATTTAAAAGTTATTAACATCTCCTGTGAAGGCTTAAGATCCAGTGTGAACCCCTGTAAAAATCTAAAGCAATTCGCATATATCCAATATTCTAGCTTGCATCTTTAAATTTTCAAAATTCCACTTCCCTCAAAACTTTTCCATAGGCTTCTGAAACACATGGTCAAGTTAGTCACAGCAACAACCCTACTTCTTGGTACCAACTTCTGTTTTAGATTTTTTTTTTTTTTGTCACTGTGACCAAAAGACCTGACAAAAACAATTAGAAGAGGCACATGATTTCAGAGGTCTCAATCCATAGATGGCTGATTCCATTGCTCTGGGCCTAAGCTGAGTGGAACATCATAGCAGAAGGGTTTGGCATAGGAAAAGAACTTAGGATATGAAAATCAAGAAAGGTGGGAGGGCGGGGAGAGCACTATGCTCACCAGGGACAAAATATAAACCCCTAAGGCATTGTCCCAGTGATCTACCTCTTCAAGCCACACCATACCAAGTTAATTCATATCAGTGATTGGGTTAAAACTCTTATAATCTAATCATTTAACCTCTGAAAGTTATGGCATTGTCTCACACAAGAACTTTTCAGGGGAAAGCTCATATCTAAGCTATGGTATGCTCATTTTAGTTCTTTTGGACAAATACCAAGAAATCAGATATATGGGTCACATCATTGGTCCATTTTTAGACTTTCGAGATATCTCCATACTGATTTTTATACTGGTTGTACTAATTTTCAGTTGCATTAACAATGTATTTCTCCCCATATCCTCTCCAGAATTTACTATTTTTTGTATTTTTGAATAATTGCCATTATAAATCAAGAGAGATGAAATCTCAAGGTAGTTTTGATTTGCATTTCCCCAATTACTAAAGATGTTGAAAATTTTTAATATTTTTGTTGGCCATTTGGATTTTATATTTTTTCTCTTTATTTATGATTGATTTTGTTAGTGCATTATAGTTATACATAATATTGTGCCTCATTTTGACATCATTATACAAGCATGGAATATGATTTGCTCCATTTCAGTCCCAAGCACTTTTGATTTCCCTCTCTCCATCCCCCTGTTCCCTTCCCTCTACTGATCTATCTTCTCCTTATTTATAGTTCTTTTAAATTCATGCATTATAGATATACATAAAGTGAAATTCATTGTGGTATATTCATATGCACATAGGAAACTGGTTGAATTCATTCTACTCTTTCCCCATTTTTTTATTCCTCCACTCTCCCCCTCAACCTCCTTCTCCTACTCCACCAGTCTCTTCTGTTTTTATGGGATTCTGCCACCCTTCTTTCACCCCCTTATTTTGATCTAGCTTCCACGTATAAAACACTCAACCCTTAAACTGGAAATCCATATGCAACAAAATGAAACTGAATCCCTTTCTCTCGCCATGCACAAAAGTTAACTCAAAATGGATCAAGGAGCTTGATATCAAATCAGAGACTCTGCGTCTGATAGAAGAAAAAGTTGGCTCCCATCTACATATTGTGGGGTCGGGCTCCAAATTCCTTAATAGGACACCCATAGCACAAGAGTTAATAACAAGAATCAACAAATGGGACTTACTTAAACTAAAAAGTTTTTTCTCAGCAAGAGAAACAATAAGAGAGGTAAATAGGGAGCCTACATCCTGGGAACAAATTTTTACTCCTCACACTTCAGATAGAGCCCTAATATCCAGAGTATACAAAGAACTCAAAAAATTAGACAATAAGATAACAAATAACCCAATCAACAAATGAGCCAAGGACCTGAACAGACACTTCTCAGAGGAGGACATACAATCAATCAACAAGTACATGAAAAAATGCTCACCATCTCTAGCAGTCAGAGAAATGCAAATCAAAACCACCCTAAGATACCATCTCACTCCAGTAAGATTGGCAGCCACTATGAAGTCCAACAACAACAAGTGCTGGCGAGGATGTGGAGAAAAGGGTACACTTGTACATTGCTGGTGGGACTGCAAATTGGTGCGGCCAATTTGGAAAGCAGTTTGGAGATTCCTGGGAAAGATGGGAATGGAACCACCATTTGACCCTGCTATTGCCCTTCTCGGACTATTCCCTGAAGACCTTAAAAGAGCATGCTACAGGGATACTGCCACATCGATGTTCATAGCAGCACAATTCACAATAGCTAGACTGTGGAACCAACCCAGATGCCCTTCAATAGATGAATGGATAAAAAAATGTGGCATCTATACACCATGGAATATTACACAGCACTAAAAAATGACAAAATCATGGAATTTGCAGGGAAATGGATGGCACTAGAGCAGATTATGCTTAGTGAAGCTAGCCAATCCCTAAAAAACAAATACCAAATGTCTTCTTTGATATAATGAGAGCAACTATGAACAGAGCAGGGAGGAAGAGCAGGAAGAAAAGATTAACATTAACCAGAGACATGAGATGGGAGGGAAAGGGAGAGAAAAGGGAAATTGCATGGAAATGAAGGGAGACCCTCATTGCTATACAAAATTACATATAAGAGGTTGTGAGGGGAATGGGAAAATAAACAAGGAGAGAAATGAATTACAGTAGCTGGGGTAAAGAGAGAAGATGGGAGGGGAGGGGATGGGGGGATAGTAGGGGATAGGAAAGGTAGCAGAATACAACAATTACTAATAGGGCATTATGTAAAATTGTGGATGTGTAACCGACGTGATTCTGCAATCTGCATTTGGGGTAAAATTGGGGGTTCATAACCCACTTCAATCTAATGTATGAAATATGATATGTCAAGAGCTTTGTAATGTTGTGAACAACTAATAAAAAAATAAAATAAACACTCAACCCTTGACTTTCTGGGTATGATTTATCTCAACTAGCATGTTGTTCTCCAGCTCCATCCATTGACCAACAAATGCAATAATATCATTTTTTATGGTTCATTAAAACACAATTGTGTATATATATATATATATATACCACATTTTATTTATCCATTCATCTGTTGACAGGCATCTGGTCTGGTTCCATAGATTGGCTGTTGTGAATTGTGTTACTATAAGCATTGATGTGGCTGTAATGTGCTGATTTCATATCTTTTGGATATACACCATGTAATGGGATAGCTGGGTCATATGATGGTTCCATTCCTAGTTTTTTGAGGAATCTTCACAATGCTTTCCAGAGTGGTTATACTAATTTTTAGTTCCACCAACAATATATGAGTGTACCTTTTCTCCCACATCTTCGCCAATATTTATTATTATTTGTATTGTTGATGATTGCCATTCTTACTGAAGTGAGATGAAATCTCAATGGAGTTTTGATTTGAATTTCCCTAATTGCTACAGAATTGAACTTTTTTCATATATTTGTTGTACATATGTACTTATTCTTTTGAGAAGGGTCTCTTTAGTTTTTAACTTGGTTATTTATTTTTTTTTTTGTTTGCTTTTTAAGTGTTTTGAGTTCCTTATATATTCTGGATATTAATTCTCTGTTGGAGGAACAAGTAACAAAGAACTCTCATTGTGTAGATTCTCTCTTCACACTCTTAATTGTTTCCTTTGCTGTGCTGAAGAATTTTAATTTGATGTTATCTCACTTACTGATTCTTGATTTTATTTCTTGAACTTTAGGTGTCTTGTTAAGGCAATCAGAGTCAGTGTCAATATGTTGGAAGGTTAAACCTCCATTTTCTTCTAGCAGTTGCAGAGTTTCTGGTCTGATTTCTAGGTCTTTGGTCTACTTTGAATTAATTTTTGTGCATAGTGAGAGATAGAGATGAAGTTTCATTCTACAAATGAATATCCAATTTTCCTAGCACCATTTGTTTAAAAGGCTATTTTTCTCCAACATGTTTTTGAAAGCTTTGTCAAGTATCAGAAGACTGTACCTATATGGATTTGTCTCTGTCTTCTATTCCATTCTGCAAGTCTTCATGTATGTTTTAATGGTAATATCATTTGAGAGCTGGTATTGTGATACCTCCAGCATTGCTCAGAATTGCCTTGGATAGCTGTGTCTTTTATTCTTCCAAATAAATTTTAGAACTGCTTTTTTTTCTAGTTCTGTGAAGAATGTCATTGGTATTTTGATTGTGATTGCCTTGAATTTGTATAATGATTTTGGTACATGACCATTTTGATAGTGTTAATTATGCACCTTCAAGAACATGGGAAGTCTTTCCATCTTCTAAGGTCTTTTTCAACTTCTTTCTTCATTGATCTGCAGTTTTTGTTGTAGAGGTTTTTCACCTCCTTGCTTAGATGGATTCCTAAGTATGTTTTAAAATTTTTATTTGTTCTCTTTAAGTATTTTTTAGGTTATTGCCAATAGGATATTTTTCTAAATTATTTTTTCAATAGATATAGTATGTTGATCTTATATCCTGCTATTTTGCTTAATATGTTTATTAGCTCTAGAAGTATAGAGGAGGGTTTCGGGTCTTCTAAATATAGGATAATATCATCAGCAAACAGATTTAATTTCCCATTTCCAGTCACACAAGTCACTACTCATTCTTCCCAGATACAACCCCAACAACTTGTGACCTGTGTACTCCCACGGCAACAAAGTGCCGCTGCACTCACACCATAGTACTTCTATATTAGACCACCATACCACACAAACTCGAAAACACATATGAGAACCAACGTTGGATTTGACAGTGTTGTATACACAGAAATTTTCTTCAGGAGGACATACAAAACTACACCCCCTAATAAAGAGTAATCTGACTTCTAAGTCACAAGAAATTAAGGAACATCTCTTCTGAACCAGCAGAAAGCTAGTAGTTACCCAGACACATCAAAGATAAAAAGTATATATTATTCCAAGCCTTCCTGACATTTAGAGTTTGGGCTGAGTGATCAGAGGAAGCCTAATTGGCTTCCTTCTAAAGTGAGTTGCTATATTTTCTCTTTGGCTTTTAAAATTATATCCTTGTTCTGCACATTAGACATTTAATTATAATGTATCTTGGACAGAATCTTTTTTATCTTATTTGGGATTCAAAATGACTCTTGTATTTTGATCTCTAACTCATTCTAAGGTTTGGACAATTTATGATATTATTTTATTGAAAAGATTATGCATATTTTTAGATTCTATCTCGGTGCCTTCTTTTATGCCAATGATTCTTAAATTTGTTCTCAATGTTATCCCAGATTTTTTTAAATATTCTGGTTTCTTAACATATTTTCTTGTCATTATGCTTTTACTGTTATGATATGCTATGCTTTATTCTTTATTTTCAAGGTTACATACTATGTCTTCAAGACTTGATAATATTCTACATGGTCTAATATATTTGCAAAGCTTTCAACTGAATTTTTAATTTGATTTATTGAGTCTTTCATTTCTAGGATTTCTGTTTAGTTCATTTTCAGAATCTCTATTTTTTCGTTGAAATGTTCTTTTACTTCCTGTATTTTCTCTTAGTTTATTCCATAAATCTATTTTTAGTGCACTGAAAATTTTAACTATGAACATTCTAAATTTTTTACCTTATATTTCCTCCATTGTGGTGTCAATGTGATCAGTTGTTGAAGTATTGTGGATTTCTTGGAATGACTTGTTTCCTTGCATTATAATATTGTTTATATTTTTACCCATCAACTTGGATGACTATCCCTTCTACTTTTATGCAAGGGAGCTTTCATCTTTTATGTGCCTAAGGATTGGCAAATATCTGAGTATTGGTACTCCCATTCAACATGTACCCACTACTATGCTGAGTATGCAGCATCATTTTGAGAGAATATACTAAACTGCAATCACTTCAGAGCAAATCCATGTACTAATAAACCTTTGAAATAAGCTTATTGAAAACACATTTCACACTTCTTTTGATTAAAGTATAAAATTAGATGATATTCTTGAATAGGTTGAGAAATTAGTGGTTTAAAGTAGTAAAGTTATTATTGAAAGGGGGGGAGAGAAAATAGGCAAAGAAAGAGAAAAGAGAAATAAAATAATACAAACTAAGATAAAAAGAAGAAAATAGGGGAATTTGAGACAGTAGTGGGTAATGCAATAAGGAAAAGAGGAATTAAGAGCAGCAAGTGTGGGGCTGGAACTTTGGCTCAGTGGTAAAGTGCTTGCCTAGCACACGTGAGACACTGGGTTAACTCCTCAGCTCCACATATAAATAAATAAAATAAAGGTATTGTGTCCATCTACAGCTAAAAAAAAAGTTTTTTTAAAAAATCATACTTTAAAAAAAGAGTAGCAAGTGTAAACTTGAGCTAAGAAAATAAAGATAGAAAGAATGATCTTAGTTAAAACAGAATATGATCATTTGTATGAGGACTGCAATGAAAATAATAAGGGAACATATATTAAACATATATTCAATACAAAATGCATTATCTAAATCAAACTGACATAAAATCTACTTATGATATACCATGCTAAGATATCTGAGATGGAGTGATTTCTTTTTTTAGGTATTTTTTTATTTCTATATGACAGCAGAATGCATTACAATTCATATTACATATATAAAGCACAGTTATTCATATTTCTGGTTGTATACATAGTATATTCACACCAATTCGTGCCTTCATACATGTACTTTGGATAGTAATGATCATCACACTCCATCATCATTAATTACCCCATGCCCCCTCCCTTCCCCTCCAACCCCTCTGCCCTATCTAGAGTTCGTCTATTCCTACAATGCTCCCTCTCCCTATCCCACTATGAATCAGCCTCCTTATATCAAAGAAAACATTCAGCATTTGATTTTTTGGGATTGGTTAACTTCACTTAGCATTATATTCTCTAACATTTACAGGCAAGTGCCATGATTTTATTCTCTTTTATTGCTGAATAATATTTCATTAAGTATGTATGCCACATTTTTTATCCATTCATATATTGAAGGGCATCTAGGTTGGTTCCACAGTTTAGCTATTGTGAATTGTCCCGCTATAAATATTGATGTGACTATGTCACTGTAGTATGCTGTTTTTAAGTCCTTTGGGTATACACCGAGGAGAGGGACAGGAGTGATTTCTTAATGAGTCTTCCTTATTTGGATTTCATCAGGATTTGGGACCTTTAGAAAAATGCCCAACATGCCTTGGCTTTACCTCAGTGAGAAGTAAGTGATCACACTAACTCACCTCTGATAGAAGGGCCCCATCCAGGAGGTCAGATAAATGTGTTGTTTACAGCAGGGTATATGGATTACACCTTCTGGGATTGATCTTCTATACTTGACAGCTCTGTATGTTCTGAAATGGTATGAGATTGATCTAGATTGAGGGCCCTTGTAGGTGTGGTATGCACAAAGGTTATGTTATTTATTTTTGCTATTGCTTTAGGAGAGGATGTCTATTAATGAAGCCTAAAGCCCCTTCCTATCCATTCCTACTTGGGGCCTGGTTATTGGTTGGAGGCTTTCCTTCCCCTATTCTTTGTGTTAAAGTATTGCTGAAGTTTGAATGTGAGTTAGATGTGTGTCGAACAATGTGCACTGTCTCTTATCAAGGTTGGAGTGTAGCTCAGAAGCAGAATACCTACTCTGTGAACTTGTAGTGTCACACTAGATTCACAGAACCTCACAGTAAAGAGTAAATCAATCACATCAACAATGGCAACAAAAAAATATAGCATTAAATTAAACACCAAATGCTTTTTATTACATCTATAGCACTAATAACCACAAAAACTGAAATCATGGGGTCAGAAAATTTAATATCAGAAACAAAGAAGTCATGAACTAGATATAGTCTTGTAATATACACCAGTTGTCAACTATGACACCCATAGTACTAACAATAACAACATGAATGATGAGGCAGAAATTTTATAAGATAAGTATTTTTAAAAGATCATAAACGTGCAGATCATTAAGAGAAAATAAAATGTGGTGGGAATGCAAAAGGTGAAGAAGAGGAGGCAGAAAAGAAGTAGAAATTAAAGGCTATAATGAAGGAGAAGACAGGAAAAAAGAAACAAAATACAGCAAAGCAGGGAGAGAGAGGAGAATTTGGCTATTAGATGGAGAAGAAAAGAATGAATAACAAATGAAACAAAATCAAAGAAAATATAAGCCCAACACCAACCCTCAAAAACAAAACAAAATAACAAAAGGATAATAAAAAGGAAAACTTATAAAAACAGAAACACAGAAACACACACAAACCAATTAGCAAATACAAAAAGAAGAAAAAATCTTAATGAAATGTAAAAATTGTTTCCACTTAGGTAATCAAAACTGTGGACAAGGATGGATATTCACTGCCTATGCCAGCTGGTCCTTTCTATTTATTCTTGAGCTGTGCACCCCTTAGAGAGAGAAAGGTCTAGATGTTATTAAGCCATTACTCCTTTGGTGTTGCTCACCAAGGTGCAGACTAGAGTGGCCTGCTGCCAAAGGTGATTGAAATGGCTCTCAGCTTCCCTGCTCACAAGTTCAAGGTAAAAAGGAATGGGAAGTACCTCTATTGTAGTTATATACAGAGAGAGACTAAATTGGTGTACTCCCAGGGTAGGCTGATGCAGAGTTTTAAATGAGAAGTTGTAGTAACTGGGATCTGATTGAAAGTTTGGAATTTTGTCAGGTGGTATCTACTGTGCAGTGATTCGGTCAACACACCCAAAGAACTGGGCAATTGCTGATCTTTGCTGGGCATCTGGATCTCAGAGTCCTCCCAAGAATTTCATTAGTAGTGTGGGGTAACCAACAACCCTGGGTGGAGGCAGTAGGGTAGTTCTTGTTCGTGCCACCATCCAGAAACCTAGTTGTCTGAGGTTCTGAATATAACCATGCCCTACTGTTCAGTTTCATGACCCTCTTCAGCTGGTTGCACAAGCCACTATACTGAAAGGGAAAGTGAGTTGTATTCCCCTCAATATCTCTGCCTTGAACCCCACATCCCTCCAGGATACAATCTTATCTGTTTCTGTTTTAATTGCCTTCTGCAAGCTGTACCCTGAACCACAGAGTAGACAATGGCTGTGAAAGTGTGGAGATATTTGCTACATGCTCCTGACTTCTCCCAGCAAGTTCCTGAGTAACCTCCACAAAGAGGCTCCCAGCTTGAGCACTCTACTCACAAGTTGAGAAACAGAGCATTTATTGAAGACCAGCTAACTGTGCAGCCTCTGAATTAGCAAAATTTAGACTATTTTTTAATCTACCAATATTCCCCTGTCAAATTTGTCCTTTGTTTCTTTCTTTTTCTTTTTGTTGCACCTCCCCTCTGTAGTGACTAAGTGTTGCTGTTGCCACAAGCTTGGTTCTTATGTATTCCTATTTGTTCTCTGTTCAAACCATCAGAATTTCTGGGTCTCTTTATGTCATAGTCTAATGCTGAATTTCACTGAAATCCTTGAATCACTCACTACACTGAGAAACAGTATTCTTACTGCTTCAATTCCAAGCCATGGAGCAAATGGAAAGTGCAGACTTTCTCTACTCTGCCATCTTTGCTCTCCCACTCCTATATTTTTTGTCAAAGTATATCTCACCAAATATAAATATGCTACTTCTGCTTATTTAAGATTTCCATTTGCCTAGAATGTTATCGTACATTCTTTCATTTGCAGTCTGTGTGTGCTTTTACTGGTAAGGTGAGTTTCTTATGGGCAGAAAATCTGTTAGTCTTGAATGCTTTGTGGTTCTTTATTGTCTTGCACTTTTAATAGTTTTCATAGGTTAACTATAATATGGCATACTGAAGATCTTTTCTGGTCATGTCCTACAAGCCTCCTGTATAAAAATGGCCATATATTTCCCAATATTGGGGAATTCTTCTGTTATTTC
This sequence comes from Spermophilus citellus, assembly GCF_964194105.1. Lineage (NCBI taxonomy): Eukaryota > Metazoa > Chordata > Mammalia > Rodentia > Sciuridae > Spermophilus > Spermophilus citellus. The sequence goes on from NC_138190.1 coordinate 47,771,007, forward strand.
ACTAAATAACATTTCCATATCATTCCTTTTTTTCACGTTGTCTTCAGTTATTACAAAAATATGGAGATTTGTTCAATTAATGGTGTATCAGAGAACTTGAATGTTCTCTTCATTCTTTCATTTTTTCCTTAATTTTTGTCTAATTGGGATATTTCAAAAGACCTGTCTTCAAGTTCAGACATTCTTTCTTCTCCTTGGTCTTATCCCTCAATGGAGCTTTCAGGTGTATTATTTATTTGACCTATTAAGCCCTTAATCACCAAGATACCTATTTGCTTCTTTTTCAACATCTCTTATCACTTTGATGGATTTCTTATTCATACCATGCATTGTCTTCCAAGTTACATTTAATTGTTCACCTACATTCTCTTAGGTCTCATTGGGTTGTTTTCATAATCATTCTTTTCCCCACATTTTTATTGATGTATTATAGTTGTACATAATTATGGGATTTGTTGTTATATATTCATACATGCACACAATATAACAATATAATTTGGGCATCATCATCCCAGGTATTTCCTTTTTCCATTACATCCAACCTCACTGGGTCCCTTTATTCTATTCCACTAATATCTCTTTGATTTTCATGAGATCTCTCTATATTTATTTTCCTTTGCCTCTCTAGTTTCCACATATGAGAGAAAACATATTGCCCTTAACCTTCTGAATTTGGTTGCCTTCTTTTGTTTAATATAATGTTCTCAAGTTTCATTCATTTTCCTGGAAATGACATAATTTTATTTTTCTTTTTGGCTATTATATATATACATACATATATGTGTGTATGCACATATGTGTGTATATGTGTATGCACAAAAAAACACACATGCATACCATTTTTTCCTTATTCATTCATTCTGTTGATAGACACCTAGGCTGGTTTGATAGTTTGGTGATTGTGAATTGTGCTGCTATAAATATTGGTATGCATGTATCACCATAGTATAATGATTTTAATACTTCAGGATAAATGTCAGGGATTGGTACAGCTGAATCATATAGCAGTTCCATTCCTCATCTTTTGAAGAACCTCCATACTGATTTTCGTAGTAGGTGTACTAATTTACAATCTCACCAACAATGTAAAAGTGTTCCTTTTTCTCCATATCCTTTCGGCATCTATTATTGTTTCTATAGTTGACAAAAGCCATTCTGATTGTTTTGAAATGAAATCTCAGTGTACATTTTATTTGCATTTCCCTAATTGTTAATGATACTGAACAATTTTTATACATTTTTGCCATTTATATTTACTCTTTTATAAAGGACCTAATTCATTTGCACATTAATTGGGTTATTTAGTTTTTGGTGTTAAATTTTTTGAGTTCTTTATATAGCTAGCAAAGATTTTTCTCACAGTCTATAGGTTTTATGTTCACAGTCTTTGCTGCTTCCTTTACTGTATAGAAGCTTTTTAATTTGACACTATCCCATATATTAACTCTTGGCATTTTTCCTGAATTTTAGAGGTCCTATTGAGTAAGTTGTTGAATGTGCCTATATTTTGGAGTGTTTACCCTACATTTTCTTCTAGGAGTTGCAGAGTTTCTAGTCTAATTCTTAAGTTTTTGCTCCATTTTGAGTTGATTTTTTTTTCAGGGTGAGGAATAAGGGTCTAGTCTCATTCTTCTACACATGGATAACCAATTTTCCTAGCACCATTTATTTAAAAAGGATGTCTTGGGCTGGGGTTGTGGCTCAGTGGTAGAGCACTTGCCTAGCATGTGTGAGGCACTGGGTTTGATTCTCAGCACCACATAAAAAATAAATAAAATAAAGGCATTGTGTCCATCTATAACTAATAAAAAATATTTTTTAAAAAGATGTCTTTTCTACCATCTCACTCCAGTAAGATTGGCAGCCATTATGAAGTCAAACAACAATAAGTGTTGGTGGGGATGTGGGGAAAAGGGTACACTTGTACACTGCTGGTGGGGCTGCAAAATGGTTAGGCCAATTTGGAAAGCAGTATGGAGATTCCTGGGAAAGCTGGGAATGGATCCACCATTTGACCCAGCTATCGCACTTCTCGGACTATTCCCTGAGGACCTTAAAAGAGCGCACTATAGGGATACGGCTGCATCAATGATTATAGCGGCACAATTCACAATAGCTAGACTGTGGAACCAATCTAGATGCCCCTCAATAGATGAATGGATAAAAAAAAATGTGGCATCTATACACAATGGAGTTTTATGCAGCACTAAGAAATGACAAAATCATAGAATTTGCAGGGAAATGGATGGCATTAAAGCAGATTATGCGGGCTGGGGATGTGGCTCAAGCGGTGGCGCGCTCGCCTGGCATGCGTGCGGCCCGGGTTCGATCCTCAGCACCACATACCAACAAAGATGTTGTGTCCGCCGAGAACTAAAAATATAAATATTAAAAATTCTCTCTCTCTCTCTCTCTCCTCTCTCACTCTCTCTTTAAAAAAAAAAAAGCAGATTATGCTAAGCGAAGCTAGCCAAGCCCTAAAAAACAAATGCCAAATGTCTGCTTTGATATAAAGAGAGCAACCAAGAACAGAACAGGAAGGAAGAGCATGAGGAAAAGACTACAGTAAACAAAGACGAATGGGGGGAGAGAAACGGAGAGAGAAGGGAAAGCATATGGAAATGGTAGGAGACCTTCAATGATACATAAAATTATAAGAGGTCATGAGGGGCAAGGGGGAGGGAAAAAAAAAGGAGAGAATTGAACAACAGCAGGGGAGGTAGAGAGGGAAGATGGGAGGGGAGGGGAGGGGAGGGGGGATAGTAGGGGATAGGAAAGGTAGCAGAATACAACAGTCACTAATATGGCATTATGTAAAAATGTGAATATGTAACAGATGTGATTCTGCAATCTGTATTTGGGGTGAAAATGGGAGTTCAAAACACAATTTGAGTCAAATGTATGAAAGATGATATATCATAAGCTATGTAATGCTTTAAATAATCAATTTTAAAAAAAAGATGTCTTTTCTCCAATGTATGTTTTTGGTAACTTTGTCAAGGGTCATATGACAGTAGATATGTGAGTTTGTCTCTCTTTTCTGTATCATTGGTCTATGCATCTATTTTCATGCTAGTACCATATAGTTTTTGTTACTATAGCTCTGTAGTGTAATATTGTGATGCATCCCAGCATTGCTTTTTTGGCCTAGAATTGCTTTGGCTATTCTGAGCCTTTTATTCTTCCAAATAAATTTTAGCACTGTTTTTTTTCTTGTATGTGAAGACTGTCACTGGTATTTTGATGAATATTGCATTGAATCTATATATTGCTTTTGGTAGTGTGGCCATTTTAACAAAATTAATTCTCTCTGTAAATATGGGATGTATTTTCATTTCCTGAGGTCGTCTGCAGTTTCTTTCTTCAATGTTGTATAATTTTTCATTGTAAAGGGTTTTTTTTATACCTCCATTGTTAGATTTATTCTTAGTATTATTGAGACTATCTTGAATGGATAATTTTCCTGATATCTTTCTCAGGAATGAAGATGAAAATAAGAACAAAATAAAGGGAAAGAGAAAAGTAGTGTCTCTTTTATGTATATGTTTGCACCCACATTTGGGGCAGATTCAGTGTTGGGATATAGGAGAGCTATTGATTTTTTAATGTTGATTTTATAACCTGCTACACTGCTGAATTTGTTTATTAGATCTAGCAGATTTAGAGGGGTGGATCTTCTAAATATAGGATCATATCATCTGCAAACAGTAATAATTTGGCTTCTTCCTTTCCCTTTTTAATCCCTTTTATTTCCTTCTCTCCTCTAATTTATGTAGCTAGAATTTCAAGTACTATATTAAATAGAAGTGGTGACACTGGATAGCCTTGCCTTGTTCCAAATTTAAAGAAAATGCTTTCAGTATTTCCCCATTACTATAAGGTTGACTTAGGGTTTTTCATATACAGCCTTTATTATGTTAAGATACGTTTCTTCTTTCTCTAGTTTTTTCAGTGGTTTTATCATGAGTGGATCCTGAATTTTTGTTGAATGCCTTCTCTGCATCTGTTGAGATGACTAAGTGTTTTTTGTTCTTAATTCTATTTAAAGTGGGGAGTTACATTTATTGATTTGTGTATGTTAAAGCATCCTTGCATATCTGGGGTAAAGCCAACTTTTTCATGTCTTATTACATTGTTGAGTATGATATGCAAATGAGTTTTTGCATCTAAGTTCATCAGGATTATTGGTCTGTAGATTTCTTTCTTTGAGGTGTGCTTATCTGGTATGAGTACCATAATGGCTTCATGGAATGAATTTGGAAGTGTTCCACCATTTTCTATTTCATGATATAATTTTAGGAGCATTGGCACTAGTTCTTCTTTAAAGATATGGTAGAATTCAATTAAGAATCCATCTGGTCCTGGGCTTTCCTTTGTTGTGAGGTTTTTTATTACTGCTTTTTCCTCATTGCTAGTTATTGATCTGTTTAGGGTTTTTTATGCCCCTTTTCCAGGTCATATGTGTCTAGAAATGTGTCCATTTCTTCTAGGTTTTCCAATTTATTGGATTTTTAAGTTCTCTGGATTTCTGTGATAGCTGAGGTGATTTCTCCTTTTTCATCTCTAATTTTATTAAATGGGTCTTTCTCCCTCCCCCTTTCTCTCTCTCTTAATTTGGATAAGGGTTTCTCAATCTTGCTTGTCTTTTCAAAGAATCCACTCTTCATTTCATTGATCCTTTGTAATTTTTATTCTTAATTTCATTGCTTTCAGCTCTGAAATTATTTTCTTTCCTCTACTGATTTTGGATTGTTTTGTTCTTCTTCTTCAAGAGCCTTGAGATTTATCATTAAGTTGTTTATTCTGGATCTTTCGGATTTTCTTATGTAGGCACTCATAGCTATAAACCTTCCTCTTCAAACTGCCTTCATAGTGTCCCAGAGGTTCTGTTATTTTGTATCACTATTCTCATTTGAATCAAAGTCTTTTTAAATTTTTATCCTGATATCTTCTATCATCCACTCATCATTCAAAAGTGTATTGTTCAATTTCTATGGGTTTTTATATTTTCTGAAAGGTTTTTTTGGTGTTTCTAATTTCCTTTATTATCTGATAAGATGCAAGGAATTATGTCAATTTTTTGTGTGTTTATTAAAAGTTGCTTTATGGCCTAGAATATGGTCTATTTTGGAAAAAGTTCCATGAGCCACTGAGAAGGAAGTATGTCAGTTCTCATTGAATAGAATATTCTATAGGTTTCTGTTAAATCCATTTGATTTATAATATTTTTATGTCCAAAGTGTCTGCCTAGTTTGTGTCTGGATGACCTACCTATTGGTGAAACAGTTGTGTTGAAATCACTCAGTATTATTGTACTGAGGTCTATCTGAGAATTCAATTTGAGTGGTATCTCTTTTTTGTAAATGGTTGCACCCACATTTGGGGCATAAACATTTATTATTGTTATATTTTCCTGTTGGATAGTTCCCTTTACCATTATGAAATGACCTTCTTTGTTTCTTCTGATTAATTTTGGTTTGAAGTCTGCTTTTTCAGATTTGAGATTAGGTACTTCTGCTTGTTTTTGTGCTCTGTTGGCATGGTATATCAATTTCCATCCATTCACATTCAGCTGTTGGCTGTTTTTGCCTATAAGGTGAGTCTTTTGCAAACACATAGTTGGGTCTTGTTTTTAATCCATTCGGCCAGCCTATATCTTTTAATCGGAGAGTTGAGACTATTTACATTCAATGTTATCATAGAGAAATGTTTATTTCCTGCCACTTTGATTTACTTGTAATCCTTAATTTGGTCCTGTTTCTCATTTGCTTAGCAGTTCTTCAAGTGAGATTTATTCACTTGTGAGCTCTGGGGTTTGTTTTTCATTTCTTCTATGTAGAGGTATTTCTTTAAGCAAGTTCTGTAGTGCTAGCTTAATAGTGAGGAATTCTTTTAGTTTCTGCTTATCTTGGGTAGTTTTTATTTTTTCATCAATTTTAAATAATAATTGCCGGATATAGCAATCTTGGCTGACATTTTTTTTTCAGGTCTTAGAACACATCATTCCAATCCCTCCTGGCTGTTAGAGTTTGTATTGTGAAATCAGAAGTAATTTTGATTGGCTTACCTCTAAATGTGACCTAACATTTTTCTCTCAAGATTTTAAAATTCTATCCTTGTTCTGTATGTTAGGCATTTTAATTATAATGTGTTGTTGACAGGTTCTTTTTAAATCTTGTCTATTTGGACTTCTGAATGCATCCTGTATCTGGATGTCTGTCTCATTTTGTAGATTTGGAAAATGTTCTGTTATTACTTATCTGAAGGGGTTATCCCTTTCCATTAGCCTGCATCTCATAACCCTCCTCAATTCCACTCTTAGCATTGTCCCAGAGTTCTTGTATATTCTGATAATGGCTACTTATTTTCTTTTCTTTAATGCTTTCTGAATGTTCAGGACTGGCCACTTTACCTTCTAGCTCTGAGATTCTGTCTTCAGTATGGTCTACTCTATTAAAGCGATTTTCAACCACATATTTTATTTGATTAATTGTGTAATTCATTTCCAAAATTTCTGTTTGGTTCTTTTTAAATTATCTCTGTCTCCTTAGAATGGGTACTGAGGGCCATTCTTACTTGGGGCCTGGTCATTAGTTTGGGCTTTTGTCTTTGTATTAAGGTATAGCTGAAGTTTGATAGTCATTAATTTGTGTGTGTGGAGCAAGGTGCTCTGTCTTTTGGTTGAATTTAGTTCAGCAGCAGAGTTTTTATTATGTGAACATGTAATTTCCCTGTAGATTCCAAACACCTTACAGAAAGTGGAGAAACAAACAACATACAGTGTTAAAATAAATACATGGTTCCTACTATGACATCTACAACATTAATTTTTTTATCACAAACAGAAATGATGGGCTCAGCAATTGCCAAGAGCAAAAACAATAAGTAACCATGAACTAGATCTGTCATTAAAGCAAACAGCAGGGGTGAACTATATCATCCATAGCAATAATAATTCAATATGAAGGGTGGGGCAAGAGTTATATAAACCAATTAGTGCTAAAAGATATAAAACAGAGTTAATTAAGAGAAAATAAAATGTAACAGAAAGGTAGAAGTGAGTTTACAGTATTCAAAATGTAAGAAGAGATGGAGCAGGTGATGCTTATAAGGAATAAAGAGGAAAATAGGAAAAACAAAGTAACGGGAAAGAGAAAACAAGAGAAATTGGTTATTAGTGTGAGGAGAAGAAAAACAAACAAACCAAAAAAAAAAAAAAGCAAAAATAAACAAATCCAAAACCCCAACCCTCATATGACAGTTCAAGGAAAAATAACTACATTTAAACATGCTAAAAATGAGAAAAAAAATATATATATATCATCCACAATACTTAATGAAAAATGAAAAAATCATTTCTGTTCAGGTGGTTAAATAGTCAAAGAAATAAATGGTCACTGCCCATGCGCAACTGTCTTTTCCATTTCTTCTTGGTCTATGTACTGAGGGAGAGACAGAGACAGAGACAGAGACAGAGACAGAATGGGGGTTATTAACCCCTTCCTCTTTTTGTGCTGCTAACTGAACTGCCAGTTAGAGTTGCCTAAAACTGAAGCTGGTTGAAATAGCTCTCAGGTTCCTTTCTTACCAGTACAAGGCAGGATGGAATGGAAAGTACTACCAAGTAGAATTTTGTCTTAACAGAGGGGAACCCAGGATGTGGTTGCTGCAGAGTTCTTTGAAGGGAGTTCCAAGAGTTGAGGATTAGGTCTAATCAGTCTCAGGGGCTTTGTTGGGTGGTATCTGCTCTGGATCAATTCATTGATAGGGCCACACAGATGCTATTCTCTGATGGGAGTCTGTATCTTAGGAGACTCCCAAGAATTGTATATATATATATAAATTTATATGTACACACACACACACACACCAGTTTATATCCAAAGGATTTAAAAATAGCATACTATAGGGACACAGCCACATCAATGTTTATAGCAGCACAATTCACAATACCTAAACTGTGGAACCAACCTAGATGCCCTTCAGTAGATGAATGGAAAAAGAAACTGTGATATATATACACACACACACACACAATGGAATATTACTCAGCATTAAAAGAGAATAAATTCATGGCATTTGCAGGTAAACGGATGGAGTTCGAGAATATAATGCTAAGTGAAGTAAGCCAATCCCCAAAACCCAAAAGCCAAATGTTTTCTCTGATATAAGGAATGCTATCTCATAGTGGGGATGGGGAGGGAATCATGGGAGGAATAGACTAACTCTAGATAGGGCAAAGGGGAGGAAGGGGAATGGAGGGGGCATGGGGGTAGGAAAGGCAGTGGAATAAGATGGACATCATTACTCTAAGTACATGTATGAAGACACAAATGGTTTGACACTACATTGTGTACAACCAGAGATATGAAAATTGTACTATATATGTTTAATATAAATTACAATGCATTCTGCTATCTTATATAACAAATTAGAGTAAATTTAAAAATATAAGTATTTTGACCATTCATATTTCTTCCTCAGTGAAGGGCTTGTTCATTTTCTTTGCCCATTTATTGAGTGGGTTATTTTTTATTTAATTAATTAATTTATTTTTTGGGTGTTAAGTTTTTTTAGTTCTTTGAATATCCTGGAGATTAATGCTTTATCTGAGGTGAAGATTTCTTGTAATTTTTTAAATTAGGTCTATATCAATTTCTTTAGGATCTATTGCTAGAGAGTTATGTTCTTTTGGAACTGTCAAACCACATCATTTTTTTTCATATTTCTTGTGTTCCTACATTGAAATTCATGCCTATGGTGGTATCAATCTTGACTACCTTCATGGGCTGGCCTTCTTAGTAAGCAACTTTCTCCTGAAGATGTGGCTTGGAGTGTTAATTTGTTATTCAGTGTTTGCTTTATTTTCAACTGGACATAATAGCGTAGTCTCCCTGTAACTTTCTTAGTTACAGGGCCAAGAACGTTGATTTCAGGCATGGTCTATACTGTGACAGATACAGAAAACCCCTCTAACTTTATGTGACATGCAAGGCTGAGGGATGCTGTAGTAGTTTGAGCAGATATGGTGCAAAGAGCAGGGGGTGTGGGACTACTTCTACAGTGGTAAATGGTGGCCCCTATCAGGTTTTGGGTGTTTTCAAAGGCAATGTTGATGCTGGCTGTGCTACCAACAAGGGTCTCTGGCACTTGCAGTACCAACAGTGGTGAGGTTTCTGAAGCACTTTTTTCCCAGATGCTGCATGGAAAAAAAAAAACAGTGGCTGGAAATGCAGTACACCTCTTTGATGCTCACATGCAATCCTGAGAGCAGTACCTAGTCATCAAAGGTATGGTGGTGGAGTGGCAATGGAAATCTCACAACATCTATCTCCAACATTGCATGGTACCCTAGGTTCTTATGTCACAGTCACTTCCTGGGCCAAGTTTGGTCCATGAGGCAGCAGGTATGTGTAGTGTTTCTTTCTGCTAGTGGCAGTGCAGGACCAGTAAGGTACTACTGCTGGCACCCAGCAGAGTTCCTCTTAGATCTCTTTGGTCATGCATACACAGAAGCAGGGCAACAGTTGATTCCTTCAGCTGTAGTGCTTGCCAAATAGTGGGTGACAGGTGAACCCCCAGAATAGCTCAAGGGCCCCTCAGCATGTCATTCTGGATATAGTAGCATTGAGAATTTTGATGTTTCCTCTTTGCTCTATCAGTAACAGGTTCCTGAATATGATATGAGAGGGAGAGGCATGTGAACACCTGGCTACAGTCCTTTCACTGGTGCAACTCCACACATTGCTGGCTTCACCCTTGGTCTCAAAGATCACGTGCCCTGATCCAATTCTTGACTATGGTGCACTCCATTCCCTCTGTCACAACATCTATCTCCAACATTGCATGGTACCCTGGGTTTTTATGTCACAGTCACTTCCTGGGCCAAGTTTGGTCCATGAGGCAGCTACCCCAAAACCAGTGCAGTGCAATGTCTGTGGTGTCCATAGGATTGGTGTACACAGTGGTCTCTGAGCCCTAAAGCAATTTAAATTCAGACAATATCTTGTTTCTCAAGATGGTTTGTGGATACAATAGCCTGGCTGTTCAATTTGAAGACAATGTGAGGTTTGATTTCAAAACAAGGCTACTTTGCAGATTTCACATTATTTATTTAAGTGGGTTGAAATCCTGTGAGGATTTTGAAATTTTTCTTTAGCTAGGACTTGAACTATCTGCATTGACTAGAGTTTGTTGATAGATAGGGACTCTCTATTTCACACTTACCTCTACAAAGGGGAGATTCTCATTCCTTTGGCTGTAGAGCCAGAATGACTGATGCTGGGATATTTTATTTCTCTTACTGTATTATTGTCTCAATTCTCCAAATTGAACAAGGTTTGGTGTCCAATGTTCTCCCATGGGCAGACATCAAAATGCACATATAAACCAGTTACTATAGCTCTTCTTTTTGGATGGGTATTAGATGCCTCTAAAGTCATTTTGGATCTCATATAGTTGAATCATTACCCATGAACCAGTGTGTAAACATTGAATACAAGGCCAGAAGTAGGGTAAAGTCGGATTTTCCCAGGAAGCAGTTAGCACTGGGGTAATTTGAAGATGGCATAAGTGTCTATTCATAGGTAGTTGATCTCTCTCTTCAAATGTTTCTCTTTTTTAATATTTCTTTTTTAGCTGTAGTTGGACACAATACCTTTATTTTATTTATTTATTTTGCACATGCTAGGTGAGCGCTCTACCACTGAGCCACATCTCCAGCCCCAAAATGTTTCTTTTCCACCAATTATATCTGACTTCTAAATTCTTTTAATTTCTCTGTGTTTGTCAGGGGAAAAAAACCCAAGTATTTAGAGAATGAAAGAAGCCTTTTATAATTATCTAACAAAGTACACATGGGCCAAATTAGCCCTTGGTTAAGCCTCTGCTGCTCCTAGGCTGAGAACACCTATTCCATTGCATTCTTTCAGAGTGAAGTGCAAGCCTGCCAGCTAATACATTCCTTGTTGAAATTGATGATACAGTGGGGGGATAGGAAAGGAAAAGGGATGAGAATATCTCTAAATTTAATAACCTGGAAAAAACATTTATTTTCCAAATTTAGTTAACAAGACTTGTTGAGACTCTTCTATATCTATGGTACTTTTTAAGATGTTGTTATGTTGGGAGAATAAAAAAGACAGGAAGGGAATTTAAGCAGCTTAGGAAGAAGACATTTTTTAAGTCTCAGAATATAGCCCCTCCTTTTTTCTCTCTTCTGGAAAAACATCACTGAGAGTGGCAATACCTAATTGCAATTTAACACCTGCCCCTTCTTTCCTGTGGTTTCAGCTGTTCTAAACACCATCACATTCTAGTTGTCAAATTAGTAGATCTAACACATTCCTAACAGGCTGATTTGGGGAATTAGTTCTTATAAGAATCTTTGTTGGCATATTTTCACCTATGAGTTATTTGACCTCACTGTCAAGACTGAAAGCAAATGAAAATCATGTGGAAACTGAAGAAATAATTGTTACATTCAAATATCATAAATTTGTACTCCCTGATTTAAAATCTGAATAATCCTGAACAGAACTGGGGTGAATTTAATTGCTATATTACATGTGATAAAATTTACTAAGCAAATGCATACTGCAAATGATCCTGCAAGAGGAGATATTTAACTAACTATGAAGAAGACATATTTTTCAAGTCTTTGGAAGCACTTATGTAGAAACAAAATTGATGTACTGGGTATAAATGATTTTCTGTCAGATCTCAATGTATCTCTATAAGCCAATTCTTTTCTATATCTAGTTTATTTTTCCCTTGAAAGAATTACACTTATATCTCTTTAAAATATGATATTTGTCCCTAGTTCAAACTGCTTTTTATTCCCTTGTTAAAATTAGGGAAGTTCAACTATTTCAAGTAATTAAAAAGTCTGTTTTGGTTTATAAGAAGAGGCAGTTTTGGGGCTGAGGTTGTGGCTCACCTAGAATGCATGAGGCACTGGGTTCAATCCTCAGCACCACATAAATGTAAAATAAAGATACTGTGTACACCTAAAACAAAAAATAAATAAATATTTTTAAAAAGAGGAGGCAGTTTTTTAAATGCTCCGCACTTTCCCTGGCACCCATGAAACAATTTTCATAAGCACACTTCAGTATCTCCAGTATGACCCCATCCTTTTCATATAGATGGAGAGCATGACATTGATGTCATATTGACAAAGGTGAAATAATTGCTGAAATTCATTCAAAACTTCATCATCTCTGTGAATCATAATTAGTTGCAGTATTCAGTGGCCAGATGCTAATGCCTTGAAGAGAGGCTTAGAAAGGTACATTAAAAAGCATGCTCATCAGCGTCCCAGCTCCTAGTAGGAGGCTTCTTGCCAAGCTAGTTAATGATTACAATTTAATTTTGAATCACCTTCCTGATTTGAACAATATGAATGATTTAAGAAAAAGTGTCTTAAGGATCAAGAAAACAGACTTAATTTTTACCAATTTCAGTGAACAGTTCTAAAAGTATTTTAGATCACACTATTTGTATTTTTTAAAACTGTATATTAGTTGAATTGGGTTTTTAAAATTTTTTAATATAATTAAGTTAAATTTAAAAATCAGGGTCATGAAAGCCATAAAGTGATATTGGTCCCTTTGGTCTAATGTCAAATTAGTAGATCTAACACAATATACATAATGTACAGTAAATCCTTTATTCTGAGAAATCAAAACCATCCTGCAGTTCATTCAACATTTTCCTGGAACTGATTTTCTCTCTTGCTGTTCCACTTCTTGAGTTGATCATATTTTTGTCTTTTCCTTTTGTGATACCCCTAATGTAGTAAGATTCTAGATATGGGTAATAGGAGGAGGGTATGATGACAATTAAAATGACTATCTTTTTATAAATTAAAAATAGATGAAATTAGTAAGAGGTTAAAAAAACGTAACATGAGAAGACAGTAAAAAGGCAAAAATATTTAAATAAATCCTTCATGTTTGTTATGCTAATAGGCAAATGGTTTTTAAAAACTTATCAAAAGTAAAGGCAATAAATATGTTAAAGATACACCTACACCCTCACATTCATTAAAGTATTATTCACAATGTCCAAGATTTTTAATCAACCTAAGTGTCTATCAGTGAATAAATGGATAAAGAAAATGAAGTACATATACACAATGGAATGTTTTCAGTCATGGAAAAGAAGGAAATTGTTTCATTTTTTTACAACATAGATAAATTTGGAAGATGTTAAGTGACATAAACCAGACAGAAAAATACAAAAACCACATGATCTTACTTATGTTGAACCTAAAATAATTGAACTCATAGAAGTAGAGCATATAATGGAGTACCAGGGAATGAAATAAGGGAAAAGAAGTGAGGAGATTTATTCAAAGGACATAAAATGTCAGTTAGATAGGAATAGGGTCAAGAGATTTATTTATAACATGGTGACTATAGTTAACATATTATACTTTTGAAAATTGCAGAAAGTAAATGTAAGTGTTCTTACCACAAAAATAAATCCGAGGTAGAAGATATGTTAATTAGCTAGATCTAGTCACTTCACAATGTATATATACCTCAAAATAGCCTGTTGTACACAGTAAACATATAGAATTATATCTGTCAATTTTTTAAAAAATTAAACTTCTTCAATTTTCCAAACTTTTAAAAATAACATCGATGGGTTGGGATTGTGGCTCAGCGGTAGAGTGCTCGCCTAGCACAGGTTGGACCCGGGTCCAATTCTTAGCACCACATAAAAATAAAGGCATTGTGTTGTGTCCATCTACACCTAAAAAATAAATATAAAAAAATCAAAATAATAGAACAAATAATGTGTGTGGTATAATATATTATTTGAGATGACATTAGGCAATAACTTTGAGTTTATCAGAGAAAGTGCTATCAATTTATGAAGAAAATCCCTAAAATTATTGATAGAACTAGTTCCCACGTATTGCTATTTTGAGATATTACAGTAGAATCTAATATTTCATAAGCTCCAAATATGTGTCAGGTTTAGTGTTAGGTATTTTACATGTATTATCTTGCTTGCATATCAAAAGTAATGTGTACCCTCTTATTACCATTTTATAGATGAGGAAATAATGGATCATAGATGCAAATTTGCAAATGTGTGGGAACTTGAATGTATACTTTGCACTGTAACCTAGGAAGTTCACAAAATTTCTAAAGATTTTTAATTACCTATTAAAGTGGTCCTTCATGCCTCAAAAGTAGCAGTGTCCAAATAACCAACTTCAAATTATACTAGAGTAGTATTAACAAAAACAGCTTGACACTGGTATTAAAATACACATGTGGAACAGTGGAACAAAATAGAGATGCAGAGACAAATCCAAACAGATAGTTATATTATTCCTTTTTTAACATGTTAAATATTTTTATATTATTCTCGACAAAGGTGACAAAAACTTATGTTGGAGAAAAGACAACCCCTTTAACAAATGATGCTGTGAAACTGGCTAGTCAAATATAAAAGATTGAAATTCGATGACTCTCTCACCTTGCACAAAGTTCATCTCAATATGGATTAAAGATCTAGGAATAAGACCAGAAACTTTGCAATAGCTAGAAGAGAACATAGCAGAAACACTCCAGCATATTGATGTAGGCAGCAACTTCCTCAATAAGACTTCTATAGCTCAGGAAATAATATCAAGAATCAATAAATGAGTGACATCAAACTGAAAAGCTTAAACACAACAGAGGAAGTAATTAAAAGTGTGAAGAGAAAACCTACAGAAATGGAGGAAATCTTTGCCAGTTAGTCCTCTGACAGAGAATTAATGTCTAGAATTTTAAAGAAAAACAACAATTCCCCTAAACCTCAACACCAAAACCACAAATAACCCATTCAATAAATGGTTAAATGAACTAAGCAGATATTTCCCCAAAGAAGAAACACAAATAGCCAATAATTACATGAAAAGCATTCAACATATTTAGCCATTAGGGAAATGCAAATCAAAGCTACACTGAAATGTAATCTCATTCCAGTTAGAATGGCAAGCATCAAGAATACAAATAACACTAATGGTGAGGGTGAGGGAAAGGGAAATATTAAATTTTCAGCACTGGGATTGATGCCAGAGATACTCTATCACTACTGCTGAGCTATAACCTCATCACTTTTTATTTTTTATTTCCAGGAGAGGAATTCACTAAGTTGCTGATGCTGACCTTAAACTTGTGATCCTCCTTCCTCAACCTTCTGAGTAGCTGGGATTACAAGCATGTGCCACCACACACCTAACCAAAAAAACTCTTAAACATTGTTGGTGGGAATGTAAATTAGTACAACCACTATGTAAATCAGTGTGGAGGTTCCTCAAAAGACTAGAAATTAAACCATTATATTATTCAGCTGTAACACTCCTCAGTATTTAGCCAGCACACTATAATTAAGCTCAGCACACTATAAAGATACATGCATACCCATATTTTGCAGCAAATGCAAATGGAACCAAACTAGGTATCTATCAACAGATCAATAGATAAATAAAACATGGTATACATTTACACAATGGACTTTTACTCTGCCATAAAGAAGAACAAAATTATGTCATTTACAGGAAAATGGATGGAATAAAACAGCATCATATTAAGCAACATAAACCAGACTCAGACAGTCAAAGGTCATATGTTTTCTCTCATACATGAATTCAAGGGACAAAAGAGGAAGAAAAGAGATCTCATGAAAATAGAAAGGAGATAAATTGGGTAGAGAAAGGGGATATGAGAGAGAGGAAGGAGGAGAGGACAAAGAGAGGTACTAGGGGTTGAGATTGATCGTGTTATGTATGAATATGCCACAATGAAACCCATTATTCTATAAAATTATTATACACCACTACATTTTTTAAAAAGAGAAAAAAATAGTGATGTCCAAAATTTTAAATCACATATCCCACTCACACAAAAAAAATTGAGAATTCATTCAACATACACTTACTGAAAGCCCAGTATGACATGAGGATTTAAAGTTGTCAAAAAAAGACGCAATCTCTGGAGCTGGGGCTGTGGCTCAGTGAAGTGCTTCTCTAGCAAGTGTGAGGCATGGGTTCAATCCTCAGCACCACATAAAAATAAATAAATTAGCTCTCCCCTGCTGGTCTCTTGTGTAAACCTCCCTACCACCAGGTGGCTCCAGGCATGAGCCAAGAGAAGCCGTCTCTGAGCTAGGCAAGAAAAAGGATCACTAGGCAATGCTGAGCTAACGTGGATCTGGGGCGAACAGTCTGGGCCTCTCAGAACACACACTGAGCCCGGATCAGCTGAATTCAAGTTCCATTCGCCTGCTTCCCGCAGAAAAACAGCTGTGACTCAGCACTAATCCATCCGGCTGAAACAACTGGTCAGCCCTTCTGATCCTACGGAGGTAAATGCCAACCGAGCCTTCATAGGTAGTGGCCACAGGTGTGAAACGGGGCTTGGGAGAGACAGTAAGGACCCACCCGTTGCATTGGTCACCCGGCAAAGGGAAACGAATTGTCGCCATTTGCAAGAGATACCACCATGGCAGAGAACTGACGTCATCAGACTGCGGCGGAGGAGATAACTTCATTGAAACCTGTGGCTACAGGTGTGTAATTCCCTAGCCTTCCCTCTCCACACATCGGGGAAATCTTAAGGGCCCCTCCCAGCTCTCCCATAAGGGCCCCTCCCAGCTCTCCCGTAACGGCCCCTCCCAGCTCTCCCATGAGCGCGATAGCCAGACCAAGGGAATCAGACATGGCACGGGACCCATGGCGCGGAACTCCCGGCTACCGCTCCCACCAGTGCTGACAAATGAGGTCTCTTGCACCAGCTACCAGAGGCGTGGCTACCGGAGGGCAAGTAAAATTCGCTGAGGATTCTCAGCCCCAAGCTCTACAAACTTAGGGTCTGAGGGAACGGCAAACTGAGAGAGTGTGCCCAGTCGTTCATGAAAACAGGGCTCCCGGGAGCAGCAGACCTGGCGTGTAGCCAGTATTGTCGTGAGCGGCACCCATGAGAGGGGCCTGGCTAGAGGAAAAGTGGGGAAGTGACTAGACACAAGAGGAGGCCCTAGGCACTCAGGATTGGAGACTCACCCAGTCTGGGAGGAGGAGCTGCTGCACAGTGATTGGTTCCCGTGTATTGACAGGAGAAGCTTGGCCTGGTGGGCACAGCACCACCTACTGGAAGAGAAGTTAATCAAACTCTAAGACTGCATTTATTAGTTTAGTTTTGTTTTTTTTTCTCTTTTTTTTTGATTTGGGTTTTTTCTTTCATTTTCATTTTTCTTTCTTGTTGTTTTTAAATTTTTAAAAAAATTTTTTTTCTTCTAATTTTAATTTTATTTTTTTGATTATTATTATTTTTTAAAAATTTGTTTTTCTTTTTTTATTTCCTATTTTTTTCTTCTTTTGTCTTTTCATTTCTTTTCAATTTTCTTATTCCCCCTTCCTTGAATTCTACCTGCTTACTCTCATTCTCTTTAGTGACTTCTTCCCTTCCCTTCTAATACCTTTCCTCCCAAGCATCAAATAAATTCATAGGAGTAAACAGTAACTCAGCAGTCAAACAGAACAAGAAGTAACATGAGCAGCTTCAAAAACCAAGGAAGAAAAGGAGTACAAACAATGCAGGACAGCCTAAATATTCAGGAGGACCTAGAGTCATCAGAAAAATGGTCATATAAAGAACTCAAGGAACACCTTAGACAGATGGAATGGAACCTTAAGGAGGATACGAGACAGCAAATTCAAGCAGCGAAAGAACACATTGAGAATGAATTACATAAACAGATAAAAGAAGAAGTTAAGCATCTTTATCAGGAGATAGAGATTATTAAAAAAATCAAACAATAATTCTAGAAATGAAAGAAACGATAAACCAAATTAAAAACTCAATTGAGAGTATCACTAACAGAGTGGAGCAAGTAGAAGCCAGAACATCAGATAATGAAGACAAAATATATCATCTTGAAAAGAGTCTAGCCAACTCAGAAAGGCTGGTAAAAAATCACGAGAAAAACATCCAAGAGTTATGGGATAACATAAAAAAAACCAAACTTACGAGTCATCGGGATAGAAGAAGGTACAGAGATTCAAACCAAGGGAATGAGTAACCTGCTGAATGAAATAATTACAGAAAACTTTCCAGAAATAAAAAAGGAAACAGATATACAAATTGAAGATGCATACAGGACACCGAGCACACAAAATCACAGTAGACCAACACCAAGACACATTGTTATGAAGATATCCAATATACAGAACAAAGAGAAAATATTAAAAGCTACAAGAGAAAGGAGACAGATTACATTCAGGGGTAAACCAAGAAGATTAACAATGGATTTTTCATCACAGACACTGAAAGCAAGAAGGTCATGGAACAATGTATTTCAAACACTGAAAGACAATGGATGCCAACCAAGAATTCTGTATCCAGCAAAATTAAGCTTCAGGTATGACAATGAAATAAAAATCTTTCATGATAAACAAAAGTTAAGATAATTTGCAGCCAGAAAACCAGCATTCCAAAGCATTTTGAGCAAAACACTACATGAGGAAGAAATGAAAAACAATAACCAAAACCATCAGTGGGAAGTGCCTCAGTAAAGACAGAGGGCGAGGGGAAAGATAATCATGGAGAAACAAACTAAATTTTTTTTAAAACGGATAAATAATCAAACATGGATGGAAGTACAAACCATATATCAATAGTAACTCTGAATGTTAATGGCTTAAACTCTCCAATAAAGCGACATAGGCTGGTATCATGGATTAAAAAAACAAATCCAACAATATGCTGCCTCCAGGAGACACATCTGATTGGAAAAGACATACACAGGCTGAAGGTGAAAGGATGGGAAAAAATATACCACGCACATGGTCCTTGTAAGCAAGCAGGTGTGGCCATCCTCATATCGAATAAAATCGACTTCAAGACTAAGTTAATCAAAAGGGATAAGGAAGGACATTATACACTGTTAAAAGGAACCATTCACCAACAAGACATAACAATTATCAATATTTATGCACCGAATAATGGTGCTGCGACATTCATAAAACAAATTCTCCTCAAGTTCAAGAATCAAATAGACCACAACACAATACTTATGGGTGACTTCAACACACCTCTCTCTCCATTGGACAGATCCTTCAAACAAAAGTTGAATAAAGAAACTATAGAACTCAATACCACAATCAATAACCTAGACTTAACTGACTTATATAGAATATATCAACCATCATCAAATGGATATACTTTTTTCTCAGCAGCATATGGATCCTTCTCAAAAATAGACCATATATTATTCCATGGGGCAACCCTCAGTAAATATAAAGGGGTGGAGATAATACCATGCATTTTATCTGATCATAATGGAATGAAACTGGAAATCAATGATAAAAGAAGGAAGGAAAAATCCTACATCACATGGAAAATGAACAATATGTTACTGAATGATCAATGGGTTACAGAAGACATAAAGGAGGAAATCAAAAAATTCTTAGAGATAAATGAAAATACAAACACAACATATCGGAATCTATGGGACACAATGAAAGCAGTTTTAAGAGGGAAATTCATCGCCTGGTGGTCATTCCTCAAAAAAAGAAAAAACCAACAAATAAATGAGCTCACACTTCATCTCAAAGCCCTAGAAAAGGAAGAGCAAAACAACAGCAAATGTAGAAGAAGGCAAGAAATAATTAAAATCAGAGCGGAAATCAATGAAATTGAAACAAAAGAAACTATTGAAAAAATTAACAAAACTAAAAGTTGGTTCTTCGAAAAAATAAATAACATTGAAAGACCTTTAGCCATGCTAACGAAGAGGAGAGAGAACTCAAATTACTAACATATGGGATGAAAAAGGCAATATCACAACAGATGCTACAGAAATACAGAAGAGAATTAGAAATTACTTTGAAAACCTATACTCCAATAAAATAGAAGATAGTGAAGACATCGATAAATTTCTTAAGTCATATGATTTGCCCAGACTGAGTCAGGAGGATACACACAATTTGAACAGACCAATATCAATGGATGAAAAGCCCAGGACCGGATGGGTATACAGCAGAGTTTTACAAAACTTTTAAAGAAGAATTAATACCAATACTTTTCAAGTTATTTCAGGAAATAGAAAAAGAGGGAGCTCTTCCAAATTCATTCTATGAGGCCAACATCAATCTGATTCCGAAACCAGACAAAGACACCTCAAAGAAAGAAAGCTACAGACCAATATCTCTAATGAACCTAGATGCAAAAATGCTCAATAAAATTCTGGCGAATCGAATACAAAAACACATCAAAAAAATTGTGCACCATGATCAAGTAGGATTCATCCCTGGGATGCAAGGCTGGTTCAATATAGGGAAATCAATAAATGTTATTCACCACATCAATAGACTTAAAGATAAGAACCATATGATCATCTCGATAGATGCAGAGAAAACATTCGACAAAGTACAGCATCCCTTTATGTTCAAAACATTAGAAAAACTAGGGATAACAGGAACTTACCTTGACATTGTAAAAGCTATCTATGCTAAGCCTCAGGCTAGCATCATTCTGAATGGAGAAAAGTTGAAGGCATTCCCTCTAAAATCTGGAACAAGACAGGGATGCCCTCTCTCACCACTTCTATTTAATTTAGTCCTTGAAATACTAGCCAGAGCAATTAGACAGACAAAAGAAATTAAAGGCATAAAAATAGGAAAAGAAGAACTTAAATTATCACTATTTGCGGACGACATGATTCTATACCTAGAAGACCCAAAAGGGTCTACAAAGAAACTACTAGAACTAATAAATGCATTCAGCAAAGTGGCAGGATATAAAATCAACACGCATAAATCAAAGGCATTTCTGTATATCAGCGACAAAACTTCTGAAACGGAAATGAGGAAAAACACTCCATTCACAATATCCTCAAAAAAATAGGTGAAAGATTTATACAATGAAAACTACAGAACCCTAAAGAGAGAAGTAGAAGAAGATCTTAGAAGATGGAAAAACATACCCTGTTCATGGATAGGCAGAACTAACATCATCAAAATGGCGATATTACCAAAAGTTCTCTATAGATTTAATGCAATGCCAATCAAAATCCTAATGGCATTTCTTGTAGAAATAGATAAAGCAATCATAAATTCATATGGAAAAATAAAAGACCCAGAATAGCAAAAGCAATTCTAAGCAGAAAGTGTGAATCAGGCGGTATAGCAATACCAGATTTCAAACTATATTACAGAGCAATAATGACAAAAACAGCATGGTACTGGTACCAAAACAGGCGGGTGGACCAATGGTATAGAATAGAGGACACAGAGACTAATCCACAAAGTTACAACTATCTTATATTTGATAAAGGGGCTAAAAGCATGCAATGGAGGAAGGATAGCATCTTCAACAAATGGTGCTGGGAAAACTGGAAATCCATATGCAACAAAATGAAACTGAATCCCTTTCTCTCGCCATGCACAAAAGTTAACTCAAAATGGATCAAGGAGCTTGATGTCAAATCAGAGACTCTGCGTCTGATAGAAGAAAAAGTTGGCTCCGATCTACATATTGTGGGGTCGGGCTCCAAATTCCTTAATAGGACACCCATAGCACAAGAGTTAACAAGTAGAATCAACAAATGGGACTTAATTAAACTTAAAAGTTTTTTCTCAGCAAAAGAAACAATAAGAGAGGTAAATAGGGAGCCTAAATCCTGGGAACAAATTTTTGCTCCTCACACTTCAGATAGAGCCCTAATATCCAGAGTATACAAAGAACTCAAAAAATTAGACAATAAGATAACAAATAACCCAATCAACAAATACTTTAAGTTATAAATGTTCATCTGAGTACTATTTTGTCCCAGAGATTCTGATATTTTAAGCTTTTATTATCACTTAATTCAAAACACTTTTTATTCATTTTTCTTGTGCTTTCTTCTTTGATCTTTGAGATATTTATAAGTGTGCTGCTTAATTTTGAAGTAGTTGAGACATAGGGGTGGGCTTCTATATATCTTAGGGTGATAGATTTCTAATGCAATAAATCATGAAGGAAACACAGTATGCATGATTTCACATTTTTAAAATTTCTGAAAGCTTATTTTATTACTAAATGTAGTCTATTCTTATTAATTTTCTACTTGTCATTTTTGTATATAGTTCTCTATAAAAAGTAGGTCAAGGAGGCTAATAATGCTGTTAAGTCTTCTATATCATTACTCCTTCAGCAAAGGGAGGGAGTTTAAAATCTCCAAATATGATTATAGATTTGTCTTTCTAGTTTTATTAATTTTTGCTTCATGCATTTTGAAATTTAGTTATTAGGTACATACACATTTAGGATTGTTATACTTTCTTGAAGAAGTTACCCTATCATGATTCTGAAATGTTCCACTTATCTCTGAAAACAATTTTTCTTGAAATTTATTTTATATTAATAATTCTACTTCAATTTCTTATGATTTTTTTCCTTCTTTTGCTTTTAAAACATTGGTGTATTCATATTGTCTGCTTTTTACACATGTTGAATATTTATATCTTTTAATTATAGTATATAGTTATTTATATTTAAATTAATTATTGATATTGTTGAAAAAAGAACATTTGAAATGAAGGTCAGTGGAAAATTTGGTAAATCATAGGTTTGATGATGTAATATTTTGGAAAACAGGTTGAATAATTCTGCTGTCATGCTCAGAGAGAATATTGTTGGAATGCTTTTGTTGTAATTGTTCATTCTCTCATTTATCATATGGTACACAGCAACAGATTTATTTTAGTGTTTACTAACACTTTTTGTTTTGCAAATAAAAATCATATATACATAATTTTATAATATATATTTCATAATATATGTGTGTATGTGTGTGTGTGTGTGTGTGTGTGTGTGTGTGTGTGTGTGTATATATATATATATATATATATATATATATATATTACCATAGGCAATCTCTTAGGTATTTTTAATGTGAAATTCTGTAACAACAGATAATGCTGCTTATTTTTTCATATGAGTATTTGCCATCTAAAAAATCTCTTCAGTAAAATACCTGTTTATATGTTTTGTTAATTTTTAATTACATTATTTGCTGATTGTTGAGTTTTCCAATCTTTGTATATTTTGTAAACAAGTATGCATATTGCAAATGTTTTCTCACAGTCTATGGATTGTTCCTTTATAAATGATTTGTTGAGTAAAATTTTTTTAAAAAAATAAAAACAGAGTAATGATATAATTATGCCATGTAGATTTTCAAAAGCTTCATTGTATAATCACAAGAAAATAAGAGTGAAAAAGAAAAGTTTTAAAAAAGTAAAATTAAATTAAAAAAATAAATAAACAAATAGTCAATGAAAGTATATGTTCACTGCCTGTGCCAGACTCTCTTTTTGTTTCTCAGCTCCCCTTCTCAGTGGGATGGTATGGGGAGCTGTAGAACCTGCAGTCTGTGGCTTCACTCCCAGGGCATAAATGCTGTTGGGTTCTATGAGATCAATTTCAGGAAGTAAAGTTCTCGGAGAAAGGTTTAGTTCTAGTATTGCCTCAGGTGTTTTATTGTGTGATAGGGCATTAATGAGTCAATTCACCACTAGGACTGTACCTCAAGCATCTCCCCGGGGCTCCACTCTCGGGAAGGGGCATCCAGTCCTTCGCCATCTGTGATATTAACCAATACTTCCCTTTCTGGCCTCCAAGCTCTGCCCCTGAGCACTGAGCTCTGTCACTCTTGCCCATTGAGATTCATGACCTGCTGTCACTTGTCCTGCACACTGCTGGATTCAAAGGAGGGGAAGAGAGTGGGCTTTCTCTTGTCTCTTTGACCTGATTTGCCTGATTTACCCCTGAGCAAAATGCTCTCCATGCCAGAAATTCTCCTGATTTGCTAGGCTTTGAGATCACAAGGCTAGTGTCTGAGGGATTCATTATCAGACTCAGGAATCTAAGTTCCAGGTCTGAGTTGGTGCTGCTGCAACATGGACATCCCAAAATGTCTCCAGCTTGGAATTCCTGGGCACAGCAGGAAGACCAGGGTGACTTTGGCGCATCAGTTTAATGAGCCAAAGAGCAGGCTGCCCCTCCAATCCAGGATTCTCCACCTCTAAGACTGTCCATAGAACTTTTCAGTGTTTCCCAACCTTGCTACTAATTTCCCAGGCGCCTGCTTCTCCTCCAGCTCAGCTCCAATTCTGTTCCTTATCCTTATCTGATGCACCCCAAATTTCCTAGTCTACAATGTTGTCCATCCAATATAAAGTATCAGTGAAGAGCTTTTTTTCACCCAACTCACAGACAAGCAGTTTTTCTCACTGTTTGAGTCCTGTGTCATAGAGCTGTGAGAAAAGTTGCTTCATGCTAATCTGCCATCTTGTCACTAGGAGCCATCTTGAAAGGGGGCCTATTGGCTAGAACTGAGCTACCAATCACAGAAAGCATGGAATAATCACAATTCAGTGTCTTTAGGGTCTATGGTCTCCAGCCACACTGACTGGACACAACTAAGACAGTTGTAGAGTATGGGGAAGATAAGTCATAGAATACCTAAAAATTTTAGCAGTGGAGAGCTCAGACTGTGAAAGGCACAGTAGTCAGTGTCAAAGCCCTTTAGGGTGATAAGCAAGATTTGTCACATGTGGTTTACATGGGTTGGGTCTGAGAGTTCTGAGATCTATCCTGGATGGTTACTTGGTTCTAATAACTGCATCCCTCCAGCACATAACTCAGGTCTGTTTGCTTCCCCCACTCCAATGCATTTGAAGTTATGTCTTATCTTGAAAATTAATCCTTTCCCCATGGACACAGACTAGGGATCCTCTGAGTGAGAACTTGCATGGTGCATATGCCACAAAACTAATTGAGGATAGCAGTGACTTAAGGTGCACATTTGTTTAGAAAGCCTCTGGAGTAAATACAGCCCTGCTGCAGACAATACACCATTAAACATCCTTGCCTAGCAGAAATCAGGGAGTAGAACTATGTCTGTGTATACACCAACCTGTTTGCTGGTAATGGAGAGGAATTTACTTTACTGTATTTTTCCTCTTCAGAAGCATCTGTTTAATGGGCATTTGACCATTATTGGTTATTTGGATTTTTAAAAATTTTTTTAGTTCTTTATATATTTTGAATATTAATCCTTTATTAGAACAGTAGCTAGCAAAGATTTTCCCTCATTCTGTAGCTTCTCACTTCCCATTCTTTTTTTTCCTAGTTAATAGAATCTTTTTAAATTTTTTTTTATTTATTTGTTATTTACATATGAGAGCGGAATGCATTACAATTCTTATTACACATATAGAGCACAATTTTTCATATCTCTGGTTGTATACACAGTATATTCACACCAATTGGTGTCTTCATACCTGTAATAATGATCATCACATTACACCATCATTAATAAACCCATGCCCCTTTCCTTCCCCTCCAACCCCTCTGTCCTATCTAGAGTTTGTCTATTCCTCCCATACTCCCTCTCCCTATCCCACTATGAATTAGCCTCCTTATATCAAAGAAAACATTCCGCATTTGTTCTTTTTTGGGGGGGGAATTGGGTAACTTCACTTAGCATTATACTCTCAAACTCCATCCATTTACCTGCAAATGCCATGATTTTATTCTTTTTGATTGCTGAGTAAAATTCCATTGTGTGTATATATACCACATTTTTTTATCCATTCATGTATTGAAGGGCACCTAGGTTGGTTCCACAGTTTAGCTATTGTGAATTGTGCTGCTATAAATATTGATGTGGCTGTGTGTGTCCCTGTAGTATGCTGTTTTTAACTCCTTTGAGTATAGACCAGGGTGAGGAATAGCTGGGTCAAATGGTGATTCCATTCCCAATTTTCCAAGAAATCTCCATACTGCTTTCCATATTACCTGCACCAATTTACAGTCTCACCAGCAGTGTATGAGTGTACCTTTTTCCCCACCTCCTCACCAACACTTATTGTTGTTTGTCATCATAATAGCTGCCATGCTGACTAGAGTGAGATGAAATCTTAGAATGGTTTTGATTTGCATTTCTCTAATTGCTAGTGATGATGAACATTTTGTCATGTATTTGTTGATTGATTGTACATCATCTTCTGAGAAGTGTCTCTTCGGGTTCTTGGCCCATTTATTGATTGGGTTATTTGTTATTTTTGGTGTTTAGCTTTTTGAATTCTTTATATACCCTAGATATTAGTGCTCTATCTGATGTGTGAGGAGTAAAGATTTGCTCCCAAGATGTAGGCTCTCTATTCACCTCACAAATTGTTTACTTTTGGTGGGAAGAAACTTTAGTTTGAACCAATATCAATGGATGAAATTGAAGAAGCAATCAAAAGCTAACCAACTAAGAAAAGCCCAGGACTGGATGGGTATACAGCGGAGTTTTACAAAACTTTTAAAGAAGAATTAATACCAATACTTTTCAAGTTATTTCAGGAAATATAAAAAGAGGGAGCTCTTCCAAATTCATTCTATGAGGCCAATATCACCCTGATTCCGAAACCAGACAAAGACACCTTAAAGAAAGAAAACTACAGACCAATATCTCTAATGAACCTAGATGCAAAAATCCTCAATAAAATTCTGGCAAATTGAATACAAAAACACATCAAAAAAAATTGTGCACCATGATCAAGTAGGATTCATCCCTGGGATGCAAGGCTGGTTCAATATAGGGAAATCAATAAATGTTATTCACCACATAAATAGACTTAAAGATAACAACCATATGATCATCTCAATAGACGCAGAGAAAGCATTCGACAAAGTACAGCATCCCTTTATGTTCAAAACATTAGACAAACTAGGGTAACAGGAACTTACCTTGACATTGTAAAAGCTATCTATGCTAAGCCTCAGGCTAGCATCATTCTGAATGGAGAAAAGTTGAAGGCATTCCCTCTAAAATCCGGAACAAGACAGGGATGCCCTCTCTCACCACTTCTATTTAATTTAGTCCTTGAAATACTAGCCAGAGCAATTAGACAGACAAAAGAAATTAAAGGCATAAAAATAGGAAAAGAAGAACTTAAATTATCACTATTTGTGGACGACATGATTCTATACCTAGAAGACCCAAAAGGGTCTACAAAGAAACTACTAGAACTAATAAATGCATTCAGCAAAGTGGCAGGATATAAAATCAACACGCATAAATCAAAGGCATTTCTGTATATCAGCGACAAAACTTCTGAAACGGAAATGAGGAAAAACACTCCATTCACAATATCCTCGAAAAAAAATAAAATAAAATACTTGGGAATCAACCTAACAAAAGAGGTGAAAGATTTATACAATGAAAACTACAGAACCCTAAAGAGAGAATTAGAAGAAGATCTTAGAAGATGGAAAAATATACCCTGTTCATGGATAGGCAGAACTAACAGTATCAAAATGGCGATATTACCAAAAGTTCTCTATAGGTTTAATGCAATGCCAATCAAAATCCCAACGGCATTTCTTGTAGAAATAGATAAAGCAATCATGAAATTCATATGGAAAAATAAAAGACCCAGAATAGCAAAAGCAATTCTAAGCAGGAAGTGTGAATCAGGTCGTATAGCGATACCAGATTTCAAACTATATTACAGAGCAATAGTGACAAAAACAGCATGGTACTGGTACCAAAACAGGCGGGTGGACCAATGGTATAGAATAGAGGACACAGAGACTAATCCACAAAGTTACAACTATCTTATATTTGATAAAGGGGCTAAAAGCATGCAATGGAGGAAGGATAGCATCTTCAACAAATGGTGTTGGGAAAACTGGAAATCCATATGCAACAAAATAAAACTGAATCCCTTTCTCTCGCCATGCACAAAAGTTAACTCAAAATGGATCAAGGAACTTGATATCAAATCAGAGACTCTGCGTCTGATAGAAGAAAAAGTTGGCTCCCATCTACATATTGTGGGGTCGGGCTCCAAATTCCTTAATAGGACACCCATAGCACAAGAGTTAATAACAAGAATCAACAAATGGGACTTACTTAAACTAAAAAGTTTTTTCTCAGCAAGAGAAACAATAAGAGAGGTAAATAGGGAGCCTACATCCTGGGAACAAATTTTTACTCCTCACACTTCAGATAGAGCCCTAATATCCAGAGTATACAAAGAACTCAAAAAATTAGACAATAAGATAACAAATAACCCAATCAACAAATGGGCCAAGGACCTGAACAGACACTTCTCAGAGGAGGACATACAATCAATCAACAAGTACATGAAAAAATGCTCTCCATCTCTAGCAGTCAGAGAAATGCAAATCAAAACCACCCTAAGATACCATCTCACTCCAGTAAGATTGGCAGCCACTATGAAGTCCAACAACAAGTGCTGGCGAGGATGTGGAGAAAAGGGTACACTTGTACATTGTTGGTGGGACTGCAGATTGGTGCGGCCAATTTGGAAAGCAGTATGGAGATTCCTGGGAAAGCTGGGAATGGAACCACCATTTGACCCTGCTATTGCCCTTCTTGGACTATTCCCTGAAGACCTTAAAAGAGCATGCTACAGGGATACTGCCACATCGATGTTCATAGCAGCACAATTCACAATAGCTAGACTGTGGAACCAACCCAGATGCCCTTCAATAGATGAATGGATTAAAAAATGTGGCATTTATACACCATGGAATATTACACAGCACTAAAAAATGACAAAATCATGGAGTTTGCAGGGAAATGGATGGCACTAGAGCAGTTTATGCTTAGTGAAGCTAGCCAATCCCTAAAAAACAAATACCAAATGTCTTCTTTGATATAATGAGAGCAGCTATGAACAGAGCAGGGAGGAAGAGCAGGAAGAAAAGATTAACATTAAACAGAGACATGAGATGGGAGGGAAAGGGAGAGAAAAGGGAAATTGCATGGAAATGAAGGGAGACCCTCATTGCTATACAAAATTACATATAAGAGGTTGTGAGGGGAATGGGAAAATAAACAAGGAGAGAAATGAATTACAGTAGATGGGGTAGAGAGAGAAGATGTGAGGGAAGGGGAGGGGGGATAGTCTGGGATAGGAAAGGTAGCAGAATACAACAATTACTAATAGGGCATTATGTAAAATTGTGGATGTGTAACCGACATGATTCTGCAATCTGCATTTGGGGTAAAATTGGGAGTTCATAACCCACTTCAGTCTAATGTATGAAATATGATATGTCAAGAGCTTTGTAATGTTGTGAACAACCAATAAAAAAAAGATTAAAAAAAAGAAAGAAACTTTAGTTTGAGTCCACCCCATTTATTGATCCTTGATTTTAATTCTTGCACCACAGGAGTCTTTTTAAGGAAGTTGGAGCCTAATCCCATGTAATGGAGATTAGGGCCTATTTTTTTCTTCTATTAGATGCACGGTCTCTGGTTTTATTCCTAAGTCCTTGATCCATTTTGAGTTGAGTTTTGTGCATGGTGAGAGATAGGGGTTTAATTTCATTTTGTTGCATATGGATTTCCAGTTTTCCCAGCACCATTTGTTGAAGAGGCTATCTTTTCTCCAATGCATGTTCTTGGCACTTTTGTCTAATATAATTGTAGTTTTGTGGGTTACTCTATGTGTCCTCTATTCTATACCATGGGTTTATCAGTCTGTTTTGGTGCCAATACTATGCTGTTTTTGTTACTATTGCTCTGTAGTATAGTTTGAAGTCTGGTATAGTGATGCCACCTGCTTCACTCTTCCTACTAAGGATTGCTTTAGCTATTCTGGGTCTCTTATCTTTCCAGATGAACTTCATGATTGCTTTTTCTATTTCTATGAGGAATGTCATTGGAATTTTGAACGAAATTGCATTAAATCTGTATAGTGCTTTTAGAAGTATGGTCATTTTTATAATATTAATTCTGCATATACAAGAGCAAGGTAGATCTTTCCACCTTTTAAGGTCTTCTTTGATTTCTTTCTTTAGGATTCTGTAATTTTCATTATAAAAATCTTTCACCTCTTTTGTTAAGTTGATTTCCAAGTATTTTTTTTTTTTGAGGCTATTAAAAATGGGGTGATTTTTCTCGTTTCCCTTTTGTCATTGATGTACAGAAATAGCTTTGATTTATGAGTGTTGATTTTATATCCTACTACTTTGCTAAATTTATTGACTAGTTCTAGGAGTTTTCTGGTGGAACTTTTAGGATCTTCTAGGTACAGAATCATATCATCAGCAAATAGTGCCAATTTGAGTTCTTCTTTTTTATGTGTATCCCTTTAATCTCTTTTGTCTGTCTAATTGCTCTGGCCAGTGTTTCAAGAACTATGTTAAATAAAATTGGTGGAAGAGGGCATCCCTGTCTTGTTCCAGTTTTTAGAGGGAATGCCTTCAATTTTTCTCCATTTAGAATGATGTTGGCCTGGGGCTTAGCATAGATAGCTTTTACAATGTTGAGATATGTTCCTGTTATCCCTAGTTTTTCTAGTGTTTTGAACATAAAGGGGTGCTGTATATTGTCAAATGTTTTTTCTGCTTCTATTGAGATGATCATATGGTTCTTATCTTTAAGTCTATTGATGGGATGAATTACATTTAATGATTTCAGTACGTTGAACCAACCTTGCATCCCTGGAATGAATCCCACTTGATCATGGTGCATAATCTTTTTGATATGTTTTTGTATTCGATTTGCCAGAATTTTATTGAGAATTTTTGCATCTCTGTTTATTAGAGATATTGGTTTGAAGTTTCCTTTTTGTGATGTGTCTTTGCTTGGTTTTGGAATCAGAGTAATATTGGCCTCATAGAATGAGTTTGGAAGTGCTGCATCTTTTTCTATTTCCTGACATAAATTGGAGAGTATTGGTATTAGTTCTTCTTTAGAGGTTTTGTAGAATTCGGCTGTGTATTCCTCCAGTCCTGGGTTTTTCTTGATTGACAGACTTTTGATGGCGTCTGCTATTTCGTCACTTGAAATTGATCTGTTTAAATTGTGTATATCATTCTGATTCAATTTGGGCAAATTATATGACTCTAGAAATTTGTCAATGCCTTCGATATTTTTTATTTTATTGGAGTATTAAGTTTTCAAAATAATTTCTTATTATCTTCTGTAGTGTCTGTTGTGATATTTCCTTTTTCATCACATATGTTAGTGTTAGAGTTTTCTCTCTCCTTCTCTTTGTTAGCATGGCTAAGGGTCTATCAATTTTATTTGTTTTTTCAAAGAACCAACTTTTTGTTCTGTCAATTTTTTTCAATTGTTTCTTTTGTTTCAATTTCATTTATTTCAGCTCTGATTTTAATTATTTCCTGTCTTCTGCTGCTTTTGGTGTTGATTTGTTCTTTTTCTAGGGCTTTGAGATATAGTGTTAAGTCATTTATTTGTTGATTTTTTTTCTTCTTTTAAGGAATGAACTCCATGCAATGAACTTTCCTCTTAGAACTTGTTTCATAGTGTGTTAGAGATGTTGATATGTTTTATCTGTGTTCTCATTTACCTCTAAAAAAATTTTAATCATCTCCTTGATGTTTTCTGTAACCCACTGTTCATTAGGTAGCATATTATTTAGTCTCCAGGTGTTGGAGTGGATTTTATTTCTTATTTTATCATTGATTTCTAATTTCATTCCATTATGATTTGATGGAATGCAGGGTAGTATCTCTACTTTTTTATATTTGCTAAGAGATGCTTTGTGGCATAGTATATGGTCTATTTTAGAGAAGGACCCATGTGCTGCTGAGAAGAAAGTATATTCTCTCATTGAAGGATCAAATATTCTATATATGTCAGTTCACTTCCCATTCTTAAGTGTTTTCTTTGCTTTGCAGAAGCTTTTTAATTTTGTTCCATCCCAATTATTAATTCTTGGTAGATCCTGAGCTTTAGGAATCCTTTTGATGAAGTCCTTGCCTACATCTATATGTTGGAGTGTTGACCTTGTGTTTTTTTTCTAGGACTTGCACAGTTTCTGATGTGATTCCTAGATCTTTTAACCATTTTGAGTTTTATTTTTGTTCAGAATGAGAAATGGGGATCTATTCTCATTTCTCTGTGTGTGGAAAACTAGTTCTCCTAGAACCATTTGTTAAACAGGAGAAGCCATTAGAAATTCTATAGAAAGATTATGACAGGGGAAACAGGATGACTTTTCTTCCCCATCCTTGGCAGAGTTATCTGTCCTTGAGCACACACCCACCACAGGAATTCAGACTTGATGGATGGCACCAGAAGATCTAAGTAATGACTATCTCCCAAATTAACAAGGGAATTACGACTCTGGACAGAGTCACCTCTTAAAAAAAAAAAAAAAAAAAAAAAAAAACGAAAAACAACCCTGTTTCCCCGATGGGCAGAATCACAGCCTCTGGGACAGGAAGAAATCCCCTGTATTTCTCCTTTGCTAGCAAAGCTATGAAAATTCTTTTTCCTTTTTCTCAAAAAATAAAAATAAAAGATTATGAGTAATAGTGATGACAGTAATGAAGATGGATAATAAGTCTGTAAGGGGCCAAGTTATTCCTTTTTTCTTTGGTGGAAGGGTTGGTGGGGTGTGACAATAGGGGGTTTAGATACTGCGCTAGTATGAAAGGCTAATTTTAGTAAAGGTAGCACTGAAATAGTTAACATGAAATTCACATATGGCTAGGAGCCAGATAAGTTTAGTGAGGTAGCAGCTGATGATGCAGATTGAGTGAGTCAGATGCCTTAGAATCTCAAGTAGGGAAGAGTGGCCCTTTAGTCTCTGGCATACAGATGGTTTTAGACACATTCTGTCATTCTGGACCAGGGTGTATCTTGTTGGCACACAACTTGTCCATCACTGATTTCTGAGGGGAAATAAAAGAGAAAGATGTAGAGGGAAAGTGAGATGACAGCACAAGTGATAACATATCCTGGAACTTGGGGAGAAATGATAGAAGAAAGTAAAAGAATAATGAACACATGAAAGAGAAAACAAACACTACTAGTAATAGTGCCAAACTCCAGAAGTATGTGGCCGAAAACTTAACCACTAGGAATCATCATTTACCAGGTCTCTTGTTTCTTGGACATGACATGTGTAGTGTGAATTCCCACAGGATCAAAAAAGAATTTTCCTGTACTTTTCCCCTTCCTTCTCTATTTCATAGATATAATGTAAAGGATGACATTTGACATCAAGAGGTGAGAATCACTGAGGACCTTACTAATATATTCATTTATCTTTTATTTGAAAAATAGCCACTATTATCCTCTCCATTTTATAAAGTATTTTCAACTTTGCATATTTTTTTGGAAACTCAGGGAAAGGTAAATAGCACTACTTGATAGATGATGAATCTAGGAGCCTGATGAGAGTCACACTTTGAATTAATTAAATAGTTGCAACCAGTGGGTTTACATTAACCTTATTCTAATGTATTTTCCTTTGTTCCCATCATCAAAAATGAAACTGAAGTCTACTTGTTGCCAGCTACTTGGCTTGGAGAGTCATGATTTTTATAGTAACTTAGGATTTGGGCTATCAAGATCTTCAGATCTTGATGCTCTTTTGCAGTTTAATCAAACCTGACTCTCCCCCCCCCCACCCACTACACAGGTCTGGCTAATCATGCAGTTAAAGAAAGTTTTCACATTATCTATTCATCAGGTAAATATTCATTGATCAGTTTAACTATGTACTAACACATTTTGTCCTTAGGTCACAAAAATATTCTTTCATGGAAAAATAGTACAGACACATTTAATAAAGAACAAGAAAGAACCAGCAGGAAGCAGTAGGTGGTTTAGAGTTAAGAGTTTAATTCTGCTTCTAATTAAATATATAATGTGCTCAAAGTGTCTCTCTGACATACAGTAAATGCTCAATAAAAGTAATTTCTTAAATCTGGACTTTATCATTTTTCAGTTCCAACAGTGGAAAATATACAGGTAGGATGAAATATATTAACATCCTATATACTTCCATGGGGATCACTTTCTTGTTACACTTGGAAATATGATAAACCTCTTTATTTCAACAAATCTTCACATTATTTAGTATATACTCAACTAGGAATGAACTCTGTTAATGGAAAATATCATAAAAGTGTATATTTTACATGGTTTAATCTATGCTAGGTGCTGCATTTTCACCCAGTCCACATATCTATAACAACTTCTTGAGAAGGAGTTTAAAATGTGGCTATATGATAGCAAAATAATGCAAAAATTGAGAATTATTAAACATACACATAAGAACTGAAAAACCAGCCTCTACCTCAGAGCAAAGCCTGTCCAAGGAAGGGACATGACCTTTGTCCTTGGAAAGAGCCACAAAGCACTCCTAGGCACATTCCCACCCTGCTAAGTTGTTTATCTACAAATAACAGGAGAGATCTGCTGTGTCCGGTGGCCCTGACTCAAGTCAGGCTAGGTGGGGACCCATAGCAACACTCTAGCAACCACCAATCAGCATGAGACAGGGAAATACCTGGGATGCCAGATGACCCTCCCAGTAGTTTATGGTTGTTGATAACGTGTTGGGAAACCATGTAGTTCAGCACGTACACCCCTCTTGGCTTAAACCAATCAGTTCAAATGAATCCCCCTCTTGTAGTAACCAATCACCCCCTACCCAACTTGTTCCTGCCAGTGAATGTGCTAATCATGTTTTAGAGTTGTTTTATGATTTTCCCACAGTGTGTGATGATTTGCTAAGAGATGCTATGATGTATGTGAAGTCCTTTCCCTGCCTTCCCCAAAGAGTTTATAAAACTGCTGCAAACCCTGGGCTCAGGGCCTCTCAGCATCACCAATTGCTGTGTGTGCACATGGAGGACCATGCTAGCTCGAAATAAACACCTCTTTGCTGCTTACATCAATCTTGGTCTCTGGTGGTCTTTTGGGGGTCCCAAATTTGAGCATAACAGAATCACATAAAGCTTACTGTAAAAATTATCTTAAGCATTCTTACATAAAACATATTATGAATAATATGTTGTATGGGTTTTTTTTTGGGGGGGTGCCAAGGATTCAACCAAAGGGTGCTTAACCACTAAATCACCTCCCCAGCCACCCTTTTTTAAAATTTTGAGACAAGTTCTCAAAAAGTTGCTTAGGACCTTATTAAGTTGCTGAGGCTAGCCTTACACTTGTGATCCTCCTGCCTCAGCTTCCCATGTCGCTAGGATTACAGATACACAGCCCTGTGCCCAGTTTGTTTCACATTTTTGATGTGTAGTGCAAATGTCTCCTCTAAATAAATTGACGATATTTTGGCCTCTATTTTCCTTTTCATATATATGTTATTCTTGTCAAATTTTGTATCATTATACTAATCTCAATAAATTAGTAATGCTACTTCTTTTTCTTTACTCGAATAAGATTGAAATTATTTGTTTTAAGTTTGCTAGAATTTTCTGATCAAACTGGCAGTGGCATCTTTCTGGAGGAATAACAAATAATCTGTGTCGATAATGCTGCTTTATATTTTTCACATAATCCCTTTCCCAAATGATTTAAAGATATTTGTCAAATAACTCTTTCAACTGACATGAATCAAATATAAATCAATTAAATAGAACTGATTTTTGAATCTTTATGCCTAAACAAGTGACATCATTTTTTTATTCAATCCTCTGCTACTCTGATTCTAAGGTGTAGGAGTAGATTTCCAGTGTAGGTTTCAATTACTCCCAGTGTATGTTTTTCCACTGCATGCTGTGAATAATGTTTTGCATGTGCTTCCACCAAGTTAATTCTAACATGGACATTCTACCCTAACAAAAATTCCTCAGTGTTTTTTGTTTGTTTGTTTGCTGCTGTTGCTGTTTATTTTTGTTTTTGGATAGCACATATTTCTCTTTTATTATTTACATTATTATATTAATTTCATTATTTGCATAGGATTTGGAAGGGTGGAAGAAAATATAGAAACTGAGATTGTCATCTTAAAGCAGAAGTCTTATTATGCATCCACAATTTATTTTATGTGCTTAGAGTTACTGATGTGCTATATGTGAGACTAACATGCATTTTATGTGTTATGTTTTATGTTAATGTTTTATTAATATTTCTTTTTTTTGAGAGAATTTTTAATATTTATTTTTTAGTTTTTTGGTGGACACAACATCTTTGTTGGTATGTGGTGCTGAGGATTGAATCCAGGCCACACGCATGCCAGGCGAGCACGCTACCACTTGAGCCACATCCTCAGCCCTTATTAATATTTCAAATATAGCCATGTTTGGTTTTAAATACCCAAAAGTATGTAATTGCCCTTCAGATTGACTAATTTAATATCTAAATATATACAGTTGATTCTATACTCATTACCTGTTCTGTGATCCTCAGCACACTTGCAAATTTACTGTAATCTCAATCTTAAACCATGGGAAAGATACCATTTCAGAAGATTTGGTAGTGTCCTGAGGCATTTAATTTTATATAGCAATCCAGAACATCCTAAAATTCATAAGTTGATATTTGTATTCCCTAGGAATGACTGGTTGGTAAGAGAGCCCATTGTTTGGTAGTGATAGAGGAAATAGGGTATTTAGAATACATCTTTAACTTTACAACAAAATCTGGTATGACCTCTTTCTTTTAATAAGAGGGAGGTGCTCAGTCCGATGTACCTAAACCATACATCTGTTGCCAATACAGATGTATTTGGGTATTATATGATGACTGAGGGAGAAGATTTATAAGAGTCTATCTGTATAAAAAACTAAAGTGCTTGGTAACGTAGAAATAAATGATTGGGTACATTGTGGTAAATAACTGCTCCCTGAACTACGATAATTCCACAACTCATGAAAAGCTTTACTCTTTAACTTCTCAGAAATTACATTGACTAAGAAGAAAGTCAGTGCTCTTGAGTAGAGTTAAAATATTCAAAGACACTTTGGAGCAATATTAATAACAACTAATACCCACTAAAAGTTTCCTATCTACAAGGCATTATTCAAAGCGTTTAATGTGCTTTAATGCACCTCACAACAATCATGCGAGGTATATATTACCATTAATCCTCATTTTGCAGAGGAGGAAACAAAGGCACAGACAACATAAGTGATATGCTTAAGGAATCAAAGTTGTAAAAAGCATCCATATATATAATTCAGGCAAATTGTTTTTTGAGTTCATCCTTTTTAAACATTGTGTACTATTGTTTCTCATGGTCAGCAAGACAGGGGTCCAAAACAGTATAATAACACTTAGCTAGTCTTCAAGTGGTTTCTGTGTTGACCAATGGCAGGAGAAGGGGCAATAATAAAATATAAGTGTAAAATTTTTTCTCACTCATCTCTTAATGTCCTGAATGCTATAGTTTGGATGTTAAATGTACTTCTAAGGCACATATGTTTTCAATATGATACATAAAAGTCATATGTGTGTGTGTATATATATATGTGTGTGTGTGTGTGTGTGTGTGTGTGTATACATATGGTACAATGTAATATTTGATACATGTATGCATTGTGTAATGTATACATCAGGTGAAACACTTATCTGTTCAAACATTTATTAATTCTTTGTGGTTAAAATTTTCAAAATCCTTTTTCACTTAATATAATGATCTCTAGTTTCATTTATGTTGTCATAAATAAAAGGATTTTATTTTTATGAATGAATAGCATTTCATTTTATATATGTACTACATTTTCTTTGTTCATTCATTGGTTCATGAACATTTATGTTGTTTCTATTTTGAGCTATTGTGATTTGTGTACAATGAACATGGAATTGCAAATGTCTCTTCAACATATTGACCTCATTTCCTTCAGAGATAGACACAGTGGATCATATGGTAGTTTTATTTCTAATTTTTTGAGGAATCTCCATCCTCTTTTCCATAATGGCTCTACTAATTTACATTCCCCACAACAGTGTACAAGGGTCCACTTTTCTCTATATCCCTGCCAGCAATTTTTATCTTTAGTTTTTTTTACATGAGTTATTCTTACTGAGGTCAGGTAACATCTCATTGTGGTTTTGATTTGCATTTCCCTGGTGAATAACTATGTTGACCATTTTTTCATGCACCTGTCGATCATTTGGATGTCTTCTTTTGAGAAATAGCTATTCAGATCTATTGTCTTTTTTGTCACATTTTTGACTGTTATTTAGTTTTGGGGTTCCGTACATATTCTGAATATTAGCTTTTTGTCAAATGTATACATAAAAAATATGTCCTCCTATTCTGTAGATTCTCTCTGTATTCTATTGAGTATTTTCTTTGCTGTTCAAAAGCTTTTTAATTCTATGTAATCCTAATTGTGTGTTTTTAATTTCATTTCCTGTGCTTTTGGTGTCATACCCAAAAACTCCTTCCCCATTCCAATGTCCTGAAGCATTTCTCCATATTTTCTTTTGGTATTTTCATAGTTTCAGGCCGTACATTTAAGTCTTTAATTCATTTTGAGTTTCTTTATGTAGCTGGTGAGAGATAGGGGTCTAGTTTCATTCTTCTGAATTTGAATATGTAATGTTCTCATCACCATTTATTGAAAAGACCCAATGCAATTCTCAATGCAATTCTTAGCACTATTGTTGAAAATCAGGGTCTGTAGGTGCATGAGTTTATTTCTAGTCTCTCTCTTCTGTTCCATTGGTCTAGGATTCTGTTTTTATGTCAATATCATACTTTTCTGATTACTACAGATTTGCATTATATTTTTAAGTCATTCAGCCTAATACCTCCTGCTTTGTTCTTTTTGCTCAAAATGGCTTTGATCATTTGGGTGTATAATTCCATATAATTTTTACAACTTTTTCTAGTTTCATGAAGAATGCCATTGATATTTTGATAGGGATTACATTGAATCTGCAAAACACTTTCAATATTATGGACATTTTAACAATATTGTTTCTTCCAATGCATGAATATGTGATGTCTTTCCACATATTTGTGTCCCTTTCAATTTCTTTCATGAATGTTGTTATGGTTTGGATATGAAGTCTCCCCTAAAAACTTCTGTGTTGATTCAGGAATGTTCAGAAGTGAAATGATTGAATTGTGAGAACTGTAACCTAATCAGCCCATCATAGTTTTAAATGGACTAATAGGGTGTGAAATGTAGGCAGGTAGGTATGACC
Source organism: Spermophilus citellus (assembly GCF_964194105.1). NCBI lineage: Eukaryota > Metazoa > Chordata > Mammalia > Rodentia > Sciuridae > Spermophilus > Spermophilus citellus. The sequence goes on from NC_138190.1 coordinate 47,809,965, forward strand.
TGGAGAGGTGAGCACTAGGGAGGTGCTCTGGAAGGGTTTATTTTCCTTGGAACCCATTTCCCTTTCTCACTCTGCTTTCTCACCACCATTAGCAGAGCAGCATTCCTCCAACATGCCCTTCTGCTGTGAGCAATGGACTCAGCCTACCATGGATTCAATCTCTGAAACCATAAGCCAAAATACACTTTTCCTCATCTAAGTTGTTCTTTTCAGGTATTTTGGCCACAGCAACAAAAGGCTGACTAACATAATATTTTACAATTTTCATCACACAGATCTTTCATTTCTTTAGTGAAATTAATTTCTAGGTGTTTTCATATCTATTTATAAATTGGATTGAATTTTTATTTCTATTTCAGATAATTCACTATTGGCATACAAATGGTACTTATTTTCATATGTTGATTTTGTAACCAGCACATTTGCTGAATTATTTATTAGTTCTAACAGTTTTTGTGTAGTTTTGGAGAGTTTCTATATAAAAAATCAGGTCATCAACAAAAAGTAGCAATTTGACTTATTTTCCTATTTCCTATTTGTTTCTCTTGCCTAATTGCTCTCATAAAGACTTACAACAATATGTTGTATAGAAGTGGTGAAAGTTATCATCCTGTCTTCTACATCTTAGAAAACTTTCAGCTTTTCCCCATTCAATATAATGTTAGCAGCTCGTTTATTTTAAATGCAATTTATTATGTTAAGATCATGTTAAGATACTTTCTTTGCATGCCTAATTTGTTGAGAATTTTATTATGAAGTAATGTTGAATTTTTTGAATGCTTTTGCTGCATCAATTGAGATGACTATATGATTATTTTGCTTCATTCTATTTATATAGTGTATTGCATTTATTGATTTCATGTACTGAAATAGCCTTGCATTCCTATGATGGGTCCTACTTGCTTTTGGTGTATAATCTTTTTTAATATTTATTTAGTTGTAGATGAACACACAGTATCTTTATTTATTTTTTATGCTGAGGATTGAACCCAGTGCCTCACACATGTGAGGCAAGCACTTTACCACTGAGCTACAGCCTTAGCCCTATATAATCTTTTAAATGTGCTGTTGGGCTCTGTTTGTTAGTATTTTGTCAAGGATCTTTTAAAATCAATGCTCATTAAGGTTACTGGCCTGTAACTTCCTTTTATTGTGGTCTCCTTATGTGGTTTTGTTGTCTGGGTTATGTTGGCCTTGTAAAATGTATTTGAAGGAATTCCTTCCCCTTTCATTTTTCAGAATAACTTAAGGAGTATTAGTATTAATTCTTCTTTAAATGTTTGGTAGAATTCAGCAGCGAAGATATCTTTTTTCTTTTTCTTTTCTTTTCTTTCTTTTTTTTTTTTGGTACTGGGGATTGAACAGTGTGTGATCTTGGATAAAAATAGAAAAATACAGAGAAGCATTAATTTCTTGGGACTTAGAACATTCGATCTTTTGTTTTATAATTTTATTAATTTAAAAAATAACCTCTAATACGGGGTAAAAATGGGAGTTCATAACCCACTTGAATCAATCTGTGAAATATGGTATATTAAGAACTATGTAATGTTTTGAACAACCAACAATAAAATAATTAAAAAAAAATAACCTCTAGTTTAGGTACATCCAACGGGAAGCATCTTTCAGAAATTAATAGACAAGAGTTCCATGCAATTTCTGTAGCAGAGACAGCTATGGGAAGTAGCTACAGTGAGGAAGAAGTCCATGTGTATCTCATCCCTTCTTTCATTTTATACATTTCTGGGGCCATTTTCCCTATTCTTGAAGTTCAGCCTTAAAACTCAACTTTTCTTTAAAGATAACTGACTGAGCACACAAATTTAGATTGACATTTATTTCTTCTTAATGCTTCTTTTCCCTCCACATTTCATGAGATTCCTACCCCCAACTACCTTTCTTTTCCTTTTCCTCTCTAGCTTCCACATTTAAGAGAAAACTGATGCCTGATTTTCTGAGTTTGGCTTAACATAGTGGTCTCTAGTTCCATCTATTTTCCTGCAAATAATATAATTTCATTTTTATTTACGTTTGAATAGAATTCCATTGTGTATATATGACACATTCTCTTTATCCATTCATTTGCTAATGGACACCAAGAGTACTTCCATAGGTTGGCTATTGTGAGCTGTGCTGCTATAATCATGGATATGCATGTATCACTGTAGTATGATGACTTTAATTCTTCAGGATAAATACTGAAAAGTGGTATAACTGGGTCATATGGTGATTCTATGCCTAGCTTTATGAGGAACCTCTATGCTGATTTCCACAGTGGTTGTATTCCTTTTTCTCCACCACCTCTCCAGCATTTATTATTATTTGTATTCTTGGTAACTGCTAGTTTGACTGGTGTGAGATGAAATCTCAGTGTAGTTTTGATTTCCATTTCCCTAATTCCTAATGGTGTTGAACTTCTTTTTTATATATCTGTTAGCCATTTGTTTTTCGTATTTTGAGAAGTGTCTGTTTAATTGATTCGCCTGAGGATTTTTTTTTTTGATGGGAAGATTTTTATTACTGATTCATTCTCACTGCTCATTATTGGGCCATTCAGATTTTCTGTTTCTTCATGATTCAGTCTTGATATAGTGCATTTGTCTATGAATTGTCCATTTCATATAGATTACCAAATTTGTTGTCATATAATATCTAATAGTATTTTTATTTCTAAAGTCAGTTATAATGTATACCTTTTCATCTCTGATTTTATTCGAATCTTCTCTCTCCTTTTTTTACTCTAAGGATTTCTCTATTTTTAAATAATTTTGAAGAACCAGCTCTTTCTTTTACTGTTGTTTTCTAGATTTTTTTTTAGTTTCCATTTCATTTATTTCTGCTCCGATCTTTATTTGTAAAGGTAAAATTTCTAAGCTGATTCTAAGCTGCAAAAGTCTGAGTTAAAGTGTAAAAGACCGGGCATTGTAAAGTCTCTAAATGGCGAGGCCTGGGCTAAAAAGTAAAAGACAAGGCATTGTTACAACTCCTCTGCTACCCCCGGAACCTGTAATCTCTGTAGTTGTTAGGACAATGCTGGAACTGCCCAGTAAATATCTCCATTGATTCCCTGGTTGTTTAATAGCTAAGGGCTCCAGGTAGCATGGCACGTAAGCATCTAGGCTCCAAAACCAATCAGTTTAAATGTGTACCCTGCTTAGAAATGACCAATCACCCCTGCCCAGATTGTTCCCGCCAGTGAATGGACTAATCATGTCTCAGAGCTGTTGTTCAATTTTCCCGCGCCTCATGATGATTTGTTCTGGTGTATGCAAAGCCCCCCACCCTCTCCAGAAAGTGTACTTAAGCTCTGCTTGACCACTGCTCTGGGCTCTGGGCTGCTCTCCCTTCTTGAGTGAGCACAGAGTCCCAGCGCGCTGGAATGGATCCCCAATAAATCCCCTTTTGCCAATTGCATGGAGCCAGTCTCTTGTGTGGTCTCTTTCTCCGACGCTCCACCGGACCCTAACATATTATTTTTTCTTCAAGTAACTTAGGGTTTTGTTTGTTCTTGTTTCTAGATTTTGATAGCTTCTTTATCTGTGATTTTTTAAATGTGAATACTGATGAACATAAACTTCCTTCTTAGTACTAATTTTGCTGTATCCCATCGGTTTCAGTATGTTGTATCTCCATGATCGAGTATTTCTAAAATGTCTTTCTTGATTACTTCCTTGGTTGCTTGGTTGTTCAAAAATACGTTGTTTAATTCCCAATATTTATATAGTTTCCAAAGCTTCCCTTGTTACTGATTTTTATCTTTATTGCATGGTAGTCAGAGAAGATACTTGATATGATGTCAATTTGTTGAGACTTGTTTTGTGGTCCATAATATGATGAATACTGGAGAATATTTCATGTGTATTCTGCCATTGTTAGATGAAATGTTCTATATATATATGGGAAGCATCTCTTTAGGTTCATTTGGTCTAGAATGAAGTTAAACTCTGCTGTTTCTTTGCTGATTTTCTATCTGGTTGACATATTCATTCCTTCAAAGTTCACACTTTTTTTATCTTATATCTATCTCTCCCTTTAAATCTATTGATCCTTGCTTTCAATATTAGATGCATATGTAGTTAGAAGTTTCATTTATTCTTGGTGAATTGATCACTTTATAATTGTATAATGGTGTTCCTTGTTTCTTTTTACTGCTTTTGATTTAAAGCCTATTTTTTTTCTGATATTAGATTGCCTGTTTCTGGTTTCTATTGACTTCCACTTATATGAAATATCTTATTCCATCCCTTCACTTTGTCTATATTTTTACTTAGAAGTTAAGTGAATTTCTTATAAACAATATATAGTTGGTTCCTGTTTTTATGTATCCAATCACTTTATATATTTTAATTGAAGAAATAAAGGTAATTGTTGATAGGTAAGGTCTCACTCCACCCATTATGTAATTTGCTTTCAAGTTTTCTTATAGCTCCTTTCTTCCTTATAATTTTTCTTAGTAGCCAAGTAGATTAATGTAGGAATGTGTTTTGAGTCCTTGCTTATTGTTTTTGCCAAATCTTTTAGATATTTTTGTTTCGTGGTTACTATGAGGGTTACAAAAAAATATTTTGATTGCTATAATATGTTTTTAAGTGATAGCAACTTAACATGATAATAAGGACAAGAAGAGAAACAAACAAAAGAAGACAAAAGAAAATGTATTCATAAGAAAATTCTCTATTTAAACTCCATTCCTCTTCACATTTTGATAACCCAATTTACATCTTTCTATATTGACTATTATGTAACATATTAATGTAGTTATTATTTTTAGTTGTTTTGGTTTTTATTCTACATAATAAAGATGAAAGGTTTATACACTATGCTTATAATATTGAAGCATTATAATTTTGTTTGTATAATTACTCTTATCAGAGACTTTTATAACTTCCTGTATTTTCTTCTTACTCATTAATGTCGCTTTCAGTTTGAAGAACTGTATCATTCCTATTATAAAAGAAATGATAAAGATATATTCTAAAAGAATTGATGGACATATATTCTCTGAACTTTTGTTTATGTGAGAAAGTATTTATCCGACCTTCATTTCTAAAGTATAGTTTGGCTGGGTACAGTACTCTCTGTTGACAGTTTTTTTTTTTTCTCCTTCAGTACTATGAAAATCTTACGCCACTCTCTCCTAAAGTGTAAGGTTGCTGCTAAAAATTCAGCGTTCAGGGCTGGGAATGTGGCTCAGGCAGTAGCGCGCTTGTCTGGAATGCATGCAGCCCGGGTTCGATCTTCAGCACCACATACCAACAAAGATGTTGTGTCCGCCGAGAACTAAGAAATAAATATTAAAAATTCTCTCTCTCTCACTCTCTCTTTAAAAAAAAAATTCAGCGTTCAGGTGAATTAGTGTACCACTAGATGTTATTTTTTTTTCTTCCAGCTTCAAGAATCTTCTATTTATTTTTTACCTGTGAGAACTTGATTATACCATGTCTTGGTGTAGACTTGGTTGAGTTAAATTTGACTAGTGATCTTTGACCTTCCTGTACCTAGAAATTTGTTTCCTTCTCTAGGTTTGGGAAGTTTTGTTATTATTTCTTTCAATAAGCTTTCTACTACTTTGGAGTTCTCAAGTCTTTCTTGAATACAAACAAGCCAAATATGTGATCTTTTAATTCTGTCTCAAAGTTTCAATAAGTTTCTTCATTCCTTATTATTCTTTTTGCTTTTTCTCCTTGAATTATATTTTCTAAGAGACTGTCTTTGAGCACACTAAATATTTCTTCTGTTTACTACAACTAATAAACTACTAATGCATTCTACTATGATTTTAATTTCATTGAGTATATTTTCCAGTTCAAGCATTTCTGTTTTCATGGATCAAGATGGCAGAATAGAATTAGGCAGCACCTTCCAGGCCCTTTGCAGTACAGGATCAAAACAGCTGGAAATGAGCTACTCAATGAGGGAGTGACTGAAAGAGTACACTGAAGTTCAATATTGGATGGTCAGAGACTGAGAGAGACTCAAATATTTTGGTTTTTGGAACAACAAAAAAAAAAAAAGAAAGAATGAATCAGCACTGAGCCTACACTGGCAGCACCAGGGCACAGTATGTGCAAGGGGTGAAGAATAGTGAAAGAGAGAGACACACAGTGGACAAAATTAGCATGGAAACAGCTATAAAATATAAAGGCAGTCTGAATTTAGCTGATCCAGGTGCTGCATAACAGCTTAGTACTTGAAAGTGTTCCACTTTCTCAGGTAAAAACTGAGGTATAGTCATCAGGAACCCTCTTGTGGAGAGCATGCCTGAGCTTTGTTTTTTAGGGGAAAAGTTCCTACATTTTCCTCTCCTGAAGATCTTAGCAAATATTTCCCATTTGGCCTTGCCAGCATCTAACCTACATCTCAATGTCACAGTGACAGAATACCAGTGAAGCAAATCCTTTAAAGAATCACATATATAATGAGATAACCATGTGCAAAAGGCCTCTGAGACCTATCAGTGGCCAAGCATTCTCAACTCCCTGGGCATGCAAATTATTCTCCCCATCCTCTTAGGACTACTCAAAAGCACACAGTCATCAATCATGACAAGCAGGGAGTCAGAAATCCTACATTGCTTGGGCTTACAACACATGTTCTCATTCCTTGACAGCTCTCTGGATGCATTAAAAGCTCCCATGTGTGCCAGGGAGGGAGCCAGGCATCCTCCACTATCTGGGCACTGTGTACCTCATGGGCACATGGTGTTTCTTCCCACATACCAAGGATTCTCCAGGGGCACATAGAGCTATTGCCCACCCTAGGGAGTTATTTGTCTACTGGGGTGGGTGCAACCTAGTACTGCCCACTTCTGTGCATTTAAATGGCCCACTGGAACTATGAACTACTGCAGAGCTATTGGAGCCAACTCAGTCATGCAGTAGAAGGTTAGAAGGAGAATCTTGTGAATAGGCTGTGGATCTTATGCTATGTAGTTTTTTTGAAGCGAGATGCTGATCCAGACTTGCAAAAAATACAGCTCCCTACTCTGCCAATGTCTTGGCTGGGTACAAGATCACAAGCCACTCAAGCAGGAACAAAACTTTATTTTTGAAAAAGCCGCCAATCCTCCGTACGCACCGGCAAGCTAAAACCAGTCCACCCAAAGGGATGAAATGCCAAAAAATTTTGAAAGATTATAAAGAGATTAATATACAAATAAACAACTGAATGAATTAAGGAATACAATAGAGTAAATGAATGAGAAGTTCAATACAGAGATAGAGAATCTAAAAATGTACCAACAAAAATCTTAGAAATTGGGGCTGGGGCTAGGGCTGGGGCTCAGCAGTAGTGCACTTGCCTGGCATGTATGAGGCACTGGGTTCAATTATCAGCACCACATATAAATAAATAAAATAAAGATCTATCAACAATTTTTTAAAATGTTTTAAACTCGTAGAAATTAAAAGTTCAATAAATCAAATAAAAACTTTCTTGAAAGTCTCACCAATAGACTAGATGGAGTAGAATATAGAATTTCAAAGAATATATGTAAATATATTAAAAAGAATACAGAATTGGGCTGGGGCTGTAGCTCAGTGGTAGAGCACTTGCCTAGCATGTGTGAGGCACTGGGTTCAGTCCACAGCACCACATACAAATAAATAAAATAAAGGCATTCTGCCCATCTACAACTACAAAAAAAATTTTTAAAAGAATACAGAATTTTAGGGCTTGAAGGCAAGTTGTATAAATTAGAATATTCAAACAGTAATAAACAAAAATAAGAAATAATAAACATAATATATAGGAACTCTGGAACAATATTAAAAGACCTAACTTAAGTCTTACAGGTCTTGAAGAAAGAATAAAGGCAAATAGCAGCTTAGAAAGTTTTATATATATATATATATATATATATATATATATATATATATATATATATACACATATATATGCATAGACAGTGAGACACACACACACACACACACACACACACACACACACACTCTCCCCAAATTCTCACCAGCATTTCAAGTTATTTGTACTATTGATGATTGCTTCTAACTGGAGTGAGATAAAATTTCAATGTAGTTTTGATATGCATTTCCCTAATTGCTAGGGATATTGAACATTTTTTCATGTTTGTTGGCCATTAGTATTTCTTCTATTGAGAAATATCTGTTTAGGGATTTTTTGCCCATTTATTGATTAGGTTGTTTGTTTCTTTGCTGTTAAGGTTTTTCAGTTCTTCATATATTCTGGATTGTAATCCCCTAATGGAGGAGTAGCTGGCAAACATTCTCTCACATTCTAGAGGTAAAGAGAATTTGTATTGGTTTCATTTCTTCTAGGGAGGCTGGCTACCTGTGGATTCTACAAAATGGCTGTCCCACCTGGCAAAACTTTTAGCCCACAATTTGGGTTAAATCTTGTGATATTCTCCACTGTCTTTGCTACTTCTCTCCCATTTTAACTTGGTTTGCTTTTCTTTTCAACTGTTGTTAAGAAAATAAGCTCATGGGATTTCCTCTCCTTTTTCTCTTTGTTACCTCTTCTCCATTCCCACTCTGGTTGGGGTTTGTGGTCAAGGAATTCTGTTCTTATTTTTTGATCCAGTAACCAAACTCCAAATCCCTCCAAGTCTCAACGTGTAATATACTGAGTTTCAAAGACTTTATTCTGTCATGCACTTCACTATTCAGCTGTTCTTTTATTGCTTTATATCTGGGCTGTGGAGGAGTTGAAGGTTGCTGTCCAGATTCATTCTGCCATCTTAAAAAACCCTTCTAAAATGGAGTATTATTCATCCATGAAGAAGAACAAAATTATGCCATTTGCAGGAAAATGTATAAAACCAGAGATCATTATGTTAAACAAAATAAGCCAGACTCAAGCAAGTATCACATGTTCTGTATGGGATGTAGGGGTAAAAAAAAGACAAAATGAAAGTAGAAGGAGGGGATCAGGGTGACGGGGAAGGGTAGGTTAAAGGCAAATAAATGGGGATTTTAAATAATCAAAGTACATTGTATGAATATGTAAATATGACACAATGAAACAATTCTATATAATTTTATGCTCTAATAAAAAATCTATTTCTTTAACTTGCTTCTATCTCTTTAAGTTTCTCTGCTAGAATTTTTAGATGTTTCTTTGTGCTTTCTTCAAGTAATTGAATTTCCTTAAAATTGCTGTTTGAAATTCTCTATCTGAACATTCTTCCATATTGATTACAGAGTGGTCAGTTTCTGGAAACTTATCTCAAGTACTACATGAGGTTATTTTTTTAGGTTATGTGTTTTTAAAGCACTTGATGCTTATTAGCTTGTGAAGTTATCTAGGCATTGCAAAATCTGGTGTTTATTTCATTCTCCATAATTTGGCTTGCTTTGTGCCTGTCTTTCCAGAAATTCAGAGCAGGCTGCTTATTTTCTGAAGCCTGTAGTCACTTCCACTATCTCAGCACTAGATGGCACTCAGGACCAGATTTGCCAAGAATCTGCTGGTAATTTATTGTTGCTGTTTCAGTACTAGAGGGCAATCCAAATCTCCAGTTGTCCCCAATACTCTGTTTCATATATTGATGAGAAGGAAAGAATACAGTCTTTTGTGTACATAAGTTTCTCCCTGAGGCCAGTTTAGGCTTGGATGCCTCATCTACAGTGACTGGTCTGTAGATCCACTATAGGATTCTACCCAGAGGTGGGCAGAAACATTGTGAATGGGTCAGATCTAGCTCCTTTGTCACATCTATGTACAATAAACCTGCCAAGCTGAGTCACACCCTAGGCTATGGCTCACAATTAATACCACAAAACTGAGTTAAGAACAAGGTTCACAGTTTCATGACCTGTGTATTTCTGAGATAGACTCATGGCACAACACTGCTTCAACCAACTACTGGTGATGCTTTATCCATTCATAAGTTGATGGACATCTAGGCTGATTCCATAACTTGGCTATTGTGAATTGTGCAACAGTAAATATGGGTATGCAAGTAACTGAAGTATGCTGACTTTAAGTCATTTGGGTATGTACTTAAGAGTGGTATAGCTGGAAACTCTATACTGATTAAAATAATACCATACTAATTTATATTCCCACCAACAGTGTATAAGTGTTCCTATTTCCCCATATTCTCACCTGCATTGGAATTTTTGGTGATAGCCATTCTTACTGGGGAGAGATGGAATTTCTGTCGTTTTGATTTGCATTTCCCTGATGGCTAAAGATGTTGAACATAGTCTTCATATAAATATTAACCATTTGCACTTCCTATTTTTTTAGAGAGTGAGAGAGAGAGAGAGAGAGAAAGAAGAGAGAGAATTTTTTAATATTTATTTTTCAGTTTTCAGTGGACACAACATCTTTATTTTTATTTTTTTATGTGGTGCTGAGGATGGAACCCAGTGCCCTGTGCATGCCAAGTGAGTGTGTTACTGCTTGAGCCACATCCCCAGCCCCTGCACTTCCTATTTTGAGAAGGATCTTCATTTCATTTGCCCATTTATTGATTGTTTTTTTATGTCTTTTTAAAAATATATTTTGGATATTAATCTTCTATCAGAGAAGTAGTTGGGAAAGTTGTCCCCTACGTAGGTTGTGTTTTCATTCTTCTTTCCATTGTTCAGAAGGAGATATTTAATTTTAAGCAATACCATTTGTCATTTTTGCTACTATTTTCCTAACTCTTGGAAGTTGTTTCCTGTGCTTTTATCTTGAAGTATTTCCCTTATGTTTTCTTCTAGAAGTTTCAAAGTTTTGAGTCTTATATTTAGGTATTTAATCCATCTTGAGTTGACTTTTGTATAGTTTGAGGGATAGGAGTCTATTTTCAATCTTCTATATATGGATATCCAGTTTTCTCAACAGTATGAAAATGACCATCCTTTACCAATGTATGTTTTTGGTAAAGTCCACCACAATGAAAATTCCAGAACACAGAAAAAGAAATTAAAGAAGACACCAAAAAATGGAAGGACTTCCCATGTTCATGGATTGCCAAAATTAATGATTAAAATGGTTATATTACCCAAAATGATCTACAGATTTAATGTAATCCCTATCAAAACACCAATGACATTCTTCACAGAGTTGGGGAAAACAATCCTAAAATTCATATTGAAAAAGAAAAGACCCAGAACAGACAAAGAAATCCAGAGCCAAAAGAGCCATGCTGAAGGTATCATTTCTTACAGAGTCATAGTAACAGAATCATGGAACTGTTGTTGAAACAGACATGTAGACCAAAGGAATAGAATAGCAGACACAGAAAGAAACACACTCAGATATTGTATCAAATTTATGAGAGATATTAATCTTTAATTTTTTGTGTCTACTTCATCTGGTTTTGGTTATTAGGTCATATTAATATAATAATAATATGTTACTATTATTAACTGAATAAAGTTTGCATCCATTCTTTAAACTTTGAATTTGAATTCTTTAAACTTTGAATTATCCAGTCAAACTATCTCACCCTGGGAGATCCATTTGGAGGAGTTTTTAATCACAAATTCCATTTCATTCATATACATAGTATATATAATATACTATACATATGTGTGTATATATATGTATATATACACAAACTCAGATATAAAACAATTCAGATTACAAACAAATTCATATATAAAACAATTCAGATTATGTTTCATCTTGATTTTTAGTACTTTGGTTTTTGAGTTTTTCCAAGTTCTAAAAGTTATAAGCACAAACTTTTTAGTATCTTTTTCTTTATTCCCTTATCCTTTTAGTATTTCTTTGTTTTTATGACTGCAGAATCTGTAATAAGACATCTGTTTCATTCCATACCTTGGTGTTTTTTCCTCCTCCCTTTTTATATTTGTAAAACTTGATAAAGTTTTATCAATTACTTTGATTTTTAAGTACTTATCTTTTTATTTCATTGATTTTTTCTAGTGTTCTTGTTTTCAATTTCACTGATATTTTTCTTTTATCTTAATTGTCTTCCTTCAAATTGTTTTGGTTTTAATGTGCTTTTTGTCAAGGTTTTTAAAGAATTAACTTAGATTATGAATCAATCTTTCCTCTCTCCTAATGTAAGTATTTAGTGTTATAAATTTTCTTCTCATTTCCATTCATTTGTGCCCCTTTAATTTCTTTTAAGACATCCCTATTGGCTAGTAGAAGTATGTTCTTTAATTTTAAATTGTGTTTGTTTTTTTTTTTTTTTTTTGACATTGTGACCAAAATACCTAACAAGAACAACTTAGAGGAAGAAAGTTTATTTGGAGCTCAGAGTTCCAAAGATTTTGGTCCATGGTTGGATGACTCCATTATTCTGGTCTGAGATGAAGCTGAACATCATGGGGTCAGGGTGTGAGAGAAGAAAGTTGCTCAGCTCATCACAACCAAGAAATAGAAGGAAAGAGAGAGATTGATAAGATATAATCCCCATGGGCATTTCCTCAGTGATCAATTTCCTGCAGCCATGACCCACTTGCCTACAGTTACAACCCAGTATTCAATTCAGATTCTTAATTCACCAAATGGATTAATTCTCCACTGATGAGGTCATAGCACTCATAATCTAATGATTTCAGCTCTGAGCATTCCTGTGTTAAAAGCCCTAATACATAAGCTTTTTTTTTTTGGGGGGGGGACATTAAACATTAAACCACAACAGAAGTATTTGGAGATGTTACTGCTTTCCTTTTATTACTGAGTTTTACTTTTATTCAATTGTGGTTAGAGTATAGTTTCCGTATGATTTGAAATATTTTAAACATATTGAGTTAAGCTTATTACTCAAGATATAATCTATCTTTTAAAATGTTCCATGAGTTTTTGAAAAGCATATGTGTTCTCTTATTACTGAGTGGAATGTGCTATGATCCTGTTATTTGTATTAAGTTTTCATATATGATTGCTAATTTTATGTCTACTAATTTTATCAATTGTTGTGAGTAAGGTATTCTATCCCAAGGTACAAATGTGGATTTGTCTATTTCTACTTTTAGCTATACCAGATTTTATTTCACATAAGTTGTAAAAAGGATGACCTGTGAGAGAGATGAGAGATGGCTAGAATAGAGGCAGAAACAGAAGAGTACAAATCTACTCAGGAGATTCTGAAGTACCATAAGTTTGAGAACCAATGGAGTAACATAAAATGGTGCTTCTAGAAAGTGGAAACATCTGAACAAAAGCAGAAATACAAGCTTTGTTTCAGATGATGAGAGGGCCAACTCAATGAGGTGATAGGATACATCATATGGTGTAAGGGCAAATACATTTATACTGGTAAGAGTATGAGAACACATAGAAACATTACAAAATTAGATCTAATGTTACAAAATAGAGCTCACTTGAAGGATTTGAGGCAGGAGCTTGACATATTGGCTGAGAATTATTGTAGTTAAAAGCACAGGCTCAGGCTCTAGTACTAAACTCCCTTGTTCAAACCCCATTATCTCCAAATTCTACCTGTGAGAACCTTGGGAAAGCTACTTAACTTATTAAAGTCAATATTTCAGGATTATTAGACTGACACTATCATTGAGGATAACTAAGTAAAGATGACTCATTTGGTTAGAATGAACATTCTTTTAGAAATCAGTTCTGTTAATCCCTCTTCCAGCAGCAGAATGTTAAAGTTGTGAAAGAGCTGTGGTATTTTGCTAAGATGACCTTTGTATGTAATGCTTAGCCAGCATGTGGGGCATTTTTTTTGAGGGAAGATCTTTCTCAATTCTTTCAAGGCTTGGCAGTCTAGTGTGGATTTCATTTGTTTTGTTTTTTTTTTTTTTTCACCAGAATTGAGGTATGCTGTGGGAAGTACTAGAAGCACTATAATATTCAGTATACATCTTGTAGAAATATTTTATTGTTTCCCATGGAAAGCAAAGCACGAAAGGAAAATGAGAAAATAAGATAGACCTAAGAAGAGAGGGGTTAGCATTGCTATTAAACATATTAAATCATTTAATCCTCACAATGGCCCTATGAGGTAAGTACTATTATTGACCCAAATTTTTCAATGAAGTTCAGAGGATTTAAGGAACTTACCACAGTCACAAAGTCACTAAATGACCTGACTAAGGTGAGACTCAGAACTCTGATTCCAAAATCCATGCTTTTTGGGGGGGTACTATCCTGACTATTTGGATTTTCTTTTTCTATAACTTTTGCAATTTCTTTCTTGAAGTTATCTGAAAGAGAAGAAGAGAGGGAAAGACACCGATTTTAAGATTTTAGAAAACACTGGAAAGACACAAAAGTATAAGACCTTTGAAACCACAGAGAACATAAAACAGCCAACAGGGCTTATAGGATACAGAATTGGACAAAGGGTAAGATGCATTATCAGTACCAACAATGATTAACAGTGACCTGGAAATGGGACTAATCTGCAATATACATTATTCCTGCACTTAAAGGATATTAACTGAACACCTGTTATGCACTAGGCTCTCCTCTAGGCATTGGTCATCTCATGGAGAGCAAAACAGAAAGTTCATAAGAATGGAGCTTCCATTTCAGTGGTCCCTTACACATGTGAAAAACTATACCATGGCACACATTGTTAATTGTTAACAAGAAACTATAAACAAACATGTAAAGATAGACTGATAGGATGGGTCTTGGTTTAGCTAGAATGGTCAGAGGAAATTTTTCAGAGGCATAACATCTAAATAGAAATTGTAGCTTGCCAATCAAGACCATTAATCTGGAATCAGTGATGGATGCCTGGAGATTTTCAGGGAAGATTCTGAAATTTGAAGTCCACTGTGGTAATCCAGTCAAGACATGAAAGATGAGTGTGGGTGTAAGGAGAGTTGTTGATTCTAGGCAGAGGAGTAATTGCAAAAAATGCGTGGAAACAAGGATAGAAATACAGTTCCCACGCTACCCTCAGAAAAGGCACCTGAAATCCAAAAGTTATCTCAGAAAGGGATTCCACTTTTTCTTCAAGACATATTTAGTCAGGAGAGAAAGGAAGTAACAATGATTTTTAAAGTGTAGATTGTAAAAAGTAAGAAATACAGAGCTATGAATCAATCCAGAATCTCATCCTAAAACGTTAAAGGCAAATGGAGGTCAAACATAGTCCAATCCTGTGACAAACAGGGAAGTTGGAAACAAAATGTTAGTAGGCAACATTCAATTGACTAAAGTTTAGAGTAATTTTCTTTCCTGGATGCAAGTACCTTAGAGAAAAATACCACCTGTGAGATGCACAGAGGCTGAAGCAGGGTGTTAGTGCATTGGCTCTCAAATATTCATGTGATTTCAATGTAAGAAAAATTATTCCACTTCTTTCAATTCTCCCACTGTCATTATAATTCAACAATTAGTCATTCTTTCTCTTAGATCTGGATGTGATTTTGTTTTCCTCTGATTAGACAAACACACACATACACACACACACACACACACACACACACACACGCACAGAGACACATACAGGGATTTTTGTGTGTGAGGTGCTGGGGATTACACCCAGGACCTTGTGCATGTGAGGCAAGCACTCTACCAATTGTGCTGTATCACCAGCCCAACACATACAGTTTTAATAAACGATTTAGAGTAAATTATTAGGACAATTAATCTTTTTACTTAATAAACATAAAGTCTATATTTGCTGTATATAATGTGACATAGGCATTTTGGATAAATATATAGTAAATTAAAGAAAATGATGATAAGCCATGATTCATGGTCCAGGTAGAAAGACTTTTCTGAAAACCTGTGAGAACTTCTTTACTAATTAAATTTACATAAACTAACCACACTGATGAATCAAAATAACTCCTTTTTTTAATTGGTGCATTTTAATTACATAGATTTGGGGGTTTCATTCTAGCATATTTATGCATATATAAAATCATAATTTGAGCAATTCTACTCCCCATTACTTCATTCCTCCACCCTCTCCTCTTCTCTCACCTTGATCCTCTTCCTATACCATAATGGCCCCACTTTATTTTCATGAGATCCCTTTTTAATTGGTTCTTTTTAGTTATACATAACATTAGGATTCATTTTGACATAATTATAAAAGCATAGAATATAATTTGTTCTAATTCAGTCCCCAGTACTTCCCCTTTCTCTCCTTTTCTTCCCCCCCCCCCCCGCTTCCTTTCCCTCTACTCTACTGATCTTTCTGTTATTTACTCATAGTTTTTTTTTAATTAGTTTCTTATGGATACAGCCGATGGTGAGATTCACTGTGGTATATTTATATATGTACATAATAAAGTTAGGTCACATTCATTCTACTGTCTTTTCTTATCCCATCCCTCCTCCCTTCCCTTCATTTTCTTGATTACTCCACTAGAGATCCTTTTTTTTCCTGTTTATTCCCTCTAGCTCCCACATACCAAAGAAAACACACTATTTTTCTCTTCTAGTCTGGTTTACTTTACTCAAAATTATGATCTCTAGTTCCATTCATTTTCCTGGAAATGACATCATAATTTCATTCTTTTTTTACTAGTTGAATAAAACTTCAGTGTTTATGTATACCACATTTTCTTTATCCATTCATCATTGAAGGACACAAAGACTGATTCCATAATTTGGTTGTTGTGAATTATGCTGCAATGAACATGGATATGCATGTATCTCTACAGAACACTGACTTTAATTCTTTTGGATATATACCAAAGTGTGGAATAGCTGGATCATATGGTGGATGGTATGGTAGTTCTATTTATAACTTCTTGAAGAACCTCCATATTGATTTACATAGGGGCTGTACTAATTTACATTCCCACCAACAATGTATAAGAGTATCCCCCCATGCATGCTTGCCAGGAAAAAAAGTGACTCTTAAAGTGGTAATTCCTCTTTAGTTTATTGATCCCTTAGCTTTTTGCAGGTTCTCATTTCCAAGCATGAAGATGGAATGATTAAAATAATCATGTCAGCTCTCAGGACATTAGTTGGAACTCAATGATGATTTAATCTCTGAATTTCCCCACAATCCATAATGATAATTGTATGCACTCTATATTTTGATATTTAAAATTTAATTGAATACATAAAATATGTACATGGAAAATAGTCATATCACAGGGAAAATTAGTGCTAACTACCTATATAACTTTCAATGAGTATCATACTCTCTCTAGCCATATCAGGAAATTACATACCTATTGGACCTATAAGTCCTAAACAGTAAGGCTATCTGTTGGAGTCAGAGACTGAATTCTTTGGAACAGTAATTTATTAATATATTATTTATTCAGCTAATGTTGATATTATAATCTCGATTACACTCTGGATTCTGAGTTAGATTCTGGGAATAAAAAATGAATTATATTCTAGGCTTCAAGAAATCTACAGTATAAAAGGTGGTTAAGTCAGAAAAGAAGATCAATAGAGTCATGGGTGTCATTAAAGCAATCTCTATGTAGTATAAAATTATGGCTATGATTTATTGACACATCAAAATGACACATCAAAAATGGTGTTAGGAGCTCAGGGTTAAAATGCCAATAACTAAGTTATTATGTGCTATTTAACCTATACCTCTAAAACAGATATCATGATTATTTCAATTTATAGTTGAGAAACTGAATTTTTAAAAAGTCAATTATTTGTCCTAGTTCAGCCAGTGAAAAGTGGTACAGAAAGCATTTTGACCAAAGTAGTAAGACTCCAGAGTCTGTACAATTAGCCAGTATACTATTTAGCCCCAAGGCAGAGACCTGATAATTAAATGCTTAAGTCTAGCATAAAGATATATACACTTCAAATAAGGTAAAGGCAATGTGGTAATCAGAATTATAAAGGTATACTCTCAAGATTCCCAACACCCAGTTATTCCATTAATCTTAGGTTCTGTTGTGAAGTAAAATAATTTTGGCTAATCCTAAGAGATTATTCTGAATGATTTGGGTGGTCCCAAGATGTCTTTTAAAATAGAGGAGGAGGGCGGATGGTGGATCAGAGAGATTTGGAGAAATAGAAAGAGGCACATGGAATGAGGCAGAAGAGAAGATTGGAAAGATTTAACTGAAGACCCAATTTGCTGTTACTGGCTTTGAAGACAAACAAAGTATCAAAGAATGTGGGCAGCCACTCAGCCAACCACTAACAAGGATACAGGGGGCTGGGGCTGTGACTCAAGTGGTAGCACGTTCACCTAGCATGTGTAAGGCACTGGGTTCGATTCTCAGCACTACATAAAAACAAAATAAAGATATTGTGTCCACCTAAAAATAAAAAAATAAATTAATCAAAAAAACAAGGATACAGGGACTAAATGGAATTGAATTAGGTCAATTACTTGAATGTGCTTTGTTTTACGCTGCTTTTTTGAAGCTATGATCAAAAGACCTAACAAAAACAATTTTAAGGAGGAAAAGTTTATTTAGGGGCTCACAATTTCAGAGGTCTCAGTCCATAAACAGCCAACTCCATTCCTGGAGGCTCTGAGTGAGACATAGCATCATGGTGGAAGAGTGTGGTGGAGGGAAGCAATCATGTGATGATCAGAAGGCAGATGATACACTTATCAGATATAAAATATAAAGCCCAAAGACAGGGACCCACCTCCTCCAGCCCCACTCTACCTGCCTTCAGTTAATCTACATCAGGGGATTAATTCACTGATTATATCAAGACTCTCATACTCTAATAATTTCACCTCTGACTGTTCTTGCATTATTTTACACAAGAGTTTTTGTGGGACACCTCACATTCAAACCATAAGAAGCTTGAAAGAGGATTATCTTCCAGAGTCTCCAGATAAGAGCTAAGGTCACCCAATATCTTGATTCTGGCCTGTGAGACCTGGAGCAGAGAAACCAACCAAGACACACTGCTGTTGGATTTCTTACCTACAGAAACTGTGAAATAATAAACTTTGTTTTTTGAAGATACAAGATTGTGTTAATTTGTTACAGTAGCAATATAAAACTGTGAAGTTTGCCCTTGGGTGAAGCAAAAGGGAGAGGGTAGTCATTAACCCCTAGAATATTGAGATGAAATAACAAAATATAAATTATTTCATCTGAATCTCCAACTTACTACTCTGTAAATCAATGGAGGTATGATGTGGGGGCCTAGACATTCTCAAAATTACCATCCATATTTAAAATTCCAATGGTGCAGTTGTTACCGCTGTTGACCGGTGACAAGTCCTTGCTTCCCCGATGTTGAAGAATAACACCAAAGAAGCACGCCGAGGCAAGGTCAGAGTAGAAATTAGAAGTTTATTAAAGGACAGCAGAAAAGACTTCTCCCGGAGGAAGAAGGGGACCCAAGAGGTGGAATCCATGGAAGTGCGGTTGTCTCTCCATTTTATAGTTTCTTTCAGTGATGGAATGTAGGTGGGAAGGCCCGAGGGGTGGGACACAGGTGGGCCAAAGAAGTAGTCTGGGAAGGACTTCATTAACACTTCTTTGGGATGGACTTTGGCCTAGGGCCTTTTCAGGACTTCATTAACATTCCATGAGTTGTCCTGCGTTTCCTGGAATCATTCTCAGCATGGCCTCCATTTTAGATTTCACTCGGTATTAGACCCGATTTACCTAACTATACTGACTACCTAACTTTATTTATTTTTTCTTTTTTTTCTTTTTTATTAATTTATTTTTCAGTTTTTCGGCGGACACATCTTTGTTGGTATGTGGTGCTGAGGATCGAACCCGGGCCGCACGCATGCCAGGCGCTACCGCTTGAGCCACATCCCCAGCCCTGACTATCTAACTTTAAATCTGGCTTCACAGTTATATTTAACTTGAAGTCATATGATATATGTATTTATGGATTTCTACTGTTTTAAGTTATTGAATCAGAATTTCACAGCAACATGAAACTTAATCTGTTGATCAAATTCTTCACAGAATTCTTCAGCTAAGGCCAGCCACTTAGCTTCTCTGTTACCTCAATGCTAAAATAATAGTAATGATGGAATGTTCCACATAAAGTTTTCTGTAATATTTAAATGAGTTAATTTGTGTTAGAGGGCTTAAAAATGACATAATAAATATTCAGCATATTACCACTAGAAATTTTTAGAGAAACCAGAAGCCCAAATTTTATCAAGGAACTTTACATTTGGGGGAAGGTGGCAGCTCAGAGGGATTAGCAGTTGTATAGCAACACATTGAGAAAGGTAAATGGTGAGAAAAGACAGGGAAAAAAACTCAATGAGTAGGCAAGCAGGAGAAAATGAAAAATATTGGTTTCTATAATAGATAATTAATAAAAACAATAAACAACATCAGTATTGGGCATGCTATGGCTCACTGTGTGTGTGTGTGGGGGGGGGGAACACTCTTACAACAAGCCAAAAGGTATTCTCCCACCAAGCTTAAGAAACTGAACAATATCCCCACAATTGGAGCAGACAAACTCAGAAAATCTGGGCTGTGCCTACATAGGAGAAAGTCCACAAGTTCTCTGGGTGGAGAGAGAATCAACATTCCAAAGCAGAAGTGATTAGAGCTTCCCTAGAAGAGAAGGTTAGAGTGGGAAAGGGCTTATTGATTGGACTTCTCCAGCCAGTAGACCAGGAATTCCTGCCATTTACCATTGTTTTTCAGAAATAGTTTTTTTTTTTTTCACTTTCTCTTTTTATTTTCTTTTTGTCCTGTATTTGGTATACTTGCTTTTTGAATACCCAAGAACAAACAACTATTTAGGCTCAACTTCTCACTGGAATGGTGAGTTCCCATTCTGAGAGACAATCTGAGCAAAAAAGAGTCTGGGACTCTGGGGAGAAACTCAGAGTGACTATTCAATCACTTTGCAAAGTGGAGAAGAATAAAAGACATTCCTATTTAAAATTGATAGGATGATCTTTGGGACAGTTTGGTTGATGGGTGTGGGGAAACTGGAATAAATCAGGAACAGACAGGAGTCCTACTTCCTTCAAACCCAGAAGATAGAGTAATGCTCCCACACACCTCTCCTCAGAGCACACACAGGGTTTCTCAGAACGGGTAGTGCAATTCAATCCAGGACAGTCTACAGATGGAGCACGTGGAGGAACTGTCCAGATGTTTTGTGAGACTCTTATCCTCAGACACAACAACAAAGCCATTTTTAAAAAATATTTTTGTTGTTGTTGTAGTTGGACACAATACCTTTTTTTTTTAAATTGATTTACATGTGGTGCTGACAATCGAACCCAGGGCCTTGCATGTGCAAGGTGAGCGCTCTACTGCAGAGCCAAACCACAGCCCAACAAAGCCATTTTTGACAGTGAAATCTGTTCATTCCCATCTCTCCTTCTAGTAGTGTTAGTCAGGCAAGAAGGGGGCCAAATTCAGCAAACAGACTCACCTCACAAATTTGGCTGGTTTGGGTCAGAGCTAAAAACAAACAGAATGATATTTGCATCATACAAACTTCCTCACAGTTCAAAGTTTCTAAAATTGAAACACCAGATATAAAAGTCTTTATTTCAAAAACTTCAACAAGAAATAACATGACCCTCTATGATAATTATTTATAATCCAATTGATACTAATACTTAGTGTCTCCTATATACAACTTTTTGCTTCACTAACATCTGTCTCCCCTATTCTATGTCCACTTTACTTTCTCCACTCATTTAATTTCTTCTTTCTTTTTCTTTTATTCCTATCTTTATTTTCTTTCCTGTAGCCCATCTTCAAATTCAATATAGTGTATAATTATTAATGTCTAAGCTTTTCAGCCTATTTGTTATAACTCTTCACCTACATTCCTTCTGGATTAAGAAAGTTGTAGCAATTGTTAGTTATTACACTTATAAAATATGTTTATATATACTTACTCTTGAATTATCACTGTTATTTGTGAAAT
Organism: Spermophilus citellus; assembly: GCF_964194105.1. Taxonomy (NCBI): domain Eukaryota; kingdom Metazoa; phylum Chordata; class Mammalia; order Rodentia; family Sciuridae; genus Spermophilus; species Spermophilus citellus. Next base: position 47,831,676 of record NC_138190.1, read on the forward strand.
TCACTCCTTTCAAAGAATAATTAGGGTTTGAAATTGACACTGATTTTGCTTACCAAATGTGTTGGTGCCTAAATATATTTTGATAACTGTACTTGTTATAATGACATAAATACTCACCAAAGTACCTGCACATAAAAGAGAAAGAGAAATACATCTCAATAGATGTACAAATCGAGGACCACTGAAAACATGAGGACAACAGGTCAACAACAACTACAAAAATTTACTTACACCTCCAATAACTGAACCCACAGATATTGAAGGACATGAATTCAGAAAAGATCACAAAAACTTTATTATTAAAATAATTGATAAAAGAAGATCTAAGGAATAGAATGAGATAAAATGCAGCAAGTGAAAAAGTATTTCAACAAGAGATTCTAAAAAGAAATCAAATGGAAATTCTGGAAATGAAAGACAAAATAAATCAAATAAAAATATATAGTTGAAACTATCACCAACAGATTAGATTACATAGAAAACAGAACTTCAAGCCTTGAAGATAGGGTATGTGAATGTTGATCAGTAATAAGGAAAAAAAATATGAACTGAATACACAAAATCTCTGGGACAACATTAATATCAAATATTACAACAATTGTAAGAGTCATTGGAATTGAAGAGGGTATGGAGATGCAGGCTAATGTCATTAATAACCATTTCAGTGAAATCATAGCAAAACATTTTACAAAAACATTAGGAATATGGATATCCACTTATAGGAGGCATACAGAAGCCCAATGAGACAAGATCAAAAAATACTTCTCTAGAAAACATTATAATTAAAATGCCTAACATTCAGAATAGGATGGAATCTTCAAAGCCTCAGGAGAAAACTGTCAGGTCACAGTGGTTAACAGATGATAACTTCTGATATCTGAGTTTAGACTCTAAAATCCAAGCAGGCTTGGAGTGAGATATTGTAAGTCCTGAAAGAAAGTAAAAAAAAAAAAAAAAAGAATTGCTACATTCATCAAAGCTATCCTTCAGAATCATAGAAGAAATGAAAACATGCCAGCATCAGCACTCATCACCAACACTGCAGCAAAAAAAAAAAAAAGAAAAGAAAAAGAAATACTATAAATAGCAGAACAAGAAAAGAAACACCAAAACCACAAAATGGAGGAAGCTCACTAGAAGAGCAAATAAAAATTAAGATCATATCAAAGCCAGGTATGGTGGCATAGTTGAGCAATCCCAGCAATTTGGGAGGCTGAGGCAGAAGGATTGCAAGTTCAAAGCCAGCCCTAAACAATTTAGAAAGACCTTATCTCAAAATAAAAAATGAAAAGGTCTGAGATGTATCTCAGTGGTTAAGTGCCCCAGGGTTCAATTCCTGGTACAAAAAAAAAACATATTAAATATATGAAACACATCGACACAGCAGTAAATAATAAATAGCTTTCCATAATAAAACTGAATATAAATAATCTCATGGTCTCATCTCTCCAATAAAAAGGCAAACTGGAAGAGTGAATTAAAACAGAAGACCCAACTATATATTGATTGCAAAAGATTCATAGGCAAAGACATTCACAAGCTGAAAGTAAAAGGATGGAAAAGAATATTTCATGCAAGTAGAGTCCAAGAAGAAGTAGCTATTCTCATATCTGACAAAGATTTCAACCAAAAATCAGTCAGAACAGACAAAAAATATTCACTTCATACTGATAAAGGGAAAAATTCAACAAAAGGATAGAAAAAGTAAATATTTATGCCTCAAAGTTGGTATACCTAATTACATAAACAAACACTTCTTTATATAAAGATTCAAACAGGACCCAATGTAATAATAATGGGTAATTTTAGTACACCTGTCTCACTGATAGGTAATCCACATACAATATGAATAATGATATTTCTGACCTAAAAATACTATAAATCACATGAACCTATCAGATCTCTACAGAACATTGCATCCAACATCAGCTGAATTCACTTTCTTCTCAAGAACTCATAAAGCCTTCTTCAAAATAGACCATATTTGTAGTCACAAAGCAAGTCTTAGCAAATACAAAAAAAAATTCTTACAATTCCGTGGCTCTTATTAGATGAAGTTAGGAATGAAGTTAGAAATCTACAGCATGAAATATTATAAAAACATGGAGATTGAACAATACACTTTTTAAAAAGTTTTTAGTTGTCAATGGATCTTTTATTTATTTATTTGTTTGTTTGTTTATTTGTTTATTTATTTATATGCAGTGCTGAGAATCAAACCCAAGGCCTCACACATGTCAGGCAACTGCTCTACCCTTGAGCCACAACCCCAACCCTGAACAATACACTTTTTGACTGATGATAAAAATCATAGGGGAGAGAGGGGAGGAGTAGGGAGAATAGGAAGGGAAGCAGAATAGAATAGACAATACAATTGATGTATGTGCGTTCCATGTATGTATTATATGTCAAAATGCATTCTGCTGTCATGTATGACTAAAAAAATAAAAAATAAAAAAATAACAATAAAATAAAAAAGATAAAATCAAAGAATAAATAAAGGGAGAAATTTTAAAATTCCCAGAATTAAACAAGAATTTTGATAAAAATAAAATTATCTCTATTTGTTGATGACAAGTGCCTATATTTAGAAGACAAAAAGATTCCACTAGAAGACTCCTAGAGCTGATACATTTCTCAAAGTAGCAGGATACAAGATCAAAATACAAGCATCAATAGCTTTCTTGTACACCAATAGTGAAATTGATGTAAAAGAAAACAATTCCATTTATGATAGTCTCAAAACAATAAAATACCTGGAAATAAATTTAACAAAGAAATTTAACAAAGAAACCACCTCTAAAATAAAAACTGTAGAGCACTGAAGAAAGAAATTGAAGCACACATAAGAAAATGGAAAGACCTCCAATGGTCTTGAACAGGCAGAACTAATATTTTTAAATCAGCTTATTACCAAAAATGACCTACAGGTTCAATGCAATCCCCATCAAAATAATAATGAAATTCTTCATAGAAAAAATAGTTCTGAAATTCATATGGAATAATAAAAGACCCAGAATAGTCAAAACAATTCTGAGCAATAGTAGTATTGCTGGAGGCATCACAATACCCAATCTTAAATTATACAACATTCCTCTAGTAACAAAAACAGCATGACATTGGCATAAAAGCATACATAAGTCTAGTGGCATAGAATAGAGTTCACAGAGACAAACCCACACAAATAGTCATCTGATTCTTGACAAGGATGCCAAAAACTTACGTTGTAGAAAAAAGTCTTTTTAACAAATGATGCTAGGAAAACTGGATATCCATATGTAGAAGAATGAAACTAGATCCCTACTTCCTACCCTGCAAAAGAGGTCAACTCAAAGTGGATCAAAGACCTAGGGTTTAGACCAGAAACTCTGGAAGTACTAGAAGAAAACAGAGGGTCCATACTTCAACATACAGGCATAGTCATTGGTTTCCTTAAGAGTCCTAAAGCTCATGAAATAAAACCAAGAATCAGTAAGTGGGATGGCATCCAATAAAATGTTTCTGCTAAAATCAGCATACTATAATGATCTATGCATATTAATACTCACAGCAGTGCAATCCATAATAGCCAAGTTATGGAAACAATCTAGGTGTTGTCAACAGATGAATGGACAAAGAAAATGTGATACACACACACACACACACACACACACACACACACACACACAATGGAGATCTACTCAGCCATAAATAAGAATGAAATTAGGCATTTTTCTGGTAAATAGCTAGAACTGAAGAACATCAAGCTAAGTGAAATAAGACTCAGAAAACCAAAGGTTTAATGTTTTCTCTCATTTGAGGAAGCAAGAGCAAAATAATGGGAAAAGGGAGGGGTATGGATATCATAAAGACATAAGGAAGATAAATGGAGTAGAAGAAGGAGATAGGGACAGAGAAGGAACAGGAAAGGGAGGAAATGCAGACTGAATTTAACAAAAGCATGCTATGTGATTCCACAGGAAATTCCATATACATAAAGTATATGTAGAAAGCACCAATCAAAATAAATAAATGAGCTAAAGGAAGATTAGTAGAGGAAGAAGAAAGAGGAGAATGCGGACAGAAATGGAGTAAATCAAATAAAAATTGTTAAGTTGGACCATGGTAAATTGGGGACCATCGCATTCTACCTTCACACAATCCTGAGACAGATAATACCATCCATATTTGAAGAAACTGAAGAACAAAGACATTAAGTGGAGGAGAGTAATGTAACAGAGCGGAGAGAGTGAGGAGGCTGCGTCTGGCTCCCGCTCTCACAGCCATTGCAGTACATTGAGCTCCATAGAGACAGCGCCGGGGCAAGTGAGAGCAGGACGGGCACTGGGCGACTCTGTGCCTCGCTGAGGAAAAATAACTAAACATGGGCAAAGGAGATCCTAAGAAGCAGAGAGGCAAAATGTCATCATATGCATTCTTTGTGCAAACTTGCCGGGAGGAGCACAAGAAGAAGCACCCAGATGCTTCAGTCAGCCTCTCAGGGTTTTCTAAGAAGTGCTCAGAGAGGTGGAACACCATGTCTGCTAAAGAGAAAGGAAAATTTGAAGACATGGCAAAGGCGGACAAGGCCCGTTATGAAAGACAAATGAAAACCTATATCCCTCCTAAAGGGGAAACAAAAAAGAAGTTCAAGGATCCCAATGCACCCACGAGGCCTCCATTGGCCTTCTTCTTGTTCTGTTCTGAGTATCGCCCCAAAATCAAGGGAGAACATCCTGGCCTATCCATTGGTGATGTTGCAAAGAAACTGGGAGAGATGTGGAATAACACTGCTGCAGATGGTAAGCAGCCTCATGAAAAGAAAGCTGCCAAGCTGAAGGAAAAATATGAAAAGGATATTGCTGCCTACCGAGCTAAAGGAAAACCTGATGCAGCAAAAACGGGAGTTGTCAAGGCTGAAAAAAGCAAGAAAAAGAAGGAAGAGGAGGAAGATGAGGAAGATGAAGAGGATGAGGAGGAAGAGGAAGATGAAGAAGATGAAGATGAAGAAGAAGATGATGATGATGAATAAGTTGGTTCTAGAGCAGTTTTTTTCCTTGTCTATAAAGCATTTAAACCCCCTGTACACAACTCACTCCTTTTAAAGAAAAAAATTGAAATGTTAAAAAAAAAGACATTAAGTGGATAGTCTAAGATTGCAGAACCAGTTTATGAAGAAGCTGTTTAAATGCTAGGCTGACTAGGATTTAACTTACTTCACAGCTGGTTTTGTTCTACTACGCTATACTGCTAATTGGCAAAAAGATGTTACCTGTGTGATTTTTTTAAGTATTTCTTTTCAACAATGACAATGCATGAATTACTGCTACATAAAATAATGGGGATGAATCTTACAAGCATAATGTTTAGCAAAAGAAGGCAGACACTAAGTAATACATACTGATAGATTCCTTTTATGTAAAGTTCAAAAACAGATACACTAAAGGTATTGTGTTAGAAATTAGGATGGTGTTTATCTTTGGGAAGGAACTGTGACTAGAAAGGAACATAAAAGTCTCTGAGAGGCTGCTAATATTCTGTTTCTTTTTCTGGGTTCTGGTTACACAGATATGCCCATTGAATTCTACACACTTGATGTGGGCACTTTACACATATATTTATATATAATATTTCAATAAGTTTACTTAAAATTATTCTTCTCAAATTAACTATATGGCTAGGTTATGAATTTACATCTTCCTTAGGCCAGTATGCCTAGTATTTGACTACTACATACTAATCAATTATCACAAGATACACACACACACACACACACACACACACACACACATTTTCATTTCAGTCTAACTATCCTTGAATCCTAGCTCTGCTGCCTATTAGATGTATGACCTTGGACAAGTGAATTAACAGTTCTACACCTCATTTTTTCTCTTTAACAAACGAGAATAATGAGTACCTACTAATAATTACTGTGAGAATGCAATTGCCATCCCTTAACTAATGATCACCAAGTCATCATAATAATCATTCTCATAACTCTCTTGTTCCCATTAAATAATTGTCCTCACCAGATAGATTTTCATGTTCCTGCATAAAGAATTATAAATATCTTCTAGGAAGTGTTTCCTAAATCATGGTAGCACAGCTACAGGAAAAACCTAAGGATGTGAACAATTCAATGTTGTCTGTTGTTGGTTATCTAATTTTTAGGAAAAAATATTTTTAAAAACCTTCCAAAGAATATATTTATACTTACAAATTTTTGGCTCTGGGGACAACTGTTATTCACTAGCATACTCTTTTTCACCTACAACCAATATGCTTGTTCACATCAACAAGTGCCTCCTCTTTATTGTCTATGTTTACTCCGAGACATAACTGGAATTTTCCCTCAAAACTAACTTCACTTTCACTTTGTTCAGATGAGTAACTAAATGTCTAAATTAGCTTTTCTTTCCCTATGACTGCTTCATTTTATGAGGCAGATTATTCAGAAAATAGATTCTGCGCTCCCTTACGCACATTGAAAATCACTCATATCTGTTTCTACAAGTCTGTTTTCTATTCTTATTTTTTATGGGTTGAGCAAAAGCAACAAAAAAAAATTAAAACTCCAACAACAAACAACAACTGATTTGTTCTTTTTGTTTATGATCAGTAGAATGTTCCCCTCACACAGAATTGGCACAAGATTTTGTAACCTAATTGTATTAAACTGGTTTCTTATATCAGAACAGCGCCAATATCCTCCTCTCTTAGAACCCTAAAGGTATCTCCCTATCTAGTCTTTACTCTGTTAATTTCATGCCCAATGTTCTATACTATTTTCCTTCTGAAGAGAACTTGAAATCAATTAGAAATCTACATATAATGGTACTACCATGTAAATATTCTTTGTCTCATCTTCTGTTTCATGACTCTTACCATTCACTCTCCAATCCTTTTCTGTCAATGTCATCAACATCTAGTCTAGTTCTTTCCTTGGCTAATGTCCCTTGGCTACATTTCTCCACAGAACCTTTTTATTTTGTACTGGGGATTGAACCCAGGGGCACTCAATCACTGAGTTATGTCCCCAGCCCTTTTTATTTTTTATTTTTTTATTTTGAGACACTCAATAAGTTGCATAGAGTCTCACCAAGTTGCTGCTGCTGGCCTTGATCTTGAGATTCTCTTGCCTCTGCCTCTGGAGCTATTTGGATTACAGTCATGTGCCATAGTGCCTGGCAGAAGCTTGTGTTTTTAACTTTCTCTTTTTGGCCCTTCATAGTTTTTCCTGCATTCAGCTGGGTTTGTCACTTCTCTTATTTTCTTTCAAACTTTGGTGTTACCAGCTTTTCTCTCTTTGATTATTTCTGTATATTTTGAGTTATTATTATGCTATACACTAAATTCTCACCTACATGTGATAAGTGTATGTATGTGACTATGTACTCCCTCTGCCATCACAACCCTATGAACTTCTCCCAAAACAATGGATTTCTGATTTATTAATTTCAACTGCAAAATAATCAAACAAACCCTATACTTGCTTATTTCATTGATTCCGCTCTTCCTAAACAGCATTGTGAATAACAGACTATAATAAGGTTCCTTTCCAATGCACCCCACTTTGAGAACCAGAAAATAGGAGTTAATTGAATGCCTTTTGAGAATTAAATTGTATGATGGCATTTTATTAATCAAAGAAAGTAGATTCAAAATCATCTGAGGAAATGGAATGATTCTCAGTCCACCATAACATTAAGTATATTGTGACCTGATTGACTGTATTAGCATTTTAAGAAAGAATAAGCCACAGAAATATAGTAAAAAGTGGGTCCCCAAAGTAAACATTGGCAATACTCAAATGAATAAAGGTGCCTTAACCATTCAACTTGCAGTATTTCTAACTCTGTAAGCAAGACTATCTCTGTTGGAAGATAGATGTACAGCAACTAGCATGAATTTATACAATTAAACTTTCAGTTTGTAACAACCATTCTACTACATCCCATTCATCACACATCTTTCTATTGATTTGGCTTGTATCTGCTCTTATTAACAATGTGGTGGGCTTACAATTTACATTCAATAAATAATCAAATAGCTCTCATTTTATAGTTATAATTTTTATTTGGCTTTCCATTTAGCTTTTCAGGGGAAATGTACTGATATGAGTCATAGACATGAGTACTTTCAGTAGATGTAACAATGCTTTTTATCATTGAAAATTAATAAATTCTCCCATCTGCTTTTTCATTTGCATGAATCAGTCTTTCAGAGCTTGAACTATACTGGATGCTGATGAGACCTGCAAAGCAGAAGAAAAAGCACAGCCAGCAAGGCAACTCTTATTTTTTTTAAGAGAGAGAGAGAGAGAGAGAGAGAGAGAGAGAGAGAGAGAGAGAAAGAGAGAGAGAGAGAGAGAGAATTTTTAAATATTTATTTCTTTTAGTTTTGGGTGGACACAACACCTTTGTTTGTATGTGGTGCTGAGGATTGAACCCGGGCCGCAAGCATGCCAGGCGAGCGTGCTACCACTTGAGCCACATCCCCAGCCCAAGGCAACTCTTAAATCTTCAAACATTTTTGTTTATGTATACTTCTTAAAGAATTTTAAACAAATGCCTACTTCCTGATACATATTTAACATGTAAATTTTGTCATCATATAGTTGTAAAATTACAGATATTATAATTATAATTGTATGGTAATTTGTGGGATACTATAAATATTAACATTTTGAAATTATTATGTAACTCTCTTATTTATATTCAACAGGATTTAAATACTATAGCAATTAGAGATGAGACCCACTTTATTAACAGATTGTTCTTTAACAGTGGAAAATTTATAATGTTCCTTTTTTCCTTTGATGTGTATTTCTACTTATTTCCTCCTCCACCAGACTTTTTGTCCTAACTTTATGTACTTTTATTTTAAAAATCCTTTCACTGACCACCATATCTGAGCTACTCTACTATAAAAATTAAGCAAGTTAAAATTAATTTTAAGGGTTCTGTATTATCACTATAATTATTACTAGTGCACAATTGGTCAAAAATATAAATATATTGACAATTTTGATAAATAGTAAATATAAAAACTAAAATTTAATTAGAAATTCATTTCAGTATTTTTCTTATCACTTTATTTATGCAAACACACATATTACTCATTGCTAGAAAGTATATTCCTTTCTCATTTTTGTAAGTCTGAACAATGCAATTTTTTTAATAAATAGAAGGGAATATAAGGGCATTGTTTTAGTAATTTCCTTCCATCTTTGAGTTCCTTCCAAATAATATGCCAAAAATCACATAATGATATATCTTCTTAAGTTATTTTAATGATCTATCAGCTGACAACATAATTAGGTCCTGCTTGAATTTTGTGCAAGGCAAAGAATTGGAAATCGCAGATTTGCAAAAGGATTTATTATCTAGTCATTAGAGTCATTCAGCTTCTCAATATGGACACCAATGTGAATTTCAAATCGGTTCTTGGTTTGTTGCCCCGAGATTTTTATACTCAAAGGCAATAGGGAATGTACCATAGTAAAATACTGAATGTGTAACAGAAGTATGTCTTTATTTTGTAAAGTGGGTAAAGGTCAATTGCAAATGGCATGCTTTGACCTTAGGGGAATTTTCTGGCAATTCAGTCTTAAGAAAAAAGATACACAGATATTGAATTTCTAGAAATTGATTCCTTTTAAACTACTTTTATCTTCGTATTGTTTGAAAAGACTTTATGTACACAAATTCAGGCTTGAAGATCACTGTCTTAGATAATACTGCCATCATTTCCATTATCTACTGTTGCAACTGATTTTTACCATCAAAATGAGTTTGAACTTTACTAATTATAGTATCTATGTTGTCCTTTACCATCTATAGACCATAAGACTTTTACCATAAACATGGCATTCTCCTTAGATTTTGAACCTGAGTATTTTGCAATCTGAGGAGTCTGAATTACAGCATAATAATTCACCAATAATTGCCATCTGCAGATACCTAACTGAAGACATCAAGCTATGTAAAAATAAATATAGTCTTCTCATTTACCTTATATATAGACTTGCCTTCTGAAAGCAGTCACCTTAAAGAGATTTGTTTTACAATTCAACTTCCTTTATTTCCCTTTTGCCTTTGAGGATTTGCAAATAACTTGTTCTTTTTTTATGGCTTTCTCCACTAACACTAGAGTCTTGGGAATCCACATACAATGCATGTGGAGAAATCAACTCCTCCCACTTCCGCCAGGTATATTTTGTTGGCATTCTGATTTGTAACTTGGAATGAGACTTCACATACAATATTTTCCATGATGACACATTCTCTTTGGAGTATAATATAGCTAATGTCAACTCTTAACCATGCTGTGAGTTAAATAGGCTTTATAGGGTTGTCACAGAATCTTATCTGATTTAGATCATTATTTGCAGCAGTTCCAGAGCTTGCTTTTTGAGACGGGGTCTAACTTAGTTGCCCTTAGTGGCTAACCACCAATTTGCAATCCTGTTGTTTTAGCCTCCCTAGTAGCTGGGATTACAGACACAGGCCCCCATACCTAGCTCCCAGAGCATTTTTACTGGCTACAAAATCCCCTATGACCTCCATTCTATTCTTAAAGTCTTTATGACCTTTAGTATGATAGGCAAACATTCTCCTGATATTGTGTCAGTCATTTTTACCTAATTGTCCTGATTTGGATTGAAAATGGCAGTTATTCTAAGAATTTCTATTTTCCCATGAAATATTTACTTTCCTGCTTTTATTTTCCATCCTCAGTCCTCTATATTACTTATTTTTAATCATATCAGAGCATTTCCCTCTTGTTCCCCATTTTTATTTCAGTCTTCTATTGATTTTATAAATCTTGAAGGAATTTAGTTCCAAATTCTTTTGAAAGGCACATATAAAGGCAACTCCTGCTACAGTTTAAAATATAAACTATGACATAATATAAAATCCTATTCATGCATCACAAGGAGGGCAGACTTTCAGTCTCATCTAATTTTTTTAAGTCCCAGCTTTCAGTTGGAAGTCCCTTAAAGTCATATAACTGATGGAAAAGGGTATGGAAAGATAAATTGAAGGGGAAGTATTAGCTACAATTATCATCATCAAGGAAAAGAGAATATTTGCTTTTATACAGATATATTTATACTCTTCCTAGAGTAAATACTCCACCCTTTAAGAAAGTGACCCAGTTATGTTCTTGGTCTTTTTCCAACTCAACCCAGTGCTTCAGTGCTTTGGGACTTCAGGAAGGAGAAAGAAGGAAGGGAAAACTTAAGCTCCTCCTAAAATTATCAAAAATTTCAATGTCAGGAGGCCAACTAGATAGAATATGAATGAAGTTGACCTGATGATGACTGGCAATTAAAAATATTTGTCTTATCTAATAGATGCAGCCATCATTTAGCTTTAGTCACATTATATTTCAAAGGCATACCCTAAGGTAACCAGAACATCTAGTTTTAAAAGAGAAGCTATAAATCTGAATTTGTACAGGCAATTTGCCAAGTTTTAGGTGTTGGCTAACAAAAGTCAGTTCATAAGTTGCCAATTAAAAAAAAAAAAACTAGGGATAACAGGAACTTACCTCAACATTGTAAAAGCTATCTATGCTAAGCCTCAGGCTAGCATCATTCTGAATGGAGAAAAATTGAAGGCATTCCCTCTAATGTTGTGAACAACCAATAAAAAAAAAAAAAGATTACAGTGGGGGGGGGGGAGGCTGGGGTTGTGGCTCAGCAGTAGAGCGCTTGCTTAACACATGTGAGGCCATGGGTTTGATCCTCAGCACCACATAAAAATAAATAAAATAAAGGTATTGTGTCCAACTAAAAAAAAAATAAAAAAATAAAATTTATGTGCTAGAGATTAAATTGGGTATATAACACCAGAATTTTAGGGCATTCAAGAAAGACTGACTTGTACATTCTTTATTTATAAGCAAACTAAATGTAAATTCAAAATAATTAGGCCATTATAGGGATCATGGACTTAGAATAAGAACAATATATAATTTGGAAGAATATCCCCAAACAGAATACACATGTGCTAAATACATTGTCTTAGTGCTTATATTTTACTGTTTTTTTTTTTTTTTTGTGTGTGTGTGTGTGTTTATTGTTTAGTTTTTGGTTTTGATTCAGTTTAATTTACCAAGATGTGTTAGTCAGGATGTTTGACTAGAACACCATAGAGTATGAAAAGTTTGTTTTGGCACACAGTTTCAGAGGTTTAGTCTATTGTGGGTGGAGTTCATGGCTCTAGGCCCAAGATGAGGCAGAACATTATGGTAGTAAGGGCATGGTGGAAGAAGTTGCTCAGGATACGGTGGTTGGGAAGCAGAGAGAGAGGGGAAGAGGCCACAGAAAAATTGCACCCTTCCAGTGACCCACCTCCTCCAGCCACAATTCACCTACCTACAGTTAGTTACCTTCCAGTCAAACCAGGATGAACCTATTAGGTTACAGCATTCATAATCTAATCATTTCACCTCCTGTATTAGCACAGTAGCTTTGGGAGGCACCGCATATCTAAACCATAATACGAGGGTAAACTTAATTAATTTGCTTTGTTTTCAGAGAGGGATATGTATTGGAACAATTATTGTCTCTATCATATACTTCATTAGGTCAACAGGCTTCCTTTCCCCTTCCCCTTTCAGGAAGGTTTTGGGCAGGGACTTTGCACCTGGCTGAGAAGACTTGAAATAGCCAATCAGAAGTTGACATGGCAACAGACCCCAACCACCAAGGGTTCCCACCAGTAGAAGCAATCGCCCTGTCAATCCAATCAGTCCTGACCAACCCGTGATAGACATGATCCCCCTAAACTGGGCTCAGCCAACCAGCTGTCAGTAGCTACAATTTAGATGGCCTAGGCCCTCCTATCTTCAGCTTCCCTTATTAGCATTGTTCTTGCCTTTCCCACCTGCGACTTCCCAGGCCCTTTACCTTTTCGGAGACCAGTGAACCTCTCCTGGGAGCACCCCCCAATAAACCTTCTTTTGATGCCTCATTCTTGTTCCGTAGTTCCTGATCTCACGCACCCCTTTCTACTTTACATACTTAACTGTATATAACTATTACAACCTTGAAGAGTGTGCATATTAGTCTCACTTTTGCTGATGGAGAAACTGAGATTGTGAAAAATGAATGAATTGCCTTAAGGTCACCCAGCCATGACTAAACAAACTGGAGTTGTAATCCCAGTCTGTTTGGCTCAAGACTGGTTTTGCCACTATGTTATATTACTGTTTTTCTAGTTCTGACTGTATTATTTGGTTTCATGTGCATCAACAGGAGTGAGGAACAATCATAGGATTCCCCTTACATTCTGTATATTACTCCAGGAAGACAACACAGTATTTAATTAATATAATCACCTGAAAACTTCAACAACAGAAATTATTTCCTCGGGAAGAATTCTAAAAGTTGAATTGCTCAGTAAAATTATCTGCATGTTTTATCAAATTTTAGGGTTTATTAGCAAAACGCCCTTTAAGCAATATATAAAGTACCTGTTGCCTGTAATCATCATCATCATCATCATCATCATCCATATAGTGTTTACTATGAGCAGTCCTGGGCAGTCTGGATGGACTATGCCAAGACTGGATACTATATCAATCTTTTTAAATTTTATACAAAAAAATATTTAAGTTAATTTCTATTTAAAGAAAATAAAATGTTTCCTTCCTTCCTTGTTTCCTTCTTTCCTCTCTACCTCCCTTCCCTCCTCTTTCTGACATTTATTTTCCTTTTTTTAAGATAGTAGTTAATGTTTATTTTTTCCTATGAGTATTCCTTTTTCTACATTGATTTGTACCAAGTATGTGTATGTCATAAATAGAACTAATGGGTTACATATGTCACAATTTTTTAGTTTGCCTCTTTTAATTTTTTATTGTTTTCTTCACATATAGAAGTTTAAAATTGTTTGTTTTATGAAACTTATCCATCTTTTTACTTATAGTATTCTTTGTTATTTTAAAAAGGTTGTCACCATTGTGAGGTCATATAAATATTTGCTGTAATATTTTTCTGCAAATTTTATGATTTCATTTATTTTTTGAGAGAGAGAGAGAGAGAGAGAGAATTCTAATATTTATTTTTTAGTTTTCGGAGGACACAACATCTTTGTTTGTATGTGGTGCTGAGAATCGAACCAGGGCCACACGCATGCCAGGCAAGCGTGCTACCGCTTGAGCCACATTCCCAGCCCCATGATTTAATTTTCTTCTAAAATTTATTTAGTTTTTTAACATGAAAATTCATTGATGGCATTCTTTCTACCTTTCCAACACTGCTAGGGGTTTATTATTCTTCTCATATCATTTCTGTCATATGAATGGGATTTAATAAAGGAGGTTAAAAACAATTGCCACATTGAAAAATAAATAGATTTTTAAAATAGTTAATTATTTGATTTCTGGCTCATTTTTTAATATGGCTGTTACATCGCTAAGATTTTCTACTTCTGATTAAATTTTGGTCATGCACGGTCTTCAGTTTTCCTTTGTTGTTAGTCAAGATCAGTATAAAGTATTTCCTCATAATTTAAAAAAATATTCCCTTCATCTGTGATTAAATGTATTCCCACCCTATTAATTTTATGTATTTGTTCCCCTTAAGTTTCAGCTCTGCTTCTCACTAATGAAAGCATGTAAGTTCAGTCACTGGAATATTAATTTTATTTCATTGTAAGTAACTTAAACCACAATTTTACATTATATTTTAGAATAAAATGTTAAAACATTGCATGATTTGTATAATAAAAGGAAAAAACTCAAAGGAATGTGTTTGTGGAAGGATTCAGGAAGGGGAAAAAGGTGAGTGTGCTTTTGCCCCTGCACTGTGTACTTTGGTGAAGAAATTGCCAGCTAAGAGAATCACTGAACTAACAATGGTTTATCTATTTAGCTTGTTTTTAAAAACAACTTCTTAAGTTAGCTTAACAAAATTTACTTTACTTTGTTTGTTCATTAATGTTTGCCGTTATCATTTTGTAGCCAACACCCCATTTCCCTTTTGTAATTTTTTTGTTATCCTATTTAAATGCCAAATTAATTTATATTTTTTTATTCTTTGTATTTCAACTCTTTGAGTATATAAGTTTAATTGAATTCATCCACATATACCCTGTAAATAAAATATTACTTAACTTGAGTTTTATAAGAGTGCAGATTCTTGTACAACACTTATTTCAGTAGGTTTGGATGGGACCTAGAAATCTGTATTCTTAACAAGTTCTTCAGATCACACAAAGAGAAATCCTTTGCTAATTGCTGATTTATATGTTCTCATTATCATTATTTTTGTTAATTTATTCCAATAAGAACTTTGATTAGCACTTTGTCTCAAAAATGTTTGTTTGGCTTTACTTTTTAAGTCGTTGGGTTTTTCCTTCCCACTTTTATTATTAATACATGCCTTTATTCTATTGAAATTAAAGATAATCTGTGATGTTGTCTGATTTTTTTTTATTTTTTGAGAGAATACAAAAATATACTATAACACATAGGAATTGGAATTCCCACCACCTACAATTACCTGTTGTCGATATCTTTCCGTATTTGCTTCCATTTTTAAAATAAAGCAAGTTTTTATACATTTAATTCAAGTTCTTTTCCATCAATGCCTTGTATCCTATTCCATTTTTTCTTGCTCATGTGAAAGTTTGGTATGAATCATTTTAGTATATTTGCTTGCTTGCTTGCTTTCTCTTTTTCTTGCTTTCTTTATTTTCATTCCTTTTTGTGCCAGAGATTGAACACAAGATCTCATACAGCTTAACATCTCCACCACTAAGCCCCTCTAGAAATATTTCTAGTAGAATATTTCACATATATATGAATGCATCTATAAATACCATAGAGTATAATTTGACATGTGCTGATTCATTAGGCTTTTGAGATCTATACACATTACTATATTTAAAAGTAGTTCATCTTTTGCCTCTGTATTAATCATACTAAGCATACTATATGTGAACATATATATCACTATACTAATTGATGCATATCACATGCCTATATTTTTTTCTTGAGATTTATTGAGGTGTTGGTGACCTAATGACTTTAAAATGCTGTTAAATGGCCCCTGGATATTTGAGGGGAAAAATGATTTTCTGTATCATCTAAATTAGGGTTAGAGATATATACATAAATTCAAAATTATGTCTTCTATTATTCATGTTCTTTTTATCAGTACTGCCATTTCTTTGTTTTTCTTAATCTGTATTGAAATACGTGAACATATTAATGTCTACTACTATATGTGCCCGTCAATTTCTATTTGTACTATTCTCCCAAAATATATTTCTATTTTTTAAAATTATAAATGCAGTGCATAATAAAAACCATTGAAAAATTCAAAATTTTATAAAAGTGAGAGTTATTCATAATATCAACATTCACTAATCACCACTGGTGTATAGCCTATACTGGTGTATAGCCTTTCAGATTTTTTTTTCTACATGTACACATACAAGCTACACTCAAGAGTTGTTAAAAATATTTTTAAAGTAAAAATATATTTATTGCATTTTTGATATTGAAATATACATGTCTTATATAGTTTCTATTTGTGCATAAATAAAGCCAAAAGTGAAAATACTATCATTTCCCTTTATCTGCAATGTATTTCTTATATACCTTTAAAGACACTTTATATCATATAAAAAAACACTTTTTAAACATAGTACATATTATTTTATTGTATGATAACATCATAGTAGGTTTGACTAATCTCTTGTAAATACACATTTAAAATATTTAAATCATATTTTTTAATGCTACAGTATTTGTTTTATACATATTGATTATTTTCTTAGAGGAAGTTTTTAGATGAGGTAGTTTTAAATAAAGATGGAAATATTTTTAAAATGTTAATTTGTATTCTCAAATTGCTCTAGGATTATTAACAATTCACACTTCGACTAGCATGAGAGTGCATTTTCTCAGCTCCCTATCAACAAGGTTTATCATTATTTCTCATCGTTGCCGATATGATAAGACAAAAGTATACTATCATCATTATAATTTGTATTTCTTTCATTACTAGTGAGTTTAATCACCCTTTCATAGCCTATTGGCCCTTTGCACTTCTTTTGTAAAATGTACGCTCCTACCCTGTCTTCTTCCCTTCCCCCATTGGGGGTGTTCCTGTTTCCTTTTTGCTTTGTCAGAGTTCTTTATTATTCATTTTTCGTCTTTTACATGGGATCGGTTTGATTCAGGCTTTCATCCTTTCACTGCCTTTCAGATTGCTAATATATATTCTCCACTGGTCTTTCAATGTCGTTTACAGAAGCCGTTTTCCTCTCCCTCCTCCCTCTCAACTTCCTCCCTCCCTACCTCGCCTCTTTTCTCTCGACTAGTCTTCTCTTCTAGTCTCGTCCCTTCTCCCCCCCCACCTCTCTCTTTGTTTCCCTCTTCCCTCTCTCTCCCTTTTTTTTTTTTTTTTTTTTTTTTTTAGTGCATAAGTTTTTAATTTTGACCGAGTCAAATCTATCAATCAGGGCCTGGCGCAGCGTCAGCAGAGGGGGGCGGGGAAGTGAGCGCGGAACTGGGGGAGGGGAAGGGGCGGGGAGGAGCGGGCGGAGCGGCTGCGGGAGTTGCTGGGAGTGCGCGCGGTCAGATCACAAGGCGGCGGCGGAGGAGGCCCAGAGACCTGAGCGCTGAGACCTCAGCCCGCGGCCTACGCTGAACCCTCTCGACCGGAGGACCAGGGAACCGCAATCTTCATCACAGAGGTACCGTGCTCTGCGCTCCTCGCCCAGCCCGGCCCAGTCCGCTGCTGCGGCGCCTCCTTCCTTCCTCCTTCCCTCGCTCTCTCGCTCGCCCGCGCCTTCCTTGCCCGCCTGCGTCACCGCGGCCGCCATGGCTGAGAACGGCGAGAGCAGCGGCCCCCCGCGCCCCTCCCGCGGTCCTGCTGCGGCCCAAGGCTCGGCCGCTGCCCCGGCTGAGCCCAAAATCATCAAAGTCACTGTGAAGACCCCCAAAGAGAAAGAGGAGTTCGCGGTGCCTGAGAATAGCTCGGTCCAGCAGTTTAAGGAAGCGATTTCAAAACGCTTCAAATCCCAAACCGATCAGCTAGTGCTGATTTTTGCTGGAAAAATCTTAAAAGATCAAGATACCTTGATCCAGCATGGCATCCATGATGGACTGACTGTTCACCTTGTCATCAAAAGCCAGAATCGACCTCAGGGCCAGTCCACCACACAGCCTAGCAGTGCCGCGGGAACTACTACTACCACCACCACGGCGTCGACTCCCAGGAGTAACTCCACACCTACTACCACAAATAGCAGCCCGTTCGGGTTGGGGAGCCTGGGAGGACTTGCAGGCCTTAGCAGCCTTGGTTTGAGCTCGACCAACTTCTCTGAGCTCCAGAACCAGATGCAGCAGCAGCTCATGGCCAGCCCTGAGATGATGATTCAAATCATGGAAAATCCCTTTGTTCAGAGCATGCTTTCGAATCCTGATCTGATGAGGCAGCTCATTATGGCCAATCCACAGATGCAACAATTGATTCAGAGAAACCCAGAAATCAGTCACCTGCTCAACAACCCAGATATAATGAGGCAGACTCTCGAAATCGCCAGGAATCCAGCCATGATGCAAGAGATGATGAGAAATCAAGATCTGGCTCTCAGCAATCTCGAAAGCATCCCAGGTGGCTACAATGCTCTACGGCGCATGTACACTGACATTCAAGAACCCATGCTGAATGCCGCACAAGAGCAGTTTGGGGGTAATCCATTTGCCTCAGTGGGGAGCAGTTCCTCCTCGGGGGAAGGTACTCAGCCTTCCCGCACAGAAAATCGGGATCCACTGCCCAATCCATGGGCGCCACCGACGACTACCCAGAGTTCTACGACCACCAGTACCACCACAAGCAGTGGCAGTGGGTCTGGCAGTAGCTCCAGTAATACTACTGGGAACACTGTGGCTGCAGCTAATTATGTCGCTAGCATTTTCAGTACCCCAGGAATGCAGAGCCTGCTGCAACAGATAACTGAAAACCCCCAGCTGATTCAGAATATGCTGTCCGCACCCTACATGAGAAGCATGATGCAGTCGCTGAGCCAGAATCCAGATTTGGCTGCACAGATGATGCTGAATAGCCCACTGTTTACTGCAAATCCTCAGCTGCAGGAGCAGATGCGTCCTCAGCTCCCAGCTTTCCTGCAGCAGATGCAGAATCCAGACACGCTATCAGCCATGTCAAACCCAAGAGCAATGCAGGCTTTAATGCAGATCCAGCAGGGGCTACAGACATTAGCCACTGAAGCACCTGGCCTCATTCCAAGCTTCACTCCAGGTGTGGGGGTGGGGGTGCTGGGAACCGCCATAGGCCCTGTAGGCCCAGTCACTCCCATAGGCCCCATAGGCCCTATAGTCCCTTTTACCCCCATAGGCCCCATTGGGCCCATAGGACCCACTGGCCCTGCAGGGCCCCCTGGCTCCACCGGCTCTGGCGGCCCCACTGCACCCACTGTGTCCAGCTCTGCACCCAGTGAAACCACCACTCCAACATCAGAATCTGGACCCAACCAGCAGTTCATTCAGCAAATGGTGCAGGCTCTGGCTGGAGCAAATCCTCCACAGCTGCCGAATCCAGAAGTCAGATTTCAGCAGCAACTGGAACAGCTCAACGCCATGGGGTTCTTAAACCGTGAAGCAAACTTGCAGGCCCTAATAGCAACAGGAGGCGACATCAATGCAGCCATTGAGAGGCTGCTGGGCTCCCAGCCATCTTAATTACATTTCTGTACCTTGAAAAAATGTATCTTATTTTTGATAATGGCTCTTAAATCTTTAAACACACACAAAATCGTGCTTTACTTTCATTTTGATTCTTTTAAATCTGTCTATTATAAGTCTAATATGATGCATTTTAAGGTGGAGTCCCTCCCTCCCTTTTTTCTTTTCTCCCCCTTCCTGCCCCTCCCTCCGCCCTTCCCTTTCCCCCCTGCCTTCTCCCCTCCTTTGTTTCCTTCCTTCCTTCTTTCCTTCCTTTTTTTCTTTTGGTTTCCTTCCTTCTGTGTTTCGAATGGTGGGAATCAATGCTGTTTCACTCAAAGGTGTTGCATGCAAACACTTCTCTTTATTCTGCATTTATTGTGATTTTTGGAAACAGGTATCAGCCTTCACAGTTGGGTGAACAAGTTTTGTCCTACAGATGTCCAATTTATTTGCATTTTAAACATTAGCCTATGATAGTAATTTAATGTAGAATGAAGATATTAAAAACAGAAGCAAATTATTTGAAGCTCTAATTTGTGGTACAATATTGCTTATTGTGACTTTGGCATGTATTTTTGCTAGCAAAATGCTGTAAGATTTATATCATTCATTGATCGTTTTTGCTATATTTGTACACAGTACAGTAAGCACAATTGGAACTGTACATCTAGAAGTATTACTGTAGAATCTGAGCAGAGTATGTGTAACTCAAATAAGAAAGAATACAAGAAATATTTCTGGAGCTAGATATGTCTCATGATTTTGTAGAATCTTACAGCATATTTGATAAATTTTTCAGTGAAAAATGTTGGCTAGGCAAGTTCAGTTAAAATATAGTAGAAATGTTTATCCTGGTATCTCTAAGTATACATTTAATTGTACAGAAATCTTACAGTGTAACATTGTGTCAACATTTGCAGATTGACTGTATATGACCTTAATCTTTGTGCAGCCTGAAGGATCAGTGTAGTAATGCCAGGAAAGTGCTTTTTACCTAAGACTTCCTTCTCAGCTTCTCCCATAAAGAGACCCTAATATGCATTTTGATTTGTAATTGGAAATGTAACTTTTACTGAAAGTGTCATGTGATGTTTGCATTACTTTTAACTGCTATGTATAAAGGAAAGTGTATCTTTTGACTTTATTGGTTAATTCTCTTGTGCACAGGGAAAATGCATTAAAAATGACTAAAAAAAATAAAAAAATTAAAAATGGATAAATCTTCTTCTTTTTGCCTTCTGGCCCTAGGATCATGTTTAGAAGGGTATTCCCACCCCAAGATTATATAAATCTTATCCTATATTTCCCTTTCATGGTTTAATTTAAATTTTTTGCCCTATCTGGAATTACTTTGATGTATGGATTTAGGTGTTCTAACTTATTTTTCTCAAAGGGTTAATCAGTTGTTAGCCAATATTTTCTCCTTTCCCACATTTGAAGTATACATATTCATACTTGTTATGTTTGGATTCTCTTTAGTTCCACTGAATATTGTAGCCCTAGTAAATCAGCCTATACTTTTGAGTTAGAAATATGACTTTATACCTATTAGGCAAGTCCTCTGTTGATCATCTTTATTTTTTACAATTTTCTAATATTCTGACATATTTGTTTTATCAGTTGAACATTACATTTAATAGGCTTTCCACAAAAGATAAATTGGGAATTTGGGATTGTTTTAAATTGATTATAATAGTGAGCACTACAGAATTGCATTGCTTTCCAGAAATATTATATATTGCCTCATTATTAAGAACCTTTTATATTATTTGAGAGTTTTATTTATTAAGTCCTGCATAATTTGTGACAAATTATTCCTAGATAACAAAGACATAAGTGGGAGTTTCTATCAGGTTATTTTTGCTATATAGGAAAATTTATTTTCATAGATTATTTAAATTAGCAGTTAATCAAAACTTATTAATTTCATAGGTACTCAGTTGATCCTTTTGAGCTTCTCGTGGTAAGCAATCATCAGTGATAAGTTATAATTACATGTTCTTTTCAAAATTTATAACGTAATGTCTGCATGGTTAAACATTCTATAACAGTGCTAAATAATAAAGGTGGCAGTGGCATTTTTGTCTTGTTTCTCATTTTAATAAGTATACTGCAGCAATTCTAAATTGTTTTGGAAAAAATATTGAGAGGAAAATAAGTTTGCAAAATACTATATATTCTAGTCCCTCTTGGAGGCTTATTGTGAAGTAAATGTTGGTTAGTATGTTTTTAAATGAGTAGGTTTTTTAACATACACCAAATAACAAATATCAGTGTTCTTCAGAAAAACAACTTGGGGAATGATGATTTATTATTCCTCTACAATGTGATGGTAGATGTTTGAGATAATCACAAAGCTAGTCTGACACAGAAATTTAAGAATTTTAATAACATGGATGATTTTACAAGAAATAAATACTAAACCTGGAGGCATAGAAAATAGCAATAAGTCAATAACCATAGGAAAAACTGGATATTGTCTGAGACCTGTTCAATCAGATAATTGAACAGATAAATTTTCAAACATTTAAGGAACAGAGAAATCCTTAGCTTTGCCAGATGTTTTATCTATTTTTTTAATGTTTTGTTTTCTTCCTGAAAAGATCCATACCTTTATTAAGTCTACTATTTTTCTGCTTTTTAGTTCACTCATTTTTTTTTAGTGAGGGAGAGAGAGAATTTTAATATTTATTTTTCAGCCTTTGGCAGACACAACATCTTTGTTTGTATGTGGTGCTGAGGATCGAACCTGGGCCGCACGCATGCCAGGCGAGTGCGCTACCGCTTGAGCCACATCCCCAGCTCCTAGTTCACTCATTTTTAAAATAACTTTATTTGGTCTCTTTTTTATTACTTTTAACTTTTTCCTCTGCCTTTTGTGTGATGCAATTTCCTCCTAAGACTCTGTTTTTGTTTTGTATCTCTTCATCTATTGATCTAAAATTTATCCATCCTTTAATCAAGAAGGTATGTCCTGACCTGCTGTCCCTCCACCTAAGAGTGGAGTGATTTTTGTATGCTTTCACTATTTACTGGGTTGTCACCCTTCTTTAAACTGGCTGGATGGTGAAAATTTATATTACAGGCTCTGATTCAACAGAATGAGGAAGTAGGGAAGAACATAAAACCAGAGGCAATCCCACCAGGAGAACTTCACCGTCAAGACATCTTTCCTCATTTGCTCCTTTGGCCTATAATTCAGGTACATGTATACTTTGACCACTTGTGCTGGATGGGGAGGGGCAGTAGTGGGTAGATAATACAACACTGAAACAAACCTGAGATCACCATGTTAGTTGAGAAACTGATCAGAAGATATATCTGTATTTGAGTGTGGCTGACCTTGCCTTCTGAGAGGGGGCAGTCTGCTTTAAATTCTGTTGATCTAGTGTCGAAATAGGAATATATGGAATAATTACTGCCAGGGATGTCCCTTATGGTGTCAGGGGAGGCATTTGGCAGTTATCTCACATTCACAAAGTGACTCAAATTCAGAGTTTTGATAATGATCTTCAAATTATTGATAACTCCAACCAAAGAGCCAGACTGACCCAATGGGAAATGTTTATCATACAGCTTAATTGAGTAAATGTGAAAAAAATTTAAACTCTGATAAGTTTGATGTCTCTAATTGGGTATTTCTTTATTTTAAAATATATCAGAAGACTTAAATAAAATGGAGATTATACAGTATAACCTCAGTTTATTAAAGAGTTTCTCATCCCAGTCTTTTTCATTGCCTACCCCAATCCCTAGTCCTTGTTCTTTTAAACTAGAAAGTATTAGTGGGTTTCTGGCTGCTGTGATTTTATTGATTTGTCAAAATATCACAGAACTTCTTCAGATTGTTGATATTCTTCATGGGAGTTCTGCTTTCCTTTTTGTTTCTACAGGTTTTTTTCAATGTTTGTTTCACAGTGGTCACTT
This sequence comes from Spermophilus citellus, assembly GCF_964194105.1. Classification (NCBI taxonomy): domain Eukaryota; kingdom Metazoa; phylum Chordata; class Mammalia; order Rodentia; family Sciuridae; genus Spermophilus; species Spermophilus citellus. Next base: position 47,855,298 of record NC_138190.1, read on the forward strand.
CTGTTGATTTGTGGGAGGAACGGAAAGAATTAAGAACCTGTTGTCATGAAACCGTCTTCCCAGAAATCTGTTAGGAGACTTGAGGGGAAAGCAATATTGTAAAAATAGAAAGGAGAAACATGGTTCGTCAGACAGGCTAAAGCTACACAAAGAACAGTCTTTATCAGGTGATGTACATGTTTGCCTAGGTTTAGACACTTTGATAATGGGTAAAAATCCTTGGCAAAAGCTACTTTTAGTAACAAACTAAAAATTGGAAAATACAATCTTGAAAGAGTTGTTTTTTCCAATATATAAGGACACTATTATTCATCAAATGACTATCAATTGAGACATGTGTTTCTAGCTGTATTGCATGAATATAGTCAAGGGCTCCCTAAAACAGCACTTCAAAATCCAACTTCAGAACTTCTTGGCCTAATGTGTAGATTAGCAAACTTAAGCTAATTTCAGAGAAAATTTTATAATTCATTATTAAAAGAATGTTTGATAAACATGGAAGAAAGAAAAAAGGTGATTGGCTCTAGCATGGATTTCATAAGATTGTCTTGTCAGACAATTTTTCTGTTAGTTTGGGGTAACAATAATTACTAACACATTTACTGTTATGTTTGATTGTAATAACTACATGGTAGCACTGTTATCTTGCCCAATTTCAATATTTATTTCTTAGTTTTCGGCGGACACAACATCTTTGTTTGTATGTGCTGCTGAGGATCGAACCCGGGCCGCACGCATGCCAGGCGAGCACGCTACCGCTTGAGCCATATCCCCAGCCCATCTTGCCCAATTTCAGATAAGGAAATAAACTAATTGAGGTTACGTAACTTTCATAAGGTCATACTACTGTTATGTTATTGAGTCAAGATTTGAAATCAGTTCTGAGATTCCAGAGTATGTTCTAACTAGTACATAAATCTATTTGTACCTCCCCCTAAATCTATGAAATGATTCCATTCTATTTATTTGTCACAGAGATTTTATAGTTAATTATATATTATTTGGCCTCCTGTGTATTATTCAGGAGGCACATTAGCTCTTGTTTATTAAATAAATGCATGCTTACTGCTATTCACCCTGGATCAGGCTACATAAAAATGCACATGTGAGAATCAGCTCTGTCACAAACCAGAGACTAAAATTTAGAGCTTTGCCTTTTCTGACTTTTAAGTTATGGCTAATATTTGAAACTGCCCTTCAATGCATCTGTTCACAGTGGCCTAATATATACAGTGTCTCCAAATTGGCAATCACTTGGGCCACTTGTGCTTCAGCTGCTCTGGAAGATATCTGCTTTTTGTTGAGCTGCCTCCCAGAGATCTCAGGAGGAGATAAATATTGTATGCCTCACCAAGGCATTTGACAGTTTTTGCAAAGTGTCCTTGAGAACAAAATGGAGTAACATGAGCTAGAGGATAATGGCCAGACAGTAGACAGGTTGATAATTTGAATTGACAGTATTAAAAAATGTGTCAATGTGAACAGAAATTTCTATCTTAGCTTGGTCCCATTGACATTATTTTTCAATGACTACCATAAAAATATAGTACACTTACCCCATTGCAAGTAATATAGAAGTAGAAGACACAATAAATGCACTGAATAAAGTCCTTAGAGGCTAGGGACAAATCTAGCAGGATTAAATTTAATAGGATCAAATATGAATTTCTACACTTGTTTCAAATTTTCAGTTACTAAGGGTAGGTGGGTATGTGATTTAACAATAGTATATATGATTAAGACTTTGGTTTTAATTTGCTATTAGTTAAACATGAGCTACCTATACAAATGCAATGCATACAAATGTAATGAAATCGGAGGCTTCATTAATAGAGGCATGGTGCCCAGAGAACAAGGAAGGAATGTTTTGGTCTTTGCTAGATAGTTTATGTTGGGAGATCGTAGCATAACAGAGTGCTACAATTAAGATGGAAACAGAAAACCTGGAAAGTGACTGAGGTGGAGACTGAGTTACAAACCAATGGAATTTTTTTTTTGTACCTGGGATTGAACCCAGAGGCACTTCACCACCACACCCCCAGCCCTTTTTAATATTTTATTAGAGACAGTCTCGCTGAGTTGCTTAGGGCCTCACTAAATTGCTGAGGCTGGCTTTGAACTCACGATCCTCCTGCTTCAGCCTCCTGAGTCGCTGCAATTACAGGTGTGAACCCACATGCCTGGCTTGGAATAAATTTTAAGAGCAAGAATGCTTGAGTTTGTGTATATTTTTTCCCCCAAGTAATTGAATGCCTATTAGGTAGAAGGGTAACATTTACTTGAAGTACCTCTAGAGGGCAGAAGTCAGAATTTTAGCTTACTGTTAAGAAAATCTAGCAATTCTTTGAAGATACCTTCCTCTCTGTGGTTGTTAAAGTAGAAGCCCCTTTGCAGAAATATTCAAGAATAGTTTTATATTATCAGGTAGAACTTTGGATTGGAAAATTTAAATGATTCTTTGTAAAGCTCATGTTCTCCCAGTGGACTTTTCAGCTTCTTAGTGAAGTTGCAAGATCTGGGATCAAAGCTGTTCCTTGAATAGTTTAGCAAATAACTACTTAGGAGTAGACTGCACACCTTTGTTAACATATAAGATCTAGGTCAATTCATTCACTTTAGTTTTTAAGTGCTATATATGGGGAAAGAACCCGAACTATAAGATCTTAAATTGAATGTAACAAAGTGTTCAGAACTTGGGAGCAGAAAATAGGAGGGGATATTGAGGTCAAAGGACTGTGTGGAGGGTGATGGCTACAGGGGTATTCTGATTTTTTTCTCTTGCTAATATTTCCATATTTCCTGTCATTTGTAGTGCTGAGAGGAAGAAAAACTGAGAGTGAAATGTATGATGTAATGGCAGAAGGCATATTCCATGTATAATCCCTTAATTAGAGTGATCACTTTAGAGAATAAAAAAATGTTTGTGCTTTTCTTTATGTGACACAAAATAGGTGTCTCATTACATCAAATAAATTACACTAAGAATCTTAGTCACAGTATTTTCTTTATCAGGTGCTCTAGGATTCCAAAAGTTCTAGAAAAGAGCATCCTAGTATTAGTGACAGACTGAAACACAGCAAACTCCTTATTTGAGGAATGTGAATTGAATCTCAAGTGTGTGTTAACTTTGGTTTTGCCAGCTAAATCTGGGTTCCTTCCCCATATGCTTATACTGATAACTACCTTCATATACTCCCCTATAGGTTGGTTTTCTGTGTGGGCCTTGACCTGTGTGAACTACATGTCATGACCAGAGGACATGGGGAAATAATCTTGCCTTCTTACTTTATTCATACCTTTGCTCACATTTCTTGATACATTCCTATATCTAAATGACTTCAGTTCCTTTATTTTTTTTCTTGTTCCACCTTTTTTTAAATTTTTTTTAAGTTGTAGATGAACATAATACCTTTATTTTTATTGGTTTATTTTTATGTGGTGTCAAGGATCAAACCCAGTGCCTCACATGTGCTAGGCAAGCACTCTACTACTGAGCTACGACCCCAGCCCTTCTTGTTCCACATTTGTATTGGTGTCCTTGAACTTTTTTAAAATAAACTTTTTGCTTTAAATAGTTTTACAATTACAGGAAAATTTTTTACAACAATATAGTTTCCACATATACTAACCCATGTTTCCCCCTATTATTGACATCTTACATTAGTATGTTATATTTCTTACCATTAATGAAGCAATATTGGTTCATTATTATTAAGTCTACATTCAGATTTCCTTAGTTCTTAGCTAATATTTTTTGTTTGAGCATCCCATCTAGGATACCACATTATATTTAGACATCATATCTCGTTAGGCTCCTCCTGACTCTGATAGCTTCTCAGACTTTGCTTGTTTCTTATGACCTTGCTAGATTTCAGGAGTACTTATCATGTATGTTGTGGAATTTCTTTCAATTGGAATTTTTCTGGTATTTCTCATGATAAAACTGGGGTTATGGATATTTTGTAAGAGCACCACATAGAGGTAAAGTGACATTTTTATCACATCAAATCAAGCATACATACCATACATGAATTTTTACTGTTGATGTTGACCTTTATCACCTAGCTGGTGGTAGTGTGTGTCAGTTCCTTTCAATACTGTGCTCTTTTGAAGGAAGTTTTTATGTGCAGCACACACTTAGTTGGAAAATTATGCTCCACCTCCTTGAGGGTAGAATATCTATAAAATTTATTTGAAATTGTTCTATATGGGAGACTTGTCTCCCTGTAGCCATTTATTTATAGTTTGTGTTGTTAATAACTGAGTAGTACTTTATTTTCTTGCTCAAGTTTTCCCGTTTTGAATGTTGGGTGCTTTTTCAGGTTGACTCTTAAGCCTGTTGACACATCTTTATAATTTTTTGAGTACTTCCTTAATTTCTAGCACTACAAGATTTTCCAGGATAATATTGTATATCTTGGCCCATTTTGCAATGAGTCCTGGTTCCATTTTTCAGGATTTGCATTAGAAGATAAGATCTGGATGTGCTTGTTGTTACTAGGGTACCATTGATTCTAGGCCCTCTCAACTGACAGCAAGGAAATGTGTGTATTCATATATATAATATATTTTTTATATATATTTCCTCTATACATAATCATCTGTATCTTTCTTAAGCTAAACATGAGCTTGTATAGATGCTTCTATTTCTAATCCATTACCCAAAGGACCATTAATATTCTGTGTATCATTCAAGCCTCCTCCCTTTACTTATCTATAATCTCCTGCTGCATCAGTGAGAAAACTGGGTTCCACATTTATCATTCAGTTACTTATTTGTTGATTCCAGTATACATATATAAAAGTATCAGAATTGTTAATTTGTAACCTTATGGGAAACAATTTTGTCAAATAAAGTTGTGTGCTTATGTACTTTCTTTTGCCTTGAGTCTAACAAACTCCATTTTTCTCAAGTTACTTAAGTCTAGCACCTTTCTTCCTACACCCTTTAGTGAAGTTTTTCATACATTTTAATATAGCTATATTGTTTTGCCACATTCCACATTCCATCCATAGGATCCCTCAATCTCCTAAAAGATTTTTTTAATTGTTTACATCAAATTCACTTTGTGTCTCAAAATTCTAAGGGTTTTGAAAAATGTATAATGTTGTGTGTGTTAATGTTATAATGTCATATAGAGTAGCATCACTGCCCCCCCAAATCTCTGGTGCTTCACCTATTCAACACTTTGAACCTCTGGATACCACTGAAGTTTTATCATCACTATGGTTTGGCCTTTTCCAGAAATCATATAATTGGAATCATACAGTTTGTAATACTTTCCAGAGTATCTTCCATATAACAATTTGATTTTATTTTTAGATTCATTCTTTTTGTAGCTCAATATGTTTATTTTTAATCACAGGACAATGTTCCACTTTATTGGTAAACCCCAATTTATTTTATCTATTCACTTAATTAAGGGTATTACTTCCAGTTTTGGTGATTCTGAATAAAACTATTATAATCATTCACACATAGGTAGCCACTTTAATTTGATCTGCCATTTTCAAATTCATGCTAACACTCTAGCCTTTATAAAAATATTTATAAAATGAATATGTATTCATTAAAAAATAATAGTAGGGGGCTGGGGCTGAGCTGTAGCACACTTGCCTAGCATGTGTGAGGCACTGGGTTCGATACTCAGCACCACATATAAATTTTAAAAAAAGGTCTATCAACAACTAAAAAATTTAAATTTAAATTTAAAAAAATAAGTGTAGACTTAAAAAAAACACTTGTAACCAGAGATGGCCACTATTTCAAATTTGGTGGTTTTCCCCACACTTATTTTTAATATATGCATTTAGAAATGTGATATGATACTATAAGCAATTTGTCTTTACTTTTAAAACTTAATGTCATAACAATTTTCTCTCTTTCCCCAGATTTTCACTTTTATATTTTAAAAGTGGCATATGTATTTTACAAAGATTTTCAGGAATATAAAAATTGAAGCCTTTTCCCCACCCACATGCAAGTCTCAGGACAAGGAGAGGATAGGGAGACATGTTAACACTGTAGTTACATGTTATATTTTCAAGTCAATAAGTAGACATTTAATTCATTATTTTTCATATTGCGTAATATTATAATATATAAAATACTTCAATAAATGAACATGTTATGATTTGTATGTGAGGGGTCCCCCAAAAGCTCATGGATGAGACAATGTAAGAAAGTTTAGAGGTGAAATGATTGGGTTATGAGGGCCTTAACCTAATCAATGAATTCAACCCTTGATAGAGATTAACACAGTGATAACTGAAGGTAGGGTGTGACTAGAGGAGGGGTTGATTGTGGGAATGCCTTTGGGATATAGAGATATATATATATTTTGCGAGCTGAATTTAATCTCTCTCTGCTTCCTGGGATGGTCTTGAGCTACTTCTCTACCACACACTTCCACCATGATGTTATACCTCACCTGGAGCCCCAAGGAGTGGAGCTGGCTGTTTTATGAACTGAGACCTTTGAAACTGTTGAGCTCCAAAATAAACATTTCCTTCTCTAAATGTTCTTGTTAGGTGTTTTGGTCACAGCCACACACACACACAAAAAAAAATTGACTAAAACAATATACTGCCATTTATTAATCTTAAAGAAGCTTTAGGTTATTCCCATATTTTCTTTATAAACATTGCTTTGGGCTAGGGATATAGCTCAGTTGGTAGAGTGCTTGCCTCACATGCACAAGACCCTGGGTTCAATACCTAGCATCAGGAAAAAAAAAAAAAAAGACATTGCCCTGGTTACTGCTCTTCATTGACTTTGATCACTTCTTCACTTACATTTTATGTTAAATTCATAGAAGTAGAATTGTTGGGTTAAAAATTTAACACATTTAGAATACAAGTAGATAATGCCCATTTGTTCTCCAGAAAGGTGCTATCCATTGTCCCTCCTCAAAAAGTAGCCTTTCAATTTTTTCCCAACATTGTCTCAGTTCCCATCTGTGACTTTTATAATGTAAACAAATATCTTTGTTGTTTTACTTTGATGTTTGGATGATGTCTGAGGTTAAATTTTTTTTGTATATGTTTGATGACCATTTATGTTTTTTCTTATGAATAAGTTGTTCATAGCATTGGAGCATTAGGTTTTTTTCACATTGATAAAAAAGAAATCTTCATATATTAAGTATATTATGGTTTTTCTCTCTCATCCTATCTCAATACCTTGTTTTCCCCAATTTATCATTTGGCTGTTAACTTTGTATAAAGTTGCTATCTTTGTCCATTTTCTGTTCCCATTACAGAATACCCAAGACTGAGTCATTTATAAAGAATAGTGGTCTGTATTGCTCATGGTTCTGGAGATTTGAAGTCCAATACCAGGCAGCCACATCTGGCAAGGATGTTGTCCTGCAGACAAGTAGGTGCACAAGAGACAAAACACTTTATAATAACCCTCTTTTGTGGTAACTAGTCCTACAGGAGTGAAAACTCATTCACCCCCATGAAAATTAACCCAACCCCTTGATATCAGCATAAATCCCTTTGTGTTTAAGACTCAAACACATCTTAAAGGTCCCTTCACCATGGTTACAAGGAGAACCGAATTTCAGCATGAATTTTGGAGGAGACACACTATATTGAAACCATAGCAGTTGCCACTCAGTTTTCTGATTTTTATTTTTATTTTTGTTACTGGGGATTGAACTCAGAGGTGCTTAACCACTGAGTTACATCCCCAGCCCTTTATATTTTTATTTTTTATTTTGAGATAGAGTCTTATTAAATTACATAGGGCCCCTCTAAGTTACTGGAACTGGCTTTGATCATTTTTCTAAATTTTTAATATACAAGTCCCTCAGTCTCTTCATTTAGCTCATGTTTTTTTTTAAATTATGGTAAAAAACAAAACAATCCTTCCCACTACAAGTGGTAGAAATAGTCTGATACATTTTAATTTAGTACTTTTTTCAGGTTTAAACTTTTATTTCATCTGGATTCACCTTTAGTGTGTGGTTAGAAGTAGGGAATTAATTTTTATTCCAAATGAATAGCCAATTTTCCTAACATCATTTATTGTATAACCTATTCCCCCCCACTGATTTCAAATTCGATATTCATCTTTTATTGAATTTATACATATATATTCTTATGTTGAATATATATATATATATTTTTTTTCTTCCAGTTGCATGTTATTTTAATCACTGTAGTAGTAGCTTTTATATCTGGTAAGGGAAGTCCCATTCAGTGGTAGTTCTTTTGCTAAATATTTGTCTTAATTTATTTTGACCTGCTATGGGAAGTTTATAAAGAAAAGATACTTGCTTCTTAGTTTTAGAGACTGGTAAGTCCAATAACAAGGTGCTGGAATTTGATGGGAGCCTCTTGCTGCATAATCCTATGGCAAATAGTGAGATGGGAGAGGGGGTAGAGAGAGGAAAAGGACCAAACTCATCCTTTTATGTGGAACTCCTTCCCATGGTAACTAAACCACTCTCTTGATAATGGCATTAATCAGTTCATGAGAACAAGGCCCTCATGATCTAACCAGCTGTTTAATTTCTTACCTCTCAATATTGTTGCATTGCTGATTAAGTTTCTAACACATGAAATTTTTAAAAAAATATTTATTTATTTTAATTAGGTATATATGACAGCAGAATGCATTTTGATTCATTGTACACAATTGCAACAAAACTTTTCATTTCTGATTGTACATGATGTAGAGTCCCACCATATGTACTGACATACATGTGCCTAGGGTAATAATGTCCATCTAATTCACCATCTTTCCTGCCCCCATACCCCTTCCTACCCCCTCCCCCACCCTCCCTTTTGCCCAATCAAAGTTCCTCCATTTTTCCCATGCCCTCCCCCCATTATGGATCAGCATCCACTTATCAGAGAGAACATTCAGCTTTTGGTTTTGGGGGGATTGGCTTATTTCACTTAGCATAATATTCTTCAACTCCATCCATTTACCTGCAAATGTCATAATTTTATTCTGTTTTAATACTGAGTAGCATTCCATTGTATATATATACCACTTTTTGATCCATTCATGTATTGTAGGGCATCTAGGCAATACATGAACTTTTGAGGACACATGCAAACTATGATCTTATTGGCCATTCTCTTTCATTTTTTTCTTACAAATGAACTTTAGAACAATAGATACACTTCAAGACTGCCACCAGATTTTGAGTGGTTACATTAAGTGTGTAAATTAATACAGGAAAAAATGAAAATTTTTGCAGAATTAGTTTTTCTCATCAAGAGATTGTGGTGTATTTCTCCAATTCTCTTTTTTATATCCTTCAGTTAAGTTTTATAAACTATATATTTATTATGCTTTTATTGTTATATTTTCTTAAACTTATTTCTAAATATTTTATAGTTGTTATTGATAATCGAAAATTTTTCCTATTGCATTCCCTAATTGATTGTTGTTATTTGTTTGTTTTGTTGTTTGTTGTTAATTCAATATTTTTTAGTTGTAGATGGACACAATATCTTTATTTAATTAATTTGTTTATGTGGTCCTGAGGATTGAACCCAGTGCTTCACACATATGAGGCAAGCACTCTACTACTGAGCCACAACCCTAGCCCCTGATTATTACTATTATGTTGAAAAATTAATGCTTCTTGATTGAATCTATTCCTTATTTCTTTTCCTTCTCATATTTTCTTAACTGGAATTTTCATAATGTTGACATTAATAATGTAAATAAGAGACATCCTTCTTCCTGATTTTATTAGAAATAAATTTCATATTTCAACTTTAAATATATTTTTACTAATCTTTTTATAAATGCTACTTATCAGTTTAAGAATTTGCTTTTTAGAAAAATATCAGAGTTTCATTTTTTTTCACATGAGAACTAGATGTTGGATTTTATTAAATTCTTTTTGTCATCTATCATAGTAGTCATGATTTTTTTTTCTTTTTTGACATAATAATGTGTTGAATTACATTATTAGTATGCTGTTTCTTTCTAGGGCTTTTGGCCTAAACATCACCTTACTATATTCTTTTTCAAACATGCTCCTATTTTTTATTTGTTAATAATTTCCTTTAGAATTTTTTTTGTTTAGTTTCTAATCTTCCCCAAAAATCCAGGAGTTTTTTTTTTAATCAATTATGTATATTTATACTTTCAGTTTGATCAGTTTGCAGCTGATATGAGGAACTCAGAAATAACATTATGTCAGTACTGGGTCCTCCTTCATCCTTTCCTGGAATTCAGCCAATTAATCTAGGCAGGGGTCTCATAAATAGCTCCATTGAATTAATTGAGGCCAATGGGGTAGTTCTATGATCTGCCATTCTATATGTGATTTTTTTTTTTTTTGGTTGGTGTTTTGAGAACAGGTCTTGCCCAGGTTGATCTCAAACTCATGAGTTCAAGTGATCCTTCCACCTCAGCCTCCTGAGTAGCTGCGACTACAGGAATGCACCACCATACCCAGCTTGTATGTGGTATATTAACATTGTTCTTTGTACTTTAAGTTTTTTTCTTAGGCTAGTTTCAGGAAGGAAAAATATCTCTGCTTAGCAAAGTGCTTTTATTTCCAGCCTCTAACTTCACTTCTATCCCAATTTTTCTTAGAGAACATTACTTGGGGCCTAGTAAGAGTGTAAGGGAGACATTTTTAGGCATTAAATAATGTGTTCCTTTGTTCTGGAATCTCATTCTTGCTTCCATTTCTCTTTATTCTCACTTAGGGGGATCAATGGAATGTTTTAGTGTTGTTTCCATTTATTGTCTTCCACTGTTAAATATAATTTTCTTCTCTATATTGGATTCGTTTTTCAGTGGGAACCAAAGGGAGAAAGATTCTCAATTCATCATTTTCTTCCCTCTAAAACCCTTTTCTTATTGAGCAAAGAAGTTGATATCTCAGTTTGACCTTTAGTATGCCTTTTTTCATGGCTCATCACACTCTTGTTTATGTTTTGTAGTTTGTTACACAGCTGTGATCCCTAGGATCTGTATCTTGTTACTAGGGCGTGGTTGGCGTCCTTGTTGGGATATAAAGCCATCCCAAGAGATGAAGCTAATGTTATATCAAAATAAGTGAGATTTTATGGGATTCCAAACCTGCAGTTAACTGAAGTCTAACATTCTATAAAGACAATATATCACTTAAATGGATTGGTGAGTTAAAGAAGAATGAAAAAGTGGGTCACCAACACAAGACATCGTCCATCAGACAGAAGCTTTATCTTTAAATCTCTGTTTGTTTTATGGCCGAATAGTATTCTACTATATGTATATATTCCATTTTGTTAAAAATTAGTAATTTAATGGGCCTTCGGACTTTTTTACTTTCTAGCAATTACAAATAGTGCTACTATGAACATTTGTGAGCAAGGTTTTATTTGAACAACTATTTTTAATTCTATGTTTAACTTTTTGAAGAACTATCAATTTGTTCCACACTGGGTGCACCCTTTTATATTTCTGCTAGTAATGTAAGAGAGTTCCAAATATTCCACATTCTTTATTAGCATTTGCCAGTTTCATTTGTTTTATGATTATGTCCTTGGTGATTCTGGTGTGCTATCTTGGCATGGTTTTGACTTGCATGGCATTGAGCATTATTTTCATATGCTTACTAGTCATTTTTATTCCTTGGGAGAAATGCTATTCAAGTCCTTTGCCTGTTTTTTAATTGAATTGTATATCATTTTGTTCTTGAGTGGTAAGAGTTATTTATATTTTAACTGAATGAAAGACCCTTATCAGATAAAAAGTGTACAAGTTTGATAGGGCTACGGATAACAAATGCCATAGACTGTGTTATTTATAACAATATAAGCTAATTTTCTCACAGTACTGGAAGGTAGAAGTCTAAGATGAAGATGTCCAATAAGTTTAGTTTCTTCTGAGAATTCTCTTCTTGACTCACAGATGTCTTCCTCCTTGCTATGCCCTCCTTGTATAGGTGTCCCTGCTGTTTCTTTGTGTATGCCTCAGTCTCTTATACTGATATCAGTCTGATTAGATTAAGACCCACCACAAGGGCTTTATTTTAATGTATTCATCTCTTTAAAGATTCTTTGTCCAAATACAGTCACATTCTGAGATACTGGAGATTAAAACTCTAACATCTAAATTTTACCAGGGGTGGGGGCACAATTCAACCCATAATGATCATTTACAGTTGTAGAGACAATCATTTACAACTGTCGATTTTCTCTTCTCTTTATTTATAGTATCCTTTGATGAACAAAAGATTTTAATTTTTGTAAAATTCATTTTATCAATGTTTGAAGCTTGTGGTTTTGATGTCATATCTAAAATTTCATTGCTAAATTCAAACACTTGAAGATTTATCTTTATGTTTTGTTCTAAGAGTTGTATGGTTGTGGCTCTTATATTTGGCACTTTGAATTAATTTTTGTATGTGGTGTGAGGTAAGGGTCCAATCATTAATTGAAGAGAGAATTCTTTCCTGATCCATTGGTTTTGGCATACTTGTCAAATGTCAATTTTTAAAGACATCTATAGAGGGAAGTGTATATTCATACAAATCCCCAGCTTTAAATGAAGGCTAGAATGGTATATTTTTTTTAGTTGTAGATGGACACAATACCTTTATTTATTTTTTTAAGATTTTTAAAAAATCTTTATTTATTTTTATGTGGTGCTGAGGATCAAACCCAGTGCCTCACACATGTTAGGCAAGGGCTCTACCACTGAGCCACAACCCCAGCCCCTAGAATGGTGTATTAGCTATGATCATGTATTTGAGTTTAGTGATTAGCTGTCTCCTTCTGTGAAGCTGTAGAATGTGGAAAGTTAAATGAGTTTTGTTTTGAGGTATGACTCTATTAATTAATGCATAATCTCAAACCATGCTTATATAAAAGTATTGTCATTTGCCTCTAAAATACATGTTTTCTTAACATTTTTCCTTCTTGGAATGTTCATGTCTGAATTTTTCTCATAAACATGCACATAGTTTCTTTCTATTGTGATAAAGTATACATATCATAAAATTTACCATTATTGCCATTTTAAGTATATAGTTCAGCGGTTGTAAGTACATTCACATTGTTATATACCCAATAACTTTCACCAAACATTTTCATCTTCCCCGACTGAAACTGCATACCCATTTAACAATAATTTCCCATTCTCTCAAACCACTAGCCCCTGGAAAGCACCATTATGCATTCTGTTTATATGAATTTAACTATATACCTCATATAAGTAGAATCATACAATATTACTCCTTTATGACTGGCTTATTTCACTTGTGAAATATCTACAAGGTTCATCCCTTTTTACCATGTGTCAGAATTTCCTTCCATTATAAATCTGAATAATATTCAATTATATGTATATGGAATATTTTGTTTATCCATTCATCTGTTGAATGACTCTTCAGTTGCTTCTACCTTTTAATAATGTAAATTACATTGATAAAAACATGGGAGTATAAGCATAATATTGTATGAGTTCCTGTTTTAAGTTCTTCTGGATATGAATCAAGAAGTGAAATAGCTAGATCATATGGTAATTCAAAGCTTAATTTTTTGATGGATATACCATAGTATTTTCCACAATGACTGCACTATTGTACACCCCTACCAGCAATGCACATGGGTTCCAATTTCAACAAACACTCACCAAATCTTATTCTGTTAGATAGAATAACTATTCCAATGCATATGAAATAGTATCTCATTATAGTTTTGATTTGTATTTACCTAGTGATTAGTAATGTTGAACATCATTTCATGTACTTAATGGCTATTTGTATAACTGGTGTAGAAAAATATCTTTTGAAATCCTTTGTCCATTTTTCACTTAGATTATTTATTGTTGAGCAGTGGGAGTTCTTTATGTATTGTGAATATAAATCTCATTTCAGATTTAATAGTTCCAAATACTGTCTCATATTTCATAGGTTGCCATTTCACTCCATTGATGGTATCCTTAGAAGCACAAAAGATTTTAATATTAATGAATTGTAATTTATCTGTTTTTCTTTAGTTGTCTGAGTTTTAAAATAAACAATCATGGACAACGTCACAGTCAAGTAGCTTTTCCCCTGTTTTCTTCTAAGAGTTCTATGGTTTTAATTTTAGATTTAGATCTATCTTTACTTAATTTTTGCACATGATGTAAATCAAGGATCCATCTCCATTTTTTTTGCCTGTGAAGACAGTTTTCCCAGAACCATTGTTCAAAAGATCATTCTTTTCCTCATCAAATTATCTTAGAACCCTTGTCAAAAGACATATGACATGTGAGATTTATTTCTCTATTTTATTCTGTTTATCTATATGAGATGTCAAATTTTGTTCTCCTTTGTCAAAATTATTCTGGCTATTGAGGATTACTATAGATTGGATAAGTGTTCCCCCAAAAGCCTATGTTTAGAGCATTGGATACTAGCCTATAATACTATTGGGAGGAGATGGAACCTTTAGGAGGTAGGGTCTTGTGGAAAGAAGTTAGATCATTGTGGGCATGCCCTCAAAGGTGATATTGAGATCCTACGCCCCTCATGTCATTTTCTTTGCTTTCTGGATACCATGAAGTAAGCAGTTTCCTCTACCAGGCACACTCTGCCATACCACAAAGCCTATGTATCAGACTGAAGAAACTGTAAACCATAGTAAGCCTTTCCTTTTTTAGGTTGATTATCTCGGGGTTTTTATAGTAATAGAAAGCATAATAACACAAGGATAACTTGAGATTCCATATAAATATTATGACAGGTTTTTCTATTTCTGCCAAAAAATATCATTAGGATTTTGATAGGGATTATATTGAATCTATGTATTGCTTTGGATAGTATTGACATTATATTAAACCTCCAATCTATAAACATTTTTATTTATGTCTTTTTAAATTTCTTTCAGTAACATTTGTAGTTTTCAGTGTATAAATTTTGCTTTTGTGCTACCTTTGTTAAATTCAATTCCTGGGTATTTTGGTCTTTCTGATACACTTATTAAAAAAATTGTTTTCTTAGGGGCTGGGAATGTAGCTCAGTTGGTAGAGTGCTTGCCTTGCATGCACAAGGCCCTGGGTTCAATCCCCAGCACCACCATCAAAAATAATTGTTTGCTTGTTTTGTTTTTTGATTATTCATTGCTAGTATATAGAAATACAGATAGTTTGAGGGTATTTCTATACACTGAAAATAATGTTTCTGAAAAATACATAAATAAATAAAGCAATCCCATTTATAATACCTAGGAAAATATACCTACATATGCATCCAACCAATGAGATGAAAGATCTATACAATAAAAACTCTAAAACATTGATGAAAGAAATTCAAGAGGACACAAATAAATATTCTTTATTCATGGATTAGAGGAATTAAAGTTCTTAAAAATTCATACTACCCAAAGCAATCTATAGAATCAATATAATCCCCATCAAAGTACCAATGACATTCATCACATAATTAGAAAAAAAATTATAAAATACACATGGAACCACAAAAGCCCCCAAATAGCCAAAGCCATCTTCAGCCAAAAGAATAAAGCTTGGAGGCATCACATCACCAGATTTCAAAATATACTACAAAGCTATAGTAATCAAAACAGCATTGTAGGGCTGGGGTTGTGGCTCAGTGGTAGAGCACTCTTGTAGCATGTGTGAGGCCTTGAGTTTGATCCTCAGCACCACATAAAAATAAATAAATAAAATAAAGATATTGTGTCCCACTACAACTAAAAAATAAATATGTTAAAAAAACAGCATTGTACTAACATAAAGACACAGACCAATGGAACAGAATAGTAATCACAAAAATAAGTACACATGTTTATTGTCAATTGATTTTCAAAAAGGGTGTCAAGAACACACAATGTGGGACACTTTCTTAAATACAGTTTCTTTAATATTCAGATAAATAAAGTTTGACATTTATTTCACACTATACAAAAAAACTCAAAATACAGTAAAGATTTAAATGAAAACCTGAAATGGTAAAACTTCTAGAGGAAAACTGCTATGATGTTGTTCTATAAAATTATTTTTTTGGATATGAATCTCAAAATATCTATAGAAGGGGAGAAAATATTTGCAAAGTATATACTTGATAAGTGGTTAATTTCCAGAATATATAAGGAACTCCTACAATTCAATAACAAAAATAACCTGTTGTTTAAAAATGGATAAAGTAAATAGACATTTTTCCAAAGAAGAAATGCAAATGAATAATAGGTATATGAAGAACACACTCAACTTCACTAAGAGCTGGAAACTGAAATCAGCATGAGATATCAACTTACACCTATTAGAATGGCTAGTGTCAAAAATATGACCTGCCAGATGCAGTGGCACATGTCTATAATCCCAGCTACTCAAGAGGCTGAGGAAGAAGAATCACAAGTTAGAGGCTAGCCTGAGCAACTTAATGAGACTCTGTCTGGAAATAAAAAGAGCTGGAGATGTAGCTTATTGGTAGAATTGAGTCATCTATCCGAAGGAAATAAATATGTCAAAGAGGCATAGTAGCCAAGATGATGTAATCAAACTGTGTCCATCATTGTATGAGTCAATCATGAAAATGTGATACATATACATAACCCTTTAAAGAGGAAATTAATTTTATGTCCAAATACACACTACTGTCATGTATATCTAAAAACAACAAATAATAAATATAATATGGAAGGTTATGCAAATAATCTATTCAAATCAACAGGCTAATATGACAAGTTTCCTAATGATGTATATTTAATTACAAAATAATCCATGTTGTAACAAATGTTAAAGAAAAACATTCAAAGAAATGATCATTGATGTAAAGAATATATATATATACATATAATATATATATATATATATATATATTATATATATATAATTCTAAAAACTCAAAGAAATAGTAGAATAGTTGTTACCCAGGGCTGGCTGGGTTAAAAAGCTAGGGAAGTATTGACATTTCATTTAAATATGAGTAATAAGTTCAAAAGGTGTTTTGTACAATATGAAGACTACAGCTTATAACAATGTGTTCTTGAAAATTGCTAAGGGCTCCAGTTGTGGTTCAGCAGTAGAGCACTCACTAGCATGTGTGAGGCACTCAGCACCACATAAAAATAAATAAATAAAATAAAGGTATTATCTGTAACTACAAATAAAAAAAATATTAAAAAAAGAGAATTAGAGGCTGGGACTGTCGTTCAGTGGTAGAGCACTTACCTCACACATATGAGGCACTGGATTTGATCCTCAGCACCACGTAAAAAGTAAATGAATAACTAAAGATATTGTGTTTATCTGAAGCTAAAAGAAATAAAATTAAAAAGAAAATTGCTAAGAATAGATTTTTAAATAGTCTCACCATAAAATGATATGTATGTGAGGAAATGTACATGTTAATTAGCTGTATTTAGGCATTCTATAATGAAATATTTCAAAACAGTGTTGTATTGGATAGATAAATACAATATTTTGTCAATTAAATTCTTTAAAAACAAAAGGGAAAACTGATTTTTTAGTGTATATTTTGTATCTTGCAACAATGCTGAAATCATTGTAGGATGATGAAATTCTTTAGGATTTTCTTCTTGTAAGGTCATGTCTCCAGTAAGTAGAGAAAAGGTTTAGTTTTTTGTTTTCTTTTTATCTTTTTATTTATCTAAGTGCTCTAAAACTGCCAGTACTACTAGAAGAGATTCAGGTGCCCTTATCTTTTTTCTGATGTTAAGGAGGGAAGCATTCACTCTTTTATCATTGATTTGTTGTTTACCTGTGGACTTTTCATATATATCTTTCATCAGGTTGAAAAGTTTTTTTTTTCCATTCCTAGTTAATTGCATATTTTTATCATAATAAGATGTTAAATTTTGTAAATTGCATGAATTTTTTATTTAACCAATCATTCCATTAGTGTGGTGTGTTATATTTATTTTTATTTTTTTTTAAATTTTTTTTTTAAAGAGAGAGAGAGAGAGAGTGAAAGAGGAGAGAGATAGAGAGAATTTTTTAATACTTTTATTATTATTATTATTTTTTTTTTAGTTCTCGGCGGACACAACATCTTCGTTGGTATGTGGTGCTGAGGATCGAACCCGGGCCGCACGCATGCCAGGCGAGCGCGCTACCGCTTGAGCCACATCCCCAGCCCTATTTTTATATTTGAATCATCATTCATCACAAGAACAAGTCCTACTTAGCCTTCATGTGTAGTATTTTTAATATGCTGCTACATTGGGTTTGCCAGTATTTGGGGTGTGGGGTAATTTTGCATTAGCATTCATAAAGAATATTGATTTGTAGTTTTCTTTATATCTGATATTCTTATCTGTATTTGGAACCATAGTAATGCTGAACTCATAGAATGAGCTAGGACATGTTTCCTCCTCTTCTAATTTTTGGGATAATTTAAGAAGTATTGGTGTTATTTCTTTCTTTGTAGAAGTTACCTGTGAAGCCACCGGGTCTGTGACTTTTCTTTGTTGAAAGTTTTTGATTAATGATTCAACCTCATGTTATAGATCTGTTCACATTTTCTATGTTTTGTTCTGTTAGTTTGGGCAGCTTGTTAGTTTTAAGGAATTTTTCCATCTCATCTGCTATCTATTAATATTTTGGTATATAGGTGTTTATAGTATTCCCTTAAAATCTTATTTCTGTAAAGTTGGTAATAATTTCCTAATTTTCATTTCTGATTTTAGTAACTTGAATCTTTTTCTTTTGTCCCCTGGGTGGATACAGCTGAAGGTTTGTCAATTTTTTTATCTTAAAAAAAAACAAAACAAGCAAACAAACAAACAAACAAAAACCTTTGGTTTATTGATTTTTCTCTACTCTTTTTTCTAAATTCCATTTATCTTCACCCTAATCTTTATTATTTTTTCTTCTAATAAATATGGGTTTAGCCAGCACTTCTTTTTATCTTTAGGGTGTGAAATATATTTCTTTGGGATCATTTGTTTTAAAGGTAGAGAATTCCAACTATTAATTTTTCTTTTGAGTACTAATTTTGTTGCACACCAGAAGTTTTTGGTATGTTGTTATTTCTTTTGTATTCGTCTCAGAATATTAATTTCTCTTTTAATATCTTCTTTGCTCCATCGGTTATTTAAAACTGTGTTGTGTAATTTCTCCACTTATGGATTTTTAATTCCTTTGTGGTCAGATAAGATACTTTGTATAATTTCGGTCTTTTTAAAATTTATGGAAATTGGCTTTGTGGCTAAGTAATATGTACCTTGAAGAATGTTCTATGTTCACTTAAAAATGTGTTTTGCATTGTTGTTGGTTAGAGTGTTTTGTATATATGTCTATTAGATCTAATTGCTTTAGATGTCATTCAAGTCTTCCATTTACCTTAATTATCTATGTGGTTTTATTTTTCAATTCAAATCAGGTATAGAAGTCTCTGTTATTTTGGAACTATGTATTTAATTCTGTCCAGGTTGCTTTATATAATTTAGGATTTTGATATTTGATGCATGTTTTTAATTGTTATATATTCTTGGCAAATTGACCCTTTTATCAACATATAATGTACTTCTTTGTTTCCTGTGACAGTTTTTGACTTAAAGTTTATTTTTGATATTAATACAGCTGCTGTAACTCTTCTGTACCCTGTATCTCATCATACACAAAAATCAACTCAAAATGGATCAAAGACCTAAATGAAAGACCCAATACTTCCTTTTCTGTTCAACCTTGGATTTAGCACCTGAGTACTTCCTTGTATACATGGCCTTTCTGGAATACATAGCAAATCAAAAATTTCTCTCAGTTCCTCTAAACAGGACAGGTTCAGCTGGAGTGGGCTTCTCTTTCTTGGGCTTCTTAGCCTTAGTGTTACCCTTTTAAACCATGCCAATGGCATCAGCCTTCTTGGCTCTAAATTTCTTCTCCCTAGTGTCTGATTTCTCAGCATTGTCACCTACTATCCACGCAAAAGAATAAAGTATCTGAAAGGACTCTCAGTTGACCCTGGGCATGCTTGATCCTTGTACATATTGACTTAATGTCTCCAGTTATGGTTGGCCTGGGGCACAGTTTTCTAATACAATACATATATAATATATAATGGACAAATCAGGATAACTAACATTTTTGCTTCCTTATACATTTCATTGAGTTTGGAACCTTTGAACTCTTCTTCTCTAGATAATAGGTTGTTGTAAAATATAGTCACCCCACTGTTCTGTTGAACTCATTTCTCCTATTTAACTGTATTTTGGTATCCATTATCCACTGTCCTCCTATCTCCCCTTACAACTATTCTTTCTAGCCTCTAGTAGTCACTATTATATTCTTTTTTTTTTTTTGAGATCAACTTTTTGGCTTCCACATATAATTGAGAGCATCATGGTCATTATTTTTAAATTGAAATGATCTGTGTCCTTTTTTCCCCTCTTAGAATCCCATAATTAATATATTTGTCTGCTTAGTTGTGTCCTACAAGTCTCCTCAGCTCTGTTCATTTATCTTTATTCTTTTTAAAAATATTTATTCTTAAGTTTTAGGTAGATACAATATCTTTATTTTACATTTATGTGTTGCTGAGGATCAAACCCAGTGCCTTACACATGCTAGGTGAGCACTCTACCACTGAGCCACAACCCTAGTCCATTTAATCTTTTTTTTTTAAAGAGAGAGTAAGAGAGAGAGGGAGAGAAAGAGAGAGAATTTTAACATTTATTTTTTAATTTTTGGCGGATACAATATCTTTGTTCGTATGTGGTGCTGAGGATCGAACCCGGGCCGCACGCATGCCAGGCGAGCATGCTACCGCTTGAGCCACATCCCCAGCCCCTAATCTTTATTCTTTAATCTCATTATTCCTTTGTCTTTCTGTTCTTTAGACTTGGGAATTTCAACAAACTTATCTTTAAATTAACTGATTTTTTTCTTCTGCCTATTCAAATCAACTGTTGAATCTCTCTACTGAATTTTTCATTTCATTTTCATTTTACTCCACAATTTCTGTTTGGTTTCTTTTCAGAATTTCCCTCTCTTTCTTGATATTCTAATTTTGTTACATATTACTTTCCTGATTTGTTTAGTTCTTTTTTGTGGTGTTTTCCATAGCTCTTTAAGTATATTCTAGACAATTGTCTAGTAAGTGCAATGAGTGGGCTTCCTCAGATATATTATTTATTGATTTATATTATTCCCTTGATTGAGCCATGGTTTCCTGTTATTTCCTTTGTGTTATGATGCTTTGACAAAGTCAGTCATGTGATTATTATAATGTGGCTATTTTGGGAATCAGATTCTCATGTTTTGTTGTTGGTTTGTTTTTCACTTGTTTTTTAAATTTTCTTTTTAATTTTTGAAGGCTATAGTCATCGGTTTTGAGACTTTTCCAAACTATTTTTTTCAAAAATTATTCCTTTCTGTGTGTGCCCATTGAAGTCTCTGTTCCTTTAGGTCATGTTCACTTAATGTTTTGATAAAGATTTCCTTGAATGCCAGGAACTGAAACACATAAAAATAAATGGATGAATGCACACATAGCCATGCACATGCACACACAAGCACACAAAGGATAGAAAAATCACTTTTCCCACTCTGAAGACTAGATTTGTCCTGGGGAAGTCCTTCATTAACTTTGCCTTCTCTGAGTCTAGGGACAAGGTGAGATGAAAGCAGAAAGCAATCTCCGGACTTTCTCAGTGTACATCCTCCTAAGCATAAATGTGACCTTCTAAATTTTGTATTTTCTGTGATGTATGGCCATTTTGAAGTCTGTGTTTCATTGGCTAAGTTCTTAGTATTTTGACAAAGTTTCCTTAGGTGTGTAAAGTCAAAAAGAAAACAAATTTAGGTAACATAGAAAAAAATGCCCTCCCAGTCTTTGCATATTAGCTCTGTGTTTACAGTTTAGCCAGTCTATATTATAACCCTGCTTTGGCTTTCACTTCATGCATGTCTGGGCCTAAAGGTCAGGCAGAGGTGAGAATGGGGATTTCTTAGGCCTTTTGTGAACAGGTGTCAATCCATGGGCATATATGTGACTTTCATGATTCTTCAGTATACAGAGGAGCTTTCAAAAACCCTACTTCTGCACACATGTCTTTCCCAGTGTCTTTACCCAGGATCTTTTATCTGCCTATTGTTTCTCATGAGTGAATATCCATAGCCCCAGTCTGTTGCAACCAATCGCTTTGCTTTTCAATGTTTTCAGCAGATGCTGCCTAGGAATTTGCCTGAGTTTTTGGAGCACTGTTATAGATTTCTACCAGACGGACCAAAACAGTCAACTTCAATTCTTTTTTAATTTTGTCCTTTTCAGTTATACATGACAGCAAAATCTATTTTGATATATTTATACAAGCATGGAATATATCTTATTCTAATTAGGATCCCAGTCTGTGGATGTACCTGAGTATCAGATAAGTCAGAAAGATACTAGAATGTCAAAGGAAATGTAAGTAGGAAATAAAAGTAGACTAAGGCCCAGGAGAAGCATTCAGCTTTTTGTAAGGTTAAGATTCACGTTACTAGCAATCCTTTATTTACCTTTGTCTAGAATTTGCACAAGAGATTAATAGTAGTATAATTCTGTGGGTTTTGGAACTATATTAAGTATAATCTAGAGTCTAGAAATTTAAGAAGTTTGAGTGCGCCCTAGAACTCAAGCTGCTAGGGACTAAAAGACAAGGGGAGATATGACTATGAACTACAAAAAAAAAAAAAAAAAGTACAGTACTCTCGTACAATTTGTGGGGGGTGGGAAGTGGTACCAGGGATGGAACTCAGGGATGCTCAACCACTGAGACACATCCTCAGACCTATTTTTGTATTTTATTTAGAGACAGGGTCTCACTGAGTTGCTTAACGCCTCACTTTTTGCTGAGGCTGGCTTCGATCTCATGATCCTCCTGCCTCAGCCTCCTGAGCTGCTGGGATTACAGGTGTGCCTACACCTGGTTTATACACTTTTTTATTATGTGATAAAATGCACATAGTACAAAATTTACAATTTTACCCATAGTAAAATGTAAAGTTTAATAACTTTAAATATATTCACAATGTTGTGCAACCATCTCCACTATGTAGTTCCAGATCTTATTCAAAACCCCAAACCTTGTAGTTGTTAAGTAGTAACTTCCTATTTCTCTGTGTACACAGTACCTGGAAACCAGAACCCCTCTTTCTGTCTCTATGGAATTGCCTATACTTGATATTTCATACAAATGGAATCATACAATATGAGGACTGGTGTGTTTGGCTTTGTCACTCAGCATACTGTTTTCAATGTTCATGTTTTAGCATGTATCAGTACTTCATTTCTTTTGTAGGTGGATAATATTCTGTTTTATGACTATGCCACATTTTGTTTACTCATTTATCCATTGATAGAAATCTGGGGTTTTTTTTCCCTCTTTTGACTATTGTGACTAGTATTGCTATGAATATTCAAGTACAAATAATTATTTGAATACCTGTCTTCGATTATTTGGGGTATATACCTAGAAGAGGAATTTCTAGATCATGCGATAATTCTATTTTAGAAACCACCAAGACATTTTCTCTTTAACATTTCCACTAGCAATGTATGTTACATTTTCTCCATATCTTTGTTAGCATTTGTTTTCCATTTTTAAAATTATAGCCATCTAGTTGTGAAGTACTATCATTTATAGTTTTAGCTCTTATATTTCAGTATTTTTTAAATTTTTTTTGTGTGTGTATGGACATGATACCTTTATTTTAATGTGATGCTGAGGATTGAACCCAGTTCCTCACACATGCTAGGTAAGCACTCTACCACTGAACTACAACCCTGGTCCTATACTTCAGTCTTTTATCAATTTAGGCTGTTTTCTGATTCTAGTATGAAGTAAAGTTCTGACTTCTTTCTTTTGCATAATGGTCCTGTTTCCTAGTACCATTATTAAATCATTCATTCTTTCATATTATTCATTGAGTTACTCTTTTTTGGTTACTGGGGATTGAACCCAAGAGCACTTAACCACTGAGCCACATCCCCAGACTATTTTATGTTTTGAGACAGGGTCTTGCTGAGTTGCTTTGGGCCTCACTAAGTTGCTGGGGCTGGCTTTGAACTCATGATCATCCTGTCTCAGCCTCTCAAGCTGCTTGGATTACAGGCATATGCCACAATGCCAAACATAAGTGTGGTTTTCTTGTCTCATGATGCCTTTACCTGGCTTTGGTATCAGAGTAATGTTGGACCCAACATGAATTAGGAAATTTTTTGGCTTGTTCTGTAAGTAATTTTGCTAAATTGGTTTATTAGTTCCTATAGGTGTGTGTGTTCTTTAGGAATGAATATATACATTCATTCAAGGCAAGCACTCTACCAATTGAGCTATATCCCCAGCCCCTCTTTCTTTTTCCTCTGGTTAGACCTTAAATACAATGTTGAGTAAAAGCAACGAAAGCAGGCATAATTGTTTTGTTACTAATCTCAGAGAAAAATCTTTTCATTTTTAACCTCTGGATATGATGTTACTTGTAAGGTTTCGTATATGTCCTTTATTATGTTGAAGGAATTCCTTTCTATTCTTGTTTACCTTATTTATTTATTTTTTGCCAGGGAATGAACACATAAGGGCTTACCTACTGAGCCACATCTCCAGCCTTTTTTTATTTTTTATTTAGTGTCAGGGTCTTGCTAAATTTCTTAGGGCCTCACTTAATTTCTTAGGCCAGCTTTGAACTTGAGATCCTCCTGTCTCAGCATCCCAAGCCACTGGGATTACAGGCATGCACCATCGTGCCTAGCATATTCTTGATTTATTGAGTGTTTTTGTCATGAAATGGTTTTGAATTTTGTGAATTTTTTTTTCATGAATTGAGACAATCATAACTTTTTCCCTTCATTCCATTATGTTGTATGTCATTGATTTTTTTTTTTTGTATGTTGAGCCACCTTTGTGCTCCTGGAATAAATCACTCATTCTTGATGTATAATTCTTTTAATATACTGTTGGAATGGGTTTGCTAATACTTTGTTCAGTAATTTTGCATCTACATTCATCAGAGATATAAGTGTAGTTTTGTTTTTTGTCTTTTATATTTTACTTAAAGACAGTGTCTCGCTAAGTTGCTTAGGCCCTTGCTAAATTGTTGAGGCTGGTTTTGAATTTACAATCCTCCTGTCTCAGCCTCCCAAGCTGCTTGGACTACAGGCATGTGCCACAATGCCAAACATAAGTGTAGTTTTCTTTTCTCATGATGCCTTTACTTGGCTCTGGTATCAGAGTAATGTTGGACTCAAAATGAATTAGGAAATATTTTTACGTTGTTTTATAATAGTGAAGCTGCCTAATGAGTTAAAGAAAAATCTTCCTAACAGAAGTTAAATTCTGTCCCTAAACTTATATTTGTTTCCTTTTTTCTTCCTACAAAAGCCAGTTAGGAAAATGCTTTACTCCCACTTTCCTGAACACTCCCTATTTCAAGACTGTGGTGAAAAGTCACACCTACAGTAATGGTAGCTAGAAGAGCACATACCATGTATTGGCCATGACAAAAATAGGCAGGGATCAACAGGATGTTTTTAATCATTTATGTTTTTCTTTTAAATTCACAAGATCAAGACGCTCACTGATCTTTCCAAAAGCAATATTAATGAACAATTTTGGTGTCCACCCAGAAGTCTAGAATCTGTATTCCTTCCTTCCCTTGCAAAAATCACATGAAAGGCTCATACGTAGGGTTAATAACAAGATGGTCACTAAGGATGCTTGATCCACCGTCTTCCAAACTGGCTTGTTATTAATAAAGCTTTTTCTTCTCCCATCACTCTGTTTCCTTGGCTTTATCTCCCATCATTGTGTTTCATTGGCTTTATCAGGCGGCATCAGAATTAGACGTTTTTTTCAGTTTTTATAATTTAAAAAGAATTGGTGTTAATTTTTCTTCAAATGTTTGGTAGAATTAGCCATTGAAGCCATCTGACTCTGGGTTTTTGATTTTTTAAATTTTCTTGTGAAGGTTTTGTTTCTTTATTACGTGCCTTTTCTTTATTTACCTTGACCTTGTAATTATTATTTTAACAAAAGTAAAGCTTACTTTTCACTTGTTATAGTTCTATTTATGTTTTCTATTTCTTAGAAATTTGTCTCATCTAGGTTATCTAATATTAATAATTTCATTCTTCTCTATTTTTTCTTAGTCTAACTAAAGTTTGTGAATTTTGTTAATCTTTTCAAAGAAACAACATTTTCATTGATTCATTATAATTTTACATTTTAGTGTGATTCACTGTGCTATATTGTTCATGCAAATAACATAATTCAATTTCATTCCCTAGAACCTCCCCTTTTCCTATCTTCTTCCCTCCCCCAATCCCCATTCTTTGCTCTACTGAGAGCCAACGTTCTTTATTGATTTTTCTTCATTGAATTTTTCACTTTCTATTTTGTTTATCTAATCTTTATTCTAATTTTTCTGGTTCCCTCAGATGTAAAGTTAGGCTATTGATTTGGGAGCTTTCTTTTTCAATGTAGATGTTACAGCTATAAATGTCCCTCTGACCACTGTTAGCTGCATCTAATAAGTTTTGGTGTGTTGTGTTTTACTTTTCATTTATATAAAATTATTTTCTAGTCTCTTTGATTTTTTTTTTTTTGGTCCTTTGAGTTTTAAGGAGTGTTGCTTAATTTCCACAAGTTGGTAAATTTTATTGTAGTTTGGGTTCTGCCATAAAATATGGGCCTTGGAGCCAAATGGACTCATGGATTCTCTGCTTTTCACTAACTGGCTCTGTGACCTTGGAGAAGGTCATACTTCAGTTTCATACAGATTTGTACCATAATATTATTGTCCCCAAAGGATTTTTGTTACAAATTAATGATAGTCCATATAAGGCATTTAAACAGTGTTTTTAATAAATAATAAATATTTAATAAATTATCACTATTATTCTTATTACATAAATCTGGAAAAATAGTGAAAGCTGATTGATAAATCCTAGGGATAAATATAGCCATTATTCAGAATATAATTATTTTGAGAACTGCTATGGTTTGAATATGTCCCCCAAAATTCGTGTGTTGAAAAGTTAATTCTAATGAAACAGATGGTGTCTTTTGAGAAGAATTTAAGTCTTGAACTCATGAACACTCATGAACATATTAATGCTACTATAAACGGGCTTTAGGGAGTGAATTATTCTCTTATGTTTTTCTTCCATGTGAAGAAAAGGTGTTCCTCTCCTCCAAGGGATGCAGCGTTCAAAGCACTTCTGTTGGAAGCAGAGAGGCCTGGCCTTAACCGACTAATTCTTTGATCTTGGACTTCTCAGCCTGTAGAACTGTGAGCAATAAATTTCTGTTCTTTATAAATCACCCCCCTCTGTAGTATTCTGTTATAGTAGCACAAAAACCACCAATATAGGAAGTATTGGGCAGTTGCTCTCCTTTTAATCTTTGGAATTCTATACCTAATCGTGTTAGGTTTAGGGAAATTATAGCTATAAAATAGTATGGTTACATGATTGAGCTACTAGCCATCTCCATAGAGTATATTTGATTTTATACTCCAGGGTGAGGTAAAGGGTTTAAGCATTTGTGCACAGGGACTCCAAGATGGTGGATTAGTGTGAGAAAACGTTTTTCTTAGCTCAGATACCCAGAACTCAAAAAAGCGGGAATACCACATCTCCCCAAGGCTTAGAGTGAAAAATCCTGAGATGGGAGGAGCAGTCTGCCGTAGATGAACCACAGACTGCATGATTTATTAATCATATATAAAAATAAACCTCTCCACCAGAGTTAATAAATCGTCAGTGATCCAGGAGCCATCTTAGGTCTGCAGAATGGTGGAGACTATGGAAACTGAAACCCAGATCTGTGAGTTTCCAGCTAGGTCTATGTGGGCCTGTCTGAGCCTAGCAGTCCTGTGGAAAGTAAAAAACTGGGAGCATTTAACCCCGGAGAACACAGGTTAGAGAGGCTGTAGCGAGCCGGGCTCTCCCCAGCTCCATGAGTCTTGAGGCTTGTGGAGAATGACAGGGTAGTCTACAGCAGGTCAGAAGGTTAGAAGAGGATGTGACAGTCGTGCACAGTGGTACACACCTATAATCCCAGTAGTTCAGGAGGCTGAGACAGGAAGATGGCAAATTCAAAGCCAGTCTTAACAACTTAAGGAGGCCCTAAGCAACTTAGTGAGATCCTCTCTCTAAATAAAATATGTTTAAAGGACTACACTAAGATTTAATCTCCAGTCAGAATGGCAATTATCAAGAATACAAGCAACAATAAATATTGATGAGGACATGGGGGAAAATGTACACTCATACACTGCTGGTAGGACTGCAAATTGGTACAGCCATTATGGAAAGCAGTATGGAGATTCCTTAGAAAAGCTGGAATGGAACCACCATTTAACCCAGTTATTCTACTCTTTGGTGTAGTACTTTTAAGTACCCATTTTTAAAATCAGCATATAGTGACACCACCACATCAATGTTTATAGCAGCTCAATTCATAATAGCTACATTATTGTGGAACCAACCTAGGTGCCCTTCAATAGATGAATGGATTAAAAAATGTGGTATATGCACACAATGGAATATTGCTCAGCTTTAAAGAAGAATGAAATCATGGCATTTGACTGTAAATGGATAGAGCTGGAGAATATCATGCTAAGTGAAATAAGCCAATCCCAAAGAACCAAAGGCCAAATGTTTTCTCTGATCTGTAGATACTAATACACACTAAGAGGAGGGGCTAGGGAAGAATAGAGGCACTTTGGATTTCAGCAGAGAGCAGTGAATGGATGGGAGGTGGTATGGGAGTAGGAAGGATAGTATAATGTATTGAGCATTATTACCCTATGTGCATATATGACTACACATCCCATGTGATTCTACATCATGTACAACCAGAAAGATTAGAAGTTATACTCCATTTATGTATGATCTGTCAGAATGCATTCTGCTGTCATGTATAATTAATTAGAACAAATTTTTAAGAAGAATTTTTCTTAAAAAATGAAGAGATATTTTAGAAATAGCTGAGAGAAAAATAGGAAACTGGCAGACTCAATTAGGATTTTATAACAAGCATAATACTTTGGACTAGATTTCCCCCTCTGCAAATAAATCCTATAGAACCTCCTAATCATTACCAGGAGAAGGTTAAGCAGGAAGGCTTAACTAGGAGATAGTATTTGGGCTCCTAGGAGAAGGTCCTCAGAACATGCTTCAGAGGCAGTAGTAATGTCATTGGTGGATTAAGGCTTTTTCCCTGAAAAAAAATTGTAAGAAATTTCAATTCAAATTATCTGGCCAGGACAGTACCATAGGAACAAATTCACAGTACCAGCAACACCTGGGAGATGCTTTTTCTGGGGGAAAAAAGTGCTTCAGGGGTCACTGTTTTGTAAAATTCCATTTTCTTGCCTTTTGTTTCTAAATTTAATATTTTAAAAAATTATTCATTGCCAGTTGGATATATAGAGTGGTCTTAATTTCACTGGAAATTTTTATGTTGATGAAGTCCATGACATGACATAAAGGGGGTTTTGCAGTTTGAAGTCAAAATAACTATCATTTGTTTTCTTTCCTACTATAGTGTCTGGGAGAGGCTTATTAAATTGATATAATCAGGGAATCATAATCTTAGAATCTAAGCCAAATCAGTTTATCATTATAATTCTTACAAATAAAGTTGGCTACTTTCCTCTGTAGAGCTAAGGTTTTTGCCTGGGAAGACAATTCATGCTGTTAGCAAGCTTAGGCAAAAATATAGCATTACATGAACTCTTTTGATACTGTACATAAATCTAACTAACTCAGCAGAGAACACAAGTGTGAGCTTGTGTTGTAGACAGTGGTATGGTTTGGAGTCTGTATAGTACATTTCTTAAAAGCACGTTTGTGGTTATCTAGCAATAGTATTGGGTGATAATTTGATATTAGGATGTTTTTACACTATGGAAATTTTCTCCCTATAGAGAAATTGAAATAGTATACCAACCAAAAGTACATATCCCATGTGATTCTAAATAGTATAACAACAAATTCGAGGTTAAGAGTTTATGTTTTGACTCATTATACCATGTATCAAAGGCAAAGTGTCCAGTAGGAGATATATATATATATATATATATATATATATATATATATATATATATATATATTCTTTTTTTTCTTTTTTTTTTTTTGAAGAGAGAGTGAGAGAGGAGAGAGAGAGAGAGAATTTTTAATATTTATTTTTAGTTCTCGGCGGACACAACATCTTTGTTGGTATGTGGTGCTGAGGATCGAACGTGCTAGGCGAGCGTGCTACCGCTTGAGCCACATCCCCAGCCCCTATATATATTCTTTATATAAGTTATAAGTTAGCTCCCTTTCCTTTTGGGATCTTTTGTGGAAATATGCTTATACTTTCCAACTAACTCCCACACTCCTAACTCACCGTGCTACTAAGATACCCTTGGGAGAAGGTTCCTTTAACTTTCAGGAAATTAAATGAAGTAGGGTGATGGGGGGACAGCACTACAAGAAGGTTGAGACTAAGTTGCATGTTAGAGGGAGACTATTGTGGTACAACTTTTGCTTGTTCTAATAGTACCTTGAGGCTTTAAACAAATCGGAAACCCAAAAATGAGTGTCTGCCTTCAGCCAAGTCCTGTCATATTAAGATTAAATTGGTTACAGGTCACATCTATCCTGATAAATAACCTTCCATTTTGGAGATTCTCATACCTTGAGGCCAGGAATAGCTCCCATATGTGTTGGTCCAGACTTAGTATTTAAGTACTTATAGTCAGAGTACACATTCCAGTTCACCATCTTTGATTGTCATCCATTGTGAACTGAACAATTTTTTTATCTCTCCCATCCCTGAACATGCTTAAGATATCTGTTTTAGACTCTATTATAATGAAATGAAAGTTGTGTTTAAGGCCTCACTCTGATACATTCATTATGTGATAGATACAGAAATGAAGGAGGATGAGCTGGAGCAAGAACCCACCCCCTACTCTTATACAGAGCACCAGAGGGAGACAAACATCCATCAGTCACAGTTGTGGGTATGGTGTGGTAGAAAATATCTCAGGAAATTCTGAGAAGGAAGAGCTGGGGCTGTAGCTCAGTGGTAGAGCACCCGCCTCGCATGTGTGAGGCACTGGGTTGGATCCTCAGCACCACATAAAAATAAATAAAGATATTATGTCCAACTGCCGCAGTCTGGCTGGGCAAAGTAACCGGGAGGTGACAAGCAACTTGAAGGTTGAAAGGGAACTGCTTTATTACAGAACAATAGCGGTATATATACCTAACTGATTACACACAGCTTGACTCAATTAGCATCATCTAGATACAGCAGTCAGCCAATAAGGAATCCTCATCATCTTAATGGCTCGGTGTCGTTGCTTCACAAGCCACTCCTCCTGGCAAACTGCCAGGCGCCATCTTGACTTGATTTGCATCCCCAACATCCAACTACAACTAAAAAATATTTAACAAATTCTGAGAAGGGAGAAAGTGCTACCATTCTGGGAATTAGTTAGCAAAAACAAGACAAAACTAAAGCCTACATTTTTAACAAGTTTAGCTACTTCTTTCTGTGCAGGTAATGTACCTTTTTAGGAAGATTTGAATAATAGCTATTAATTAATATTGAACATCACTGACATCACCAAATAAGGCTCTACGGTCTTTTGATAATGTTGTTTATGTCCTATGAATATTGTAGGGGTGATTTATAAGCTACAGATGCTTATTCTTTTCTATATACATACCATAAACTGGAGCTCATTTAAATAATCTGGTTCTATCCCCCTATGGGAATTATTGCTGATAAATTATACTCATTTAATAAATAGCAATTTGTTTAATAAGCATTTTTGGATCAAAACTATGTGAAAAGATAGAGTATGTTAAGCATTGTGAGAACTCTAGAACCTGTCAAATCTCAAATAGGAAAAATTAGTATAAAAATACCCACAATAGAGGTTAGGGGTGTAGCTCAATGGTAAAGCACGAGCCTAGCACATGTGAGGGTCTAGGTTTAATCCTTGGCACCATATAAAAATAAATAAACAAAACAAAGGTATTGTGTCCATCTAGAACTAAAAAAAAATTTTAATGCCCACAACATCACAAGTCAGAATTTTTAATGTCCTTGTCTATTCAATGGTGTGAGAAATGATTGGCCCTGGCTCCCTAACTGTGGGTGTGCATAGGATCTTTACTAGAAGAAAGTATAGTTTTCTCAAACTTTCCTGACTGTAAGAATTACCTGGGATGCTTGATAAAACTAGGACTTGACAGGCCCCACCTACACATATCAGAATATCTGGGTAAAGAGAAGAGGAATCTATATTCCTAACAGCCACCTTAAGTAATTTTTATGATGAAACAAATTGGGGGAAAATGTTTGTAATATAAAGGAAATATTTAGAAAAGCTATTTTCAACCTTAGCTGTACATTAAAATATCTTAAGTAGTGGTACCTGAGATCCATAACCTACAGCCTCCACATCCATTCTGATTTAATTGATCTTGGCACTGGTCTGAGCATCTGAATTTTTAAAGCCCTCCTTACTTATCCTAATATGTAATTACATTGAGAGCCCTTTATTTAGAAACAGAAATGTCTGGGTTTATATTTTGAGTTCTCAGTAGTTGTATAGCATTAGCCAAATTCCTATATATGTTTTGGTCTTGGTTCCTATATCTGTAAAACATAGTTAATAAGACCTGTTGAAAGGAAATTTCCTTACACCAATTAAATTTAGTAGAGTTTGAGCAAAACAAAACAAAATGATTCACAAATCAGGCAGCTGCAAGAAACAGCAGGTTCTCAGAACTCTCCAACCATGCAATCAGACAGCATTTGTAGGAAAACAGAATTGAGGCATAGAAAAGAGTTTAATTTGCTATAGTCTAGTCAACCAGCCAATTGGCTACAACTTAGTTAATAGGCTACAGGGCCTCTTGCAACAACCCAAGCTCAGTCACTGTGATTAAACTCTGTTGGTTTGGTCTTTTGGGCCCAGTGAAGGTGCCAGGTCCAAAGCCATGGCCTCTTACACATTTTATTTAAGTGTCCTATTTTACAGGCTGAAATGAATTGAAGGATTAAATGAGAACAACAAAGTGTAAAAAAAAAGTGTCTGGAGCATATAATAGGTACCTCATAAATATTAATGTTATCCCATAATATTGACCATGCCAGAAAAGAATGTCTGTGTATATTCAAGGTGGAAAACAAATCTGTGATAGTAGAGACATTGGGATTCCTGAAACAGCTGAAATAAGGCCTAATTAAGTGAACCGAAGTGATAATCAATTCCAGTTTGCCCTTCAGTATTGGCCCCTGCTTGGTATCTTCCTGCCTATCTGCCAGGAGCAGCAGCAGGGAGGCCATCCTGAACAACATTTTATTCCATTGTGATAGGCAAGTGTTTTGATTTTCCACTGTTTTGACTCCCTGCAGAGACCTGCAAATGTCTCCTCTGAACTCTTTTCTGGCTTCATCTGCTATTAACCATGGCAGCTGCACCTGGCAGGAGGTACCTTGTAGGGCCTCTTCAGGAATTAGGGGCCCTTGGTAGGATTAATTACAGACAGAGTTGTGGAAACTTTCAGAGATTAAAGGTGCATGCAACATAGAAATGCCCAGTGATCTCAGTAGCATACTTATCATTTGGCAAAACTAATAAGTAATTTTAAAATAAATTAGTTAATATGTCATGAGAAAGAAAAAAATATTACAAAAACTTTTAAATTCCGAAGTTCTTAGTTGTGCAGAACTAATAGTGTTATTAATCTGTCTAATTACTCTAGTTTCTCTAGCCCCTTAACTTTTCAAATAGATCCTTAGGAAATTGATCCAAACTGTTCTGCAGACCTCTTTTTTATTGGGGGAAAAAGGAAGTTAAAAGAAATTGAGACTCAAGGAAATGCCATTTCATACATATATAATTACCTAGTTTTATTATTCAGCAAAACTGATACCTGAAAGTTTGCAAGTAGCCAGTAAATAATAACAAAGCTATAGAAGACTTTCAGTTGCAGTTAATACAGAATTAAAATTATATTTGTTACATATTATTCCAACTTTCAGTTAATAGTCAGCAAATAGTCAATTTAGGATAGAAGTTATATTGAGCTTACTTTGACAAATTATTTTCCATAATTTTTTAAAATCAGGTTTACTCTAACATTTTATACTTAAAATTTTTTGTCAGTACCTCCTTTAGTTGCTTGTAACAACCTATTTAACACATATGTTAGTCATACTTTTCAAAATTCCTCAGTAAGGCTAAGCTTAGTTTTCCTACAATCATTGTCCTTTTTGAAATAATTTGATAATATCAGATTTTCCGTACAAATTTCACTACAGGGCTGATTGCTTTTTAAAAAGCTGTTCTTAATTTTCTGTGTATTCAACAAGTTTAAAGCGGCTTATCTAACAAAGCAATGATTAATATGATGGAGTTGAATTTAAAATTTAAATGAACATTAGCTTTAGGTGAGCAACCTTTGAAAATATTCCACTAAATGTTGTAATTAGTGCAGATTCTTGATTAGTAACGCAAAAATTAGATTTCATCACATAACAGCTTTATATGATTAGTTGACTGGTTTTAGTAGCTTGCTTTTCTAAGTGGCATACAATTTTAAGAGTTATTCTTCAGGTCTATTTTTTCTTTTTTTTTAAATTTCTTTGTTTTAATTAGCTGTACATGACAGCAGAATGCATTTCCACACTTTAATGTATCATACATAGATGGAATATAATTTCTCATTTTTCTGAGTGTACATTGCTGTAGAATCACATTGGTCATGCAGTCACACATATACACAATACATCCCTCCCAACCCCACATCCCCTCCCTTCACTTCCCTCTACCTAATCAAAGATAACTATTCTTCTCTAGTGCCCTGCCTCCCTTATTGTGAATCAGCATCTGCATATCACAGAAAACATTTGGCCTTTGGCTTTTGGGGATTAGCTTATTTTACTTAGCCAACTCCATCCATTTACAGTCAAATTCCACAATTTCATTCTACTTTAAATCTGAGTAACAGTCCATTGACACTACATTTTCTTTATCCATTCATCTATTGAAGGACACCTAGGTTGGTTCTATACTTTAACTATTTCGAATTGAGCTGCTATAAACATTGACATGGCTGCATTACTATAGTATGCTGATTTTAAGTCCTTTGGGTATAAACCAAGGAGTGGGATAGCTGGGTCAAATGGTTGTTCCATTCCAAGTTTTCTGAGGAATCTCCAAACTGCTTTCCATAGTGGTTGTGCCAATTTGCAGTTCCACCAGCAATGTATGAATGTACCTTTCTCCCCACATGCTCACCAACATTCATCATTGCCTGTATTCTTGATGATTGCCATTCTGACTGGAGTGAGATGAAATCTTAGTATATTTTTGATTTGCATTTGATACCTTATGTGTAATCAACATATAGGACTTGGTAATCTAGTTTTGATTTGACGTTTTTTCTTTGCATTGTCTAGTATATTTCTTGTAAATACTCATCTGTCATGTAAGTCTATGTCCAATAGAAGTCATACCATCTTTTCAGTATATAGTATAAGACACACATATTCCACCAAGCCAATTATCTATTATTGGAGTTTGATAGTTTCATTATGGGAGATTTTTTTTTTTTTTTTGGAGAGTAAATACAAAACTGTTAAGTTATAAGAAATTGTGTTCAGTTTATTCCAAATCTTGGGGACAATCCCATCCAACTGGTCATTTCTCATATATGTGAGTATCAATAGCAATATTTGAATTGAAGTTAATTAAATATTTTGGAGTAATAGGTGCCCGTCAATATTAGTTTCATATTGATATAGGAGAAACTTTACATTCTTTAGTCAAATTAGTTATTTCAGTTCAGTTTTAAGCAATTTCTCCCTGATACTGCCAAATTTCATCTCTCCTATCTATAATATGATCAACTTTTTTATACCACCTTTTATTCTCTTCACAATAGCATCATGTCCAATGCCTAATGATCCCCATAAGTAGTTGCAATACCATAGTTTAGTACTATAGTTAACGTATCCTATAATTGTTAAATAGCTGGTTATTTTTAAGTTATATGGATGAGGGCTTCTTAGAAATCTTTAGCTATATTTTGTGTCAACAGGATTACATACCAAGCTATCCAATTCTAAATTCTTCCAATTGCCTTCTAATTTTACTCCTACTACTATATCCCACGTTGGTTTATGTTTTAGTCAACTTTTGTTGCTGTGACCAAAAGACCTGACAAGAACAATGTAGAGGAGGAAAAGTTTATTTTGGCTCATGGTTTCAGAGGTTCAATTCTTGGTTGGTCAATCCCATACCTCTGGACCTGAGGTGAGGCAGAACATGGCAGAGAAAAGCAGCTCAGGACATGGCAACCAGGAAGCAGAGAGAGACAGCTCTGCTGACCAGGGACAAAATATGAACCCCAAAGTCATACGACTGAAGTGGCACCCCCTTTCTCCACAGAAAAGTCTTAACCAGGCTTCTCCAGAATTCTTCACCATGGCTGATTTTAGGACTGTCAGCAAAAGAGTCTCTGCAAAGAGTCCAATGTTGATAAGCTTCCTATTTTCGTGTTGCCCTGTTTTACTTGGCCACTGGCAGGGAAGAAATCGGCACTCCAGGTGTTGGACACCCCCTTACTAGTTTTTCACAAACATATCCAGTATAGAAGTTTGTAGAAATGTGCAAACAAGGCCGCTGGCCTTGAGCTGGGCTTCACAGAGATGTCTACATTTTTAAGATAAGTTACAAACCGGCTCCATGTTAACAGTTGGCAGGGGGAGGAAAAAAAGGGGAGAAGAAGCTCTCCCCTTCTCAGGTGTTGTCCTTGGAGGGTTAACTTGCCCAGAACAGTGAAAGAAAAAGCTGCTTTTATGTGAACTTCTTCAGACTGAGAACTTCTGAGCCGCTCCCCTTACACACTGAGTATAAAGTTCTGAAACTCCCTGAACTCTGGGTTCAGGGGATTAATTGATTATAGCAAAAGCTGTGCCTTCTGAACCTGGCTGCATCCAAATGAAACCGTTTCCTGCTATCTTCGGTGCCTTGCCTCGTTTGTCCCTACAACACCACCAGTGACCTACTTCTTCCAGCCACATCCTACCTGCTACAGCTACTTCCCAGTTAATCCATCAGTGGATTAATCTACCAGTTAGGTCACACCTCTCACAATCTAAATTTAATATTTTAAAAAATTATTCATTGCCAGTTGGATATATAGAGTGGTCTTAATTTCACTGGAAATTTTTTATGTTGATGAAGTCCATGACATGACATAAAGGGGGTTTTGCAGTTTGAAGTCAAAATAACTACCATTTGTTTTCTTTCCTACTATAGTGTCTGGGAGAGGCTTATTAAATTGATATAATCAGGGAATCATAATCTTAGAATCTAAGCCAAATCAGTTTATCATTATAATTCTTACAAATAAAGTTGGCTACTTTCCTCTGTAGAGCTAAGGTTTTTGCCTGGGAAGACAATTCATGCTGTTAGCAAGATTAGGCAAAAATATAGCAATCTATAATTTTACCTCTGAAAATTCTTGCATTGTCTCCCACATGAGCTTTTGATGGGCACATCATATCTAAATCATAACAGGTTGTCATTCTATACTATTTTCATTGAAGTTACATGTTTCTGCAATTTATCCAAGAGGACTAACTTTTCAATATCATAAAATTTTGCATACTAGACCCAGTTCCCATTCTCTCAGAATGATATTTAATAAGTCTTTCAATTCAATCATAGTCACATTTTGGATTCTCTTTACATTTTTTCTGTGACAATAAAACCCATCTTGTAGAAGTAGAATTGAACTGATGCACATTAACAGTAGTAATATTAAGAGATAAAAATCAATTTAATTATCATAGGGACTTGAATTATAGGAACTGGAAATCACCAGGTTTTAAACAGGATAGGCTCATTTTTATGGATGTATTTTAGGCCTATTGTAGAAGCCTATACTACTATCCAGGCTGGGATATTTGTTCTTCATCTTTATGTCCATCTACAGTTTCATTAAACTCTACATTGCCTACTGGGGTGCTGGGGTTGTGGCTCAGTGGTAGAGTGCTTGCCTAGCACGTGCAAGGCTGGGTTCTATCCTCAGCACCACATAAAAAGATAAGTAAATAAAATAAAGATATTGTGTCTAACTACAACTAAAAAATAAATATTAAAAAAGACATTGCCTATAGACTTTATATATTTATATATAATCTATTCAGTTCTATTGTTTATTAATTCTTTCCATTATTCCATGGCACAATGGATGATATATTTAATGTTCTATTATTTACTGTGTGATATTGATTACAGTCTGTGGAAAGATTTGGAATTCTTTAATCTTTCTTAAATATAAACCATCTGAAGAGTAATTTACTAAGAAATAGGTTTCTCAAGGGTGCAACCATATTCAAGATAGTTTGCAATTGATTTAAAAATTATATAAATATATATATATTGGTACCAGGGATTGAACTCAGGGGCACTAAACCCACTGAGCCACATCCCCAGCCCTGTTTTGTATTTTATTTAGAGACAAGGCCTCACTGAGTTGCTTAGTGCCTCACATTGCTAACGCTGGTTTTAAACTTGCAATCCTCCTGCCTCAGGCTCCTGAGCCGCTGGGATTACAGGTGTATGCCACCATGCCTGGTGAGATATCTGTTTTTTAAATGAAGAAGAGTAATATAAGTTCCACATTCAATCTTGTGTGAAATGGTATTAAAACACTAAAATTTTAAGTCAGGATAATTTTTTTTTTTTAGTTGTAGGTGAACACAATACCTTTATTATTTTTTTATTGATTATTTAAAGCATTACATAGCTCATGATATATCATCTTTCATACATTTGACTCAAATTGTGTTTTGAACTCCCATTTTCACCCCAAATACAGATTGCAGAATCACATCTGTTACATATTCACATTTTTACATAATGCCATATTAGTGACTGTTGTATTCTGCTACCTTTCCTATCCCCTACTATCCCCCCTCCCCTCCCCTCCCCTCCCATCTTCCCTCTCTACCTCCCCTGCTGTTGTTCAATTCTCTCCTTTTTTTTCCCTCCCCCTTGCCCCTCATAACCTCTTATAATTCTATGTATCATTGAAGGTCTCCTACTATTTCCATGTGCTTTCCCTTCTCTCTCCGTTTCTCTCCCCCCATTCGTCTTTGTTTACTGTAGTCTTTTCCTCATGCTCTTCCTTCCTGTTCTGTTCTTAGTTGTTCTCTTTATAACAAAGCAGACATTTGGCATTTGTTTTTTAGGGCTTGGCTAGCTTCGCTTAGTATAATCTGCTCTAATGCCATCCATTTCCCTGCAAATTCTATGATTTTGTCATTTCTTAGTGCTGCATAATACTCCATTGTGTATAGATGCCACATTTTTTTTATCCATTCACCTATTGAGGGGCATCTAGATTGGTTCCACAGTCTAGCTATTGTGAATTGTGCCGCTATAATCATTGATGCAGCCGTATCCCTATAGAGCGCTTTTTTAAGGTCCTCAGGGAATAGTCCGAGAAGTGCGATAGCTGGGTCAAATGGTGGATCCATTCCCAGCTTTCCCAGGAATCTCCAGACTGCTTTCCAAATTGGCCTCACCATTTTGCAGCCCCACCAGCAGTGTACAAGTGTACCCTTTTCCCCACATCCCCGCCAACACTTATTGTTGTTTGACTTCATAATGGCTGCCAATCTTACTGGAGTGAGATGGTATCTTAGGGTGGTTTTGATTTGCATTTCTCTGATTGCTAGAGATGGTGAGCATTTTTTCATGTACTTGTTGATTGATTGTATGTCCTCCTCTGAGAAGTGTCTGTTCAGGTCCTTGGCCCATTTGTTAATTGGGTTATTTGTTATCTTATTGTTTAATTTTTTGAGTTCTTTGTACATTCTGGATATTAGGGCTCTATCGGAGGTGTGGGGGGTAAAAATTTGTTCCCAGGATGTAGGCTCCCTATTTACCTCTTTTATTGTTTCTCTTGCTGAGAAAAAACTTTTTAGTTTAAGTAAGTCCCATTTGTTTATTCTTGTTGTTAACTCTTGGGCTATGGGTGTCCTATTAAGGAATTTGGAGCCCGACCCTACAATATGTAGATCATAGCCAACTTTTTCTTCTATCAGTGTCTCTGATTTGATATCTAGCTCCCTGATCCATTTGGAGTTAATTTTTGTGGAAATTTTAATTTTTGTTAATTTTTTTAAAGTAAATTTAAGCACTCTAGTTCTCTAATGTGTTTTTCTATCAAAGAATTTCTTTTATGTTGCTTCCATATTATTGTAAATTGTTGTCTAGAGCCTTTAAGGTCTTCAGTCGGAGTTATATCCTATCCAGTCAAGGTTCCATTCTCACATATAAAGTTTGTATTTGTTTGATCTGTTTGTATCCTTCATTTTAGCAGCATGAATAATCAGTAATAACCTGGTACGGGCCTTTCCAACACAGTGATATCCAACTTGTGGTTCAAAGAGTTTATGTAGAATTGATGTCCTTATATATTGACACACCTCCTCAGACAGATATTTTTTCAGCATTTGACACACAATGGCCAAATAGTAAAGCTTATGGGAATAACAGAACTTTTTATCATGAATATTTTCCATTGTATCAGAGACTAGAATTAAATCCTAAAGTAATCGATCTTCCAAACATTAATGCAAAAGGCAAAACACTGACTTTATTTTTAATAAAACCAATGGTAAGGCTTAATTTAACTTTAGTCAAAAAAATTTAGGGTACAGTTCATTTTTCTACTTGTTCAGAACACAGGGATGATATGGAATATGGTAAGTTGTTAGTATTCTAGGGATTTATTCAGAGCTCCTGAATTACCACAGGGGGAAAAACAATTCTTCTGTTAGATTCTGGATATTTAAGAATTTCAGAGGTGGAAATGCTAAAATTCAGGAAGGCCCTGATCACCATTTGAACCAATGAGAACACTTCTGGAAATGCAGACATTGTGTACCCTATTATTAAACAATATATCTGATAATAGAAGTTATAGAAAACTTATTTACCCATTTGATACAAGGTTTTGGGTACCATTGCCCTCAGTGAGCTTCCTTAATTTATTCACTTCCTATATAGAACATTAATGACAAATAGCATACCTTTTGTATTATTTCCTGAATTATTTGATTTTTATTCTAGTGTGATAAGATTTCAAGTATTTTAGTACATTCTTTTTGTTTGAGTTTTTTGGTTATGTATAAAGATCATTCAAGCATGCAACAATTGACATATAGAAACAATCCCATTAGTTAATTTCCATATTCTTTTGGCAATCTTCTTAAGCATCTATGATTTCCAAATTTCTAATTCTTAGAAAGTTGCATATATCTGAAACTTTGAGTATGATTGTATGGATATGAGTAAATAAGCTTTAATTTTTCCATTCCAAAACTCAATAGCTATTTTCATGGCATGTTCTACAAATTAATTACACTTAAATACTTTATGTTGCTGCCAATATGAGCTCTAGAACAAATTATGAAATTTTCTAAAGATGTTTCAATGACTGACTAGTCAGTAAATAATATCTTATTGGATATTTCAGTTGCTATTGATTTTGGCAACTTCTGTCTTTCTAATTTACCCTATATATGGCAGACTCCAAACACATGTTCACTCTGAATATGTGTACCTAAAGAGTGGTAGAAAAATGAACAGCTCACATATAGCTATGAATTCCACTGTTTCAGTTGATTTTATGTTTCTGAGACTATATAACTCTATAACACTGTGAAACCTGACTATTCATGGAATACCTCCCTTGTTAACCAGTTATAGTTTTTACTTTTTAAATTTATTTTTAACTGAAGCATAAAAATTTTATACATTAGTGGAATACCAAGTTATGTTGTGATATGTGTATACATGTATAATATTTAAGTCAGTTTAAACACTTATCACATCAAACATTTGTCATTGCTTTTTGGTTAAAAAAAAAGTCTAAAATCCTTTCTTCTAGCTTTTTGAAATGTACAGTACAGTTAGACATGTTGATGCACCCCTGTAATCCCAGTGACTCAGGAGGCCAAGTTAGGAGGATTATGAATTCAAAGCCAGTCTCATCAATTTAGCAAGGCCTTTAAGCAACTCAGTGAAACCCCATCTCTAAATAAAATATAAAGATGGTTTGGGGATGTGACTCAGTGATTAAGTGCCTCT
The DNA here is from genome assembly GCF_964194105.1 of Spermophilus citellus. Taxonomy (NCBI): domain Eukaryota; kingdom Metazoa; phylum Chordata; class Mammalia; order Rodentia; family Sciuridae; genus Spermophilus; species Spermophilus citellus. Next base: position 47,897,401 of record NC_138190.1, read on the forward strand.
GGGTTCAATCCCTGGTACCATAAAAAAAATGTATGGTATATCACTGTATTCTATACATCCTACTGAGCAACAGTATACCAGAACTTCTTGCTCTTCTCTCAGTGTAACTCAGTAGCCACTGGTCAACATTTTCCCATCACCCCCCACCCCCAGCCTCTTGTAACCATCATTCTTCTCTCAACTTCTGTAAGATGAACTTATTTAGATTCCACATATGAGTGGAATCATATGATTCTTGTCTTTCTGTGCCTGGCTGATCTTTCTTAACATAATGATCTCTACTTGTGTCTATGTTTTTGAAAATGAAAGGATTTAATTTTTTATGGCAGAACAGTGATATTGTATACACATATAACCCATTCACCAGTTGATGGACACTTAGGTTGTTCCCATGTTTTGGATATTATGAAGAGTGCTACAGTGAACATGAGATACAGATGTCTCTTCTACCAATTTATTTCTTTTCCTGTGGACATAAACTCAATAGTGGGATTATTGGATCTACTTTTAATTTTTAAGGAACTCCATTCCATTTTACATAATGGTTCTATTAATTTATATTCCTGTCAACAGTGTGTGGAGAGTTCTTTTCTCTCCATATTCCTTGTCAGCACTTGTAATCTTTTGTTTGTTTTTAATAATACTCAGTGGGCTGATATCTCATTGTGGTTTTAATTTACATTTGCCTGATGATTAATGAGGTCAAGTATTTTTTAATGTGCCTGTTGGTTATTTGTTATGTATTCTTTTAAGCAATGTCTATATAGATTTATTGCCCATGTTAAGAGGGCTCTTTAGTTTTTTCTTACTGAAATTTTGGAGTTGCTTTATATATTCTGGATATCAATCTTTTGTCAAATGTATTCACTGCAAATATTTTTTTCCTGTTGTATAGACTATCTTTGAACTCTGTTGAGTGTTTGCTTTGCTGTACAGAAGCTTTTTAGTTTTATGTAATCCCATTTGTCTATTGTGTTTCCATTTCCCATGCTTATAGGGTCTTTTCCAAAATAAGAAAAAGGAAAAAAAGAAATTCTATGTCCTGAAGTATTCCTCCTATATGGTTTCATAGTTTCGTAGTTTTAGGTAAATATGCCGTGAGGAATTGCAAATAAAAGTAATAATGAGATACCACCACACATGCATTACAATGTCAAGAGTCTGCACCAATGATTTCATAGTTTCAGGTAAATTTTTATTCCATTTTGAGTTAATGTTTGCAAGTAGTGAAAGAGGGGACCAGTGCTACAGTCCCCTGCATATGGACATCCAATTTTTCTGCATACGGACATCTAGTTTTCAAGCACCACTTATTGTAAAGATTCTTTTTTCTCCAATGTGTGTTCTAAAGTTGCATGGGATTTACTTCCAGGCTCTCTTTTCTGTTCCACTGGTCTATGTATCTGTATTTATGCTAGTACCATGCTGTTGTGATTATTACAACTTTTTGGTATGTTTTGAAGTCAGATAATATAATGCCTCCTGCTTTGTTCTTTTTTGTTCAAGATGGTGTTGGTTATTTGAGGGGTTTGTGGTTCTATATAAATTTTAGAATTGATATTTTTAGTCTGTAAAGAATATCATTTGTATTACTATAGTATTTTTACAGGAATTACATTGAATCTGTAAAGAATATCATTTGTATTACTATAGTATTTTTACAGGAATTACATTGAATCTGTAAATTGTTTTGGGTAGTATAGACATTTTAACAATATTGATACTTCTAATCTATGAACAAGGCATGTATTTCCACTTTTTCACATTATCTATAACTTCTTTTATTAATGATCTATAATTTTCATTATAGAGATCTTTTACCTTTTTGGCTAAATTTGTCCTAGCTATCTCAATTTTTGTAACTATTAGTAATGGAATTGCTTTTTCATTTCTATTTCATCTAATTTGCTACTGGTACACTACTGAGTTTTTTTTTTAAGTTGATTTTGTATCTGGAAACTTTGCTGAATTTACTTATTAGTTCTAATAGCTTTTGGGGTTTTCTATATATAAGATCATATATTCAGGGACTGAGGTTGTGGCTCAGTGGTAGAGCGTTCACCTGGCACATGTGGGGCCCTGAGTTCGATCCTCAGCACCACATTATATTTAAAGTATATTTCATCTGATATAAGTATGGCTAGTCCAGCTTTTTTTCAGATTTTCCTTGCATAGAATATCTTATTTCATCAGTTCATTTTCAGACTGTATGTGTCCTTCAAGGAGAAATGAATTTTTTTTTACCCATTTAGTCACTGTATGGTTTTTAATTAGACAATTTAATCCACATAAAAAACAAAACAAGAAAATACACTAATAAGAAAAATCTCCACTTGCATTAGCCACATTTTGAATTTTTGACACCATATTTTACATCTTTCCATACTGTCTTTCTCTTAACCTATCAATACAATTATTTTTAAATTATTTTTTATTCATCATACTAAAAATATGAATGGTTTATGTACCATGTTCATAATATTAGAGCAGTCTGGATTTGTTTGTATGATTACTCTTACCAGTGACATTTATACCTTCCTGTTTTCTTATTATTCATTAATGTCTCAGTTTGAAGAACTTCATTTAGCATTTTGTATAGAACAAGTCTAGTAGAGATATATTCTCTCAGCTTTTGTTTGTCTTGGAATATCTTTATCACTACTTCATTCCTAAAGAATAGCTTTGCTAGGTACAGTATTCTGGGTTCCCAGTTTCTTTTTCCTAATACTGTAAAAATCTCATGCTACTCTCCCCTGGCCTATAAAGTTTCTTCTGAGAAGTATAGTACTATCAGGTGAATTGGGACACCCCTATATGTTACTTGTTTCTTTTGTCTTGCAGATTTGGGACTCTTCTCCTTTTTCTTTTACCTTTGAACTTGATTACAAGATGTCCTTGGTTAGACTTGATTAAATGAATTCTAATCGGTGAATTTTGACCTTCCTATACCTTTTGTATCTTCTAGGTTTGGGAGGTATTCTTTTATTATTTCTTTCAATAAGCTTTCTACCCCTTGAACATTCTCAAGTTATTCTTGAACTCTAATTACCTGAATATTTGATCATTTAATGATGTTCTAAAGTTCCTATAAATTTTCTTTATTCTTCTTCATTTTTTCCCTCATACTGGATTTCTCAAACTGTCTTTGAGTTCATTAATTTTTCTGCTATTTGGTCTTTTCTCTCTTTTTTTTTTTTAAAGAGAGAGGGGAGAGACAGAGAGAGAGAATTTTTTAATATTTATTTTTTTAGTTTTCGGCAGACACAACATCTTTGTTTGTATGTGGTGCTGAGGATCGAACCCAGGCCACATGCATGCCAGGCAAGCGCGCTACCGCTTGAGCCACAACCCCAGCCCTTGGTCTTTTCTCTTATTAACACTCTATTGCATTTTTAATTTTCTTGAGTGTGTTTTTCAGGTGAAGAATTTTTGTGTGATTATCTTTGTTTAGTTTCTGTTAGTGTATTGAAAAGTTTTTCTGTACTTTCTTCAGGCTCATTGAGTTTCCACAAAATAGCTGTTTTAAATTCTTTGAGAGTTATCCCATACTAATTACAGCCTGGTTAGTTTCTGGCACGTTCATTGTCTTTTTTTTCCATATTTTTATCGGTGCACTATAATTATACAAAATGGGGGCTGGGACTGTGGCTCAGGGGCAGAGTGCTTGCCCAGCATGGGTGAGGCACTGGGTTCAATCCTTAGCATCACATACAAAAATAAGCAAATAAAATAAAAGCATGCTGTCCATCTACAACTACAAAAAAAATTTTAAATAATTGTACAAAATTGTGGGATTCATTGTTGCATATTTGTACATGCACACAATATAAAAATATAATTTGGCAATTGTCATTCCCCAGTATTTTCCTTTTCCTTCCCCTCCTTCCCACTATCCCTTTTCTCTACTCTACTGATCTCCCTTCTATTTTCCTGAGATCCCACTTCCCTTTCTTTTCCTTTTTCTTCTCCAGCTTCCATATATGGGAGAAAACATAGAACCCTTGATTTTCTGAGTTTGGCTTACTTTGTTTAGCATAATCTTCTCAAGTTCCATCCATTTTTCTGCAAATACCATAATTGCATTTTTCTTTGACTAAATAAAACTCCATGATATATATATTCCACATTTTCTTCTTTCCATTCCTCTGTTATTGACACTGAGGCTGTTTCCATAGTTTGGCTATTGTGAATTGTGCTGCTTTAAACATGAGTACGCATGTATCACTATAGTATGATGACTTTAATTCTTTAGGACAAATAACGAGGAGTGGTAAACCTGGATCCTATGGTGATTCCATTCCTAGTCTTTTGTTGTATAGAAATTCACAGTGATCTCCGCAGTGGTTGTACTAATATACAATCCCACCAATGATGTAAAAATATTTGTTCCTTTTTCTCCACATCCTCTCCAGCATTTATTAGAGTGTGTGTGTGTGTGTGTATGTGTGTGTATGTGTGTGTGTGTGTGTGTATGTTTGGTACCAGGGAATAAACCACTGAGCCACATCCCCATCCTGCTTTTTAAATTTTTTATTTTAAGACAGGGTATCACTAAGTTGCCGAGTCTGACTCTGTTTTTTTTCTTTTTAAAGAGTGAGAGAGAGAGAGAGAGAGAGAGAGAGAGAGAGAGAGAGAATTTTTTAATATTTATTTTTTAGTTTTCGGCAGACACAACATCTTTGTTTGTATGTGGTGCTGAGGATCGAACCTGGGCCGCACGCATGGCAGGCGAGCGCGCTACCGCTTGAGCCACATCCCCAGCCCCCCCGAGTCTGACTTTGAACTTGCAATCCTCCTGTCTCAGCCTCCTGAGCTGCTGGGAAAACAGGCATGAGCCACTGTGCCTGGCATATTGTTTATATTCTTCATGGCTGCCTTTCTGACAGGAGTGAAATGAAATCTCAGTGTGCTTTTTTTTTGTTTTGCATTTCCCTAATTGCAAATCATGTTGAACATTTTTTCATATATTTGTTGGCCAAATGTATTTATTCTTTTGAGAAGTGTCTGTTTAGCTCATTTACTCATTTATTAATTGAGTTATTTGTTTGTGTGTGTGTGTTTAGTTCTTTATATATTCTAGATATTAATCCTCTGTCAGAAGAGTAGCTAGCAAAGATTTTATCCCATTCCATAGGTTCTCTCTTTACATTCTTGTTTCTTTTCTGTGCCCAAACTTTTAAATTTGATGCCATCATATTTATTAGGTCTTGCCATTATTTCCTGAGCTTTAGGGGTCCTATTGAGAAAGTCGGGGCTGGGGATGTGGCTCAAAAGGTAGCGCACTCGCCTGGCATGCGTACGGCCCGGGTTCAATCCTCAGCACCACATACAAACAAAGATGTTGTGTCTGCCAAAAAAATAAAAAATAAATATCAAAAATTCTCTCTCTCTCTCTCTCTCTCTCTCTCTCTCTCTCTCTCTCTCAGTCATTGCCTGTGCCTATATTTTGGAGTACTGACCCTACATTTTCTTCTAGGAATTGCTTAGTTTCTAGTCTAATTCCTAGGTCTTTGATCCATTTTGAGTTTATTTTTGTGCAGGGTAAGAGATAAGGGTATAGTTTCATTCTTCTACATATGGATAACCAGTTTGCCAACATCATTTATTAAAAAGGCTGTCTTTTGGGGATGGGGATATAGCTCAGTTGGTAGAGTGCTTTCTTCACATGCCGGGTTCAATCCCCAGCACCACATACACACAAAAATGCTGTCTTTTTTTCCAATGTATGTTTTTGGCACCTTTGTCAAAGATCAGATGACTTTCTGTGTGGATTTGTCTCTATGTCTTCTTTTTTTTTTAATTTTTGAAAATATTCTTAGTTGCAGATGGACAATCTTTTATCTGGTGCTGAGGAACAAACCCAGTACCTACATGTGCGAGGCAAGTGCTGTACCATTGAGCTACAACCCCAGCCCTGTCTCTGTGTCTTCTATATAAAACCTAACTGGTTCCATATTTTGGATATTGTGAAAGTCTAATACCTTATTTTATGTGAGATCGTAGTTTCCTGAAAAGTCTTAATGCTTGTTGGCATGTGATATTATCTAGATATAGAAGGAAAAGGTTTTTTTTTTTAAGTCTTCTTAATCTGGCTTTATTTATGCCTGTGTTTCCAGAAATTCTAAGCAGTCTGCTCAATTTCTCTTAGCCTGTGATCACTATGACCATTTCAGCACTAGATGGCATCCTGGACCAGATTTGCCTGGATTCTGCTGTTGGTGTATTGTCACTGTTTCAGTATTAGAGTGCAATCCATATCCAGGTTTGTCACAAATACACTGATATTATGTTGTGTAAAAAGTACTCAGGAGAGTTTCTAGAAAGAGTAGTCAGTCTCCATAAGCCTCCTGGGACCAGGTTAGGTCCAGATTCCTCAGCCATAGTTATCAGCCTTTAGGCAGACATTGCAGTCCAGCTCTGAATAGAATCCAAAGCTCCTATGTCACATCTGAAGCCACCAGGCTGTATCATACCCTGTGTAGAAAATCCAACAACACTGGGTTAGGAAAAAGGCCCACATTGCAATGGGTTGTTTATTGCTAAGGTGGACTCATGGTGCAAGGCCACTGCAAGCAGCCTTGGGTGATGCTAGCTGGAATAGAAGTCTTCTTCTGACACTGGAGCGAGTCTAGAGGCTCTGTCTATGGGCAGGCATGAGGATGGAGACTATTAGGACCTGCTCAGTATTATGTTTTACCAGCTCAGAACTAAGTTCCAGGGCAGAGGCTTGTGCTTACTACTCTGCCCTACCCACAGCGAAAGGGGTATTGTGCCATGCCATGCTTCCTGTGATTTGGGTAGCATTGGTAGGCAATCTCTTGGCCACTTAAGCTGATTCTAAGGTGTTTTACACTGGGTCTTACAGCCATAATTACCTGCATAGTCTCAGGGGTGTACCAGGGCCCACACGAAGCTGGTGGTTATATAGGCTATAACATGCGTTTATGCATTGGCTTCATGGTAGCTGTGCTGCCCTAATTGGGTGACAGGTGGAGGAGACAGTTTCTTGGCTACCAAGGCTCATACTAAGATGTATTACACCTGAGTCTGAGCTGCAGTGGCCTGCACTGTCTTAGAAGTAGGGCAGGTATGCCTCAGGCTCACTCAAAGCTTGAAATGATGCAGGCTGAAACTTGAGTCTATCTCAGAAGCACATGTCTCCCTCTGATTCTGGGGCCAGTCTAGAGGCTCCATCTATGAGCTCTGACCTGAATACAACTTTGGTTTCCAAGGTAAATCCTGTGCTAGCTTTTGTACCCTGCTACCTAAGGTTGGAGATAATATCTAATGGAGATTGTGGTCATATATAGTTCCAGCAGTTCAGTTTATGAATATTGTCCCAGAGGCAGAGGTGGTTTTATAGTGGTAAACCTGGTACTGGGCTTCAGGTCTAAGAAATTCCCTTTCCAAGAAGGAGGCTTCTTTCTTCATAGTCTATATTTGGAATTCGGGACGGTTGACAAGGCAACTCTTTTCTTCATGCCTTCTTCAATGTATCTTTTTATTTTCTTATGCTAAAGGCAGTCACTGTTTTCTCTCATTTGATTTTCTTGGTTTCTGTGTATGCAGTTTGATGTACTAATAACTGTTCAACTTTGTGTGTATGGGGAGATAATCACTGGAAGTTCTTAGCCACCATCTTTCTCTACTCCCAGGAATAACTACTTCTCTATTTCCCTGTGTCTCATATATGATCCACCAATTAGCAATATTTTTTTCCAACATTGGGAAAAGAAACTGCAGGTAATTAGATTAAAGTCAACCAATGTCTATGACTGAGAAACACATTTACCTATTTGATGAAAATCTGGCAATAAAGCAAATGGGTTCAAAAGTTATACTACCTACTATAGCATTACATAATTACTCTGAATGTAAGTCTATTACACAAAAATGTTTAGATTGCATAGGTACATAGGTTAAAATAATAGAGTTAAGTACCACATGTGTCAGAAGAAAACCAAACTTACTTATTTTTCTCAGCTCTTCAACAAATCTATAAATAGATCATCTTGCCTTGTCAGATTTTCTTTCCTTTTTCACAAGCAATAAGGGAAATTAGAAGGCATATTTCCCTTTTTTTATTATTCTCGATTTCTCAAGAGGAAAGTTGTTTTACACATGGCTATGGTTTTGCATATATACATGTGTTTTTGCTTTGTGGTAAGATATGACCATGGGATCAGTCTGTTTTATTAAATCCATATCATTTGTTTTAGAACCCATGAATATGGAACTGTTTTCTATAATTCAAAGTGCTTTTTCAGCACAACACTATCATTCTCTCTTGTCACCCTTTTGTTTCAGAAAGCACATATTTAACAACTCCGAAAGCTAACCGTTCAGGAGACCTGAAAATTCTTCATCTGGAGAACAAAACACATTAGCCCTTAGTTTGTATGGCAGTAGAAAGGCATGGGGAGAGTATGGGGGATTGAACTCATGGGCACTTGACCACTGAGCCACATCCCCAGCCCTATTTTGTATTTTATTTAGAGACAGGGTCTCACTGAGTTGCTTAGCACTTCGCCCATTGCTGAGGCTAACATTGAACTCATGATCCTCTTGCCTCAGCTTCCCGAGTCACTGGGATAATTGGTGTGCACCACCGCGCCCTGTGAGAAAGGCATTTTCATCAAAAAAGAATACTTATTTCCTTGGGAAGCTCAGAGGAGAAAGGGCAGGTAGAGATGTAACTTAATATTTTTTGTGTTAGGATAAGAAGTAAAATGTTGCAAATGTACTACTCTAGTATCCACCAAAAAAAAAAAAAGGACAGGGAAATATTAAGAGAAGGAAAAGAATGACATGTCAGAGTCCCATTCCTATCTTCTAAATTCCCTCATTATGTCAAAAAAATTTTTTTGGTGGTACTGGGGATTGAACCCAGGGCCTTGTGCATTAGAGGCAAGCACTCTACCAACTGAACTATATCCCCAGCCTTTATTATGTCACTTTTGATTATTGGTTTGTACTGCATGCCAGTGAATTCCTGTCTCAAATCATGGAGGTTGGAAATCCCCTGATGAAGGTGGCAAAATGTCACCATTACACTGCATCCCTCTCATCTTCCTAAACTATTATTTTCTTTCTCTAATACCCTGACATCTTACAAAGATGATATATTGGTTTTCTGTTATGAGTTCCTTCTTATTTTTTGGTGGTCCAAATAAGGGTTTGTTTTCTTATCCAGGAAGTTAACTTTGAAGTTCTGTATTTCTTTTTGTCTTCCTTGGGTTTTTTTCCCCCAAAACTGGGTTAATGTTGAATAAAACTGAGAAACTTTGTGTTTTTACCATCCAATCACATATTGCCGTATTTGTGCTTCAATTCCAGGGGAAAACATATCACCACAAATTATAGAGAGCCAATGGTCTACTCTGACCCTTTATGCTCCTCATGAATTTAGAATGTACGTCAGTGAACCATGGATGATGATAATACTCTTCACATTGAGATGAAAAATGTTAGTTTGTATGGCACTTTAGTTTCACTTCCTGTTTGCTATTTAGTGGTTACTTCCTTGTTTCAAAGTCACCATAACAGCTACTAACCAGATTCATTAATACCTTTATACTATCCTTATCCACACTATCTCTTATCCAAATTCTTTATATTACCTTGTGTTAATTGCCTATTGCTGCTGTAACAACCAACCAACAACCTGTGACTTTTTTTTTTTGCTAAACTATCTTTTATTTTTAAAATATTTATTTAGTTGTAATGGGCATGATATTTTTATTATTTATTTCTGTGTGGGGCTAGGGAACAAACCCAGCCCCTCACAAGTGAGAGGCAAGCGCTCTACCACTGAGCTAGAATCCCAGCCCTAAACTTTCTTTTATTTTGTCAAATATAGTCATTGTTCAGGAAAAAAAAATATGTTAACATGTAATGGGCTTATTCTTTTTTAATTTAATTTAATTTTTTTATTAGTTGTTCAAAACATTACAAAGCTCTTGACATATCATATTTCATACATTCGATTCAAGTGGGTTATGAACTCCCATTTTTACCCCGTATACAGATTGCAGAATCACATCGGTTACACATCCACGTTTTTACATATTGCCATACTAGTGACTGTTGTATTCTGCTATCTTTCCTATCCTCTACTATCCCCCCTCCCTTCCCCTCCCCTCCCATCTTCTCTCTCTACCCCATCTACTGTAATTCATTTCTCTCCCTTATTTTTTCCCCCTTTCCCCTCGCATCCTCTTATATGTAATTTTGTATAACAATGAGGGTCTCCTTCCATTTCCATGCAATTTCCCTTCTCTCTCCCTTTCCCTCCCACCTCTCGTCCCTGTTTAATGTTAATCTTTTTCTCATGCTCTTCCTCCCTGCTCTGTTGTTAGTTGTTCTCCTTATATCAAAGAAGACATTTGGCATTTGTTTTTTAGGGATTGGTTAGCTTCACTTGGCATAATCTGCTCTAATGCCATCCATTTCCCTGCAAATGCCATGATTTTGTCATTTTTTAGTGCTGAGTAATACTCCATTGTGCATAAATGCCACATTTTTTTAAATCCATCTATTCAAGGGCATCTAAGTTGGTTCCACAGTCTAGCTATTGTGAATTGTGCTGCTATGAACATCGATGTAGCAGTATCCCTATAGTATGCTCTTTTAAGGTCTTCAGGGAATAGTCCGAGAAGGGCAATAGCTGGGTCAAATGGTGGTTCCATTCCCAGCTTTCCCAGGAATCTCCATACTGCTTTCCAAATTGGCCGCACCGATTTGCAGTCCCACCAGCAATGTACAAGTGTACCCTTTTCCCCACATCCTCGCCAGCACTTGTTGTTGTTTGACTTCATAGTGGCTGCCAATCTTACTGGAGTGAGATGGTATCTTAGGGTGGTTTTGATTTGCATTTCTCTGACTGCTAGCAATGGTGAGCATTTTTTCATGTACTTGTTGATTGATTGTATGTCCTCCTCTGAGAAGTGTCTGTTCAGGTCCTTGGCCCATTTGTTGATTGGGTTATTTGTTATCTTATTGTCTAATTTTTTGAGTTCTTTGTATACTCTGGATATTAGGGCTCTATCTGAAGTGTGAGGAGTAAAAATTTGTTCCCAGGATGTAGGCTCCCTATTTACCTCTCTTATTGTTTCTCTTACTGAGAAAAAAACTTTTTAGTTTGAGTGAGTCCCATTTGTTGATTCTTGTTTTTAACTCTTGTGCTATGGATGTCCTATTAGGGAATTTGGAGCCTGATCCCACAATATGTAGATCAGAGCCAACTTTTTCTTCTATCAAATGCAGTCTCTGATTTGATATCAAGCTCCTTGATCCATTTTGAGTTAACTTTTGTGCATGGTGAGAGAAAGGGATTCAGTTTCATTTTGTTGCATATGGATTTCCAGTTTTCCCAGCACCATTTGTTGAAGATGCTATCCTTCCTCCATTGCATGCTTTTAGCCCCTTTATCGAATATAAGATAGTTGTAATTTTGTGGATTGGTTTCTGTGTCCTCTATTCTGTACCATTGGTCCACCCGCCTGTTTTGGTACCAGTACCATGCTGTTTTTGTTAATATTGCTCTGTAGTATAGTTTGAAATCTGGTATCGCTCCACCTCCTGATTCACACTTCCTGCTTAGAATTGCTTTTGCTATTCTGGGTCTTTTATTTTTCCATATGAATTTCATGATTGCTTTATCTATTTCTACAAGAAATGCCATTGGGATTTTGATTGGCATTGCATTGAACCTATAGAGAACTTTTGATAATAACGCCATTTTGATGATGTTAGTTCTGCCTATCCATGAGCAGGGTATATTTTTCCATCTTCTAAGATCTTCTTCTATTTCTCTCTTTAGGGTTCTGTAGTTTTCATTGTATAAATCTTTCACCTCTTTTGTTAGGTTGATTCCCAAGAATTTTTTTTTTTTTTGAGGATATTGTGAATGAGGTGGTTTTCCTCATTTCCAGTTCAGAAGATTTGTTGCTGATATACAGGAATGCCTTTGATTTATGCATACAACCTGTGACTTAATGCAAAATTATTATCACATGGTTCTGAAGGTCAGAAATAACAGACGGGTCTTACCAAGCCAAAGTTAGGGTGTTGGCATGGCAGCATTAATTCTGGAGGCCCTTGAAGAGAATCTGTTTCTTTGTCTTTTCTACCTTCTAAAGACCACCTTTGATTCTTAGCATGTAGCTCCTTCCTCCAAGTCAAAGCCATCACTATAGCATCTTCAAATATCTTAACTCTTCTACATTCTTCTACTAATGAGAACTTTTTATTTTCACTGGGCCACCCAGATAATCTAGGATTATTTCACAACAGCAAGGTTCCCAGTTGAATAGCAACCTTAATTTCCCCTTTGCTATGTAAGGTAACCTATTCATTGTTCCTTAGGATTAGGAGTGAGCATCCTTGAGGGGCCATTTTTCCTACCATGAGCTTAGTTCCTATGTCTTAATAATATCTGTTTCCTAACACTGCTTTAAATGATTGGTTTAGGGAAAAGAGGAATCATAACTTGTATATTCCATATCATGACTTTCCGATAAGTCTAGCAACTCTCCCCTTTCTAAAGGAAAGTCATCCCTTGATCCTATAGCCTCTGGAAACCTTCATTCCATGAGGTCATTGCTCTTCTCCTAGGTTCCAGATTGAGGAAAAAAAGAATAAAGGGAAACAGAGAAAGCAGCAATAGACAAAGGTTAAGAACCTTGAAAAATCATTTTCAGTTACTTTTTTATTCTAATTTTTAACTCATTCTTTATGGCTATGAAGTTGCATCTTTTATTTCCTGATTAATTTTCATTGTCATACATTTCGGATAAGGATTGTCTAAAAATCTGTTGAAGTACGTTAATTTAACTACCTCAAAAAAGCCTTCCTGTGAGCATTGCAAACCAGGGCTTTTATAAGTTTACCCATTCTAAATATGACAAAGTTAAATGATCCCTGTAACACCTGCTGATAACATTCTAAGCTTCCCATATTTTCCACCACTAAAGCTAATGGAAAATAAGATAAGGTCTTAGAACCAAAATAACCCAATGGTTAAATGATAACTCAAAATTTGCAGTGAAGGTTTGGAATTTACCTTAACAACCCAATCACATCAATCCCAAGTAGTCAAAGGGAGACTTTAACAAATAAGGTGCCTTACGTAAGACAAGGTGGCCACGAAAAAGGTAGCCACAATTTCAACAATACATTTGCCCTGTGGAAGGTCTTATTTGATAAATCTAATCCTTATTGCCAAGTTGTTAGAGGAAAAATAAAGACCCCAAAAATATGCCCAGTTCATAAATTTGAAATTAGCTATTGTTATCTGCTATTTACTATTAATATTTAATATTAAGCCAAACAAATATATAATGAGGTGGACAGGTAGCCAACAAGTGACTATAAAGTCACTCGTGTCAATAGTTACATTGAATTTATTCTGACATCCCATTTTTCATAATAATTAATTGCCAGAATTACTCTGTTTTTGTCAGCTTTTTAGTTGCTATGACCAAAAGATCAGACAAGAACAATTTTAGAGGAGGAAAAGTTTATTATAAGTCTCAGAGTTTCAGAGGTCTCAATTCATAGAAAGCTGGCTCCATTCCTCAGGGTTCAAGCTGAAGCAGAATATCATGACAGAAGGGGATGGTGGAGGAAAGCAGCTCAAGACATCATACCAGGAAGGAGAGAGAGAGATGCCTCTCATCAGGTACAAAATATCACACCCCTAAGGCACTCCCCTGATGCCCACCTCTACCAGCCATACCTTCCCTGACTTCAGTTACTACCCACTTCATTCCTATCAGGGGATAAATTCACGGATTGGGTTAAGGCTCTCATAAACCAATCATTTCACCTTTAAGCCTTTTTGCATTGTCTCACACATGAGCTTTTTTGGGAAAACCTAATATCTAAACCATAACACACTGATGTTTTATTCTTTTGGTTTTTTTTTTTTCAGAGTAGAAATTAGAAGTTTATTAAAGGACAGCAGAAAAGACTTCTCCCGGAGGAAGAAGGGGACCCAAGAGGTGGAATCCTGTTCTATTCTTTTGTAATTCCTTATAAAGTCTCCTCTAATATTTTGTTCTTCATAATTCTTTATCAGCACCTTCCACAGTTGTTTTGGGCAGTCTATCTGGCACATATAATCAGTCACATCCTTCAATACTCAGTAAGGCTAGATTCAGTTCAGTTTGCTCATACATTTCAGGAAGAAATGAAGTAAAAGTGCAAAGTGTGTTGCTAATATGGGAATTCTAGATCAGAGACCAAGTAGGTTCTTTTGAAATATCAGGAGAGTGTGCAAAATCCTTGATAGTGTACAGGGTAAATAGAGAGTCCTACAACTAGAATGCTAAATGTTAGAACAACTTTATCAATAAGGGAATGAAATGGTTTCCACAAAATAGATATTGAGAGGTTTTGGAGAAAAATATCTTTATTTTGTGTATCTTTGTATCTATGACATCCAACAATAACAACAACAACAACAAAAATACCTTCATTCCTTGAAGACACAGTATTAACCTTTTGAAAATTCTGAATCACTTTAGAGTAACGTACTGTATCATCAACATTTTTGTGGGAATAAATTTTCCAATTATTTTTTCCTTAAATATTATAGGTAATTGGGATCTTCAAAGTAAGGAGGAATTCTATATACTAGAGATAAAGGAAAGAAAAAAGGACATGAGTGTAATGAAGGCACACTGAGCATATCATTCTAATAGTTGCAAAGTTTGCTAATTTGGAGACTTCTTGATTCATCTCATTAGGCTAATCTAAAATTATCAGCAAATTTAATGTAGCTATAATTTACATGTATATAAAATTCTAGATTTAAAATCACTTATTTACGAACTTTGAAGACATTGACAGTGAAGGTAGCAAATGTTGCTTACACATCTGATGATATTTTGATGACTATAAATTAAATACATGAAGCAAATATACATTTACCCATCAGGTTTTTATAGTCAAAGTTCTTTCATTTGGGGGTAGAGTTGTGTCTTAGTGGTAGAGCACTTGCCTAGCACGTGTGGGGTGCTAGGTTCAATCCTCAGCACCACATAAAAATATAATAAAGGTACTGTGCCCAACTACAACTAAAACAAAATATTTTTTAAAGTTTTTTTTGTTTGAATACTGTTGAACTGATTGGATTTTTCTGTTAAATTTCTTGCCTAAACTACAGTTTTAAAGAAATAATGATGTTTTCTGATTTATATTTCTTTAAATTAGTGTAATAAAAGCAGCTATGAAACAATCTAGGTGAAATAGTCATTCCAGATTTTGAAGACTCTTCTTTATTTATTCCAGCTTTATTTAGTTATGATCAACAAATAACACCATATGAATTTAAGGTATACAACTTGATGTTTTGATATACATATATATTGTGAAGTTATTTTGACACTCAAGCTAACATTTCTATTATGTCACACGTTACCATTTGACCCATGGTGAAAAAAATTGATATCTGATTACTTTCTTTTTTAAAAAAATATTTATTTTTTAGTTTTCAGTGGACAGAACATCTTTATTTTATTTTTATGTCATGCTGAGGATTGAACCCAGGGCCCCGTGCATACCAGGTGAGCGCACTACCATTTGAGCCACATCCCCAGCCCTGATTACTCTCTTAATAAATTTCAATTATACTGCTTTATTATTAACTGTTGTCAACATACTATATCTTAGGTGTCCAAATATTATGATATTACAAATCTTAAAACTGAAAGTCTTTATCCTCAGAATGATATTTCCCCCTCCCCAAGCAACCAAAAAAGAAAAATTATTTTGAAGATTCCATATACAAGTGAAACAATGCAATGTTCATTTTTCTGTGTCTGGCTTATTTTACTAAGCATAGTGTATTCCAGGTTCATCCATGTTGTTGCAAATAACAATATTTCATGCATTTATACTGCTGAATCATATTCCATTATATACACATATATATGTCTCATAATTTATTTATCCATGCATCTATGATGGAACACTTTGTTTTCATATCTTGACTATCTCATAAAGACTGTACCAATTTACATTCCCACCAACAGTGTATAATTGTTCTCTTTTCTTCAAATCTTCACCAGCACTTGTTTTCTTTTGACATTTTGAAAAAGGCCATCCTAAAAGATGTGATGTGATATATCATTATGGTTTGATATTTATTTCCTTGATAGTTACTGATGTTGAGTATATCTTCATATACTATTTGACCATTCATGTCTTCTTTCAACAAAATGTCTATTCAGTATGTTGGTTTGGTTTGGTTGGGGATTGAATTAGTACAATTAAGTTGAATGTATTTCTTATATAGTTTGGATATTAACCCATTACCAGATGTGTAGGCTGCATATTGTCTCCCATTCCTTAAGTTGTCTCTTTACTGTTTATTGTTTTCCTTTCTATGCAAAAAGTTTTAGTTTGATTTATTCTTATTTCCCTACATTTTCATTTGTTGAATTTGCTTTTGAGTCATATCCAAAATAACCTTGCCAAAAAAATGTCATAAAGAATGTTCCCTATATTTACATACAGTAGTTTTATATTTTCAGGTCTTAAATGTTTAAGTCTTTAATCTATTTTGAGTTGATTGCTGTATATGATGTGAGATTAGAATCTAATTTCCTTCTTCTGTATGTGGATATGCAGTTTTCTCATCACTGTTTATTAAATAGACTGTTCTTTTCCCCATTTTATGTTACTAGACTCTTTTTTAATATTTATTTTTTACTTATAGGTGGACACAATGTCTTATTTTATTTTCATGTGGTGCTGAGGATCGAACCCAGGGCCTCACGCATGGTAGGCAAGCGAACTACCCTCTGAGCCACAACCCCAGCCCATGTTACTAGACTCTTTTTAAATTTTTTTTTTTATTTTTCAGTTTTCGGTGGACACAACATCTTTATTTTACTTTTATGTGGTGTGAGGATCAAACCCAGTGCCCCGCGCATGCCAGGCATGCACGCTACCGTTTGAACCACATCCCCAGCCCCTTACTAGACTCTTTATTGAAAAATAATTGACCACAAAATGCAGGGATTTATTTGGATTCTCTATGCTGTTCTATTAGCCTATGGGTCAGTTTTAATACTAGTCTTTCATTTTGATTGCTGTGATTTGAAGTAAATTTTCAACTTAGGTAGTAGGATGTCTCTGGATTTGTTCTTTTTGTTCAAGATTATTTCAGTTGTTTGGAGTCTTTCATGGATTTATATACATTTTAGGACTACTTTTTCTATTTCTTTGAAAAATATCATTGAAATTTTGATAGGTACTACATTGAGTCTATACCTTATTTGGGGTAGTAGAGACTTTTTAACAATATTAATTCTTCCAATTCAAGAAAGGGCATATTTCCATATATTTCTGTATTCTTCAGTTTCTTCCATTGATGTTTTATAGTTGTCTTTTTTTTTCTTTCAGTTTTTGGTACCAGGGATTGAACTCAGGGGCACTAAGCCACATCCACAGCCCTATTTTGTATTTTTTTATTTAGAGACCGGCTCACTGACTTGCTTAGTGCATCAATGTTGCTGAGGCTGGCTTTGATCTTGTGGTCCTCCTGTCTCAGCCTCCCAAACTGCTGGGATTACAGGCATGAGCCACTGTGCCTGGCTATAGCTTTTGTCATTTTATAGATATTTCACTTTCTTGGTTAAACTTGTTCCTCAGTATCTTTCTTTCTTTTTTAATCTTTGGTAGCTATTTCGAGTTGTATTGTTTTCTTGAATTTTTTCCAGTTAACTCATTATTAGGGTATAAATGCTATTGATTTTTGTATGTTGATTTTTTTATGCAAATATTTTACTGAATTTGTTTATCAGTTCTAACAGTTTTGGTTTTGGGTACCATCTTCAGGATTTTTTTCTAGGTTAAGTTCAGAGTCTTCTTCAAACATTGACAATTTAAGCTCTTACTTTCCAATCTGGGTATCTTTTCTTTCTTTCCTTTGTCTAATTGCTCTGGCTAGACCTTCCAGTACTATGTTGAACAGAAAAGGTATGAGTTGGAATCCTTGTCTTATTCTTGATTTTGGAGGAAAAGCTATCACCTTACCATCACTGAGTTTAGGTTAGATATGAATTTGTCTTGTATGACCTTTCTTGTGTTGTAGTACATTCATTTGATATCTAACTCGTTCTGAAGTTTTATCATGAAAGGATGTTAAATTTTGTCAAATGCTTTTTTGGCATCTTATAATAATAATATGAATAAAATTATTCATTATTTTAATGTGTTATGTCACACTTATTGATTTACATATTGTATTAGTCCATCTTCTATTGATGTAGCAAAATACCAGATGCTGGATACTTATAAAGAGAAGAGGTTTTGGGCTGGGGTTGTGGCTCAGCAGCAGAACACTCGCCTAGCAAATGCAAGGCCCTGGGTTCAATCCTCAGTAATATATATATATATATATATATATATATATATATATATATATATATATAAAAATAAATGTATTATGTTCAACTACAACTAAAAAAATATTTTTAAAAAAGAGAAGAGGTTTATTTAGCAAAAAGTTTTGGAAGCTGAAAGTCCAAGATTGAGCAGTCTCATTGGTTTGGCCTATGGTAAGGGACCAATTGTGGATGACATCATTGCAGAAATGTGTGAGAGGAAGACATCACATGGCAAGACAGAAAAATAGAGAATGGTAGGAGCAAGTCTTGTTCATTTTATAATAAGTCATTCTCATGAGAACTAACTCTGTGATACCAGCATTAATCTCTTCTGAGGGTGGTCCTCCAGTGATGTAACTATGTCCAATTAGGCCCCACCTCTTAAAGTTTCCACCACCTCTCATATCACCACACTAGGAACAAAGCTTATAATACATGAAACTTTGAAGGTACACCCAAATCAAATCATAGTACATATATTGAATCATCTTTACATCACTGAAATAATCCCAATTGATTATACTAAATAATTCTTTTAATTTGATGCTGAATTCAGTTTGTTAGTGTTTTCTTGAAGATTTGCACTACTATGTTCATCAGAATATTGGTCTGTAGTTTTTTTGTGGTATCTTTGTCTGACTATTTTAAGTTTGGAAGTGTTTCTTCTCCTTCAAGTTTTTGAAACATTTGAAGAAGGAATGGTTTTATTTGTTCTTTAATTGGTTGGTAAAATTCACCATTGAAGCCAGGCATGGTGGCACATGCCTGTGATCCCAGTGACTCTGGAGGCTGAGGCGGATGATCACAAGTTCAAAGCCAGCCTCAGCGATTTAGCAAGGCCCTATGCAACTTAGACCAAACCTCAAAGTTTGAAAAAAAATTAAAAAGGCTGGTATTATGGTTATATTAGATGTTCTCAAAAAGCAAGGTTTGGAGGAGAAATGATTGGGTCATAGCCTTAACCTAGTCAGTGAATTAATCCCTAATGAGATTAAATGAGAAGTAACTGGAAGTGGGTGAGGTATGCCTGGAGGAAGTGGTTCATTGGAAGCGTGGCTATGGGGTATATGTTTTATATCTGGAGAGTGGAGTGTCTCTCTCTGCTTTCTGATCAACAATGTGAGCTGCTTCCCTGTGCTGCTCTCTTCCGCCATGATGTCCTGCCTCATCTCAAGCCCCGAAGAATGAAGCTGGCTGTCTATGGATTGAGACCTCTGAAACCATGAGCCCCTAAGTAAACTTTTCCTCCTTTACAGTTGTTCTGGTCAGGTCCTTTAGTCATAGCAGTGAAAAAGCTGACTAAAACAGCTGAGGATGTATATCAGTGGATATGTGCCCTGGGTTAAATTCCCAGGACTACCTGAAAAAAATTCAGCAGTGAAGCCATCTGACCCTAAAGTATTCTTTCATGGGGGATTTTTATTACTAGTTCAACCTTATTCATTATTAATATATTGGTTTTGACCATTATTATCCAAATAAATGTATACTTATATACATATAAGTACATATATAAAAATATACATGAATATATTTAAATGTGTAGGGATTTGTATATATAGTTTGTTTGTTTGTTTATTTATTTATTTATTTATTTTTATGTGGTGCTGAGGATTGAACCCAGGGCCTCGCACATGCAAGGTGAGCACTGTACCACTGAGCCACAACCCCAGCCCTATAGTCAATTTTTTGAGATGGATGTTGACATGGTTGTTTACATATATTTTATGAATATGTAACTGAATATATATGAAAATTTGTGGGTAGGATTTTGTTTAGCATTAGGGTACATACATTTAGATGTTTATAAACATATAAAGGAATAAATATGTAAAAAATATATATGGTTACTCAAAGTAATAATTACAATTTTTGTATAGAAGACTGATGGTTATGGGTAGGGTTAGGTTTAGTTCTGAGGGGACTAGGTTGAGGGTGAGAGTTACCATTGGAATACATATATCAATATATATGTATGTAAATATGAATATATAATTAAAATTATATGTGAGAGTTTATAAATATATACTTTTATCTATGACTATTTTAAAGTTATGTGGTATTTTTATGTCATGTGTTAAATCTGGGGTTTGCCTATGGAGTTGAATATACATAATATAATAAATACATAATAACAATATAATATATGTAATACAATATATTATATATAATACATATATAATATCTATGAATTTTTATGTGAATTTAAAAATTTATACCCCAAAATATATAGGTACATTTATGTAAAGTGATCTGGTCTATATGTGTAGAGGTTTCTGTTGAGCCACAGTTACATGGACAGGATTATATTGTGAAAAGGGTTAAGGTTAGAGTTAGTGTTTGCACATTTATATCCATATATATAAATACAATAAAGATATATGTAAAATATTTATGTGTATCTGAATTTGCAAATAATTAGTTTGTTTTGAGATGATGTTTACAATTTGATTTAGCTATAGGTTATAAACATGTAACTGAATATGTATGAAAATTTATGTATAGTATTTTGGTTACTGATACATATATAGGAATATATGTGTAAACATATACATGGATATTAATGTAATGATTATAATTTCTGTATAAAAGGCTCATGGATATGGGTAGTGTTAGGTTGAGTTCTGAGTTATGGACTAGGTTTATGGAGAGGGTTACTTTTGGAATATATATCAATATATATGTATATAAATCTAAAATGTTGAATTCAAATAATATATGTAAATATAAAAATAAATAAATGGAAAGAGCAAACCGACAAAGAAAATCCAAAAAACTGCACCAGAAAACTTTTAGACCTCATAAACAAATTGAGCAAAGTAACAGGATACAAGATCAATATGCAAAAATCAATCTTTCCAATATGCCAATCATGAAACTGTTAAAGAAATCAGGAAAACAATTCCACTCAAAGTGGCCTCAAAAATATAAAGTATGCAAGAATAAATCTAATGAAGAAGATACCAGACCTCTGTAATGAAAATTATGCAACACTTAACAAAGAAATTGAAGGTCTTGGAAGATAGAAAAACCTCCTAAGTTCTTGAATAAGGCAGAAACAATATTGTCAAAATAGCTATATTATCAAACACAGTCTACACATTCAATGAAATACCCATAAAAATACCAATGACATTCTTCACAGAACTAGAAAAAAAACAGTATTTAATTTCATATGGAAAAATGAAAGACCCATAATAAACAAAGGAACACTAAAGAATAAGAGCGATGTTGAAGGCATCACAATACGTGTTTTCAAATTATACAACAAAGCTATATTAACAAAAGCAGCATAATGTTTGCATAAAAACAGATATAAAAGCCAATTGAATAGAAAACACAGAAATCCACATAGATACTATCATTTGACCCTTGACACAAGTAACAAAAACATGTTGCAGAAAAGATACCATTTTTAAAAAATGGTGCTACATAAATTGTTTATTCATATGTGAAAGAATGAAACTAGATAACTATCTCTCATCCTGCACAAAAATCATTTCAAAGTTGATGAAAGGCCTAGGAATTGGAAACACTGTCATTAGCAGAAGATAACATAGGGTCAAAACTCCAGCATGTTAGCACAAAGTTTGTATCACCCTGACACCAAACCAGTATAATACAGCAAAAAAGAAAATTATCAACAAATATCTTTGATAAACAGAGGCAAATCTGCTGAACAAAATACTTTGCAAACTGAATTCAACAACATAATTAATAGGCCATATACCATAACCAAGTTGGTCTCATTCCTGTGATTCAAGAATGGTTCAACATACACAAACCAGTAATTGTCATATACCACATAAATTGAATCAGTATTAAAAATCACTTGGTCATTTCAAGAGATGTAGAAAAAGCCTTAACAAAATTCAACATCTTGATAAAAGCCATGGAAAAACTATATGAAGGAAATTGGCTCAACATAATAAAAGATATATATGAAAAACTCATAGCCAGCCTCATCCTAAATGGAGAAAAACTAAAATCAGGAATGAGAAGGATATTCATTATCATCAATGCTTTTCAATATACTGTTTAAAATTTTAGCCAGAACAATTAGGCAAGAGGAAAAATAAAAGGGGATACATATAGGCAAGAAAGAAGCCAATAATTGGGCTTCCAGCCATACCCTACCCTCCTATTTGCAGATGATATGATCCACTATTTAGAACTCCCTAAAGACTTCCCCAGAAGAATCTGATCCAATTATGTTATATGAATGGATGGATGTGCCACAATGAAACTTACCAGTCTGTCTAATATTCACCAATAAAAATAAAATAAATAAAGCAAAATTATTGTTGAAAAAGTCAAGTAGTAAAGGAACAATGTTTTCTATGATGTTTTCTATAAATGTTCCTGGGAGATGAACTACTGGCACTTGAATATTCAGGTGTTGGGTTAAATAAAGTTAGTCTTGCAGGTGGCTGCCAATCAATCAGCAGGCAGATAAAAGAATGACAATTCTCTATGCTTGAAGCTTTGAAGAAGCTATACCTCTGTTCTACACCCTCTAGTTGCTGCCAGTCTAGTGAGTTTTTATTGTGTTGCTGTGGTTTTTAAGGATACCACAGTGCTGAGGAGAAATGGAGAAAGAGAGAAAGGGAAGGAGGGAGGGTGGGAGGGAGAGGGCCAAACAGTAACAGGAAACGGTAAAAAAAAAAAAAAAAAAAAAAAAGAAGAAGAAGCTTACTGTTCTGAGTTAACTATTATACTTGAAAAAAATGCCTCTCCCACCAGATTGGTTGGTGACTAGACTATTTAATTTCTAGTTTTGAAAATGTTGAATCTGGTCAATTTTTCATCATTGCTTTTATGGAAGGAAAGGATTTTCAGGGACCCTTATTCTCTCATTTTTACTGTTGTTAACTTTGTCTTTATTTCTGAAATAGTTTCACTGGATTATAAGATTCATTATTAGGAGTTTGGGTATTTTTATATTTCTGCTCATTGACTATATCATCTCACTTCCTTCTGGCTTTCAGGGTTTCTGAGAAGTCTGCTGTTAATCTTATTGGGGTTTCCTCTCATGTGATGAATCATGCTCTCTTGCTGTTTTCAAGATGATCTTAGTCTTTCAAAATTTAACTAGATGTCTGGGTATGAATATCTGTGTTTATCCAAATTTGAGTTTGTCAAGTTTCTTGTACGTGCAGATAATACTTTTCCTCAAATTTGAGGAGTTTTCAGTCATTTCTTCTAATATATTTTTAGCTCTTTCTTCTCTCCTGGTACTCCTAGATGTGTATGCTGGTATGTTTAACAGTATCTTAAATTCCTCTGAGGTCTATTTTAGTCAGCTTTTTTCCCTGCTATGAACAAAAGACTTGACAAGAACAACATAGAGGAGGAAAAGTTTATTTTGGGGCTCATAGTTTCAGAGGTCTCAGTCCATGGACAGCTGGCTCCATTTTGTGGGGCTGCAAGTGAGCTGAACATTAAGGTGGAAGAGTATGGCAGAGAGAAGAGGCTCAAGGCATCACACCAGAAATCAGAGAAAGAGATTAACAGCTAACAAAATGTATAACCCTAATGCCTGCCCCCAATGACCCACCTCTTCCAGCCAATACCCTACCTGCTTTCAGGTATCACTCACTTTTAATCCCTATCAGGGGATGTATTCACTGATTGGGCTAAGTTTCTCATAACCCAATCATTTCACCTATAAGTCTTCTTGCATGTTTCACACATGAGCTTTTAGGGAACACCTAATGCCTAAGCAATAACAATGTCCCTGCACATATATTTTTCATTTGTTTTAATCTTTTAGCCTATCTAGAGTCACCCTTGTCTTTGATAAGTCACTTAATGATCAAAGATTTTGCTGCCTTACTATGTTTTATTTTTCATTTACCATGATGTGTATAATATCACAGTTCACAGAATTTCTTTTATTTTTCCCTCCATGGTATCTGGAGGTTTAGAGCATACAGGTTCTTTCTTGATTGTTTCTGAGAGGGTAAAGCCTAGGTATGCATACAATCTTGTAAACTTTCAGGGATGGTTGTGATTTTATTTTTACTTTTGGCTACCTAGAAGTCATCTCTGGATGGTATAGATTATTTCTCATTCGGTGTTTGGTCAAAGGTTGTGCTTAGGTCCCTTGTGCCCATGATGCTTCTGCTTTATGTTGGTGGATCTGTATACAGTTTGGAGAGTAATATCATACCATACCTGTGTCTTGTTCTTATTGTTCTTGAGTGAGTGCAGGCTAGCATATGCATAAAGTATCCCAATACTCAGAGTTGACTGTGGTCCCAGGAGCATTTTTGGCTCTTTCCCTGTTATTCTGTATATTAAGTGTATGGCTATCCCATTTTTCTTACATAATGGAATTACCAGCATCTTCTTATTTGCTTTTCACCAAGATCTCCATTGTTTTCAAAAATACACTTAGGGGGGCTGGGGATGTGGCTCAAGCGGTAGCGCGCTCGCCTGGCATGCATGTGGCCTGGGTTCGATCCTCAGCACCACATACAAACAAAGATGTTGTGTCCGCCGAAAACTAAAAAATAAATATTAAAATTCTCTCTCTCTCTCTCTCTCTCTCTCTGTCTCTCTCTCTCTCTCTCTCTCTCTCTCTCTCTCTCTCTCTCTCTCTCTCTCCTCTTTAAAAAAAACACACTTAGGCATGACGTTCTCCATTCTTGTTTTCAATTTGAATTAAGTGTCTTTGTTGTTGTTTTCCCTATGGTCTGCCTTTCTCCCTCAGGGTAACTCCTGTACTACTGCTTTTCCAAGAATGACAACTCTGCTATACAAGTAGGCATTAGGCAAAGGAAAGAAAAGTGGCAGCCCCTATTCCTCTCAATTTGTTCCTCCTGGCATGGAACTTTTGATTTACAAGTAAGGTACATGGGTAGGAGTAATTGCAGCCCTAGGTAGGATTCTCTACATTTCTGACCTGCATTTGAAGTCTCAATATATGCATGGTGGCCAGGCAGCTAAAGTGATCCCTAGTTCTCTCATTCTCACTTGCTTAGAGCTTGGGGGGTGGGGAACAGCTGAGAGAGAGAAAACACAGTCAAGCTGCTTCTCCCAGTGTGAGATTGTATCCTCAACCAGAAACTGTGTGGGGAGTCTGGAGTGAGTCCCTCTCCTAGGCTACACTTACCTGGAGTTAAGCACCCTAGGATAGAGCCCTAATAACATAGATCTGGGTGGGGAGGTGATAATAAGGGAAATGGTTATAGTTCAAATGCCAGAGGATTTCACTGGTCTTACTGATATTTAGTAGATTTTCTTAAAGGAATGTTTCTCCCTTTCCATTATGCTCATAGGAAAATTTCAGATATGTAATGATTGTTGTATTACTTTCAAAACCAATTTCGCTAATTAAATTATTATTTTGCTAGGCAGAGGTCCACTGAGTATATTAGTCCACTATGCTAGAACTCTATAGTTTTTCAAATTTCTTTCTCCATGACCCACAGTAAGAAATAGTTTTTGCATCACCATTCAGTACACAAACTTACTTACACAAATATAATGACAAAACACTTTCACAAAATGATGCCATTACTAACTGTGGTGCACTCTAGTATCTTCTATTCCATTCAGATTCCCATTTATGACTTACCAAATTTTTTTCATGACTCATACAGTTAAAACTTGAAAGACAAGGAGGCTTCACTAGATATATAAGAGTCAGATGTTTTAGTCAGCTTTTTCACAGCTGTGACTAAAATATCTGACCAGAACAATTTTAAGGGAGGAAAAGTTTATTGAGGGCTCATTGTTTCAGAGGTCTCAATCCATAGACAGCAGACTCCAATCCTCGGGACTCAAGATGAGGCTTAACATCATGGTGGTGGAGGGAAGCACCTCACAATCATGTGATCAGGAAGCAGAGAGAGAGACATCTCCACTTGCCAGATACACATATATATCCCAAAGCCGTGCCCCTAATTCCCACCTCCTCCAACCACACCCTGCAACTTCAGTTACCACTCCTTATCAAGGGATTAGTTCACTGATTGGGTTAAGACTCACAATTCAATCATTTCTCCTGTGAACCTTCTTTCATTGACTCACACATGAGCTTTTGAGGGATACCTCACATCCAAACCATAATAGCAGGTTGAAAGGCATTCCAGACATCAGGAAGAGCATGTGCTCAAGCACAGCAGTATGAGAGTACATGAATTTTCTGAGAAACAGGTATCAAAAACAGGTCCTAGTCTCTTTATCCAACATTCTAATTACAAATTTCTCACAACACTAGCCTCATACAATTCTCTGTGGAGAAAAGATTTTATGATCAAATACATTTTGGAGAATGCCTTGTACTTGTGAAAATTGACAATGCACTTTTATATATTATATAGTCTTAGAAATCCTTCAATAAACTCAGTTTTTCCCTAACTTATGGAACTCTTTTTTTTTATCTGCTAAACATGTTATTATCCTTAAATTATACAAACAATCATGTTTAGTAGTGAAAGTGAACATTTATATTTTATTCTACATAGGTCTGAATTTTTGACAGTTTTAAAATGAAGACAAACTTATTTCTAAGATATGGCTCTTAGAAATGTAGTCTCTGCTGGAACTAAAACTTAGATCTTTGTGGAATGATAACTGAAACTATCAGAACAAATGAAATCAAGGAGGAAAAGAGGAACTAGAGTCCTAGGGAGAAACAATAATAAAAATATAGTGCTATAAAATAAGCCAAGTGTTGGCATTCATAAACCTAGAGGGAAACCAACAGAGAAAGACCTTGTGGAAGAGATGAGAAGAAGAGGATTGAAAAGAGTGAAGGGAAAAAAATTAAAAAGAAAAGAGTGAAGGGTCAAAAATGTTGAATCATTCAGAAAGTTCATAAAGGATAATTGAAAAGAGGTCATGAATGAGTTTTCTTTTATATATAATTTATTTTTATATTACTTGTTCATATTTATGGGATTCAGTGTGTTATTTCCACATATACATACAGCATGCACTGATTAAATCTAATCTCCTTTTATCCACCCCAATACACCCTTCCCAACTTTATTAATCACTATTCTACATTCAAGTCAAATTCTTTTATTTTTTTCACCTTCAGCATGAGAGAATATGTAATACCTAGTTTTGCTGTGTCTGACTTATTTCACTTAACATATTGTACTACATTTCCATCCACTTTACCTCATATAACAGGATTTTCTTCTGGTGGCTGAATAATATTCCATTATGTATGTATGTGTGTGTGTGTGTGTGTGTGTGTGTGTGTCACATTTTCTCTCTTCCCTTCCCACCCCATTTTATCCCCACCTCTCTCTTTCTTACCCTCCCTCCTTGTTTTTCACCTTTTTGTTGTTGAAGATTGAAGCCAGAGCCTCACAAATGCTAGACAAGTACTGTACCACTGAGCTGTACCCCCAGCCCCTATTCCACATTTTCTTTATTCATTCATATGTTGATGAGCATTCACACTGATTCTATATCATAGCTATTGTGAACAGTGATACAACATAAGCATGCATATATTGCTTTAGCATGTTGATTTTATTTTCTTTGGAGATTTTATATATATCTCCATCCAAAAGTGGTATAGCTGGATCATTCTCAACAGTTGTGTATAAGAGTTCCTTTTTCTACACATATTTTTCAGCATTTATTATTTTTTTTCATAATAGCTATTCTAACTGGGGTGAGTTTTGATTTGCATTTCCCTGATAGCTAATGATATTGATCATTTTTCATACATTTGTTAGTATGCATGTCCAATGGGTAGATGACAGCTTGCAATGAATCAAAAATAAATGCAAATGGAGATATCTAAAATGGATAACTATTTAAAGAAATTTAGAGATGGAAATTAAAAGGGAGACAGGGGCTGGGGTTGTGGCTCAGTGGTAGAGCACTTGCCTTGCACATGTGAGACACTGGGTTCGATCCTTGGCACCACATACAAATAAATAAATAAAGGTATTGTGTCCATCTATAACTAAATAAATAAACAAATAAAAGGAAAAGAGAAAGTAATTTTAAGATGAGAAAAAATCTTTAGTTTGTTCTGAGACAATGAGAAGTCTGTGAAAAATTAGAACAATCAGGTGAGAGACAGAGGTCTCACAGAGTAATTAAAGGGATTAAGAGACTTATACTGAGAGAGGGAGGGATAATTATTTCTTTTTCTGAGACTTACAGGATGCAGAATGTGTGAAAATGAGTTGGGAATAGATAGTAGGGGTTGAGAAGTTATGGAAATTCAGCTCTGGCAGAATATAATTTTATAATCATGGACAAAAAATTATGTACATTATTTAGAGTAGTGAAAATGTAAACAACTTAAACATCCAGTTCTTATTGTTATGGTTTGGATATGTGGTGTCCCCCAAAAAAAGCTTCTGTGTGAGACAATACAAGAGGGTTCTGAGGTAAAATGATTACTTTATGAGTGTTGTAAACTAATTAGTGAATTAATACACTGATAGGGTTAAACCAGGTAGTAACATTTGGCAGGTAGAGTGTGGCTGGAGGAGGTGGGTCACTGGGGTACGTGCCTTTAGGGTTTATATTTTGTCCCAGATGAACAGAGCTCTGTCTCTGCTTCCTGATTGCCATATCCTGATTTGCTTTCCTCTTCTACATCCTTCCCCCATGATGTCCTGCTTCATCTCAGGCTCAGATCAATGGAGTCCACTGTCTATGGACTGAGACTTCTGAAACCATGAGCACCAAATAAAGATTTCCTCCTCTAACTTGTTCTTGTGAGGTTCTTGGTCTCACAACACAAGAGCTGACTAACACACTTGGGAATTATGATATATCCATATAATGATATAATGATACTACCATAAAGAATTATAAAATACTTAAAAAGCAAGCATTAGTGATGCCATTAAAAATTCTTAATGTATGGGGCTGGGGTTGTGGCTCAGTGGTAGAGTGCTTGCCTAGCACATGCAAGGCCCTGGGTTCCATCCTCAGCACCACATACAAATAAATAAATAAAATAAAGGTATTGC
The DNA here is from genome assembly GCF_964194105.1 of Spermophilus citellus. Classification (NCBI taxonomy): domain Eukaryota; kingdom Metazoa; phylum Chordata; class Mammalia; order Rodentia; family Sciuridae; genus Spermophilus; species Spermophilus citellus. The sequence goes on from NC_138190.1 coordinate 47,926,760, forward strand.
ATCCAACTACAACTAAAAGAAATTTTTAAAAAATTTAAAAATTCCTAACATAAAGTAAGTATGTACTTTATCACTATGATATAAAAATAACATATATCCTTTATTCTCACTTTCAGACTGGAAATTAATGCTTATTTCTGTGTAACAGATGTATGAGTGATTTGAATTGACTTCCTTCTTGTATATTTTTTCCCATGATTCATACAATCCTCATATGTTACTTATAAAATCAGGGAAAAAAATATGCCTAAAACCCAAAGGCAGCTCATTTTTACCAGATTATCTTAGTTCTTTCCAGTGTAATTCATTTTTAAGTAATCTGTCTTTTCTTTGGACATTAAGAACTGTATTTGTCTAGGTCACTACTGGATCTTCAGTAAGATTACAGCTAGATTCCTATGTTCATGCTGCTTCTCTAAATAAATGAACAGATGTTCCTAAAGTCAATGTTTTTAAAGATTCAAAAGATAAGCTGTCTGCCATCATTTTTTCTTTGTAGTCTTATCCAGGTCAAATTCTAATAGGATTGTAGGGAAGAAAAAATGGTAGTTGCCACATACTGCTTTTAAAGACAGGGTTCCATACAGTTCTTGGTCTTACTTATTGTTAAGAGGAAGCAGACTGTGTATCCCTTAATGCCTGAATTTGTGCATGCATGTGTGTGTGTGTGTGTGTGTGTGTGTGTGTGTGTGTAATAAGTACATGACCAACTTGCAGGTCCAAACCTGTTTCTATTGCACAGGTTTCCTCTTGCTTCTTACCTTGCCTCCCCTTGCTTTCTTGCCTTTTAAAATTTAGAATGCTATAGTAGATATAACCTTAGAGCTTATTTAGTTCCTTCACTTCACAATAAAATTGATGTATATTAGGAAATATAAATTGTCTAAATTAACCCAGATTGTTAGTAACTGATTCTGATTTTCAGATTTCCAGGGAGCTCTTTTTATATTCCATGCAATAGTATTTTCATTTGTATCTCTTTCTTTCTTTTTTTTTTTAAAGAGAGAGTGGGGGGGGAGAGAGAGAGAGAGAATTTTTAATATTTTTTATTTTTTAGTTATCGGCGGACACAACATCTTTGTTGGTATGTGGTGCTAAGGATCGAACCCGGGCCGCACGCATGCCAGGCGAGCGCGCTACCGCTTGAGCCACATCCCCAGCCCCATTTGTATCTCTTTCTTACTGGCATATGCCTACCTTAAATAACTAGATTAATCTTCCTAAAAATTGCTAATGTTCCTAAAATATTGCTAATTAACCCATGATGCTAGAACGATAAAACCCACATTCAGCTTTCCTTTGAAGAATTGTCATAATCTAGCCTTACGCACACCCCTCTCTCTCTCTTCCTTTTATTTATTCATTCAGCAAACATTTATTAAACCAATTACTCTATGGAAGATATTCTATCTAACTACTTACTGAAGATCTGGTAGTGACTAAGACAAAGGCAGTTCTTAATGAAAAGACAGATTACTTAAAATGAATTACAGTAAAACTTTTTAGAGACAGAAAAGGTGGCAGATTAAAGGAAGGTACACTTCCCAACAGTTCCTTATTTCAAAACTTAAAAAGTAAGCCAGGCACAGTGTCACATGCCTGTAATCCCAGCAGCTCGGGAGGCTGAGTCAGGAGAATCACAAGTTCAAAGCCAGCTTCAACAATGGTGAGGCGCTAAACAACTCGATGAGACCCAGTCTCTAAATAAAATACAAAATAGGGCTGGGGATGTTGCTCAGTGGTCGAGTGCCCCTGAGTTCAAACCACAGTACCAAAAAAAAAAAAAAAAACAATTAAAAAGTAGAAAGACTACTCCTCAGCAAAGTGGGTAAGTAAGGGAATTCACTGAAATTCAACACTGGGCAGTAAAACAAACCATAGACACATAGTCAAAAACTTCAAACATAACATAAGAAATAATACATTAGAGATGCACCAACTTGGCTGGTGGCAGGTGCAACCTTGGTGTAAGCACTGATAGTACACAGTTGGCAGTGGGGAGCACAGGCAGAGAGAGATAAAGGTATGGCAAAAAAAAATTGGCTTAGGGGAACCCATGAAATAGGGAGGCTGATCTTAATGGACCCAGAGATAGTAGGGGAGGTTGTTGGATAAAAAGCAACCAAAATTTCTCAGTCCACAGGTGAACAGTATGGTAAGAACCAGGAATGCCAGTGTGCAGTCATTTATAAGCGACCAGGTGGCAGGAAGCAGAGGCAGAAGATTGGGAACTCATAAAGCATGTTGCCACCCTGACCCAGCAGTTGCCTACTGGGGGCAACAGAATATGCCTTGACCAGCATGACCAACCGTTTCAGGAAGAATTGTACCTCAGGTGATCCAGGCTCAGAATATCAAAGATTGTATGGCCTCCTATCGCGGGGTGGCCAGCACCTTGCCAAGGAATTCTTGCCTGCTCGGAGGGATAAGCCTCCTAAGAAATTAAAGTCTATAATAATTAGTGAAGAATAAAAGACAAAGTTGAAAAGATAGTTTCAAAAAGGTGGAGCCCCTGATAGGTCCACACAGGAGCTGGAGCTGGACCATTAGAAAATGGCTCCTACGGTTTATTTAAGGGGGGACACCAAAGGCAGGGATAAGGTTTCAGGGGTGGAGTCTTGCTTCATGGTGTCTTGAAATCAGCAGGTTGATTGGCATCTTGGCAGGTCATACCCATCTCAGAGGGGCTGTGCGACAGCAGGTCACGCCATCTCAGGTGCTGTGTGAGACCTTTGACAGAACAGAATAGGGCTCACAATGTGTCTGGGAAGTCAGCCAGAGGAAATGTCCACAGGAAGTTCCCAGACAGTAGAAGATCCTATTCACTAGACTGCAATGTGCAATATAGTACACATACAGCCCACAGACAGCTCTCAACAGCCTCCCATATAATCTGTTGAAAAGATGACAATAACCGGCAACACAGAAGCAATGATATTCTTCACAGAACTAGTAAAAAGTCTTAAAATTCATTTGGAAGAATAAAATTCCCAGAATAGCCAAAGCAAACCTGAGCAAGAAGAATTGGAGGCTTTATAATGCCTAATCTCATACTTCAGAGCCATGGTAATAAAAATAGCATGGTATTGGCATAAAAACAAATACATCCGGGCATGGCCCACACCTATAATTCCAGCTGTTTGGAAGGCTGAAGCAAGAGAATTGAAATTCAAATCCAGCCTCAGCAATTCAGCAAGGCCTTCAGCAACTTAGCAAGACCCTATTTCAAAATAAAAAAGTAAAAAGTGCTGGAGGTGTGGCTCAGTGGTTAAGTGCCCCTGTGCTCAATCCCATTTACTACTACTACTACTACTACTACTACTAATAATAATAATAATAATAATAATAATAATAATAAGCAAGTTGACTAGAATAGAGGACACACAAATTCTTGCACTTACAGTCATCTGATTCTTGCATGGTGCTAAAAGCATACTGTAAATAAGACTGCTTTATCCACAAATGGTGCTGGAAAAACTGTATATCCACATGAAGAAGATTGAAATAGGATCCATATCTTACACCCTCTACAAAAATCAAATGGACATGGATCAAAGATCTTGGTGTAAACTAAACTTTGAAATTACCAAAAAAAACAGGGATGGGGATGTGGCTCAAGCGGTAGCGCGCTCGCCTGGCATGCGTGCGGCCCGGTTCAATCCTCAGCACCATATACAAACAAAGATGTGTCCACTGAAAACTAAAAAATAAATATTAAAAAAAAAAGATATAGGGATCCGTTTCCGGAAAGAAAAGACTCCCTTAAAAAAAAAAGAAATTACCAAAAAAAAATCATAGGGGAAACACTTCAAGATATAGGCCCAAGCAATGATTTTCTAAATATGACTCCAATAGCCCAGGAAACAAAAGCAAGAATTGACAAATAGAATTACATTAAATTAAAATATTTCTTCGCCACAAAGGAAACAGTCAACAGAGTGAAAGGACAACCTACAGAATGGGAGAAAATATTTGCCACTTACTAACAGAGTATTACTGACCAGGATATATAAGGAATTCAAAAAACTCGACACCAAAAATATGAATAAGCCATTCAATAAATAGGCAAATGAATAGAGATTTCTCAAAAGAAGTACAAATGGTCAATAATTGTATGAAAAAATGTTCAACATTTTCATCCATCAGGGAAATGCAAATCAGAATTACACTGTTTCTATCATACTTCATTCAGAATGGCAATCATCAAGAATACAAATAACAAAGCTGATGAAGCCAAATGTGGCAGCACATGTCTGTAATCCCAGCAATTTAGGAGGTTGAGGCAGGAGGACTGCAAGTTAAAAGCTAGCCTCAGTAATTTAGCAAGGTCCTAAGCAATTTAGAGAGACCCTGTCTCAGAATAAAAATAAAAAGGTTGGGGATGGGGCTGGGGTTGTAGCTCTGCAGTAGAGTGCTCGCCTAACACATGTGAGGCACTGGGTTGGATCCTCAGCACCATATAAAAAGAAATAAATAAAATAAAGGTAATGTGTCCATCTACAACTAAAAATATTTTTTAAAAAAGAAAATATGGTATATATACACAATGGAGTTTTATTCAACCATTAAGAAAAACAAAATTATGTCATTTGCATGAAAATGGATAGAACTGGAGGGCATCAGACTGAAAGATGAATATCATATGTTTTCACTCATGTGGAAGCTAGTGGTGAGGGGAAATAACCTCATAAAATTAGAAAGGAGACTAATAAGGTGGGGAAAGGGGGGCAGGGAAAGTAAAGAGGGGTAGATAAGAGGAGGTCTTGATGAGAGAAATTGATAAAATTACATTATATCTATGTGTCAATATGCCATAAATCCATCATTCCATAAAATTAACATGCAGCAATAAAGAATGAACAAATGACCTAAATAGACATTTCTCAAAAAGATATACAAAATTGCAACAAATACATGAAAAAACTGCTTAACATCACTAGGAAATACAAATTAAATAACATCCCACCCCAATTAGATTGGCTATTTTCAAAAAAGACAAATAATGACAAACTGTTGCATGGATGTGGAAAAAGGGGAATTCTCTTACATTGTTAGTGGAAATGTAAATAGAGCTATTATGCAAAACAATATAGAGATTCTTCATAAAACTAGAATTAGAACTCCCACATGAACCAGCAGTCCTGCTGCTGTGACTATAAACAAAGGAATTGAAATTAGTTCATCAAAGAGACATGCCCTCACATATTTATTATAGCATAATTCACAATAGTCAAGATCATCTTAGATGTCCACTAACTGATGAATGAATAAAGAAAAGGGTTATATATACATGATAGAATTTTATTTGGCTTTTAAAAAGAATGAATTTGTGTCTTTTGCAGCAACATGAGTGGAACTGAAACCATTATATATATATTTTTTATTTTAATGTTTATTTTTAGTTTTCAGCAGACACAACATCTTTGTTTGTACATGGTGCTAAGGATGGAACCCGAGCCGCATGCATGCCAAGCGAGCGCGCTACCGCTTAAGCCACAACCCCAGCCCTGAAACCATTATATTAAGTGAAATAAGTCAGGCACAGAAAGACAAATACTGCATGATCTCATTTATATGTAGAAGCTAAAAATAGATCTCAGGAAGGTGAGAATAGAATAGTGGTTATCAGAGCCAGGGAAGGGTGTGGGGAAAGGAAATGAAGAAAGGCTGGTTAATGGATACAGGGGTGCAGTTTTATAAGGAGAAATAACTTCTAATGTTCTGTAACATATTAGGGTAATTATGGCTAACAAAATTTGATTGAACATTTCAAAATAGCTAGGAGAGATAATTTTCAGTGTTTCCAATACAGAGGAATAATAAATGTCTGAGATGATTTATTTGCCAATTATGCTGATCTGATCACTAAACCTTGTACAGATGTACTGAAATGTCACATTGTACCCCATAAATATGTATAGCTGCTATGCATCAACTAAAACTAAATTTTAAAAAGAGGAAAAAGCTAAAAGAATGGTTAGAAGAAAATGAAAAGGGGGAAAGGAGAAAAAAGAAAATTTTGCCACAAAAAGGAGAAAAATTAGGAATAAGAAAAAAAGCAAGAAATAAATAAATCCAATTTAAGAATTTAAGTTGAAGCCTCTACTAAATGTCACTAATAGAAGCCCTCTCTGACTGTCCTAAATGAAATAATACCCTTTGTCACTTTTTACCTCATTTTCCTGCCTTGGCCTTCTCCAGGGCACATATTTAGTTGATACAATTAATTTTGGGCTTAGAATGGAACTACCATTTGACCCAGCTATCCCACTCCTCAGTTTATATACAAAGGACTTAAAATCAGCATACTATAGTATGTAGCCACATCCATATTTATAGCAGCTCAACTCACAATAGCTAAACTATGGAACCAACATAGGTGCCCTTCAACAGATGAATGGATAAAGAAAATGTGGTACATATGTACAATAAAATATTAGCCTTAAAGAAGAATGAAATTATGGAATTTTCAGGTAAATGGATGGAGCTGGAGAATATCATGCTAAGTGAAATAAGCCAATCCCCAAAAACCAAAGGCTAAATATTATCGCTAATAAGTGAATGCTGGTCCATAATTGGGGGGGGTAGGGAATAATGAAGGAAATTTGGATTGTACAAAATTGAGTGAAGGGAGAGAGGGGTTGGTGGGGATTGGAAGTACAGTAGAATGAGACAGACATTATTACCCCATATACATGTAGGGATACACTACTAGTGTGACTTAGCACCATGTATAGCCAGAGAAATGAGAAGTTATGCTCCATTTGTGTATAATGTATCAAAATGTATTCTACTGTCATGCATAACTAATTAGAACAAAAAAAGATCAAGTTTGGGAAAGAAAGTATAGCTTTCTCTTTTTAATCAGGAGAGAAAGAAGAAAGGGTGTATGTGGAAAAGAAGGAAGAGCAGCATTTACTGATTGCATGTTTTACATGAGGCTCAATCCTAGTTATTTTCACTGAACATCAATATCATTTATCATTGAAAAAGTATTATGTGAGAGGCTTGGGATGTGGCTAAAGCGGTAGTGTGCTTGCCTGGCATGTGTGCGGCCCAGGTTCGATCCTCAGCACCACATACAAACAAAGATGTTGTGCCCACCGAAAATAAAAAAAAGTAAATATTAGTGACTGTTGTATTCTGCTACCTTTCCTATCCCCTACTATCCCCCCTCCCCTCCCCTCCCCTCCCATCTTCCCTCTCTACCTCCCCTGCTGTTGTTCAATTCTCTCCCTCTTTTTCCCTCCCCCTTGCCCCTCATAACCTCTTATAATTTTATGTATCATTGAAGGTCTCCTACCATTTCCATGTGCTTTCCCTTCTCTCCCCGTTTCTAATATGGCATTATGTAAAAATGTGAATATGTAACAGATGTGATTCTGCAATCTGTATTTGGGGTGAAAATGGGAGTTCAAAACACAATTTGAGTCAAATGTATGAAAGATGATATATCATGAACTATGTAATGCTTTAAATAATCAATAAAAAAAGTAAATAATATATTAAAAAAAGAAAAAGTATTATGTGATATGTGTTACTATGATCATTACTTTTAGCTGTATTATTTTTTTGCAGTGCTGGGGATTGAACCCAGGGCCTTGTGCATGTGAGGCAAACACTCTACCAACTGAGCTATATTCCCAGCCCCATGGTCACTATTTTTAAATCAAAGACCAATAACGTTCAACCTGTCAGAAATGATTACAAGCAGCAAATGGTAGAAACAGAATAAAAATCCAATTACATCTGACTCCAAAATCCATGACATTTCTAATACACATACTACATCTCATATATAGATAAATTTGTATGAGAAGGTTTGTATGAGTTCAGTTCTCACCAAGAAAATTTTCTGTGTGAATCCTCTGTGGTCTTCAGCTAAGAGTGACAAAGCAAGATGATGTGAGGGCTTAGATTTTAAGGGTATACTAGGAACAAGTAAAACTTTGTTGAGCTGTCTCAAAGGCTGTGAATGAAGACTGAGAGGAATTATCAAGGAAAGATGTATTCTGCACAGTCACAGAAGGTCTTACAACAAGGAATCAATGTTCTAGTTCCTGTGTGGACTTGAAACAATCAAGAAACTGCCTAACCTCCCAAGAGTCAGGCTAGGCACATTCCCAAGCAGTTTCTGAACCACAGTTTTGTTGCACTGCTTTCGCATTTCAGTCTCTCTTGTTCCAAATGGCCTGCATATTTAATTAAGTAGGTAGGTGGTTATGTCATACTAAAGTGGAAAAGTAGCAAGGAAGGAGCACAGGGCACCAGAAAATACATCTCAGCAAAGGAAATACAGTGATTGAGAGGTACATTTTGAACAAACATAGACCCCAGTTAATATTCTTTTTTTTTATTGTTGGTCGTTCAAAACATTACATAGTTCTTAATATATCATATTTCACAGTTTGATTCAAGTGGGTTATGAACTCTCATTTTTACCCCGTATACAGATTGCTGTATCACATCATTTACACTTCCATTGATTTACATATTGCCATTCTAGTGTCTGATGTATTCTGCTGTCTATCCTATTCTCTACTATCCCCCCTCCCCTCCCCTCCCCTCTTCTCTCTCCACCCCCTCTACTATAAATCATTTCTTCCACTTGTATTATTCTTCTCTTACCCCTCATTTCCTCTTATATGTAATTTTGTATAACCCTGAGGATCACCTTCCATTTCCATGCAATTAACCTTCTCTCTCCCTTTCCCTCCCACCTCTCATCCCTGTTTAATGTTGATCTTCTTCTCAAGCTCTTCGTCCCTACCCTGTCCTTGGTTACTCCCCTTATATCAAAGAAGTCAATTGGCATTTGTTTTTTAAGGATTGGCTAGCTTCACTTAGCATAATCTGCTCTAATGCCATCCATTTCCCTCCAAATTCTATGATTTTGTCATTTTTTAATGCAGAGTAATACTCCATTGTGTATAAATGCCAGATTTTTTTATCCATTCATCTATTGAAGGGCATCTAGGTTGGTTCCACAATCTTGCTATCGTGAATTTTGCTGCTATGAACATCGATGTAGCAGTGTCCCTGTAGCATGCTCTTATTAGGTCTTTAGGGAATAGACCGAGAAGGGAAATAGCTGGGTCAAATGGTGGTTCCATTCCCAGCTTTCCAAGAAATCTCCATACTGCTTTCCAAATTGGCTGCACCAATTTGCAGTCCCACCAACAATGAACAAGTGTACCCTTTTCCCCGCATCCTCTCCAGCACTTGTTGTTGATGGACTTCATAATGGCTGGAGTGAGATGGTATCTTAGGGTGGTTTTGATTTGCATTTCTCTGACTGCTAGCAATGGTGAGCATTTTTTCATGTACTTATTGATTGATTGTATGTCCTCCTCTGAGAAGTGTCTGTTCAGGTCCTTGGCCCATTTGTTGATTGGGTTATTTGTTATCTTATTGTCTAATTTTTGAGTTCTTTGTATACTCTGGATATTAGGGCTCTATCTGAAGTGTGTGGAGTAAAGATTTGTTCCCAGGATGTAGGCTCCCTGTTTACCTCTCTTATTGTTTCTTTTGCTGAGAAAAAACTTTTTAGTTTGAGTAAGTCCCAATTGTTGATTCTAGTTGTTAACTCTTGCGCTATGGGTGTCCTATTGAGGAATTTGGAGCCCGACCCCACAGTATGTAGATCATAGCCAACTTTTTCTACTATCAGACGCTGTGTCTCTGATTTAATATCAAGCTCCTTGATCCATTTTGAGTTAACTTTTGTGCATGGCAAGAGAAAGGGATTCAGTTTCATTTTGATGCAAATGGATTTCCAATTTTCCCAGCACCATTTGTTGAAGATGCTATCCTTCCTCCATTGCATGCTTTTAGCCCCTTTATCAAATATAAGATAGTTGTAGTTTTGTGGATTGGTTACTGTGTCCTCTATTCTGTACCATTGGTCCACCTGCCTGTTTTGGTACCAGTACCATGCTGTTTCTGTTACTATTGCTCTGTAGTATACTTTGAAGTCTGGTATCGCTATACCGCCTGATTCACACGTCCTGCTTAGCATTGTTTTTGCTATTTTGGGTCTTTTATTATTCCATATAAATTTCATGATTGTTTTATCTATTTCTACAAGAAATGCTGTTGGGATTTTGATTGGCATTGCATTGAACTTATAGAGAACTTTTGGTAATATCGCCATTTTGATGATGTTAGTTCTGTTTATCCATGAACAGGGTATATTTTTCCATCTTCTAAGGTCTTCTTCTATATCTCTCTTTAGGGTTCTGTAGTTTTCATTGTATAAGTCTTTCACCTCTTTTGTTAGGTTGATTCCCAAGTATTTTATTTTTGGGGGGGATATTGTGAATGGAGTAGTTGTCCTCATTTCCGTTTCAGAGGATTTGTCGCTGATATACAGGAATGCATTTGATTTATGCGTGTTGATTTTATATCCTGCCACTTTGCTGAATTCATTTACTAGCTCTAATAGTTTCATTGTAGACCCTTTTGGGTCTGATAGGTATAAAATCATGTCATCTGCAAATAGTGATAATTTAAGTTCTTCTTTTCCTATTTTTATGCCTTTAATTTCTTTTGTCTGTCTAATTGCTCTGGCTAGTATTTCAAGGACTAAATTAAATAGAAGTGGTGAGAGAGGGCATCCCTGTCTTGTTCCAGATTTTAGAGGGAATGCCTTCAACTTTTCTCCATTCAGAATGATGCTAGCCTGAGGCTTAGCATAGATAGCTTTTACAATGTCAAGGTAAGTTCCTGTTATCCCTAGTTTTTCTAATGTTTTGAACATAAAGGGATGCTGTACTTTGTCGAATGCTTTCTCTGCATCTATCGAGATGATCATATGGTTCTTATCTTTAAGTCTATTGATGTGGTGAATAACATTTATTGATTTCCGTATATTGAACCAGCCTTGCATCCCAGGGATGAATCCTACTTGATCATGGTGTATAATTTTTTGATATGTTTTTGAATCCGATTCACCAGAATTTTATTGAGGATTTTTGCATCTAGGTTCATTAGAGATATTGGTCTGTAGTTTTCTTTCTTTAAAGTGTCTTTGTCTGGTTTAGGTATCAGGGTGATGTTGGCCTCGTAGAATGTATTTGGAAGTTCTCCCTCTTTTTCTATTTCCTGAAATAGCTTGAAAAGTATTGGTGTTAGTTCCTCTTTAAAGGTTTTGTAAAACTCTACTGTATACCCATCCGGTCCTGGGCTTTTCTTAGTTGGTAGTCTTTTGATGGTTTCTTCTATTTCCTCTATTGTTATTGGTCTGTTTAGGTTGTCTATATCCTCCTGACTCAATCTGGGCAGATCATATGACTTAAGAAATTTATCTATGCCTTCACTATCTTCTATTTTATTGGAGTATAAGGATGGATTCAAAATAATTTCTGATTATCTTCTGTATTTCTGAAGTGTCTGTTGTGATATTGCCTTTTTCATCCCGTATGCTAGTAATTTGAGTTCTCTCTCTTCTCTTTGTTAGCATGGCTAAGGGTCTGTCGATTTTATTTATTTTTTCAAAGAACCAACTTTTAGTTTTGTCAATTTTTTCAATTGTTTCTTTTGTTTCGATTTCATTAATTTCAGCTCTGATTTTAATTATTACTTGCCTTCTACTTCTTTTGCTGTTGTTTTGCTCTTCTTTTTCTAGGATTTTGAGATGAAGTATGAGATCATTTATTTGTTGTTTTTTTCTTTTTTTAAGGAATGAACTCCAAGCAATGAATTTTCCTCTTAGAACTGCTTTCAATGTGTCCCATAGATTCCGATATGTCTGTGTATTCATTTAACTCTAAGAAGTTTTTAATTTCCTCCTTGATGTCTTCTAAAACCCATTGATCATTCAGTAACCTATTGTTCGTTCTCCAAGTGATGCATGATTTTTTCTTCCTTCTTTTATCGTTGATTTTCAGTTTCATTCCATTATGGTCAGATAAGATGCATGGTATTATCTCTACTCCTTTATATTGTCTAAGAGTTGCCCTGTGACATAATATATGATCTATTTTTGAGAAGGATCCATGTGCTGCTGAGAAAAAAGTGTAACTGCTTGATGTTGGGTGGTATATTCTATATATGTCAATTAAGTCTAGGTTATTAATTGTGTTATTGAGGTCTATAGTTTCCTTATTTAACTTTTGTTTGGAAGATCTGCCCAGTGGTGAGAGAGGTGTGTTGAAGTCTCCCATGATTATTGTATGGTGGTCTATTACACTCTTGAACTTGAGAAGAGTTTGCTTGATGAACATAGCTGCACCATTGTTTGGGGCATATATATTTATGATTGTTATGTCTTGTTGGTGTATGGTTCCCTTGAGCAGTATGTAGTGTCCCTCTTTATCCCTTTTGATTAACTTTGGCTTGAAATCTATTTTATTAGATATGAGTATGGACACTCCTGTTTGTTTCCGCAGTCCATACGAGTGATATGATTTTTCCCAACCTTTCACCTTCAGTCTATGTATACCTTTTCCTATCAAATGTGTCTCCTGTAGGCAGCATATTGTTGGGTCTTGTTTTGTGATCCATTCAACTAGCCTGTGTCTCTTTTTTTTTTTAAAGAGAGAGTGAGAGAGGAGAGAGAGAGAGAGAGAGAGAGAGAGAGAGAGAGAGAGAGAGAGAATTTTCAATATTTATTTCTAGTTCTCGGCGGACACAACATCTTTGTTGGTATGTGGTGCTGAGGATCGAACCCGGGCCGCACGCATGCCAGGCGAGCGTGCTACCGCTTGAGCCACATCCCAAGCCCCAGAGCCTGTGTCTCTTAATTGGTGAGTTTAAGCCATTAACATTTAGGGTTATTATTGAGATATGGTTTGTTCTTCCAGCCATATTTGTTTATTAATGTTACTAAACCTGATTTGTTTTCCTCTTTGATTAATTTCCCCCCTTTACTGTCCTACCTCCCACTGTTGGTTTTCATTGTTATTTTCCATTTCCTCTTCCTGTAATGTTTTGCCAAGGATTTTTTGAAGAGATGGTTTTCTAGCTGCGAATTCTTTTAACTTTTGTTTATCGTGGAAGGTTTTAATTTCATCTTCCATCCTGAAGCTTAATTTCGCCGGATACATGATTCTTGGTTGGAACCCATTTTCTTTCAGTGTTTGAAATATGTTATTCCAGGATCTTCTAGCTTTCAGAGACTGTGTTTAGAGATCAGCTGTTATCCTGATTGGTTTACCCCTAAATGTAATCTACTTCCTTTCTCTTGTAGCTTTTCAAATTCTCTCCTTATTCTGTATGTTGGACACCTTCATTATAATGTGTCTAGGTGTGGATCTCTTATGATTTTCCACATTCGGCGTCCTGTAGGCTTCTAGGATTTGGGATTCTGTCTCATTCTTCAAGTCTGGGAAGTTTTCTCGTATTATTTCATTGAATAGATTGTTTATTCCTTTGGTTTGGAGCTCTGTGCCTTCCTGTATCCCAATGACTCTTAAGTTTGATCTTTTAATGTTATCCCATATTTCTTGGATGTTCTGCTCATGGTTTCTTAGCAGTCTTGCTGAGCTGTCTATGTTCTTTTCAAGTTGAAATACTTTGTCTTCATTGTCTGATGTTTATCTTCTAAGTGATCTACTCTGCTGATAGTATTCTCAATTGAGTTTTTAAGTTGGTTTATTGCTTCCTGCATTTCTAGGATTTCTATTTGTTTGTTTTTTATTACCTCTATCTTCCTGTGTAATTGATCTTTTGCTTCCTGGATTTGTTTATGTAGTTCCTTGTCAAAGTGATCTTTCATTGTCTGATTTTGCTGTCTCATGTCTTCCTTGAGACTCCAGATCATCTGAAGCATGTATATCCTGAACTCTTTATCTGACATTCCATCTGTTGCAGCTATTACCTCTTCTAAAGTTGAGTTGACCTGCATTGCTTGTGGTCCTTTCTTTCCTTGTCTTATCATACTGCTCACGTTTCTTTCTGCTTGGTGAAACTGTTGTGTTTTTGAAATTTTCCCCCTATTTATTTATATTGCTCTTGTATAGTTGGAAAATCTCCCTTGCTGGGCGGGTAGTGGCTGTGCTCCTCCTCTAATTAGGGTGATCTGTCTACCACGCTGGTCGGTCGCAGGTCTGCCCACCCTGCGGGCGCGGGTGGCGTCTCTGCTCTGCCCCCACTCCAATTGTGGTGACGTAACTACCACGCCCTCAGGTCGTTGGTCCTGATCCGGATGTGGGCAGCGGCTCTGCTCGGCCCCTACTCCAATTGGTGTGACGTGTCTACCATGCTGGCAGGCCTCTAGGCCTGTTCCGCCGGTGGGTCGCAGGTCTGCCTACCTTGCGGGCTCGGGCGGCAGTTCTGCTCAGCCCCCACTCCAAATAGGGCTACCTGACTGCCTCTCCAACGGGTCGCTGGGACTTTTCCGGACACGGGCGGCGGCTCTGCTCCACCCCCACTCCAACCAGTGTGACGTGGCTGCCTCGGTGCTACGTGTCCACCATGCTGGCAGGCTACCGGGCCTGTCCTGCCAGTGGGTCACAGGTCTGCCTACCCTGCAGGCTCAGACGGCGGTTCTACACAGCCCCTACTCCAAATGGGGTGACTTGGCTACCGCGCCGTTGGGTCGCTGGTCCTGTTCCAGTAGTAGGCGGCTACTCTCTTCGGCCCCAGCTGCAGTTGGGGTGTCGTGATACCACGCCGGTGGGTCACTTGGCCTGTTCTGGGCGCAGGCGGCAGCTCCACTCTGCCCCTCTGGCCCCCACTGCACCCAGCAGGACCCGGACCGAGAAGCAGTTACCGCAGGGTCCCTGTCCCTGGGCCAAAGCCGCTCCGGGAGCCAGAACCCGGCCTCTCCGAGCCCTGTGCACGCTCCACTAGGAGCAGGCTCCAAGGAGCGATCTCCGCGGGTTCCCCAGCCCTAGGCCAAAGCAGCTCTGGGAGCCAGAGCCCGGCTGCTCCAAGCTCTCCGAGCTCGGTGCACGTTCTGCTGGAAGCAGGCTCAAAGACGCAGTCCCCGTGTGTTCCCTAGCCCTGGGCCAAAACTGTTCCGGGGGTCAGAACCCAGCTGCTTCGAGCTCGATGCATGCTCCACTAGGAGCTGGCTTCAATACGCAGTCTCCGCGGGTTCCCCAGCCCTGGGCCAAAGCAGCTGCGGGAACCAGAACCCGGCCGCTCAGAGCTCGGTGCACGCTTTGCTAGGAGCGAGCCCCAAGGAGTATTCTCCACAGGTTCTCTAGCCCTGAGCCTGAGCGATCTGTCTGCGAGACACAGGCAAATGCCAGCCTGAAATCACCTGTTCCGTAGCTGAATGAGCTGAGATCAGTAGAAAACAGGGATGATTCCATCAGCTCTCCAAGATGGCGGCTGCTGTCCTCCTCCGTGGTCCGACTGGTGTCGAGAACTGAACTGGACCGCTTCTCTCCTCCGTCTCAAAGCCAGAACTCAGCACTAAGCACGGCCATTGCACCGCTGGCAGGAGCCCCCAGAATCCACATTGCTGCACCCCCGCTCCGGCACCTCGCCGCTTCCAGGCGCGCGCCGCAGACTCCAGCCATGGGGCGATCTGCCGATCAGGCAATGTGACCCTCCGTGTGGAGAAATCGCCTGCGTCCGAGCCCCCGCAGCCGAACCTCGCGCGATGGAAATCCCTCTACTAGATTCTGGAGCACCTCAATTTCGCTGGAATTTCCCAACAAGACAGCCTTCAGCTGTTTCACCTCCTCTTTCTCCCGCACAGTGACGTGGCACACGGGGGTGATGCACTCCCTTCGCCGCCATCTTCCCCTCTCCTCCCAGTTAATATTCTTTAGCTCCCTTTCTAGGCTGTTTGGTAATAAAGACTATAGGCCAAGTATTTAGCAATTATTATCTCTAATTCTCCTGACAAGTCTGCAAGTAGGAAATATAATACCAAAGAAGGTATAAAAACTTTTAAAGGTGAAATGACCTGTCCCAGGCTACACAGTTGTTAGTGAAGTCAGTTATATAATCTGGTTTATCTGGATCAGAAGCCAATATATTAACCACTATACTATGCTGCATTACCACATGGACTGATTTTCCATGCCCACAGTCAATTTCCCTTTTTTCATTCTTAAATCAGAGACATGTTTTTCAGTATATGAGACCCAATGCATTAGTGAATCATGAAGTCAACATTTTAAAAATAAATAATATTTTATTATAATAAAATATATAGATAGTACATATAGTAAATGTTGATGAGAATGTGGGGATGATAGGATCCATCACTTAGAAGGCCCTAAAAGTTGCACCTAAATTCAGCAAAGTAGCAAAAGACAAAACCAACATATGAAATTTAATAGTTTTTCTATATTCCAATAATGAATCAGCTGAGAAAGAAACCAAGAAAATGGTTCTATTCCCCATAACTTTAAAAAATAAAATATTTAGGAATAAATTTACCAAAGTGGTTAAAAACCTCTACAAGAATATTACAGAACACCATAAGATGGAAAGACCTCCCATGTTCTTGGATACACAAAATTAATATTATCAAAATGGCCATACTACCAAAAGGGATCTAAAGATTCAAAGCACTTCTCATCAAAATATCAAAGATATTGTTCTCAGAACTGGAAAAATTCCTAAATTCATATGGAAAAAGAAAAGACTTAGAATAACCAAGGCAACTCTGACAAACAGAGCAAAGCTGGATGCATCAAAATACCCAATTCCCAATTATACTAAAGAGCCATAGTAACAAAAGAAAAATGATACTGGCATAAAGACAGACATGTAGACCATTGAAATAATAATAGAAGAGAGAGACAAATCCACACAGCCATACTCATCTGATTCTTGACAAAGATGCCAAAAACATACACTGGATAAAACACAATCTTTTTAACAAATGGTTCTGGGAAAATTGCTTATCTATATGCTTCATCCTTTCTGAAACAAAGGAAATAAAACATAGCAAGTAAGACTTATTTACACATTGATAGTGGTCACTTCTTCAATGGAACCCTTCCTTCACCCACCCTAATTCCTGCTCCTAAAAAAATTTGTCCTAAATTTTGATTTCACAGGTTTTCTTCATGTTCATTTTTATACTTTAATATACATACATTTTATACTTTAATATACATACCTAACTAAAAGCTATATATAGTAAATTTTGCATTTTTACTATTTTAATTTGCATAAAAGTGATCATTGTATATAAGTTGGCAACTTCCTTTTTCACTTAACACATGTTTTGAGAGCAGTCTATGTTCAATCACATTGATCTACTTCATTTCTTTTAACTGCTATATGGTATTCTGTTGTATAAATATGTACATTTTATGTATTACCCCAGTTTAATGAATATTTGGGTTTTAAATTTTTCCACTCTTACAAAAATGCTGCATTAAGCATTCCATATACATCTTGGATAGTATTTGGGCCAAACTATGAAAATTTTGCCTATTTAGTAGTAACTCAATGTTATTTTAATTTCCCTTATCACTAGTGAGGTTGAATATCTTTTTATATGTTTATTGGATAATACATTTCCTCTTTTGTGATTTGTTTATTCATAACTTTGCTCACTTATTCTCATGATTATTTATCTTTTTTTCCTTCTCAACTTGTAAGTGCTTTTATGAGGTTAGTCACACTAAAAGGAAAAAGACCACAGTTAAGATTTATTATGTGCTTTGGGGTTGTTTCTATATGAGCTTTGGGTTACTGGTGTAGTAAATAGGTCAGTCTAAATACCTAGACCAGGACTATACTATTGGTGAGTCAGTTATACAGAGAAGGTGAAAACACTCTTAAAAAAAGAAAAACACTTAAAAGCCTGGTTGCAGTTCATTGTAATGCATGAATTGTCCTACTAAGTACATTTTCAGTGTCTGATTATCCAGGAATACAACTCGTATTTTTTTCTGGAAATTGACCTTTTCCTGCATTTAAAGAGTTAGGCATTAGGTAACCATGTTTCTACTGTGAGACTCAACCCATGAATTTTTTTACCTTTATTTTATTTATTTTTATGTGGTGCTGAAGATCGAACCCAGTGCCTCACATGTGCTAGGTGAGTGCTCTACCACTGAGCCACAATCCCAGCCCCTCAACTTATGATTTTGATTATGGCTGACTGGACTAGGATTTAAATCTGACCAAAGTTGAGCCTCTAAGATTCTTTCTCATGAGAATTTATAATTAAGAGTGATGAGTCGGGGATCCCTGCAAGCAACATGACTAAAAAGAAGCGGGAGAATCTGGGCGTCACTCTCGAGGTGAGGGGAGAAGTGAGGGTTGGGGTACATGTTAGTTGCCTTCTCCTGGCTGCAGGGGAATGTGTCTGTCTGGTGGCAAGGTCAAAGTGGGCCAAAGGGAGGAAGCGAGGGCAGCGCACGTTTGGGTGAAGGATGAGAGGGCTCCGATGCAGTCTGGAGGTGAGGGGACCCAGAGGTAAGGGGGCACGCCGCGGGCACTTTAGGAAGGCCCCAGGATGGGGACAGGGGCCTCCAGAGGGGAAGAGACCTGGAAGTGAAGGGACCCCAGAGTAGGTGGGGCACAGAAACGAGGGGACTTAAAGGGGAAGGAACTGGATTAAGGAGGACCTGAGGAAGACATGTAAGTGAAGAGGAACCCAAAGGGACAGTTGACGCCACAGGCGGGAGGACCTGTAGTTGAGGCAAACCCCCAAGGGCTAGGCCCCAAACAAGAGCTATCAGTGTATTATTAGTGGCTTAAATATCGCCTGAGGTGGGAGAACTTTCCGCCAAAGTACCAAAGCCTGGAGCTTGGAGAGTATTTGGAGAGTATTTGGGAGTTTGTCAAGCGAATTCTAGAAGTGGTGACATTATCCAAAGTCTTCAAAATGGATTAACCACATGTGGGAAGAAAGCCAGCTAATGCCTAGAGCACCTATTGTGTGCTGCTTTCGCCCGCACTGCATGCCTCTGAGAGCCATGCAGATGAAGTTTCAGGTGGAACCCGGATGTAGAGGTAATGGAGCCAAGAATCAAGCAGAGTGATCTTTGAGAAAGTGCAACCGGTGTTTCCCCTATTCCAGTTCCCTTGGTGCAACCTCCCAGAGGTTGTGAGAGAGGTACAGGGTAATGGGCTTCTTTGGGCTTAATATCTAGTTCAGTGATTCTCAAATCTTAACAATGCATACAGTCATCTGTAGAGCCTGTTTAAAAGGGCGAGTTAAAGTCTTTCTTCCGGGCTGGGGATGTGGCTCAAGCGGTAGCGCATTCGCCTGGCATGCCTGCGGCCCGGGTTAGATCCTCAGCACCACATACCAACAAAGATGTTGTGTCCTCCGCCGAAAACTAAAAAATAAATATTAAAATTCTCTCTCTCTTTCTCTTAAAAAAAAAAGAAAAAAAGAAGTCTTTCTTCCATCTCTTAGTAATTCAGTAGGACATTAATGTACACTTTGACAAGGACTCTGCATTTTTAACAAGCCATATACATATATACATATATACGTATATATGTATATATACATCCACACTGATACAGGTGGTTTTAGTAACATACCTTGAGAAATACCAGCCTCTTAGTAGAAGAAAGTTGTTGGAAATGTGAATCTCTTTCTGAAAGAGAGTAGAGTATGAATGGCAAAGTGAGATGGCATCTAGCAGGAGGGATGACACAGCCTGTATTAGAACACAGTAGGCTGCTGTAACAGGTTTCACCTGAAAGTTCATCTGTACACTCTCACAGGCATGTAGTGATTCATGGAGAATGCAAGAGAAATCCCAAAACTTAGTGGCTTCAGGAACAAGAAAGTTTGTCATTTTCTCTAACAGGCTGGAGCAGGGGTCAGCAGACCTGGTCTGGAAAGTATCAGACAGAAAACATTTAGGCTTTGCAGACTATATGGTCTCTGGGGTCACTACAGTTGATCCTTATTATTCACAGATTGCATATTTGCATATTTGCCTACTGACTAAATGCATTCATAGCCGCCAAATCAATACTCTTTTGCATCATTCACAAGCAAATAAAAGAGGAAAAAAAGAGAATTTATAATTAAGATGAAGAGATAACTAAATTAAGTTTCTTTATGTAACTCAAACAAAAACTTAGGAGTTTCTCTGGTGCATATTCTGTCCAAAGTGTGCATAGAAAATCAAGGAAAGGTGGTTTCCTATAAGAAAGTAGGGTGAAGAATACACCTGACAAAAGCAGTTGAGAGCTAAACATAATGAACCCTAATCTTCTGATTCTTGTCCCCTCCTGAGACACCACTGAAATCCAATCCTTGAGTTTCATACTTCCACAAATAGTTTTAAGCAACATTCCTTTTTTGTAGAGATTTGCCTGAGATTGTTTGAGATACTTGCAAATATACAGTCTTCAGTTAAACATTTTAATCTTAAGGTTCTAGGGTAGCTAATTTTTAGAATACCTGGTACTGAAGCCAGAATTTTAAAAGGCAGTCAGTATAGATAGGTAAATTGGGTCAGAACAGATCAAGGAGGCCAATTTGAGGCCGGGAAGTTGGAGACTGCCCCTGTAGAATTGAAATGCTAATACCTTCAGAGCCCTTCCTCCACTCTTATCAAGATAACCTGCCCCTGCTCCAACCTGTTGCTGTCCCAGGGATTGTCCCTCCCTACAGGGAGTTATGAAAGTTGTTAATTAATGCATCCTAGGTCCCCTTTCTGCCTGGATGGATCACGCCTGCCCCGTTAGCCCCTCCAGCCCATCTGCTTCTCACCTTTTTACCATCCCACCTGAGCATCTCCTAGGGCTAGTACACAGAAAAGAGAGAGATAAGGGGGGAGACAGCAGAAAAAGGAAGCCTAGGACATATTAAAAAAGGCAAAACGCTCTCACTTTTTGTGATACCAGGATACCAGTTATAGCCCCCTTTTCCCTCCTGGAAGAAAAGTCTGTATTGCCCCTTTTAAAATAAACCCTGATTTATTTGCTTGCCTCCATGTGCTTCTCTAATATTATACTTGAACATGTGAGGAAGCAAAACAACTGGCAGTATCAGTACTGACATTTCCAAAGCAACTTGAGCCCATATCCTTAAGGAAAATGAGCACTTAAAGATATACATGTGTTGGGGACTGGGGATGTGACTTAGTGATAAAGCACTTGCCTAGTATGTGTGAGGCACTGGGTTCAATTCTCAGCACTACATCTAAATAAATAAAGATCCATCAACACATCAACAACTAATAAAATATTTTTTAAAAAGATATACATGTGTTATTCCACACTATTGCAGCATACTTGGGGAACGCAAGTGTACATCCACTCTATTTCAGCCATGTCAAATTTTGGTTTAAATTTCAGTATTGACTTCAGTCAAGTGAAATATACTGAGAGTAAAACACATTACTGTGTTTGAAAATCAATGTGTTCTCTCTCTCTCTCTCTCTCTCTCTCTCTCTCTCTCTCTCTCTCTGAGTGCCGATTTTGGTACACTGAATTGATATTTTCTGCTTCAAAGGATGTCTGCCAAAAACGTATAACAAAAGACAATGCATGCAGCAGGGAAGTGGAAATAAAGAGGAAGCATCTGAGCAGATGAGTCAAGGACAGAAATCCTGTTTGTATAAAGGTTTCTATGCAGGAAAGTAGATTCTTGTACTGCCAAGAAGTTTCTGAAAACAAAATATAGAATGGGACTTCTTGTTCTTTTCAGTACACCAAGGAACACAGGAGATTTCTTACATATCCCTATATTTAGCCATTAATAATGCATCAATAAAAATTCATTTTTGAACTGAGCCTTGAATGAAAGATGCACAGAAGTTAGAGGCTGGAATGAATCAGCTAACATCTCAAGTCATATATCTTCATTCTGATATAACAGATTTATTCTCTTTTGGGAGATTTTTAAGAGTTGATATAAACAGAAAACAAAATTTTAGCCTCATTTAATCTCTGGGAGAAAGAACAAATGGTAAATCTTCTTCAACATGTATTACCATTGTTTGAAATTGAACTTCAAGTTAGGAAAAGAGAAAGAATGACAACTTCCTCATAAACTTTTCTTTTTCTTCCACACTTTCCATTGTAGCACCCTAACTAATTCTCATGATTAAATGGAGATTTGCCACTCAAGCTACTATTGAAGCCAGATTTAAAGATAGGTAGTTAGTGTAGTTAGGTAAATTGGGTCTAAGCAAGTAAGATAAAGAAAATGGAGGTACTTGGGGAAATTGAAATGTTAATGTCCCCAAGGCCTGGGAACCCATCCTAAGGAACTGTTAATGAAGCAGCTCCCAGCAAACAGGAAAGTGCTAAACCGCCCCAGGCCCTTCCAGCCCAGATAACTCCACCAGCCCACTTATCTCCCACCTTTGGGCCTTCCCACCTGCATTGCATCACTGCGGCATAAAGGAAAACAAAGACGTGAGTGTGGGAAAACTGAAAGAAGACCTTAGCTATAAAAAAGGGAAGACCTCCCCCTTCCAAGGATTCTGCCTTTTGGGTCCCCTTCTTCCTCTGGGGAGAAGTCTTTTCTGCTGTCCTTTATTTTTTTTTAAGAGAGAGTGAAAGAGGAGAGAGAGTGAGAGAGAGAGAGAATTTTTAATATTTATTTTTTAGTTCTCAGCGGACACAACATCTTTGTTGGTATGTGGTGCTGAGGATCGAACCCGGGCCGCACGCATGCTACCGCTTGAGCCACATCCCCAGCCCCTCTGCTGTCCTTTAATAAAGCTTCTACTTTCCACTCTACACTTGCCTCAGAGTGCTTATCTGGTGTTATACTTCAGCATTTGTGGAAGCAAGGACTCATCATCGGTCTTTTCTTCTATCCAAATATAGTGCTAGGCTCAGTAAAAGATGTCCTATGTATACTTTAAGAGTCATTTCATGTTTGATCTTTTCCACAAACTCTTCCTGATATTCTAAGTCTGAATTAGGAATCTCACCTCATTATTCCCTAAAATAACTGTAGTAACACTATATTACTGCAAATTGCTACTTCAGAGTTAAGACTATGCCACAGATGTCTTTGTATGCACATCACCCACTCTCGAAATGGCTTTGTTGTGTCTGGGAGTAGGACTACAAGTCTCAACAGGAATCCTGGCCATCTTCTTCACCTACTTACTGTAATTGGATGTAGGTTGAATTGCACTCTTCATTCTCAGAGGCCCTATTCTTGTTCTGGGGAGTGGCAGGGTGGGATACATCAGTCTATCTTCTAGCCCCTCAGTGCTTAGGAGAGGTGGCACAGGTAGTCTCCACTTCTGATCCTTATCTCTTCTAGCACTCACCCACCCCCACGCCCATCAACCACACTCCTTATCCCAGAGATAAAACTTCAAATTACAAATACAACCAGACTTTATTCTTCTTTGTTCTGAAGACTAATTGACTGGTCACTCTGTGTTTCTCCCTAGACTGAGTTCCAATTTCTCTTCAATGTCCAGATTGACTCACAGTATGGGCACCCACTGAAACAGTGAAAAATAGAGACTAAGGAGCTGTTTGGTCTTGGATATTCAAAACTCAAATATACCAAGAACAGAGGAAAGGGAGATGAGAGAGAGAGGAAGGGAGCACACAAAATATGAAAAACAATAGTAACTGCAGGAATTCCTAGTCTGTTGGTTTGGGTAGTCCAAATAGACTCCCTTCAAGATGTCAGTACTTCCCTGCACCAACCATCCCTTCTGGAAAGTGTCATGTCTCTATCCAACTGGAGAGCTCCAGGATTGTCTCCAATGTAGGAGACATTTCTGAACTTTCTAAACTCATTGTATGCTCATATTGTAAATATGTTGATCATCATCTGTTTTTCTTAAACAGGTAGGAGAATGTCTTTTGGCTCTTTGAAAAAGAACTTTTCTTCCCATACTTGTCACAGCATGCCTAACACTGACAGTATCTCTTGCCTTTGCTAATTCTCTTTCAATTCTAGAAACCAGTATTTTGGTTTTCACCTGGTTACTAGCATATTGAGTTGCCTCTTGGCTTTTTTCTACCATCTTCATACCTCAGTTTGATGCTATAGAACTGTTTTTAAAAATTTACTCTCAGGGAACTTCTGACACTGTGGATTTCTATGATCACCATTTTGATTTTTAAAAAATCTTCTTGTTCTATTGTCAGAAAACCTGCCATGAGGTCCTGATAAATCCACAGAAGCAGAATATTTGCATAAGATGAAATTGTTACTAGGAAAAACCCTAAATAAACCCTGTAGTTTCACTTATTCTTAGTCAATTTAAAGATCACTAATTTTGGAGGTCACACAGCTGCATAATATATTATTGATTTCCCATTAGCTTTACTGTAGATAGCACTTATGACATGTGAATTATGATGACAAAGCTTGCACAGATAACTTGAAGGCCACTTTTGCTGAAAACGCTAATTGTAGATGTCTGATGGGTGATTAGAATTGGACGAAAAGGCTTGGCATATCTGTTTTTATATTATGTCTACCCGCTTTTTGCTGCCTTAACTTTTGGGTCAGATTCTACTCAGCTTGTCATGTACACATGTTGATTGCCCATGGGAATTTGTATGTGTTTTACACCCCACCTTTGTGCTTTCCCAGAAGCTGTATCAGCCGAAAAGCCTAAACTTCTTTAGCCCTATCAGAAGGCCTATATTAAGCCATAAGGCCAGGACATTTGTGCTAGATGATAGAACCAGAGTAAAAGTAACGCAGCATTTCCTAAGACAAATTGACCATGACCACCGAGTCTCATGCAAGAAGAAATCTTTTGGAACCATGTCCCTAGCTAGTGGAAAATTAACTGAACTTTAGCTCACCACAGCAAATCAATAAAAGCTTGCTTTTCCCTATGTTCAGTGAGCAGCCTGTTCTCCTTTTGATCAGCACTGTGTCCCTTCAGCTTCGACCCCAATTAAATCCTTGCCTGTGTGTGTTCACAATATCTGGCTCAGTCTCATTTCTATCATTCCCATGCCAAAAGATCCTATCTCCAGTAACAGACATAAAGAATGTTATATCCAACATCAGCAAAATATACATCCTTCTATTGCACAAAGAATATTATCCTAGATAAATGACATGTTAAGCCTCTAAGAAAGTCTTAAAACTTTTTTAAAAATTGGAAGACCTTAATAAAAATCCTTATACCTCAAGAAACTAGGAACATAACAA
Source organism: Spermophilus citellus (assembly GCF_964194105.1). Taxonomy (NCBI): domain Eukaryota; kingdom Metazoa; phylum Chordata; class Mammalia; order Rodentia; family Sciuridae; genus Spermophilus; species Spermophilus citellus. The sequence continues at coordinate 47,951,751 of NC_138190.1, forward strand.
ACAACTAAATACATTAGGAAAAATGGAAATAATAAAGTTTAGATAACATAAATGAAATAGAAACTAGAAAAATGAGAGAAACAACAAAACCAAGGCTAGGTTATTATAAAGATAAAACAAATTGTTGAAGCATTAGCTTAAATACGAAAAGGAAAGAAAGAAAGAAGATTTAAATGAAATTATGCATGAAAAAGGAAACATTACAACTGATACTGAAGAAATATAAATAATCATAAAGTAATACCATGAGCAAATATATACCAAAAAATTAGATAACCTAGAAGAAATGTATAACTTCCTAGAAACAAGCAACCTACTAAGATTGAATTATGGTATGGTATATCTAAAAAAACATTAAAAATTTTAAAAAGATTATGAAGAAAGATAAGTTCTGAACAAATCAATAACAAGAGATTGAATCAGTCATCAAAAATCTCCAAAGAAAAACAAAGCATGGGACCAGATAGCTTCACTGGTGAGAAAAAACAAACATTTAAAGAAGAATTAACAACAATGCTGCTCAAATTCTCCCAAAGACTTGAAAAAGGATTTATCTTTGGGTAGCAAGAATGGCTCAATATATACAAAACAATAAATGTGGTGTATTACATTAACAGAATGAAGGATAAAATCACATAGCTATTTTATCAGATGCAGAGAAAGCATTTGACAAAATTTATCATTTGCTTGTGATAAAAAAGCTTAATACATTAAGTACCGAAAGAACTTACCTCAATATAATAAAGACTATATGTGAAAGTCCACAGCTTATATCTTATTTAATGGTAAAAATCTGTAAGCTTTAACTCTAAGATCAGGAGCAAGACACATATACTCACTTTTGCCATATCTATTCAACTTGATACTAGAAGTCCTAACTAGAGATATTTAACAAGAAAAAGAAAAAACATAGAAATGTAAATCATAAATAAATTGACTCTTTTACAGATCGCATGATTTTATACACAGAAAACACTAAAGACCACACCAAAACTGTTAAAATTGAAAAAAGAATTCAGTAAACATGCAATAATGCAATATCAACATACATGAATCACTGTGTCTCTATATAGTAACAACATACTATGCAAAAAAGAAATTAAGAAAACAAACCCATTTAAAATGATTTCAAAAAGAATAAAATACTCGGAATAATACTTAAATAAACAGGAAAATCATCTTCACACTAAAGACTATAAAAATTTGCTGAAATTAAGGAAATAAATGCAAAGATATGTTCACAGGTTAGAAGAATTAGTGTTTTAATTGATTGCTTAAATGTTGATATTATCTTAAAAAATCTACAGATTTAATTCAATCCCTATTGAAATTCCAGTGGTAATTCTGATAAAAATGAAATAAATAATCCTAAAACTCATGAAAGCATAAAAGACCTAGAACAGCCAAAACAATCTGAAGCAAGAATAAAAAAGCTTGAGGAAACACACTCAATGATTTCAAACTAAATTACACAGCTATCACAGTCAAAACTGTATGTTACTGTCATACAACCAGACATATAGACCAATGCAATAGAATATAAAGCCCATAAATAAACCCAGCCATATATGACAAAGTGATCTTCAAGAAAGATTCCAAGAATGCTGAATAGAGAACAGGCATTATCTTCCATAAATAGTTTTGGGAAAACTGGATATTGATATGCAGCAGAATGAAATGAGGCCCTATTTCACAAGATACACAAAAATTAACTCAAAATGGAGAAAATACTTAAATGTAAGAACTGAAACTGTAAAACTGCTAAACTAAAACAGCCCATTGGATCGGGCAATGATTTGGATATGAGCACAAAACAAAAGCAAAGTAGACGACAACTGGGACTACATTAAACTAAAAAGATTCTGCAAAATCCAAGGAAGGAATCAACATGGTGAAAAGGCAATGTGCTGAATGGGAGACAATATTTTCAAAAAGTATATCTGATAAGGGGTTAACATACAGAATAAGAAAATAAGAGGATTTTGAGATGGCTGAATATAGGTGTCCAGCACTCACCTCCTCAAAAAGAACCAAAACAGCTATTGAACAGCTGCATTTAGATTGAGCAGCTGAGGGAGTGATGGGAGCCTTATGGGACATAGAGACTTGGAGTGACAGCATAGAGAGAAGAACAAAGTGCCCAGAAACCACAAAGTGAGCTCACCAACTGGGGGTGGGGGGACTCCCCATTCTGGAGTAAAGGGTAAGATAGAAAATTCCAAAGGAATCAATTGCTGTGGATGCCAGCAATTGTAGCTTTAAAAAAGTTCCATAGTTCTTATAAACTTGGAGTCCAGGGCTGGGGATGTGGCTCAAGTGGTAGCGCGCTCGCTTGGCATGCGTGCGGCCCGGGTTCGATCCTCAGCACCACATACCAACAAAGATGTTGTGTCCGCCAAAAAACAAAATAAATAAATAAATAAATAAATAACTTGGAGTCCAGTTAGGATTGCTGCCCGGAGTCCACATGGCAACTTTGCTTCAAAGAAGGAACTCACAATGTCTGCTACTACATAGTGCCATCTTGTGAATGAAGCCACAATTAGAGTCCATACTATTCTAGGGGCAAAAAGCTACTACATATCCCCATCCTTGGGAACCCATAAATGTTCCACCACATCTACACAAAAGGCTGCAAACTCACCAATTCAACTAGACCCAGTTGTGCAATTGTGACCCTAACATGCAAGTCCACACAGTTTCCTTCACTACAGGGGACAGGTAGTCTGAGCATGGCAAGGGGTGCTTCCCATCAGACCTTAGGAACCAAAGTGTCCCTGGAACATAAAACTAATCACCCAGAAACTCACCACAACTTTCTACTACCTCTGGTGCTTATGAATGCAGAGACTGAAGATGCATTTCCTATGGTTCATGTCCCCTAGTGCCACTACTGTCACTGCCATCAGCACATACCATCACAGAGCCTGAAGATGTATCTGCCACAGTCCATGCCCCAGAAACAACCCCACCACCAGAAGTGCTCACTCAAGTGGGGTCTGGGATATTGTACCCCACACTCCAAGCCCCTGGCACTGCCTGTGCCACTACTGGATGACTCTACTGACAGCAGTGCTCACCCCCATGAGTCCAGGGAATATGTCCCCCAAACTCCATGCTCTAAGCACCACCCAACAGCATTTCTGGATATCCATTCCAATAGAAGAGCTTGCTTCATTGAGGCCTGAAGACATATCTACTGTGGTTCATTCTCTCAGGGGTACCATTTCCATTGCCAGAGGTTCTTACTGCCAGCAGTAAGCACTTCTGTGGCATCTAAAGTCTCCCACAATCTATGTTCCTTACTGCACTAATTGAGCAGTTTTTATCCCTGACTCTGCCAGCTTCTGAGACTGGGTATGTCTGGCAGCTCATACCCACTGCAAAGTTGAACTACTATCTCCAAAAATACCTGTGATCAAAATCATTGAGACACTTACAGATTCTGCTGACATTAATTATGATTAAAAATTCACAGAGATTATACCTCTGTGCCCAAGCAGAACCAAAGCCAAAGCTCCCTACGCAGCTGACTCCTTATGACAGGAAAAATTCTATCCTTATGAAAACTACTCCATAAAAGTAGAAAGGGTGACAGTTTTACCAGATAACAGAATAGGGACACAAGAAGTATGAAAAAGAAAGCACGAGACCACCAAAGGAAAATTAATAACTGCCTTAGAACAGACCCTAAAGGAAAAGATATTGATGAAATATCTGATAAATAATTCAAAAAGATCCTAAGGAAACTCAAGGAGATTTAGAGAATACAGACAAGACAACACAATAAAGAGAAAAAAACTCACAATATGAATGAGAAATTCAGTAGGGAGATAGAGATCAGGAAAAAGAACTAAATAGAAACCTTGGAACTGAAGAAATCGATAAGTCAAATACAAAGAAACATTAGAATTCTGGTGCAGTGACACATTCCTGTAATTTCAATGACACATTTGCTATAGCAGAGATATCACATGTTTGAGGCCAGCCTGAGCAATTTAGCAAGACCCTGTCTCAAAAAAAAAAAAGAAAGAAAAAAGAAGAAGAAAAAGAAGAAGAAAGGAGAAAGAAAGAAAGAAAGAAAGAAAGAAAGAAAGAAAGAAAGAAAGAAAGAAAGAAAGAGGGCTGCTGATGTAGCTCTGTGGAAAAGTGCCCCTGAATTCAATCTCCAGTACAAAAAATAAAAAAATAACAGTAGAGAGCCTCAACAACACACTAGATCAAGCAGAAGAATTTCTGAATATAAAGACAGGACACCCAGTAGTTCAGGAGGCTGAGGCAGGAAGATCGAGGCGCTAAACAACTCAGTGAGACCCTGTCTCTAAATAAAATACAAAATAGGGCTGGGGATGGGACTCAGTGGTTGAGGGACCCTGGGTCCAAAAACAAACAAACAAACAGGACACTGGAAATAAATAGAATGGTTATTATCAGAAGGATTAAAAAATGCTGGAAATAATACTGAGAAAAGGAAACATGTATATGCTGTTGGTGGGAATATAAATTAGAACATTTCTTACAAAAAATAGTTGGGATGTTCCTCAAATGATCCAGTAATCCCACTACTGGACATATATCCAAATGAAAGCAAATCATTATGCCAGATCCCTACATGCCTATGTTTATTGCAGCACTACTCACAATAGCAAAGATATGAAATCAATTCAGATATCCTTGACAGATTAATGGATTAAAAATGTGCAATATAGCGCTGGGGCTGTAGCTCAGTGGCAGAGCTCTTGTCTAGCATGTGTGAAGAACTGGGTTTGATCCTCAGCATCACATAAAAATAAACATAAAATAAAGGCATTCTGTTCATCTACAACTACAAAAAAACTTTTTAAAATGTGCTAAACATACACAATGGAACATTTTTCAGCCATGAAAGTAGTATCCATCAGAAAATGAAAAAAAAATGTGTTATAAATATTTTTTAGCCTTTAAAACAGGAAATACTGGGGCTGGGGAATAGGTTAGTGGTTATAGTACTTGCCTAGTATATGTGAGGCCCTGGGTTTGATCCCTAGCACAAAAAAATAAATCCTGCCATTTTTGATAACATGGATGAATCTGGAAGATACTGTCAAACACTGAAGGATACTTGTATGATGAATCTAAAATAGTAAAATTCACAGAAGTAGAGGTTGAAATGGAGTTGCCAGTGGCTGGCTAGAGCAAAAAAAAAAAAAAATGGAGAAGTATTAGTCAAAGGGTGCAAGTTTTGGTAATACAAGATGAATAAATCCTAGAGATCTGTACAGCATAGTGCCTATAGTTAATAGTACTGTAGATAGGTAGCTAGTGTAGTTAGGTAATCGGGTCTAATATTGAATAAGATAAGGAAAATGAAGGCCATTATCAAGAATGGAGTCCAGGAAACCAGAGCAGCACTTGGAGAAATTGAAATGTTAATGTTCCCAAGGCCCCAGAACCCACCCTAAGGAACTGTTAATGAAACAGCTCCCAGCAAGCAAGGAGGTGCTAATCAAACCACCCCAGGCCCTTCCTGCCCAGATTACACTTTCAGCCCACCTATCTCCCACCTTTTGGCCTTCCCACCTGCATTCTATCACTGCAGGATAAAGGGAAATAAAAGACAGGAATTGCCGCAGTCTTGGCTGGGCACAGAATCACGAGCCAATCAAGCAGGAACAAAACTTTATTTTGAAAAAGCCGCTAACACTCTCAGCGCCAGCAAGTCAAAAACCGGTCCTCCCACGAGGGTGTCCGACCGGAACCGCGCGCCGACCGGAACCCCGGGGTCCCCCGGACCTCCCCCGGAATTTCCTCCTACTATCCTTCCCCAACCAATGGGAACTCTCCAAGAGTCTGGTAACATGAGTCCGTAACATGAGTCCGGTAGCAGGCCAAGGTGAACAGCGGGAGTCCAATTTGCATATGAATGTAAATCTTAACATAATCATCTCAGTGGCTAGCTGGCGTCACTTTACAACCAAAGGTGCCATACATTGTATATTTGCTTGTGGCTCCTAGCATCTGCCCCCTTCTGTTTAATTAAGCAACAAGCAATGTGGCTAGGGACCGTGCCTGGTAGGTTGTCCAATTTAACATATGGTTCTTACCCGTCATGGGAGAACTGACCTTTAGGCGTCAGCTTCCTGTCTTAGGTTGAATCCACTGTAATCAGAGCAACCCGTCGCTGACTACCGGTCCAGCATTCAGCCATGCTCGTGGATAGGCCTATGCACCAGTGGGGGGGTGAGGTTCTTGCCTCACCTCTGTTGGCCCCCAAATTTTGCCTTGGTGCCAGTGGGGGGGTGAGGTTCTTTGCCTCACCTCTGTTGGCCCCCAAATTTTAGACCATCACTAGTAGAAGGGAGGAGGATACAGAAATGCCACGACACCAAGCCAATTGATGGCTCCTTGGAAAAATTGCGTCACTGGTGACACCATCAGCAAAGATATGCCAGTATTACCACAATAAACATGGGGTGAGCTGGCAAGGAAATTGCATCACTGGTGACACCATCAGCAAAGATATGCCAGCAGTACCACAATTCGGTGCACCAGATGATATTTTACAATGTATACAACTGATATATAGTCCAGGCAAGTTCTGCAAGCAGTTCAAATTGGAGGAGTCTATCAATATGTCCATTTCCTCCCAAAGTAAATCAAGTCCTTGATTGAGCATTACTTGTTGAGTTATATTCATTGATGCATCAGTTTATACAGTTTACTGTGATAGCTATCATAGAAGCTGTAGTTTGGTTTTATCTCAGTCTTCACCGGAATTGGGATGGAGATGGAAATTCTGGCAATGATGCTAAAGAGACATTATCCTGAACAGAGTTATTAAATATAATGAAAAGGAATGGTGAAAGTAAACAAACAGATCTGTTAACCATCTTTAACAACAATCATAAACAGCTGTTCACCTAATTTAAATTAAACCATATAAATCACGTGAATAAAGAAAAAATTCGGATCCATTTTTTCATGAGCGCTCCATATATAAGAAATATGGACATACACACATACAGACATACAACACAAAACAGAAGTGTGCACACAACATACAACACATAAGACAATAGTAAATAAAGGCCTTGTAACTATACTTAGGTGAAATCTCCATTGCAATGTTTAAAAACTCCACAGTCAAAAAATAAATAAATAAATAAATAAATAAATAAAAAAATAAAACACAGTCAAAAAATAAAACTGATCAGAAAAACATTAACCTAGGTTTGTATGAGCTCAAAAATAAAATAGAACTTTATGATGTGGAAAAATGCAATAATAAAATAGATACTGAAAAAAAAAAAAACCTTGGTTAATCACTGTCGCAGATGTAAGAATAGCCAAGCTGGAGCTCTGGATGTCAGCTGTTATGGATTTGAGTCAAATCATCTTCTTTTTCTGTAGAAATTGTTTTAGTTAATCTCTCTGGAATCCAAATCGGTTGCTGTTCATCCTGTGGGAAAACACAGACAGCGCCCCGATTCCAGACTATCACTGGATCCGGGCCTTTCCATTGTCCTGTTAGAATATCTTTCCAAAGTACCTTAGGCTTATGTACATTTTTGGGGTACAAATGTCTTTCCGCAGCACTAAGTCCCGATGAATCTAAATTTAAAAAGTTTAGAGTAAAAAGGGTTATTTTAAGTTTATCTTTGGGGGATATATACCCCTTTCCAATTCCCTCCTTTTGTTTTAATAAGTACATTTTAATAGTTTGATGAGCTCTTTCAACTATGCCTTGTCCTTGTGGATTGTATGGAATTCCTGTTATGTGAGTAATACCAAATGATGAGCAAAATTGTTTAAAAGAGGAGGAAGTATAACCAGGACCGTTGTCCGTTTTTAACTGTTTTGGAACGCCCACAGTGGCAAAATTTTGTAAGCAATGAGCTATAACATCTTTAGTTTTTTCTCCGGCATGAAGGGAGCCCATCAAAAATCCGGAAGAGGTATCAACTGTAACATGTAAATATTTTAATTTTCCAAATTCTGGCAAGTGTGTGACGTCCATCTGCCAAATATGGTTAGGTATTAGTCCTCTAGGATTGACTCCAAGATTAACTTGTGGTAAAAATGTCACACAATTTTGACATTGTTTTATTATATGTCTGGCCTGTTCTTTAGTTATTTTAAAACGCTTTTGTAAAGTATTAGCATTGACATGGAACCTTTTATGAAAATTTATAGCTTCTTCTATTGTGGAGAAAATATGTATGTCATGTGTAGATTTATCTGCTAGTTCATTGCCCATACTAAGGGCTCCAGGCAATCCTGTATGTGCCCTGATATGACCTATGAAGAATGGATCTTTTCGGTCCCAGATTAGACTTTGTATATCGGAAAACAAAGAGAAAACAGTAGAGGAAGGGGAAATCCTACCAGCATCTTCAAGGGAATTAATAGCATTAACTACATACTGACTATCAGAAAATAAATTAAATACAGAATCTTTAAACATCATAAAAGCTTGTAATACTGCATTAAGCTCTACCTTTTGAGCTGATTGTTTGGGTACTAAAAATGTAAAAGTTTGATCAGGAGTAACTACTGCTGCTGTACCATTGTTTGACCCATCAGTGAATATATTTGGAGCATTTATGATAGGGGTTTTTCTTGTCATTTTTGGAAAAACTACAGGATGCTTAGACCAAAAAGACAACAAAGGATTAGATGGTAAGTGATTATCAAATGAAACACTAGTTTTACACAGGATTATTGCCCAAGTATTTAACTCATTAGCTAACTCATCAATTTGATCCATAGTATATGGAGTAATAATTTTATTGGGAGAAATCCCAAACACTCCCTTAGCTGCTTTTATTCCTTTGAGTATTAATTGTCCTACAGCCTCAGGATATCTAGTAAGAATAGTGTTAGGGGAATAAGATAAATGTATCCACAATAATGGACCTTCTTGCCAAAATACTCCTGTAGGAATATTTTTTGTTGGTAGTACAATAAATAATAAAGGCAAACTTATATCAATTCTATCCAAATGCATATTTTCCATATATGTTTCAATGATTTTTAATACTTTTCTTGCTTCAGGCGTTAACATGCGGGGTGAATTTGGATCTGATGGACCTTTTAGAATATCAAATAAAGGTCCTAACTCTCCTGTTGGTATGCCTAGATAAGGCCTTATCCAATTTATGTCTCCCAATAACTTTTGAAAGTCATTAAGTGATTTGAGTTGATCTACTCGTATTTGAATTTTTGGTGGACGGACCATGGTTGAGGATAATAGAACTCCTAAATAATTAATTGGAAGATTTAATTGTACTTTATCTATTGCTATCTCTAGATTATAGTTTTTCAATAAGTTTGTAAGTGTGGCATAACATTCTAGTAATGTGTTTTTATCTTTATGTGCCAATAACACATCATCCATATAGTGAAATATTTGTAGTTCAGGATTTTGGTTTCTAAGTGGCTGGATTGCTTTATTAACATAAATTTGACACATAGTTGGGCTGTTAGCCATCCCTTGAGGGAGTACTTTCCATTCATATCTCTGATCAGGACCTTCATGATTCAGTGCAGGGATAGTAAATGCAAAATGTGGACTATCCTCGGGATGAATTGGAATTGAAAAGAAACAATCTTTAATATCTATAACTAAAACATGCCAGGTTTTTGGTAAAGCAGACAATTGAGGAATCCCTGATTGAGCAGGCCCCATAATAACCATCTCATTATTAATGGCTCTTAAATCTTGTAATAATCTCCATTTACCAGATTTCTTTTTAATGACAAAAATGGGAGTATTATAGGGGGATACGGAAGGTTGTATATGTCCTTCCGCTAACTGTTGTCTGACCAAGTCATGGGCTACTTGTATCTTTTCTTTAGTCAAGGGCCACTGAGGAACCCACACTGGTCTTTCTGATTTCCAAGTAATTTTGATTGTCTCAGTGGCCCTTTCTGAAAACCCAATTCATGTCTATTTATTTCTTGATCTATTTGAATAGGTGCTGTCATACCTTGTTCTTGTTCTCTTAATCTTTTTTCTTTCCTAAAGCCTTGTTTAGCCCTAGTAGTGGGCGCGTTAGGATTGATGTTATTTGTTAATGTCAATCCTAATTGATCTAGGACATCTCGTCCCCATAAATTTACAGGAAGATGATCCAATACATAGGGCTGTATAGTTCCTTCACATCCTTCAGGATCCCTCCAATCTAATACCATAGCACTTCTATGGGGATTTGTTGCCACTCCTAGGCCTCGAAGCGTTTGAGTGGCTTGTTGTAATGGCCAATATTTTGGCCATTCTTGACGAGAGATGACACTAAGGTCAGCTCCTGTGTCCAGCAGCCCATTAAAGTCATGTCCTTGAATATTTAATTTTAGCATTGGGCGAGAATCTAAATTCAAAGACAGCATAGCCCAATCTACACCTGTGGAGCCTAATCCCTTGGAACCTCTTTCTACATTACAACTGGAAAATTTATCATGCAGGCTGGGTATTATTAATAACTGTGCTATTCTATCTCCTGGTGAAATTACTGATATACCTCTTGGAGAACTAGCTATAATTTTTATTTCACCTTCATAATCGGGATCAATTACCCCAGGACTTATCATAAGTCCTTTTAGTGTAGAAGAACTGCGTCCCAATAATAAGCCTACTGTTCCCTGGGGAAGAGGTCCTTTTACTCCTGTGGGAATGATTTGAATTCCCATCTCTGGGGTTAGTACTGCTCTGGCAGAGGCGCAGATGTCCAGCCCTGCGCTCCCTCTAGTTTGTCTGATGAGGGATTTAATGGATAATGCGTCCTGGGCACTACCTTGATGGGGCTGTTGGGTTCCTCCATTGCCCCATATATTTGTGGTTTGGGGCCCCGGGGCATTGGGCCCTCTAGTCCGTTTTTTGGCAATGGAGCTTGATACCTTTCTCCACGATATCGTGGGTAAACACTTGGTCCTTGTTCGTTTTTTGATAACGGAATACCCTCTATGGTGGTTTGAGAACGGCATTCATTAGCCCAATGTCTCCCTCTACGGCATCGTGGGCAAATACCTGGTATTCTATTCCTTTGATATCCAGCTTTGTTAAACCCTCCTCTTATGGGGCAACTCCTTTTAAAATGTCCTGTTTGATTACAATTATAGCATGTTCTTGGCCTGGCATCTAAAGCCTGTTGTACTGCTGCTAAGACTTGCCCCTGTTCATTAATGTCTCTACATAATTTAATATATGTGTTTAAATCCTCATGTCTCCATGGTCTAATGACCTCTCTGCAGCAACGATTTGCTTGGTCATAAGCCAGTTGTTTTATAAATGGCATTACCTGTTCTGTATTTCCAAATATCCTAGAGGCTGACTGAATAAGTCTATCTACAAATTCAGCATAAGGTTCATTAGTTCCTTGTATTACCTTAGATAATTGACCTTGTAAGTCTCCATGCCCCTGTAAAGTTTTCCATGCCCTAACTGCATCTACAGCAATTTGTGCGTACACACCAGGGTCATATTCAATTTGTTGTCTTTGACCCTCATAAGGTCCCTTCCCCAAAAGCATTTCTATATTTCTTTGAGGATAGCCAGCTTCTGCATTTCGCCTAGCTGTCTCCATGCAAAATTCCTCATTGGCAACCTTCCATAACAAATATTGTCCTCCGTCTAGCACAGATCGACACATGTTAGCCCAATCTGCTGGTGTCATGTCCAAGTTGGTAACAGATTCGACCATGCTTATTGTGAAGGGAGCTTGCGGCCCATAGGTCGTTACAGCCTCCTTTAATTGCTTTATTGTTTTGAAATCTAAAGCACGGTGAATTCGTTGCCCTCCTGCCTGCTCAAGTACAGGGCATGCTAATCTTTGGGGTCCTGCCTCAGAATTCCGTCCATCAACTACGGGAATTGAGGGCCGCTCAGCGGTAGATGGAGCTGTTGGCTGAGTTACGCCCTCTGGTGATAGAACGGAGTTGGTAGCAACCTCCTGTTGTAATTCTCCACCTGATGGCTGCTTGTCCTCTAAGCTTGCTTTCTTTAAATTCTCCTCTGTCTGACTAGCTTGAGAGACCTTCTCTTTTGCTTGACCTAGCGTTTTTTCTACCATAGTCTGGACCTCTAACAATTTACTTAACAGTTTTTCGGTTTGTTTTTTATTGGATTCTAATCTACTATAACCTAACCCAATAAGGTAGGATAAAACAAAGCCGAAGCAGAATGAAACAAAGACGGAGCAGACAATGGTTGTATCAATTTTCTCTTTCTCAGGGCTGAATAACTTCAAACCTTGAGCCAACCATTTTTTCCAGTTCGCCTGAGAAAATTCTAGGGCTAGGGAGCTCGAAATGAAAACAAAATAAATCAAAACAAGAACACATTGTTTTCTGAGAAGGTCATCCATCCTGTCGCCTTCCCTCAGGGGCGAGCAATTTACTCACCTCTAAGCTTCAGGCGTTCCCCGCACGGGCCGCCAAATGCCGCAGTCTTGGCTGGGCACAGAATCACGAGCCAATCAAGCAGGAACAAAACCTTATTTTGAAAAAGCCGCTAACACTCTCAGCGCCAGCAAGTCAAAAACCGGTCCTCCCACGAGGGTGTCCGACCGGAACCGCGCGCCGACCGGAACCCCGGGGTCCCCCGGACCTCCCCCGGAATTTCCTCCTACTATCCTTCCCCAACCAATGGGAACTCTCCAAGAGTCTGGTAACATGAGTCCGTAACATGAGTCCGGTAGCAGGCCAAGGTGAACAGCGGGAGTCCAATTTGCATATGAATGTAAATCTTAACATAATCATCTCAGTGGCTAGCTGGCGTCACTTTACAACCAAAGGTGCCATACATTGTATATTTGCTTGTGGCTCCTAGCAAGGAATGTGGGAAAGCTGAAAGAAGACCTTAGCTATAAAAAAGGGAAGACTTCCCCCTTCCACGGATTCTGCCTTTCAGGTTCCCTTATTCCTCCAGGGAGAAGTCTTTTCTGCCGTCCTTTAATAAAGCTTCTACTTTCTACTTTCCACTCTACATTTGCCTCGGCGTGCTTCTCTGGTGTTATACTTCAGCATTCGGAAGCAAGGACTTGTTGCTGGTAAACAGTGGTAACAGATTGGAGGTTCCCCACTGAGATCTACACCAAGGTAAGCGCCTCTCCATGCACCCCACTTCTGTCTGATGTGCATCTTTCTCTATCTTTCTTTCTGGAGGGTGATGTGGGCACCCAACGGTTATTTAAATGCAACTAGTGAGGTTTCCTGGCCTAGGCAGCTCTCAATCACCTGTTCGATACAGAGCAGACATGTTGGGTTCTGCCAAAGCCACTTCCCACTTTTCTATCTGGGCCTGGAGAGCAATTGGCGTGAGTTCACTGATATACCTAGCCTAGTTCTCTCATTAGATCAGAAGCCAGCTTGTCACAAGTTATGAAAAATTCATTTCTGTTTTCTGTAAAAATATTAGGATGTCTGTATGGCCTGGCCATTAGTTGATGTTGTAAAGCTGATTGGAATGCCTGCTCGTGCCCTGAACTCACCCATGTCCATTTTTCCCTGACCAGATAACTACCCTTTCCTAAACCTTAATGACGCCTCATAAATTCTGGCCTTCCCTGGCTGGATAACGACCCTCTCTGAGTTCTAAGATCTCCATAAATTCTGATGCCAGGGCCAACAAAAATGTAAACTTGTGTTATGCTCCTCAGAGTGTTGTTATCTGTAACCCCCCTTTGTGTAACTTTTTGGGCTATAAAACTGGGCCACAAAGAAGCCTCGCCACTGTCCTTGGCTCCCACGATTTTGATGGGCAAGGCAGCCCGGCCGGTCGAAATAATAAGCTTGCTTTAATTTGATTTTAATTGGAGTCAGTGGTCTTTTCTTACATCGTGGTCTAACACACAGTGTCCCTAATCCTGATCTGCCTTGGATGTGTGGAGGTGGAGGAAGGAGTTTGGGACAATTGTAAAATTCCGGTCTGGGCTACACTCAGACGTATTCCTAAAGTTCCTCTTGAATCCCTTCCCGACAGCCCTAAGGGGTATTTGGGTGATCGGTAGATGAATGGCACTGAGGGAAAGCCCCAATTTCATTTGCCTCCGTATGGGCTACACAACACTCCCAACCTTGCATCCATTCCCTCCTGGATGCTCCCCTTCCTTTGCTGATCAGAAACACTAGCAATTCAGGTTGTAGGACTGAGAAAGACATGGGATAATTAGTAAAAAGGTGCCCAGATTCCCCTCATGCACATAGGTAACTTTCACTAGTCTGTTTTAAAATTTCCCAATTACCATTCCAATGTTTAAAAATGTGCTGTGTTCTCTTTAAGCTATTAGAGGGAGGCATTTGTAGAATCAATCCTTCCAATAGTCCCTCCCATATCAACCAGTAGATATCCCTCACCCTCAGGAGATTTCTTTAGTCTGCGGGGCAAAAAGGCAAACAAGAAGAGTGGGTGATTCTCTTTTGCTGTGGGTTTTATAGTGGCAGGGAGGAAAGCAGTAATGCCCTTAATTCTGAATCCTCCCAGGGTCTCTGGCACAGAGCAAACTGAGACCCTAGCACTTTGCCAAAGGGGATCAGAAACAACCTTGACAAAGCAAAGTGAGAGACAGGTTTTCTGCACCATAAGGAAGCTCAGGCTTGGGGAGATGTCCCTAATAAGAACAGTTTTCTCCCACATGGGTGCCTGAATCCTGTTGGTTTTTTTTTTTTTTTCTCTTCTCACTCAGATGAGAGCTTCTCTCTCCAGTATGCTAGCTACACCACTTACCTGCATATTGAAAAATTGGGATGTTTGCCCACGGATGATCAAGAAAAAGTGCCTCAATACAAACTCCCTGATGGAGAATCCTGGCCACCAGAGGGAAATATCGATTTTAATACAATTTTACAGCTTGATAAATTTTGCAAAAGGGAAGGGAAATAGTGTGAGGTGTGAGGTGCCATACATCCAGGTTTTCTTTGCCCTAAGTGAAAACCCCAAATTATGCCAACAATGTAAAGTAGACTTAGGTATGATCTCTGCCATGAAGAGACAAAATCTTAAGAAATCACCAACTGAGGAGAAAGAATCAGGAGGACCCACAAAGTCTCCATCTCCTGCTGATGTGCAGAAGCAGCCCTTCTGTCCCCCATATCCTGGCCTCTCTCTGCATCTGCCCCAACAGACAGATCAAATATATTACCCCTCCAGAAGATGCCAGGAGGAGAATTTAGACCAATCAAAGTACATACCCCCTTCTCCCTTCAAGAGCAAGACAGATAAAAACAGACTTAGGGAGATTTTCTGAGGACCCAGATAAATACATTGAGGTATTTCACCTGGAAAGATATTATGCTATTGCTCAACCAGACTTTGACTTCCAATGAGAAGAAAACAGCCCTAAGAGCAGCTGAACAGTTTGGGGATGACCTATACCTTGCTCATGCCCCAGCATCACAGACTAGGAGCAAACCCAATTATCCATCTGGAGCACAGGCAGTTCCCAGAAACGATCCTGACTGGGACCCAAATGATGCGCAGGATGCTTGAAAAATTAGACATTTCAAAATATTGGTCCTTGAGGCCCTCAAGAGAATCAAGCAAAAGCCCATTAATTATTTTAAGGTTTCAGAAATTATCCAGGGCCCCCAGGAAAGCCCTGCTATTTTCATGGAGAAACTCAGGGAGGCGATGAGAAAACATACCACCGTGGATCCTGAATCCACAAAGCACCACCTACTTTTATTTTTTTTATTTTTATTTTTTAAAGGCAGAGAGGGAAGTTTATTTGGGAAGTTCAGGTACATTCAAGGAAGGATGGGGGCAATCTCAAGAGGGTCGCCTTTGGATAAAACAAGGAATGGGCTCTCAAGGGAGAAGGCGGGCCACCTCCAGGGAGAGAGGGCAGCCTGTGGTGTGGGTGTTCATATTTGCAGAGGCCAGTGCCAGGGGCTGAACCGAGGTGGAGGCGGGGTGGGGCTGCACAATTTTATACTGGTTTCCCTGAGTTATACCTGCCCTCAGGTTCGGGGGTGGGGGGGCAAGGGCTGGTCACTCAGGAGCTATAATTGCTCCTGGGTGCTTCCTGCATTTCAATGACTTTGGGGTGTTTCCTTTAAGATGCAGCAGCTCTCTGGGTATCCCAAATCCCTATCTCATTCGGGCTCACAAATCAGTGACCGAAGCTGTTTGACACACACTGTAATCCAGCAATGCAGGAGGCTCTGGGGTTCAAGTTGCAGGCCAAGCTCAGCAATTTAGCAAGGCCCTAAGCAATTTAGAGAGACCCTGTCTCAAAATAAAAAATAGGAAGGGCTGAGGATGCGGCTCAGTGGTAAAGCACCCCTGGTTCAGGGCCCTGTAGCAAAAGAAAAAGAAAAAAAGGGTTAGTTGCTTCCTTCCGGCAACATTTCTGCCAACTTCATTCTTACCTGTTTTGCTCCAGCAGATTCCAGCCAGAGGACCTCCCTCCATCCTCTGGCATCTGGAAATTTGGCCACGAGGAAGGATTTGAAGGAATTCCTCCCCCACTAGTTATTCCAAATGGTCTCTGACTCTCTGTGTTGCCAAGGGCCAGTCCTTGTCCCATGGCAATCAAATAATGAGGACAGTTTGGAGAAAAAGGGAAAAGAAGGTTTATTGCTTTGGGAGCAAAAGAGAAACACAGGGGACTCCTGTCCCAGAGGCTGGGATTCTGCCCATCAGCATGAACAGGGGGCTTTTTAAGAGGTGACTCAAAGGCTCCATTCCAGGGGCTCCCTGTTGGAGCTGGGATTCACCTGTTAATGTGTGAGAGAGAGGCATTTCTGAGACCTTTCCCCAAAGTCTGCAGTACTTGGTTCCTGTTGAGCACCACCTAAAGGACAAACTTATCACTCAGTCAGCCCCAGGAAGTTACAAAAATTGGCATTCCCTGATCAATCTTTAGATGACATCCTCTGACTTGCTACTTCTGTTTTTTATAATAGAGATCAAGAGGAAAAGGAGAAAGAGCCCAGAGACAGAAAAAGGACTGAAGCACTGGTATTGGCTCTTTGAGGAGTAAGCTCCCAGGGTGAAAAAGGAGGAAAATGAAATGCTGCTCAATCCACAGAAGGGACTTGTTTCCATTGCGAAGAGGAAGGACATTTCTGGGATTGCCCAATAGCCACCCCAAAAGCCCTGCCCTAAAATGTGAAGGTAATCACTGGAAGAGTGACTGTCCTCAGGGGCATAGGTCCTTGAAGCCAGACTCCTCCACACAGGCCTGGGCTCAATTCTGGCTCCCATAACTCCTGTCACATGATCCCCGCCCCCATGGTACGCACTTCTTACCCTGGACCTCTATAAGGATGCAAGGAGTGTCTGGACAGCCTATTACCAGAAAGTTTACTCCCCCACTGAGTTGTGAGTGGGACCAGATGATGTTTTCTCATGCATTTCTGATTGTCCCAGAATGTCCTACCCCTTTATTGGGAAGAGACTTACTTTCAAAACTTCAGACATCCATTACAATGAATTTGGGACCGCAAAAAGAGTAGTGACAGATCCTTCTGTCTGTCCACATCAGAGACAATATCCCCTATGCCCAGAGGCAATTTTACAGCTTGATAAATTATATAGGGCTTATTGAAGATCATTCAGAACCTCAAACAAAAACTTTTAGTGCCTTGCAAGACCCCATGTAACACCCATTTTAGGAATTCAGAAACCCAATGGGGAATGGAGACTAGTTCAGGACCTGAGAAGCAGTTCTTCCTCTCCACCCTATAGTTCCTAATAAGTACATACACTCTGTTATCTGAGATTCCAGCAGCCTTTTTCTGTATACCATTAGACTCCCAGTCACAATATCTGTTTGCCTTTGAGGAACTGGATCTCAATTAACTTGGACAGTATTGCCCCAAGGATTCAGAGATAGCCCTCATCTGTTTGGCCAAACCCTAGCTAAGGATTTAACAGAATTCAGAGATAAAACTTCTCTGACTGTCCTGCAGTATGTAGATGGCATACTTTTATGCGCCTCCATTCAAAAGGAATTTCAAGCCACTAAAGAACTTTTAAACTTCTTAGCTGATAAGGGTTATAAAGTCTCAAAGAAAAAAAGCTCAATTATGCCGAAAACAAGTTCAATATTTAGGATTACACCTGTCTCAAGGAACCCACAAACTAGGACCAGAAAGAATAACCCCTATACGACAATATCCTCTACCTCAAACCATAAGGCAACTCAGAGGCTTCCTAGGGATAACTGGATACTGTAGGCTTTGGATCCCTGGATATGGCGAATTAGCTAAGCCTCTTTATAGCCTCCTCAGAGAGCTCAGAGAGACACTACACCAAGGAACAACTTCCTTGGCATTGGAAGAGGCCTTACTCCAAGCCCCTGCCCTCAGCTTACCTACTGAACAAAAATTCAACCTATTTATCACTGAGAGAGGAGGAATAGTCCTGGGAGTGGGACCTGCTCAACAGCCAATAGCTTATCTCAGTAAGGAGCTTGATCTAGTGTCTCACTGAGGATGGCCTCACTGTTTGAAAGTAGTAGCAGCAGTAGCCTGAGGCAATTAAATTAGCAGAGTCCATGAGGCAATTAAAATCACCCTGGGAAGAGATCTTACTTGTCCATACCTCCCATGATCTCTCAGGGATTTTAAATACAAGAGAAGAACTATGGCTCTCAGACAATTACCTTCTAAAATATCAAATCTTACTTTTAGATGGACCTGTAACTCCAAATAAAGACCTGCTCTAATTTAAACCCAGCCACCTTCCTCCCAGAGAAATTAGAGGGAAGTCCTGAATGTGACTGCCAACAAGTTCTAGCTATAAATTACTCAGCCCAGCTATAAATTACTCAGCATGAATAACCTTCAAAACCTTCCCCTGTCCAATCCAGACCTCACCATGTTCACAGATGGGAGTTGCTTTATGGAACTGTATATGCTGTGGTGACTTTACATGATACCATAGAGGCACAATCTTTGCTCCCAGGCACAAGCTCACAACTAGCTGAATTGATAGACCTAAGGAGAGCACTTAAGGGCTGGGGATGTGGCTCAAGTGGTAGCGCGCTTGCCTGGTATGCTTGGGGCCCGGGTTCGATCCTCAGCACCACATACAAACAAAGATGTTGTGTCTGCCAATAACTAAAAAATAAATATTAAGATTCTCTCTCTCTCTCTAAAAAAAAAAAGAAAAAAAAGGAGAGCACTTAAAATAGGGAAACAACGGAGAATTAATATTTACACTGACTCTAAATACGCCTACCTAATCCTGCATGCACATGAAGCAATTTGGAAGGAAAGGATTTCAAACAACTGGGGGAACATCCATAAGGAAGTATGAACAAATCTTAAAACTGCTAGAAGCTGTTCATTTACCCAAAGAGGTTGCAGTAATTCACTATCAAGGACATCAAAAAGGGATAGATGAAATAGCAGAAGGAAACAGACTAGCAGATCCACAAGCCAAAGAGGCTGCTAAGGGAAGTTTACAGATGACAACCTTAGCCCCTTTGATATGGACAGGCCCTCCCCCAGAGATAAGACCTCAATACACCCTGGAGGAAACAAACAAGGCTCTATCTAAAGGAGGTATTCTTTTACCCTCTGGGTGGATTCAAATGGAAGATGACAAACCTTATTTACCTGCTAATTCCCAGTGGAAGATTTGAAGGGTTAGGGTTATATTTCAAAGACCATCCACCAAATAGTCAAAGCCTGTGAAACATGCCAAAGAAATAATCTGCTTGATTCTGCCAGGAAGCCTCCAAGATTACAAAGGATGGAACAGTTCAAGTCAAGGCATTATTACAGGAAATAATCCCACAATTTGGGTTGCCTCACAGTCTGAACAATTTCTTAGCTCCTGGTTCTCTGGTACCTCCTGGTGGAAAACATTGTTGTCATCATACTCGTTGGCATATTCCTATGCTGTGGCATTTATTAATCTCATTTAAGTATTAATAACTGCTTGTTTCTCTTATAGACCACCCATCACTCAAATGGCCCTCCAGCCTCAATCGTACTTCTATCATGGACCACTCGATAGACCAAATTTTTAAAAAAGGGAACTCCAAAACTGCTTGCTCCACACCGCTACCCATCTCCCACCTTTTGGTCTTCCCACCTGCATTCTATCACTGCAGGATAAAGGGAAACAAAGGACAGAAATGTGGGAAGAACTTAGCTATAAAAAAGGGATGCCTTTCCAGGGATTCCACCTTTCCATCTTGTCGGGTCCCCTTCTTCCTGCAGGGAGAAGTCTTCTCTGCTGTCCTTTAATAAAGCCTTCCACTTTCCACTCTACACTTGCCTCGGTGTGCTTCTCTGTTATACTTCAGCATTCATGGAAGCAAAGACTCCTTACCAACTCCTTACCAGTAAACAGCGGTAACAAAAGGACAGATAATTATGTTTTTATCACACATAACATTGGTAACAAAAGGACAGATAATTATGTTTTTATCACACATAATAAAATGGTATAGATTAATGTGAGTTTCACAGATTCGTTCTTATTTCCAAAGTTGAGGCACAGATTTTTGTATGTCAATCATATTTGTCAATAATATAGCTCAGTGGTAGAGTGTCCCTGGGTTCAATTCCCAGTACCACCAAAAAAAGTTACATTTATTGATAACCCAAAATATGTAAGATATTATATGGGGCGCTTATGTACATTTTATCAATTAAATATTCAAACAATTCCATGAGGTGATTAAGATTTCAATTCTGTAAACAAGGTACTGAAGATCAGAAAGTTAAGTGATTTGCCTAAGATTACAGCACTACTATTTGTCAAAGCCTAATTTTATTTCTGAATTTTGAAAAATAGAAACTTTCTTATAAAACCTAAAAAAAAATAGAAAATTCCTTGCAAAACCCAGTTATTACTCAATAGACTCCAGAAACAATTTAACATGCCCTGTAAAGCTGGTCAGAGTAGATTATGGACAGGATAATTTTTTTAATAGTAAAAGGGGACAAGATTAATCATTACCATGCTTGAAAACAAATGAATCCAGCAGAAAGCATGGGTTGCTATCCAGAGCTTAAAAACTGAGAGAATGAAATACATCATTGTTTTCACCAATAGTTACTCAGAGTTACAGGTAAACCAAAATTAATTCCTATTCTGTGTGTTTTCCCTTTCCCCACTGACCTTCCAAGTCTCTAATGACCCCTATTCCATCCTGTTCTTCCATGAGATTAACAATTAGTTTCCAAAAATGAATAAGAATATGTGGTGTTTGTCTTCCTGTGTCTGGCTTATTTCACTAACGACTATGATCTAAACCCATCCATATAACAAGATTTCATTCTTCTTGTGGTTGAATAATATTCCATTGTATACATATGCCAAATTTCCTTGAAAATAAACATTGCTGCACATTTATAATCAGCTAAGGTCATGACAGAAAATTATAGAACAATTTTTAACTGTCACTTTTCTTATTCACTCCTTTAAAATGTCTAAATTCTGTTAATTTTTGTCAACATGGGAGGAATTGGAGGTCACCATGATAAGTGCTGTAAGCCAGTCACAAAAAGCCAAATATTGGAATATCTGACTCATGTGTGAAATCAAAATACCTTGATCATTTTGAAATCAAGTAGATAGTGATTGCCAGAGGTTGCAGAGAGAGTAAGGGGTGAGCAGGGCAGGGAAAGGGTAAACAGTGGATACTAAATTGAAGTTAGATGGAAGAACAAGTTCTTGTGTGCTATTGCACACTAGGGTGAACACAGAAAATGATGAAGGAATATTAGAGAAGATAGGTGTGTTTAACCTGATATAAACATTACACAGTGTGTATGTGTGTGTGTGTGTGTGTGTGTGTATAAACATCACATGGTACCCTGTTAATGTGTAGATTTGGTATTTGTCTTTTTGTGTGTGGTGCTGAGGATTGAACCCAGGGCCTTTTGCATGCAAGGCTGAAACTCTACCACTGAGCTGTGTCCAACCCTAATGTGTAGATTTGGGATGTTATGTATCAAAGAAAACTTATTTCAATCTAAAATGACAAAAAAAAGAAAAAAATGAGGGAATGAAACTATGTTGTGCTTGGCTGATGCAGTGTCTAATTTTTTTTTAAAAAGGACTTTCAATTCTTATTTTAAGATTCCACATAAAAATTCATATTTCTGATTTTAAGAAATTAGAAGAGTTGGCAACACTAGATCTTATTCCCATCTGACAATCAGATTATCTCTTTCTCCCTGTGCTTTATATTCTCCATTTTTTCTTGTTTAGATTACTTGTCTATAGCCTGAGTCTTCACCCTTACAAATAAATCTCAGCTCTACCAGTTTTTTTTTTTTTTGTTTTTTTTTTTTTGCTTTAGAAAGAAACAATTTGGGGCTGGGGATGTGGCTCAAGTGGTAGCGCGCTCGCCTGGCATGCGTGCGGCCCGGGTTCGAACCTCAGCACCACATACCAACAAAGATGTTGTGTCCGCCGAGAACTAAAAAATAAATATTAAAAAAAATTCTCTCTCTCTCTCTCTCTCTCTCTCTCTCTCTCTCTCTCTCTTTCTTCTCTCACTCTCTCTTTAAAAAAAAAAAAGAAAGAAACAATTTGGAAACAATTAACTTAAATAAATTTCTCATATCTGTAGAAAGGGATTATTTCATCTCCTTGAAAATCTGAGGATTAAATTAGATTAGATATGCAACATACTTAAGAGGATGTCTGAAGGGCTGGGGATGTGGCTCAAGCAGTAGTGCGCTTGCCTGGCATGTGTGCGCCCCGGGTTCGATCCTCAGCACCACACACAAACAAAGATGTTGTGTCCGCTGAAAACTAAAAAATAAATATTAAAAATCTCTCTCTCGGGCTGGGGATGTGGCTCAAGCGGTAGCGCGCTCGCCTGGCAGGCGTGCGACCCGGGTTCGATCCTCAGCACCACATACCAACAAAGATGTTGTGTCTGCCGAGAACTAAAAAATAAATATTAAAAATTCTCTCTCTCTCTCTCTCTCTCTCTCTCTCTCTCTCTCTCTCTCTCTCTCTCTCTCTCTCCTCTCTCACTCTCTCTTTTAAAAAAAAATCTCTCTCTTTTTTTTTTTTTTAAAAAAAGGCACAAGGTGATTTCTCCTGCTCAGGAAATATCATTTCCCTGTCCTATGTTCCTCTACAGACTTGAGAAACAACTTAGCTGTTTCAGGTGAGAGAATCAAAATCACAATCTTAACTGTCAGTAGCTGTGCAATGAGGCAAGTTATGTAATATCTCTGAAATTCTGACCCTTCATATGTAAAATAATGATAATATCAAGTTCTAGGCGATAATGCAAATAAAACCCTCAGTCAGAAGGAGCAGCTAATGTTAAAATGTAATTTGGTCTCCCTAATTAGTCTTTCCTGAAGAAAGACTAATATCATGGTTTTCCACACTGATAACATAATAAAACCATTTAAATTTTTTTTTCAAAACAGCAGTCTTTCTATGTTACTTAATCTGGGCACAAACTCAAGATAGCTCTGAGATTACACTGCATCTGGCTCATTTGAGGAATTTAAAAAATATTTTCAATGATCATGTTGTACTTCAGACAAATTAAATCAGAATTTCTTGTCATGGGGCCCAGAAATGGGACTCCTGGATGAATCTAATGTACATCTACAATTAAGAACTACTGGCATAGGTTGTAGACACAAAATCTGGTGAACAAAATGTATGTTTTCAACTTCTGTCTTGAAGGAAGCAATCATCACCACAGAAGGAGATGGCAATGTGAGATAATTGAGGTTGCCTCAGTCCCAAACCACTAGAAGAATTTAGGAGTGCAGCAGGCTGAGCTGCTGTGGTTACAGGCTTGTGCCACTATGCTCAGTTATGGTGAGGCTTTTTTTTTTTGGGGGGGGGGTATTGGGGATTGAACAGGGGCAGTTAACCACTGAACCATATCCCCAGCCCAGATGAGGCTGTTTTAACCACCCCAGTGCCACTGATCTCAACCAACTCTGACAAACATCCCAGATGAACATACAATCTAAATTCCAAACTGTGCTTTTATGCAAAATCAACTTCAAACCAGTCTTACACAATTATAGAATCTTAAAACTATGTATTTGCTATACGAACATATCTCCAAGACAAGTCTATTTTCCCTCCAGAAACAAGTGTCATTCCTAAGTGCTTCTGATGTAGAAATCCTGTGGTTACTATTGATTAAGTATCTTTTCAGTTTCCAACAAAACTTTATTTTTTCATTGATGCCATTTTGAACCAGAAAACCAATATTTTCTTAACAATTCACAAAAGTCAATGTATAAAAACAAATAGAGACAGAACAATATGGGATGATTGAAAGCATGGGCTCTGAAATGAAGACTTCTTGGACTTGAGTCACTAACCATGCCCTTCTTAACTTTGTAATCACAACAAAACTTGCTAAAACTCAGTCTCATTATCTGGTAAAATGGAGATCTACAACATAGATTTGAAGTGAAGTAATATCTAAGTGCCTGGAACACAATATATTAGATAACAAGCAAAGTTGAGATGTAAGAGATGAGCCACGTGCAAGCTTATTTACTTGAGGTTTGTTGTACACCAACCTTTCATGCATGTGATTATATTTCTTTAAGAAAATAACAAATTATTACTTGTTACAGGTATTTAGGATCACTTTCAAATAATCAAAATCATAAATATTAAATCCATGAAGGGCAAACCTCTGCTATATTTGCTCCCTCCTCTTTCTGAGTGTTTCTGAGTTACTTGTACTTTAACACCCTTCGCATGTATTTGTCACTTATAAAAACCACTTTTTCTTCAAACTGTATCTAGCTTTGTTAAAGATACTTTTCACAAACAATCAAAACATGAACAATCATTAATATTATGCAACGATTTTAATATCCCTTCTTCAATGGACTATGAAAATCAGAAAACTACTAGTCAACCCAATGAAGCCTTCATTTGATATTCCAACTAGTAAAAAAATTAGAGTAAGGGCTGATATATCACCTTTAGCATGCTGACAAGTTTCCATGAGCTAACCCTGATTATTGGGAAATTAAATGAAGATGGCAGAATTATAAATCTGGAGATCCACATCTAGGAAAGGAATTACTGCTCTTTTGAGAGATACCACCTCAATGATGTGACTGATGTCAAATTGCCTGACATTTTGGTAACTGATTTGGAGGTCAGGACCTAACTGATCTCTGATTTCAAGGGAATTAAGTCTATACTGAAGGCAGGGAAGGACAGAAAAACATAGAAATAAATTTTAGTTTTTCCTTACCACAAAGTCTTTGTGCCAATGTAGCTGTGTTAGTATTTCATCACTGTGACAAAATACCTGACAAGAACAAACTAGAGAAGAAAGATCTTTTTTGAATTACAGTTTCAGAGGATATAGACCATGGTCAGCTGACTGCATTACTCTGGGCCTAAAGTGAGGCACAATATCACAGCAGAAAGATGTGGCAAAGGGGCTGGGGATGTAGCTCAAGCGGTAGCACGCTCGCCTGGCATGCACGGGGCTCTGGGTTTGATCCTCAGCACCATATACAAGTAAAATAGAGATGTTGTGTCAACCGAAAACTGAAAAAAAAAATATATATATATATATATGTGTATATATATATATATATATATATATATATATATATATATACATACACATACATATATAATTCTCTCTCTCTCTCTAAAAAGAAAAGAGAAAAAGAAAGAAAGATGTGGCAAAGAAAAGCTGAAAGCGGTTCAGCTCACAGCAGCCAGGACAGCGGGGGTGGGGGAGGGGTGCAGAGAGAAGACAAACTCTTACAGGGCATGTGCCCAGTGACCTACTTCCTTCAACTCAGTCCCATCTCCCAGTTGTCCATCCGGATATCAATTATCCATTAATTCACTCATGAATTTTGATCCCTAATTATCCCAAAATCCCCTAAAAATATGAGAAATATGTGTATGGGTAGAGGAGTTGGATTAGGGATCATGCTTCCAACACATGAATTTAGGGAGAACATTCCAGATTCAAACCGTAACAGTAGCTATGTGTGTCAACATCCGGGAATTCCCTCCTTCTGGGAACTGAAGTCTATCAAAACTAGAAGAAAAGCTGGTGGCTGGTGCATGCTTGTAATCCCAGCTACTATGGAGAATGAGGCAGGAGAATCACAAATTCAAGGCCAGACTGGGCAACTTAGTGAGACTGTGTCTCAAAATGCAAAATAAAATGGAATGGAGGGGCTGGGGATTTAGCTCAGTTGGTAGAGTGCTTGTGTCACATGGACAAGGCCCTGGGTTCAATCCCCAGCACCACAAAAATAATAATAATAGATATACAGTATCCCCAAATATTTTTTTTAATGAAATGAAGTGGAGGAGGCCCAGGTAGCTGGCTGAGATGCTGCGGCTGTTCGGTGGGGAGTCTAGGCCCAGGAGCTGCCCAAAGCTCAGATCGGAGAAATGCCAAAACAAATGGAAAGACATGGGGTTCCAGAGCAGTTGTCACTGACATGGTAGCTTCTGCCACCACTGCTTCAACTACCACCATCTCCACAACCTCCACCCCAGTATGGGGCCTTAAAAGGCCCCAGGCCTAGGCACAGCCTACAGAGTCCTAAGTGGTGCCCTGAGTAAAATGAGTGCCCTCTCCACAGTAGTTTACAAATTAAAATGGAGGAAATTTCATCAGCTAACCTGGATACTAACAAGCTAGAGGCCATTGCTCAGGAGATATATGTAGATCTGATAGAGGCTTCTTTTTTGGTATTCTGCTTCCAGGTGCACTGGTCAGTCAAGTGTGGCTACTTCTACCTGAAGTTGAAAGAGATTAGTAGCATGAAGGGTTTGGGCTCTCAACAGCGGAAGAGCATGCCACCTCCTGCTTTGCTCCCTTCCTGGAGAACCTGGGAATGGACCTGATCAGCAGCTGCAACCTGAGAGAGTCTGAGAGTGACCAGGACAATAATATAGACTGGTCTAGTGGCTTGGAGGAGTAAGTAAAAAAAAAAAAAATCATACAAAAGTCTCAGTTCCCTTTGAAGGTCCTAGCATTTTAAACTCCAAAGTGTAGAATTTGGAAATTTAGATCCTTGGGTCCCTGGGATCAACTCTGAATCCCTGGGCAGAAGAAGGTGCAAACCTGGGCACCATGCAATGTGTGTTGATCCCTAAACACATCTGGATGTACACAAGATCCCTGTATTGCCCTCAGTTGCAGGTGAGCAGTTGTTGCCCCAGAATATAAAATCCTTT
The DNA here is from genome assembly GCF_964194105.1 of Spermophilus citellus. Taxonomy (NCBI): domain Eukaryota; kingdom Metazoa; phylum Chordata; class Mammalia; order Rodentia; family Sciuridae; genus Spermophilus; species Spermophilus citellus. The sequence continues at coordinate 47,978,869 of NC_138190.1, forward strand.
TGTTCCTCAAGACTGTCTTATCTGCTTGATGTCAAGGGTTTCCTGGATACCTCACACATTATTGATGGTCAGGCCGTAGTCAGTGGGACTGCTCATCTGATGTCTGACCCTCTGATTTGGGCTTCTCTGATGCAAATGAAATGAGATCTAGATACAAACATTATCAGAATGGACAACCAAGAAAAAGAATCCCAGTTGAATTTGGTAAGGAAGCTCTGTGGCCTTGGCTATGTAATGCCAGATTCGTGAGACCCCAATAGACCTCCAGGAGCTGAATCCGATGCAATCACACAAGAGTCTTTATTGCAAGCTTGAGCCTGGACTCAAAACTGTTCCCGATGCAGTGGTCCCAGGGAGTGAGCCCCTGTCCTTTGTTCAGTGAGATTTTATAGGTTTTGGGGTGATACTCTATGCATCACAACATCACACAGCAAATCATTCCATACCACGGGAAAATCAAACTACAACTCTTAACATTGATTAGCACATTCACTGGCGGGAACAAGTTGGGTAGGGGTGATTGGTTAGAACTGATTGGTTTAAGCCATAAGGGGTGTATGTGCTAAACTACATGGTTTCCTAACATGTTATCAACCACTGAGACTACTGGGGGGGGGTCATCTGGCATCCCAGGTAGTTTCCCTGTCTCATGCTGATTGGTGGTTGCTAGGGGGTTGCTATGGGTCCTCACCTAGCCTGAGTCAGGGACACCTGGCTCCTTAGATCTCTCCTGTTATTTACAGACAAACAACTCAGCAGGGTGAGCCTAGGAGTGCTCTGTGGGTTTTTCCAAGGACAAGGGTCACGCCCCCTCCCTTTGGACAGGCCTTGAAGTAGAAGCTGTTTTCAAAAATGGAGTCACATCAGTTTCTCAACTACAAAAAGAGAAATTCAAAACCACCTGTTTTCTAATCATTTGCAATGATTTCAATGGACTTGGGATAAGGCCCAAACGTTGGCTGAGCAGAGCCCTCTTTCTTCCCCCACCCAGTGACATAGGCTTGATGAAGAACAACTTGGTTGTCCAGGCAGGCTGAGAATTCAGACATGAGCCTGTGGGGAGGTAGTAGGTACCTCTGCAACTGTGCACCATCTCTCAATTGCACTAAGGACATAAGTTTGGTTAGGCAGTCCTTTCCTACTTTTCCTGGTTATATAGAAAGTCCATGGTTCTGACTTGGTTAATATGACAGATAACTACTTGCCACCTACTCCAGGTTTGGAACTGAACTTGAAGAGCTTCATAGCCGTGCAAGAGGCCATTTGAAAACCGAGATTAAAAAGAACTTTTTCCAGCTGCCTCAAAAATGTGAATGGGTTACTGCTGAGAACCAAGGGGCAGGATTGGGTAATCTCTCATCTGAGTATGTGCAAAATCTTGTTGAATGCTTCTGTTCCTTTTCAGTTGGGCAATCAGCTCTGCTATGGTGAACATCCAATCACCACCTTCTCTGCCCCTCACAAGGAAGCAGTCCTTTCCACTTTGTCCCCTTTGGACCTTCTTGAGAGCAAAAGCTTTTCTTCTGTTGTTTAAAGACAGGAAAGGACCTCCAGAACCCCCTGTCTTTAGGGAATTTATAGGGGAGGATGGGAAGTAAGAGTTGCATATCAAAACTGCCTTCTATTTCACTCCCAGAGTGAGGGTTTATAAAGTGTAGGAGGGTGGGTGTCCTGAATTGAGCACAGTGGTGCTGCTTTGTTTAAAATATTTGCTTACCTCATTCTGTGCCCCATTAACAGAGCCCAGCCTTATCTGTCTGGCTTGGGTCCATGTTCCTGTCCACTGCTCTACTGCCTATCAGGTGCAGCTCATGACTCCAGGTGCTGCTTGCCATGCCAGCTTCCACATTGACCAGTTTTAGTTCATCTCTCTTAATGCTCCTGCTTCTGATGTATGCCAATTTTGCTTTTTCTTGACCTCTTTTAAGTTTATATTATATATTGTTGCTTTTGCTTTCTCCTGTTTTTGTGGAAGACTCAGAAGAGAAATTTTCTCAAAACTCCCTCTGTTTTGATTGAAGTCAGAAGAGAGCTTAATTTTTTGTATTTACAAGGCAATGCCATGCCTAAGCATTTCTCTATAGGAATGCCTTGCTAGCATGCCCTCCTGCTTTGTCTTCATGACTTATATTTTCCCACCTTCACTAGGATACTGCCTCTTAGGACCTAAGCAGAACAGTGAAGGCTGACTGACATACACAGGGATAGAGTTGGTCCTGATTAACTTTCTCTAACCCTCACTGTGTATGTATCTTCCTTATCCCAGAAGAAACTGGACCTTATGGATTGATTTGAGTTACATACTCTAGAGAGTTAAGGAAAACATAGTGATTGGACCTTGGGACTCTTGCCTTCTCCTCCCAGGTTGCCCTGATAGGGAGTGGGACCTATTTGCAGACAAATCTTCTATCCAAGAATGGTTAATGTTCAAAAAATCATATGGGAGGAATAAAGAAATTTGGAGTTATCTTTGCCCTTGACTTTTTGTAGATATCTCCTCCTAAGAAAATACACAGGGCTGGGCATGGCAGCTCATGCCTGTAATTCCAGTGGCTCCAGAGGCTGAGACAGGAGGATTGCAAGTTCAAAACCAGCCTCAGCAAAAAGTGAGGCACTTGTATATAGGTGTCTGTATGACCAATGTGATTCTGCAATCTGTACAATTAGAAAAATGAGAAATTATACCCCAATGATACAAATGTATGAATTGCCAAGATCATTGTAATGTCATGTGTAGATAATAAAAAAAATTAAAATAAAAAAAATTTTTAAATAAATAAAAAATTTAAAAAAGCTCTTTTCTTAAAAAAAAAACACAGTGAGGCACTAAGCAACTCAGTGAGACCCTGTCTCTAAATAAAATACAAAATAGGGCTGGGGATTAGGCTCAGGGGTCGAGTGCCCCTAAGATCAATCCCCAGCACCCTCCCCCACCAAAAAAAAAGGAAGAAAATATAGCAGGAAAGGAGATCTAAGTGAGACTCTGGCCTACCTCCAAACAGTGTTTTGGAAACAAGATGAATATAGGGGAAAAGGCAGTGATCTACTCACTCTTCCTTCAGAGAGAGAACTCAGATTCTGAATTTACTATTTCCTTTCTAGCCTTTTCTGGTTATAGGAGGAAGATGTGGGAAGTAGTTTTGAGTAATGGTTTGTTCACATTTACTTCCTTTTTCCCCCTTTGTCCCCACTACCACCATAGGGACAATAGCTTCCTGCCCTGGATAAGTATAAAGTGAGGTCAGTCCAGCAGGGGCCCTGAGGAGATTTATTGTATTGATCACCTTGTAATCCTATTATTTATTTGAGTATGTATGGAGTGTGGGGGAAGGGGTTCTTTAAAATTTCTGTGGTTTGTGGCTTTCTCTTCCCACCACTTCATGCCCAGGGGCCACCGCCTGGCATTATTGCATGTTGGGATCATTGGGGAGGGTAGTGAGAAACTCACCACTGTCCTCTGTGTTGGAGATTCTTATTTTTTGCAAAAGTAATCCATCCCCTACAGATAGCTGATTAACTCTGTGTGTTCCCCTTACCCTTATGGCAGCTTGTGTAAATAAACTGCATCTCCCAGGAATAGTAAACAAAATTTTTAAAAATGAAAAAAAATATGTGGAATGGGGCTCTGTCTCAATGATAGTGCACACCTGGGTTCAATTCCCAGTACAAAAAATAAACTAGAAATCACAAATGTTTTCCTCCACATCAATCCAGCTTTGGAGACATTTTATTACTTACATACATTCCTTCCACTAAAAACGAACAAACAAACAAACAAAAAAAAACAGCAATGAAGTGGTCCATATGCTAACCACATAGCTTAAAAATAAAACGAAATTCTATATTTTTAAATTTTTTTGATAAAAAATATTATTTCAAACCATAGAGTCACTGGAAGTTCACAATTATTTTAAAAAATGCACACACTTTGCTTGTCATCTCCAGCACCTTCAGCTTTTGGTGCCTGATCTGTTTTGGCATCTCCATTTTCTGTAGGGTATTCCTATCCTTGCCAACATCAGCTTTTTACTTTTTTTCCTTTGAGTAACTTCTTTACCCTTGCAAGGATTATTTTAGGTTCAAGTTCTGGCAATAGAGGAGCAGGTTTAGCAGACAACCTTGCAGATCCTCTCTGCAATTTATTCTTCACCTTGATTTTATCTTCCTTTAGCATCTCCTATAGCCCTCTTCCTCTTAACACAGTGGCCATTGAAAGAATCCTCCACTCAAGACAATTTACGGGAGAATTCCAATTTTATTGCAAAAGGCTGTGTGCTTATATAGATCTAAGGAGAGATGGCAGGGCTTAGATAAATGGCAGGCCACCCGTTTATTGGCAAGTTCTTTCAGATATCAGTTCCGGAGCCCAGGAATTAGTTTTTTTTTTTTTTAATATTTATTTTTTAGCTTTCGGCAGATACAACATCTTTGTTTGTATGTGGTGCTGAAGATCAAACCCAGGCCGCACGCATGCCAGGCGAGCGCGCTACCGCTTGAGCCACATCCCCAGCCCCAGGAATTAGTTCTTATTGGGGTTAAGGTTCCCTGCCAGCGAGATTTGAAATTGGCACCGGCGGGAGAGTTCACACCCTCGGGAACTTTTCTCGCCAGTAAAAAAAAAGAAAGGGGAAAGTAGGAAGAGAAGGTCCTTAGGCGCCATGTTGGGGTTTTTCTCTGGGTGCGGCTGCCATTATACTTTTCCCAACAGCCATGGCAATGGCACATACGTACTATATGTAGGGATATAGCCACACATAGGCCTGGATTGGTTCAGAGGTCATTCTTTATGATTCTTCACACTGCTCCAAAAAGCCACTGTTAATCATTTTACAAGTGAATAGTGTACAGCCTTATAAGAAAAAAAGAATAGTTTTGTCAAGGTGGAGGAAATGTTAAATACTAGATAGCCTCTTAGGGAAATTACCATATTTTCTTGGAAGAAATAATTTAATAAACTGCTTAAGGTTGAAGACCCGAAGATGTGACTTAACTACAAAGGGAGATATGAAATGACTATGAGGAAGGCATAAGGAAAGGCACTGGTTTTGCTTCCAAAATGTGAGAAATGACTGTGTGGGTGGGGAAAACAGTAAAACCAGTGAGATAAACAAGACTGGACATCACATGATGCAATTTCTCCTTGTGACCTACAAATCCTATGTTGTATAGAAAAATGCATCAAAGGCTTGGAATGAGTGGATTTCTGTTGGAACTGAAAAAAATTAGTTTTCATGGATTGACGTTGAACAAAAAGAGGAGTGTACAGTAATAGATCACATAAACAAGCAGGGGTTTCTATCTTCATATCAGATAAAGTGGACTTTAAGCAGCACACAATGGAGTTTCCACATACATCAAAGGAACCCTTCTCAAAGCCCTTCTGAGGTGGCCAGGAGGATGCAATCTTTTACTGCTGTTTACCATTGAAAAAACTTCTTCACAGAGGAAGAAGGGGACCTGAAAGGTGGAATCCGTGGAAGGGGAAAGTCTTCCCTTTTTATAGCTAAAGTCTTCTCTTAGTTTTCCCACATTCATGTCTTTTGTTTCCCTTTGTCTTGCGGGTGATAGAATGCAGGTGGGAAGGCCCAAAATGTGGGAGATAGTTGAGCTGAAGGGCCTGGGGTGGCTTTTGATTAGCACTTCCCTGTTTGCTGGGAGCTGTTTCATTTTTTTTTAAGAGAGAGGGAGAAAGAGAGAGAATTGTAATATTTATTTTTTAGTTATCAGCGGACACAACATCTTGTTTGTATGTGGTGCTGAGGATCGAACCCGGGCTGCACGCATGCCAGGCGATCACGCTACCACTTGAGCCACATGCCCAGCCTGAGCTGTTTCATTAACAGTTCCTTAGAGTGGGTTCAGGGGCCTTGGGCACATTAAGATTTCAATTTCCCCAAGTGCTGCTCTGGTTTCCTGGACTCCATTCTCTATGATGGCCTCCATTTTATTTATCTTGCTAGATATTAGACTCGATTTACCTACCTATCTTTAAATCTGGCTTCAAATACAGACATAACATATCACTCACATAGTAAATATGTGTATGGTACTTAGCATAGTGCACAAGACCCAACAATATGCTGTCTCCAAGAGATTCACCTCATAGACAAAGACATCGTTTGCTTTTAGGTGACTTTGACTTACGGATTAAATAAGAAAAAAAAAAAAAACTTTTAACATCAAGTATATAATTGATGGATATTCAACCATTTGTTTAATGGCACCCAGGCCAGAGGTGCTGCTGGGGTTCTTATGGACTGAATTTTAGTCATCCACTCACATAAGAAATAAATTCTATAAAAAGAAAAAATGTATTTTGAGAAACTGATGTGACTCCATTTTTGAAAACAGCTGTCCAGAGGGAGGGAGTGTGACCCTTGTCCTTGTAAAAACACACAGAACACTCTTAGGCACATACCCACCCTGCTGAGTTGTTTGTCTGCAAATAATAGGAGAGATCTGTGGCGCCTGGTGTCTTTGGCTCAGTTATGCTAAGTGAGGACCCATAGCAACCCCCTAGCAAACACCAATCAGCATGAGACAGGAAAAATACCTGGGATGCCAGATGACCCCCCAGTAGTCTCAGTGGTTGATAACATGTGGGGAAACCATGTAGTTTAGCAGGTACACCCCTCATGGCTTAAACCAATCAGTTCAAAGGAATCTCCTTCTTGTACTAACCAATCACCCCTACCCAACTTGTTCCTGCCAGTCAAACAACAGTTAAGAGTTGTTGTTTGACTTTCCCACGGTGTGGAATGATTTGCTGTGTGATGTTGTGACACAGAGAGTATCCCACAAAAACCTATAAAATCTCACTGAACAAAAGACCGGGACTCACTCCTTGGGACTGCTGCTTTTAAAATGGTTGAGTCCAGGCTCGAGCTTGCAATAAAGACTCTTATGTGATTGCACCAGATTCAGCTCCTGGAGGTCTATTGGGGTCCCACAAATCTGGTATTACATATTTAATCACAGTTTGGCCCAAACTAGGAAGGTAGCTAAACTATTAAAGCCAGAATTAGACAGGCAGTCAGTATAGATAAGTAAATTGACTCAGGTTGGATCAAGGAGGCCAATTTTGAGTGAGTCAGGGAAGTTGGAGTCAGTGTCCTGAGGGATTGAAATGTTAATTCCTTCAGAGCCCTTTCTCCACCCTTTTCAAGAACCTGCCCCAGCTCCAACTTTTCCTAGGAATTGCTCCTCCCTATAGGGAGCTATAAACTTGTTAATTAATGTGTCCTGGACTGCTCCATCCTGCCCTTCTCCCTTCAGCCCACCTGTTTCCCACCTTTTGGCTATGCCACCAAGTATCTCCAGGGCCTAGCCACAGAGGCAGGAAGGAGAGGAGAACACAGGAAGCCTAAGACCTATAAAAAGGACAGAATGCCTTGTTTCTTGGGATACCAGGGTAGCAGCTATGGCCCCCTTCTCCCTCCAGGGAGAGGTCTATGTTACCCCCTTTTAAATAAATCCTGCCTTATGTGCTTGTGTCGGCATGCTTCTCTAATGTTCATACTTCAACATGTGATGAAGCAGGACTCATCACTGATAACCGGCAGTATCACTGTCTCCACCTTCCCTACAGAAACAATTACAGAAACCAAAGCTAGGAAATATACATATGTAGACTTAGCTGGGTTGTAGTAGCTAAAGAATATGTTATAATTCTATTTTTTTTTCAAACCATGAAGTCCTCTGCCTAGGCTTTTTTTTTTTTTGCCAGTTCCTTGTTTTCCCTTCTCAGCATGAGAAAACTTTAGTTGCAGAAAAGCAATTTTTCAGGAAATTTGTAAGGTTGTGGCTTTAAATTTAAGTGGGGCTGTCTATAATAATTAATGTTCTGTGTCATCTAGCTCACTGTTTATTATTGGATCAATGGGTAGATTACATTGAGGACCACTTTCTTTTTCCCCAAAGTACCATTATAAATTATGGAAGTTGGCAAAGTCCAAAATATTTAACATCTCTGCCTAGAGACAGATTTTAGTGTTAGGTACTCATGCATAGAAACTATAACTTCCCAGCCTTGTTTTTAATTTTAATAGGATCAACTCCATTTTATGGAACCCCCCTACTCTGAACAATTTCCTCCGTACACATTACTGAATATTTATCAAATGGTTTAGTCTCATGTTGCAGGAACTTTGTCTCTTTATTTGATCTGTTTCCCTTCCAGAGGGGAAGTGATAGCCATGAGTCAGCATCAAAATGTTAGGCAGCAGTTAGACATGAGCAGTGGGTCAGGAGTTTAAGAAAATATTTAGTACAGAACAAATTTGTTTAATCAACAGACCTGCCTCAGTGGTGCCTCAAATTCTTATAAAATAGCTGTTTCAGGACCCTTGCCTGATCTCAGCCCTATAAACTATTCTCTTACAGTAGAAGAAAAATATATAAATTTAGGGGAGGACAAAGATTGCTAACACATCTTAAATAAGATCCTGTAAAAACAACACAGACCAGAGATTCCCAGATAGAAAAATAGGGTGATTAAGACTGGAATCCACCACCCATAAATTCTGTAAAGCCATTCAATGGAACCCCTCAGGCAAGGCAAGATGACAAAGAGTTGCCCTTAGGTTGTTACTATTAGCCAAGAGGTGATACTTTTGTACCTTTAACAATCTCCCTCCTACCCCAACAAAAGCTGGGACACAAAGAAGTGACTTCTCACTCCCCTCTATGAAAGAATCTACTCTTTCCCTACCCCCTGCAGCAAAAGACCAGAAGTCAATGTAAATATGCCATTTGGTTGGATCTAGAGAATGGGGGACAGTTTGGGTCTGGGAAGTTGGAGACTGCCCCCTGAGGAATTGAAATATTAATACCTTTAGAGCCCTTCCTCCACCTGCCCCTGCTACTGTTGCTAAGGTAACCAGTCCCAGGAATTGTAAAAGTTGTTAATTAATGTCTCCTGGGCTGATTCCTGCCAGGATCACACCATTTGGCCCTTCCCCCTGCCCATCTGCTTTTCACCATTTCTCCATCCCACCTGGGCTTTCTCCTAGGTCTAGTCAGGTACTCAGGAAGGAGACAGATAAGGGGGAAGAAGGTGGAAAAACAAAGAAAGTATAGAATGTATAAAAAGGGCAGGATGCCCTCACTTCTTGGAATACCAGGATACCAGTTATGGCCTGTTACTACTTTTTAAATAAACCTTGCTTTATATGTCTACCTCAGCATGCTTTTCTAATGTTCAAACTTCAGTGTGTGAGAAAGCAGAACTCATCATTAATAACCAGCAGTATCACCCCACCCCTCTTCTTTGTCTTATAATAAACTTTGCTATACTTTTTTTAGTCTTGCATGAAATCCTCTCATGCAGAGACATAAGACCCTAGAACATGATGGCAATCTCTGATAAGATCTTATCTCATGTATGATCTGATCTGTTATTAAAAAGACCCATTTTAAAACCAAATTTAAGCAACCAAAAGTTTAGAAACAGTAGTCATTAAGCTAAGCTTACCCAGAATCCCAGTGTTAAGAATTTTTGACAGGTAAGAAAAATGCAAAACACAAATAAAAGTGATAAAAATATAGTAGATTTCAATTAAGAAGCATAATCTATAGTCTTATGGATAGGGAACAGACAGACAAGAGTGGTGGGAACATACAGTTAAGGGGATAATACTATAAACTAAGCCTACAATACTGATATTTATGTGTTTTCTTAAAAAAAAAAAAGAGACTGACCTGCCGCTTGGCCTGCTTAAGTCAATAAGATATGTTACATTCCTTCAAAAACAACTTATCTGCAGGAATATTGCAGTCCCAAAAGGCTCTATTGAAAAGGAGAACACAAGTCACCTTGAAGAGGGGGTACTTTTGTGACTTTACACAGACCAGATACCAAAATTCAGGGAGATGTGATTATTAGGAGCAAAGCCCCTTAGCCATGAACACTGTAAGAACAAATTCCAACTAGAATTTGGTCAGTATGGGCCAAAATGACCCAGAGTTGCCTTTGATCTTTACCCTGCATTGTGGGAACTTGGAAATCTAATGCAATCCTGCTGTCAGTTAAAAGTCAAGAGGTGGACTGCTGAGAGCCATAGCTAAGTAAGAATGACGCATGGCAATTTCCTTGTCAGCCTACCCCATGTTGCTTAGAGGGAGGACTCTCCATTGTGGAAATAGGCTTGCCTTGGACCCAGGTCATTTGCAGGGACATTGCATGAATGTTTGAGTAAGGTGACCCTGCTCAAGGACCAGGGTGGACCCGGGTTTAGGGAGGATCCTGCTGGATTAGGGTGGGTCCAGGTTTAGGGTGTATCCTGCTGGGAATAGGGAGTATCCAGAGCTCCTTGGGTTTAGGGAAGTTCCAGGTTTAAGGTGGACCCTGCTGGGAATAGGGCATATCCTGCTGCCTCAGGTGCCCGCCCGTTCCTTGAGTTCCCATTGAGTTCTCGCGGGATTCAGAGAGTATTTTGGGATGCAGAGCCCAGTGGAAGTGTGGATTTTCCCCAGAACGTGCGTGTAGAGTGCCGTGACAGTTCGGGAATAAAGAATTGCTGTTTGAATCTACAGGGCTCTGAGTGGCTCGTGATTTTGTGCCCAGCCAGACTGCAGTGAAACTTCTCTGAGACTCCTAATAAAAAAAGGCTAAGAGTGTGTTATCCTCCTCTCTGAGAGGACCCTCTCTGTTCCTGTGAGTGTCCTTTTTTTCCTTTTTCCATATGTTCTTATAAACTCATGCATGCTACTCTTGAGTGACACGTCTAAAATCTTTCCTGCTTGATTATAAGAACCAGTGACCTAGGACCATCATGGCTTCCCTTGGGCCCCTTAGCTCTTTTGGGAGCCCTTTCTCAGTAACACTATAACTTTTATTTAATCAAAGAAAACAAACTTGTCTGTACCAGTAGTTCTGTCAGAGGTTGGCATCAAACTGAAAGGATAAAATAAATTGAAGTTAAAATGTAAAGGACCGGGTATTGTAAACTTTCTAAGCTGCAAAGCCTAAGTTAAAATGTAAAGGACCAGGTATTGTTAAGTCTCTATGCTACACTCAAAGCCTGAAATTCCTGTAGCTGTTAGGACAATTCCCGGGACTGCCCATTAAATAATCCCCCCTGACCACTTAGTTGTTTAACAACTTGGACCCTGTGCAGCTAGGCACATAGGCACCTCAGGGCCCAAACCAATCAGTTTGAATGTATCCCCCTCCTTAGGAATGACCTATCACTCCAGCCTAACCTGTTCCCGCCAATGAATGTACTAATCATGTTTGAGAGTTGTTGTTTGATTTTCCCGCACCTCATGATGATTTGTTCTGATGTATGCAAAGCCCCCGCTCTCCCCAAAAAGTGTACTTAAGCACAGCTCAACCTCTGCTTGGGGCTCTTGGCCGCTCTCCCTTCTTAAGTGAGCCTGGAGCCCCAGCGTGCTGGATCCTCAATAAACCCCCTTTTGCTATTGCATGAGTCGGTCTCTTGGTGGTCTCTTCCTCCGTCGTTCGCCGGACCCTTACAAAACAGATCCTTTTACCGAAGATAATTACAATTTGGGAAGAAAGCATCTCATTTTCAGAATTACATTTTACAATGCCTTTAGAATTTTAATGTATACACCACGAAAATTGTAAAAACTTTGAATAAAGACTACAAGAATTAATGTTTATTTACCAGTAATAATGCACACATATATACATATCAAATGTATTTTACAAACTAAGTCACAATATAAACAGTATAACTAAGATAACTTCTTTAAAACAGCCATTCTTATACATATCTCACATTAAAATCTCTAATTTCAAATTTATCTCAAGATGGGAGTATTAATAAAGTAAGGTTGTTCCTTATTAAATCCAGGGACATGGTGTAAGGGTAAAATTTCTAAGCTGATTCTAAACTGCGAAGCCTGAGTTAAAGTGTAAGAGACCGGGCATTGTAAAGTTTCCAAGCTACAGGGCTTGGGTTAAAAAGTGAAAGACTAGGTATTGTTAAAATTCCTCTGCTACCCCCAAAACCTGTAATCCCTGTAGCTGTTAGGACAATACCCAAACTGCCCAGTAAATATTCCTCCTGATCCTCTGGCTGTTTAATAGCTAAGGGCTCTGAGTAGCTCGGCAGTAGGCATCCAGGCCCCAAAACCAATCAGTTTGAATGTATACCCCACTTAGGAGTGACCAATCACCCCTGTCCAGCCTGTTCCCGCCAATGAATGTACTAATCATGTCTCAGAGTTGTTGTTCAATTTTCCCGCACCTCATGATGATTTGTTCTGATGTATGCAAAGCCCCCCGCCCTCTCCAGAAAGTGTACTTAAGCTCTGCTTGACCACTGCTCTGGGCTCTGGGCTGCTCTATCTTCCTGAGTGAGCCTGGAACCTCAGCATGCTGAATTAATAAATCCCCTTTGCCAATTGCACGAAGCCAGTCTCTTGGGTGGTCTCTTCCTCCGACGTTTCGCCGGACCCTCACAATGGCTCATGTAAACTAAAGTGATTACAAACACTACATGAGTTATTATTATTACATAGAGTATTTGATAACTTAGCAAAACAACGTCATTGCATTTGCAGCATGTTTGTAATCCAAAGCTTGTCTCTGAAGTATAACATTAAAAGGGGTAACATAGACTTCTCCTGGGAGGGAGAGGGGGGCCATAGCTGGTATCCTAGAATCCCAAGAAGTGTGGGTGTTTTGACTTTTTGTATGTCCTAGGCTTCCTTTGTTCTCCTGCTCTCTTCCCCTTATCTTTCTCCTTTCTGCATACATGACTAGGCCTAGAAGATGCTCAGTGGGATGGCCAAAAGATGAAAAGCAGATGGACAGGGGAATGGCTGGATGGAGCAGCCTGGGACATGTTAATTAACAACTTTTATAACTTCCTGTAGGGAAGGGCAATTCCTGGGACAGGTTACCTTAGCAACAGGTTGGAGCAGGGGCAGGTTCTTGATAAGAGTGGAGGAAGGCCTTGAAGGGGTTAACATTTCAGTCCCTCAGGGGTCAGTCTCCTACTTCCCAGACTTACTCTTGGCCTCCTAGATCCAACCTGAGTCAATTTACCTATCTAAACTGACTGCCTGTCTAATTCCAGCTTCAGTTTTGACAAAAAGGAAAAGGTTTATTGTTTTGCTAGCAAAGGAGAAACACAAGGGACTCCTATCCCGAGGCTGTGATTCTGCCCATAAGCAGAAACAGGGGGTTTTGTAGAGGTGATTCAAAGGCTACATTCCACCTGTGTTCTCTGTTGGAGTTGTAATTCAATTGTTAATTTGGGAGATAGTAATTTCTGAGATTGTTGTAGGGCTGCAGCCAGGTTCACAGGGTACAGCTTTTGCTGTAATCAATCAATCCCCTGAACCCCGAGTTTAGGGAGTTTTAGAGTTTTATACCCAGCATGAAAGGGGAGGGGCTCAGAAGTTCACAGTCTGCAGAAGTTCACAGTCTGCAGAAGTTCACATAAAAGCAGCTTTTTCTTTCACTGTTCTGGGCAAGTTAACCCTTCAAGGACAACACCTGAGAAGGAGAGAGCTTCTTCTCCCCTTTCTTTCCTCCCCCTACCAGCTGTTACCATGGAGCCCATTTGTAACTTATCTTAAAAATGTAGACATCTCTGTGAAGCCCAGCTCAAGGCCAGAGGCCTTGTTTGCACATTTCTTCAAAGTACTATACTAGATACATTTGTGAAAAACTAGTAAGGGGGTGTCCAGCACCTGGAGTGCTGGTATCTTCTTGGCCAGTGGCCAAGGAAAACAGGGTGACACGAAAATAGGAAGTTTATCTACATTGGACTCTTTTGCAGACTCATTTGCTGACAGTCCCCAAATCAGCCATGGTGAAGAGGGCTTTTCTGTGGAGAAAGGGGGTGCCCACTTCAAGATCTTCTCATACCATCCCCAAAGTCTGGATTACTTTGTTCCAATGGTGGGTTTGTACTCAAGGACAGATAAATCTGCCTAAAATGGGGAAGATAACCCTGTTTCCCCAAGATTAGGAAGGGGGAGAAATTAGGGAGGCACAGGGACAAAGGAAGAGAAAGAAACATGTTCATTTTAAAAATCAATTACAAAGCCTGGTGCTGAGGTGCATGCCTGTAATCCCAGTGGCTCTGGAGCCTGAGATAGGAGCATTGTGAGTTCAAAGCTAGCCTTAGTAACTTTAGTGAGGCCCTAAACAACTCAGCGAGACCCAGTCTCTAAAAATACAAAAAGGGCTGGGATGTGGCTCAGTGGTTAAGGACCCCTGGGTTCATCCCTGATAACAAAAATAAATAAATAAATAAATGAATAAATAAGTTGCAGTGGCAGAGCAGCAAGGGCTGTATTCAAACCATAAAGTGGAACTGTAATGCCAGATTCCTGGGACCCCCAATAGACCTCCAGGAGCCGAATCCGATGCAATCACACAAGAGTCTTTATGCAAGTTCGAGGTTGGACTCACAACCATTCCCAATGCAGTGGTCCCAGGGAGTGAATCCCAGTCCCGTCCTTTGTTCAGTGAGATTTTATAGGTTTTTGGGGGATACTCTACGCGTCACAGCATCACACAGCAAATCATTCCATACTGCGGGAAAATCAAACAACTTTTAACACTGATTATGTTGTAGGGACAAAGGAGGCAAAGCACCGAAGATAGCAGGAAACAGTTTTATTTGTCTGCAGCCAGGTTCAGAGGGTACAGCCTTTGCTGTAATCAATCAATCCCCTGAACCCCGAGTTCAGGGAGTTTCAGAGTTTTATACCCAGTGTGTAAGGACAGGGGCTCAGAAGTTCACAGTCTGCAGAAGTTCACATAAAAGTAGCTTTTGCTTTCACTGTTCTGTGCAAGTTAACCCTTCAAGGACAACACCCGAGAAGGGGAGAGCTTCTTCTCCCCTTTCTTTTTTCCCCCTGCCAGCTGTTACCATGGAGCCCAATTGGTAACTTCTCTTATCTTAGAAATGTAGACATCTCTGTGAAGCCCCAGCTCAAGGCCAGAGGCCTTGTTTGCACATTTCTTCAAAGTACTATACTGGATACATGTTTGCAAAAAACTAGTAAGGGGGTGTCCAGCATCTGGAGTGCTGGTATCTTCTTGGCCAGTGGCCAAGTAAACAGGGTGACATGAAAATAGGAAGTTTATCTACAATGGACTCTTTTGCTGACAGTCCTAAAATCAGCAATGGTGAAGAAGGCTTTTCTGTGGAGAAAGGGGGTACCACTTCAATCAGCACATTCACTGTTGGGAACAAGTTGGGTAGGGGTGATTGGTTAGTACAAGAGGGGGATTCGTTTGAACTGATTGGTTTAAGCCATGAGGGGTGTACGTGCTAAACAACATGTTATCAACCACCAAAACTACTGGGGGGTCATCTGGCATCCCAGGTGTTTTCCCTGTCTCATGCTGATTGGTGGTTGCTAGGGTGTTGCTATAGGTCTTCACCTAGCCTAACTGAGTCAGGGACACCTGGTGCCGCAGATATCTCCTGTTATTTTCAGACAAACAATTCAGCAGGGTGGTTATCTGCCTAGAAAGGCTCAGTGGGTTTTTCCAAGGACAGGGATTATGCCCCCTTCCTTAGGACAGGCCTTGAGGTAGAAGCTGCTGTTATTTATTTTCAAAAATGGAATCACATCAGTTTCTCAGAACCCTGTTACATGTTGAGAAAATAAACATTATATTGGGATAACCAGATTTTTAAAAGTTAATAGAATTCACATCAATAAAACAGCATAACATTGTAAACAGTAGTTAATTTAACTAGAATTGTAAACCAAACAGAGAATTTGGAACAAATAAAGTTTTAAATAAGCCCTATATAAAAACTTAATTTTCTTAAGCAATCAAAAATCTAAAAACAGAAAAAAACATAAAATCTTTGTTCTTTAAGCCAGTTCTTTGTAAACATTGTAGAAGCAGATCACTATTTTAAGGAATCCTTTAAATTTTTCTAAAATTTAAACATTATTTAAGCAAATCAGAAGGATAGAATATTTTTAATATTCTTTTACCTCAATTTCTTTTCCCCAAAATTTTCAAATGTACTCACTTGTAACAAAATAGTTATTCTCTAACCTCTAGTGCTATCTAATGGCATACAAGAAGTTCTCAAGTTCACATTCCTTTTGGGGGAAAAAAATAGTCCTTTAAATCCAATACTCATTACCCATTATGCCTCATTATTAATAGGAGATACATACATAAAATCTTTTTTAAAAAGTTTTTCAGAAAACAAAACTCATTATTATGCTATATCTTAGATAATTAAAAGTGAAAACATGTAAAATAATACAAATCCTAAAAAATATAAATGATGAAATATTAGAATGAGAAAGCTACATTTATAGCAAAAAATCATAATCACTTTTTCTAGTGAGAACGGCTCCACATTTAACTGATGCAAAATAGACTATTAACATCAGATAGAGCAGAACATCCATTTAACAGCTCTGAGAGGCAATAAAGCATGTGCTGATATTGTAATTACCTGAGTTGTTTTATAAGAAATATGATATGACAATAACACTTAATTATAACTTTAGAATATCAAAAGAACTGATATATGTTTACATAAAATATTTTGGAATCAAATAAAACCAGGCATTCCAATCTTTTTTTCACTGAAGGGTAATTAACATTCATTTTATTTTTAGCAATCATAAATTTAGAGCCTATACAAACATGGACCTTTTCTAACACAGGAATGGTGGAGAAAAAAAAAAAAACAACTTAAAACAAGTCTCAAAAGCCAATGTCTACAGGCGTGGTGGCACACACCTGTAACCCCAGTGGCAGAGCACTTGCTTAGCAGGAATGAGGCACTGGGTTCTATTCTTATTATAAATAAAATAAAGGCATCTGTCGATCTACAACTACAAAAAAATAAAATTAAAAAATAAAATTTTTTATTAGTTATTGATGGACCTTTACTTATTTATTTGTTTATTATATGTGGTGCTGAGAATTGAACCCAGTGTGTTTATTATATGTGGTGTTGAGAATTGAACCCAGTGCCTCACACATGCTAGGAAAGCACTCTACCACTGAGCCACAACCCCAGACCCACACATTTTCTTAATCCATTCATCTATTGATGAGTATCTGGGCTAGATCCATAATTTGGCTATTAATAATAATTTTAATTTTAATTTTAATTATCTGTGTCTACATTTATAGTCTCATTTGTAAGTTTCTGAATACTTGAAAAATTAAGATATATATTCACATATTCATACTCCAGACAAATCATGAATTCATATATGGGTATAAGTATTACACGGTTATCAAAAATATGTTGGGGGTATGAAATGTCCAAGATTTTTACCTTTGAATCTTACAAGGTTTGCCAGTAAAAGCAAAGTGACTTAAAAGCTACAGTTTTAAGTATTCAATATATATAAGTAGGAAAACAGAAGCAGCTTATGTACTACAAATAATCAGGTAAGGGTTTTTGATTTTTTTTTTATAATCTATTGACTACAGTCCACATAAAAGTCCTGTTTATATTCATCAACAGGCCAGGTTATCATTGCTATTTGGATCAGCATTCATTAATGAACCTTTATAGGAAAACATTGGTTGTTTTTCTAAAAACTGACAAAACATTTATAAAAATTTGTCTGATTTATATTTATCTGAATTGCTCATATTAATGGTTATTTTCAGATTACCCATGGAAGTATACTTAACATTTTACTTTTGTGGGGAAGGAATACTGGGGATTGAACTCAGGGGCATTCAACAATTAAGCCACATCTCCAGCCCTATTTTGTATTTTATTTAGAGACAGGGTCTCACCAAGTTGGTTAGCATCTTGCTCATTGTTGAGGCTGGCTTTGAACTTGCAATCCTCCTGCATTAGCCTTTGGAGCTGCTGGGATTACAGGGATGTGCCACTGTGCCTGGCAACATTTTAGACATTGCTGAAAGCTCAGTTCTTTTCCCTGCTGCCAATCCAATAATAAGGATTTGATTTTGAGAAAAAGAAAAGGTCTATTGCTTTGCTAGGAAAGGAAAAACACAGGAGACTTCTGTCCCAAAGGTTGTGATTCTGTACATCAGTAGGCTTTTAAAGAGGTGATTCAAAGGCCACATTTCACGTGTTCTCTGTTGGAGTTGTAATTCACTTGTTAATGTGGAAGATAGTTATTTCTGAGTTCTTCTGGTGCCATCCCCAAAGTCTGGATTAATTTATTCTTATGGATGGTGTGTGCTCAAGGACAGATAACTCTGCCTAGGGTGAGAAATAATGATAATCCTATTTTCCCCAAGATTAGGGAAGGGAGAGATTAGGGAGGTGCTGGGAGGAGAAGAAGAGAGAGAAAATGTCCATTTTAAAAGTAAGTTGCAGTGACAGAGCAGCAAGGGCTATATTCAAAGCATAAAGTGAACCACAGTTACATTTACCCACTTTTTGTAGGGCTGACAAAGTGTACTATTTTATGTTATATTAAAAAATTTTGTTTTTCTTTTTAAATGTCCATGTAGGACTGTGCTCAGGCTATACTCTCCTGCCAGGTGTTTAATACCAAGTTGGTCAAAACTAATGACAAATCTAATGACACGGGGCAAGCATTAACAGAAGACCTATGACAAGGAGAGGGATCAGGCAAAGAAGTGCCCACTGGAGAAAGGGGTTACTTAGCTGTCATTCTTCAGTAGAGCAGAGCTATTGTTTCCCATGTTCAAGGTCCTGCTGGAGTTGTTTTATCTTGTCCTTTACCATACCAGGTTAATTGACATGAAAATAGCATTCCTCCTGTAGGTACAGACAGAGTCCACTGTTTTAGGCAAGATCAAGGCCCTAGGGCTGGGGTTGTGGCTCAGTGGTAGAGCACTCACCTAACTCATGTGAGGGCCTGGATTAGACCCTCAGCACCCCACAAAAATAAATAGAAATAAAGGTATTGCATCCAACTACAACTAAAAAATAAACATTAAAGAAAAGATCAAGGCCCCTTCGATTCTGGAGAACCACGGCAGCTACAAAATCAAGTCGGTATTGTATGGTTAGTATGGTTTGAGCAAGTTGCTGTAAATCTCTTAGAAATTGGAATGGTAATTCCTAGTAATGGTACCCCTGGGAGGTGAGTGCAGAATAAGGGAGGAGTGCAAAAAATGAAAAAAGGAAGGATTATACTCACAGTTCTGCAGTATCCTCATGGTCCTCAGAGACTGAAGGAAGATTGGGGGTTCTGTCCTTGGAGAAATGCAGCTTGAGAGGCCCTGTGGGTGTCACTGTATAAAAAGGTGGAGAAAACCATTTTAAATGGGAGTCATGAAACAAATATGGTGTGCCCTCAAGGTGGGCCACTGAGGAAGTGGTAAGAATGATCCAATAGGGTCCAGTCCATTTTGCAGACAGTTGAGAGGACGTGGGGGGCGGTGTTAAAAATTTCCAAGTGGCCAGGAGACAGAGTGGGAGAAGGGGAAGAGGCAGAACTAGGCTTTGCTTGAACACCATTACCATATTGCCAAAGAAGGTTCCTAATGTATGCAAGAAGAGGCCAGAAAAAATGATGAGCAAGGGGTAGTAAAGAATCAGAGGGTGGTGAGCTGAGCAGGGAGATAAGCTGTCCATATAGAAGCTCAAAAGGGGAAATGCTGAGTGACTAGTTTGGAGGGCTCATAACCTAAGAAGAGCCTTGGGAAGGAGTTTAGTCCAATTTAAATGTAATTAATGGGATAGTGTAGCGAGAATGTTCTTCAAGGTCCGGTTGGTACTTTCTACCTTGCCAGAGGACTGGGGATGGTAGGGGATATGAAAATGCCAGGAGATGTTGAGTGCTGCAGATCATGAAACATGGGAAGTAAATTCAGGATCATTATCAGACTGAAGTGAGGAAGGGAGGCTGAATCGGGGAAGAATGTATTCAACGAGGATGTTGGCACCATGGGGGCACATTTATTGGTGGTAGGAAAAGCCTCGACTATATCCTGAGAAGGTGTCAACAAGTACCAAGAGAAAATTGTACCACTTGACTGGAGGCATATGGGTGAAATCCAACTGCCAATCAGAGCAAGGGAGATGTCCTCTTGCCTGGTGTAAAGGGAAGGCAAGTGGGTGGAGACTGGAGGTGGGATTTATTTTTTGGCAGATTTCACAGGAGGCAGAGAGGGTAGAGAGAAATTGTAGGTACTCTGGAGAGAGTTTAAGGTGGGACTTGAGAAATTGTTTTAAAGATGTGGTGTTAGGGTGAAAGAGATTATGAAGGAAGTTAAGCATCTGTTGAGTGTCAGGTGGGGAAGAGTCCATCGGGGGACTAGCAAGCAGAGGACTGCAGGTGGAGTAGGTTGTTGGAGGGTGGTGGCCCTCACCTCAGAGTCTGCCTTATTGTTGCCAAGTGTCACAAAGGAGGTGTCTGATGGGATTTACAATGTGAGATTCCAATAGATGTGGGAAGCTTTGAGGCCTGAAGGAGTTTCAGGGTCCAGATAATATATTGTAATAAAGCCTTGGTCGGGCAGTCTAAAAATGTTGAAGGGTTCTCATTCTTATCTTGGAAGATTTCCTGGAGCCTTTCATAATTGATAGTCTTATGGGCTGCCCTTCTAAGTCTTGCCATGAGTCAAGCAATGAATTTGTTTCTGCTAGTTACTACTCTAGGTGAATTATAATCCCAGTTGGGGTCTTGATCAGGGACTGCTTCAGTGCCAATCGGATGGGCAGAGGAGGTCTGATGTACCTTATCAGCATAATTTCTAGCTTGCTCCCAAACTTGCCTGTGCTCCTCAGGCAAGAGGGTGTTATATAAGACCATATGGACATTGTGGAAGGTCAAATTATATGATTGAGTCAGATATTGAAACTCTTTGATCTATGTGGTGAGACTTGAAGTATAGGACCCAATCCTCTTTTCTTTCTTTCTTTCTTTCTTTCTTTCTTTCTTTCTTTCTTTCTTTCTTAGGTGTAGATGGACAGAACTCAATACCTTTATTTTTATGTGGTGCTGAGGATCAAACCTGGGCCCCACCTATGCTAGGTGAGTGCTCTACTGCTGAGCCACAATCCCAGCCCCCCAAGCCTCTTTTCTCTGTGAAAGATCTGACAAAGAGAAAGGAACATGAACCCGGATTACACCACCTACCTCAGCCACCTCATGTAGAGGACACAGAGATACAGGTTGGGCAGGGGCAGCCCATGAACATGTGGCAGAAGACAGGGGCCGAGGGGACAGTTGCTGTGGAGGCTTCATTAGAAAAAATTGTGGTATGGTGGGGGCTTGTGGGTCAAAAGAGGAAGAGTCCTGGGTAGGATCTTATGTCTCTTTGGAAGTAGGCATAGCAGCAGTGAGAGCTAAGAGGACTTGTGCAGGAGAGCAAGCATTGCAGAGAGAGGGACAATGGTGGACCTGATACCAGGTTGGGTTTAAGGCCTGAACATATGATATCTCTTTCCATTTTCCTAAATGCTCACAATAGTTGATAAGATCCCTGATATTGGGATCTATAGTACCGTTAAGTGGCCATTTAGAGTCATTATCCAAAGGATATTGAGGCCAGATCTGATTGCAAAAGTGGGTAAGTTTTGGAGGGTTTAGGTCTGAGGTGAGAGAGACCCTAGGTTATCCAGGAGGCAGCCTAGGGAATTATGGGGGGGGGGGTGAGAATGGATAAGGAGCCATTCATGGTGAGACATAGGAGGTAAATTTAGAGGTGAGGCATGCCCCCATCTCTAGTATCACCTAGTCTAGAGGAAAGTTACACTCAGGGGGTCATCACCACAGCTGGGTAAGTGTCAGGGATGGAGCCTGTAGAGACACTTGGGCACCCAGCCGGGACTACATAGTAGAGGCAGAAGCCTGTAGAAGGGGCAAAAACCCATAGAGATTAACCCAAGGCCAAGAGGTAGTCTCACCAGGAGCAATTCCCAATCATCCTTGGTGTTTTTTTTTTTTTTTCTCAAAACCAAACACCCAAATAAAAGACTACCTGTAGACTTGGTTGACAGTAGGAATCAGCCATAAGCTGTGAAAGATGTGGCTGGGGGTGCCCCCAATCACATGGTAACCCCTGGAGTGCCAGATGATCAACAGTCATGTCCCAGAACCTGTAGGTTGTTTAGGTAAATAAGAGGCAGGCATCTTACCTGAAATGTCTGGTGGTGGGTGCAGAGAGGGCATTCGGCAGAATGGAGGGCCTGGTCCCATGATGGAATCTGGATCTGGGCCCAGGGATGCTCAGTGACCCTCGAAGAGGGGAGCAGGCACATCAGGGAACTGATCCCAGGTTTTGGCATCAAAATGAAGGGAAAGTGAGGAATGACAGATGGGTAAGTGAAATGAAAGATGGAGACCAGGCAGAGAGACACACCAGAGTTTATTCATTAGAGCTGACAAATAAGGCCACCTCTCTCTAGGAGAGAGAGGCAAAACAGGCTTAAGTTCTGGGACTTTTATGGGGGAGGCTCAGGAATCAGAGGCCGAGAGTTCTAATGCGGGCAGTTAAGGGTTGGGTTGGTATGAGGGAGTG
Source organism: Spermophilus citellus (assembly GCF_964194105.1). NCBI lineage: Eukaryota > Metazoa > Chordata > Mammalia > Rodentia > Sciuridae > Spermophilus > Spermophilus citellus. The sequence continues at coordinate 48,001,274 of NC_138190.1, forward strand.
GTGAGCCTTTCTCAGAAACACCCTTGGGTGGGAAAGCAAAACTTTTCCTTAAAATGACTGTCACTTAAAATGGCCATTCAGATGCTAAGCAAGGACCTTGTAACACTAGGATCTATTACTAAAACTTTCCTGGAAAATTGTCAGAGGTTTTCAAACAATTTCCTGATCTTCTGGAACAATAGCCATATGCGATTCATTTAACTCATTGCCTAAAGAATTATATGCTAAAGATAGGTAAAATTCAAAGGATGTTTACAGAATTGAAATGACCCTCTACACCCATTGGTAATTTTATCCATAAATTAGTACAATGATGGTTTGCACTCATTTATAGGTTAAAGGGTAAGATAGTGATCTCCTGAGGGCCTTCACAGCTCTTGGATCTGAATTTCTAGCATTCTGTTTCAGTGGTTTTCTCCTCTATTTTTAGTTCCAGTGTTTTTTGACTCCAGGAAGTGCCACTTCAACATACAATAATAAGGTCTGACCTTTATCCTTCCTTAGGTCTCTGGAGCCAAACCAAACTATTTTAAGCATACAAAGAAAGGGAAGATGATAACAACAACAACAAAAATTTAAACTGACATACAAAAAGCACAAGAAAAAAATGTAAAAACTAGATAAAATTAGATTTTATCAAAATTAAGATATTTTGTGCATCAAAGACTACTATCAAGAAAGCAAAAAGAGGGGCTGAGGCTGTGGCTCAGAGGTAGAGCGCTCACCTAGCACGTGCGAGGGACTGGGTTCGATCCTCAGCACCAATAAAAATAAATAAAATAAAGATATTGTAAAAAGAGAGAGAGAGAGAGAGAGAGAGAGAGAAAGCAAAAAGAGCCTGGTGATGGCACACACCTGTAATTCCAGCAGCTCAGAGGCTGAGGCAGGAGGATTGTGAATTCAAAGCCAACTTCAGCAATTTAGTGAGGCCTTAAGTAACTCAGGGAGACCCTGTCTCTAAATAAAATATTAAAAAGAACTGGTGATGTGGCTGAATGGTTAAGCACCCCCTTGGTTCAATCCCTGGTACAAAAAAAAAGGAAAGAAAATAAAAAGAAGCTGGGGTGGTGGCATAATACTGTAATCCTAGTGACTCAGGAGACTGAAACAGGAGGATTGCAAACTCGAGGCCAGTCTCAGCAATTTAGTGAGATCCTAAGCATCTTAGTGAGACCCTGTCTCAAAAAAAAAAAAAAAAAAAAAAAAAAAAAAGACCTGGGGCTATGTCTCAGTTGTTATGCACACTGGGTTCAATCCCCAGTACCAGAAAAAAAGAAAATGAAAAGGTAAGAAAAAACAACATGCTAATGGGAGAAAATGTTTGCTAATCACATGTCTGATAAGAGCTTAATGTCCAGCACATATAAAGGACACCTATAACTTAAAAGCAACAAGCAAACAACTCAACTAAAAAATGGGCAAGGGGTGAATAGAAATTTCTCTAAAGAAAATACAAATGGCCTTCTTTTCGGTTGGAACCACCATTTTCTAGTAATTCACCAAGATGACACAAAGGGAAAGAGAAAAGGAACCCAATATATGTCCTCTAGGCCTTTTAGAAAACATGGAGTTGTTCCTTTGTTCTGTATATGCAAATCTACAAGAAGGGTGATATTGTAGACATCAAGGGAATGGGTACTATTCAAAAAGGAATGCCCCACAAGTGTTATCATGGCAAAACTGGGAGAATCTACAATGTTACCCAGCATGCTTTAGGCATTGTTATGAATAAGCAAGTTAAGGTCAAGATTCTTGGAGTCTTTTTTTTTTTTTAAAGAGAGAGTGAGAGAGGAGAGAGAGTGAGAGAGAGAGAATTTTTAATATTTATTTTTTAGTTCTCGGCAGACACAACATCTTTGTTGGTATGTGGTGCTGAGGATCGAACCCGGGCCGCACGCATGCCAGGCGAGCGCGCTACCACTTGAGCCACATCCCCAGCCCAAGGTCAAGATTCTTGCCAAGAGAATTAATGTGTGTATTGAACATATTAAGCACTCTAAGAGCTGAGACAGTTTCCTGAAATGTGTGAAGGAAAATCATCAGAAAAAGAAGGAATCCAAAGAGAAAGTTACCTGGGTTCAGCTGAAACACCAGTCTACCCCACCCAGAGAAGCACATTTTGTGAGAACAAATGGAGAAGAGCCTGAGCTGCTGGAACCTATTCCCTATGAATTCTGGGCATAATAAATGTACTACAAAATGGACTATAAAAATCATTTTCTTTTTAAAAAAAGATAATATACAAATAGGCAATAAGCAAATGAAAAAAATGCTCAGCATCTTTAATCCTTTAGGAAATGCAAATCAAAACCAAAATATTACTTCAAACCTAATAGGATGTATATTATAATAAAAATAAATTTAAAGAAGAAAATAATGAGTGTAAGGGGAACATGGAGAAATTGGAGTCTTGTGCATTGTTGGTAAGAATACAAAATAGTGCAGTCACTTTGGAAAACAGTTTGGCTGCTTCTGAAAAGGTGAAACATAGAACTACCATATGACCCATAAATTCCACTCTAAGGTACATATCCAAATGAACTGAGAGCAGGAACTCAAACATCTGTACAGCAATGTTCCAATGTTTATAGTATCATTACGAATAATAACAAAAAATGAAGAAAATAACTCTACCCATCAACAGAATGGGTAGACAGAATATGCCATATATATGAAACAAAATGTTATAAATGGGAATAAAAGGCATAAAAGTGAATGAAATTTTATATATACTACAACATTGAAAATATTATGCTTAGTGAAATAATCCAATAAAAATGTTGTATGATTGCACTTATATGATGTACCTAGAATAAGCAAATTGAATTAGATACAAATGAATAGAACGCTATTAGGTTACCATGGAGGGAGGAAAGAAAAGAAAGAAGATTGATTGTCTAACAGGCAGAGTTTCTGTTAAGGATGATGAAAAGTGTCAGGTACTATTATAGTATGGATATGCAATGTCCCCCAAAGGCTCATGTGTTGAAGGCTTGGCTTCCAGCTAGTGGTGCTATTAGTAGATGAGGCCTAGTTGGAAGACATGGGTCACTGGGGTCCTCCCTTCTGGACACCATAAGGTGAGAAACTTGCTTCATCATATGTCCCCTGTCATGATGTTCTACCTCACCATGGGTTCAAACTGACAGAATAAAGTGACCATGGACTGAAACCTCTGAGCCATTTCAAAACTTAAATAAATCTTTCCTCATTTAAGATGGTTCTCTCAAGTATTTTGTCAAAGGGACAGAAAGCTAACACAGATATAGAGAGTGGTGATGGATACACACCATTGTGAAAGTATTTGCCATTGAATTATATGCTTATGAATGGTTAATACAATAAATATTATGCTAGGAATATTTTAGTATAATTAAAAAATCAGGCTATGCTAAGTGATGATGGTTTCTTCCTTCCTTGACTGTTGCCTTGATCTGGGGAACAGGAAACTACAAACTTGAACCATTTTATGGCCTGCTGTGTGTCAGGCACAAAAATGTTGCTGAGATATAAATGTTTCCCAAAATTTTGATTATCCAGTTATAATAAATACAACTACTGAATTTAAAAAGAGAGAGTCAGGATAGAAATAGCAATATAATGGAGATCGTACAGCAGCAAGAATATAAACAAACAAAATGTGGGTCTATAGTCCATAGGATAATATAAAACAACTTTAAGAAATTATGTACTAAATATTTGGAGATTAGGAAGATCACATACAAAAGTGAGATTTTAGGAAGACTATTCTTAGTGCAGTCTGAAGGGAGAATTAAAGGGTGAGGGTTAGGAGAGAAGCAGGAGACAGTAAAAAAAAAGAGAGAGAGAGAGAGAGAGAGAGAGAGAGGTAACAGTGCTGTAATAACAATCCACACCAAAATCTCTGAACTAGAAATATTGGCAATGATCATGGAAAGAAAGAAATAAAAAGAGGCTTTCCACAAATAGAATCAGCAAAAATTGCTGATTTGTTAGCTGCAGATGGCAAGGGAAGAGAAAGAAATAAAAAAGAACTTCAGGAGATTTATGTCAATAACTGGTATAGTAAATTGAAAGTAAAAAATCCTCACTTGGGGGTAGGAGAGAGGATTGTAGTACAAAGATTTTAAGTTTGGATTTGAATATGTTGAGTTTGAGGTATTGGTAGATCAAGTAGATATTCTATAAACAATTCAAAATGTAGGACTATAGATGTAGAAAAGGGTAGGGCAGAAATTTTCTATTGGTGGAGTCCTACAATTATTAAGGATCCTTGTCTCAACATTGGAAAGATTAAAAAGAAATTAACTATCAAGCCATGAAAAGACATGGAGGAACAATAAGTGCATATTAGTAAAGAAACCAACCTGAAAAAAATTTATGCTGTATGAGCCCAACTCTGACATTCATAAAAAGCAAAAACATGGAGATGTTGATGTTTAAAAGATTGGTGGTTTCCAAAGGCTTAAGGGATGATGGATGAATATGTGAAGCACGGGGGAATTTTTTTTTTAAGAGAGAGAGAGAAAGAAAGAAGAGATAGAGAGAATTTTTAATATTTATTTTTCAGTTTTCAGTGGACATAACATCTTTATTTTATTTTTATGTGGTGCTGAGGATGGAACCCAGCACCCTGCGCATGCCAGGCGAGCACGTTACCACTTGAGCCACATCCCCAGCCCCTGAGCCACATCCCCAGCCCCAAGCCCAGGGGAATTTTTAGGGCAGTGAAACTATTCTGTATGACACTACAGTGTGGATGCACGTCACTAAACATTTGACAATCCATAAAAGTACATTAACCCTAATGTAGACAATGGACTTCAACTGATAATGATGAGTCAACGCTGGTACAAACCATTCTGGTGTAGGACATTGATGGTGGAAGAAGCTATGTGTGTGGAGGGAAGGGATGCATGGGAATTGTACTTTCCATTGAGTTTTTCTGTGAACCTGAAAATTAATCCCACTCCCAAAAGCTATATTTAAAGATCAGGAAGGTCATAATAGATTGTTTTATACCTAACCAACTAGATTTTTTATTTGTTCTTTTTATTTATACATAACATTAGGATTCATTTTGCATAAAAAAATCATGGGATATAATTTCCTCTCACTCAGTTCCTGGTCCCTCCCCTTTCCTTCTCCTCCCTCCCCACACCTTCCCTTCCCTCTACTCTACTTGAATTCTCTTTAATTACTCTCAGCAACTGGTAATCTAATATATTCTTAACATTTCCTTGTTTTAAAATATTTTTTTAGTTGTCAATGGACCTTTATTTTATTTATTTATCTTTATGTGGTGCTGAGAATCAAACCCAGGGCCTCACACATGCTAGGCAAGTACTCCACCACTGAGCCACAACCCCAGCCCAACATTTCTAATAATATAATTTACACCACCTTACAGATAGTCCATTCCATTTTTTAAACAGTTCCAATTATTGGAATACTAATGTGTGTGAAGAAAATTAGTTGTATCTGTAAAAATATAAATGTATTTTCCAAGGAAGAGTAGTCTGTCATTTCATTATTCTATGCTTTGTCATTCTTCCTACAATTTTGAATAGGGTTTGCAATATAATGGAAAGTTAGGATAGAACTGGGTGAGCTCAAAATCTAGATTCTAGATCCAACTTTACTACTATCTTCCTTAACTCTCTCCTTCCTGGGAATCATTTTTCCCCCAGTGAATTAAGGGACTTGGGTGAGATCCTCTCTAAGTTCACTTCCAACTATAATTGTGGTTTTTCTTACAAATTCTTACATTTTTCCCAAGATAGTACTATTCCATCTTTATTACCAGAGGGTGATTGTATAAGAGATTTTGAGTATTTGGCAGTGGGGCTTAAATTTATCACAATGTTCTGAGATTCCTTCACACCAAGATTTGACTCTGATATGGTACATATTGCCTCCTATCCAGTCCAAGTTTCCTCCCAAATAAGAGATTTTCAGAGTTACAAAAAATTGTACTGTGAATGGATAATTATGAATGTAATGCACTCCACTATGGTCATGTATGTAAAAAATAAATGAAAAAATAAAAAAAAAAGAAATTACTGGTAAGCCCTAAATAATCCAGTCCATGAGTCAAAACTCAACCAGAGGGACACAGAGTTAAGCCATACTATAAATCTCATACTCAGTTACAGACTGAAACAAACTTTGAACTATGTTTATATCTGGGCTTCAACTCCCTTCCTTTTAGTGTCTACCCAATATATTCAAGTATAATATGAAAAATGTGTATTCTGAGGTTGGAAGGGCTTGGGATTGAATCCTAATTATATGAATGTAACAGGGGTTCACTTGATGCTTTGACTATATCCCTCGTGGCTTTGAAACTTACATGTTTTTTTTTCTTTTCTTTTCTCCAATCTTCTTTTCCCTAAACTTCTCCCTGATCTTCTCCTTCCTGATCTCATTTTCTCTGAGTCACCCCTTTATTTACTTTTCTTAAATATTTATTTTTTTAGTTTTAGGTGGACACAATATCTTTATTTTATTTTTATGTGGTGCTGAGAATCGAACCCAGTGCCTCACTGCATGCTAGGCGAGCACGCTACCACCTGAGCCACATCCCCAGCCCTAAATTAGCTCTTTAAAAACCCCCTGTTCCTGCTTATGGGCAGAATCATAGACAGCCTTTGGGACAGGAGTTCCCAGTGTTTTTCCTTTACTAGCAAACCAATAAACCTTTTTCCTTTTTCTCAACACTGTGTCCTTGTTATTAGGTTGGTATCAGGGACAAGGACTGAGCTTTTGGCAACATGAATACTAACTGTATGATTACTTTATTTAACCTCTCAGGATGTTCATTTCCTTACCCATAAAAATAAAATAATACCTACCACAAAACTTTATTATAGAGATTAAGTTGAGTAATCTCTTAAAATCATTTAGCAGTGTCTAAAATACAATACAAATTCAAATTATGTCCTTGCTCCCTATTTTCCTTCCTTCCTTCCTTTCTTCATGTTTCAAATCCATCCTCAGGCTGAACTTTAGAAACTATGATGGAAGAATCTTATCCATTCAAGAAAGTCTTTGACCCATTTGTACTAAACCTGCCTTCCTATCTCTTAGTGAGAAACTGATGTGATTCCATTTTTAAAAATAAATGAATAATAGCAGCTTCTACCTCAAGGCCTGTCCTAAGGAAGGGGGGGCTTGACCCTTGTCCTTGGAAAAACCCACAGAGCACTCCTAAGCACATAGCCACCCTGCTGAGTTGTTTGTCTGTAAATAACAGGAGAGGTCTGTGGCACCAGGTTCCCTGACTCAGTTAGGCTAGGTGAGGACCCATAACAACGCCCCTAGTAATCTCCAAGGGAAAATACCCGGAATGCCAGATGACCCCCAAGTAGTTTATGGTGGTTGATAACATGTTGGGAAACCATGTAGTTTAGCATGTACACCCCTCGTGGCCTAAAACAATCAGTTCAAATGAATCCCCCTCTTGTACTAACCAATCACCCCTACCCAACTTGTTCCCACCATTGAATGTGCTAATCAATGTTAAGAGTTGTTGTTTAATTTTCCCAAGGTATGGAATGATTTCCCGCGGTATGGATGATAGACCCAAACTGATCTTTTCTTAAAATTGGGAGCCATCTTGCCACAAAGCCATGAAAAGATAATTTCGGCTTTACTATAAATTACTGCAAATTCTGAACCTGCTTGGAATGCCTGCCCGTGCCTTGAACTCACCCATGCCTGGCTCTCTGACCAGATAGCAGCCCTCTCTGAAACTTTAGTGACGCCTCACAAATCTTGGCCTTCCCTGGCCAGACGACGACCCTCTCTGAGGCTCTAATGATCCTCATAAATTCTGATGTTGGGGCCAGCAAAAAAATGTAAACTACCATTCGTGTGATGCTCGTCAGAGTTCTGTTATCTGTAACCCCCTTTTGTGTAACTTTCTGGGCTATAAAGCTGGGCTGCAGGAAAGCTGTGGCTGCTGTCTTGTTCCCGCAGTTTTGGGGGGGAGAGGCAGCCTGGCCAGTGGAAATAATAAGCTTGCTTTAATTTGATTTTAATTGGAGTCAGTGGTCTTTTCTTGCGTCCTGGTCTAACAATGGAATGTTTGATTTTCCCGAAGTATGGAATGATCTCACTGAACAAAGGACCGGGACTCACTCCCTGGGACCACTGCATTGGGAATGGTTGTGAGTCCAGGCTCAAGCTTGCAATAAAGACTCTTGTGTGATTGCATTGGATTCGGCTCCTGGAGGTCTATTGGGGTCCCACGAATCTGGCATTACACTGGAAAGGCAAGTTGGGCAGATATTTGACAATGCTGTGAACCAGCCTAGGTATTCTTTTCATTCTCACATATGTCACTTCCATAATCACTTTGTACCCTATAAAATGAGTTGCAGAAACAATCTTGCCTACCTATAGCATTCACAGGACTCTCACAATTCCAGGATTGCACATCCAGAATTGTGTGTTGATTAAGAATTAGCCTCTGGGAATCAGACTATGTATAGAGTAGGAAATAAGAGGGCCCTCTAAGAGATGTTATGAGATTCACACACAGTGGTCAGATCAGAGCTATACACAGTCAGTTTAAAGATATAGTAACTTCTAAGTCACAGCAATCCCTGACTCCAAGTTCTGATTCTAGGCTAACCAAGCAATCTTGGTATTATAATCTTTTTGTTTTTTTCAGGGAAAATATTTGCAAATTTTATTACAGAAAAGTTCTAATTTTCTTAAAATTTAAAAACTACTGCAAAAAGTAATATATAAACAACCATTATAATCTTGTTTTACATATATATATATATATATATATATATATATATATATATATATGACTAAATGACACAATGCACTCTTTGTTGAATACAATCCTATGGTCTGACAAGTTATATATTATTATAAATTAATAATTTAATGCACAGAGGTTTTCACAGGTAGAATAATGGGTAAAATCAGCCCCTTGTGAGCTTGTCTACTGTGAATAAACATGTTTCTGAGCTAACTAGGCTCAGGGCCAGATCTTAACTGTAAGGAATTCACCAAGGTAACTTAGCAGCCTGCCAGATTTTCTTAGTGACACCCTAACTTTGCCACATGCCTTCTTTTTTAATATTTATTTTTTAGCTTTAGGTGGACACAATATATTTTATATTTATGTGATGCTGAGGATCAAACCCAGTGCCTCATGCTTGTCAAGTGCTTTAACTCTGATCCTCAGCCCCAGCCCCCACATGCCTTCTTTTAAAATCTCAACAACTGAAAACTAATCTGAGCCACAAATTAATTTAACTATTCTTTAAAAATAGAAGTATATAAGCCATAGTGAGATCAGATTTAAGATTCTCCACATAATTGTTACATACAAATTTGTATTTGGTTCTCACCTTGTCCCTAAAGTTTCTAGTAGTTTTTATTTTTGGGTTGTGTTTTACTGTTAGAGAAATTCCACACCCTATGTTTGATTAGTGCATGGTTTGTGTACCTTCTATCTTAATTTATTTTCAGCACAGAGAAAGGTATTCAAACCATATTGATCCCTACATCAGTTTAGATCCAGAATCAGGTATTACTAAGCATAGGATATCATCAGTGTGTACCATGTATTTAATGTTTTGCCTTTCTTACCACATAACCCCCAGTCCTGATGCATAACTCTCATTCATTAGGAAGGTGATCAATTATTCATTTATGAAACAAATATACTTTGATCACCTATCATGTGCCAGGCATTAGAGGTAAAATGATATGCAAGATGTGGGGCCTATAGTCTGTGGGAGAGAGAAACTTTAATCATATTTCAAAAACAGGTCATTACTAACTGGTTCACCTTATTAACAAAAAGTACTAGAAGTTTTAGGAGTAGATCAGGAGGTCTGCTCTAGAGGGTGGGTTGTTAGGTACTTGATGGATTTTTTTTTGAAACAGTAGATAAATGATTAATTACATGATTAATTATAGCTCCCTTAGATTCAGGTTCTACAAAAGAACCTGAATTAAGAGACTGCTACTGGGGCTGGGGATGTGGCTCAAGCGGTAGCGCTCTCGCCTGGCATGCGTGCAGCCCGGGTTCGATCCTCAGCACCACATACAAACAAAGATGTTGTGTCCGCCGAGAACTAAGAAAAAATAAATAAATATTAAAAAAATTCTCTCTCTCTCTCTGTCCCCCTCTCTCTCACTCTCTCTTTAAAAAAAAAAAAAATAAAATATACACATTGCCAGGCTTAGTGGCTCACACCTATAATTCCAGCAGTTCAGGAGGCTGAGACAGGAGGATTGCAAGTTCAAGGTCAGCCTCAGCAAATTAACAAGGCTTTAAGCAATTTAGCAAGGCGCAGTCTCATAATAAAAAAATAAAATGGGCTGGGAATGTTACTCAGTGGTTAAGTGTACCTGGGTTCAATCCCCCGTACCAAAAAAAAGTTTTTCTCAAACTAACTGGTACCAATTTCTCAGGATAAGTTTTAGGAATTAAATAACACAAATTGGGCTGGGGATGTGGCTCAAGTGGTATCGCTCTCCCCTGGCATGCGTGCGGCCCGGGTTGCACCACATACAAAGATGTTGTGTCCGCCGAAAACTAAAAAATAAATATTAAAAAATTCTCTCCCTCTCTCTCTCTCTCTCTAAAAAAAATTAACACAAGTAAATACCCAAGACTATGTCTGCCATGTATAAATTGGTATTAACTAAAAATTAGATATTAGGTCAAATTAATGGTTGTAAAGTCAATTTTCTCCTTGAAACACTAACAACTTCTTCAATAGCCAAGTTCTCTTCCATTGAGGGAAATTAAAATTAGGGGTTTTCACAAGTTCCTCATTAAGCTGATTCTGTACATTGTCTAAAATTCCTCACCTCTGCCCTCTTAGAGCACTAATCTGTTTGACTTCAAAACAATTAGTTCTTAAACCATGCTTATGGTTTGAACCATAGAACTTTATGATTCCCAGATAAATATAAGACATTGGATATTAGCTGAGTGGCCTGTTCATTACTTTTATTTGTTTAATATAACAGAAATCCCAGTAAGAATTTTTTCTTTTTAAATTTTCATTAGCCAAAGTTTGAACTCCACTACCTTAAAAAATAAGTTATAGAAAATTTATGTTAAAAAGATAACTGCTACTTTGGTGAAGTAACACATAATAATGTCACCTGGGTTTTTGGTGTTTTTTTTTCTTCAAACTAATGCAAATTCCTAAAACTACTTTGAAGATATAGAACCAATGATAATATTTTTTTTAAAAATTGATATATAAAATAAGTTTCATAAGCTAACATTGATGATATTGCAAGTTTTCCCCACATGGATGATTTAACACATTTAACACTTTTTCCACTTCAATTGACTTTCTTCTGAGTCTCAGACCTTTGCCATGTTTAGGGCCAACCAGCACTTGAATGCCTTTCCTCCATTTCCATAATCTTATATTTTAGAAGCCTGCTTCCTGTTTTTAAAAATGAAAATGATGGGGCTGGGAATGTGGCTCTGCAGTGAAGCACTCCTGGATTCAATCCCTGGTACCAGAAAAAAACAACAACAACAATAAAGTTAACTATGGAAACAATGGCTAATAATTCCTGTTCACATAAGAGCTGACATGACTGTTTAAGCCAGGTACAAGCTGAGGAAAAGAAGGTGATCTGTGTGGAAGGAGAAATATGGAACTAATAGATTCTGGATATGATGAAAGAAGAGCTATGTAGCTTCTGAAAGACAAGAGAGAACAGTTCTTAACACCTTCCCAGGCCTTTGAAACTCAATTGGACTTAATTTCCTATTATTGGTCTCTATAAGGCAAACAGATCTTTAAAATGCCCACCCAATCACACCCCTGATGCATGCATGCACTTTTATTTATTTATTTTTTTAAAGAGAGAGTGAGAGGGGAGAGAGAGAGAGAGAGAGAGAGAGAGAGAGAGAATTTTTAATATTTATTTTTTAGTTCTTGGCGGACACAACATCTTTGTTGGTATGTGGTGCTGAGGATCGAACCCGGGCCGCACGCATGCTACCGCTTGAGCCACATCCCCAGCCCGCATGCACTTTTAAATGGGTTTTAGTTCCTTGCAATCCAAGAAACCTGACTAGAAAATCATTCGAAAGGTAACAAGCACAAATAGAGGCTGATGTTGGGACAAAAAAGCAAAGAATAAAGGAAGAGAAGGATATTTGATCACTGGGGTGTTATAAAGCTATTCAAAATAGTGATAAAGATCTTCTAAAGTGGGCCCTCAAAGTTTCTTTTTCTTTACTTGTCTCATCATCTCCAGCAAGCCAATCATTTGTCTCAATTCCCTGATGTTTTTGTATGAGGGTGTTTACTTTCAACCTGTATAATAAAAAGTTATCAGTAGAGGCTTCAGAAGATGAATTTTGATTTATTGGTTTTTTTAGTTCTCTTTTTTCCTCTTTATCTTCTACCTTCTCCCATTCCCACTCCCAGATAAAAACATACATATTCACTTCAGCTAGTCAAGAAAAAAACAAGTTAACAGCTGACATATACATCCAACTATTTGACCAGTGAAAACCAAATTAACACAGATATATATATATATATATATATATATATATATATATATATATATTTACATAAAACAATTCTTTTCTTACCCTTCCCTTATCTACATACTTTTCTTACCCTTCCCATATCTACAATGCTAATGAATAAGACAGGTATTTGGGGGCAGTGTTTTAAAATGGCATATCTGCTTATACCTGTGTAATAGCCATGGTACTCATCCTATTTTTCTCAGGTAAAATGAATTTCGGTGCCAAGCCTTTTATTCTTGAAAATAATCACTTAAGAAATTGTTTTCTTCACCCACCTTTTTTTTTAACCCAGGTCCTTACACATGCTAGGTAAGCACTGAGCTACATCCTCAGGCCTTTTTAGACAGGGCCTTGATAAGTTGTCCAGGATATTCTCAAAACTGTAATCCTCCTGCCTTAGTCTCCTGAGTAGCTGAAATTATAGGCATGTGCTACCACACCTGGTTCTTTTCACCCACATTCTGTTAAGAGCAATTGATAGTTTGAGAATTGGTTGATCTTTCTATGAACCTTTTGGAGGACCCTTGTCAACTTCTTCCACTGAGCCTGGTAAAATAATAGCAACCGTGTGTGTGTGTGTGTGTGTGTGTGTGTGTGTGTGTGTGTGTTTACTTTTTAAAAAGCATATTCCTGGGCTGGTGATGTAGCTCAGTGGTAAAAGCCTTGCCTAGCATGGATGCAAGATCTGAATTCGATCCCACTACTGCAAAAAGAAAAAATAGCATATTAATAATTACTATAGCAATCTCTAGCTCAGAATGGAAAATACAGGGCTTTATCTAGGTGAATACAGATAATAAGTCATGTAAGCATGTCCACACTTTGGTGGAGTGCTAAGAAAGTTTGGAAACCATGGCTCAGCATTTCTCAACTAACTAAATTTTGTGGCTCTATCTGTATTCACCCAACAAATTCATTTCTACTATCTATATCGATGTGAATAGACATGCCTATTCACATTTAATACTTTCCCTCAGGAGGTATCCAAAAATACAACCCAAGGCAGGTTGGAAGCCAGATAAAATGGCATGATGTGTAAGAAGAAAATGCCAAATAAGGTTCAACTGGTTACAGTGACGGGAGTGACATTGTCCATGATTAGACAGAGGACTCAAGGCCTAAGAGTAATGTGTCTATTTCTAAAGGAGATAGTTGACAATGGAACAGAGAAAGGAAAGAGGGTTGACTTTTCGGTTTGTATTTTCCAGGTGATTTTTTTGTTTTTTTAGTGTCACTCACGGTAGAAAACATATTCAGTGTAAGAGGTCCAGATCTTGTCATCTGTTTGGTCATGTGTGACAGTGCAGGTGCCAGTGGAGTTGCATGCTACCATGTGGAAGCCAGCATCAGCTAGTCTGTCAAAGGCTTGTTCCAGAAAAGTGAATTTGAGATAGTATCGAGAAGTGTATCTCTCAGGAGGACGGTCAGGGTCTCTGCTTTCATTCAGAGTATCTCCAAACACTTCTTTGGCCAAGGAGATCTTACCACACACCATGATTCGGGCCACACGGCGGAATTTGGCATCTGTTTGGCTGTCCCGACCCAGAGTATAAGAGCCTCGATAGCCGATAGTGATGAAGCCTGCCTTCTTGAGATGAGAACCAGCACCTGTTGTCAGAGCTAGAGGGTTATCAGGGCCACTAATATGGACAATACTACTTGAAGAGGGATTAAACATGGTGTCAATGCTGGGAGATAGCTCTTCTAGGTCATTTTGGCATAGGTCATTGCCAACTGAGTTGAGCTTATTCATTTTAGGAGCCAACATCTTGACCAGTTCTGGCAACCTGAAGTATTCTGCTTCTCTCTGAAGCCGACCGTGCTCTGGAAAGTGGTCAGGAAGCACTACTTGCCGGTCCCTCATGTAGTCTAGCACATAACGAAAGAGAAAACCATCTCGATCTATGAAAAACCTCCCTTTGTTGTCCCGGGTCAGGGAACAAAGATTCTTTTCACTGAACATTTCCCAGAGCAGGGAACCAGGAATGCTGATCAAAGTAGGATAGCGAGTGATGTACACTTGACCACCGACATTGAGTTCAATAATCTGAGGGAAATGACTGAAATCCTCACTTGGTTTGGTACAACTGGATTTTTCTGGCATGGCCATATTGACCTACAAAAGCAAAACAAATTGGTTTTAAGTAAGGATTTACAGGATGTCCCTATTCTGCTTATAAGCAAAAATTTTTCCACACATACACATTGTACATATCAAGAAACTCAAGCAATAGCATGACCTTTTACTAATTAACTAAGCTTGAGGATGACAACATAGAAAAAATAGTGCATGAATTAGCTTTGCAATGATTCCTAATGTCCTTATAAATGCACATGTTTCAGACAATAATAATTCCTCATTTCATGATGGCAGGTTATCACAGTTCATGCAAGGCCCCCTCTCAATGATGCTCATTTAATTCTTTTACTTTATTCTCTTACTCTATTTCCATTTTTGTCACTGCCCCCAACACAGGCAACCATTCTGATAAGTTTAGTATATATCTTTTTGTTTGTATGCATTCTTGCAAAATGGATTTTATGGTTTTAGATATATATATTACTGTATTATATATTCTGTTCTTTTTTTTTCATTATCAGCACCATATTACTCAGATCTCTTTTTGTTTCTATGATTGTATCTAATCCCCTGTTTCTAATTGTGGCACCTGCTTCTAATGTGCACCCACCACATTTTACCATTCACCCTCCCAGTGATTGAAAACCCAGATTACTTTCAACTTCCTGATGTAATGTACACCCTTGTACACGTTCTCTATGATTTCCAAATCCTGACCTCTTTCCTAAACTTCAGTTCTATATTAGCAACATTTTCTGACTGCCCTGGCAGCACCTTGAATTCAGCGTGTTCAAAATCACTCATGTACATCAAAGTGTTTTTTAAAAAGTAAGTTATTATTAATTATTTCTCTTCATGTTTCCAGCCCAAACAGGTCAAATTTTCTGACTTTTCCTCCCATCAGTAGTACCACAATTTTTTCAGTAGTCTGAATTTGAAATTCAGAAACCTCAGACATGCTATTGATTTATTCATTCTTCTCATCCATATTTCTCACTAACGTAGAAATTATTTCTTTATGATATCTCTTGCATACAGTTTATTATTGCTACTTCCTATTCTTATTCTTCACTCATATAAGAATCTACAGTTTGGTCTGTCCATCTCTGGTTGATACCCAGTCATATTTATTCTCTCCTGCTAACACACAGCCAAACCAAGATATTTAAAATTTTGCTATCAGATTAGTTGTTATCATGTCATATCTGTTTAACAATATCTGGTGGTTCCATTTTGCCTATACATCAAATTCAAACCCCTTACCTTGGAATTTAAAGCTATCTACAAGAATTCCTAATACTATATAGGACTTACTATGCGCTAGGTATCGTTCTTAGCTGATGAGTTCATCCCTGATTTAAAAAAAAAAAAAAAAAAAAAACCTTGTCCAACATATGTCTCATAAGTAGTTTTGCTGATGTCCAAATTCAAGCAATAGCACACCTGTGTCCATGTTATTAAGTACTATGCTATACTGCTCCCTTTTGATCATTATCTGCTAAGACTTTTTTACACATAGAAAATAAAAAGATAAAGGTCATTGATCATTGTCAATGATGTTTGCTTTAAATTTGGGGGGGTTGTGAGTTTTTCATTTTGTCTTTTGTCTTTATTCACATCTCCCCCACCCCTGTAAAACCTTATTCCTTCTCCTTGACATCCACCTGTACTTCAAAGACCAATTCAAGTCCCAAATAAGGTCAACCTCCTCCTATTTCTTTATTAAACTTGAAAATCTTGGATTAAAAAAAAAAACTCATATGGCTTTTTACTCATTAACATAACAGTAATAGTACTAATATATGAGCTGTACTAAAAATAGCTAACATTTACGAAGCCTTACTATATACCAGTTCTCTTCTAATCCCTTTTCATGTGATCACTCAATTAATTATTTGTAACAATGCAATGAGGTCAGTTCCACAAACTCATCCACTTTTTCATGTTCACATGCCCCAAACTTATGATTCCTTCTGCTTGAAATGTCTTGTTTTACTCTAACCACCCCAAGCTCCTGGTCCCTCCTTGTGAAATAATATAATATAGTGGCTTTGGGCAGTTCTGAATTGAATCCCAGGTCTGCTACTTACTAGCTGAGTAATATTTTTGTGTGTGTGGGGGGGTGAGGATTGAACCCAGGGCCTTGTGCATGTGAGGCAAGCACTCATATATCCCCAGCCCCTAGCTGAGTAATTTTAGGCAAACTATTTTTTTCTCTGAGCCTCAATTTCCTTTCCAGAAAATGGATACAATAAAATACCCTAATTAATAAGATGAGAAAATTATATTTAAGGCAAATAAAGTACTTAACACACCACCTGGCATATCATAAATGCTTAACAGATGGTAGGTTATATTAGTTTCCTTAGCTTGTCTCAGGAAAAGCAATAAAAGATTGCTTTTCACTGAATTGATTATGGCAAAAGAAGTCTCATAGTGATCCACTGAAATCCTGCTAAAATGAAATATCCTAACTTTTCATCCCATTCTTTTATATTCATTATCACTGCAGTTTATAAGTATCTCTATTGGAGAATTTATCAGCCCATACTAGAACTAGAACTATTTATTTATTTATCTGTTTGGGCCTAAGGCAACAAAGTAATCTCTTTTAAAAGATTTATTTTTTAGTTGTAGGTGGACACAATACCTTTTATTTTATTTTTATGTGGTGCTGAGGATGGAACCCAATGCCTCATGCATGCTAGGCAAGTGCTGTATAGCCCCAGCCCACAAAGTGATCTTTTTTTTTTTTTTTAAAGATGTTGGTAATCCTAGAGACCTTAATTGTCAGAAGCAACTGGGCACATTTTTAAAATTTATTTTTAAGTTTTAGGTGGACATAATATCTTTATTTTACATTTATGTGGTGCTGAGGATTGAACCCAGTGCCTCATGCATGCTAGGCGAGCACTCTACCACGGAGCCACAACCCCAGCCCCACAAAGTAATCTTAATTTAAACTTCCGCATCCCCAGCACTGAGTCTGGTGATTAGCAAGCCTGTGGTAAATAATTAATGAATGATGAGTAAATCACCAACAAACAAATGTAACACTAAATCACACTAAAATGTGACATTATTTTCACAGTCCCACAGTATCTGAGTAGAATTCCATTTAGAAGCTGGTGTGTGGTGGTGCATGCCTATAATCCCAGCAGCTCAGGAGGCTGAGGCAGGAGGATCACAAGTTCAAAGTCAGCCTTAGCAACTTAGCGAGGCACTTAGCAACTCAGTGAGAACCTGTCTCTAAAAAAATATTAAAAAAGGGCTGGGGATGTGGCTCAGTGGTTAAGCACCCCTGGGTTCAATCCTCAGTATCAAAAAAAAAAAAGGAAATCCATTTATAGAAATTCATTTTGAATACACATTTAAGAACAAGAAGTGTACATATATTAGATTTTGCAGGTTTCTGAATATAAAAGAGGTCTTATTTATTTCTTGCAAAAACAATGACAAAAGTCCCAAATGCTTTTCCCCATTATACAATAAAACAGATCATTTTATAGCACAAATAAGCATTTGAAAAACAGTAGTGAAAATTTATTATTTGCCTTTCTTTCTTGTTGCTTTGAAGAGACTTCTGCCCAGGTCAACTAGTAGTTTAAAATCCTATAAGTGAGAGTCACATTCAATTTGAGGAGTCAAGCTGGGTATTAGATTTTGCCTCTTACATTAAGTACAGAATTTTTAGCTGAATTCTAACGACCCAGCCTTTGTTTCTGGAGGAAGAAGTCAGAAGAAGAAAAGTTAAGCCTAGAGCTTTTAACTGCTTCCTCTCTTTGGTACAATCACAAATATGTTTTTAAACACAAATATAATTTTTCTCTGAGAAATTTTACACTGAAAGCTAGAATCTGAGAAGAGTTTTTTTTTTTTAAGAAATAAAAATGGGGGGCTGGGGATGTGGCTCAAGCGGTAGCGCGCTCACCTCGCATGCGTGCGGCCCGGGTTCGATCCTCAGCACCACATACCAACAAAGATGTTGTGTCCGCCGAGAAGTAAAAAATAAAAATAATAAATATTAAAAAAAAAAAAGAAATAAAAATGGAGGTGGTTCCCTCACTAATGGAAAAAAGTCTAATTCGAAAGAGCCCCTGGAATATTATCATAACATGAAGTCAAGAAGGGTATACTTCCCAAATAGAAAGATTATTATTATTATTTGCATGTATTTGCAATTTGCATATAAAAATCTTTTAATATTCTTCCTTTTCCTTTCTTAGTATTTTCTGTTCAACTGGTTTTGCTCCCAAGGAAGCAAAAATCAATTCATTCAAATCTAACCATCCATCAGTTTTTGAAATGCTTGCTTGGCAAATGCTTTTTAAGGAATCTTGAAATGTCTCATTTATTGTCTTGTGTATAAATCAGAGGTTGATAAGGATTTGTGGTTATTTGCCTCAGCAAATCAAAGAAATAAAAGTCTCTGTAAAGGAGGAAGTAAATGAGACAATGTGTAAAGTAATGATTTAAACCAGATGAAAAAAAAAAAGTCTTTAAACCCAGCTGTATACTGCAAGCCCAGAAGAACTTAGCTTTACACTTCAATGTTTCAAAGGCACTGAGGAAAGTAGCAAGTTCATCCTTCCCTTTCTACAAATAATCTTCTTAATTGTAGTACTTATAACCAAGATCCACTGTTTCTAAAGGAAAAAAAAGTCAAATATATGAAAACAAACTATAGTATTATCTCTTCTTAAGATGCCTGATTTCTTCCTGAAAATGTAAAGAGTTTTCTAAGGAAATCAGAAAATTTATAAATGACCAACTTCCAATTTTATTAAATCTGAAATCCTTCTGTCCTAATCTCTTCCCCCTCTCTCCCTTTTTTCTCCTCTCCCTCCTCTTCCTTCTTTGCCCTCCGTTCCTCTCTCTCTCCCCTCTCTGACCAGTTTGTCTGAAATACACACTCACTTATAAAATGAATCCACCAATTTTATATGTGGTTCCCACCTTTTCTGATGCTCCAATTAAGAGATACACAAAATCAGAGAAGATAACAGCTGAACTGGAAGTGTAAACAAAAGGAGAAAACAACTTTAAGAAATAAGAAATAGTTTTTCTTCTACTTGCAGGAAAAAATCCTCAGTAGCATTCCCTTCCTTTTCCAATTAGTTTATACTTATGGCTTTTAGCCCGCTCATAAAAATGAAATGCCAGTACCCAGGTGCTTAAAAACAAACAAAAATTTTACTTTTCAATTAACCAAATGATAAAAGGCAATCTGAGTTTTCAGAATTGCCCTGCAGAAAGAGCCTCCCCTATTTTTGGATCTGTAGCCTGCTTTCCAATCAGCAGGTTTAACATGCAGTCCTCTCTCCGTACAGAGAAAGGACAAACAGAGACATGCGCATCCCCAGCTCAAATGCAGAAGCTCCTGAATTCCAGAAGCAGTTTACTGGAAAGGAAAAACAAGGAGATCAATGGAGTAGTTACCTTGAATCTCTAGTATCTGCGATATTCTTAAGCAGTCTCAGTCCCTGTGTGTCTTGCTGCCTTGCCAGCTCAGCTCTGCTTGTGAAATGACTTCCTGCTCGCCTTCCTTTCTCTGGCTGTGTGTTTCGGCGCTTGAGCAGAGTTTTCCCTTTTAATACTAGCAAGGCTGTAGACCCTCCTCCCCTTCTGTGACAAACTCGGTTCCCTCCGCTGCCCGCCTCCCAGATAGAAAACGGCAAGCTCTTCATTCTGCAGTTTGGGGAGAAAGCAAAGGAGAGAGAATAAGATAACCCTGGTGGTGATGTTAAAGGAGTCGAATTTGGAGGTAAAAGAGAATTTTTGCTCATCATTTTCTTGGTTCCAGCAAAACAAATAAACATTTAGCACATGCAAATTACCTGAATGTATTTTTTTTTACTAAAGCGTTGGCTGGATTATAAAATTGGATGTATAGGTATGATTAACAATTTTATTGTGATAATAACTCAAATGGTCTCTATTGTTCAAATAAATAATTTACTAAGTGTCCTGTGTGCAAGATAATATTAAATGCTGAGGATAAAGAAATAAATTAAACACATTTTTCATTCTTAAGACTTACTCTTCAGTCCAGGAGAAAAAACGAATATAAAATGTTAAGTGTCATGGAAATAACTAAGCATACAGTGTTGAAAGGACACAAAGGAAAGACCCCCTAGGCCATCAGGGACTCCTGCAGGGTTGCTGGAGGATGTGACTAAACAATTTTACCAAATAAATAAGAATTAGTAGAAGAAAAGCAGGAAGTGTATTCCAGGCAGAAAGAACAGATCAATGAAGATGGTTGAGGGGGAAAAAAAAAAACATGTTATCTACAAGGAACTGTATTAAATTTTTTAAATGCTGGAGTCAAGAAAGGCAGGTTATTTAATTCCCAAAACCTAAATTAATTTTCTTCAGATTGTCTACATAGTCCAAGTAAAGAATGAACCTATTATCCTGTATGAAAATCTGTAAAATAAATTATTTCATTTCAGAAGCAATTTCTCTTTTTATCTTCTAATTTAGTCTTTGAAATAAAATGTGACTTTTTCAGCCAGATGTAGTAGCATACACTTTTTAAATCTCAGCTACTCAGAAGGCTGAGGAAGGGGGATCCCAAATTCAAGGCCAGCTTCAGCAATTTAGACAGACCTGGTCTCAAAATAAAAGATAAAAAGGTCCTGAAATGTAACTCAGTGGTAGAGCTCCCCTAGTTTCAATCCCCAGTACTGCAAAAACAAATAAATAATAAAATGAGGATTTTTCAAAAAAGAAGTGGAATGTTGTGATAGCCACGTCTCTCTGAACTTGAAACTTCTGTCAGTCAAATAGATTTCTGAGAGATAGTGTTAGCAATATTATGGTTTTAAAAAACAAAATTACATCATTTGCAGGAACGTGAACAGAACTAGAGAACAACAAGCTAAGTGAAACAATCCAGATTATGTTACCTGCATATATAAATATATCTCAACAAATTCCACTATTATGTATAATTATAAGGCACCAATTTTAAAAAGAAGTAAGAAATCAGCAAAATTTCAGGGAACAAAATTATGCAAAAATCAATTGTATTTCCACACACTGAATAATTTAAAAATGAGCAAAATAATTCTATTTAAAATATCATCAAAAAGGGAAAACCTGCTATCGGTTCTCCTCACGGTGAGAGTTCTGTTCTTGTTTTATTTTTCAATGAATTCTACTCTTTTTTTAAAAATATATTTTTATTTGTGGATGGACACAATATCTTTATTTTATTTATTTTTATGGGGTGCTGAGGATTGAACCCAGTGCCTCATGTGTGCAAGGCAAGTGCTCTACCACTGAGCCACAACCCCAGCACCTAAATTCTACTCTTACCACTCATAAAAAAGCAGCAAAAAAACCCCTTAGAAATTAACTTAAGGGGCTGGGGATGTGGCTCAAGCGGTAGCGCGCTCGCCAGGTATGCGTGCGACCCGGGTTCGATCCTCAGCACCACATACCAACAAAGATGTTGTGTCTGCCAAAAACTAAAAAATAAATATTAAAAATTCTCTCTCTCTCTCTCTCTCTCCTCTCTCACTCTCTCTTTAAAAAAAAAAAAGAAATTAACTTAAACAAGCTGTACTCTTGAAAACTACAAAATGTTGCTGAAACAAATTAAAGACACAAATAGAAAGAGATCCTACGCTCATGTCTTTAAAAACTTAATATCATTAAGCTGTCAATAATATCAAAAGTGATCTACAGATTCAATGCAATCCTATTAAAATCCCAGGGGCAGTTTTTGTAGAAATAGATTAATCCATTGTATAATTCATATGGGACTCCAAATAACCAAAACAATCTTGAAAAAGAACAAAATTAGACATCTCTACTTCCTGATTTCAAAGCTTATTACAAGGCTAAGTAATCAAAACAGTGTGATACTGGCAATAAGACAGATATACAGACCAATAGATTAGAAAATCCAGACATAAACTCTTGCATAAGCAGGCTCCGTGATGCAAGCCTGTAATCCCAGTGGCTAGGAGGTGAGGCCCTAAGCAACTCAGAGAGATCCTGTCAATATTTGTGCACCTATGTTCACTGCAGCATTATAGCATTATTCATAATAGCCAAAGGTAGAAGCAACACAGTATTTTCAAATGGATGAAGAAATAAACAAAATGTGATTATATATTTAGTTTTTTCTTTAGTATATTGTTCTCCCTTTTATTTATTTATTTTTTTCATTATGCTGACTTTTTCCTTGATATCTTTTTTTTTGTGTGTGTGTGAGGTGCTGGGGATTGAACCCAGGGCCTTGTGCATGCAAGGCAAGCACTCTACCAACTGAGCTATATCCCCACCCTGATACCTTTTTTAAAAAAAAAATAGAGCTTTTCAATTATACATACAAGTTGGGTTCATCCCAACAAGCACACACCTGCATGGAATTTGATCTTATTTCATGATCCCTCCATTTTCTGTCCCTCTCTCTCCTCTTCCATTCTTCTTCCTGTACTCTACTAGACTTCCTTTCACTCATCTATTTATTTATATTTGATTAGTTCTTTTTACTTATGCACAAAGGTGAAATTCCCTGTGATATATTTATATATGCACATAACATGATTTTAAAAAGAAATAATTCTGCATTGCCTCCCCTTACCCATCCCTCCATTCTGTCTCTCCATTTCCTTCTTCTGTATTATATTTGGTTTTGAAAAGGAAGGAAATTCTGAGATATGATACAAATAATGAATGAATCTTGAGGATATTATGCTAACGGAAATAGCCCAGACATGAAAAGACAAATACCATTATGATTCTACTAATATGGATTACCTACAAAAGTCAACTTTCTTTGTGTGGCACAGGGGACTGAACCCAGCACCTTGCAACATACTAGGCAAGCACTCAACCACTGAAACAAATCCCTAGCACAGCAGTCAAACTTTTTGACTGCTCAGTAGAATGGTGGTTGCTCAGGCCTGGGAAGAAGGGATGGAGACAAGAATGAGGAGTATGCACTTAATGGGCATAAAGTTTCCGTTTTACAAGATTAAAAGTTCAGAGACTAGGGTCATAGCTCATGCATACAGTGCCTGCTTACTATTCATGAGGCCCTGTATTCAAATCCAAGCACTAAAAGAAGTTCTGGACATGGATGCACAACTGTGTAGATACTAGTGAAATGTACACTTGAAAACAGTTAAGATGGTAAATTGTATAATGTGTATTCCACCACAGTAAAATAAAACAAAAAGGAATGAAGTGCTGATACATCATGATATCTGGATCTTCATAACATCATGAGCCTTGTATATATTATATTAGACCATATATTGTGTGATTCTATTTATATGAAAAATCCAGAGTGGACAAATCCATAGAGAAAGCAAGCCTATTAGTATTGCCAGGGCCTGGGTCTCTTGGGGTATTGTGAGTGGTTGATTACATAGTAATTTTTTTGGCAATCGCCTTTTTTTTCTTTATTGGTGGTGACGAGGATTCTCTAGGATTAAATAGTGGTGAGGGATACACAAACTAGTAAATATACTTTAAAATGCTCAGTTGTTCAGGATGTGAGGGAAAGGGAACCTTTGTACAGTGCTGGTAGTAATATAAATTAGTACAGCCCCTATGGCAATCAGTACAGAGGTTACTCAAAAAACTTAAAAATGGTAGGGTAGTGCATTGCCTGTGATCCCAGAAGCTTGAGAGCCTGAGGCAGGAGGATTGGGAGCTCACAGTCAGCCTCCACAATTTAGCAAGTCTCTAAGCAACTTAGTGAGACCCTGTCTCAAAATAAAATATAAAAAGGGCTGGTGTGTGCTTGTTGGGATGAACCCAACTTTATGTATAACTGAAAAGCTCTAATTTAAAACAAGGTATCAGGGTGGGGATATAGCTCAGTTGGTAGAGTGCTTGCCTTGCATGCACAGCTCAGAGGCAGAGTGCTTGCCTTGTATGTGTGAGGCACTGGGTTTAATTCTCAGCACAGCATAAAAAATAAACAAAATAAAGGCATGCTGTCTATCTATAAATAAATAAATGGACTGGGGATGTGAGCTGGGGTTGTGGCTCAGTGGTAGAGCTCTTGCCTCACGTGTGTGAGGCACTGAATTTGATCATCAGCACCGAATAAAAATAAATAAATAAAGGTATTGTGCCCATCCACAACTGAAAAATATTTTTTAAAAAGGGCTGGGGATGTGGCTCAGTGGTTAAGTGCCCCTGGGTTCAATTCTTGGTATCAATACACACATATACACAAATACACAAAACAACAAAAACCCCACCTAAAAAATGGCTGGTGGTACATGCCTGTAATCCCAGTGACTGGGCAGGAGAACCTCAAGTTTGAGGCCAGACTCAGCAACTTTGTGAGACTCACTAAACACCTTATGAGACTCTGTATCAAAATAAAAGATACTGGGGATCTGGGGATATTAGCTCAGTTGGTAGAGTGCTTGCCTCACATGCACAATGCTCTGAGTTCAATCCCCAGCACCACACAAAAAAAAGGGGCGGGGGCTGGGGATTGAGCTCAGTACTAAAGTGACCCTTTGTTCAGTTTCCAGTACCAGAGACAAAACAACAACCACAAACCAACTATAAATGGAACTATCACGTGATACAGTTATACCATCCTGAGCATCTACCCAAAAGAATTAGAGACAGCATGCTTTGGAGATACATGCACTCCCACATTTACAATAGTACAATTCATAATAGCCAAGTTATGGAACAAGGGTAGGTGTTCATCAGCAGATATGAATAAGGAAAATGTGGTGTATATACACAACGGAGTTTTACTCAGCCATAAAGAAGGATAAAATTATGTCATTTTCAGGAAAATTTGGATGGAATTATGTTCAGTGAAATAAGTCACTCAGAAAGATAAGTGCCATGTTTTCTTTCATATGTGGAAGCTAGACAGAAAAAAAGGGGAAAATGGGAGCCCATGAAATTAGATCCTCAATAGGGTAAATAAGGAGGTTGGGGGAGGGATGGGCAAGGGGAGGTATTGGAGAGTTAAATTGATCAAATGATGTTTCATGTATGAATTGAATATGTCACAATGAAACCCACTATTCTGTATAATCAATATGCAACAGTTAAAAATTTTAAAAAGAAAATATTCAAACAAATGAAAAATAAATAAAATACTCAGTTGTATACTATAATAAAGATGAAATTTATGGTACATGAATTGATTTTCAGTAAAAAAAAAAAACCTGGAAATAACGTAAATGTCCACAGATGTCCATGGAAAATTAAATTTAAAAATATGATAAATTCACACAATGGGATCATATATAGCCATTAAAGAAATATTGAGAAGTGAGGAGGGCTGGGGATGTAGCTCAAGCGGTAGCGCGCTCGCCTGGCATGCGTGCGGCCCGGGTTCGATCCTCAGCACCACATACAAAGAAAGATGTTGTGTCCACCGAGAACTAAAAAATAAATATTAAAAAAAAATTCTCTCTCTCTCCCTCTCTCCCTCTCTCTTTAAAAAAAAAAAAAGAAGTGAGGAAAAAATGCCAAGCTATTTCATTAAGTTAAAAACAACATTTGTTATGATTTGAGAAATAAAAAGCAATACATATACAGGTAGATGAAGTTCACATTAGTGTGCATGTGCAGCTTTAGAGATTTATTTTTTCCTAACCTTATATCTTTTATTTATTTATTTTCTTGAATGTTTTTAGAGGTTATCCAGGCAGAGAAACATGGGCCTTTTGTTATCTTCTTTGTATATCTTTATATTCTCAAATATTCCTAGTGAAATTTGGTTTAATAAAATAAAACAAAAATTATATACAGTCTTCCTCCAAAGCATTCTTATTTTTCTTTTTTTTTTTTTTTTGAAATTCATATGGAAAAATAAAAGACCCAGAATAGCAAAAGCAATTCTAAGCAGAAAGTGTGAATCAGGCGGTATAGCGATACCAGATTTCAAACTATATTACAGAGCAATATTAACAAAAACAGCATGGTACTGGTACCAAAACAGGCGGGTGGATCAATGGTATAAAATAGAGGACACAGAGACTAATCCACAAAGCTACAACTATCTTATATTTGATAAAGGGGCTATAAGCATGCAATGGAGGAAGGATAGCATCTTCAACAAATGGTGTTGGGAAAACTGGAAATCCATATGCAACAAAATGAAACTGAATCCCTTTCTCTCGCCATGCACAAAAGTTAACTCAAAATGGATCAAGGAGCTTGATATCAAATCAGAAACTCTGCGCCTGATAGAAGATAAAGTTGGCTCCGATCTACAGATTGTGGGGTCGGGCTCCAAATTCCTTAATAGGACACCCATAGCACAAGAGTTAACAACTAGAATCAACAAATGGGACTTAATTAAACTTAAAAGTTTTTTCTCAGCAAAAGAAACAATAAGAGAGGTAAATAGGGAGCCTACATCCTGGGAACAAATTTTTACTCCTCACACTTCAGATAGAGCCCTAATATCCAGAGTATACAAAGAACTCAAAAAATTAGACAATAAGATAACAAATAACCCAATCAACAAATGGGCCAAGGACCTGAACAGACACTTCTCAGAGGAGGACATACAATCAATCAACAAGTACATGAAAAAATGCTCTCCATCTCTAGCAGTCAGAGAAATGCAAATCAAAACCACCCTAAGATACCATCTCACTCCAGTAAGATTGGCAGCCACTATGAAGTCCAACAACAACAAGTGCTGGCGAGGATGTGGAGAAAAGGGTACACTTGTACATTGCTGGTGGGACTGCAAATTGGTGCGGCCAATTTGGAAAGCAGTTTGGAGATTCCTGGGAAAGCTGGGAATGGAACCACCATTTGACCCTGCTATTGCCCTTCTCCGACTATTCCCTGAAGACCTTAAAAGAGCATGCTACAGGGACACTGCCACATCGATGTTCATAGCAGCACAATTCACAATAGCTAGACTGTGGAACCAACCCAGATGCCCTTCAATAGATGAATGGATAAAAAAAATGTGGCATCTTATTTTTCATTTTAGAAAAATTTTACAGGAACTTGATGATTCTTTTTTTTTTTTTTTTTTTAAAGAGAGAGTGAGAGAGGAGAGAGAGAGAGAATTTTTTTAACATTTATTTTTTAGTTCTTGGCGGACACAACATCTTTGTTGGTATGTGGTGCTGAGGATTGAACCCGGGCCGCACGCATGCCAGGCGAGCGCGCTACCGCTTGAGCCACATCCCCAGCCCCACTTGATGATTCTTGTCCTTAAATTTGTACTTAAAATCAATGAACAGAAACAGAAATCTTTTATATATAAGAGAAAACTCCATTCACTTGAAATAAAAAGCTAATTTTCAAAAGAAATCATAGTGAATTAGCCAATTTATCATTTTAAAAAATACTAAATGAAAAAAGGTGACTATTACCCAGAAGTGAGTTTAGTTTTGCTCTTTGTTTTTTTTTTTAAAGAGAGAGTGAGAGAGAATTTTTTTAAATATTTATTTTCTAGTTCTCGGTGGACACAACATCTTTGTTGGTATGTGGTGCTGAGGATCGAACCCGGGTCACACGCATGCCAGGCGAGCGCGCTACCGCTTGAGCCACATCCCCAGCCCCTAGTTTTGCTCTTTGTTGTCATCCTTTGAGCACCATAAATTATGAAAGGAATTTGGGTCCATACCATTTCTCACATCTGGCTTGACAGTTCTTCAATCTAACAGTGCCTCTTCTGGTCCCAAGATTCACATTCATCTGTTCACTGATGTTGGAAGAAAGCTTAACTTGGAGAAGATGATGGGAAAATATTCATTTTGAAATGTGGAAGGAAAAGGCTTTAGTTCACCTTTCTTTTTTTAATATTTATTTTTTTAGTTGTAGTTGGACACAATACCTTTATTCCATTAATTTCTTTATATGTGGTGCTAAGGATCGAACCCAGGGCCCCGCACATGCTAGGCCAGCGCTCTACTTCTAAGCCATAATCCCAGCCCTCAACTTTCTTTTTTTTTAAAAAAAAAAAAAAATAGTTGCAGATGGAGGCAATATCTTCCTCCCTCCCTCCCTCCCTCCCTCCCTCCCTCTCTCTCTCTCTCTCTCTCTCTCTCTTTCTTTCGTGCTGCCCCAGCCCTTTAGTAGACCTTTCTAATATAACAGAAAGAAACAAATTAAAAAATAGTTGTGAGTGGGGGCTGGAGTTGTGGCTCAGCGGTAGAACACTCGGCCTAGCACATGTGAGGCCCTGGGTTTGATCCTCAGCATCACATAAAAATAAATAAAATAAAGGTATTGTGTCCAACTGCAACTAAAAAATTAAAAAAAAATAGTTGTGAGTATGATGATTATTACCAGAAGCTGGGTGGGATGAAGACTTGAGTTTAATAAGTATGAAAAAGTCGGGCTGGGGATGTGGCTCAAGCGGTAGCGCGCCCCACCTGGCATGCGTGCGGCCCAGGTTCCAGGTTCGATCCTCAGCACCACATACCAACAAAGATGTTGTGTCCGCTGAGAACTAAAAAAATGAATAAATATAAAAAACTCTCTCTCTCCTCTCTCAATCTCTTTAAAAAAAAGTATGAAAAAGTTCTGGAGATTGATCATACAATCATATGAATGTACATAACATTACTAACCTGTATATTCAGAACAGATTTGAGACCATTTTTACCTCAAGTCAAATGTTTATCATAAATCAGACCCAGTGGATTTGATATAAACTTTAATTCCAGTCACTTCCCACAGAGAGCACATGTCTCTTAATTTACTAAAACCATAGCTGTAGAACAACTTAATTTCAACTTTTTTTTTTTTTAAAGAGAGAGTGAGAGAGGAGAGAGAGGGGAGAGAGAGAGAATTTTTTTTTTAATATTTATTTTTTAGTTCTCGGCGGACACAACATCTTTGTTGGTATGTGGTGCTGAGGCTCGAACCCGGGCCGCACGCATGCGAGGCGAGCGCGCTACCGCTTGAGCCACATCCCCAGCCCTTAATTTCAACTTTTAATATCATTGGTTTTGCATATTTAGAGATCGATGCAAAAATATTGTGAAAATGTTCTTCAAAAAATGAAGACTACATAATTTCATTTTTACAAATACAACTAAGTGGAGAGCATCAAATTTCCTGAGATGAGAATTAGAAAAGGAACAGATGTGGAGGATTAGAGATAGACCAATTATTCCCAAGGTGGGGCTTGTCCTTCCAGAAGAAATTTGCTAACTTCTGAAGATACTTTTGGTCATCACAACTGGGAGGTGTAGGGAAAGAAACTAGCATATGGTATGGGTAGAGCCTTGGTTTAGGATACTGCTAACCATCTTACAATGTACTGGACAGGTCACCATTAGAAAGAATGATCTATTCTCAAATGTCAATAGCACCAAGGTTGAGAATTCCTGGATTTGAGTTCTTTTCTCTAACTTTGGCCACTCTTACTCAACCTTTGCTACAGCCTTCTCTTCTTCTGTCTGTCATTAGCTATTCAAGATTCTGCAATCTGCATTTGGTGTAAAATTGGGAGTTCATAACCCACTTCAATCTAATGTATGAAATATGATGTCAAGAGCTTTGTAATGTTGTGAACAACCAATAAAAAAAATTATCTCTCTCTTTAAAAAAAAAAGATTCTGTTTTTCAAATAAATGAAAAGAAAGGGGGATGGAAAGTTTCATCAAAATAGAAGACCAGTGGAGTAGAGGAAGGGGTTTGAGGTTGGGGGGTGAGGGATGGGATAAGGGAAGAACAGTGGAATGAATCTGACCTAACTTTCCTGTGTACATATATGAATATACCACAGTGAATTTCCCCATTGTGTATATTCACAAGGCACTACTTTAAAAACAACATAAATAGCAGAAAGATCAGTAGAGTGGAAGAAAGGGAACAGGTGGGGGGAGGAAGAGAAGGAAAGGGGAAGTACTAAGGACTGAATTAGAGCAAATTATATTCTATGCTTTGATAATTATATCAAAATGAATCCTAATGTTATGTATAACTAAAAAGTGTCAATAAAATTTTTGGAAAAAAGGATTCTGTTTTTAGCCCATTTCTCTTTTCTCTTAGGGATATCATCCATAACCATGACTTCAACTACCACCTCTACATTGCTGACTCCCATAACATTATGTGTTGTACCAACTATTCTTCTAGCAATCACTATCTCAGTATTCCTTCACATCTTTTCATTAGGCTACTGCTATACCTGATTTTCGTGTCTTTATTAGTAGCATCTGATACAAAACAATAGGGTTAATTATTTCCCAAACATTTACTGAGTACCTAAGTTGTGTAAAGGGCTGTGGTGGGTACTCAGATGAAGGTAGTAATGATGGAAATGGGAGGTAGTTATGATAGTGAGTGATTTTAATGTATCATCCCTAATTATGGCAACAGATTTGCAAGAAGAGAATATTATGCTCTAAAAACCAAAACTTGAAGAATTTAATTGATTACTTAAAGAACACAGAGCTTGTAAATGGCACAATTTCATTTTCAGTTCTCTTTTGATATTGAGTATTGAAATCTGTCATTAAAAAACATCAAAGGTGGGGCTGGGGATGTGGCTCAAGCGGTAGCGCGCTCGCCTGGCATGCGTGCGGCCCAGGTTCGAACCTCAGCACCACATACAAACAAAGATGTTGTGTCCGCCGAGAACTAATATAAAAAATAAATAAATAAATTCTCTCTCTTTCTCTCTCTCTCTCCCTCTCCTCTCTCTTTAAAAAAAAAAAAAAAAACAAAACATCAAAGGTGGTGCTGGAAAAGTATGGTCTAAAAAAGTGGACTCGGAACTGGGCTATTATATGAATGATGAGGTCTAAGTCCAAAAGCCTTTTCTTTTAAGACACACTGTACCTTCTTTTAGTTAAGACTTATCATATATATGGCATACCACCTATAGTAAGACAGTCATTATTTTCCATGGCTTTAAGAAAGAAAAAATATTGCCAATTAAAGTATGGAATGCTATCAATTGTCAAGTCTCAAGAGAGTTCCCAGATATTGTAACGTGGAAAACAATATAGTAAGCCTTCAAAGATTACACATTTGTTAAAATATAAAGAAAAAGCGATTTTGGATTCTGTGATATGGTGACTTTATTTTATATATCCATTTTCCATGATCAATGTGCTGTTTTGCACTCTAGTCAACCAGTCAACATGTATGTACACTGCTTTTTAAATGGTTGTAATTTTATGGCTCTGTGATGTGCATCCGCAGCTGGATTGTAAAGCTCTAAAGTAAATCTGCGTGAAGCTCCCACACACAGACATCGATAAACCATGCAGAATTTTCCACTTAGAGGCAAATTTGAGCTTCTCGCATAGATTGTATAGTTACATCTGGAGGCGCTAGGGTAAAACATTATATTAAAAAATACGCAGTTTTTTAAGTCTCTTCCTGGTAGAAACGTTAAAGTGGGGTGGGGTACGTAGCGGGGTGGAGGTGCGGAGGCGGAGAAGGGATATACGTCTCAGGATACAGGAAATACGGTAAGAGGAAAAACCGGGAGGAAGCCAGCTGGTTCCTGAAGGGGATCCGCCGCCATCTCAGGTCTCTCAGCTTTGCCTGGGCCCATCGGAGAAAACTGTCGCTCGGGTCCTATAACACTTATGGGGGACCAACCTTGTGCCTCCGGGAGATCCACACTCCCACCCGGGAACACGCGGGAAGCCAAGCCTCCCAAAAAGCGCTGCCTTCTCGCTCCGCGGTGGGATTATCCGGAAGGAACTCCCAACGGCGGTAGTACCGATCTTCCCTCCGCTCCTCCTCCCGCGTCTGCCGGCCTGAAGTCGCACCCTCTTCCTCCGGAGAAGTAGTGAGATATACATTTCCCACCCGAAACCAGGTCAGAGTCTTTCGTTTTCATCTGGGTCACCCAGGCTCTCCGAAGCTTAATTACGTATTTCCATGTTCTTTCCGCAATTTCAAAATAGAAGAAAGAACATGCAGGCACTAAAAAGCCCTTTCACAAGATATGTTTGTATGAAGTGATGGATATTTGATGGCATTTAGTAGATATTTTTAATATTTTATTTATTTATTTAAGTTTTAGATGGACACAACATGTTTAACTTTATTTATTTATTTTTAATGTGGTGCTGAGGATCGAACCCACGGCCTCACGCTTGCGAGGCAAGCGCTCTACCATTGAACTACAACCCCAGTCCTATTTTTAATATTTTAGATGTGATAATTGTAATGTTTTAAAGAAATAGACTTGAATATTTTGATTTGCTTGAAAGTAATTCAGTGGGGTTAAGGTGTGGGGGAGGAGGATGAACAAAATTTTCGTGAGTTGATAAATTAAGCAGGATGATGTCTATGTGGGGATTTATTATACTGTTGTCTCTGCTTATGTATGTTTTTTCAAAATTTTCCGTTTAAAAAGAACCTAGTTCAAAATAAAATAACAAGACTGTATTGAAGGCCTAATGCCTATGCCCAGCACTGTGCTAAAAAGAGGGGATTATAAGGTGAGCCTTCAGAAGTATGTCTTTCTGTGTGTAAGGTGAGAGAGTTTAATAAGGAAAAAAAAAGTCACAATATGATGTACAAACCCAAGTGCCATAATGTTTGCTTGTTCAAGATATTCAGGAAGTATGGAGGATGGGTCAAGTCAATCTTTCTGGTAGTAATAGTGAGCCATCAAAAAGGAAGGGTGAGCTTTGGGTGGGCCTTAAAGGGTGAGTGACATCTGCCATGTGAAGGGAGATAGAATGCGTTTTAGGCCTAGGGTTTCCAGAACAAAAGCCTCAAGGTATGCTTGTTCTGGGAACAGCTTGGCTGTAATTGTGACTCTAAGAAGAACTAGCATGCTAAGGAAATAAGTATGTTTATTCCATAAACAGTGGAAACCACAGAATATTTTCAAGAAAGTGTTATAATTTGTATTTTAGGAATTTAGTTCTTACTATCAGAAAAGCAGTCTCCTATTTAAATGAGTTTTGTAGAATACAAAATATAAAACCAATTTTGACCCAAGTCTCAGAGGTCCTTATAATCCAAAGGAGAGAGGTATCATTCCTCATCTATACAGTAAACCTTTGTGGAACATTTGCATTGCATAGGTATTGTGCTGGGAATTTATTTATTTATTATTTATTTTATAGTTGGACACAATACCTTTATTTCACTCATTTATTTTTTTACGTGGTGCTGAGGATCGAACCCAGGGTCCCTGCGTGCGCAACAAACACTGTACCGCTGAGCCACAACCCCAGCGCTGTGCTGGGAATTTTAAGAGGATGGATGACCAAGGCATAATGGCTGGTGCATAGCTGGAGTGAAACAAGATAAATTTGAGTAAATAAGTCAATGAATAAGGGGATAACTGACAACCATGGAGGCTCTAGACATGAGGTGTGGTTGTACAGCATAGAAAAGAATGAGCTCTGTTTCACTTTTGACAGCATATGATGTCATTCCATAGAGTTTTACTTCCCTCATTTTCACCTCAGTCCAGAGGGGTAATGAGGTACCATAGAATAGGCTATAGGGAGAGCAGTGCTCAGCTAGAAAACAGAGGAAGATGTGTAGACAAGAAGTGCAGGAGCTACATAATTTCTCCTTAGTGATTCAAATTATTGAAAATTATAATAATAGTATTTGCTGAAGTTTTTAATGGGCCATAAATAAGGGCTTTGCATATTTTAATTTGTTTAATCACAAGAACTCCACTAAGGAGATTTGTATAGGTCAAAGGAAGTTTGTAACTTGCCAGAAGTTATATAGCACTAAGTAGCTGAGCTGGGATTTGAACTCAGAATGTTTGGTTAGTCTGTGCCCTAAACTGCAGTGCAATATATGCCTTCTGATACTCAGCAGAGAGACTGTTTTGTAGGAATATATCATTGAAATGTGGCCACAATGAAACTTAAGAATCGCGGAGGCTACAGAAAAAAAGAGGTGGACAGTAATTGAAGTGATTTCACCGTAATTTTACTATTTTTCAGTCTTTGAAGGATTGCAGTATGACTCCATTTCCTCGGTGCATTCGTAAAATAGTTCACCCAATGAAGACAATGAAGATTATTTACACTGCTACCCTGATTTTTCTGATGTTCTGCACCTGGCAGTTGTGATTTTTAAGGTAATCTCTTTACTAAAAATTTATTAAGGAGGAAAAAGAGTTGATTTTGACACATTAAAAATAACTACCCACCTGGGTGTGGCACACACTTGTAATCTCGGTGGTTTGGAAGGCTGAGGCAGGAGGATTGAAAATTCAAAGTAAGCCTCAGCAACTCAGCAAGGCCCTAAGCAACTTAGTGAGACCCTGTCTCTAAATAAAATATAAAAAGGGGCTGGGGATGTGGTTCAGTGGTTAGGTGCCCCTGGGTTCAATCCCCAGTACTAAAAAATGAAAACCAGCCAAGTGAAAACCAAAAAGCTGGCTCCAGTGATAAAATTTAAACCGTTTTCTACATTATATGAAGCGATATACACCTAATAATAATAATGTAGTCTGCAAGGGTTTTTTTCTTTTAGTTTTACTCCTAATTATAGTTTCTGTTGTTGCTGCAAAATGAATATTTTAACCATATTTTAAAATTTGTTATAAATGGGAACATGATTGATATTTTCATATATTGATTTTATATGCTGAAGCTTTTCTGAGTTGTATTTATACTAATTATTTATAGATTTTTAGATTATCTTTTAACTATAATGTGAATAACGGCAGTTTCTTCCATTCCATTTTTTTTTAGCTTGATTTACTATGCTAGCCAGGATCTTTAATACAAGGAAAAATAAAAGCAGTGTAGAGTTTTGTTGCCTTGGTCTTGAGAATTTTATGAAAGTTTCACCCTTTTCAGTAGATTTTCTTTTTTGTGTAAAGAAAGTTTCTATTCCTAGCTTACTAAGAGTTTTAATTATGAATGGTTATGGAGTTTTTAGCCATGTGCTTTGTCTGTATCTACTTCCATAATTATGTTTTTTCCTCCATCATTGTGATCATGTAATAATGTGATAAATTACAATAATCAATTTTCTCATGTATTTCCTGCTTTTGGTTAAAACAATACTCACCATTGAGTATTTTGTTTTCTATTTTAATAATTTTTGCTTTTTGTATTTCTCTTCTAGTTTCGTTTTATTTGTTCTTTAATTTAAAAAGTTTGACCTATAGCTCATTAATTTTCTCTTAATTTCTAAAATAAGAAGTTAGGACTTTAAATTTTCGTCTACCACTTTAGAAGAATTTCATGTTAACTATGTGTAGTATTTTTAATCATTCAATATTTGTTACCTTCTACGTTCTCTAATGATTTCTTCTTTGACCTATGAGGTATTTTTTAAAAAATTTCTAAACATAGGCTCCTTTTTAATAAATTTTATTAATGATTTAAAGAAATCATTAAACTCAATTTTTTGTGTTTTAAAATGTTTTTTTTAATGTTGATTACAATAACAAAGTATACACTGGCTGCTTATCCAATAGAATTTGTCAGTATATAACTTTTATTTTCATTAAGTACATAGAAAAAGCATGGGCATGATATTTACTAATGGCATTATTGCTGATTTTGATGCTTGTGTTTTAAACTTTTTATTTTGATTTAATTCCACACTTTAAAAACTATGAGAGGGCTGAGAATGTAGCTCAGTGGTAGAGTGCTTGTGTAACATGTGTGAGGCTCTAAATTCAATCCCTAGCCCAGCAAAAAAATAAAAATAAATAAAGCCTCTGAGAATATTACAGAGGCTGGGTATGGTGGCACATACTTAGAATCCCATCAACTGGGAAGGCTAAAGCAGGACGGTTTCAAGTTTAAAACTGGTCTTATCAGTTTAGTGAGACTCTCAGCAAACTTAGTGAGACCTTGTCTTAAAACAAAAAAAATAAGGAGGACTGGGGATATAGCTCAGTGGTAAAGAGCCCCTGGGTTCAAGAGAATATTCCAAAGAACTCCCATAGATACCCTTTACCCAGGTTCACCAATTAACATTTTGCCACATTTGCTTTATCATTATTTTTTTCTCCCTCATTCCCTCTCCCATTTTCATAGTAAGTTGCAGATATCCTTCCCCTTTACCTGTTAGTACTTCATTATGTGTTTTCTCAGAATGATGACTTTCTTATATGTAACCTTGGTACATGTGTCAAAAACAAGAAATTTTACATTGTTCCAGTGTTATTATCTATGTCATACTTTAATTTTACAATTATTCAAAAAATGTCTTTTATAACTATTTTCCTTTCTTGGTAGAAGTTGCAATCTAGGATGATAATATCGTATTTAGTTTTTATCTTTCCAGTTCTTAATCTGGAATAGTCCTTCAATTTTTTTTTCTTTCATGATACTGGCAATTTTTAAAATACAGGACAATCATTTGGTAGAATGTTCTTCAATTTAAGTTTGTTACATATTATTATATCTGGCTTCTTATCCCAATATAATTTGTTAATATATAACTCTTATTTTCCTTAAGTACATAGAAAAAGCATGGGTATGGTATTTATTGATGGCATTATTGCTGATTTTGATTCTTATGTTTTAAACTTTTTGATTGAATTTAACAGTTTAAAAACTTGTGAGAGATCTGAGGATGTAGATCAGTGGTAGATGAATAATATAGACATAATATTTAATATGTAATCTATTTAATATAGTAATATTAATAATATGATAATAATCATTGTTGGAAGGAGTACTACAGAAGTAATATTGTGTTGTTCTCAGGCCATCATATTGGTGGCATATGATGCTGGTGTGACCCCTTAGGAGTAATATTAACTTTGATTATTTAAGGTGTTGGGTGTTTTCCAGATTAATCCACTCTAAAGTTGCCATTTTTCTTTTTGTAGTTAGTAATTTTGCTGGGAATACTTTGAGACTGTGTGAATATCCTGTTCCTCATCAAACTATTTTCCACTAGCTTTTGCATCCATTGCTAATTCTTGACTGAATTAGTTATTACCAAGATGACTACAAAAATGATAATTTTCAAACTCCATCTTTTTTACTACATTACTAGTTTAAATACTACTTCAAGGAAGAGCTTTTTTCTCCATGTATTTATTCATTTCTTTGAGCACAGATATTTAGTTTATTTCTCATATAGGATGTTGCTATCATTATTTACTTTAATGCTCAATTGCCCAAATTAAGTCATTGACTGCCCATTCAAATTGTTTCCTCTGTCCTTTTGACATGTCCTATCATTTCATAGATATTTTAACTTACTTTAACATTTCTTTTCTTCCTTACTTTCAGGCTCATCTTGTATTTTCTACTCCATTGACCATTTCTCTATGGGACTCTGGTACTAAGAGATGGTATTTAGAAACTGAGGCATGGGTATATGGATCTTTTTATCTTAACATTTTGTTATTGTTTCTCATTTTAATTTCGCTGAGTACAAACATTATTTAGTATTTGTTGAAATGTTTGCCTTATGTCCTTGAGAACATGATCAGTTGTTTCATGTGTACCTGAAAATATTTTGTATATTCTAACTGTTACATGTAGGGTTATATAAATATTCATTAAACTTGTTAATTGTGTTGTTTAAATCTATATCTCTACTAATTTTTTGTGCTAAATCTATCAGTTATCAAGAGAGGTAGATTTAAAATCTCCCACTGTGATTGTGAATTTGTCAACTTCTTGTAGTTCTGTCAATTTTTGTTTTGTGGAATTAAGGCTTTGTTGTTATGTGCATACAAGTCTAGAATAGACAAATATTTATTTTTAAGTGATGCTTTTATCTTCTTGCATTTAAAATCCAGTTTGTTTGCTACTAATATACTTTCACCAGCTTTCCTTTGATTGGTTGCTTCTTTTTCAGTTCTCTTACTTACTTTTTGTCTTTCTTGTATTTTTCAGAAAATGTTCTGCCAAAAATGTCAATGCATTGCTTTGTTTCTAAATTTACTAGTAAGATTTATAATTATCATTAAGGTTAAGTTTATGTATCCAAATAATACTTTTCTTCACTAATTTTTTACTTTATAAAATTTCAACCCAATGGAAAAGTGGAAAGATATCATCAATGTAGATTCATCAGTTACTTGCTTTTTGCTGTATGGGTTTTCTCTTTCTGAATACACACACACACTTTTTTGCTGAACCCTTTGGAAGTAACTTGCAGTTATCATGACACTTATCCCTAAATACTTCATCATGTCTCTTATAAAAACATGCATTTCTGTTATTGCACCTGAAGAAATTTAACACTGATACAATGCTACTATCTAATACATTGTCCACACCAAATTTTCCTAGTAATATTTTTATAGCTTTCATTTGTTCTGGTCTAGTCAAGGATCATACATTTTGTTTAGTTATTGTGATTGTTGAGTCTTTTTAAATCTAGAATAGCATTCTTCAACGTTTTGCTTTTAATTTTTCATGATATTGGCATTTCTGATGAGTCCAGGCGGTTGTCCTATAAATGTCCACAATATGAACTTGTCTGATTGATTTGTTACCACAACATCAATTTAAACATTTCTTTTTTTTTTTTTTATTCTGGGGATTGAACCCAGGGGTGCTTAACCACTAAGCCACATCCCCAGTCCTTTTTAATATTTTATTTAGAGACAGGGTTTCACTGAGTTGCTTAGGGCCTCACTGAGTTTCTGAGGCTGGCTTTGAACTCATGATTTTCTAATCTACTTATACTATTTTTTTTTTTCCTGTGGTGCTGGGGATCGAACCCAGGACCTTGTGCAGGCAAGGTAAGCACTCTATTTACTGAGCTATATCTCTAGCCCATAGGTTGATAATTTTTAAGAGGCAAGTATGATCAAGTTCCTTTCCTAGTAATCTTGCTTCTTTGACCTGCTGGCATATCATTTTAATTCCTCCCATATTTTCTTGTATGTATTCTGTATTAGTTTTCTATTGCTATTATATCAAGTTTATCACAAATTTATATATAGGTGAGAAGTCTGGTGTAAGTTTAATCAGAATGAAGTCAAGGTGTTGACCAGCTGTGTTCCTTTCTGGAAGCTCTAGGGGAGAATCTGTATCCTGCCTATTCAGTTGTTGGCAGATCCCAGTTCCTTGCAACTATAGATCCGGATGCTGTTTCTTTGCTGGTTGTCAGCTGAGGGCTGTTCCTGTCTTCTAGAGGCCACCTGCATTCCTTGGTTTATGGACCCTTTTCACCATCTTCAAAGCCAACTATAACAGGTTGAGTCCCTCTCACGCTTAGACTTTCTCCATTTTCTTCTTTCATCATCTGTCTCTGACTCAGGTAGGAAAAGGTCATTTGTACCCATGGAATTAGATCACACCACCTATATAATCTAGAATAATCTCTAAAAAAAATCCTTAACCTAATCACATCAACAAAGTTGCTTTTCCCTCTTAAAACAACATAGTCATAGTTTCTGGGAATTATGGTGTGGACATCTTTGGGTAGCCAGTATTCTGTCTACCATGGATTCCATTATAGCAGCTAGCCATAACCTAACACCCAGTGTTTGAGCCATCCATTCTTTCATTTAATCAACAAAAAATATGAAAGAACATCTATTAAATTGAGTATCTCTTAAATTTCAGGCATTGTTATAGGTGCCAAGGTTCCAAAAATAATGTATTTAATTCTCCCAAGAAGTCCATAAATGGTTCGCTTAAGTTCTGCAGATAGAGATTAGCATAACAATAAGAGTGTGTACAGGGCCATACCACCTAGATTAGAAGTATCCAGGATAGCCTCTTGTGTAGATCAGTTTCTCAGCTGAGTCTAAGAAAGGGGTCTAAGTATTAAATAAGGATAAGTAATGGTAAAGGGGCAAATAGAACTTTAATAGAACTTTAAGTGGTGAGAATATAATGACCAAATATAGAGAGCTCAAGATAACCTGTTCTTGGGCTGGGGATGTGGCTCAAGCGGTGGCATGCGTGTGGCCCGGGTTCGATCCTCAGCACCACATACCAACAAAGATGTTGTGTCCGCCGAGAACTAAAAAATAAATATTAAAAAAATTCTCTCTCACTCTCTCTCCTCTCTCACTCTCTCTTTAAAAAAAAAAAAGATAACCTGTTCTTTTGGTGGGGGAGGGTTGGTAGAGGTGATGGTAGTTAAATCTACTAGTTATGTAGTTTCCTGCAATGTATTGACTTCTGGGCTTTGGTTAGGTGAGTTTGAAATCCATAGAGTAGGCTCTCAGGAAGGGCCCAGGCTGAACTCAGGTGAAGGCTGAAACTGAAGTTCACAAATGGAATTTCTTCTTTTTCAGGGAAGTCTTTAACTCTGTTCTTAAAGCTTACCAACTGATTGAATCAGATCCACCTCGGTTATCTGGGAGAATCTCATTTGAGTCAACTGATATAGATGTTAATCACATCTACAAAATACCTTCACAGCAACACCTAGATCAGTTTGATTGAATAACTGAGAACTCTAGCCAAGCCAGATTGACATGCCAAAACCTGGAATGATTCTCAGGTTTCTGGCATCAGTATCAATTGAAATCACTATCTGAAATACAGAATAGAATAGAAGGAGCAGGTTTTCAATATGGTCGGTAAGATAGCTAGGTCGAAATTCCTGGCAGGCAGGTAAAAGGTCACAAGAAAGGTAAAAGATCAAGAGTTTTGATCATATAAATAGGCTAAGAAGCAGTCAGTATAAAGATGAAAGTTAAAACCAGAAGTGTAAATTAGATACTCTAAAAGAAGATATATGCATATAGAACAAAATTATGAGTTATGGAGAAAATTCTGGTGACCACCACCATTTAAAAATTATATATAGAAGGTGGGCTTGGTGGTACACACCTGTAATCCCAGTGGCTCAGGAGGCAGAGGCAAGAGGATCACAAGTTTGAGGCCAGCCTCAGCAACTTAGGGATACCATGTCTGTAAATAAACAAAAAAAAAAATGTGACTCAGTCATTAAGTGCCCCTTGGTCAGTCCCTGGTACCCCCAAAAAATTATATAGAAAAAGATGAATAGATAAAGGAGAAGTAGGATAATGGGAGAACCTGGGAAAGTTTGCTGCCTGAATTTAAAAAAAAATGAATAACAGTGTTGTAAATGGTAGATAATCAGTATTGAAGAATATTCATTAATTTGTAAGTTAAATTCATTGGTGAATTAAGCATGAATAATTTCAGTGCTGTTGTGAGAACAGAAGCCAAGTTGCAGTGGGTTGAAGAATTATTAGGAGGTGCCAAATTGAGGCTAGGTGGTGTAGATCACTCTTCGGAGAATATTTAGAGGAGAAGGAAAAATAAAAATTGGATGAGATTTAAAAAGTGAATTGGGGCTGTGGTTCTGGCTCAGAAGTAGAGCACTTGCCTAGCCTGTGTGAGGCACTGGGTTTGATCCTTGGCACCACATAAAAATGAATAAATAAAGTTATAAAAAAAGTCTTGTATCTATTTAAAAATTTTTTTAAAATATGAATTATAACTAAAATAATTAAGAGAATATTAAAAATAATGGTAGAAACTTGCTCAGGTTTTTTAGCTGAAAGTAATAAGAGGAAGAGAGTGATGATACAAGAGAAAACTATTCAAAACTGAGAAAGAAGAAATAGGCCTGGTTGTTAGAGGGAGATGCAGTTACAAGAGAAGAACTTAATTTTTTCTTTGGATGAGATTAGAGTAATTGTTCTTAATGAATGAAGGTGGTATAATCCTGAGAGGATGGTTTGAAAGTTTGTGAAAGGTGTTCAAGATCATCATAATGATTGGAAGGCTTTCTGGCATATTGTGGGTAGGATCAGATTGCTAAATGGCCTGCAATATGCAAGAGAGCCTGTACAAAGATTTTTCTACATCCCATAAAACCTTTGAATATCCTGTTTGATGTTCACGTAGGTGAAAATCCTATTTATATTAAATTAGGCCTTGAATTGAATGTCATCTTATCTACAAACATTTTTAATATACACTGACTTTTCCAGGAGTGCAACTATAATATAAACCAAAATAAGATCTTACTTTGTTTTGTTCAGTATCTTACCAAGAATGTTGATCATTTTGAAAATCTACCCAAAATGCTGCTCTTGGATATTTAAGACATTAATAACAATACATCTACATCAGTCAGCATTTGTAGCTGCCACATTTTACAGACATTGAATTTATATATTGAAATACATTTTATCTCATTATAAATTGTATGTCTTTTTCATTTTATAAATATAGATTTTTAAATTATTTTTTGAGTTTTACTTTAGTACAGTAAAATAGACATTAAAATATTTGAAAAAGGGAGTGAGATGGGATTGAAAAACATTGGCCCAGACAAAAGAATGAATGAAAATTCTGGTAAGTTTTAAGTAGAAATGCAGAGATTTATGAGAATGGCTTATATATCAGGCTTTGTGTTAGAGGTTGCAGTAACTAATTCTCAAACCCACCAAATACATTTCAGTCCTAATCGCAATCAACCCTTTTGTAACATTAAAAATTCTCTTCTCTTTTCTATAACGTCCTTCTCTTCTAAGCTCTCTCTTTACATATTTGGCCATTGTTTCTCAATTTTCTTTCCTAAATAATAATTCTCTGCTTGGATCCTTGGATTTGTGGATCCTGAATCTCCCTGTTTTAATACTTACTTCTGCTTGGCAGCATCACCCACTGTCTTGAGTTAAATTAAATGTATTTATGCAGATAATCCCCAAATTTGTATCTCTAACACAAGACTTTACACCAAGCTTCAGACTCATGTAAATTGCAAACTCTGTACATGCTTCCTCAGCACCTCAATGGAACGTGGACAACAGTGAACTCTTCACCATACCAGCAGGACTATACACCTCTTCCTTATTCATGATACTAGGACACATATCATGTTTCTGCTCTTACTGCCACCATTTAATCTGTCATCAGGTTATAATGAGTATTCCCTCAAACTTTCTCATGAATTTGACATTTCTATTCCATTTCCCAAATACTGGATTAGACCCTCACCATTTCTTCCTAAATGTGAATAATAATTTGTTAATTGCTTTCCTGCCTATACTACTGCCTATTGACTCTTGGTACCACCTCTAGAATGAATTCTTTAAAATAAATATCTAACCCTATAATATTCCTACTTAAAATACTTTGAAGATTTCCTGTTTTCTTTTTTTAAATATTTTTTTTATTTTTTAGTTATAGTCAGACACAATACCTTTATTTTATTTATTTATTTTTATGTGGTGCTGAGGATCGAACCCAGGGCCTCGCATGTGCTAGGCAAGTGCTCTACTGCTGAGCCACAACCCCAGCCTGAAGATTTCCTGTTTTCTATGAAAAAGTCTTAGTATACCTGAAAAAATTCTTCGTGGCACAGCTCAAATTCCATCCCAAATGTATGTAAGCTTTTTAATATGAGTGCCTCTGAGGATATATTGAAGTTATTCTTATTTCATGCTCATTTATTCATAGAGATACCAGTGCCTCACATCTTTACCCACAAGTATACCAAATGCACATAATTATTTAGTCCTCCTCCTCTATTATACTTTCAGGAAATTATACCTTGATATCATCCTCTGATTCTAGAATAGCTTCCTCTTTGGTACTTCTGTGCATATTATTTGTACCTGTTTCCACAGAGAAAGTAACAAAATGGTGGATGCAAATAATAATAATACCCTAATTCCAACTTGCTAATTGTGGATGTGAAAGAGAAGTAGAATGCTCATAGAACATTGTAGGTTTGTTTCTTCATTTCTGCTTTTTTTTCTTTGTAGTACTGGGGATTGAACTCAGGGGTACTCGACCACTGAGTCACATCCCCAGCCCTATTTTGTATTTTATTTAGAGACAGGTTTTCACTGAGTTGCTTAGTGCCTCACCATTGCTAAGGCTGGGTTTGAACTCATGATCCTCCTGTCTCAGCCTCCCATTGGGATTATAAGCGTAAGCCACCACACCTGGCCATTTTTGAATTT
Organism: Spermophilus citellus; assembly: GCF_964194105.1. Lineage (NCBI taxonomy): Eukaryota > Metazoa > Chordata > Mammalia > Rodentia > Sciuridae > Spermophilus > Spermophilus citellus. Next base: position 48,045,656 of record NC_138190.1, read on the forward strand.
TTACCACAGTGGTTGTACATGGGAATGTGGATATCTTTTTTTCATAATTGGAAGTGTGCACATAATAGCAGGATCATGGTTCACAATTTCCCTTTCTTATGGGTAGGTCCTACAGGCACACTCTGGGGGGCATCCCATCAACAAGAGCTTTGTGGGTGGTGTGTTCTTTCTCTGAGAAGGAGGCTGCTTGTGTTGCCCTGCAACTCCAAGTGTTGGTTACCACCCTGTGAAGGATTCCTGCACTAGATCCTTGAAAGCAGCCCAAGTGGAGTGAGGATATATATTCTCCTAGTCCTCCTTCTCTTCCTCGCATACACTCTCCTTTTTGCTTTGCCTCTCACTTCCTACTGTTAGCCAGTTCATGGCTCCTGTTCTGTTGAAGAAAGCAAGTATCCTTTCTCTGCTTGTTTCTTTTGGGAAAATGCACCATGCTAGCATGATGGGGACACTCCACCCTTTCTTGAAATAAAGCAGAGTTAAGAGTCACCAGTAGAGACTACTTTTTTCCTACAAAAAATTCATCCATGTTACTTTCAAATGTAGAAGGTCCCTGGACATACTACCAGCAAAAGACCTGAAGGCTTTCAAATTCCTGCCAGGTGTGCCCTGTATCCTTTTCTTGTCTTCCAATCCTGTGCACACAACAGTTTGAAATTGTGTGTACCTGCATACTGTCTCTGCCATTTCCTCATGAACTCTTGTCATTTCCACATGAACGCTCCCAGACACTCACCCACAGATACACCTGTACGCACATGGGTTTCCCCTCCCACAAACTAAACCATCCCTACTGGCACACCTAAAGACACACTGGGGCATGGCCTGGAACACCCCTTACCCCTGCTTATATATCTAGACACTCCCATCACCCATTTGGTGTCTGAGAAAAGGTCAGGCAACCATTTTCTAGTTGAACCCTGGGCTACCATGTGGCAACTCTTGGTCTCTTCTTACAAATGAAAAAAAGGAAGTTATCAACTAGGCCTAAAGAACAGGTGGAAAAGGTAAAAAGTTAAACAGCACTCCCCCCCCCACCTCCAGTAAGGACCCTAAGGAGTCCTTTGCTGAGGCCCTGTTGCTTTTTTTTTTTTAAGAGAGAGAGAGGAGAGAGAGAGAATTTTTAATATTCATCTCCCAGTTCTCGGTGGACACAACATCTTTGTTGGTATGTGGTGCTGAGGATCGAACCCCGGCCGCACGCAAGCCAGGCGAGCGCACTACAGCTTGAGCCACATCCCCAGCCCGGCCCTGTTGCTTTGATGTGACTATCTCCAGCTCAGGTCAGCCTGCCCAGTCAGACTGGATTCAGTTGTTAGTTTCCTCATCCTAAGGAAGTTCCTCCCTTACAACCTGTGGCTTCAGGTTGCAGTGGCCTTTCCTGCCTGCATTGACCTAGCCAGCTCAAGTTGCCTTCAGACCTTATCAAGGAATCCAGAACAGTAGGGAAACCTTGAGCCAGGCAGCACTGTGACCGGAACAGTGGGAGCCGGCCTAGCATTTGAATCCTGGAGTGGAGTCACAGTGAGCCCCAGGATGTGTTAATTCTCTTTTCCTTGCAAGCACAGGATTTAAGGAAGATGGAAAGGTGGGGGGGAGGGGAGGGTGGGGAAAGCTGCTGGAACGCGGATTCCTGCGGTGTCTCCAGCATCTGGTTTGTGGTGAGTTGGTTTTGGTTCTGAATTTGGGAAATGGGTGGGAGAGCTTGGTGGCCAGTTTTTTCTTTCTCCTTCCCGGGGTTTTAGACTACTTTTTTTTTTGAGATAGAAAGGGCGGGGGAGCATAATATTTGAAATTTGTGGAGCCATACTGCCATCAAGCGGAATGTGTTTCTGGAAAGGGAGCTACCAGGAACACTAAAGCTGGATGGACACCAGCAACACGCAGGAGACCAAGAGCTGACCCACCTCCACCGAGGGAGAACTTGCTCTGTGCTCATTCCCAGGAGTAAGGGCGCCCTGGCTCCTCTGCCAAGGAACACACAGGAAGAAAAGGCTGGCAGTGGAAGGCCCACCATGGCTGCTACAGGCAGTGACCAGGGACAGCTTAGCGTAAACCACGGGGTCCCCAAAACCTCCAGGTTGCTGTGTACCCAGCAAGGAAAGGGGCTTCCTGAAGTCAGTGCAGGCGCACCTGCAACTCCTCAGACGCCAGAGCCCACGGCCAGACTCAAGCTCGCACAGCAGCCAGCAGCTTCTCCTGGGCCTGCCCTAAAATGGCGCTGCGGGAAGCTCCGCCCCCTGGGCTGGTTGGTGCAGCGCTGCTGCCTGCAGGGTCCCAGGGCCCCTGGACCTGCTGCTTTTCCTGGCTACAGCCCTGAGGGCAGGCAGGCTTCCCCCTGTTTTGGACCCCTGGTGGGGAGACCCTTGCTTAGCCAGAGTATGCTCGCTCCCGTCCTGGCTCTAAATGCCCTATCCACACCATTCAGGTGCCAGGCTGTTGGCACAAGGCAAGTGTCCTTTGTGCCTGGGCTTTTCAGAAACTATTTCCCAGAAATGGTACTGTATTAACACAACTAAGTCTCACCTTTCCATACCCCACCTTACCTTCATCTTTCTACCTTTGTAGCCTGAAGAACACCAAACATGGGACTAAGGTCACTTTCAGCCAGGCTTTCGGCCTGTCACTCTAGGCTATTTTGGGAGTAAACCAGCCTTTCCTCTTTGTTAACTTTGGATTCACCAGTAGCTTGGTATGTAGTCTTGGTGGAGTTTGTGTGCATGGCCAAACACCTCTTCCATTGGCCTGATCTGTCCTACCTGCATGCACCAAACCCCCTCCACTGGTTCTGCAAGATGTGGAGGTAAGAGAAAATAGACCTACACATTCCCCTAGGAAGCTGCATGTCCCTCCTGTACAGGAACCAGAGCATCTTGTTTGTGTTGCATTTCCCTTCTGGGTAGGAAACTCATTTTGGTCCAGGGACGGTGAGCCTTAAGCCAAGGCTGTCAGGTGCAAGAAGGGCTGCCAAGAATGAATACACCATGCCAGGGAACCTGATGGGACAAGAAGGTCAGAAGGGGCACTCTCCCTGTGCCTCAATTCACCTCCCTCATAGGACCCCAGGCACTCCTTTGTACTCCTGGGGAGGTTGGACTCCTGGGATGGGTGGCACTTCATGGAAGGCTACAGGTATGCTCAGTACAATGCATTCTTTAACTGGCTGGGATAAAAGCATCCCTGGACACAGGCATGGGTAGCCATGCTGGCCTGCTTTAATTCCACACCAGGAGCAGATACTTGATTTGTGCTCAGTGGTTCTAGATCTACTCTGATTTATCTTTGGGGTAAGATGTAGGTGGTGGAAGAGGTAGGGTGGTAGGCTAGATACAAGAAGCCCTGTGTCTTTAGAAGTAGTGGTGTTCTAGAGGCCTGTGAGTTATCCCCATTACACAGACCTCTTCTCTTTGAACCTGAGATGTAGGGCCTGCTGATTATTCACCCTGTAAATTAAATGAAAAGAGAAGGTGGTAGATAATAGAGTAGGGAAGAGAGTGGGTGGGTGTGTTTATGCAACTATGCCTGTATGCCTCTGTGTGTGTGTGTGTGTGTGTGTGTGTGTGTGTGTGTGTAGAGGAAGTCAGACCACTAGTTCAAAGATTTTCATATAGATAGGCCACCTCAAGTAGTAGGACATGTATGAAGGGCTGGTTTGAATGACAGGCCCTGATCATCTTGTTCTGAGAGTTCCTTCAACTAACATCAATGCTCAGTTCCTGAAGATAAGTGAGCCTGGTGCATCATTCCCCAGCATGCCAAATATGTGCTCTATTCTTAGAGGTGTAGACCACAGAGGGAAGGCAGTGATCTCAACAAAGTAAGCTAGACATCCCAGAACATTAGAGTACCCGGCATATCCTGCAAACACTTCCAAGTGTGTATTCAAATTTTTGACAATGCTTCTACTCTAAGATGCTGCTGGAACTATAGCAACATTTATATATAGGAAAAGAACCAAAAAGCCAGCAGCAAACACATCTGAAACAGCAGCCACATTTAAACAAGGTTCTGTCAGCTCTCAACTACTGCGGACCTTGTCCTGTTCTATAATAATCAGAAGGCTGCCTCTCAAACCTGCTTAGAGAAAAGCTGGGGAGAGGGAAATGCAGGAACCTAAACACAGCAGTGATGGGATACCCCCTCTCAGGGTCACAGGTCTTTGTTTCACATTGAGCTGCACTTCTCACCCTTGGGGACAGCTAAGCATGTCTATGTCCTCTCTTTATGCATGCACGTTTAAGCTGAGGAGAGCAGGTCCATGTACCCATGCTCCCATACTCAATCATAGGATATTCACCAATGGACCACTTGACTTGTCTGTTCCTTCTATTGCTGCCCTTACTTGCCACTGACTGCTTGTTTTCTACTTCAATTTGGGGAAATATGTAGAGTAGACAACAACATCATGGGACAACAGGCCTCTATCTGGACAGGGTTCATACCCTGGCAAACCCAGGGCTGACTACTCAGCCCTGTCTAGTGGCTTTCTTCACCTGTGAAGCCACTGCAAGCCCCTAAGAGTACCACCTGTCCACTTATGACTCAAGGTATTCCAGGTCATTTTGCTGCCTTCTGCTTAACTATATTCTCTCCATTTTCCACTTGTTTCTCCCCAGGCTTTTCCTTCCTGTCACTTCTGATTTTCCAATTCTTGCTTTGTAGAGATTGGGTTCTGGCAGGAAGAGGCCATGGGAGAAAGGATCCAGATAGAGAATTGAATGACTTCTGTGGAAATTACGATGGAAATTAGGATCTTGTACCCCTTGTGTCCAGTTTGTCCCCACTTCATGCCCTCTTGTATTCCTGAGTATAACCATGTTCTTGCCCTGTGGAAGATGCAGGTGCAGTTAAGAGGGTCACTCTTTGGTGTATTGGGCAGCTGGAATGTGCTGATGACTTAGCCAGCTCATGGTTCCCACTGTGTCTTTGCAAAGTTCCTACATGCACACTCATGGGACATCTCATGGACAACAGCATTGCAGGTGATGTGTTTTATTGCTAGCCAGGCCCAGACCAGTGTTCAGTGGAAAAAGGCAAGTGTCCATTCTGTGCTTGTTGGATATGGAGGGATGCACCATCCTAGCCCATGTGGTACACTCCACCTTGTCTTGAAATTGAGCAGGGTTGAAGGATACAAGAGGCATCCCTCTTGTCTTGCAAAGAAAAATCCGCCCATATGTTACATGTGAATGATAGAGGACCCTGGACACCCTGCCAGCAAAGACCTCAAGGCTTTGCTCTCCTTGCAAGTCTTCTTGTGGAAGCTGGAAAGTTGCAAAGTCTGGCCAGGACTCACCACTCCACTTCAGGGGGTGCACTGTGGCCTTTGCCTCCAGTCCAATCCTATGCATATAACAGTAAGGAATTCAGTTTGTACCTGCATGGTGTCTCTGCCATTTTCCACATGAACTGCCATTTTCCTACATTCTGCTAGGCAGGCCCATACAGACACAGACACGCATGGACAAACTTGCTCACATATGGACTTACCCTCCCATAGACTCGACTGTCCCCACTGGCACACGTACCCAAAGTTGCACAGAAGCCCAGAAATCCAGGGCCTGGTTCGCCTAGTCTCTCTCTCTCTCTCTCTCTCTCTCTCTCACACACACACACACACACACACACACACACACACTCCCATGACCCAGCTGGTATCTGAAAAATGGTGAAGCCACCATTTTGTGCACCAAGTCTTGGCAACAATGTAAGTCATGGGACAACTCTGGCCTCCTCTTACTACACCTAGGCTCAAGGAGCTGGAGTGAAAGGGAAGTGTACTCAGTAGTCCTGCTTAACCAGCTACCCTCCAACTGCTCCTAATGGCTGTAGAGACAGAGGGAGTTCTCTCTTGAAAGGGCCTCTTCTGCTGGTCCCAAAGTGAATTCTAGTGAAAGCCAGGCCAGCCTGTCCAGTCAGACTGGGGTGAATTGCTAGATACTCCTCCCATGGAAGCTCCTACCTCCCAACCTGTGGCTGTAGGTTGTACTTGGCCTTTCCTGGTTGCATTGGCTGGACCACCCTAAGACAGAGTGATCAATACCTCAATTTCCAAGTCTTGGTGAAAAAAAAAAAATAAAAAATAAAATAAACCAGGGTTTTGTTAAAAATATGAGCCAGAAAAATGCAAAATAGAGCTGGGGATGTGGCTCAGTGGTTGAGTGCCCCTGAGTTTAATCACCAGTACCCCAACCACCACCACCACCACCACCATCAAAAAATAAATAAATAAATAAAGGCAATTGGTGGGATCTCTATGGTGATGTTCTTTATTTTATATCTTGATTTTATTAATGTCAATTCTTTCTTTTTCTTTTTGGTACAGGGTACTGTGTACAGGGGTGCTTAACCAGTGAGCCACATACCCAGCCCCCCCCCCCCATTTTTTTTTTACATTTTATTTGGAGACAGGGTCTCACTAAGTTGCTTGGGGCCTCCTGTCTCAGCCTCCAGAGCCACTGGGATTACAGATGGGCTCCACTACTTTAATGTCAGTAGCTTAACTGTGATATTGAACTGCAATTTTGTGAGATGTTACCACTGGGGAAAACTAAATAAACAAAACCTGGAATCTCAAAAAAAAAAAAAAATATATATATATGAATATGAGCCAGGCAGCACTGACCTGCACCTGGTACTGCTGGAAGCCAGCAAGCATTTGAATCCTGGAGTGGAGTCACAGTGAACCCCAGAAGGTGTCACTTCCCTTTTCCTTCTTGCAAGCACAGGAGTTAAGGCAAATGGAGAGGTCCCAAGAAAGGGGGGAAAACAGGGCTGCCTGACTGCTGGCTCAGGATTTCTGTAGCTTCTGCATCTCCTTGGTTCTTGGTCAGTTGCTCTAGTAAGTTTGCAGATCCAGGTTGGGGTACAGTGATTCTTTCTTGTTTTTTCCTTTTCATTCCAAGGTTTTAGACTGCTTTTTTTAAGATGCAAAAGGCGGGGGAAGAGTGGAGTGGAGAGGTAGGTGGCGTCAACTTTGAGAAGTGTAGTGCTCTACCGCCATCAAGTGGAATGAGTTTCTGATGAGTGGAGCCGATTGGGCACCAGAGCCCAGTCCAGCCGAGCTCCGTGCAGGAATCAGGACCGGACCGCGGTCCACCACCGCCACTTGCCATCAACCCATGGCCACCGCGAACCAAGGTGGATGGTTACGCCCTGGCTGGCACTTGCCCCAGCTCATTCCAAGCACAAGGGACACCCTGACTCCTCCACCAGGGAGCAGGGAGGAAGAAAAGGCTGACAGTGGGCGGCCCTCCATAGCTGCCACAGACTGCTATCTTCCTGGGGAGGAAAGGGGCCTCCTGGCGTCAGCGTGTGGTGACCTCAGGCAGGAGCACCTGCAACTCTTGACCTAAGACCCCAGAACCCAGCTCAGCGGCCAGCGACTTCTCCTGGGCCAGTCCTAAAATGGCGCCACAGGCAGCTCCGCCCCCTGTGCTGGTTGGTGCAGCTCTACTGCCTGCAGGGTCCTAGGGCCCCTGGAGGGCTGCTTTCCCTGGGTAGGGTCCCGAGGGCAGGCAGGCTTCCCCCTGTACTTTGGACCCCTGGTGGGGAGATTGTCCTTGGCTGGAGTACACTCACTCCATTCTCACATCCCCATTGCACACCACCCTGGGCGCCTGACTACTGGAGCAAGTGTCCCTCTGCCTGGGGTTTTCAGAAACTGTTTCCGCTAGATGGCACTGTGGTTCCACAAATGACAGTTACTCCTTTCCCTTCCCCCAGTCCAGGCTTTCTCTCAGGCTGCTTGCCTGTCCTCTCCTTCTTCCTCTCTCTGAATTCATCTTTTAGTAAGGGTACCTATGAACACTTGACCATCTATCCCCGTGTGTATCACCCCTGCCCCAACTCTTCTGCTCTCTCCTGCCTGTATGCATCACCTCCCCCACCCACCCCCAGGTTCTGCAGGATGTAGAGGTCAGGGTGAGAGGACATACACATTCCCCAGGAAAGCTGCTTGTCCTTCCTGCACAGGAACCTGGTCCTCCCATTTGTATGCACTTCAGTTGTCCTTGAGTAGTAAACTCCCTTGCAGCCAAGGGGGCTATGGGTCTGGGAAGAAAACTTTCAGATCCAAGGACTGCTGAAATGGTCACACCATGTGGCAAAACCTGGTAGGGCAGAGGTTAGGAGGCCTTCCCTTTACCCACCTTCTAGGTTCTAGGATTACTCAGTGATGTAACTCTGGGGTGGGATGCAAGTTGTAAAAAGGGGAGATAGGAGGCTGGATACAGGGAACAGGGTACCTCAAGTGAAAGTGTGGTAGGCAGGAGGCCTGTGAATTACCCCAACAAACAGTCCTCTCCCCTTTGAACCTGAGATGTGAGGACTGCTGATTATTCAACATGTAAGTTAAGTGAGAAGTGAAAGTGGCAAGAGGGTGGGAATAGGGTGAGTTATCTTTGTGCAAGTGTGCCTGTGTACCTCTGTGTACTACTTGTGTGTTTCTGTAGAGAAGTTAGATGACCAGTTCAACGATTTTCGTGTAGACAGGCCAGCTCAAGCATAGGAACTGAACGAAGGGCTGGTTTGAATGACAGACCCTGGTCACCTTGTTCTCAGAGTTTCTTCAACTAACTTCAATGCTCATCATTCCCCAGTGTGCCAAGGATCTGCTCTCTTCCTGGAAGTGTAAGTCACAGTGGGAAAGTAGTGATCTCTCAACAAAGTAAGCTTGACATCCCTAAACATCAGAGTGCCTGGGATATCCTGCAGACACTTCCAAGTGTGTATTCAAAAAAATTTTTTTTTTAAAGAGAGAGAGAGAGAATATTTTAATATTTATTTTCAGTGTTTCGGTGGACACAACATCTTTGTTTGTATGTGGTGCTGGGGATCGAACCCGGGCCAAATGCATTCCAGGTGAGCATGCTACTGCTTGAGCCACATCCCCAGCCCATGTATTCAAATTTTTGTCCATGCTTCTACTGTAGGATGCTGCTGGAACTATAGCAACATTTATATATGGGAAAAGAACCAAAAAGCCCACAGCAAACACGCCTGAGAACAGCAGCCACATTTATACAAGGTTCTGTCAGCTCTCAACTACTGAGGACCTTGTCCTGTTCTGTAGTAATTAGAAGGCTGCCTCTCACACCTGCTTCGAGAAAAGCTGGGGAGAGAGAAATGCACTAACCTTGATTACCAGTGATGGGATACCCCCTCTCTGGGTCCCAGGTGTTTGTTTCACATGGAGCTGCACTCACTTCTCACCCTTGGGCACAGTCAAGTTTGTGTATGGCCTCAGTTACACACATCCCTGTTTAAGTAGAGATGTGCAGGCCTGTGCACTCACATGTGATCCACAAGCAAGGCTCGGTGGGCCAGACATTCTGTGTACCTGTTGCATCTGTTGTACCCTCCCTTGCCACTGGCTGCCTTTCCCACTTCAGCCTGGAAAACTTCAAGAAGGAGGCATCATCATCATAGCACAACAGGCCCTTGTATGGACAAAGTTCAACTGGGAAGCCACTGGATGCCCCTAGGAGTACCACCTGTCCACTTATGACTCAAGGTATTCCAGGTCATTCTCCTGCCTTCTGCTTCACTACTATTCTCCATTTTTCACCTGTTCCTCCCCAGGCTTTTCCTTTCTGTCACTTCTGATTTTCCAATTCTTGCTTTGTAGAGATTGGGTTCTGGCAGGAAGAGGCCATGGGAGAAAGGATCCAGATAGAGAATTGAATGACTTCTGTGGAAATTACGATGACCCTTGTGGAATGGGGGAGGTAGGGGCTTCCCCATTCTATCTCCCCTTAATTACCCTCCAGGAGGATCTTGTACCCCTTGTGTCCAGTTTGTCCCCACTTCATGCCTTCTTGTGTTCCTGAGTATAACCATGTTCTTGTCCTGCGGAAGATGCAGGTGCAGTGAAGAAGTTCACTCTCTGATCTATCGGGCAGCTGGAATGTGCTGATGACTTAGCCAGCTCATGGTTCACACTCTGTCTTTGCCAATGAAAGGTTCTACACATTCATTTGGCATCCCATGGACATTAGCATTCTGGGTGGTGTATTCTTTCCCTGGGATGTAAGCTACTTGTGTCACCCTGCCACTCTGTGTGTTAAGTACCAGTCTGTGTAGAGTTCCTGAGCTAGATCTTTGAGTACCTGGGTTGGAATGAGAGTACTTAGTCTCTTCCTCCTCCTCCTCTCATGGTAAAACTTTTCTTTACCCTTCACTTTCTTCTGCTAGCCTGGCCAGGGACAGTGTTCTGTGGAATAAGGAAAGTATCTTTCCTCTGCTTATTGTTAATGGGTAGATGCACCATCCTTATTGTTAATGGGTAGATGCACACCCTTCGGCTGTAGCTCTCAACAGCCCAAGGCCATGAGAAACACTGGACCCTTTCTTGAAATGGATCAGGGTTAAGGTCAATAGTAGAATTACTCTCATCCTGCAAAAAAATATCTATCCACGAGGTTCCTGTGAACAAATAGATCCTGGACATATTGCCAGCAATGGAGTTCAAATTTTTTGACTCCTTGCAAGTCTTCTCCATATGAAAGCTGGAAAGTTGGAAATTCTGGGCAGAAGGCAACACTTCAGTGTGTTCCCTGTGGTCTTTCCTCCAACTACAACAGCATGGAATTCAGTGCACCCATGCTTTTCTGTCCTTTTTCACATGAACACTTCAATGCACACAGGTAGACATCCAGAGACACAGACACCGACAGGTACATTTGCACATACTCCTCCTCCCTCTCCCACAGACTTCATCATCCCCACTGGTGTACACACCCAAAGACACACTGGAGCACAGAAGCCCAGGGCCTAGGTCATCCATACACCTTTAAACATCTCAATCCCCCACTCTCACCCTTCATGCACACACTAAAGTAGACTTACACGTCCATTTCCTATCTGGTGTCTTAGAAGAGTTCAGGCTTTAACAACCAGGTCACTCATGGGGAAATTCTGTTCTCTCATAAATGAAAAGGAATTTCTCTCCTACTTTCAAGTTGTGAAAATGGAGTGTATTGTGTGGTCCTTGAGTAAAGACCCACCACCCCACCACAATTCCTCCAACATGCAGTAAGGGGCTGTGAGCCCCTGATGTTTTCAGTGGCCTAATGCAGGTCCCCTGGTGAAAGCCAGGCCAGCCTGCCCAGAATCAGATTGGAGTAATTTCCTAGATACCTCCTCCCAGGGAAGCTCCTACCTCTCAACCAGTGGCTGCAGGTTGCACTTGGCTTTTCCTTGTTGCAGGCTGGGCCAGCCCAAGATAGTGTGGTCTATATCTCAATTTCCAAGCCTTAGTGAAAAAACCCAGGGTTGCTGTAAAAACATGAGCCAAGCAGCACTGTTACCAGCACTTGGCACTGTGGAAGCCGCCTAGCATTTGAATTCTTGAGTGGAATTACAGTCCCTTTTCCTTCTTGCAAGCACAGGAGTTAAGGCAAACTGAGAGGTCCCCAAAAAACGGGGAAAGGCAGGCTGCTGTCAGGCTGCTGGAATAGGATTCCTGCAGGGTCTTCAGCTCCTTGGTTCCTGGCAAATTTGGAGACTGGGGGGAGAGGTTGGTGGCCAGTTTCTTGCTTTCTCTCTCTTTTCCCCACATTTCAGAATTTTTTTTAAGACGGAAAGGGCGGGGGAGCATCATATTTGAAATTTGTGGAGCCATACCGCCACCTAGCGGAATATTTCTTTCTGGTGAGTGGAACCACTTAAACTAGAGTAAGGTTATAATCAGCACTGCGCAGGAGAAGGAATGTATTTCTGGAGAGTGCAGTCCAATAAAAAATAAATAAATTAATTAAAAAAAAAAAAGAGAGTGCAGTCCATCAGGAGCTGACCTATCGCCACCCAGAGTGAACGGGATGGTTATGCCCTGGCTGGCACTTGCCCTGGGCTCATCCAAGGAGCCCTGGCTCCTCTGCCTGGGAACACAACTGGAAGAAAAGGCTAGCAGTGAAGGCCCGCCATTGCTGCTACAGGAAGTGGCCAGGGAAAGCTTAGAGTATACCGTGCCATCTCCAGAACTTCCAGGTTACTGTGCTCCCCGTGACTAAAGGGGTCTCTCAGCCTCGGCCTCAGCATTTTGGCTACCCCAGGCAAAGGCACCCGCAACTCCTCAGCAACTCCTCATGCAGGTCACCAGAACCCAATGGCAGACCTGAGATTAGTCAACTTCCAGCACTGGGCCCGCCCCAAAATGTCGCCAAGGGTAGCTCCGCCCCCTGGATTGGTTGGCACAGGGTTGCTGCCTGCAAGGTTCTGAGAGCTGGCAGGCTTTCCCCGGTTGTTTGGAACTCTGGGGATTGGGGGGGGGGCGGGGGACCCTGGCTTGACCTGTGTGCTCTAGGCTCTGTCTGTCCTTACTGTCACATCCCCTCCCACACTGTGGAGTACCAGGCTGATGGCTTCTGGCCTGTCTATGCTTCTTGCGCTTTTCAGAACTGATTTCCCCTAGATGGCACTGTCTTTCCACAAATGACAGTCATTCCTCTCCCTCCCTTTGTTATCTGAAAAACACTCAGGTTCTTTTAGGCCAGACTACTGACTTACCTTAGGAAACCAGTTTGGAGGGAAACCAGGTTCTCTTGTTCTTCCTTCCCTTTTAAGTTACATCTTGTTAGGGGTCCCTGTGGACTGGGACTGTCCTTTTTCTTGTACATTGCCAAACCATACTCCTGGTGCCTGGGTTGGGGTGGTAGGGTGAATAAGGGTATTGCCCAAGGAAGGTGCATGTCCTGTCTGGACAGCGACCAGGGCCCAGCCATTTGTGTGCAACTTCACTTCTCTTTGGGTAGCAGACTTCCTTGTGGACAAAGGACCAAAGAATTGGGGACAAAGCTGTCAGGTCTAAGAAGGGATGCTGACATGGTTACACCATGCTACAGAATCTAGCAGACAGGGAGGTCAGGAGGGGCTCCCAGGACTGGGGCCTTCTGGGAAACTGAGACAGTCTGAAGACACCCCTCCTTCAAATCTCAATTCTTGCAATCAAATCAGAAAGATATCAGACATGTTGCTCAGAGTAACAGGCATCAGTTTATTAGAAGGGATGGTAAAAGGAATGTTCTCAAGGGAGAGAATGAGTATGTCTCTCCTGCACTCCAATTTTATTGGGGAAATACCAGAAAAGTTTCCAGAGTCTCACCCAGTTCCATCCATCTCTTGATTTTCAACTGGTAGGATATCACACTGTTAAGTCCCCACTGCCATGACAATTCTGTATGTCATTTTGGCTCATGCTGACTGGTTCTAATTGGATTCTTAACCACAAATTCTTACAGATTTTATGGTTAGGAGGAATTATCCTTATCTCCCTGAGTTTTGGGGTCTGGTCTGTGAAAAGGGTCACAAAAGTCTCCCCCTTTGAGGTAATTTAGATTCCACTTATGAACATTATTTTGGGCCTGCATTTCTCTGGCAGATAGCAGGTAGTTTGCCAAGGAATATGACATATCCTGTCCACTTAAGCCAGGTAGGACTTCAGTTAAATTGTTTCTTGGCAAAGGAAGCATGTGGGGATCAGCATAATGGGCCCATTTTATTGAATTATTCCCTAAACCTTATGCTCTCACCATTCACATTCATCTGTCCCCTATCACCGCCACCTCAGGCCTTCTCCTTCACATGACCCCAAGAACTCCTCTGTACCCTTGGTGGTTAGAACCCTGAAAGCAAATGAAAGAATACAAAAAGAAAAAGAAAGGGAGACAGACCTCAGTGGCTCAACAATGCTTTATTAAGCAATGGAGGGACATATTTTCAAGGGGAATATGGCAACTGGCTAAAAATATGATCTTTTTTAGTATTTATTTTTTGTAGTTGTAGTCGGACACAACAACTTTCTATCTTTCTTAATTTATTTTTATGTGGTGCTGAGGATCAAACCCAGGGCTTTGCACGGGTGAGGCGAGTGCTGTGCCGCTGAGCCATAACCCCAGCCCCTGGTCTGAGTTTTATAGGGTTTAGCAGGGCCAGGTCATGGGAGGAGTTGGTTAGTTATCCTTGGTGGGCTTACTTTCCATGGGCAGGGGGATTCGGGCAGTTAAAGGAGATTGCTACAGGTCAGATTCCTGAGCTCCCTTTTCCCCTGAGGGTTTTGTAAATCTCTATTTCCTTTATTCCAGACTCTCAAATGGGTATAATGAGTTGGGTGACATCATCATATCTGCTACTTCCTGCTGAGAAGGGGCATCACTGGGACATGTTTTGGAGTCTGAAGGAAGAACAGAGCTTTCACATGTTCTTGGGTGGTGGCCTTGGAGATGACAGAGACACATTCTGTTAGAAACCTCTGAAAAGATTAGTGAAACATGGGCTGGGGATGTGGCTCAAGCGGTAGTGTGCTCGCCTGGCATGTGCGGGGCGCTGAGTTCGATCCTCAGCACCACATAAAAAACTAAAATAAAGATGTTGTGTCCACCGAAAACTAAATATTAAAAAATTTCTCTCTCTCTCTCAAAAAAAAAAGATTAGTGAAACATGGAAGAGGAGAGAGAAATAAGATAATCAGGAGGATGGGGGTCAAAAGGGCCAAATCCAGGTAGGGAGTCCTCCCCACCACCCAGGGGTGGAGGAAATGGTTGCTAGGTTAGTGGCTTATTCCTTTAGCTTGCTCATCTTATCCCTTACTATTCCTGACTTATTAACAGAGTAGCAACATTCTTCCCTGAGGAAGAGACAGAGGCCACCTCATTCTGCAGTAAGGATATCTAGACCCTGATGATTTTGCAGGATGACAGATACCAGGGAATCCAATTGATTTTGTAAAGTCAGTACTGAATCAGTGACCTATTGGATATTTTCAGTAACCTGTACTGACAATTTTTTTTTTTTTTTTTTTTTTGTACCGGGGATTGAACTCAGGGGCACTTGACCACTGAACCACATCCCTAGCCCTACTTGGTATTTTATTTAGAGACAGGGTATCATTGAGTTGCTTAGCACCTTGCTTTTGCTGAGGCTGACTTTGAACTCAAGACCCTCCTGTCTCAGCCTCCCAAGCCACTGGGATTACAGGAATACACCACCGTGCCCAACTCTGACAATTTTTTTTATAGTAGTGAATAGAGATTTCTAATATCACTGCTCTTGTGCCCATCCTGGCGGATATCTCTAGCACTGTGAAGGGCTCCCTTGCATTTAGTACACACCATTATTGGGATAGGCAAACTTTGGTTGTTAGGAAAAACATCAGTTTGAGGAGTACAGAAGACCAAGGTAGAGTGACCAGTCCAATTTTTTTTGGTAGACAGGGGTAAATATGAGCCTTGCAAAGGAAAATGCCTCAGAATTTTAGGGGGCACCAGGACTATGTGGCTGATACAAGTGTACGTCTTAAGTTCCATCAAAAAAACTATTCTCTTTTCTTTTAAATGCTCAAGTATGGTTGTACTTTAGTTATAACTTTTTTGCTAGGTGTTTAAAACCGAGCTGGTCAAATTGACCTTGTTCCTATTTATTGCTAAAAGTCAGCTGAGTTTCCTCAGGGGACCACTTTTGGGAACTTGAGAGAAGCCTCTTAGCTCCTTGAGTGCCATCTGTCAGAATGGGTTAGGGTCTTCTTGACCATGTGGCTTCCTTTGGAAGCATCAGGGATGTTTCCTTCTCCAATGACCCTCCTCTTTGAAGCATGTGCACTGGTTGGCTTTTTGTTCTTCAGGGTCTCATTGATTTCCCTGATTGGGAGGTCATGTGGTCCAGAGTTGCAAAGCCCTTAGAGAAGTTTCCTTGTTCCCTGGGTTCAAGCTGACTTAGAGGGCAAAAGCCAAATATTGGCTATTTTCTCTTTTTTGGCCCTTTTATTTCCTTAACTTTAGTTTCTAAGTGTCTGCCATGGCCCATGCAGCGAATGAACAGTTCACTGAATGCAGGCTGTGAATCGGATTGAGAAAATTATAAATTATAGAAAGACAAAGTGAAAACAAGACTCAGTGGGTGAACCAACTCTGATGGGGTAGCTCTAACAATGAATGAGAGTCTGTGTGTTTATTTATATAGGTATGAACATCAAAGGGACCCACTGTGAACAGGCTTCACCGTGAAAAGGGCTTCTTCTTGAGGTAAACAGGATGAAGTTGAACAAAGCATCTTGTTTGGGGGCTTATCAGTTTATGACTATCTTTTTTACCTCCAGGCAGCTGGGATTTGAGTTCAAGGCTTTTGAACTGGATAAGCATGGAATTCTCCCTATCAACAGGAGTCACCTTGCAAATGGGTGTTCCCCTAGGCACTCTTGCATGGAAAATTTCCCAGAAGCAGTGTCTCAATGTCCCGGCTTATATAGTTCAAAGAAATGATTTATTTACTGCTCACAACATCTAAGCTTTGGTCCTAAACATCCAATAAGCCAGTTTCACCAGTCTTAAAGTAAGAGTACTGGTTTTTAACTTTAATGTTTATAGCTTTATAGATATTTACCCCTTCTATTTAATTAGGGTCAGTATCAGTACTGGAAGTTAGCCTTACATAATCCTGTAGGTTATGGCCTATTATCTAAAATTAACTTAGGTTGTTAGATTAGAAGTTATACTTCTGTAAGGCACTAACAGATAACAGTTAAGGTTTACAAGGAAAATACAAAATTAAATTAACAAGAATAAAAACATACTTGGTTTGTATAATAGCTAAGAACCAAGAAACATAATTTTTATAATCCCAAACCTTTACTTTAAACTTTAGTTTGAAAAACATCAGCTTGATAAAATGTTCTTCTAAACTTTATACTTTAAAGACTTATATACTTGGAGGATATGAGAAAGAAGCCAGTGACAGTCCCATGATTACACTGATGAAGTTCAGAATTTTTAATGAAGTGTAATTACTATAAAATAACAGTTGTTGTTTAACCAGAATTGTACAAAACCTAATTCCTTTAAAACTAGTCTCTAAGGAATAAAACTTGACAGAAGAAATTATCTTGATAGATAAGAACAGATTATTGTTTTAAGAAATACTTGTTATTCAATCCATAGAGTATTAAACTTTGGTTTCTATCAGTACATTAATATTTGACCTTAGGGAAAAACCTTGAATAATTTTAACTGATTGTGCTAATTATACATAACTAATTTAGTTACAAACAAACTTATCGAAATTTACCTTCCACAAACTTTCTGTAGCTTACTTAGACATTCTACAACTTTTTCTTTTTCTTTCTATTTTCATACTAAAACATATTTCCATACCTAGAACATCTCTTTTCTAGCCGTTGTTCACTTTTAAAATTCACATTCTGCAACAATTCTATGAAATTTCTGAATTTTTCCAATTACTCTTCTTAATAAGATGAACTATTTTATGCTATTTTAGTACTTTAATTGAAACACAGCTGAAACTTTTGGATTCTTTGCATATAGAATTACACCTGTTAGAACTTTAACTCTTAGTAGCCTTGCTTTAGTGAAGACCCAGAAACAAAGCAATCTTTGACTTTTTTTTTTAATTTATCAATCTACAAACACACATTAATGTTTAAATATATCACCTTATGGAATTTAAGAATCAGTCGATGTTTAGCATTTTAACTTTGTAAATTAATCATGTCTCCTCTAACAAACACATTTATGATTAATCCCATTGATGTTTATGTTAAATCTAATTTACTCATTTTTACCTGTAAAAACCAAGATACTAGCACAGTAAACAGTACTAGCTATCTCTTCCCTGTTGAAGAAAAATCCTAGAAACAATGGATACTTCTAGACATTTTATGGAAACTAATACTCTGTTAATTGTCTGACCACCTAGAAAAACTTGTGAGTTAGTAATTTAAAGATATCTTTACTCTCATCTGTTTACCTAATTTAAATTGAACTTTTTAAGTCATGTGAACAAAAAGGTATTTGGATGTATTTCTCATTTAAATTTTAATTCATGAGTGCTCATTTATATCTGCCAATTTTCATATCACGTACATGATATATGGACACAAGCACATATGTAGACATAACAATACGGTACACAAGGGTACACAAATACACAAAACAGACAAGAAAGAAAGATCTTGTAGCTTTTAATAGGATTTTTATAAGAGGAAATTTTCTCAACATGTTTGAAAGCTAACCCTTGAAAATTGGCCTCTGAACAAAAACAGAGTGTAAAAACCTCTATAGTTAGAGAAAATAAGACTGATCAGAAAAGATATTAATTTAGGCACACAGGATCAAATGTGAAATCACCATAAAAACATGAGCTCAAAAATATAGCATTAAAAAAAACCAGGAATCTAATAAATAAATAAATAAATAAATAAATAAACAAAACAACATGGCTGTAATTAGTAAAGGAGCATGCAGAACATCTTTATCAGATCAGAATGCACTTTTGGGTCAGATTATAGTCAGTTTAGAATTGAAAGAATGAGAAAGCCCTGAAATTCTTAGGTAAATATTCTCAAAGTAGGGCTGGGGTTGTGGCTCAGTTGCAGAGCATTTGCCTAGCATTTGTGAGGCATTGGGTTCGATTCTCAGCACCATGTATCAATAAATATAATAAAGGTCCATTGACAACTAAAAAAATATTAAAAAAAAATAAAGATTCTCAAAGCAGACTTGATCATTCCATTTTCCCTCCCTGCTCTAGTGTTTAGGGAGTAACTTGTTAAGAAAGCAGGTGATAGAATACAAGAGTAGATAAGATAGCCAGCCATTTAGGCTTGCATTTAAAAGTGACACTTTATTTTCTTTTGGTGTCAAACTAGTTTTGGGCAATCTGCAAGCTTTGTAAGCCTTGGGGAGATAGAGATCTGGCAGAAGCTAAGAAGTAAGAGAAGCTGCTGTCTTGAACTAGAGAGGCAAAACTTCATACATAGGGCATTTTAACCATTTTTTCTTTTGTAAAATTAGTCTCTTAGGGTGTGGTCCTATAATTTATGTTTCCTCCAGAGATCCTTTTTAATATCCTCAGTTGGTAATCAGACCAGATTGGATGCAGAAAATTTTTAGGCATCTCCTTTATCTCATCTGTGATTAGGTCAACCCCTGCTATTACTTTTGAGGACAAATAAAATAAAATAGAACATGGGTGCCTGTGCCTAGAATACTGTCTCTTTGGGTAGGGGACATCTCCCCGATCCTTGAGCCTCTAGGGGTCAGCAATTTCTGTTTTTTCTTCCATGACTTTTGGCTGGAGCCTCACTCAGAATGGAGAATACCAACTTCTTGATAACTATTTTAATTTAAGGGAGCATATTTGCCAGCTAGTTGTACCCTTAAAATTTCTTACATGCTCCCTTTGTCCTTTTGGACCCTCATACTTACAGGATTATGATTTCATATTATGCTCCTCAATTTGAAGTGCGAGGCAAGCCTGTTAGTAATCTTGGTGATGTCTCCACTAGAGAAAATAAATAATTTGGACTCCTGAACTAGGACAGGTGAGGGGTAGTTTAACTTTTAACTAATGGTGACAAATTTTCTGGTCCTTTTCTTGCCAGATAAGGGGAGTTCAGAACAAAATGTGTCTTATGAGAGTCTAGAGAAGGTAGTCTGATTTTAAAGCTACGGGAGCTCTATCTTGAGAATCTGTTTAAGAGGCAGACAGTATGGACAGAATTGTGTAGAAGCATTTCCTTTTTTTAATATTTATTTTTTAGTTGTAATTGGATTTATTTTATTTATTTATTTTTATGTGGTGCTGAGGATCAAACCCAGGTCCTCGTATATGCTAGGCAAGTGCTCTACCACTGAGCCACAACCCTAGCCCAGGTAGAAGCATTTCTGAAGAGGAAGAGATTGCTTGGCTCATATTCTGGAGATAAATGGGTTACCTCTTTCCCAAAGACCTCAAATCAGACCAAGATTTTATCTAAGGATCCAAAATTTATTGAGCGAGGTGCACTCCACCACTGGGTCAAGTCAGTCAGAAACAGAGAGACAGAGGTTGATATTTGGTACCCCTAAGGGCTGTCAGATTAGGTTCAGGACATGAGACCTTCATGCAGTACCAGAGAGTGGCCCCAGCCAACTGCCTTCAATTGTCTCAAGCCTTCCTCCATCCCATGCATTCTCATACAGAAAAGGAACTGAAGCAAGTCAGGACTGACATTCCCAATACCTGGATGAAGGGGGATCTAACATACCTCTTGACTTTTGACTGACAGCAGGGTGACATAAGATTTTCAAGTCCCCACTGTCATGGCAACTCTAAGTCACCTTGGCCTATGCTGGCCAGTTCTAATTGGATTTCTAACCATACATTCTTACAGGCTTTATCTCCCAGAGTTTTAGGATCTGGTCACAAAGCTCTCCTCCTTCAGGGAAACTTGGGTTCTTCTTTAGGCCTGCATTTCTTCTGCAGTGAACAAGTAGTTTGCTAAGGAATGTGACATATATACACAGAGGCCAGGCAGGACTGCAGGTAAATTGCTTCTTGGAAAAGCTTCTTGAAAAGGCTGTGGGAGTCAGCACAGTGGGCCCATTTGATAGAATGATTATACACAACATTTAGCTTTTATAATGTCACAAATATCCTCAAGAGCTGTAGTTACGATGTTAATGCCATTTGATTTTTGTAAAATACTTTACCTTTGACATTAAGTAGAGATCCCTTTATCTGTGTCAGTTAGGGCTTTCTTAGTTAAGTTAGTTAGGACTTTCCTAAGTTTGTTAGGACTTTTATGTGCCACATTACATGTTTTAGACCAATATGAGGAATAAATATTGGGGCTAGATAATTGTACTAGCAAACACAGAGACATAGATAAAGCCTGACTATTTAGGAGGTTAGGAAGATTTTTAGGTCTCAAACTGACTCAGAAAAAAGCTTGTGACTCTGACAGTCTCCTTTGATAATTATCAGGCATTCCCTTCTATGAAACTTTCCTTTATAACCTCCAGGTTTACTTACTTTTAGTGGGGGTTCACCTGCTATTTCAGGGGCAGTAAATAAAGAAGAGGGCTGAGGGTCAGGGCCTGATTCAGGGTGTTTATAGTCAGCGAGAATAAATTGTATAGCAGAGCAAGGTTGGCATGAGGGCTTTGAGTGAAGGTAAAAGAAAACTTGGAGGTAAGGAACCTAAGGGCATTTGACATTTCTTTGGAGGAAACAGTGTCTAAGTCTTGGAGGGTTTGGGTGTCAAAGGTCCTAAATTCCAAATTCAGGCAATTGACTTAGGTTGTATAATTTAGATTGCAGCAAGATCTGGGTACTCAGCCCAATAAGGTATTTGATTTGAGGTCAGGTTGGAGGTGGAGGATTTTGAAATTTTTAATGAGATAACATAAGGGCATTCCTGTGGGACAAACTGGTTAGTCCCATATTGGGGAGGTTTGACCAGGGTGATGGTCAAGATCAAAAAGCATTCCTTGATGTCTCCCATCATTGGACAGAATTCAACTGGAGAATGAGAGGGTGTCCCCTTCTTCAATCTCAACAATGGAGGACCCTTGGGGTCTGAATACACTAAAAGATGAGGGTCTCAGGCAGGGTGCTTCTGCGAGGGACTGGAAGGGATCTTACCTTTCTGAAGAATGAGAATGCCCATGTTCCATGAGGGAACAAAATGGCAGAAAGTAGCTTCTGATCCAGAGGTCTGAATACATAAGTGAAGGAGGGAATCAGAGATGATAGAGTTAGAAGGAGGATGCCTCCAATATCAATAAAGGACCTGATACAGAGCCTTGCTCCATCTATATGATGATAAGGCAGCAAGAATCTAGCCCAGGACTGAGATCAATTTTGGGTTGTGTACTGGTCACCATTGCACAATAGTGAACTTGGAGAGCATGCAGGGCCTCCTTCTATCAAGAGGAAACATGGAAAGAAATGGAAGGGAGATGAGAAGAGAAAAGATAGTAGAAATTTGTTAGGGCAGGGAGGGGTAGAGAGCTCCAAACCCCGACCTGGGCTTCAGTACCAAATGAAAGCATATGAAAGAGAATACAGGGCTGGGGATGTGGCTCAAGGGCTGGGGATGTGGCTCAAGTGGTAGCACGCTCGCCTGGCATGCGTGCGGCCCGGGTTCGATCCTCAGCACCACATACCAACAAAGATGTTGTGTCCGCCGAGAACTAAAAAATAAATATTAAAAATTCTCTCTCTCTCTCTCTCTCTCTCTCTCTCTCTTAAAAAAAAAGAGAATACAAAAAGAAAGAGAGAAGGAGACAGACCTCAACGGATCAGTGGTACTTTGTTAAGCAATGGAGGAGCACATTTTCAAGGGGAAAATGGCAACATGCTGTAAGAAGGGTCTGAGTTTTATAGGGCCAAGTCATGGGAGGAGTAGGTCAGTTAGTTTTGGTGGGCTTACTTTCAGTGGGCAGGGGGATTTTGACAGATAAGGGAGATTGCAACAGGTCAGATTTCTGAGCTCCCTTTTTCCCTGAGAATTTTGTAAGTCACCATTTCCTTCCACCTCCAGAGATGAGTTTTCTTTGTGACTTTCCTTGGAAGTCCACTAGTGTGATCAGTAGAATGCATTGTCTCAATGTTTAGGATCTACATGGCCCTGGTCATAGGAATGGGAAGCCCCAATAGCAGGTTCCAGTTTCACACTTGAGAAGGTGCCTATATCATGCTGTATCATGCTCAGTGTTTCTAGGTCCCCTGTGTTTTATCCTTTAGATGGGTTAGAGGTTGTGGGGGAGTAGAGGTGGGAGGATGGCTGCAGGGACTCAGTTATCTTCAGTGAACATAGGTGGGGGGTCAGAAGGCCTATGAGTTATCCCTCATAACCACTTGATTTGCCTTTTCCCTCCATTGCCCCCCGTCACTTGCCACTGCCTACTGTTTGTCCACTTCAACCTGGGGGACTGCAAGGAGGAGACAGCAGCATAACGGCACAATAGGTCTCTACCCATACATGGACCTTCTCTCTGAACTAGATCTCTGAGCTTACAGATTACTCTGCCTTGAAATTGAGCAGGGTAGGAATGAGCAGCAGGGGTGTGTTTTGGTGCAAGTGTATCTCTGTTCCTGTGTGTGTGTGTGTGTGTGTGTGAAGTTAGACCACCAGTAGAAGGGTTTCTGTGCAGACAGGACAGCTCCAGTAGTATAGCCTTTATGCATGGTCTGTTTGAAGTTAAGCTCTGGCTACCTTGTTGTGAGGGTTCCTTAGGCTCCTCTCAATGTTCAGTGCTTGAAGAGCAGCCTGGTGTATCATTATCCGTTATGCCAAATATTTCCTCTTTTTGGAAGTATAGCTAATAGTGGGAACTCACAGATTCATGAGTAAAGTCACCTTGACTTCACAGAACATCGCAGCACCCAAGAATACCCTGAAAACACTACCAATTGTGAATTCAAACTTCTGTCCATGCATACTACTACTACTTTACTGGACCTAAAGCAACATTTAAATGTGGGAAAAGAAACAAAAAGCCAGCAGCATACACACTTGTGAACAGGAGCCACCTCCATCCTTTGTCCTACTGTGGATCTGTCCTGCTCTGTAGTAATCACAAGGTCAAGGTCACCTATAGCACCTGTTTATAGAGAAAAGCTATGGAGAAAGAAATGCAGGGAGGTGGACATGCAGGTGGTAGAATTCTCCCTCTCTATGTCACAGGTCATCTTTTTTTTTTTTTTTTTCCACACTGAGCTGCATTCACTTCTCACACTTGGAGATAGCTGAACTTGTCCATGTCCTCATTTACACACATCCTCATTTAAGCTGAGGTGAGCAGGTCTGTGCACCCATACGCCCTCATTCACATACAGGCATTCCACAAGCCAGGGCTCAGTGGGCTGGACCACTCAATTTGACTGCTCCCTCACTTGCCACTGTCTGCCTGTTTTCCCAGTTCAGCCTTGGGGACTGCAAGGAGGAGGCAGCAGCATAATGGCACAACTGGCCTTTAACTGGACAAGGTTCACATCTTGGCCCCCTCTGCTTGTTGCTTATGGAAGATGCACCATCATAGCATGACTGCGACACTGGACCCTTTCTTGAAATGGAGCAGGGTTAAGAGTCACCAGTAGAGATCCTCCTACCCTGCCAAAAACATTGCTTCCATGGTACTTTTATTAAACAAAGCAGTTCCCTGCACACAGGGCCAGCAAAAGACCTCAGGGCTTTATTTTTCTTTCAAGTCTCCTCCCCAGGAAAGCTGGAAAATTGCAAAGCCCAGCTAGGAGGCACCACTTCAAAGTGTGCCCCGAGGCCTTTTCTTCCTTCCAATCCTGCATATACAACAACATGGAATTCACTTTGCATCTGCACACTGTTTCTGCTATTTTCATATGAACATTCCCACTCAGACAGGCAGGCACCCACAAACACAGACACCCATAGATATACCTGTACTCATACTGGCTTCCCCTCCCACAGACTCCACAATCTCCACAGGTGAACAGACCCAAAGACACACTGTAGCACAGAAGCCCAGAGCCTGGGGCACCCCCTTCCCTGCACACACATCTCTCTTTCTCTTTCTCTCTCAACATACAAAGTGGTATGGCCTCCACCTGAATCCTCCTCAGGCCTTGGTGGAAAAACAAAACAGGGTTGCTCTAAAAACATGAGCCAGATAGCACTGTGACCAGCACTTGGCACTGTGGGAGCCAGCTTGGCATTTGAATCCTGGAGTGGAGTCACAGTGAGCCCCAGGATGTGTCACTGTCCCTTCCTTTCTTGCAAGCATAGGAGTTAAGGCAAATGAAGAGGTCCCAAGGAAGGGGGAAAGGCAGGGTTGCCTCAGACAGGGGTGTGTATGTGTAGAGGGTAGAGGAGACTGCTGGAACAGGATTCTCTCAGGATTTCCAGCCCCCTGGTTCCAATTTGGAGATAGGGGTAGAGCTCATTGGCCAGTTTCCTGCTTTCTCTTTCTCCTTCACAGGCTTTAGATTTCTTTTTTTAAGACCCAAAGGGCGGGGGGAGCATTTTATTTCAGATTTGTGGAGCCATACCACCATCAAGCAGAATGTTTCTAGAGCTTGGAGTCCACCAGGGCAGCAGAGCTGGGTCCACACACCCAACATGCAGGAGACTAGGAGCCGAATGTGGACAGTTATTCTCTGGCCAGCACTTGCCCTGGACCCATCCAAGGCGCCCTGATTCCTCTGCCAGGGAACACACAGGAAGAAAAGGCTGGCAGTGGAAGACCCACCATGGCTCCTACAGGCAGTGGACAGGTTTACAGTTTAGCCTAAACCACACGGTCCGGTCCCCAAAAACTTCAGGTTGCTATGTTCTCAGTAAGGAAAGTGGCTACCCAAGGCAGGGGCACCTGAGCTCCTCAGATGTCAGACCCCAAGGCCAGAACCGAGCTCAGTCAGCAGCCAGCAGGTTCTCCTGGGCCGGCCCTAAAATGGCGCCTTAAAATGGCGACATAAAATGGCAGCTCCACCGCCTGGGCTGGCTGGTGCAGCTCTGCTGCCTGTAGCTTCTCAGGCCATCCCCCACACCCCCCATCAGGTGCTTTGCACCCCTGGTAGGGAGACCCTTGTTTCGCCAGAGTATGTTTACTCTAGTCCTTGTTTTCACATCCCCATTGCACACCACCCTGGGAACCTGACTACTGGAGCAAGTGTCCCTTCTGCCTGGGGTTTTCAGAAACTGTTTCCGCTAGATGGCACTGTGGTACCACAAATGACAGTTACTCCTTTCCCTGCCCCCATCTAGGCTTCCTCTCACTCTTTTTGTAACGTCATTTTCATTCAGGCTGCTCTCCTGTTGAAGCCACTTTGTGGGCAAAGGAGGCTCTCCCCTTCTTCCTCTCTCTGAATTCACCTTTTAGTAAGAGTACCTATGAACACTTGACCATCTATCCCCGTGTGTATCACCCCTGCCCCAACTCTTCTGCTCTCTCCTGCCTGTATGCATCACCTCCCCAACCCACCCCCAGGTTCTGCAGGATGTAGAGGTCAGGGTGAGAGGATATACACATTCCCCAGGAAAGCTGCTTGTCCTTCCTGCACAGGAACCTGGTCCTCCCATTTGTATGCACTTCAGTTGTCCTTGAGTAGTAAACTCCCTTGCAGCCAAGGGGGCTATGGGTCTGGGAAGAAAACTTTCAGATCCAAGGACTGCTGAAATGGTCACACCATGTGGCAAAACCTGGTAGGGCAGAGGTTAGGAGGCCTTCCCTTTACCCACCTTCTAGGTTCTAGGATTACTCAGTGATGTAACTCTGGGGTGGGATGCAAGTTGTAAAAAAGGGGAGATAGGAGGCTGGATACAGGGAACAGGGTACCTCAAGTGAAAGTGTGGTAGGCAGGAGGCCTGTGAATTACCCTAACAAACAGTCCTCTCCCCTTTGAACCTGAGATGTGAGGACTGCTGATTATTCAACATGTAAGTTAAGTGAGAAGTGAAAGTGGCAAGAGGGTGGGAATAGGGTGAGTTATCTTTGTGCAAGTGTGCCTGTGTACCTCTGTGTACTACTTGTGTGTTTGAGTAGAGAAGTTAGACAGGCCAGCTCAAGCATAGGACCTGAATGAAGGGCTGGTTTGAATAACAGACCCTAGTCACCTTGTCCTGAGTTTCTTCAACTAACTTCAGTGCTCATCATTCCCCAGTGTGCCAAGGATCTGCTCTCTTCCTGGAAGTGTAAGTCACAGTGGGAAAGTAGTGATCTCTCAACAAAGTAAGCTTGACATCCCAAAACATCAGAGTGCCCGGCATATCCTGCAGACACTTCCAAGTGTATATTCAAACTTTTCTCCATGCTTCTACTGTAGGATGCTGCTGGAACTATAGTAACATTTTTATATGGGAAAAGAACCAAAAAGCCTGCAGCAAACACGCCTGAGAACAGCAGCCACATTTATACAAGGTTCTGTCAGCTCTCAACTACTGAGGACCTTGTCCTGTTCTGTAGTAATCAGAAGGCTGCCAGTCACACCTGTTTAGAGAAAAGCTGGGGAGAGAGAAATGCACTAACCTTGATTACCAGTGATGGGATACCCCCTCTCTGGGTCCCAGGTGTTTGTTTCACATGGAGCTGCACTCACTTCTCACCCTTGGGCACAGTCAAGTTTGTGTATGGCCTCAGTTACACACATCCCTGTTTAAGTAGAGATGTGCAGGCCTGTGCACTCACATGTGATCCACAAGCAAGGCTCGGTGGGCCAGACATTCTGTGTACCTGTTGCATCTGTTGTACCCTCCCTTGCCACTGGCTGCCTTTCCCACTTCAGCCTGGAAAACTTCAAGAAGGAGGCATCATCATCATAGCACAACAGGCCCTTGTATGGACAAAGTTCAACTGGGAAGCCACTGGATGCCCCTAGGAGTACCACCTGTCCACTTATGACTCAAGGTATTCCAGGTCATTCTCCTGCCTTCTGCTTCACTACTATTCTCCATTTTTCACCTGTTCCTCCCCAGGCTTTTCCTTCCTGTCACTTCTGATTTTCCAATTCTTGCTTTGTAGAGATTGGGTTCTGGCAGGAAGAGGCCATGGGAGAAAGGATCCAGATAGAGAATTGAATGACTTCTGTGGAAATTACGATGACCCTTGTGGAATGGTGGAGGGAGGGCCCTCCTCCCTTCTAGCTGCCCTTGATTACCCTCCAGGAGGATCTTGTACCCCTTGTGTCCAGTTTGTCCCCACTTCATGCCCTCTTGTATTCCTGAGTATAACCATGTCCTTGCCCTTTGGAAGATGCAGGTGCAGTTAAGAGGGTCACTCTTTGGTGTATTGGGCAGCTGGAATGTGCTGATGACTTAGCCAGCTCATGGTTCCCACTGTGTCTTTGCAAAGTTCCTACATGCACACTCATGGGACATCTCATGGACAACAGCATTGCAGGTGATGTGTTTTATTGCTAGCCAGGCCCAGACCAGTGTTCAGTGGAAAAAGGCAAGTGTCCATTCTGTGCTTGTTGGATATGGAGGGATGCACCATCCTAGCCCATGTGGTACACTCCACCTTGTCTTGAAATTGAGCAGGGTTGAAGGATACAAGAGGCATCCCTCTTGTCTTGCAAAGAAAAATCCGCCCATATGTTACATGTGAATGATAGAGGACCCTGGACACCCTGCCAGCAAAGACCTCAAGGCTTTGCTCTCCTTGCAAGTCTTCTTGTGGAAGCTGGAAAGTTGCAAAGTCTGGCCAGGACTCACCACTCCACTTCAGGGGGTGCACTGTGGCCTTTGCCTCCAGTCCAATCCTATGCATATAACAGTAAGGAATTCAGTTTGTACCTGCATGGTGTCTCTGCCATTTTCCACATGAACTGCCATTTTCCTACATTCTGCTAGGCAGGCCCATACAGACACAGACACGCATGGACAAACTTGCTCACATATGGACTTACCCTCCCATAGACTCGACTGTCCCCACTGGCACACGTACCCAAAGTTGCACAGAAGCCCAGAAATCCAGGGCCTGGTTCGCCTAGTCTCTCTCTCTCTCTCTCTCTCTCTCTCTCACACACACACACACACACACACACACACACACACTCCCATGACCCAGCTGGTATCTGAAAAATGGTGAAGCCACCATTTTGTGCACCAAGTCTTGGCAACAATGTAAGTCATGGGACAACTCTGGCCTCCTCTTACTACACCTAGGCTCAAGGAGCTGGAGTGAAAGGGAAGTGTACTCAGTAGTCCTGCTTAACCAGCTACCCTCCAACTGCTCCTAATGGCTGTAGAGACAGAGGGAGTTCTCTCTTGAAAGGGCCTCTTCTGCTGGTCCCAAAGTGAATTCTAGTGAAAGCCAGGCCAGCCTGTCCAGTCAGACTGGGGTGAATTGCTAGATACTCCTCCCATGGAAGCTCCTACCTCCCAACCTGTGGCTGTAGGTTGTACTTGGCCTTTCCTGGTTGCATTGGCTGGACCACCCTAAGACAGAGTGATCAATACCTCAATTTCCAAGTCTTGGTGAAAAAAAAAAAATAAAAAATAAAATAAACCAGGGTTTTGTTAAAAATATGAGCCAGAAAAATGCAAAATAGAGCTGGGGATGTGGCTCAGTGGTTGAGTGCCCCTGAGTTTAATCACCAGTACCCCAACCACCACCACCACCACCACCATCAAAAAATAAATAAATAAATAAAGGCAATTGGTGGGATCTCTATGGTGATGTTCTTTATTTTATATCTTGATTTTATTAATGTCAATTCTTTCTTTTTCTTTTTGGTACAGGGTACTGTGTACAGGGGTGCTTAACCAGTGAGCCACATACCCAGCCCCCCCCCCCCATTTTTTTTTTACATTTTATTTGGAGACAGGGTCTCACTAAGTTGCTTGGGGCCTCCTGTCTCAGCCTCCAGAGCCACTGGGATTACAGATGGGCTCCACTACTTTAATGTCAGTAGCTTAACTGTGATATTGAACTGCAATTTTGTGAGATGTTACCACTGGGGAAAACTAAATAAACAAAACCTGGAATCTCAAAAAAAAAAAAAAATATATATATATGAATATGAGCCAGGCAGCACTGACCTGCACCTGGTACTGCTGGAAGCCAGCAAGCATTTGAATCCTGGAGTGGAGTCACAGTGAACCCCAGAAGGTGTCACTTCCCTTTTCCTTCTTGCAAGCACAGGAGTTAAGGCAAATGGAGAGGTCCCAAGAAAGGGGGGAAAACAGGGCTGCCTGACTGCTGGCTCAGGATTTCTGTAGCTTCTGCATCTCCTTGGTTCTTGGTCAGTTGCTCTAGTAAGTTTGCAGATCCAGGTTGGGGTACAGTGATTCTTTCTTGTTTTTTCCTTTTCATTCCAAGGTTTTAGACTGCTTTTTTTAAGATGCAAAAGGCGGGGGAAGAGTGGAGTGGAGAGGTAGGTGGCGTCAACTTTGAGAAGTGTAGTGCTCTACCGCCATCAAGTGGAATGAGTTTCTGATGAGTGGAGCCGATTGGGCACCAGAGCCCAGTCCAGCCGAGCTCCGTGCAGGAATCAGGACCGGACCGCGGTCCACCACCGCCACTTGCCATCAACCCATGGCCACCGCGAACCAAGGTGGATGGTTACGCCCTGGCTGGCACTTGCCCCAGCTCATTCCAAGCACAAGGGACACCCTGACTCCTCCACCAGGGAGCAGGGAGGAAGAAAAGGCTGACAGTGGGCGGCCCTCCATAGCTGCCACAGACTGCTATCTTCCTGGGGAGGAAAGGGGCCTCCTGGCGTCAGCGTGTGGTGACCTCAGGCAGGAGCACCTGCAACTCTTGACCTAAGACCCCAGAACCCAGCTCAGCGGCCAGCGACTTCTCCTGGGCCAGTCCTAAAATGGCGCCACAGGCAGCTCCGCCCCCTGTGCTGGTTGGTGCAGCTCTACTGCCTGCAGGGTCCTAGGGCCCCTGGAGGGCTGCTTTCCCTGGGTAGGGTCCCGAGGGCAGGCAGGCTTCCCCCTGTACTTTGGACCCCTGGTGGGGAGATTGTCCTTGGCTGGAGTACACTCACTCCATTCTCACATCCCCATTGCACACCACCCTGGGCGCCTGACTACTGGAGCAAGTGTCCCTCTGCCTGGGGTTTTCAGAAACTGTTTCCGCTAGATGGCACTGTGGTTCCACAAATGACAGTTACTCCTTTCCCTTCCCCCAGTCCAGGCTTTCTCTCAGGCTGCTTGCCTGTCCTCTCCTTCTTCCTCTCTCTGAATTCATCTTTTAGTAAGGGTACCTATGAACACTTGACCATCTATCCCCGTGTGTATCACCCCTGCCCCAACTCTTCTGCTCTCTCCTGCCTGTATGCATCACCTCCCCCACCCACCCCCAGGTTCTGCAGGATGTAGAGGTCAGGGTGAGAGGACATACACATTCCCCAGGAAAGCTGCTTGTCCTTCCTGCACAGGAACCTGGTCCTCCCATTTGTATGCACTTCAGTTGTCCTTGAGTAGTAAACTCCCTTGCAGCCAAGGGGGCTATGGGTCTGGGAAGAAAACTTTCAGATCCAAGGACTGCTGAAATGGTCACACCATGTGGCAAAACCTGGTAGGGCAGAGGTTAGGAGGCCTTCCCTTTACCCACCTTCTAGGTTCTAGGATTACTCAGTGATGTAACTCTGGGGTGGGATGCAAGTTGTAAAAAGGGGAGATAGGAGGCTGGATACAGGGAACAGGGTACCTCAAGTGAAAGTGTGGTAGGCAGGAGGCCTGTGAATTACCCCAACAAACAGTCCTCTCCCCTTTGAACCTGAGATGTGAGGACTGCTGATTATTCAACATGTAAGTTAAGTGAGAAGTGAAAGTGGCAAGAGGGTGGGAATAGGGTGAGTTATCTTTGTGCAAGTGTGCCTGTGTACCTCTGTGTACTACTTGTGTGTTTCTGTAGAGAAGTTAGATGACCAGTTCAACGATTTTCGTGTAGACAGGCCAGCTCAAGCATAGGAACTGAACGAAGGGCTGGTTTGAATGACAGACCCTGGTCACCTTGTTCTCAGAGTTTCTTCAACTAACTTCAATGCTCATCATTCCCCAGTGTGCCAAGGATCTGCTCTCTTCCTGGAAGTGTAAGTCACAGTGGGAAAGTAGTGATCTCTCAACAAAGTAAGCTTGACATCCCAAAACATCAGAGTGCCCGGCATATCCTGCAGACACTTCCAAGTGTATATTCAAACTTTTCTCCATGCTTCTACTGTAGGATGCTGCTGGAACTATAGTAACATTTTTATATGGGAAAAGAACCAAAAAGCCTGCAGCAAACACGCCTGAGAACAGCAGCCACATTTATACAAGGTTCTGTCAGCTCTCAACTACTGAGGACCTTGTCCTGTTCTGTAGTAATCAGAAGGCTGCCAGTCACACCTGTTTAGAGAAAAGCTGGGGAGAGAGAAATGCACTAACCTTGATTACCAGTGATGGGATACCCCCTCTCTGGGTCCCAGGTGTTTGTTTCACATGGAGCTGCACTCACTTCTCACCCTTGGGCACAGTCAAGTTTGTGTATGGCCTCAGTTACACACATCCCTGTTTAAGTAGAGATGTGCAGGCCTGTGCACTCACATGTGATCCACAAGCAAGGCTCGGTGGGCCAGACATTCTGTGTACCTGTTGCATCTGTTGTACCCTCCCTTGCCACTGGCTGCCTTTCCCACTTCAGCCTGGAAAACTTCAAGAAGGAGGCATCATCATCATAGCACAACAGGCCCTTGTATGGACAAAGTTCAACTGGGAAGCCACTGGATGCCCCTAGGAGTACCACCTGTCCACTTATGACTCAAGGTATTCCAGGTCATTCTCCTGCCTTCTGCTTCACTACTATTCTCCATTTTTCACCTGTTCCTCCCCAGGCTTTTCCTTCCTGTCACTTCTGATTTTCCAATTCTTGCTTTGTAGAGATTGGGTTCTGGCAGGAAGAGGCCATGGGAGAAAGGATCCAGATAGAGAATTGAATGACTTCTGTGGAAATTACGATGACCCTTGTGGAATGGTGGAGGGAGGGCCCTCCTCCCTTCTAGCTGCCCTTGATTACCCTCCAGGAGGATCTTGTACCCCTTGTGTCCAGTTTGTCCCCACTTCATGCCCTCTTGTATTCCTGAGTATAACCATGTCCTTGCCCTTTGGAAGATGCAGGTGCAGTTAAGAGGGTCACTCTTTGGTGTATTGGGCAGCTGGAATGTGCTGATGACTTAGCCAGCTCATGGTTCCCACTGTGTCTTTGCAAAGTTCCTACATGCACACCCATGGGACATCTCATGGACAACAGCATTGCAGGTGATGTGTTTTATTGCTAGCCAGGCCCAGACCAGTGTTCAGTGGAAAAAGGCAAGTGTCCATTCTGTGCTTGTTGGATATGGAGGGATGCACCATCCTAGCCCATGTGGTACACTCCACCTTGTCTTGAAATTGAGCAGGGTTGAAGGATACAAGAGGCATCCCTCTTGTCTTGCAAAGAAAAATCCGCCCATATGTTACATGTGAATGATAGAGGACCCTGGACACCCTGCCAGCAAAGACCTCAAGGCTTTGCTCTCCTTGCAAGTCTTCTTGTGGAAGCTGGAAAGTTGCAAAGTTTGGCCAGGATTCACCACTCCACTTCAGGGGGTGTACTGTGGCCTTTGCCTCCAGTCCAATCCTATGCATATAACAGTAAGGAATTCAGTTTGTACCTGCATGGTGTCTCTGCCATTTTCCACATGAACTGCCATTTTCCTACATTCTGCTAGGCAGGCCCATACAGACACAGACATGCATGGACAAACTTGCTCACATATGGACTTACCCTCCCATAGACTCGACTGTCCCCACTGGCACACGTACCCAAAGTTGCACAGAAGCCCAGAAATCCAGGGCCTGGTTCGCCTGGTCTCACACACACACACTCCCATGACCCAGCTGGTATCTGAAAAATGGTGAAGCCACCATTTTGTGCACCAAGTCTTGGCAACAATGTAAGTCATGGGACAACTCTGGCCTCCTCTTACTACACCTAGGCTCAAGGAGCTGGAGTGAAAGGGAAGTGTACTCAGTAGTCCTGCTTAACCAGCTACCCTCCAACTGCTCCTAATGGCTGTAGAGACAGAGGGAGTTCTCTCTTGAAAGGGCCTCTTCTGCTGGTCCCATAGTGAATTCTAGTGAAAGCCAGGCCAGCCTGTCCAGTCAGACTGGGGTGAATTGCTAGATACTCCTCCCATGGAAGCTCCTGCCTCCCAACCTGTGGCTGTAGGTTGTACTTGGCCTTTCCTGGTTGCATTGGCTGGACCACCCTAAGACAGAGTGGTCAATACCTCAATTTCCAAGTCTTGGTGAAAAAAAAAAATAAAAAATAAAATAAACCAGGGTTTTGTTAAAAATATGAGCCAGAAAAATGCAAAATAGAGCTGGGGATGTGGCTCAGTGGTTGAGTGCCCCTGAGTTTAATCACCAGTACCCCAACCACCACCACCACCACCACCATCAAAAAATAAATAAATAAATAAAGGCAATTGGTGGGATCTCTATGGTGATGTTCTTTATTTTATATCTTGATTTTATTAATGTCAATTCTTTCTTTTTCTTTTTGGTACAGGGTACTGTGTACAGGGGTGCTTAACCAGTGAGCCACATACCCAGCCCCCCCCCCCCATTTTTTTTTACATTTTATTTGGAGACAGGGTCTCACTAAGTTGCTTGGGGCCTCCTGTCTCAGCCTCCAGAGCCACTGGGATTACAGATGGGCTCCACTACTTTAATGTCAGTAGCTTAACTGTGATATTGAACTGCAATTTTGTGAGATGTTACCACTGGGGAAAACTAAATAAACAAAACCTGGAATCTCAAAAAAAAAATATATATATATATGAATATGAGCCAGGCAGCACTGACCTGCACCTGGTACTGCTGGAAGCCAGCAAGCATTTGAATCCTGGAGTGGAGTCACAGTGAACCCCAGAAGGTGTCACTTCCCTTTTCCTTCTTGCAAGCACAGGAGTTAAGGCAAATGGAGAGGTCCCAAGAAAGGGGGGAAAACAGGGCTGCCTGACTGCTGGCTCAGGATTTCTGTAGCTTCTGCATCTCCTTGGTTCTTGGTCAGTTGCTCTAGTAGGTTTGCAGATCCAGGTTGGGGTACAGTGATTCTTTCTTGTTTTTTCCTTTTCATTCTGAGGTTTTAGACTGCTTTTTTTAAGATGCAAAAGGCGGGGGGAGAGTGGAGTGGAGAGGCAGGTGGCGTCAACTTTGAGAAGTGTAGTGCTCTACCGCCATCAAGTGGAATGAGTTTCTGATGAGTGGAGCCCATTGGGCACCAGAGCCCAGTCCAGCGGAGCTCCGTGCAGGAACAGGGCTGTGATCCACCACCGCCATGGCCACAGGGAACCAAGGTGGATGGTTACGCCCTGGCTGGCATTTGCCCCAGCTCTTTCCAAGCACAAGGGACACCCTCACTCCTCCACCAGGGAGCAGGGAGGAAGAAAAGGTTGACAGTGGGCGGCCCTCCATAGCTGCCACAGACTGCTGTCTTCCAGGCGAGGAAAGGGGCCTCCTGGCCTCAGCGTGTGGTGACCTCAGGCAGGGAGACAGAGGGAGCACCTGCAACTCTAGACCTAAGACCCCAGACACCAAGGCCAGAACCCAGCTCAGTCAGTGGCCAGTGGCTTCTCCAGGGCCAGTCCTAAAATGGCGCCACTGGTAGCTCTACTGCCTGGAGGGTCCTAGGGCCCCCTGGAGGGCTGTTTTCTCTGGGTAGGGTCCCGAGGGCAGGCAGGCTGCCCCCTGTACTTTGGACCCCTGGTGGGGAGATTGTCCTTGGCTGGAGTACACTCACTCCATTCTCTCATCCCCATTGCACACCACCCTGGGCGCCTGACTACTGGAGCAAGTGTCCCTCTGCCTGGGGTTTTCAGAAACTCTTTCCGCTAGATGGCATTCTGGTTCCACAAATGACGAGCACCCCTTTCCCTGCCCCCCTTACATTCATTTCTCTCTGTTTGTGGAGTGATAAACACCAAACATAGGGCATGAAAGTGCACTTGGCCAGTTTGGGAGGGAAATCAGGCTCTCCTTTCTTTGGGATGCACCCATTGGGTACTTATGGAAATAGTCTTCCTGTCTTAGTGTGTTACCTAATACCCCTTTTGCTGTGCTGGCCTGTCCTGTGAGCCTTCTTCAAATGCCCCTCTGTAGGTCCTCTGGGGCTATGGGAGGCAGACAGAATGGATACACACATTCCTCTGGGAAGGTGTATGTCCCTCTGAACAGTAACCTGACCCTTCTGTTTGTATAAATTTCATTTTGTCTCTGGTCTAACTCTCTTGTGGCCAAGGGGTGACCCACTGGATACAAAGCTCTCAGATACAGACAGGGAGATGAGGTGGGACTCCCTCTGCCTTTGGTTACCTCTGTCACAGGAACCCACTGTACTCCTCTGTGCTCCAGATGGTTGGGCCCCCGAAATGGGTTTCACAGGTGGTTCTACATGTAAGGGCATTGGTGTGCTCAGGACAATGCATTGGCTTATTGTTAGAATTATGGTATCTCTGGATACAGACAGTAGTAGCCAGGCTAGAAGGATTCAGGCACCAGAAGCAGGTACCTATATCACACTCAGTGGTTCTAGGACCCCTCTGTGTTTTATCCTTTCAGGCAGGGTGTAGGATGTGGAGGAGGGGAGGTGAGAGGTTGGATACAGGAAGCCATGTGCAATTTAGAGATGCTGTGGGGACAGAAGGTCTATGAGTTATTCCCATTACATAGACATCTCCCCTCAGAAACCCAGCTTTGGGGCCTACTGATTATTCTCCCTGGAAATTAAGTGAGAAGTGGAGGTATTTTCCCACTTCAGCCTGGGGGACTGCAAGGAGGAGGCAGCAGCATAATTGCACAAGAGGCCTGTGTCTGAACAAGGTTTATACTGTAGCCCCAAGAGGGCTAACAATGCTGTCCTGGCTGGTGGTGCTCTTCCCCTATGAGGACAGGGGATGCGACTCCATGGGACACTTGTCCACTCGAGACTACCTTCTGCTTCACTACAATTCTCCCTTTATTTTCCACCTATTTCTCCCCTTGGCTTTCCCTTACTATCACTTCTGGTTTTCCAATTGTTGCTTTGTGGAGATTGGGTTCTGATAGGAACCTTAGGATAGGGACTTGGGAGAAGGTGGTGTTACAGAGCCGGGACTTCTGCGAAACTGAGGCAATGTGAAGACCCCCTCTTCAAATCCCAATTCTTGTGACCAAGTCGGAAGATTTTAGACATGATGCTCAGAGTAACAAGGATAAGTTTATTGAAGGGGTAGGGAAAGGAAGAAGGGATACTCCTTTTATATATATATATATATATATATATTAGTTGTGGATGTACCTTTATTTTTTTATTATATGTGGTGCTGAGGATCGAACCCAGTGCCTCACACATGCTAGGCAAATGCTCTATCACTGAGCCACAACCCCAGCCCCCAAAAGGGATACTCTTAAAGGAGAGGGTCGGTGGGTTCTCTCAGAGAGAAGAGGGACCTAGGTCTACCTATTGACTTGACTGACAGCAGGATGGCAGACTTTCAAGTTCTCATTGCCATGCCAACTCTGTGTTACCTTGGCCCATGCTGACTGGTTCTAGTTGGATTCTTAATCATTTTTACAGGTTTTATAGTTAGGAAGAATTATTCTTATCTTCTGGCATCTGGTCTGTGGAAAAGGGCACAAATGTCTCTCTCTTCAAAGTAACTCCACCTCTGCCATGTCCAGGAACACTCCCATTCACACAGGCAGGCACCTAGACACACACATCCCCTGATATACCCCCACACAATCATGCTCCTATAGACTTGAGCATCTGCAGTGGTGCACATACCCAAAAACACACTGGAGTACTGAAGCCTAAGATGTAGATCATCTCCTGCTCTTGTATACCTATCTCCCACCCCCAGGAATAGACATACACATCCATCTCATTAGTTTTCTGAGAAAAAGTCAGGTTACCATTCTCTGCTCCAACCTTAACAACTTGTGTGAGAAATAGAAAGTCAGGTGGTTAATTTTCAAAATCTACTATTCAGCCATAATTGGATTCAATTACAACACTTCCCTTTTGCCCATATTAATTCTAATATTAGATAATCACATAGATTATACCCCTGTGTACCCCTCTTTAGGGATAAATGTTGGAGGACTGCCCACCCAGGTATGCTTGCTCACAGGATTCACTTTGGGAGCATATCCTTCTGCAGAAGTAAAGATTTGCTTTGCCCACCTATTTTGGAGCATGTGTTGGATTTCTTGCTTCACCTCATTGTATCTAACAATTTTGGTGCCCATTGTGGGGCTCCATGTCACTTAGGGATCACAGGGACCCTCCCCCTCAGAGGAGACATGTCCCATTTGCTAGGAGCCACAAGCAAATATACGATGTATGGCACCTTTGGTTGTAAAGTGACGCCAGCTAGCCACTGAGATGATTATGTTAAGATTTACATTCATATGGAAATTGGACTCCCGCTGTTCACCTTGGCCTGCTACCGGATTCATGTTACGGGACTCATGGAGAGTTCCCATTGGTTGGGGAAGGATAGTAGGAGGGAATTCCGGGGGAGGTCCGGGGGACCCCCGGTTCCGGGGAACGCGCGGTTCCGGTGGAGGCCCGCGTGGGAGGACCGGGTTTGGCTTGCCAGCGCCTACAGAGTATTGGCGGCTTTTTCAAAATAAAGTTTTGTTCCTGCTTGAGTGGCTCGTGATTCTGTGCCCAGCTAAGACTGCGGCATTTGGCGGCCCGTGCGGGGAACGCCTGAAGCTTAGAGGTGAGTAAAATTGCTCGCCCCTGAGGGAAGGCGACAGGATGGGTGCCCATCTCAAAAAACAGTGTGTTCTTGTTTTGATTTATTTTGTTTTTATTTCGAGCTCCCTAGCCCTAGAATTTTCTCAGCCGAACTGGGAAAAATGGTTGGCTCAAGGTTTGAAGTTATTCGGCCCTGAGAAAGAGAAAATCGATACAACCATTCTCTGCTCCGTTTTTGTTTCATTCTGTTTCGGCTTTGTTTTATCCTATCTTATTGGGTTACGTTACCTTTATAGTAGATTAGAATCCAGTAAAAAACAAACCGAAAAACTGTTAAGTAAATTGTTAGAGGTCCAGACTATGGTAGAAAAAACGCTAGGTCAAGCAAAAGAGAAGGTCTCTCAAGCTAGTCAGACAGAGGAAAATTTAAAGAAAGCAAGCTTAGAGGAAAAGCAGCCATCAGGTGGAGAATTACA
Source organism: Spermophilus citellus (assembly GCF_964194105.1). NCBI lineage: Eukaryota > Metazoa > Chordata > Mammalia > Rodentia > Sciuridae > Spermophilus > Spermophilus citellus. The sequence goes on from NC_138190.1 coordinate 48,084,102, forward strand.
ACAGGAGGTTGCTACTAACTCCGTTCTATCACCAGAGGGCGTAATTCAACCAACAGCTCCATCTACCGCTGAGCGGCCCTCAACTCCCGTAGTTGATGGACGGAATTCTGAGACAGAACCCCAAAGATTAGTATGCCCTGTACTTGAGCAGGCAGGAGGGCAACGAATTCACCGTACTTTAGATTTCAAAACAATAAAGCAATTAAAGGAGGCTGTAACAACCTATGGGCCGCAAGCTCCCTTCACAATAAGCATGGTCGAATCTGTTACCAACTTGGACATGACACCAGCAGATTGGGCTAACATGTGTCGATCTGTGCTAAACGGAGGACAATATTTGTTATGGAAGGTTGCCAATGAGGAATTTTGCATGGAGACAGCTAAGCAAAATGCAGAAGCTGGTTACCCTCAAAGAAATATAGAGATGCTATTGGGAAAGGGACCTTATGAGGGTCAAAGACAGCAAATTGAATATGACCCTGGCGTATACGCACAAATTGCTGTAGATGCAGTTAGGGCATGGAAAACTTTACAGGGGCATGGAGACTTACAAGGTCAATTATCTAAGGTAATACAAGGAACTAATGAACCTTACGCTGAATTTGTAGATAGACTTATTCAGTCAGCCTCTAGGATATTTGGTAATACAGAACAGGTAATGCCATTTATAAAACAACTGGCTTATGACCAAGCAAATCGTTGCTGCAGAGAGGTCATTAGACCATGGAGACATGAAGATTTAAACACATATATTAAATTATGTAGAGACATTAATGAACAAGGGCAAGTCTTAGCAGCAGTACAACAGGCTTTAGATGCCAGGCCAAAAACATGCTATAATTGTAATCAAACAGGACATTTTAAAAGGAGTTGCCCCATAAGAGGAGGGTTTAACAAAGCTGGGTATCAAAGGAATAGAATACCGGGTATTTGCCCACGATGCCATAGAGGGAAACATTGGGCTAATGAATGCCGCAGTCTTAGCTGGGCACAGAATCACGAGCCACTCAAGCAGGAACAAAACTTTATTTTGAAAAAGCCGCCAATACTCTGTAGGCGCTGGCAAGCCAAACCCGGTCCTCCCACGCGGGCCTCCACCGGAACCGCGCGTTCCCCGGAACCGGGGGTCCCCCGGACCTCCCCCGGAATTCCCTCCTACTATCTTTCCCCAACCAATGGGAACTCTCCATGAGTCCCGTAACATGAATCCGGTAGCAGGCCAAGGTGAACAGCGGGAGTCCAATTTCCATATGAATGTAAATCTTAACATAATCATCTCAATGGCTAGCTGGCGTCACTTTACAACCAAAGGTGCCATACATCGTATATTTGCTTGTGGCTCCTAGCACCATTAACTTGTTTTAGTGGCCTTGCAGGCAAGGCCACTAAATGCAGGCAAAGGGCCCAGGCAAATACCAAGGCAACCAGGGAAACACTATGCACAGTCCGAGGTAGGAAAATCTATTCTCTGGCTTGAGGAAGAAGTACTACTTTGGCTGGTTGGGCCATCCCAAGTGATACCACTGGTTATCAGTGATGAGTTCTGCTTCCTCAAATGTTGAAGTTTGAACATTGGAGAAGTACACCAAGGCAAGTGTAGAAAGCAGGTTTTATTTTAAAAATAGCAATACAGACTTCTCTCAGGAGGGAGAAGGGGGCCATAGCTGGTGTCCTGGTATCCTAAGAAGTAGGAACATCCTGCCCCTTTTATACATTTTAGGTTTTATTTGTTCTCCTGCTCTCTTCCCCCTTATCTCTCTCCTAATGTACCTGACTAGGCCCAGGGGATGCCAGTGGAATGGCCAAAATGTGAGAAGCAGGTGGGCAGGGGGAAGGGCCAAATGGAGTGATTGATGCAGGCAGCAGCCCAGGAGGCATTAATTAACAATTTTTACAACAACTCCCTGGCAAGGAGGGACAATTCCTGGGACAGGTTACCTTAGCAACGGGTTCAGCCTCCATCTGACCCAATTACCTATCTACACTAACTGCCTGTCTTTAATTCTTGCTTCACTAGGGCTAGGAAAACTGGATGGGGTATGTAAGAAATCCCTATTAATGGAATTGAGCATACAGGGACCTAAGATATGCAATAAATCCCCCCAAAAGGGGGGTAGGACATATGGTAAAGCCCCAGTGTGTGCAAGAAATCCTCCAAAACAGGGATTGAATACAGGGTGTGTGTGTGTGTGGGGGGGGGAATTAAATACACAAGGGAAAATTCAATTATAGGGAACTACTAAAAATGGGGAATAAAAATTCTAGGGCTAGGGATGGTTAAGAACAATGGAATTGTTACTGAAAGCTCAGTCCTTGTGTTAAACCAAGACAGAAAGAAAAGACCACCGACTCCAATTTTAAATTAAATTAAAGCAAGCTTGTAATTGTGCCCAGCACTGTCACTCCCAAAAACCCTGGGCTAGAGAACAGTACCCCAGCTCTCTAGGAGCATAGTTTTATAGCACAAAAATTTGCAAAGGGACTGGAGAACTTACAGATAACATAATTTTGAAAAGCATAATACAAAGGCAGATAGTAGGTTAATGATCTACATGGCTTAACATTTCAAGGTAGGGAATTTAGATCCCAACATCAGAATTTATGAGGTGCCACTGAAGTTTCAGAGAGGGTCAGGGGGAGCCAGGATTTATGAGGCACCACTAAGTTATTAGAGAGGGTTGTTATCTGGGCAGGGATAGCCAGGCATGGGTGAGTTCAAGGCACGGGCAGGAATTCCAAACAAATTTAGAAATTTCAGTAATTTATAGTAAAACAGAAATTAACTTTTCATGACTTTGTGATGAGATGGCTCCCAATCTTAAGGTGGAATTAGGCTGGGTTCATCACCTTGTCCCTGCTGATGTTAATTCATGTCAATTTTAATAATGAAGACATGGTTTTGGAAAAAAAAGGTTTATTGCTTTGCTAGCAAAGGAGAAACACAGGGGACTCCAGTCTCAGAGGCTGTGGTTCTGACCATCAGGGAAAACAGGACTTTTAAAGAAGCTATCCAAAGGCTACATTCCAGGTGGGGGGTGGAGTGACGGGTGTGATATGGGGGGGGGTGAGAAGGTGGGGGTTGGGGGTGTTCCAGATGTCCAGATGGTGTGTTGAAATTTACTTGTTAATCTGATATCTCCTTCTTGTGGAGGACAGATAACTCAAGGTAATCTTGTTCCCTGCAGCAGCCCAGGAGGCATTAATTAACAATTTTTAAAACAACTCCCTGGCTAGGAGGGACAATTCCTGGGACAGGTTACTTTAGCAATTGGTTCAGCCTCCAGGTTAGGGAGGGGGTAAGGGAGAAGAGAAAAAGAAAAATCTTGTCCCTTTTAAAATAAGCAGGAAGGGGGCTGGGGATGTGGCTCAAGCGGTAGCGCGCTCGCCTGGCATGCATGCGGCCTGGGTTCGATCCTCAGCACCACATACCAACAAAGATGTTGTGTCCGCCGAGAACTAAAAAAATAAATAAATATTAAAAATTTTCTCTCTCTCTCTCTCTCCTCTCTCACTCTCTTTAAAAAAAAATAATAAAATAAGCAGGAAGTGCTATGTTCAAAAGGTGAAGTGGACCACTCTTACAGAAAGAGCCCATATGTACAAATCTTTTCCTTTAATATGAAATTTGACCAAGGAAATAAACAGTGGTGATGAGATGGCAAAGCTAGACCCAGATGTAAAATGAAATTACAAGAGTGTTATCCCCAGGGAAAGGGTTAGTTCCCCTCCCTGTCAGTCTCCTTTCTTCAGCAAACCTGCCTTTTGGATTGTAAATAACCATCTCTGGGAGTCTGACTACATACTTGAAATATAAACACTCCTCTGGAAGGTTAGAGATTTAACAGAAGCCTGTAAAAAGAGACTTTTCTTCTTATCTGTTTCTGTAAGCATGCTTTATGTTAGAGATCCCACACAAGGTCTTCAGTCACTTAGATTAGGAATTTAAACAAATAAACAACAACAACAAAAATGATAGGACAGGTCTAAGATGACACCAAATAAACTATAAATGTTGTGAGAAACTGTGGATCAGGGCTCAGAATTTGGAGTTTGTTCTCTGGGCCTGCCAGTATAAAATAAAGTTTGGAGTTCTTCTCTTTGAGTGAATGCTGCTTGCTGCATCTAAACTGGTCTGTTTCCCATAACAATGATAATGGGAGTAAATCTGCCCTATGAAGGAAGAATAGCCACCTGAACCTTTGATTTCTGTGTCCACCATGGCTGGCAGATTCTACTTCTAATGTTACCAACTTCATAGTCCTTTTTCATGTCTGGGTCATACTGTGAAAATCTGTGATAGTATTATTGAAAGCTTGTCACTTTTGTCCCTGATGCCAATCCAAGAATGAGAACATAGTTTTGAGAAAAAAGAAAAGAAGTTTTATTGCTTTGCTAGCAAAGGAGAAACACAGAGGACTCCTATCCAGAGGCTGTGATTCTGCCCATCAGCAGGAAAATTTTTTTTTGTGTGTGTGTGGTACTGGGGACTGAGCTCAGGGGCACTCACCACTGACCCACATCTCCAGCCCTTTTGAATTTGATTTAGAGACAGGGTCTTACTGAGTTGCTTAGCGCCTCACTTTTGCTGAGGCTAGCTTTAAATTTATGATACTCCTGCCTCAGCCTTCCATGCCCAGTGGGACCCCGAGCTTTTAAAGAGATGATTCAAAGGCTACACTCTATGTGTTCTTTGTTGGAGTTGTAATTCACTTATTAATTTGGGAATTAGTCATTTCTGAGATCTTCTCTTACCATCCCCAAAGTCTGGATTACTTTGTTCTAAAGGTGGGTCTGTAGTCAAGGACAGATAAATCTGCCTAAAATGAGGAAGAAAGGTAATCCTGTTTCCCTTGAGATTAGAGAGGGGGAGAGATTAGGGAGGAGCAGGAAGAGAGAAAGAGAAAGAGAAAGAAAAATGTCTGTTTTGAAAATAAGTTGCAGTGACAGAGCTGCAAGGGACAAAGCATAAAGTGAACCACTGTTACACTGGTGTTCTCCAAACTAAAACTGTCTATATCAGCCATATATAGAAATAACAAATTTAATTGAGGACTTATTTATGTTATTTAATATGTTGTAATTGAATAAAAATGACCTGTCATCAATAAGTGATATATAAAATTTTGTGTTTCTCTTTACACTGGGATGAAAATTTAAATGTATTTTTGGAGGGCAAAAAGGAGAGCCTAATTAATTTAAAGGTTAACAATATGGAACATGAAAACATTTTGCCACTTTTAAATTTTTTTTTCACAAAAAGAAAGATAAAAGCTCTAGTTTTTGTTTGATCCATGTTTCAGATATAATCTTTATTGTGTCAAGAGCCCCATCTTACTTGAGATAAGTTCGCCTCTCACACTACTCAATGTTAGGGTGGCTCTAAAGTAGGCCAAATTTAAGCTTATTTAAAGTTGGGTACAAAAGATGGATTTTTATTGTAACATTACTATGATCTCAAAATAACCTGGAGATATAATGCAAAGCTACATAAAGGTTTTTGTAAATTATAAAAGACTATAACATTATAAGAGATTTTTTTTTTTTTGTTTATTTGTCTTTGTGGTGCTGGGGATCAGAACCCAGGGCCTTGTGCAGGCAAGGCAAGCACTCTTGTCAACTGAGCTATATCTCCAGACCTGTAAGAGATTTTTTAAAAGTAAAATTTGTAGGGGGTCTAAGTAATTTTTAAAATTTGTTCTAATTAGTTATACACTACAGCAGAATGCATTTCATCTCATGTAATTGAGTTGAGAAATTTATGGATATTTGTGGAGGCAAAATAGATACCAAAGATCTATATTAGTGTTACTATAAAATTGTGTTTCTTGGGCTGGGGTTGTAGCTCAGTGGAAGAGCGCTTGCCTCACATGTGTGAGGCACCAGGTTTAAGTCTCAGTACCACATACAAAGAAATAAAATAAAGGTCCATCAATAACAAAAAAAATATTTTAAAAAATAAATAAATAAAATTATCTTTCTTTGTTCAAAGCTATTATATAAACTGAATGTTTTTGTTAATTTCATTTTGTATTTTCCTTGTAGAACTTTATAACTTTTTCCTGTTAGTGTTTTTAAAAAGTATATTTTAAAAGTGTATATATATATATATATATATATATATATATATATATTTTTTTTTTTTTTTTTTTAAAGAGAGAGTGAGAGAGGAGAGAGAGAATTTTTAATATTTATTTTTTAGTTCTCGGCGGACACAACATCTTTGTTGGTATGTGGTGCTGAGGATCGAACCCGGGCCGCACGCATGCCAGGCGAGCGCGCTACCGCTTGAGCCACATCCCCAGCCCAAAAGTATATATTTAAAGTATATTTTGAGGGGCTGGGGATGTGGCTCAAGCGGTAGCGCGCTCGCCTGGCATGCGTGCGGCCCGGGTTCGATCCTCAGTACCACATACCAACAAAGATGTTGTGTCTGCCGAGAACTAAAAAATAAAAAAAAAAAAAATATTAAAAAAAAAGTATATTTTGAAATAAGTCATCACAAATAGGACTCCAACTTTAAGACTGAAACAAAAACTAGGGCCAAGGAAAAAGCAGCCAACATTTTGGGCCTTGCCCTCTAAGGTCAGTCAGGACCCAGAGAATGATGGGCCCTCTTTGGGCCCTGCAACTCTGGTGAGTCACTCAATCTGTGGATCAGAGAGATGGAGAGGACCCTAGAGAACAGGAAGCCAACCAGTGCACATTCTGAAAAAAGGAGGGTAATTGGATAGGGAAATGTCTCTAATCCTTCCAGGGGAAGTCACACATGGTCAGTAGGACTCTGATCCATCCTAGCAGATGGCACAGCTGGTAGAGGAAGACAAAAGAAATCAAGAGGCTTTGCACACATTCCCGAGATTGATCTTTAAGAAATCTTAGCTGACTCTTAACAGTAGATAGGAACAAGGTCTGTTTTGACCAATTTGATTTTAAATATGTGGTAGGACAATATAACCAAAATTACAGTCCTACATGGACATTTAAAAGAAAGGGCATGGGGCTGGGTTTGTGGTTCAGTGGTAGAATGCTCACCTAGCATGGACGACGCACTGGGTTCCATCCTCAGCACTACATAAATGTAAAATAAAGATATTGTGTCCACCTAAAACTTAAGAACAAATATTTAATAAAGGGCAATAATTCTTTTAATGTAACTGGAGATGTACATTTATGTCAGACCTCCCAAGAGTAAGTAAACCTGGAAGATATAAAGAAAGTTTTTTTTTTTTTTTTTATACAGGAATGCCTGATGGATGTGTTTATTCTGACTCAGTTTAAGAAAGTCTTCCTAACCTCCTCTGATTGTTATAAACTACTTCTCAGACTTCCTTTCTCAAATTTGCAGTTCCTCACTTCCATCCTGGTGACTTAATATTTATTTTTTATTTGTTCTTTTTAGATATACATAACTGTAGAGTGTATTTTGACATATCATACATACATGGAGTTGACAACTTGATTTTAATCAAGACCTGGAGAAGAGATAGTCTGCAATCAAGCTGGAAAGGACCTTACCAAGTGCTCCTGATCACTGGGATGGCTATCTGAACTGCTAAAAAGGGGAAAACTTATTACCAGGTGTGATTTCCAACTCTAAAAGTTTATGTCCAGGATAGATGACAATACTTTTGGTGCAATGAAAATGAAACCAAAAGGTATAAAAAGAAAAACGGGATTTGTGAGAAATAGTCTGGTGGTTCATTTTCTAAATGTACTATTTAGCCTAAATTGGATTCAATTGTAGACTTCCCTTTTGTCTGCCCTAATTCTATTATTAGCTAATCAAGTAGATTGTACCTTTGAGTTCTTCCTATCAGGATTGAGAGGCAGTACCTGATTGGGGATAAATGTTAGTGGACTGCCCACCCAGGTGTGCTTGCTTGCAGGATTCCCTTTGAGAGCGCATCATTCTGCAGAAATCACTTTGCCTGATCTACCCACTTTTGATCATGTGTTTGTTTTCTTATGGTACCTCATTATTTCTAACATATGTCATTTATGGAGCTACTCTGTTTTCCTAGTACAAATGAAGTTATCACCCAGGCCTGAGGAGAAGGTGTGAAAGGGGGGCTTACTCTGTAGTCCTGGGTAAACAGCCCACCCCCAACCTCTCCCACATGTAGCAAGGACAGAAAGAATCCTCTTCATTAGCCTCTGTTCCCTAGTTCCCTAGCCTAATGCAGGTCCCCTGGTGAAAGTCAGGCCAACTTTACAGGAGTCAGACTGGAGTAAGTTGCTAGCTGCCTGCTCCCAGGGTAACTCCTATCTCTCACCATGTACCTAGAGGTTTGCAGTGGTCTTTTATGGATGCTTTGGCTGGGCTAGCCCAAGGTGGTGTGGACACCTCTTAAGCCCCAGGTCTTGGTGAAAAAAATTCAGAATTGCAGAGCTACAGCAAAACCATAAGCCAGGTAGCACTATTGTCCAGTAGTGTTGCCCCCCACACCCCCTTGATGATTAAAAACCTGAGAAATGTGGAGGTAAGCATAGAAAGCAAGTTTTATTTAATAGAGAGAACAGAAGACTTCTCTGGAAAGAAGCCAGGACCCAGAGCTGGTGCCCCCAGGAGTGGGGGAGTCTTGTCTTCTTATAGACCCCCACCCTCTCTTTTCAGCACACTGCCCCAAAAGAGCTACTCAGGGGGTAATTGCTCCTGTTGGGAAATATGATCCTTCCTATCCCCTGGAGGTGTTAGCAACTGGTTGATGGGAAGCACAATCGACCCATTTCCTTTTCTTTGATAATCAGCTATCTGCCCTTTGCCCAGGACACCAAGACAAACATCTGGCAATGTGGGAGCCAGCCTACCATTTGATCCTGGAGTGGAGTCACAGTGAGTCCCAGGATGTGTCCCTGCCCTTTTCCTTCTTGCAACAGCAGGAGTTAAACCAAATACTCTCCTCCCAAGAAAGGGGGAAATGCAAGTGGCTGCCAAGCTGCTGGAAAATAATTCCTTCAGGGTTTCCACCTCTCTGGTTCATGGTCAGTAGTTAGTCTGAAATCGGAGGTTCAGGATGGGGCTTGTTGGCCCATTTCTTGATGAGTATTTCTGTTCCTAGGTTTTAGGCTTCTTTTTTTTTTTAAGACACAAAGGGCGGGGTAGTGTGGGAGGGAAGGATAGAGTTATATATGAGATTCATGGAGTCATACCGCTATCAAGCGGAATATGTTTCTGGTGATTAGAGCCCAGCAGTGGGCAAAAGTTAAGGTACTGATATAGCCACCGCCATCACTCATTAGTCATCCAGAGTGAAGGTGGACGGTTACGTGCTGGCACTTGTCTAGAGCTCCTTCCGAGGTTGAAGGGAACCCTGGCTCCTCCACCAGGGTACACAGTCTGGCAGTAGGCGTCCCGCCATGGCTTCCAAAGGCTGCTGTCTTCCCGACGAGGAAAGGGGCCTCAGCGTCACAGCTACCCCAGGCGGGGGCACCTGCAACTCCTCAAATAGACCCCAGACCCCAAGGCCAGACCTGAGCTCAGTCAGCAGCCAGCGGCTTCTCCTGGGCCCTCCCTAAAATGGCGCTGCGGGAAGCTCCGCCCCCTGGGCTGGTTGGTGCAGCGCTGCTGTCTGCAGGGTCCCACGGCTTCTGGACCTGTTACTTTCCCTGGGTAGGGTCCTGAGGGCATGCAGTCTTCTCCCTATATTTTGGACCCCTGGTCAAGTAGACTTTGCTAGGCCTAAGTCTAGCCTTCCCAGACCGTCCTTGCTCTCACATTCCCATCTCACACCAACTTGGTGCCAGGCTGCTGGCACAGGTAAGTGTCCCTTGTGCATGGGCTTTTCAGAAACCATTTCTGCTAGATGGTACCGTGGTTCTACAAATGACAGTCACTACTTACCTTACTTCCTATCGTGGCTCCTCTCCTCCATTCGTGGCTTGAAAAGCACCAGACACAGCACCCCCCCTTTGCCCCCCCTCCCCCTTCATCAGGGTTGCTGATGTCCTGCAGTTTGGCCCATTTGGGGCTTAACAAGGCTGCCCCCTTCTTCCTTCCCTCTGGATTCACCCCTTGGTAGGGGTCCCTTTTTTCCATGTATTTTCCAAATGTCCTCCACTGGCTCCTGGAGGTGCCAGGGTGGTTGGGGGATGTGTGTGTGTGTGTGTGTGTGTGTGTGTGTGTGTGTGTGTGTGTGTGTTGGGGGTGTGAGCATTTACATTCCTTTAGGAAGCTACATGTCCCACCTGTACAGGAACCTGGGCCTCCTTTTCTTTCGTATGCACTTCACTTCTCCCTGGGTAGAAACTCCCTGTAACCAAAGGAACAGGGATCTAGGGCCAAAGCTGTTAAGTCCAGGAAGGGGTGTGGAAGTGATTATAACTTGCCACAAAACCTCTCAGGTCAGGGTGGTTAGAAGAGATTCCCTCTGCCCTCAGGGTACCTCCCTGATAGGACCCCAGGCACTCCTCTGTGCCTCAGGTGGTTGTGTCCCCTGTGGTGGGTTTCATGATTTTGTTTGTTAATATAACACATTCTTACATGTTCCCTAGGTGCCCCAAAGCTTAGGCATGGATAGCCAGGATGGCAGACTTCAGTCCTATCAGGAGCAGGTGTCTGTATCATGCTCTGTGATTCTAGGTCCCCTCTGTGCTTTATCCCTTAGGGTGGGGTGGAGGTTGTGGGGGGGGGGTAGAAGTGGGAAGTTAGAGCAAGAAGCACAGTGCATTCTATGAAAGTGGGGAGACTAGGGCCTATGAGTTATCCCTGTGCATAGATCTCTCCCTCTCTACCTGAGCACTAGGGACTCCTAATTATTCACCCTGGAAATTAAGTAAGAAGTGGAGGTGATAGATAGCAGAGTGGGAACAGGTAGGAGGGAGTGTGTTATTGCAAGTATGCCTCTCTGTGTGTGTGTGTGTGTATGTGTGTGCACAGAGAAAGATAGACCCAGTTGAAGGGTTAAGTCAATTCTTGGTCACTTTGTGAGAGTTTCTTAAGCTCCACTCAACACTCAGTGCCTGGAAAGCAGTAGGCCTGGTGCATCATTCTCCAATATGCTGTAAGTCTCTTCTCTTCCTGGAAGTATAGGCTACAGTAAGAACACACTAAACTCTAGGCAAAATAATATAACTTCTCAGAGCATCCCAGCATCCTGTAGTATCCTGTGGGTCCTTCCAAGAATGGATTCAAACTTTGGTCCTTGCTTCTACTCTAAGATGTTGCTTAAAGTAGGGCAACATTAAATATGGGGAGAAGAAACAAAAATCCAGCAGCAGCCAGGTACAGTGGTGCACACTTGTAAACCCAGTGGCTCGGGAGGCTGAGGCAGGTGGATTGTCAGTTCAAAGCAGCCTCAGCAACAGCGAGGCACTAAGCAACTTGATGAGATCCTGTCTCTAAATAAAATACAAAATAGGGCTGGGGATGTGGCTCAATGGTTGAGTAATCCCCAGAACCCCCCATCCACTCCCCAAAAAGCCAGCAGCAAATGCACCTGAGAACAGGAGCCACCTCTATCTACTGTCCTGTCACCTCTCACCTACTGTGGATCTTGTCCTTCTCTGTAGTAATCATAAGGTCTCCTACTGCACTTGCTTAGAGAAAAGCTGAGGAGAAAGAAATGCAGGGAGGTGGACATAGGTGGTGAGATGCCCCCTCTCAGTGTCACAGGTCATCTTTTTTTCTCATTGAGTTGCATGCACTCACTTTTCACCCTGAGGACAGCTGAGCTTACCTATGTCCTCAGTTACATGCATCCCCATTTAATCTGAGGGGAGCAGGTCTGTGCATGCATGCACCCACATTCACACTCAGGCGACCCACAGTGAGGCTCGGTGGGCTGGAGCCCTCGACTGACTTGTCAGTTCCCTGTGTTTCCCCATCCCCCTCCTCCCTTGTTCCTTTCTGCCTTCCCACTTCAGCCAGGGGGACTGTGTGGAGGAAGCAGCAGCATCAGTGGAGCAACAGGTCTCTGTCTGCACAAGGTTCACACCCTGGTCCTGTTTTGCTGAGAAGACAGCCTTGGCTGGTGGCTCTCTTCCCTGTGAGGATAGGGGATGCCACTCAGTGGGACACCTGTGCATTTGTTACTTAAGGTATTCTAGTTGACTTCTGCCTTACTATAATTCTGTTTTTGTTTTTCACCTGTTCCTCCCCTGGCTTTCCATTTTTGCTTGTCTTTTCTTGTTTTTCAATTGTTTCTTTGTTGTTCTGACAGGAAGGGGACCTTGAAAGGAAGCAGGAGGATCAGACAGAGAATGAAATGACTTCATTGGAAATCATAATGACCCTTGTGGACTGGGGGAGTGAAGAGCTATCCCCTCTTCTTTCTTGACTTGAGTACCATGCACACAGATCAAGTTGCCCTAGCCTCATTTGATTTTATCCATTTTGTGTCCACTGTGTTCCTGGTTTCTGCACCTATCTTGATCCTTGGGAAGATGTGTGTGTGTGTGTGTGTGTGTGTGTGTGTGTGTGTGTGTGTGGTGTGGGGGGGATGCAGATGGGGGTTGGGGAGGGTCACTCTCTCCTTGCACCGGGAAAGTTCTACAGGTACACTCACTGGACATCCATCAACAAAAGCATTGCCAGTGGTATTTTCTTTCCCTGGGAAGGAGGCTGCTTGTGTCACCTTGCCTCCATGTATTGGTTACCACCTTCTGTAGAGTTCCTGACCTAGATCCTTGAAAACACCCCAGATGGACTGAGGGTTCTCATTCTCCTCCTAGTCCTCCTCCTCTCATGTCACTGCTTCTGCTTTGTGTTGCCTTTCACTTCCTCCTGCTAGGCAGTCCAGGGCCAGTGTTCTGTGGAAGAAGGAAAGTGTCCTTCCTCTCCTTGTTAGTTATAGAGTAATGTACCTTCCCAGGAGTAGACAATGTGGGATACTCCCTGTCTTGAAATTCAGCAGGGTTGAGGGTCACCAGAAGCATCCCTCTAGTCTTGAAAATTCATGCACATGTTACTTGTGAATGAGATAGGATCTGGATGCACAGCCAGGAAACAGACATTAAGGATTTCCTTTCTTTGTGAGTCTTCTCACAATGGAAACTTGAAAGTTTCAGTCAGTCCAGGAGGTACTACTTCAAAGTATGCTCCTTGGCTTTTTCCTCTCCTCCAATCTTGTGTACACATCAGTATGGAAGTCAGTGAGTACTTATACACAGATTCTGCAATTTCCACATCCATGCTCCCATTCAGACTAGCAGGCACACACACATACACAGATACATCTGCAATACATGGGCTGCCCCTTCCACAGACTGGCCCACACATCTAAGGAACATTGGAGCACAGAAACCCAGGTACTGTGTGATCCCCTTCTGGTACACACACCTCTCTCTCTCTCACACACAACAGGGTAGAAACACACTCCCAACTCCTATATGGTGTCTAGAAAAGATCAGTCAAGGGCTAGGGTTGTGGTTCGGTGGTAGAGTACTTGCCTAGCACGTGTGAGGCATGGGTTCAATCTTCAACACCATATAAAAATAAATAAAATTAAGGTATTTTGTCCATCTACAACTAAACAACAAAAAAAGTCAACCATTCTCTGCTCCAAGACTTAACAACTGTGGGGCAATTCTGGCCTCTTCTGACAAATGGAAGAAAGAAGTTATCACCCAGGTCCAAGGAGCAGGTGTTAAAATATAGTCTGTAGTCCTGCTTAAACAGCAACCCTCCAACCTCTCCTATTGTTGGTAAGGACAAACTGAGTCCTCTGCTGAGAGGCCATGAGCCTCTGATGTGTTTTGTAGCCTTCTGCATGTCCCCTGTTAAAAGCCAGGCTAGCTTCCCCAGAGTCAGATTGGAGTGAGTTGCTAGGTACCTCCTGCCAGGGAACTCCTGCTTCTCATTCTGTGACTGCAGGCTGCCCTGGCCTTTCCTGGCTGCGTTGTTTGAGCCATCTGAAGGTGGTATGGCCTCTCCTTAGACCTTGGTCGAGAAACCCAGGGCTTCAGAAAAAATGATGAGTCTGGCAGCTCTGTGACAAGGACTTGGTATGTGGAGCCAGCTTACCATTTGAATTCTGGAGTAGAGTAACAGTGATCCTCAGGACAAGTCCTTTTTCTTTTCCTTCTTAATTTTTTGGTACCAGGGATTGAACCCAAAGGTGCTTAATCACTGAGACACATCCCCAGCCTTTTTTTTTTTTTTAAAGAGAGAGAGAGAGAGACAATTTTTAATATTTATTTTTTAGTTCTCGGCGGACACAACATCTTTGTTGGTATGTGGTGCTGAGGATCGAACCCGGGCCGCACGCATGCCAGGCGAGCGCACTACCGCTTGAGCCACATCTCCAGCCCCCCAGCCCTTTTTAATATTTTATTTAGACACAAGGTCTCACTGAATTTTTTAGGGCCTTGCTAAAATTTTTTAGGGCCTTGCTGAGGCTGGCTTTGATCCTGCCTCAGCCTTTAGGTTCTGCTGGGATTACAGGCATGTACCACTTTGCCCAGCTCCCTTTTCCTTCTTGGAAGAACTCATCAATTCACAGTAGACCAAAGACCTAGTAATTAGACCAGGAAACTTGTATATGCTAGAAGAAAATGTAGGCCCAACACTCCAATATATCAGCTCAGAAGTTGAATTCCTTAACAAGACCCCAAAATGTAAGAAGTAAAATAAAAATCTTTGCCACCCGTACATCAGATAGGGTGGTTAATATCCAAGATATAAAAAAAAAACTCAAAAACCTAAGACCAAAAAAAAAAGCGCACGATAATCCAATCAATAAATGGGCAAAGAAACTAAGTAGACACTTCTCAAAAGAAGAAACACGAGTGGTCAACAAATATATGAAAACATGTTCAATACCTCTAGGAATTAGAGAAGTACAAATTAAAACTGCACTGAGATTTCATCTCACTCCAGTCAGAATGGCATGTTATCAAGAATACAAGTGATAATAAATGTTGGCAAGGATGTGGGGAAAAAAGTGTACACTCATATATTGCTCATGGGACTGCAAATTGGTGCAACCACTCTGGAAAACAGTATGGAGATTCCTCAAAAAACTAGGAATGGAACTACTATTTGACCCAGCTATCCCACTCCTTGTTATATATCCAAAGGATTTAAAATCAGCATACTACAGTGACACAGCCACCTCAATATTTATAGCAGCACAGTTCTCAATAGCTAAGCTAGGTGACCTTCAGCAGATGAATGAATAAAGGAAATGTGGTACATATACACAATGGAATATTACTCAGCCATAAAGAAGAATGACCTTTTGACTTGTGACAGTACATGTGTGGATCTGGAAACTATCATGCTAAGTGAAATAAGCTAATCCCCCCAAAGCAAAGGTTGAATATTTTTGCTGATATGTGGAAGTTAACCCACAATAAAAGGGGGGGATTTGTTCAGTGGAGTAGACAAAGGGAAATGAAGGGAAGGGAGGGGAATGGGAAAAGGAAAGACAGTAGAATGAATCTGACATAACTTTCCAACATACACAAAGGAATACACAGTGAATCTTGCAATCGTATACATCCACAAAAAATTAATTTAGAAAACATGAACTGGAGGCTGGGGATATAGCTCAGTTGGTAGAGTGCTTGCCCCACAAGCACAAGGCCCTGGGTTCAATCCCCAGCAACAAAACAAAACAAAATACCCAATGATTGAACTAAAGTGGCTGGGGTTGTGGCTCAGTGGTAGAGCGCTTGCCTGGTATGTGTGAGGCACTGGGTTCGATTCTCAGCACCACATAAAAATAAATAAAGGTCTAACGACAACTTAAAACAACAACAACAAAAAAAAACCCCAACAATAAACCAAAAACATGAACTGGGTAAATGGGAGAAAGATTAATAGAAGGAAGGGAGAAAGGGGGTAGGGAGAGGGAAGGAAAAGGAGAGGTACTGGAGTTTGCATTAGAACAAAATATAGTCCATGCTTGCATAATTATGTCAAAAAGGATTCTCCTCTCATGTATAACTAAAAGAACCAATTAAAAAAAAAAAAAAAAGTGGAGTTACACCAAACCAAGAGGTCCCAAGAAAGAGAAAGTCACAGAAATACCTGGATGCTGGAACAAGATTCCTATAATTCCTACAGATCTCAACCTACTGCTTCATGGTCAGTTGATCTTGGGAGTTTGCAGGTCTAGTTGGGGCATGCAGGTCTAGTTGGGGCACGGTGGCTCTTTTTTCCTTTTTTTTTTTTTGGGGGGGGGGGGTCAGATCTTCTGGAAGAATCAGATAGGAGCCTTTTTTGCTTTCCATTCCTCATTCCCACATTTTAGACTGCTGCATTCTTTTTTTTAAGACGCAAAGGGCGGGAGGAGAGTGGAGTGGAGAGGCAGGTGGCGTCAACTTTGAGAAGTGTAGTGCTCTACCGCCATCAAGTGGAATGAGTTTCTGATGAGTGGAGCCGATTGGGCACCAGAGCCCAGTCCAGCCGAGCTCCGTGCAGGAATCAGGACCGGACCGCGGTCCACCACCGCCACTTGCCATCAACCCATGGCCACCGCGAACCAAGGTGGATGGTTACGCCCTGGCTGGCACTTGCCCCAGCTCATTCCAAGCACAAGGGACACCCTGACTCCTCCACCAGGGAGCAGGGAGGAAGAAAAGGCTGACAGTGGGCGGCCCTCCATAGCTGCCACAGACTGCTATCTTCCTGGGGAGGAAAGGGGCCTCCTGGCGTCAGCGTGTGGTGACCTCAGGCAGGAGCACCTGCAACTCTTGACCTAAGACCCCAGAACCCAGCTCAGCGGCCAGCGACTTCTCCTGGGCCAGTCCTAAAATGGCGCCACAGGCAGCTCCGCCCCCTGTGCTGGTTGGTGCAGCTCTACTGCCTGCAGGGTCCTAGGGCCCCTGGAGGGCTGCTTTCCCTGGGTAGGGTCCCGAGGGCAGGCAGGCTTCCCCCTGTACTTTGGACCCCTGGTGGGGAGATTGTCCTTGGCTGGAGTACACTCACTCCATTCTCACATCCCCATTGCACACCACCCTGGGCGCCTGACTACTGGAGCAAGTGTCCCTCTGCCTGGGGTTTTCAGAAACTGTTTCCGCTAGATGGCACTGTGGTTCCACAAAGGACAGTCACCCCTTTTCCTACCCCCCCCCCCCGCAGCGTAATTTTCCTCTCCTTTCCTTTGTAATCTGAAAAACACCAGTCACTGGACGCCCTTGGGACCTTCAGACAGGGTGTGGACCTGCTGTGCCTGGGCACCTTGGAGGCAAAACAGGCTGTTTGTGGGCAAACCTAATTCATTTTTCATTTACTCTGGATTCCCCTCTTGGTATGGGTCCCTTTGGACACAGACCTAGGTTTCTAGCATTCATCCCCCAACCCTTCCTTCGCAGGTTCTGGCTCTCTCTCTTTTCCCTTACACATTCTCTTTTTTTTTTCCATATTGTACTTCAATCACTATTTTTTCCTTTTTCTTTTTTTGTGATATAGCTGCTCTTTTTTCCATGACTTTTTTTTAAATATTGGGGTTCATTTTGACATATTCATACAAGCATAGAATATAATTTACTCCAATTCAGTCCCTAGTACTTCCCCCTTTCATCCCTCCTCCCTCTCCAGTTCCCTTTTCTCTACTGGGTTTTCCTTCTATTTATTTGTATTTTTTTTTAAAATTAGTACTTTATAGATAAACATAAAGGTTAAATTCACTTTGATATATTCATATATGTACATAGGATAGTTTGGTCAGTTTTTATCCCACCATTTCTCTTTTCCTGTCCCTCCTCTCTCCTGCAGTCTTTCCACTTCCTGTACTCCTCTGATTCATTACCTTTTTTAGGGGGAGAGGGTACTGGGAATTTAACGCAGGGGCATTCCAAGATTGAGCCACATCCCCAGCCCTATTTTGTATTTTACTTAGAGACAGGGTCTCACTGAGTTGCTTAGTGCCTCACTTTTGCTGAGGCTGGCTTTGAACTCAGGATCCTCCTGCCTCAGCCTCTCTAGCCAGTAGGATTATAAGCATATACCTGGCCTGATCCATTACCTTTTTTAAAAAATTTTAATTTATTTTTTAGTTGTTGATAGACCTTTTTTTAAAAAAAGTTCATTTATATGTGGTGCGAGAATCAAATCCAGTGCCTCACATATGCTAGGCAAGTGCACTATCACTGAGCCACAGCCCCTGCCCCTGATCCGTTAACTTTTAAGAAGCAAATTCCTTGGAGCTGAAAGTGAGGGAAGAAGTGTTTTAGTTAACTTTTTCACTGCTATGACTAAAAGACCTGATGAGAACAATTTTAAGGAGGAAAACTTTATTTTGGGGCTCATGGTTTCAGATGTCTCAGTCCATAGACAGCTAGCTCCATTCCTCTGGGTTCCAGGTGAGGCTCAACATCATGGTGGAAGAGTGTAGTGAGAGAGACAGACAGACAGACACAAACTGACTAAAATCGCCAGATACAAAATATATATACCCCAAAGGCACAGCCCCAATGAACCACCTCCTCCAGCCACACTCTACCTGACTTCAGATATCATTCAATCCCTATCAGACGATGAATTCACTGACTGGGTTAAGGCTCTCGTAACCTAATAATTTCATCTCTAAACCTTCTTCCACTGTCTCACACATGAGATTTTCGGGAGCACCTCACATGCAAACCATGAAAAGAGTCCAGCCAAAGGCTTCTTGTATAGTACAGAACAGTGGAGCACAGGTGGGGAGAGTTTGTCCATCTTTAGGTACCAAAAGGAGAAAGGGGTCTCATTCTGTGAGCTCAGAGACAATGTAAGATACTTATACAAAGTGAATAAAAAGTACAGCCAGCATGAAAGCTGAATATCAAGGTAAATAATTGCGTAAGTTTTTAAAATTTAAACAACAGCCTTGAATAATAAGAGGTTTGGGAAGATCCTGTGGCTGGGAATAGATTTGCTATGACCACGAGGAACCATGAACCTCATGGTATGAATAAAAAGTAAGAACATCTAAGTATCATTGAACACATAAAATATGCTAAGCATTTTATTTTATTTTTTATTTGTGCAGGTTTTTCTTTTTATTTGTTCTTTTTACTTATATAAATCAGGATTAATTTTGACATTATGATATTTTTGTTCTTTGTCCCATTTCCCTCAATCACAGTGTAGCACAACTTACATTTTTTATTATATCCTGCACTTTATTTGGGGAAGATAGTTAATCTTTTTACTGTGTTGAGAATTATTTTACTTGGCTGATTTATCAATATTTACTGTATGTCTTTGCCTTCTTATGATAGAAATGAGTGTTTTACCAATAAATTGAAACATATTTCTTTTTCTCATAGACTGTTGTTTTTGTCTTTTTTAGTTATTTTTTGTGTGGTGTGTCTTTGGGGATTATTGGTTTATACCTATATAGGCTTTTTGGAAGACTGAATAAACTCAATATTTTTATATTTAAAATTATTTTCATGTGTTCAATTATTATTTCCTTTTTTGGAGTCATTTTAAAAACACATTAAAAAAGTTCTTTTGCAGTACTATGTGGTCCGATGCTATTTATTATTTATGTGACATTGTAGCTTTGTTATCAAATCTAGTAGCATAAAAATTATAAAAGATTATAGAACATACAGTTCATAGAGTACAAAATATACATGGCCTGTAATGATCAATTTTGTTTACTTCACTCCTTTCCCATCATATTTGCAACAGTCAAATGTCTCCAGAATATCTATTATTTATAAATATAGTGTGAATTATGTGCTCTCCATGAAAGTGTAAAATTTTAATGTGTTTTAACAGCATTCTAAATGTAATGTTCGTGTATTTTGACTTATATTACACTTGTGGAGCTTATGTAAATGCTACCACTTATTAATGACTTCATTGTTTTTAATAAATTTGCAATCATGGTAAATGACTTCAACAGAAGACTAATCCTATAAATTATGCTGATGTACAATGTAATATTATGAGGTAGTTGAAGTATTTTAGTAAATCAATGTTGATAAAGAAAAGTCATTAAGACCTTCTCATGTGGGTAAAGTAAAATTGTAGAGAAGAAGGTTTTGATGATATAATTTCTATTACATATTCTAAGTCATATTCTAAGTCTAAAACTTTATGTTATTGTAAGTACTGTATATGTCTACATTCAAATACATTGAAAATTATCTAGAAAGAACTGGTACTTATGTTTTAAAAATAATTTTTAGTTGTCAACGGATCTTTATTTTATTTATTTATATGCAGTGCTGAGAATCAAATCCAGTGCCTCACACATGCTAGGCAATCACTGGATCACTGAGCCAGAACCCCAGCCCCTGATACCTATGTTTTAATCTTGGACATAGAGGAGGACCAAGGAATGTTAAAAGTTTGGTGGCAATAGGACTTTTTTTCCTTCTCCACAGCAATAGGACATTTATATATATTATTTAGGTTATACATAGCTTGACTGCACTCATTTTTTATTTGTTTAAATAAGTATAATTTTTTTTAAAGAACATAAGAATGTGTAAAATGGTCATGGGCAAATATTGGGGCTGATTGATCAATGATGTAAAGCAAGAACCACAAAAGTGAAACATTGTGCTATTTTATGCTAAAAATATGCTTAGGGTGGTAGCAACCAATGATCCACCTAAAAAGATAAATTTTCATTTTGCAGTCAAATATAATATCAGATATCAAGAAAGATTCAGGTTATTAGCATTCTGTGATTTTCATTGAATCAAAATCTTTATCAAGCTCTTTTTCAAGAGCTCTTCTAAAACTTTGCTTCTCATATAACTTGTTTAAAAGGGAAAGTGGGGTGTTGCTTGCTTGAATGATATATCTGTTCTGCATGATAATTGCATTTGTTATTACAAATTAATAAATTGTACTTTTGCATTGTTTAAAAATATTTCAGTCGTAGGATGTAATAAGTATGATTTCACTTCCTGAATTTGGATGAATTCTAGGACATATGTAAGATCAGGTTGTAGACTTTTCAGATTGAAGCCTGGGCCATGTGAACTCATCAAAGCAGATAACACCCATGATATTGTCTTGCAGTAACCAACCTGTGCTTTCTTTTGTTGACACCCAGTCCTTACTGTAAACTTTAAAATTTCACAGGTCCAATAAGGTCCTTATAAATTTTGTCTCTCATTGCTGTTAGAGATATGTGACTATAATCTAGTAAGTTGTGAATTTTAAGTAAATATTTCATAAGTCCAAATATAATATAGTACCAAAATTATTGGAAAAATTTGGCCTTTTTCCTACAAATGACTACTTTCCTTCACTGTACTGTGACTATATCAATGAAGGGAGACATGCCTAAAATCTTAAAAAGAATGAAGTTCCCAGTACATTTTATTCAATTTACTGCCAATTTTTCTAGGGTGCTTGTATCATGTTATATAAATCCTTGGTTAAGATGGTTCATTTGCTTTTCTAATATTCTACTTTCCTTCTAAAATGCTCAGTATTACATAGGTTATCCTAATTAAAACATTTATAAAAAATTATGGTGAAAAAATACAAGGATATTGAGAAAAATTTAGTGAAGATCTTTTCTTGGGGGGATGGGATAGGGGTACCAGGGATTGAACTCAGTGGCACTAGACCACTGAGCCACATCCCCAGCACTATTTTGTATTTTATTTAGAGACAGGGTCTCACTGAGTTGCTTAGTGCCTCGATTTTGCTGAGGCTGGCTTTGAACTCACAATCCTTCTGCTTCAGCCTCCTGAGCCACTGGGATTATAGGCATGTGTAACCAAGCCCGGTTAGTGAAGATCTTAATAATGCTCAATGGTAGAGTGTTTGCCTAACACGTGAGAGGCACTGGATTCAATCCTCAGAACCACATAAAAATAAAAAAATAAAATGAAGGTATTGTGTCAATCTACATTTAAAAAATAAAAACTTTAAGAAGATCTTAATAAAGTTCATGAATTGCTAGAGAATTTCCTTAGAGAGATTTATAGGTACATTTTGTATTATATTCTAGTGTAATGATTCTTACAGGGATGTAGAAGAGATAACATTATCATCTGAATTACAATAAAAATAAATACATTTTTTCTAAGTATCTAGTAAATCTGAAAATTCCATATTATTATGGCTAATATATTAAAATATAAAATAATTCTATAATTTGTTCAATAAGTAGTTAAAGCAGATGTTGTGAAATAAATATTGAGAGGTCAATCCCAGTGGCTCTTTGATCCAGACCTGCACTTGAAATCCTAGGCTCCAGACCAGACAATATGAACGCAATGGCCACAGCATCCGACTGACCCCAAGTTCTAGGTCAGTCTTAGTTGAACTTGACTCCAGGGAGCACAGGGTCTCCTGCAGGAGACCAGAGTCCAGGCCTATCCCCGTAGATTCCAGTGCTAGACTCCAGTTGTTTTGTTCCAGAAACAACTTTGCAGACCCAAGCTCCATGCCAGCCACTGTGGTTCCAAGATATAGACCTGCCCCTGTAACTTTAAGTTATAAGTCAACCCACCCACCAGGCTAGCTCCTGTATACTCAGGCTCCAACCCCATTCAGTTAACTCTGGTGTCAGAGTGCCTGGTCTGCCCCTGTAGACTCAAGCTCAATGCTTGCCTTAGCAGCTGGTCAGCCTATCTAGACCCAGTCTTGATGCTGCCTCCTGTGGATACAAGCTCCAAGTCTACACTCATTATACTCAGGTTCCAGCTCATCCTTGAAAATCTCACCCTTGTTGAAGTCCATTCCAGTGAAGGGAGGCTTCATGCTCAATTCACGCTCACCACTGTATTGTGACAGATGGCCTGCCCAATCAAAGGAAGTCCGCAAGGACTAGAGTAAGTCCTTAATTCATCAGTGATAGGCAATAAGAAACATGAAAAAACCAAGGATATATAACACTACCAAAAGCACAATAATTACTCAGAAGCCAGACCCAAGAAAATGGAGATATATAAGCTGCCTAATGAAGAATTCAAAGTAGTTGCTTTAAAGAAGTATCATGGATTCTAGGCAAGATGGCAGAGGAACCCAACACTAGCTTGCTCCTTTATGGAATAAAACCAAATAAATAAATGTTTAACTACACATGGAGGTAGGTAGCTATGGGTGAGCACTGGAAATTGACAGCAGAGAAAACAAAATATGGTAAAATCCAGAGATGAGGCAGAATAACAAGTGAAGCAGAGTACCTCAGCACCTGGCACCCAGCACATTGGGCAGGGGCAGAGGATTCTCCCCTCTGAGGGAGTAAATGTAAAAGAGAAAGACTCACAGCATGGCATACAAGGCTGCACTCCAAAAAAATAACTTAAACTTGCACAACAAACTAGTTTTAGAGAAGAAATTCACTGAATCTTTCACCAAACAGAGTGCAGTAGTCAGAAAACATCCTGAGAAAGATCTTATTTTCTGAGACTATGATGGTCTAGGGATCAGAAAACCTGGCACAGTCACATAACAGGGTCTCTGTGGACACCCTTGACACATTCACTGGGCAGACAATGGGAGGATGTCTTTGAAATAAAACCACAGAGAGTTCTATGCTGTAGGGTAGAACCACAGGTAGTTCTATGCTGAAGTTCTATGCAGGCTGTAATGGGGAGTGGAACGAAGGGCACTGCCCTCTGGAAGATCTGCCCTCTGTGACTTGAAGCAACATAATTCAGGTGTGGTTTCCTGTGAGGGCCAGGTCTGAAGGTGTAAGGATCAAGGATAGTAGATTATTCAGTTTCCATAACCTATCCTCCAGCACAGATAGGTGTTCTGCCCACCTCAGAAACATCCAGGGGTCTGCTGCAGCTTTGATACCTGACATACCCCTGAGCACACATAATAAGAACCTCCAAAGTGAATATATGCTCATCTGGTACAGTCCACATCCTGTCAAAACCCAGTCTGAGAAGGGCTTACTTTGGTTCCCAAATTGGCCACACCCCTAGATGTGCAGACTAAAAAAACCTCAAGAACTAACATAGACCCAGCATAGTCTACATTCTGCCAATGGTGGTCAGTGAGAAGGGCTGTTTGGGGCTCCAACATTTGCCATGCCCCCAGGTACACAGACTTAAAGCCTCTAGAAAGAATATGTAATCCCAATGCATGCATTCCACCTTAATTTGTTGGGTGAGAAATGTCTTGCACAGCCTATATTCCACCCTAACTCATTTGGCGAAAGCTGATAAGAATTTTAACAGGGTGTAACCCATCTCATTATACCCTATACTTGGTAGATTCCAACCTTATAAGAACAGGAGAGATTATATTAGCATAGTCTACAATTAATCCACTTTCACTTATATCACTTTCACTCAAATCTGAGCATTTTGGCTTAGAGGAAATTTTAACTCATTTTCTCCATCTTATATCTTTTTTCTTTTTGGTGCGGGGTATGGAACCCAGGGCCTTGTGCATGTGAGGTGATTAATCTATTATATTACATTATATCATATTATTTATTTTTATTTTTTAGTTTTTATTTGTATTTTTTAGACATACATGACAGTAGAGTATATTATGAGATATTATACATACATACATGGAGTATAACGTATTCTCATTAGGATCCCATTTTTGTGGTTGTACATTATGTGGAGTTTCAGGGGTGGTGTATTCATATATGAACATAAGAAAGTAATGTGCAATTCACTCTACTGTCCTTTCTATTCCCTTCCCCCATTCCCTTCTCTTCTTTCCCCTTTTTCTAATCCAATGAACTTCTATTCTTCCCTGCCCCATTGTGTGTTAGCATCCATATATCAGAAAGAACATTCAACTTTTGGTTTGTGGGGACTGGCTTATTTCACTTAACATGATTGTCTCCAGTTATGTCCATTTATGGGCAAATGCCATTATTTAATTCTTCTTTATGGCTGAGTAATATTCCATTGTTGTTTCCTTTGCTTTTTAGTTTGAATCCATCCTATTTATTGATGCTTTTTTTTAAAAGGCTAATTGAGTTTGTGTCTTAATGAGTCTATTTTATCATGACTACAGCTTTTTTAAAAAGAACTTTTTGGTTGCACATGCCAGAGGTTCACCTTTGTGCCTAAGTTTTATGGTTTTAAAACAGGTTGTAGCTGTACTTATTGGTCATGCAAGTAGAGGAAATGAACAATATGTTTTTCTTAAGTGCATAAAGGACTTGTCCTCATCTGAAATTTTGTTGCTTTAAAAGAAGTATCTCTCCACAAATATTATGACCTTCTATTTTCTTCATAATTTATTTATTTATTTATTTGTTCTAGTTAGTTATACATGACAGTAGAATGCATTTTGACATATTGTATATCAGTGGAGTACAACTTCTCATTTCTCTGGCTCTAAATGATGCAGTCACTTCAGTAGTGTAATCATACATGTATATAGGGTAATAATGTCTATCTCTTTCTACCGTCTCCACAACTACAACCCTCCCCTCACTCCCCTCTACACCAACCAAATTTCCTTCTTTCTTCCCTATCCCCCCATAATACTATGGATCAGTATCCGCTTATCAGAGAAAATATTTGGCTTTTGGTTTTTGAAGATTGGCTTATTTCACTTAGCATGGTATTCTCTAGTTCCATCCATTTACATGCAAATGCTATAATTTCATTCTTCCTTAAGGCTGAGTAATATTTCATTGTATATATACCACATTTTCTTTATCCATTCATCTTTTGAAGGACACCTAGGTTGGTTCCATAGTTTAGCTATTGTGAATTGAGCTGTTATAAACATTGATGAGGCTGTGGCATTGTAGTATGCTGATTTTAAGTCTTTTGGGTATAGACTGAGGAGTGGGATAGCTGTGTCAAATGGTGGATTTATTCCAAGATTTCTAAGGTGTCTACATAATGCTTTCCAGAGTGGTTGCACCAATTTGCAGTTCCACCAGCTGCAAATGAGTGTACTTCTCCCCCACATCCTCGCCAACACTTCTTATTGCTTGTATTCTTGAAAATTGCCATTCTGGTTGGAGTGAGATAAAATCTTAGTTTTGATTTGCATTTCTCTGATTGCTAGAGATGATGAATATTTTTTCATATGTTTGTTGATTGATTGTATTTCTTCTTCTATGAAGTGTCTGTTCATTTCCTTTGCTCATTTATTGATTGGGTTATTTGGTTTTTGGTGTTAAATTTTCTGAGTTCTTTATATATATCCTGGAGATTAGTGCTTTATCTGAGGTGCATGTGGTAAAGATTTTTTCCCCCATTCTGTAGGCTCTCTCATCATGTGATTGATTGTTTTCTTTGCTGAGAAGAAACTTTTTAGCTTGAATCCATCCCATTTATTGATTCTTGATTTTACTTTTTGTGCTTTAGGAGTCTTGTTAAAGAAGTCAGGTCCTGGGCTGGGGATGTAGCTCAAGCAGTAACGTGCTTGCCTTACATGCGCGGGGCACTGGGTTCGATCCTCAGCACCATATAAAATAAAATAAAGATGTTGCGTCCACCGAAAACTGAAAAATAAATATTAAAATTTCCTCTCTCTCTCTCTCTCTCTCTCTCTCTCTCTCTCAAAAAAAAAAAAAAAAAAAAAAGAAGTCAGGTCCTAAGCCAACATGATTGGGCCAACTTTTTCTTCTATTAGGTGCAGGGTTTCTGTTTAGTGCCTAAGTATTTGATCCACTTTTAGCTGAGTTACCTGCAGGGTGAGAGATAAAAGTTTGATTTCATTTTGCTACATATGGATTTCCAGTTTTCCCAGCACCATTTGTTGAAGAGGATATATTTTCTCCAATGTACATTTTTTGGTGCTTTTGTCTAGTATGAGATAGCTGTATTTATGTAGGTATTTCTATGTGTCTTCTGTACCATTTGTCTGCATGTCTGCTTTAGTGCCAATACCATGCTGTTTTTATTACTATGGCTTTGTAGTATAAGTTAAGGTATGGTATTGCAATGCCTTCACTCTTCTTGGTAAGGATTGTTTTGGCTATTCAGGGACTCTTATTTTTTTATGATTGCTTTATATAATTCTATAAAGAATGTCATTGGGATTTTCAACAGAATTGAATTAAATGTGTATAATGCTTTTGATAGTATGGCCATTTTGACAATGTTAATTCTTTCTATATAAGAGCATGGAGAAAGTTACATCTTCTAAGGTCTTCTTCAGTTTTTTTTTTTTTGTGTGTGTGTTCGTAGTTTTCATTGTAGAGATAATTCACCTTTTTTTGATAGACTGATTCCCAATACTTTATTTTTTTGAGGCTATTGTGAGTGGGGTATTTTTCTTAATTTCTCTTTCAATGGATTCATCATTGATGTATAGGAACACGTTTGATATATGTTTGTTGATTTTATATCCTGCTACTTTGCTGAATTCATTTATTAGTTCTAGAAGTTTTCTGGTGGGATTTTTTTTGATCTTCTAGATACAGTCATGTCATTGGCAAATAGTGATAGTTTGAGTTCTTATTTTCCTATTCATATCCCTTTATTGTCTTTCTTATGTCTAATTGCTCTGGCTAGAGTTTCAAGGATGATATCGAATAGAAGTGGTGAAAGAGGGCATTATCTTGTTTTTAGAAGGAATGTTTTCAATTTTTCTCCATTTATAATGATGTTGGCCTTGGGTTTAGTGTTTATAGCTTTTACAATATTGAAGTATGTTCCTATTATCCCTAGTTTTTCTAGTGTTTTGAACATGATGAGATGCTGTATTTTGTCAAATGCTTTTTTTTTCATCTATAGAGATGATCATATGATTCTTGTCTTTAAGTCTATTGATGTGATCAATTATAATTATTGATTTCCCTATGTTGAACCAACAACCTTACATCCCTGTGATGAACTGCACTTGATCATGGTGCACCATGTTTAATATGTTTTTGATTGCAATTTTCCAGAATTTTATTGAGAATTTTTGCATCTGTTTATCAGGGTTACTAGTTTGAAGTTTTCTTTCCTTGATATGTCTTTGTCTGATTTTGGAATCAGGGTGCTATTAGCCTCATAGAATGAGTTTGGAAGGGTTCCCTCTTTTTCTATTTCATGGAATAATTTGAAGAGTATTGGTGTTAATTCTTCTTTGATGGTCTTGTAAAACTTGGATAAGAATCCATATGGTTCTGGGCTTATTTTGATTGGTAGGATTTTGTTGGCATCCTCTATTTCATTGTTTAAAATTGATCTGTTTAAAATTATGTATGTCCTTTTGATTCAGTTTGGGTAGGTCACACATCTTTAGAAGTTTGTTGATGTCTTCAAGATTTTCTATTTTATTGGAGTATAAGTTTTCAAAAGTAGTTTCTGATTATCTTCTGTATTTCAATGATATCCATTATAATATTTCTTTTTGTTACTGTTTTTCATAATTTTAGTTTTTTCTCTCTTTTTGTCACCATGGCTAAGTTTTTAATCAATTTTATTTATTTTTTTTCAAATAACAAACTTTTTTGAATTTTTTTAAATTTCAGCTCTGATTTTAATTAATTCTTGTCATCTACTGCTTTTGGTATTGATTTTTCTTTTCTAGGGATTAGAAATGTAATGTCCGGTCATTTATTCATTGACTTTCTATTCTTTTAATGAATGAGCTCAGTGCAGTAAACTTTCCTCTTAGCACTGCGTTTATAGTGTCCCAGAGATTTTGGTATGTTGCATCAGTGTTCTCATTTACCTCTAAGTATTTTTAAAAATTTCTCCTTGATTTCTTCTGCTATTCACTCATCATTCAATATCATATTATTTAGTTTACAGGTGTTAAAGTATCTTCTATTTGTTGTTTTATCATTGACTTCTAATTTTATTCCATTATAATATGATAGAATGCAGGGTAATATCTCTCTCTCTCTCTCTCTCTCTCTCTCTCTCTCTCTCTCTTTCTCTCTTTCTCTCTGTATTTGCTAAGAGTTGCTTTGTGGCATATGATATGGCCTATTTTAGGGAAGGATTTGTTTGCTGCTGAGAAGAAAGTGTGTCGAATCATTGATGAATGAATTATTCTATATATGTCCATTAAGTCTAAATTATTAATTGTATTATTTAGTTCTATAGTTTCTTTGTTTACGTTTGTTTGGAGGATCTATCCAGTAGTGAGAGTGGTGTGTTAAAAATCAGCCAATATTATTGTGTTGTGGTCTATTTAGTTCTTGAAATTGGAAGGGTTTTTTGATGTGCATAGATGCTCCATTGTTTGGGGCATGAGTGTTTATGATTGTTATGTCTTGTTGATATATTTTTCCTGTAAGTAGTATATGTTATTCTTTTTCCTTTCTTTTTTTTAAAGAGAGAGTGAGAGAGGAGAGAGAGAAGAGAGAGAGAGAATTTTTAATATTTATTTTTTAGTTCTCGGCGGACACAACATCTTTGTTGGTATGTGGTGCTGAGGATCGAACCCGGGCCGCACGCATGCCAGGCGAGCGTGCTACCGCTTGAGCCACATCCCCAGCCCCTTTCCTTTCTTTTTAACTTTGGCTTAAAGTCTATTTTATCTGATATGAGGAAACCTCTGCTTGTTTACTTGATCCATGTGAGTAATATGTTTTTTTCCCCATCCTTTCATCTTCAGTCAGTGAATTTCTTTGTCTATGAGGTAAGTCTCTTGGAAACAGCATATTGTTGGGTCTTGTTTTTTGATCCAATCTGCCAGACTATGTCTTTTGATTAATAAGTTTAGGCCATTAACATTCAGGGTTATTACTGAGATTAATTTGTAGTCCCATGCATTTTGGTTTCCTATTTTTAATTTGACTTAGTTTCTCCTTTGATTGACTTTTCTTTTAGTGTATTTTCTCTCTTTGCTGGTTTTCACTTTTTTCCCCATCTTGTCCTCATAGAATATTTTACTGAGAATGTTCTGTATAGGCTTTCTACTTGTGGATTCTTTTAACTCTTGTTTATCATGGAAGGTTTTTATTTCATCTTCTGATCTGAAGCTTAATTTTTCTTGATATAGAATTCTTGGTTGGCATTCATTTTCTTTCAGAGCTTGATATATATGATTTCAGGACCTCCTAGCTTTGAGTGTCTGGGTTGACAAATCAGCTGAGATCCAAGTTGGTTTCCTCTATATGTAATCTGATACTTTTCACTTGTGGCCTTTAAAATTCTATCCTTATTCTGTATGCTAGGTATTTTTGTTATAATGTGCCTTGGTGCAGATCAGTTGTTATTTTTCCTATACTTCTATATTGAGATCTGCCCATCTTCTGGAATGACCTTTATTCTTCTGTTGTCTGGAGTACTCTTTTATAGGCTGCTTTTACTGCATTATGTGTCCTGAACAAGGGGTATAACTGTGTGAAAGAAATCACTTAATATATTTACTATGTTTTGAAAACCTCTTACATCATTCTGAGGAGAGCTGATTACCATCTATAAATGTGAATATTTGAGAAAAACTACATTCTAAAAACTCTGAAAAAATATATTAAAATATTTTCTTCCACTCACAGTTTAGAAATGGGCTGGGGCTGGAGATGTGGCTCAAGCGGTAGTGCGCTCACCTGGCATGCATGCGGCCTGGGTTTGATCCTCAGCACCATACAAAAAAACAAAAAACAAAAAACAAAACAAAACAAAACAAATCAAAGATGTTGTGTCTGCCGAAAACTAAAAAAAAAAAAAAATATATATATATATATATATATATATATATAAAGAATTTAAAGTTACTCCTTGCTGATATATCTGAGATGAAGGGAATTCTTAGTGAACATTCTTACTTTGAATTATGCCAGATATTGGGAGGAATAGTAGATACTAAAGCCTTGATTGCATAATCTCTGAGAGATTCTGGACATGAGGGTAGCAAAAAAACACACTAGCCTTCTCAGCAGTATACTTAGCTCTTGACCTGTCTAGATCTGTCTTCTTCATATTCTTCTTTAACTCTCAGGTTCTTGTACCTATCCATGCCAACCTCACCTGCCCACCTCTGGCACCATCTTGTGTGGTTTCCATGTTTTAATGACATTCCTGGCTGCCTAAAAAATCTTAGGATGGTTTGGTGGAATTACCTAAATTTCTTCAGCCCTGTTGCCTATGTTTTCCCTGACTGGGAGAGAAACATTGTGCTCTGTGTAAAATGCTGTGTCCTTGAGGTTAACTGCAAATATGTTAACCTGTACTTCTCTGGGGCATTTGGGATGGGTCTGAAAGCCCAATCTTTGGAATCCCCACAACTTCAGCTGGTACTCAACTTTTTTTCTGGGGGTGTGGGGATCAGGAGGCCCTGAAAGACCCATGTAATTAATCACATTGAGTGAAGTGGGTTTGTGTGTAGCCATGCCTCCAGGATTAATAGTAATTAATAGTAATTATCTTTCCCTTTCTCCAGGACAGCAACAGTAGAACTGATTGCCCCATGTGCTGATTCTCTGGGGCCTCAGTGGATGCTCTGAACTTTTTGGGTACAGTTGGGAAGGGTATAAAAGGCCCCTATACTAACTATGCAGTGGAGAAGCAAGTGTCCTGGCCTTCTCTGCATTGGCAGTTGACTCTGAAAGTCCCACACTACAACTTGCCTTGAGTGCAGAGGGTGTATATGCATCTGTAAACTTGGAATTAATAGTAGCTATCTCTCTGACCCTTATCCTTTAAATTGTACTAGACTGTAGTTGGCATGCAAGGGCCTGCATAGCTCTAAACCACCAGTTTCAAGGGGCCTGCTATTAGTCTTGCATTCTAGAGTACTCAGTGGGTTCATGCCATAGCTCAGTCCTGAATTTGGGATGTTTTGGTCTGAACACAAGCCAAGCAAATGAAAAAAGATGAAAAGGAGGTCATTGGGTCTTGGGGAGGTTAAAAAGAGGATACAATAAAAAAGAGAGAAGACAGAAAACTGCAAAGATTTTTCTTTTCTTCTTCTTCTTTTTAACAATACAGGATTTATTGGTGTGTGGGTGATTAAGAAGGGAACAGTACAGTGGAAGCCTTCATGAATGCAGGGCTCGCCACTTGTCCAGAGGACCACAATTGAGGATATATTTGACCCCACAGCCATCAAGAATGAGCCGCTTCTCAGCCACCATGTCTTCAAATTTACCAGCATTAAATTTGGTAAAGTAAAGCCCCACTTCTTTGAGATGTGGTTCTTCTGGCAGCCAGGGAACTTGAACTTGGCCCTGCATAGGGCCTCAATCATATGTTCCTTGTTCTGCAGCTTGGTGCGGATGGACATGATGACTTGGCCAACTTGAACCCTGAAACCCCTGTTCTCTGGGGTTTCCCAAAGGCACCCCTCATACCTGTTTGAAGCCTACATGGGGGACATCATGAGATCAGAAATATGAACATATACTCAAAGTGCTGTCTCCAAGGTCCCCATATGTGCAACAGGCTGCATACACTACCAAGGAGATTGCTGTTTGCAGCCATTGCACACTGGGCCACCACAAGTAAAGGAACCCAGTCAGCTTAATTAGATGCAGATGCAAAGAGTTTTGATCCTCCATTCAGAAAGCCTGGATAATGGTTTTAAGATGGTTCTCCTTCCCAGCAATCACCAGCTCTGGCGGGAAGTGCAGGTCCTATCTTGAGTCATGCTGTTCATTATGTTGTATTTAAACCTCTGCTCAAACTTCCTATCTACTCAATGTTGGAGTCTGTAATTCCTTTTTTTTAAAAATATCTTTTTAGTTGTAGTTGGACACAATACCTTTATTTTATTTATTTATTTTTATGTGGTGCTGGTGACTGAACCCAGGGCCCTGCACATGTGAGGCGAGCTCTTTACCACCGAGCCCCAACCCCAGCCCGGAGTCTGTAATTCTTTTTTTTTTTTTTAAACTTTTTTTTTAAAGAGAGAGTGAGAGAGGGAGAGAGAGAGGAGAGAGAGAGAATTTTAATATTTATTTATTTTATCGGCAGACACAACATCTTTGTTTGTATGTGGTGCTGAGGATCGAACCCGGGCCGCACACACGCCAGGCGAGCGTGCTACTGCTTGAGCCACATCCCCAGCCCATCTGTAATTCTTAAAATCTTTATAATTTTTTCTTTTCTGCATTCTGAAACCAAAAACAGAAATCAAAAGTGAAAATAGCTGTAACTGTATCAAGTAAACTATACCTAAAGAGAAATGTAAAAAGACAAAGAACTCTACTATGTATTGATTGACAAGAAGTTATAATGAATATAAATATATAAACACTGATTATGATGTGGAACTGTCCCCAGAATGCCCATTTCTTTTAAATATTTTAGTTGTCAATGGGCCTCTGTTTATTTATTTATATGTGGTGCTGAGAGTCAGACCCAGTGCCTCACACATGCTAGGCAAGTGCTCTACCACTGAGCCACAACCCAGCCCCAGAGAATGCCCATTTATTAAAGGTCTGGTTAACAATTTGTGGCAAATGGGGAGGTGGTGGAATCTTTAGGATATGTAGTTTAGTGAAAAGAAGTTTGATCATTGGTTTCATATTCCTTAAAAGGGAATATTTGGCTCAAGCCCCCCTCCTCTCTCTCTTTCACTTTTTGATTGCCTTGAAGTGAGAAACTGCCTCATCACAAGCTCCTGCCATGATATTCTGCTTTGTCAAAAACTCCAAAGCAACAAGACAACCAAACATTGATTGAAACCTGCAAAACTGTGAGCAACAAAAATTTTTCTCCTTTAAGTTGATTATCTCAGGTATTTGTCACAGTGTCAGAAAGAAAGTGACTAACACAACACATAAAGCTTAAACACACAATTTTTTAAAACAAACATTATTACATTTGTAACAGAGATAAATTCTAAAACAATAGTGGGAAGCCTCAGTTTCCCACTTTCATCAATGGGAAGATCATCCAGAGAAAATATCAACAAAGAGATATAAGAGTTAAACTATATTACAGACCAAATGAACCTAAAAATACTACAGAAGATTTCATCAAATAGCTACATATTATATATTCTTCTCATCAGGAAATGAAACATTCT
This sequence comes from Spermophilus citellus, assembly GCF_964194105.1. Taxonomy (NCBI): domain Eukaryota; kingdom Metazoa; phylum Chordata; class Mammalia; order Rodentia; family Sciuridae; genus Spermophilus; species Spermophilus citellus. The sequence continues at coordinate 48,117,805 of NC_138190.1, forward strand.
CTAAAGTAGATCATATATTGGGTCACAAAACAAATTTCAAAGAAATAAATCTCACATAATTTTCTTATGTACACATATGAAAATACCTAAATGAATCTCACTATCATGCCCACCCAGAAGAATGCAGTCCTAATTAGAATATGATATACCCATGCTTGTATAATCATATCAAAATGGATTCTACTATCATGTATAACTAATAAAAGAGGAACCAATAAAATAAAAAAACAATAAAAATTTATTATTTTTTAAAACCACAAATGGAGTAAAACTAATAATCAACAACAGATAAAACTTTAGGAATTATATAAAGAATAAACAACAAGTTATTGAACAGTCACTAAAGCAACTAAAAGGAAAATTAGGAAATTCATTAAAAATTAAGATGAAAACATAACATATTCAAATTTACAGTATGTAGTAAAAGTAGCTATAAGATGAAAATTTGTGGCAATAAAGATCTACATAAAATAATAGAAATATATCAAACAAAAAATTTAAGCATCTCAAGAACCTTGAAAAAGAAGAAAAAAATCAACCAGAATTACTAGGAGAAAAGAAATAAAGAACACAGAGGGAAAAGACACAAGAATAGAGACAAAAAACCCACAAACATCAATGATGTGAGTTGTTTTATTTCTGAAAGATAGACAAAATTGACCAACATTTAAATGAGTCAAGAAAGAAGTAAGCTGGGTGTGATGGAACACGCCTGTAATCCCAGGAACTCATGAGGCTGAGGCAGGAGGATTGTGTGTTCAAAGCCAGACTCAGCAACAGCAAGGCACTAAGCAACTCAGTGGGACCCTGTCACCAAAATACAAAATAAGGCTGGAGATGTGGCTCAGTGGCCAAGTGCCCGTGGGTTCAATCCCTGGCACTCCCCCCCCCCCCCACAAAAAAAGAAAGATGTGAGAAGACAAAAATAAATAAAAGATGAAAAAGAATATATTATTACAGATACCAGAGAGAAACAAAGGAACAACCATATACTAACAAACTGGAAAACCTAGATGATATGGATGTGTTTGTGGACACATATATCCTATCAAGTTAAACCGGAAAGCTATATAAACCTGAGAAAACCATTAAAAAAAATGACATGATGAAATAATAGTAGAATATCTTTGTGGAAAGAAAAGCTTAGGATTGAATGTTTTCACTCAAGAATTCTATCAAACACTTAAGAAAGAACTGACATCAGTGGATTAGACAAAGGGGAATGAAGGGAAGGGAGAAGAGATAGGAATAAGAAAGACAGTAGAATGAAGCAGACATAACTTTCCTATGTTCATATATTAATAAATGACCAGTGTTACTCCACATCATGTCAACCACAAGAATGGGATCCTAATTAGAATAAGGTATGTATATATATCAAAATACATCCCATTGTCATGGTATCTACAAAGAACAAATAAAGCAAATTAAAAAAGAAATAAATGGCAGAAAATATTAAAGAAAATACATAAATATATGAAGATTGAAAGATATTCTTTTGAATGGGGAATGGATCATGGAGGAAATGAGAGAAGAAATAAAAAGAATTCCTAGGGGCTGGGATTGTGGCTCAGTGGTAGAGCACTTGCCTAGTGTGTGTGAGGCACCAGGTTTGATCCTCAGTACCACATAAAAATAAAAAAATAAAATAAAGGTATTTTGTCTATCTACAACTAATATATGTATATTAGTTGTGTGTGTATATATATATATATATATATATATATATATATATATATATATATTTCCTAGAATCAAATGAGAATAGTGATATAATATACCAAAATCTCTGAGACACTACAAATGCTCTTCTAAGAAGAAAATTTATAATCTTAAATGCCCACACTAAGAAAGTAGGAATAAGTGAAGTTAGCCAATCCCCCCAAAACAAATGCCTAATGTTTTCTCTGATATAAGGAGGCTGATTCATAATGGGGTTGGAATGGGGAGCATGGGAAGATTAGAGAAACTCTAAATAGGGCACAAAGAAGGGGAGGGAAGGGAGCAAAAAAAGATGGTGGAATGAGATGGACATCACTACTCTAAGTACATGTATGAAGAAGATACGAATGATGTAAATATACTTTGTATACAAGCAGAGATATGAAACATTGTGCTATATATATGTAATATGAATTATAATGCATTTTGCTGTCATATATAACAAATTAGAATAAAAATTTTAAAAAAGAAAGTAGAAAGATCGGGGCTGGGGATGTGGCTCAAGCGGTAGCGCGCTCGCCTGGCTCCCCTGGCATGCACGCGGCCCCGGTTGGATCCTCAGCACCACATACAAAGATGTTGTGTCTGCCGAAAATTAAAAAAAATAAATAAATATTAAAAAAAGAAAGTAGAAAGATCATAAATAAACAATCTACTATTACATCTCACAGTCTAGTAAAGCAGGGACAAACTAATGCCCAAATTACAAGAAGATGGTGAATAATTAAGATCAGAGCCAAAATTAATGAAACAGAGAATAAAAAATACAGAAAATCAATAAAATGATGAGGAGTAGTTTGATTTCTAAGATTGATAAACTCTTAGAAAAACCAACCAAGAAGAGAGAGAAATGGGCAGGCACAGTGGTACACACCTGCAATCCCAGCAATCCCAGCAATGCAGGAGGCAGGAGAATCACAAGTTTGAGGCAAGCCTCAGAAACCTAGTGAGGCCCTAAACAATTTAGCAAGACCCTGTCTCAAAATAAAAAATAAAAAAGGGCAATGACCCAAATCTCTGTGAAATGCATTCTATCATGCTATCTCATCCAGGTACCAAAACCATTTATTACATCAAGATAAGAAAACTATAGAACAATATTCTCAACGAACCTAAATGCAAAACTTCTGAATAAAATATTAGGAATCTACATTTAAAAACACACTAAGAAGATTTTACATCATGATCAAGTTGGTTTCATTCAAGGAATGCAAGGTGGGTTCAACATATGCAAATCAATAGGTGTTAATTCATCACATAAATAGAATTAAGGACAAGAATCACATGAGTATTTTAATTGATGGAGAAAAAGCATTCGATAAAATTTAGCACCCTTGGACTGGGGCTGTGGCTCAGTGGTAGAGCACTTGCCTAGCACATTTGAGGCACTGGATTTAATCCTCAGCACAACATAAAAAACTAAACAAATAAAATAAAGGTATTGTGTCCATTTATAACTAAAAATATTTTTAAAAGTTAGCACCAATTTATGTTAAAACACTGGAGAAAACTAGGGATTAATGGAAGTTTTCTCAACATCATAAATGTATACATATGTGTGTGTGTGTGTGTGTGTGTGTGTGTGTGTGTGTATATATATATATATATATATATATATATATATATATATATATATATATCACAAACTAACATTACACTGAAAGGAGAAAATCCCAAATCATGTCCTCTAAAATCAAGAACAAACAAAGGATATCTACTGTTACCATTCCTGTGCAATATAGTACTTGGAACTCTAGCCAGAAGAGTCAGGCATGAACAGAAAATTAAAGGGATAAAAATGAAAAAAAAAATAAGTCAAACTGTGTCTGTTTGCGTATAACATGATTCTATACCCAGAAAGTCCAAAACACTCCATCAAAAGACTTCTAGAGCTGATAAACCAAATTCAGCAAAGTAAGAGGATACAAAGTCTACATTCATAAATCAATAGCTTTCCTATACATCAGTAATGAATCTGCGAGAAAGCAATTAGAAAAACAATTTGTATTAATAATATCCTAAAAAATACTTTGCACCAAACATTACCAAAGAGGTAAAAGACCCCTAAAATGAAAATTAAAGCTACTGAATAAATAATTTGAAGGAGACACTAGACAATAGAAATATCTCTCATGTTCTTTGATAGACAAAATTAATTATACTAAAATGACCATATTATCAAAACCAATCTACAGATTTAATGCAATCCCCATCAAAATATCAATGACATTTTTTACAGAATTATAAAAGAATGTCCTAAAATTCATTTGGAAGAATATAAGACCAAGGGTATCCAAAACAATCCTGAGCAATATAAGTAATGCTGGAGGCATCACAAAACCTCATCTTAATTTTTCTACAGAGCTATATTAACAAAAACAGCAAGGATTGGCATAAAACAGACTTGAAGGCCAATGGAATAGGAAACAGAGACATATCCAAATAGATACAACCATCTGATCTTTGATAAAGATGCCAAAAACTACAATGAAGAAAATTTCAACAAATATTGTTAGAAAAATTGAATATTTACATATAGAATAAGGAAACTACATCTCTCACCCCACACAAAATAAGTTCAAACTGAATCAAAGGTCTAGGAATCACACAAAAAACCACTTCTACATATTGGCACATGAACTAACCTTCTTAATAAGACTCCTAAAACTCAAGAAATAAAACCAAGAATCAATAAGTAGGATGACCAAAAGTTAAAATGCTTCTATGCAGCAAAGGAAACAATTAACTGTGTGACAGGAGAGTCTACAGAATGGGAGAAAATTTTGGTGATCTATGCTTCTGACAGAGGATTCATATCCAGAGTATATACAGAACTAAAGAAATTTAACATCAAAAAGGAAATAATCCAATCAAGAAATGGAGAGAAGATCTAAATAGATATTTCTCAAAAGAAGAAATGTACAAATGGTTAACAAATATATTCAAAATTGTTCAACAACCTCACTCAAGGCAGAATGGCAACCATCAAGAATACTAATAGTAATAAGAGGATATGAGAAAAAGTACATTTATATGTTGTTATTGGGACTGTTAATTAGTAAAAGCACTTTGGAGAACAGTATGGAGATTGTTCAAAGATTAGAAATGAAACCACCATATGACCCAGATATCTGACCCCTCAGTATGTATCCCAAAGGACTAAAATTCAGCATACTACAGTGATAAATGCATGCCAGTATTTATAGCAGTGCAATTCACTACAAGCAAGTTATAGAACCAGCCTACATGCTCATCAAAGAATGAATGGATAAAGAAAATATGGTATATCAGATATACAGAAGAATAAAATTATGTCATTTTCTGCTAAATGGATGCAACTAGAGAACATCATAATATGTGAAATAACCAGACCCAGAAAATGAAAGGTCTAATGTTTTCTTTCATATGTAGAATCTAGAAAGTAAAAAAGAAAAGGAATAATCAAAAGGTCTCATGAAAATATGAGGGAGACCAATAGAGTAGAGGAAGAGGATAGAGAGAAAAAGAGAAAAGGTACGGAGTGGGGAAATACTGGGGGAATAAAATCTACCAAATCATGCTTTGTTTATATATTAATATACCACGATGAATCTCAATTATATACGTAATTATAATGTACTAATTAAAACAATGATAATGACAATAACAGCAACAACAATAGAAGAGAGTATATTGGAGTAGAGCAAGTGGATCAGGGGAGAGAGGAGGAAGGAAAGGGGAAGGTAGTGAGGAATGAGGTTGGTCAAATTATGTTATGTGCAAGTATGAATATGGCATAATGAATCCCACTATTGTGTTTAATTATATTGTATTAATGAAATAATAAAATTAAAAAGTAAATGTTATGGTTTAGATATTAGGTGTCGACCAAAAACGCATGGGTGACACAATGCAAGAATATTTAGAGGTGAAAGGGTTGGATTATGATAGTTTTAATCAATGCACTAATTCCCTGGTAGGGATTAACTGAGTGGTAACTTTAGGCAGGTAAGCTGTGGCTGGAGGAGGTGGGTCATTGAAGGGGATGTGCCTTTGGGGCATGTATTTTTGTCTCTGGTGAGAGAGCTTAAATTCTCTCTCTGCTTCCTGATTGCTATATCTTGATTGCCATGGCTTTCCTCCTCCATGCCCTTCTGCCATGATGTTCTGCCTCATCTCAGACACAGAACAATGGAGTCAGCCATCTGTGGACTGAGACCTCTGGAACTGTGAGCTAAAATAAACTTTTCCTCTTCTAAAATTGTCTTTGTCATGTCTTTTTGTTACAGTGGCAAAAAAGCTGGCTAAAACAACACTGATGGAAGAAACCCAAGAAGATACAAAACATGCAATGGCTTCCCATATCGATAGGGACCATTTACAGATGTAATGCGATTATATGAAAAATTGTGGTATATATGTGTATTAAGAATTTTAATGCAAAAATTACATACAAGAGGAAGTGAGGGGAAAGGGAAAAATAATACAAGGGGGAGAAATGAATTACAGTAGAGGGAGTAGAGAGAGAAGAGGGGAGGGGAGGGGAGGGGAGGGGGGATAGTAGAGGATAGGAAAGGCAGCAGAATACAACAGACATGAGTATGTCAATATGTAAATCAGTGGAAGTGTAACTGATGTGATTCTGCAATCTGTATACGGGGTAAAAATGGGAGTTCATAACCCACTCGAATCAAAATGTGAAATATGATATATCAAGAACTATGTAATGTTTTGAACAACCAATAATAAAAAAAAGAATTGTAATGCAAAAAAAAAAACCCCAACAAAGTACATGTATAATGGCATAAATTGGTGTGAACATACTTTATATACAGAGGTACAAAAAATTGTGCTCTATATGTGTAATAAGAATTGTAATGCATTCCACTGTTGTCGTGTATTTAAAAAAATAATAAAATCAACAAAAAAATAGCAGTGACATTCTTCACAAACCTAGGAAAACAATTCTAAAATTCATATGCAATCATAAATTATCACCAATAGCCAAGGAAACCTTATAGAAAAACACCAAAGCTGGAAGCATTACAATACCTGATTCAAGGCATTCCACTCAGCTCTAATAACTCAAACCTCACAGTACTGGTATGAAAACAGACCCAGACACATGGACCAATGAAACCAAATTGTGAGTCTCATAATATAATCCATACATCTACTGTAACTTACTTTTCAACAAATATCAAAATATACATTGAAGAAAGTTCAGCCTATTCAATAAATAATTATGTGAAAACAATTGTCCGTATGCAGAAAATTAAAACTTGACCCCATCTTTCACCCCATAAAAATTCAACTCAAAATGTATCAAAGACTTCAATGTAAGACCTGACAACATAAAAATATTAGAGGAACACTTAGAGGAAACACTTCAAGATATCAGGGTAGCAATGGTTTTCCTATTCAGAAAACCCCAAACACATAGGCAACAAAAGCTCAAATAGAAAGTACTATTATATCTAAATTTAAAAGAGTGAATAAAAGTAGCAACATCATCTTCCAACTACTTTATTCAATTAGCAATAATAGTTAAGATTTATGCTGTGAATTGGGGTTATAAAAATGATAATTCTGATCTCATAGGTTAACAATATGGGAACTCAGAAGTCACAAAACAATATATTTAATAGTAATTAGTATTTATTGGGCATTTAACGTGTGTGCTCAGTACAGTTTTAAGAGCTTATATAATTTAATATAAGTTTTCAAACATTGGCTTGAATATCACTCTGTTTATTTGTATTGGTCTAACTATACAAGTCTTGCCTCTTGTTTCAAACACCCAGAACACAAAGGCAGAATGAACATCCTAAACTATATATCACCATGAAAAATATCACAGAGATGTCTATTAACAACATTTCATGTAAAAGATAATGGCAAGATGAAAACTTAGGGAAGATTTTTGTTATGTTAGAAATAGGGAATTTAACAAATAACTAGTTTAAAATAGATTTATTATGGAAATAAAAATCAGTGTGTCAATGTCAAAAAAGAAAATATTATTGTATCAAACTAGAAAGCTATTGTACAACAACAACAACAACAAATCAAGAAAGTGAAATGACAACATGCAGAATAAAAATATTCAAAAATAATTCATTTAACAGAAGATTAGTATCCAGAACATATAAGGAAGTAAAAAACAAACAAAGAAAACAAAGCAAAACAACAACAAAAAATCCACCCAAAACCAAAATTCTCAATAACAGAAAAATAACCCAATTTCAAAATGGGCTGATAATCTGAATAGACATTTTTCAAAAGAAATACAAACATATGAAAATGCTCAATATCATTAACCATGAGAAATACAAAACAACTTAAAATAGATATTTCACCACATTTATTTTATTTTTATTATCATAATTATCAACACAAAATAATTTTCCAATTAATGGGTTTCACTGCAGCATCACCATACTTCCATGTGTCATGCTTTGATCATGTCTAACCTCGCTTCTACTCTCTCTTGCTCTCATATCTTCAACACTGGCCCACCAGTTCTCTCCTCCTTCTCCAATAGGCTCTTCCACTTTAATTCATCTTTTTTCCTTTTCAGTTTTAATATATGAGAGAAATATGGCAATATTTGTCTTTCTGTGCTTAAAAATAAGCTTTCTAGTTCTATCCATTTTCTTGAAATGACATAATTTTATTTTTATTTATGAATGAATAATGCTCTCTTGTATATACATACCGTATTTTATTTACCCATGCATCTGTTGATGGGCAATTGGTCTGATTCCATATCATATCTTGGCTATTGTAAATAGTGACACAATAAACATGGATATGCAGGGTTTTTATTTTTTGTAAACTAACTTCATTTCCTTCAGAGAAATATTCAGGTGTGGTAATAGCTGGATCATAAAGTAATTGTATTTTTAATATTTTGAGAAAACTCTATACTGTTATCTATAGTGGTTGTACTAATTTCCATTACACTAATAGTATGTAAGGGTTTCTGCAAAACCTGAAGTACTGCCCCTTTTTGCTTAGGATTGCTTTAGAAACTCAAGGTCTTCTGTTCTTACATGTGAATTTTAGAATTTTTCCAGTTCTGTTGGAATGTCATTGGCATTTTTGTGGGGATTGCATTGAATCTGTAAATTACTTTTAGTAGCATGTTCATCTTAACAATATCTCAACATCTTAATATCTTAATCATCTTAACAACTATATCCGAATCCATGACCAAGGGAATTCTCCCATCTTCTAGTGTTTTTTTTTCACATTTTTTCTTTTTTTTAAAGAGAGAGAGAGAGAGAGAGAGAGAGAGAGAGAGAGAGAGAGAGAGAGAATTTTAATATTTATTTTTTAGTTTTCGGCAGACATAACATCTTTGTTTGTATGTGGTGCTGCGGATCGAACCTGGGCCGCACACATGCCAGGTGAGTGCGCTACCCGCTTGAGCCACATCCCCAGCCCCACATTCTTTCTTTATTATTTTGCAATTTGCATTATAGAGGTCTTTCACCATCTTGGTTGTGTTTGCCACCAATTATGTGTGTGTGTGTGTGTGTGTGTGTGTGTGTGTGTGTGTGTGTATTTGTGGGATTGAATGACATCCCTAATTACTTTCTCATCAAATTTATTATTGGTGTATGTGAAAAATATCAATGTTGATTTTGTACCCTGCTTCTTTGCTTATAAGTTCTTTTAATTGATTCTTGAATATTTTCTATGTAAAAAACATGTATGAAATATTGTATACATAAGATTTTCTCTACATAAAATGTTAGTCAAAATGGTCATATTACCAAAAGTGATATACAGATTTAATGTAATTCCCATTAAAATATCAATGAAATTCTTCCTAGAACTATAAAAAACAGTTCTAGTGTCCTAAAATTCATATGAAATAGTAAAATATCCAGAAGAACCAAAGCAATTTTGAACAATAAGAGCAATGCTGGAGGCATCAAAATTCCTAATTCAAATTATGCTACAGAAATATAATGACAAAACAGCATGATAATGTCATAAAAACACTCAGGTAGACCAATGCAATAGCATAGAACACACAGAGACTAAACAACACAAATACAGGCATCTAATCCTTGATAAAGGTGACAACAAAAGCTATTGGGGAAAAATTCAGCTTTTTAAACAAATTGTACTGGGAAAACTAGATATTCATATGTAGATTAATAAAATTACATCTACATCTCTTAATCTGTGCAGAGGTCAATTCATAGTGAATTAAAGAACTAGAAATTAGACCAGAAAATTTGCAAATGCTAGAAGAAAGCAGAGTCAAAACCTCCTCATATAAGTGTAGGCATTGACTTCCTCTATATGCCCACTAAGTCTCAGGAGGTAAAACAAAACCAACAATTAATAAATGGGATGGCATCAAATTCAAAAGCTTCTGCACAACAAAAGAAATAACTAATGGCATGAAGAGAGAGCCTATAAATGAGAAAAAAATCTTCGCCAACTACTCTTCTGACAGAGGACTAATTTGCAGAATATATAAATAATTAAAAAATTAACAAAAGTAAACATAACTCAGTCAATAAATGGGCCAATGTACTAAACAGACATTTCTCAAAAAAGAAATAAAAATGGCTAATAAATATTTTAAAAGCTCAAAATCTTTAGCAATCAGAGAAGTAAATCAAAAGTGCATTCAGATTTCATTTTTCTCCAGTTAGAATGGCAATCACGAAGAATAACAAATATTAATTTGAGGAGGAAAATTGGCAAAGTAGATGAAGGCGGCAATTCCCAGCTGCTGTGCTGTTTAGAATTGAAGCAATCAGGAATACTGCTTCTTTTTTCATTTTTAGGTATAGATGGACACAATACCTTTATTATTATTATTACTTTTATTTGGTGCTGAGGATTGAATCTAGTGCCTCACATGTGTCAGGCAAGTGCTGTACCACTAAGCTACAACGCCAACCCAGGAATACTTCTTTTTAAGGAGGCTTGTGTCTGAGGAAATTCAGTATAAATGAATACTAAACAGTTCAAGACTCACAGAGACTCAGTAAATCTGGTGTTGGAAAGAGGGGAAAGGAATCTATTGGAGCCAATGTAGTGCTGGCAATGAGGTCACTTAGGCAGCCATGCTGTGTCACTTCAAAGGTATTGTCAGCATTAAGGAAAAAAGAGAGAAACAGAAGACAAAGTTAGCCGACAAACCCCTGTAAAAGGCAGAAGACAGTTTAAACTTAGCTGGTACAGAAGTTTCACAGTGAACTTGTGTTTGAAAAGTGCCATTATTCATATGTAACAAAATGAAATTAGACCCTTATCTCTCACCCTGTATAAAACACAACTCAAAGTGGATCAAGGACGTAAGCATTAGACCAGGGACCCTGCATCTACTAGAAGAAAAAGGAAGCCCAACTCTTCATCATGTTGGCTTAGGAATCAAATTACTCAATAAGACTCCCAAAGCACAAGAAGTAAAATCAACAATCAATAAATGGAATGGTATCAAACTGAAAATCTTCACAGCAAATGAAACAATCAAGAATGTGAAGAGAAAGCCTACAGAATGGGAGAAAACCTTTACCACCTGTACCTCAGATAGAGCATTAATCCCCAGAATATATAAAGAACTCACAAAACTTAACACCTAAAAAACAAACAACCCAATCAATAAATGTGATAAGAAACCAAACAGACAATTTACAGAAGAAATATGAATGGTCACAAAATATATGAAAAAATGTTCATCATCTCCAGCAATTAGAAAAATGCAAATTAAAACTACACTGAGATTCCATTACACTCTGAATAGCAATTATCAAGAATACCAGTTGGGCTGGGGATGTGGCTCAAGTGGTAACACACTTGCCTGGCATGCACAGGGTGCTGGGTTTGATCCTCAGCACCACATAAAAAAAAATAAAGATGCTGTGTCCACCGAAAACTGAAAAATAAATATTAAAAAATACTCTCTCTCTCTTCCTCTCCCTCTCCCTCTCCCTCTCCCTCTCCCCTCTCTCTCTTTAAAAAAAAGAATACATGCCTGTAATCCCAGAGGCTTGGGAGGTTGAGGCAGGAGGATCACAAGTTCAAAGTCAGCCTCAGCAAAAACAAGGTGCTAAGCAACTCAGTGAGACTTTGTCTCTAAATAAAATACAAAGTAGAGCTGGGGATATGGCTCAGTTGTCGAGTACCCCTGAATTTAATCCCTTGTACCCCATTCCCCCAAGAATACAAGTAAAATAAATGTTGGTGAGGGTGTGAAGAAAAAGGTACACTCATTCATTATTGGTGGGACTGAAAATTGGTGCAACCACTCTGGAAAGCAATATGGAGATTCCTCAGAAAACTTGGAATAGAACTGCCATTTGAGCCAGTTATCCCACTGCTCAGCATATACCCCAAAGACTAAAAATCAGCATACTACAACGATGCAGCCACATCAAGAAATCAACACCAATAAAAAATATAGAGGCTATAAAACACATGGAGATTGAAAACTTTTGAATGATGAATGTGTGATAGAAGAAATTAGGTGAGATGATAAAAAAATTCTTAGAATAATTTAAGAATAGAGATACAACATATCAGAATCTCTAGGGCAGTATAAGGGTCATTCTAAGAGGACAATTTATAGCTGTGAGTGCCTACATAAGCAAATCAAAAGATTTCAAGTACACAACATAATGATGCATCTTTTTAAAAATATATATATGTAAAGCAGTGTTTATTTAAAAAGGGGTAATATACACTTCTCCCGGGAGGGAGAAGTGGGCCATAGCTGGTATCCCAATAAGTGAGGTCTTCTGCCCTTTTTATATCCTAGGCTTCCTTTGTTCTCCTGCCTCCCCCACCCCCCATCTTTCTCCTTTCTGCATATGTGATTAGGCCCAGGAATGCTTGGAGGGATGGCCCAAAGGTGGGAAACAGGTGGGCTGAAGGGGGAAGGGCAGGATGGAGTAGCCAAGGACACATTAACAACCTTATAGCTCCCTGTAGGGAGGGGCAATTCCTGGGACAGGTTACCTTGGCAACAGGTTGAAGCAGGGACAGTTCTTGATAAGAGTGGAGGAGGGGCTCAGAAGGAATTAACATTTCAGATATGTCAAGAGCTATGTAATGTTTTGAACAACTAATTAAAAAAAAGGAATTAACATTTCAATCTCTTAGGGGACAGTCTCCAACTTCCGGGACTCACTCAAAATTGGCCTCCTTCATCCGACCTGACTTGATTTACCTATCTATATTGACTGCCTGTCTAACTCTGGCTTCTAATGATGCATCTTAAGGCCCCTGTACAAGAAAGAACAAACTAATTCCAAAATCAGTAGAAGAAAAAAATAATTATGAATACAGCCAAAATTAATGAAACTGATTTAAAAAATTATGCAAAGGATCATTGAAATGAAGAGTTGGTTCTTTGAAGTGATGAACAAGACTGATAGACCTTTAGCCAGACCAACAAAAAGATATAGAAAACCCAAGTCAACAAAATTAGGGATGATAATGGAGATTTACAATAGACAATTCTGAAATTCAGAGGATCATTTGGGACTATTTTGAAAACTTATATAGTGACACAGTAATAAAAAACCTTCCAACAAAGAAAAGCCATGGACCAGATGGATTCTTAGCAGAATTCTACTAGACCTTTAAAGAAGAACTAGCACCAATGTTCCTCAAATTATTATGCAAAATAGAAAGAGGTAGAACATTTCCAAATTTGTTCTATGAAGATAGTATCATACACATCTCAAAAGCAGATAAGGACACATTAAGAAAACAAAACTACAGACCAATATCCCTGATGAACTTACATGCATAAACTCTTAATAAAATATTAATAAATCATATTCAACAACATATTAAGAAGATTGTTCATCATGGCCAAATCAGTTTCATTCCAGGGATGCAAGGGTGATTTAACATATGCAAACCATAAATGTAATTCACCATAAACAGAACTAAGAAAAAAAGCCTTTGGAAAAATTCAGCAACCATTCATGATAAAACACGGAACAAACTAGATATACAAGGAACTTTCCTCACATCATAAAGACTACGTATAACAAATGCAAAGCCAACATCACAGTGAATGCTTAAAATTTGAAAGCATTTTCTCTAAAATGTGAATAAGATAAGAATGTTGATTATCCACTATTCATTTATAGTATAGCATTAGAAATTGTTGCCAGAGCAATTAGGCAAGAGAAGGAATTGAAATGAACACAAACAGAAAAGAAATAAGTCAAATTATCATTGTTTGCAAATGATATGGTCCTATAGTTAGAAGACCCCAAAACTCTACCAGAAGCTAGCATTCATAAACAAATTCACCAAAGTAGCAGGATATGAAATCAACATACAAAAATCAATTGTTTTCCCATGTCAATAATGTGTCTGCTGAGAAAGAAACCAGGAAAACAATCATATTCACACTAATCTCAAAAAATACATATACCTAGGAACAAATATAACCAAGAAAGTGAAAAACCTCTACAATGAAAATGATAGAACACTGAAAGAAAAAAATTGAAGTTGTATGATATTCTTGTTTTTCAACTATTTTTTCTAGTTGTGTTATATTCTTCATACAACTAGAAAAAATAGTCCTAATGTTCACAAGAGATTAAATAAAACCCAGAACAATCAAAACAATTTTAAGCTAAAAAAAGCAATGCTGGATACATCACAATAATACTCCTCAAACTACATTTCATAGTTATAGAAACAAAACTGCATGGTACTAGCATAAGAACAGACACATAGATGGATAGAATAGAAGATACAGAGATGAAGCCATGTAGATTCTTGACAAATGTTGTTGACAAATACTATCTGATTCTTGACAAATATATGTTGGATGAAAAATAACCCTTTTAATAAATGATGCGAATAAAATTGGTTATCCATATATAAAAAATGAGACTATATTCATATCTCTAACCCCGCACAGGAGTCAAAGAAAATCAAAGACCTAGGAATTAAAGTAGAAACTTTGGAACTTTTTATAGAAAATGTAGGATAAATGCTCTAACATAAAATCACAAGCTTCTATGGCCATACCACCCTGAACATGCCCGATCTCATCTGATCTCAGAAATTAAAATCTCAGACAAAATGTTCCTCCATAGAACTCCTAAAATTCAGGAAATACTACCAAGAATTGGTAAATGGAATAGCTTCAAATTTAAAAAAAAATTTTGCACAAGGAAATGATTAAGATGTAAAAAGAGAATCTATACAATAGGAGAAAATCTTTGCTAGCTACTTTTCTGGCAGAAAATTAATATCTAGAATATATAAAAACCAATATCAACAAAAATTAAAAAACCCAATTGCAGGGGAGATTCAAGATGGCTGGCTAGAGGGAAACTGCATTTCTTGTAGGCACATGACCAGGAATTTAAGCAGTGGGAATATTGTTTATCTGTGAGCAATTAAAGGACCCCTGACTGTCGTGCCTACATGCACTCTCATCTACCAACATTGGGCTCCCCCATAGCCTCCATCTTGGGACATTGCAACTGCTGCCATAGTCCTCTCCATGTGGTAGACTTCACCTAGGGACACCATACAATTCTGAAGACAGCCACCCACCACAGCACCACAAGCCACAGAGCTGCATCTCCAAACATGCCACCCAATGCCAGTGCCAGGCCCGATCTTCTGGTGCCCCATCTTTGAATGTGGTAAACTCCATCTTGGGACACCTTCATAGACAACTTGGATTATGCTTACTACTGCCATGGCCATCTTTAGTTGAGGCACTCCCATCTTGTGATACTGGCTGGGGCCTAGAAGCAATATCAAGTTACCTATCCCCTAGTCCCCCCTCCCCACCCTCCACACTTTCACTAACCAGGAACAGTGCTTGCAGCTATGGTCAGTCCATGGTTCTCAAAGCCTGGTCCTGATCTGCCTGATACAAAAGAGCCCTCTGCGAAAATTGCACAGCCCCTAGAACTCAGCACACAGGACCTCCAGAGAGAGAGAAAGAGGTTCCTGACTGGAAAGTAGAAAGGGAAGGGGTGAGGGAGCTACAGTTTAGAGACTAAATTATAGACCAGGAATTGTAGGGTCTATAGGTGATATAAGGGGCTAAGACCAGATACCCACAACACATGGGCAGGCCTCAAAGGAGATCCTTGGGGTGCAGTCTTCCAATGGGGACTGGCAAGTGCTATACCTCACTTCTAGGAGTTGTGCCTCCAAGACCAACCCTCTCACCTTAGTAACCTTCACCATCCTGAGGGTGGAAATACCAGCAAACACCAGACAAACCCCCTTATCAGATGAGAGGGAAAACAGGAAAGATATTGAACCACAACAGAAAAAATCCTTCAATTTTCCTTTGAGAATTATTTTCATCTTTCTCTTTCTTTTCCCACACTGACATCCCCAACATTTGTGAAACCAAGTACTTTTCATGCTTATTAGGCTACCGAGGAATGGGATGTCTGAATAGTATATTACAGTTTTGTTGTATATTGTTTTATCCTTTATTTTTACATTTTTCCTTTTTCTTTTTTTTTTTAAATTTTTAATATTTATTTTTTAGTTCTCGGCGGACACAACATCTTTGTTGGTATGTGGTGCTGAGGATCGAACCCGGGCCACACGCATGCCAGGCGAGCGTGCTACCACTTGAGCCACATCCCCAGCCCATTTTTCCTTTTTCTTAATAATTTTTTGTCGGTTTTTTTTGTATTCCCTCTCTATTTTCTTCCCACTTACCTGTTTTGCCAGTCACTTTCTTTCTTCTCCTGCTACCAGCCAACTTCTTTTAATTCCTCTTTCACACTTTCTAGGATCTAATAAATCTATATCCTTACCTCCTACCACATTAACATCTCATCCTACACCCCCCTCCATTCTCTCTTTGTCCACCATTAGAAACTGTAGACACATTTGCAAACCTACCGTTTATGTTGTAGATAATAATCAAACACACAATTTCTATTACCACAAAACTGTATCTGTCTTAATAGAAGCTATTTGGTTTAAAACTGTATATGGTTTGCATTGGGATCTGTTGATATTGAACTCCCCCTTAAAAGAGAGGTATTGAAACCCTGCAGGGACACTATAAGTCCATAGGGTAAAAATTGTAATACCTCATATCCACAATGCTAGAGGGGAAGACACATGAATAACATGAAAAAACAAGAAAAGAAAGTGCCCCAAGCAAACCAAGATACTACATTATTAGAACCCATGACCAGCACAGCAGAAGAAATATCAGAGAAGGAGTTCAGAAGGTTCATAAAATGTTCTGTGAAGTAAAGCATGATATAAGAGAGCAAACACAGGCAACAAAGATCACTTTGATACAGCGCTACAGAAGCAAATACAGGAAGCTAAAATTTACTAAATAAAAAAATGGAGATTCTGAAAAAACAAACAAACAAACAAACAGAAAACTTACTTTTTTTTTTTGATGCTGGGGATTTAACCCAGGGCCTTGTGCAAGTGAGGCAAGCACTCTACAAACTGAGCTATATTCCCAGCCCAGAAAACTTGAAATGAAGGAAACAATACACCAAATTAAAAACTCAATAGAGAGCATCACCAACAGACTAGATCAGTTGGAAGACAGAACATCAGACAATGAGGACAAAATATGCAATCTTTTTTTTTTAACTTTTTAATAATCTTTTAATAGAATGGTGCTTCTCATCATAATCCTAAACCCAGGAACCATAAAGAAAAAAATGATCATCTATTCAATTAAAAACTTAAAATATCTTTATAGCAGAAAACTTTATAAAACCACAATTTTATTTACAACATAATTACATTTAATAGTTTGATTTATACAAAATACACAGGGACATCTTTTCAATTAATTTTTAAAATATGAATAGAAAATGGGAAAAGTGTCTAAATAGGCAATTCACATAGAAAGAAATGCAAACGAACAAGAATCAAAATGTACAATCTTGAAAATAAACTTGACCACACAGTGAAGATGGCAAAAAGCCATGAACAGAACATCCAAGAACTATGGGATAACATGGAAAAACCAAATTTAAGAATTATTGGGATAGAGAAAGGTGTAGAGCTACAAACCAAAGGAATGAACAATCTAATCAATGAAATAATATCAGAAAAATTTCCAAACCTGAAGAATGAATTGGAACATCAAATGCAAGAGGCTTACAGGACTCCAAATGTACAAAATCACAACAGATCCACACCAAGGCATATTATAATGAAAATACCTAACATACAGAATAAGGAGAGAATTTTAAAATCCACAAGAGAAAGAAATCAGATTACATATAGGGGGCAACCAATTAGGATCTCTGTAGATATCTCAACCCAGGCCCGCAAAGCTAGGCGGTCCTGGAAAAACAGACCAAGCTCTGAAAGAAAATGGACGCCAACCAAGAATCTTATATCCAGAAACATTAAGCTTTAGATTTGATCATGAAATAAAAACCTTCCATGATGAACAAAAGTTAAAAGAATTTAGAAGTAGAAGGCCTGCATTAGAGAACATATTTAGCAAAATATTCCATGAGCAGGAAATGAAAAACAACAATGAAAGTCAACAAAGGGCAGAACTACATTAAAGGAAAAGCCAATAAAAGGAGAAACCAAGATCAGTTAAAAACCAAAAGTTAACCAAAATGACCAGGAATACAAACCATGTCTCAAAAACAACCTTCAATATTAATGGCCTAAACTCATCAATCAAAAGACATAGACTGGCAGATTGGATTCAGAAAAAGACAATAATATGCTTCCTTCAAGAGACTCATAGGAATATACATACACAGACTGCAGGTGAATTGTTGGGAAAAAGCATAATTCACATGGACTGCATAAATAAGCAGGGGTTTTCATCCTTATATCATAAAAAGTAGACTTCAGGCCAAAGTAAGTCAGAAGGGATAAAGAAGGATATTTCATACTGTTTAAGGGTTAACAAGACATAACAATTATAAATACATATGCCCTAAACAATGGAGCCTCTATGTTTATCAAACAAACCCTGCTCAATTTCAAGAATCAAATAGACAAAAAACATAATAATAGTGGGTGAATTTAAGACACCTCTTTCAACACTGGATGGATCTTACAAAGAAGAGCTAAACAAAGAAACTATAGTACTCAATAATATAATCAATAATCTAGACTTAACAGACATATATAGAATATTTCATCTATCAATGAGTGAATATACTTTCTTCTCAGCAGCACATGGATCTTTCTCTAAAATAGATCATATATTATTCCACAAAGAAAATACAAAAAAGTAAAGATACTACCTTATATTCTATCAGATCATAATGGAATAAAATTAGAAATCAATGATTAAAATAAAAAAATAGAAGCTACTTTAATACCTGTAGACCAAATAACATACTATTGAATGATCAATGCAGTAGAAGACATTAGAGAGGAGATTAAAAAATTCTTAGAGGTAAATGAGAACACTGATACAACATATCAAAATCTCTGGGACACTATGAAGGCAGTACTAAGAGGAAAGTTCATTGTACAGAGTTCATTTTGTATAAGAAGAAAAACTCAACAAATAAATGACCTAATGTTACAACTCCAAACCTTAGAAAAAGAAGAACAAAATAATACCCAAAGTAGAGACAAGAAATAATTAAAATCAGAGTCAAAAATAATGATATTGAAACAAAAGAAACAATTGAAAAAATTAACAAAAAGTTGGTTCTTTGAAAAAAATTATAATTGATAAAGTCTTAGCCATGATAATGAAGAGAAGAAGAGAGAAAACTAAAATTACTAAAACCCATGATGAAAAAGGAAATATCATGACAGACACTACAGAAATACAGAAAATAATTAGAAACTATTTTGAAAATTTGTACTCTAATAATATAGAAAATATTGAAGACTTCAACAAATTTCTAGAATAATATGTTTTACCCCAACTGAATCAACTACAACTAAAAAATAAATATTAAAAAAAGAGAGAGAGAGCCTACAGAATGGGGGCAAATTTTTTACCACATGCCCATCAGCTAGAGCGCTAATCTCCAGGATATATAAATAACTCAAAAAACTTAACACCAAAAACCAAATAGCCCAATCAATACATGGGCTAAGGAACTGAACAGACACTTCTCTGAAGAAGATATACAATCAATCAATAAACATATGAAAAATGCTGAACATCTGTAGTCATTAGAGAAATGCCAATCAAAACTACTCTAAGGGGACTGGAGTTGTGGCTCAAGTGGTAGAGTGCTCGCTTAGCACCTGTGAGGCACTGGGTTTGATCCTCAGCACCACATAAAAATAAAATAAAGATATGTATTCACCTAAAACTAAAAACTAAATATTAAAAAAAAAAACTACTCTAAGATTTCATCTCACTCCAGTAGAATGGCAATTATCAAGAATACAAGCAATAGTAAGTGTTGAAGAGCATTTGGGGGAGAAAGTACACTCTTACACTTCTGGTAGAATTGCAAATTCATGCAACCAATCTGGAAATCTTTATGGAGATTTCTTAGAAAACTTGGAATGGATCCACCATTGGACCCAGCTTTCCTACTCCTAGTTCTATCCCCAAAGGGCTTAAAAATAGCATACTACAGTGATGCAGCCACATCAATGTTTATAGCAGGACAATTCACAATAGCTAAACTGTGGAACTAATTTAGATGCCCTTCAATAGATAATGCATAAACTGTAGTATATATACACAATAGAATATTACTCTGCACTATAACAGAATAAAATAATAGCATTTGCAGGTAAATGAATGGGATTGGATGGAGAATATCATACTAAGCAAAGTAAGCCAATCCCCAAAAACCAATCCCCCAAAACCACCATCCTCATTATGGGTCAGTGGATACTGACCCATAATGGGGATGGTGGGGAGCATGGGATGAATGAAGGAATTTTGGATTGGACAAAGGGGAGGGAGGGGCATGCGTGTAGGAAAGTTGTTTGAATGAGATGGGCATATTTACCCTATGTACAGGTATGATTGTGTGAATGTTGTACTTTGTGTACAACCAGAGAAATGAAAAATTGTGCTTCATTTGTGTACTATGTATAGAAGTGCATTCTGTTATCATGTATAACTAATTAGAACAATAATTGAAAATAAATGAAAAAAAAAACATCCAACTGGAGCTGGGCATGATGGTACCTGCCTGCAGTCCCAGTGACTTGGGAGGCTAAGGCAGGAGGATCATGAGTTCAAAGCCAGCCTCAGCAACTTAGTGAGGCCCTAAGGAACTCAGTGAGACCTATCTCTATTAAAACAAAAAAGGCCTGTGGATGTGGGTCATTGGTTAAATCATCCTGGGTTCAATCCCTGGTACCCCAGAAAACCCCAAAAGACAAAAAAAAAAAAAAACCCAGTGAATAAATGGGCAAATGAAGTAAACAGATACTTCTCAAAGGAAGAAATACAAATATACAACAAATATATGCAAAAATGTTCAATATCTTTAGCCATCAGAGAGATGCAAATTGAAACTGCATTCAGATTTCATCTCATTACAGGTAGAATGGCAGCCATGAATTATCCAAACAGCAGTAAATGCTGTATACAGTGTGAGGAAAAGAAAAACTTTTATAATGTTGGTGGGATTGTAAAACTAGTAAAAGACTAGGAATGGAACCACCATATGACCATTTCTTGATATTTATCCTAAAGCAACACAAATACTCATGTTTACAGTAGCACAGTTCACAATAGCCAAATTGTGGAACCAACCTAGATGTCCATCAACAGATAAAGTGAGGGCTGGGGCTGTAGGTCAGTGGTAGAGCACTTGCTTTGCATGTGTGAGACACTGGGTTCGATCCTCAGTACCACATAAAAATAAATAAACAAAATAAAGGTATTGTGTTAACCTGAAACTAAAAATTATATATATTAAAAAAGCACCAATTTAAAAAACAGATGAAGTGATAATGAAAATGTGCTATGTATACACAATGGAGTTTTATTCAGGCATAAATAAGAATATGTCAGGAAAATGGATGAAAATGGATGAAATATGAGTTTTATTTTAAGCAAAATAAGCCAAATGCAGAAAGTCAAGGGTCATATGTTTCTCTCATATGTGGAACCTAGAGAAAAAAAAGCTCATGAAAATGGAAGAGAAAAAAAAAACTCATGAAAATGGAAGGGACACGAGTAGAGAAAAGAAACCAGGGGAGGAAAAAGGGGATGGAAATGGAAAATGCTGGGTGTTAAGGTTTAGATATGAGGTGTTCCCCCAAAAGCTCATGTGTAAGAAAATGCAAGAAAGTTTAGATGTGAGATGATTGGGTTATGAGAGCCTTAACTGATGTGGATTATCTGGGCATGTATAGGTAGGTAGGGAATGGCTGTAAGAAATAGGTAATTGGCAGGTGTGACTTTATATATATTTTGTCCCTGGTGAGGAGAGCCTTGTCTACTTCCTGGTTGCCATGTCTGAGCTGCTTTCATCATCCTCACCCTTCTGCAACGATGTTATTCCTCACCTCAGGCTCAAGGCAATGGAGTCGACTGTCTATGGACTGAGACTGCTGAACCTGTGAGTGTATAATATGCTTTTCTTCCTCTAAATTTTTTTTTTGTCAGGTCTTTTGGTCACAGTGGTGAAAAAGTTGACTAAAACACTGTGGAAAACATTGACCAAATTGTTGTATATGTGCTTATATGTGGGGACAAGTGCATGGAGTACTGCGTACATGGCATACATTAAGGGCATCTGAATGGCAGGCCACTCCCCTCATGCTAGGCGTGTGTGTGGCAGACCCCTTACCCCATAGACACAGCCCTGGGCATGAGGTCATGTGTTGCAGTCCCGGTGCTTGTTCCATGGCCCACTCCTCAATTGGTCACTACAAGGACAGTTAGCAGAAATTGCATTGGTGGCTGCCTGTAATCTGCCTAGCTACTGCCTGAGTATATATACATGGTAACTGTGCAATAAAATCAGACCTGCTTCCTGCTTGGTCTCCAGAGGTCTTGATTAGTGACTCCACAGCCACACTCTCCTCTACCCTGTACTGTGGAACTCTTCATTGGACAAGAGAGAGCCCCTGCACTTTTATAATAACCAATCCCACTATTATGTATAAATATAATGCATCAATAAACATATGGAAAACAAAAGAAAGGTAAGGTTGAAGTTTATCTAATAGTCAATAATAGTAATATCTAATGTATATTTTCTATGAACATGTAGAAAAGACTAAATAGCCAATTCAAAACATGGGTTTAGAATAATTATGGGAGTTAAACAACTGTAATTGAGAATGCTTAATCTATTTGTAATGTTATAATAAATTAAAAGTGTAATGGATGTCAGCATTTGATCTATAATTAAAAGAAAATTTTATATAGAATTTGTGAAAGTTGCCACAGTTTGGGCTATCAGTATATAAATGTAAAAATGGGTGAAAGAAAGAGAAACATCTCAAAAGAAAAGCATAAAAAAGTTGCACAATTGGAAAAGTGAAAGCCAAACAAAACAGAATAATAAGTTCAAATTCAGTAATAATTAGAAAATGTAAGTTAAAATAATGAATACTCATTCTATACCCATTATTTTGGCACAAACAAAAAATGTAAAAAATTGAAGATTGACTAGGACATGGGGAACATGAAATACATATAATCTGATTATATTATACCATGATTTGGTATACTCAACACAACAACTTACTATTTAGAAAACTTGAAGAAGTTACACTAACAACTCACCATTTGTCATTCTGGGGTGTACTCTACATAAACTCAGGTAAGAGTACACAACAATATTAATTTCAGCATTGTTTATAAGAACAAACCAAAATGATCAACAACAGAATGGAAGTTTGAATTTATTTTTCTATGATTCAAAAAATGTCACATGTGTACTCTCCAACAGTCTTTGAATGTAACAAGGAATGTTAGAGACAAGCAGAGGAAATTAAAAAACAACAACAAAATATTGAATGACAAAAGCAAGCTGCAGAAAATAATTCAATATGATAACATCTGCATTTTAAATTTAGACAAGTTGGATTATGAGCCATTTCAGAGTTCTATTTTAGGCTTGCTGGCAAAGTGATCACCAAGAAATAAACATTTTCTTGAATATCCTTAAAAATTGATTTATCTAGTTAGAGAAAGATATTTTAGATATGACAAGTACAGGATTGCTTAGTTTCACAAAGCACAGTGTTGTCACACTCTTATCAGTTGTGTAGTGTATACTTGGGTAATAAAAACCTAGAACCATCTCATAGAAATCTCAGGTGTGGGTCATTAAAGAGATTATATATATATATATATATATAAATCTTTCATAAGATGCATTTAAAAATTATTGAGTGATAAAACACACAGCATGTATGTGTGTGTGTGTATGTGTCTAAAATTAACTTACTGTGCATCCTAAGAATCTTAGCATTGAAAGGGGGAGAATGTTGTAGGGACAAAGGAGGCAAGGCACCGAAGATAGCAGGAAACAGTTTTATTTGGCTGCAGCCAGGTTCAGAGGGCACAGATTTTGCTGTAATCAATCAATCCCCTGAACCCCAAGTTCAGGGAGTTTCAGAGTTTTATACCCTGCATGTAAGGGGAGGGGCTCAGAAGTTCACAGTCTGCAGAAATTCACATAAAAGCAGTTTTTTCTTCCTCTGTTCTGGGCAAGTTAACCCTTCAAGGACAACACCTGAGAAGGGGAGAGCTTCTTCTCCCCTTTCTTTCCTCCCCCTGTCAGCTGTTACCATGGAGCCCAGTTGGTAACTTATCTTAGAAATGTAGACATCTCTGTGAAGCCCAGCTCAAGGCCAGAGGCCTTGTTTGCACATTTCTACAAACTTCTATACTGGATATGTTTGTGAAAAACTAGTAAGGGGGTGTCCAGCACCTGGAGTACTGGTATCTTTTCGGCCAGTGGCCAAGTAAAACAGGGCAACATGAAAATAGGAAGTTTATCTACATTGAACTCTTTTGCAGAGATTCTTTTGCTGACAGTCCTAAAATCAGCCATGGAGAAGAATTCTGGAGAAGCCCAGTTATGTCTTTTCTGTGGAGAAAGGGGTGCCACTTCAGGAAAAGAACAGGATCTGTGCTGGAGTATAAAACAGACTTAGATATTTTTGGTAATATACTATTTCCATTTTAAGAGTTCAAATAAAAATAAATGTTAATTCTCAATGGAGAATATTTAGTACTTCTAATATTGCTATATATACTCTACTTTTTTTTCAAATTATCCACTAAAATTATTTTACAAAGAATTTTTTAAAAAAACAATTTGCATGAATGGTGCAAGCTTTCTAAGAGCATAGGAAAAAAAGGAAAGAAAAAAAGAGTGCTATTTTGCTGTGAGCTCTGGGGAATGGGAAGCAAAGGAAGTTGATTTTTTTTTCAAGTCAATTTTCTGAATTTTGCACATTTCTCACATTGTGCATGCAATTCTGCAATCAGGGAAAAAGAAAAAAGGAAAAAGTATCTGTATGAAATCAAGCCCAGGAATGAGCAGTCAGTTCAATTTACAGATTAGGTCAAAATGGCAGACAGCATTGAACACCAATTTCTCTCATATTCCTAATCCCCTCAAATGATAGGAAAGGCAGGTTTTGGTATTTAAGTAACTCTGTAAGGGCATGGAAGCAGCAAATTCCTGGAAGAAGAAAAGCAGATGGGGTAGAGGCCCTGAGTGGGTGGAGTTGGAAGTGGGGGTGGGGAGCCTGGGAGTCCCTAACTGGAGGAGGAGACACCAGACAGTGGGGGCGGGGTGGTTCTAGGCCCTGAGTTTACTGATTTGGAGAAGGGGTGGGGCCTAGCGCCCAGCTGCACGACCCCCCCTCCCAACTCCCTCCCGCAGGCCAGTGGCTGGGGGTGGGGGTCGGGGAGGGGATTGTCGGGCTGTGTTTGGCAGGAAGGGGAGGCCTCTCTTCTGGCAGGAAGCTGCGCTAAGAAAAGAGGGAGGAGACTGCAGCGGCAGCAGCCCCTGGTGGAAAACCTATGTGTGGCAGAAGTGCTGCAGCTGCTGACACCGAGGTTGAGGGCGAGCGATCCCGCGCTGGGGACTCCACCGCCGCCCTCCTACACAAGCTTCTTACCTCTTGCAAACACTCATTCGGCTGGTCGCCTGCTGCGCTTCCTGCATCACAGGCTTACAGCCAAGGCAGCAGTGAGGTGTCCGATTGGGACACGTGAAGACCTGGATCCCAGACGGTGGGGAGGTGGGCGCTGAACTGAGGGGTTAGTAGGAAAATTGGCAGGAACATTGGAAAGAATGATGGGTTTGAGATGAGGGAAATTGGGAAGGGTAATTTGGGAGCAGATGGTGATGGTGAGGAATACTAGGATGGTGTACACAGGTGGCCAGAAAGGGAAATTTTGGTGCGAGCACCAGTGGTAAAATGTGGATAGCCAGGAATAGATATGAAGGAGAAATGAGCACCAGGTAGCCTGCATGGGTATGGACAGGAATAATGAATGGACAGTAGGTGGCTAAGGAGAGGAGACATGGGGACTGCTTGTACTGAAATGGAGAGATGAAGTTAGGGCTAGAAATGGTGAATGTGTTTGGGGGGCTAGAATGGGGACAGAGGATCAGGAGATATTCAAAAGATCCCGTCTGGGGTCCCAGCAACCAGGACCACCACAGCAACCTGCTTAGTTTTCTTGTGCAGCCAAATAAGCCTGGAATGAGGGCAGGCATCCTAGGGTGTATTGATACCTAATATTGCTACAGGACACATATGAATAGCTTGTGCAGCAATATACCTTGTGTGTAAGGACTTGGCAATACAGAGAAAAAACCCTCACTTTATATTACATAGAATGTCTTTCTCTAGCTTCTTTCCTCCCATTGCAGGAATGAAAATGCACCACAAAAAGACAGCTGCAAGACAGCGAACCAGGGAGGCTCCAGGTCACCACACCAATTCTACAACCTTCAGGAAGAGAAAGGCCTCACAAAAGAAGCAGAGGAGGAGATCTTCACAGTCCCAGAGGAACATCGTGGGCTGCAGAATTTCTCATGGATGGAAGGAAAGTGATGAGCCCATCACCCAGTGGAAAGGAACTGTTTTGGATCAGGTGCCTATAAATCCCTCTCTTTATCTGGTGAAATATGATGGAATTGACTGTGTCTATGGACTGGAACTTCACAGAGATGAAAGGATTTTAAAGCTTAAAATCCTTCCTGATAAGGTTCCACTTTTTCAAGTCAGAGATGTGCACTTTGAAAATACTATAATTGGGAAAGCAGTGGAACACATGTTTGAGGGTGAGCATGGTTCTAAGGATGAATGGAGGGGGATGGTCCTAGCCCAAGCACCTATCATGAAAACCTGGTTTTATATTACCTATGAGAAAGATCCTGTCCTGTACATGTACCAGCTTCTAGATGATTATAAAGAAGGTGACCTCCGTATCATGCCAGAGTCCAGTGAGTCTTCTCCAACAGAAAGGGAGCCAGAAGGAGTTATAGATGGCCTGATAGGTAAACATGTGGAATATACCAAAGAAGATGGCTCCAAAAGGTCAGGCAAAGTCATTCTTCAAGTTAAAGCCAAACCTTCTGTGTATTTCATCAAGTTTGATGATGATTTCCACATCTATGTCTATGATTTGGTCAAAAAGTCCTACTAGGGTAAAATCTGCCAAGTGTGGGGAGGCAAATGTATAATTTATATATATGCAAAAAGTGTAAACTTTTCAAGGTATTGGAAGCCTAAGGGTCCTTGATAACCTACATCTTTGCCAGCATAATTATCGTTTTATTCTTAAAAATACAAATTTATGTGGACAGGACATGCTGTATGTAAGCATTTTGTCTTGTTGTAAAGATTGGGTGTGTTTGGTGGACGAAGCATGTAAGGAAAAGCTGTAAACTCAGACTGTAAATAAAGTTCACCTAGTATCATAATCAGTTGTCTGAAACTGGAATGGCACTTAGCTGGTCTGGGTATAAGGAGGGAAAGGAAAAAATAGGAGGTAGGCTGTTGGGGAAGGGCAAGGAGGAGGTGACTGCTTGGTAAGTGATAAAGAAAGTCCTCAAAGTGGGAGGCTTTATGGAGAAGGGAAACATTAAGTTGAGAAGGTAGTGAAGAATAAGAGTAAGATCTTGGGGATTAGAGAAAAATAATATGAATAGAAGATGGGCACAAGCTTAGAAAATGTCCAGTCAGGAGGAAAAGGATCAAGCTGGTAGATGGAGATGAGGGGGATGCTAAAGAACATACAAAGGGATGGTTTGTGTATGTATAGGTGGCCAGAAAGGGAGAGGTACAGCAGAAAGAGGAATTCCAGAAAGGAAGACTGACTAAAGGAGTGAAAACACAGGAGAAAAAGAACTTATGGGGAGTGGGGCTCATAAGGGATGGGAAGATCCAGGAAAAAGTTGGACTCCTAGCAGTATCCACATTGCCCTCTTTGACTCTTTATACAAAGGAAATAGCAACTTTCAAGGCAAATATATTAGAGGCTCCCCAGAAGGGCATTTGATCAAGATGACTCAGACTAGTTAATCTGGAGCCAAGTTTTTACCTACAAGACTTTTCTTCTTTCAGTGAGTTTGTGCAACACCTGCCAAGCAGAACCTTGGTCATCAGACTAAATATACTAACATAAACTCTTGGCTATGGGATGCCTCTTTGTGTATTTCCCAGAGGACCTAGATATGGTAAATCTAGGACCTGAAGGTCATGATTCATTTACCTTACACTGGATAACCAATAATTGTGGAAAAGAATGGTGTTCTCAGAACTTTAGAGATGCCATCTTGAGTTTGGAATATATTTTATCTGGAAGAACGGAATATTGCTGAATCCTTGTGTAGCAGTCCCATCACTGTTCTTCCTTCATTTGAAATGTTCCTTGTCTTCCTAGAGAGGACAGGCATCAGAGTATTAAGCCTAATATTTCTTCATGGCATGGAACTGTCCGTGATTCTTTCAGCAGCTTCCTACTGCCACAAATGGCTCTACTCAGTGCTTCAACTAAAGGAGAACCTCTACCTTCTGGAGTCTTATTCTGGCTAGATCCACACAAACACAAAGTCAGTGACTACTGATCCCGTCACTGATATTTCTTTACCAATCTTGATCCTTTTAAGCTTGCATGGAGCCGTGGTGGAATATTGTGTAGCTTTTTGTTTCTAAGTGATATAGGTGTCATGGGCATTCAATATGGGCGTTGTGACTTTGTATAACTAATTCCTTTGGCTTTATAATGCCACACAGAGTGGTTATGGTTGGTGAAAAAGTAAAGTCCCTCAGAATTATGGTGTCTACTGTGTTGACTTGTGTCCTTCTCTTCCTCTTTGTCTTGTCTTTTCCCATTTTCCTGAAGTTTCTCTCAAAATCCTTTCTCTGCTTTTCACATCTACACCCTTCACTAAATTATACTATCAGCCAGCTGTCATGTTTTGTCTGCTATGTGTTTTTATTATTTTCTATTTTAAATTATGTACTTTAGACATTTGGGAGAGTTCCCATAATGTAAATCATTTCTGGATTCTGAAAGCCAAATGAAAGAAACAAATGATGGGGGTCCACATTTTAACAAGGATGCTGGGTCTGTGGCAGACCTCAGCTCATTTTAGTCTCAGAATAGCCTCTTCAGCTGACCATGTCCCCAACTGGCCTACCTCATTCTAATAAGACGCACAGGTGTACAGTGGAAGTGTATTTGTAACTTTAGGGCTGGACCTAGGAAAATCTGCCCCTGTTTTTCTTGCTTTGACCCCATTAATTTCTTAATTCATTTGTTTTATTTTTATCCCAGAAATGCTTATTTCAGGGTGGGCTCTCTGCTAGGCATTCTTCTAGGCATACGTATGTACAATACAGTAATAAACAAAGGAAACATAAAAAGATCTTACTTTCCTGGAACTTTCATTTTAGCATGGGAAACAAGCAGTAGCCAAGATAAATAAGCAAATACAAAGGAATTTCATAGTGACAATTCTATGAAGAAAAGAAAGTCAAGGAATGGGGAAATGAATTTTTAGTGAGAAGACTGCAATTAGAGAGAGGGGGTGGCCAGGGAAGAGCCTCACTTAGAACTTGAGTTTTGAGTAAAGTCCTGAAGGTAATTTGAAAACTGGTCCTGTAGCTGTCCCTCCAGGTAGAGGGAAAGCAAATGCTGAGAACTCAAAGCAGGAGAACCCTGGAGTAGTTGAGGAGGAGCAGATAGGATAGCATCATGGATGGAACTGAGTGAGCAACGTAGAGATTAGCAGGAGGTGATCTCAGAAAGGTCATTGGGATAGGGAGTCAGATAGCTTAGAGTCATTTAGTTTGGAATATGTTGAACAGAATTTGTTTTTTGCATTGAATGAACATTTAGATATTTATAACAGAGGTGTGACATATTTTTCTTCATATTTTACCAAGATCAATCTGGCAACTCCAGAGGATAGTCTAAGGATTGTGAATTAATTCAGGAAAATCAAATATGTTAATGGAACATAGAAGTGATCTCAAAAACACACTTGCACGTAGGAAACTTGAATTATAATAGAGGTGGCATTTCAAATTATTGATGAAAAAATATTTTGCTCAATAGTGGTGCTAGATTAATTTGTCATACATGTGTCAAGAAAGAAAATTGATACCTTTATACTTTATACACACAATGAGTTTCAAATGGATAATGTTATTACCCAAATAATAAAAGCAATATGTATAAAACATTTAGAAGAAAATGTAAGAGAATATTTAATTTTTGGAGTCAGGCAGTGGGGAAGACTTAAAAGCACAAAATGTATATATCATGAAGGAAATTTTTTGATAAATATGATTATAATAAAAGGGAGAACTTCTTAATTACAAAAGTCACCACAAACAAAGCAGGGAAAAACAATATTTGGCTACAAACTATGATAGACACACTGAATGAAACAATAAGACCAACTGTTCAGAAAACTGGACAAAAATTGTAAATAGTCATTTCAGAAAATAGCAGCCATATGGTCAATTAATATAGACTGCTTTAATCTGCCTCCTGTCACATTATTCTATCTTTTCCACAGCATACATCATCTTCTAATGAATTATATAATTCATTTAATTAATATGCTTACTATTTCTCCTATTAGAATATAAGGCACTGAAAATGCATGGTTTTTCTCGCTTTATATCTACCAATGTATCCCAACTACTTAAGAAGAGTTCCTGAAATATAGTAGGTGCTCAATTAATATTTTTTGAATATGAATCTCATCAAGAATCAGGAAAATGAAAGATACAATTACATAATTTCCTAGACAGTGGATCAGCAACATGCATAATATTTGAAAATATATATTGATCAGTTAAACAAATAGAAGAGATCCTGTGTACTCTTAGAAGTTGAAGCTGGAGAGGAATTTGCCATTATCTAGTATATTTGAAGATGATCTATTATCAGCAACCTTTTTCACATATTGTTGGAAGGACATTCTACACTCAAGAAAACAGTAAAAAAGATTAAAAATAAGAGAATAAGAGAAAATAAAATAAAGGGAAGACATGTTTATTGCAAATTTAAGACTGAGGCTACTAAAACTCAGGTTTCCTTTCCTGCAATGTATGTGAATGTGTATGTTGTTGTCGTGTGACCATTATGCATCACACTATGTGAAGCAGGGTCTAGGAATCTTAGGTAAAAATGCTAATATTCAGTCTGTTGCTATTGCTATAATTAATAAGATGTTCTTTGTATATGAACAAAGATTTTTATTACTTCAGCTAGTACCTGAAAAAACTGATAGTTTTACTTTATTAGCTTGTGAGTAGGATAAAATACTTTTTAATTTTTCTTTTTAGTTATATGTGACAGTATATATAGTTTTACTTTATTAGCTTGTGAGTAGGATAAAATACTTTTTAATTTTTCTTTTTAGTTATATGTGACAGTAGGATTTATTCAGATATATTTATACACACATGGAGTATATCTGATTCTAATTAGAATTCCAGTCTTGTGTATGTACATGCTATTGAGATTCACTAAGGTGTATTCATATATGAACATACAAAAGTTTCACCAGATTCATTCCAGTGTCTTTTCTGTTCCTATTCCCTTTCCCTTCCCTTTATTTTCTTTTGTCTAATCCATCGAACTTCTGTTCTCCACCTTTCTTGTTGTGTGTTAGCACCTACAAATCAGAGAACATTTGACCTTTGTTTTTTTGGGGATTGGCTTATTTCACTTGGCATGACAATCTCCAGATTCATCCATTTCCTGGAATATGTCACAAAGGCATTCTTTTTTGTGGCTGAGTAATATTCCATTGTGTATATAAACTACATTTTCCTTATCCATTTATCTGTTGATGGGCACCTAGGTTAGTTCCATAGCTTAACTTTTGTTGATTCTGCTGTTAGATGTGGCTGTGTCACTGTAGTATGCTGATTTTAAGTCCTTTGGGTATAAACCCAGGAGTGGGATAGCTGGGTGAAATGTTTGTTCCATTCCAAGTTTTCTGAGTAATCTCCATACTGCTTTCCATAGTGGTCGCAGCAATTTGCAGTCCTACTAACAATGAGAGTACCTTTTTGCCCCACATCCTCACCAACATTTCTTGTTACTTTTATTCTTGGATAATTTCTATTTTAACTGGAGTGAGATTAATCAGTGTAGTTTTTAATTCATACTTCTCTAAATTGCTAGATATAATGAATATTTTTAATATTTGTTGACCATTCATATTTCTTCTTTTGAGAAGTATCTGTTTAGTTCCTTTGCCCATTTATTGATTTGGTCATTTGCTTTTTGGTTAAGTATTTTGAGTTCTTTGTGTATCCTGGAAATTAACACTCTCTCTGATATGCAGGTGGTAAAGATTTTCTCCCATTCTGTAGGCTCTGTCTTCACATTCTTGTTTCCTTTGCTGTGAAGAAGATTTTTAGATTGGTGTGACCCCATTTATTGATTATTAATTTTACTTTTTGTCCTTTAGGGGTCTTGTTGAGGTAGTTGGTTCCTAAGCTAGCATGGTGGAGTATTTGGCCTACATTTTCTTCTAGAAGGTTCAGGCTTTCTGGTCTAATACCGAGGTCTTTGATCAACTTTGAGTTGAGTTTTGTGCAGGGTAAGAGATCGGGCATAACTTTCATTCTACTACATATGGATATCCACTTTTCCCAGTTTTTGTTACAAAGGCTATGTTTTCTCCAAGGTATGTTTTTGTGCCTTTGTCTACTGTGAGATAACTGTATTTATGTGGGTTTGTTTCTGTGTATTCTATTCTATACCATTGGTCATCTTGCCTGTTTTGGTGCCAACACCATGCTATTTTTGTTACTATATACCTCTCTAGTATAATTTAACATCTGGTATTGTGATGCCTTTTGCTTCACTTTTCTCACTAATATATTTTTTTGGCTAGAAATTCTGGCCCTCTTATTTTTCCAAATGAATTTCATGACTACTTTTTATATTTCTATGAAGAATATCTTTGGAATCACATTAAATCTGTTCAGTGTTTTTGCTAGTATAGCTATTTTGACAATTTTATTTTATCCTATCCAAGACAGGGCAGATCTTCCCATCCCTGTAAGATCTTTTTCAACTTTTTAGTGTTCTGTGGTTTTCATTGTAGAATTTTTTTTTACCTCCTTTGTTATACAATCCTATAATCTTCATGGTTCATGATATTTGAGTAATGAGAATGGAATTCTTAACAGACATGTTTTCTGTAAGAAGAATAATAAGGACTTCATTAGCCAATTAGTAGAATTTAAGGATAATTTATTGGATTTTTTTTTTTTTTGTAAATGCACAGATCATGGCATATGTTCCACTATGCAATAAATGATCCTTCCCCTGTTGATGGGGAAGAATTAGAGATGCAGTTGCTGGATGAGTTCTGAGGGCTCCCTGACACAGTGAAGATCAAAGACTGTATGAAACTGTGTGAGTAGAATGAGTGATGTTGGTGGAAGAGAAAAATAAATTATGGCCCTTTTCTATTCAGATACCCAAATCACTCTTCTCCTTGGTTCTATGAAAAGAAATGGAGGGAGAGACAGATGGCAAGTTAGAGAGAAGTGGCTTTTCTAACAGCTCCCTGTCTTGGGACTCAAACAGCAAGAAAACTACTTCTCTGGGATATTAGTAAAAAAAAATCAATCACTTCAATAGTATTCAATTTTGGACAAAGAGTCTCAAAGATTAGGACATTTGGGGTACATCTGACAAGGCTAAGGAACAGAACTGGAGCTAAGCTCTTGGCAGGAGCAGGAAAAAAAAACAGATCAAAAAAGATCTGTAACTGCTGAGAAAATCTTGGCTTGTGGAAACCCAGGACTGGAGGGGTAGTCCACCCTGGGTTGACTCAGAGGCTATTTGGCACAATAAATTGTTACATGAAAGTCATGATTTGCCAGCTGTGTATGGGGCCCAAGCTGGAAACACTTTAATACCTCCATGACCCTACAGTCACACCAGGAACTTAGATCCATGAGTCTAGGGATGAAACCAATACATGAATCTGGCAGACACCAATCATGAGACATAAACTGAACCTAGGAAAGCAGGAGAATCTCTGGCATAGAGAACTTCTGCCAAAGAGACCAATTTGTCTGGAGGTAATAGAGATCACAGAGACCAGAGAAACTCTGATGCCCCATCCTCACCCTGTTCTCTTGAACCTGGCATCCGGTGTGGGTTCAGCAGCAGGAAGAATCTGAATGGGGTGGAGTAACTGAGCTCAGTGCTCGGAAACAGTCCTTGAAAAGCCAAAAAATGGCATTATCCCTGAACTATAGAACCTGTGAAGGACCAACTCCAGCTTCCTGTGGTGGTGCTCTGGTAAGAGTAATGGGGTCCGTTCTGAGAAGTGTGTCGGTTCATTAACACCTTAAAGCTCTCCACATAATAAAACACCTGGGGCAATATCCCAGCCCCTGGGAGCTTCACTTGTGGAAATTTATCTCACAGAACCCAAAGGCAACAATACCCAGGAAGTCAAGTTGCAAGCATCTTCCACAGCTCTTCACACCATCCTGCGGAGAGAGGAAGCTGAGAAATGGAAAGGCAGTTTGACACAGAGAGTGGGCAAAAACTCTCCTTGAATATTCTGTTATTTTTTGTTTGTTATTGTACTTTTTGTTTTGAATGTGTACTGATTGATACATGGTGGACACTTATACATTTGTACACATACATATTGTTTTTGCTTTTTTAGTTTTAGCATTTCTTGAAAGTAGCTATTTTTTTTGCTCTGTTTTTTTGAGGGTTGGGTTTTTGATTAGTATATTTTGGATTGATTTTCTATTGTCTCTTTCACAACTCTGTGTTCCTTTGTTTCTATTTCCCTCTTTTCTTCCTAATAGCCAAACTTTATTGCTCTCTCTCTCACTCTTTCTTTAATTCTTCTACTTCAGTTTTTTTTGTTCTCCCCCCTTACAAACATGTCCTACATCACCTCTACATTTTCCCTACTCAATTCTTGAATATACAATCCCTTTTCTACTATACAATCTCTTCTTATTTTCCTCTTAAACAATGCTATTTTTAATTGAATATTTATACATATTCATATATCATTATTTTCTCTTATTTTTACCATTTTATTTGAAAGCAGTTATTTTTTATAGATCAATATTTTGAGGACTAAGATGTTTAATTAGTATATATTGATTTTGTTCTTATAATATTTTATTTACTTTTTATTTCTTTATTTTTATTTATTTAAATTTTCTATTTTTTATTTTATTTTTTAAATTTGTATTTCACACATTTTTCCTCTCATTTATTGGTTTCCCTCAACTCTCTTTCTCTTCCAATAGCCAATCTCTATTGTTCTCTCTTTTACACTTTCTATAATTTTTTACTTCTATTTCTGCTCCTCTTCCTTCAAAATCATCACATCCTCCATCACTTCTGTTCTATTCCTGGTCACCACATAAAATAGTAAACCCTTATGTAAACTTACTATTTTTACTGTGGGTAATAACTGATCATATAATTTCTGATTATTGTAACAATCAACATTGTACATTTCATTGCAAGAGCTATTAGGTTTAATGCTGTAAATTGTTTGCATTGGTTGTTATTATTATCTGTCTTCCCCTAAATGTGAGTTGTTGGAAACCTTCAGGGACACTATAATTCCACAAGGTAGAAATTTTACTGCCCCCAAACCAATGGTTAGATGGGTAGACACAAAAAACACAAAAAAGCCAGGAAGCAAATTGCCTAAATCAAAGCAAAATATATTAAGAAACAGAATCTATTGACCCCACTATGGAAGATATGTCAGAGAAAGGGTTTAGAGTGTTCATAGTTAAATTGATCTGCAAGGTAAAGGATATGTAAAGAAGAAAATACAGGAAGTGAAAGATTACTTCAATAAAGAGAGATTCTGGAAAAAAAAAACCCAGGAGTTTCTATTCTCATATCTGATAAAATTAAGTTCAAGTCAAAATTAATTTGAAGAGACACAGAGAGTCATTTCATACTGCTTAAGGAAACTATAGATCAAAAAGACATAATAATCTTAAATATTTATGACTCAAATAATGGAGCATCTATATACATCAAACAAACTATTCACAATCTCAAGAATCAAATAGATCATAACACAATAATACTGGGAGAATTCAATGTGCCTCTCTCACCACTTGATAGATCTTCAAAACAAAAATTAAATAAAGAAGCCATAGAACTAGCTAGGTGTGGTGGTGCATGCCTGTAATCCCAGCAGCTCATGAGGCTAAGGAAGGAGGATTGCATAGGGCAAAGCCAGCCTCAGCAACTTAACAAGGTCCTAAGTAACTCAGTGAGACCCTCCTCTAAATAAAATATAAAATGTGCTGGGGATGTGACTCAGTGGTTAAGCACTCCTGGGTTCAATTCCCGGTACAAAACAAACAAACAAACAAACAAACAAACAAACAAACATGTCATAGAGCTTAAAAATTCAATTAATAACATAGACTCAACAGACATATATAGAATATTTCATCCATCAATGACTGGATATACTTTTAGTCATTGAACATGGAACATTCTCTAAAATAGATGACATCTTAGTTCACAAAACCACTCTTAGAAAACACACAAAAAATAGAGATAATACCTTGCATTCTATCAGATCATAATGTAGCAAAATTAGAAATTAATAATAAAATAAAAACTATAAGTTATTCTAACACCTGAAGACTAAATAATAAACTATGGAATGACTAATGGATAACTGAAGAAATCAGGGATGGAATTAAAAAAAATACTTAGTGGTAATTGAGAACACTGATACACCACATGAAAATTTCTGGGAAACTATAAAGACAGTTCTAAGTTCATTGCATTAAGTTCATTTATTAAAAGAATAGAAAATCACCAAATAAATAACTTCATGTTACATCTTAAAGCCCTAGAAAAAGAACAAACCAACACCAAAAGTAATTGAGGAGAGGAAATAATTAAAATCAGAGATAAAATTAAAGAAATTGAAACAAAAAATCAATATAACAAAAGTTGATTCTTTGGGGGGCAGAGGTTGTGGCTCAGTGATAGAGCACTTGCTTAGCATGTGTGAGACACTGGATTTGATCCCCAGCACCACATAAAAATGCACAAATAAAGATATTATGTCCATCTACAACTAAAAAATATTTTTTAAAAAGTTGATTTTTTGAAAAAATAAATGAATTGATTGAGGCTGAGGTTGTGGCTCAGTGGTGGAGTGCTTGCCTAGCATGTGTGAGACACTGGGTTTGATTCTCAGCACCACATATAAATTAATAAATAAATAAAGGTCCATCAACAACTAAAAAAAATTTTGTTAAAAATAAATGAATTGATAAATCAAGCCAAGCTAATGAATAAAAAGAGAGTGAAAACTCAAATTATTAAAATTTATGATGAAAAAGGATATATCACCATGGACACTGAAATGTAGAGGATAATCAGAAACCACTTTGAAAATCTATACTCCAATAAAATAGAAAATCTTGAAGACATGCATAAATTTGTAGAGACATATGACCTACCCAAATTGAATCAAGAGGACATAGAAAATTTAAACAGATCAATTTCAAGGAATGAAATTGAAGATGCCATCAGAAGCCTACCTACAAAGAAAAGCCCAGAACCAGATAGATTCTCAGCTGAATTCTATGAGCCTTTCAAAAAAGAACTAACCCCAACACTCCTGAAATGATTACATGAAATAGTAAAGGAGGAAACCCTTCCAAACTCTATGAAGTTAGTATAACCTTGATACCAAAACCAAACAGAGACACATTAGGAAAAGAAAACTTCAGACCAACATTCCTGATGAATGTAAATGCAAAATTTCTCAATAGAATACTTGCAAAATGCATACAAAAGTATATTAATAAGGTAATCCACAACAATCAAGTGGGGTTTATTCCAGGGAAACAATGCTGGTTCAACATATGGCAATCAATAAACGTAATTCATCACATCATTTGACTTAAAGACAAGAATTACATGAGTATCTCAATAGATGTGGAAAAAATATTTGACAAAAGTCAGCATATATTAATTCTCAAAACACTAGAAAGGGCTGCAGTTGCAGCTCAGTGGTGTAGCACTTGCCTCGCACGTGAGAGGTACTGGGTTTGATCCTCAGCACCACATAAAAATAAATAAACATTAAAAACACTAAAAAACTAGGTATAATAGGAACATACCCCAACATTTAAAATCTATATACATTGGGTGGAAGCTATAGCTGAGTGGCGGCGGCTGCTGATTGTGTTGTAAGGGGACAGGGGACAGAGTGGGGGAAGACGTTTGCTCTCCTGGAACAACCTATCTCATTCCTTTCCTTCAATTACCCGTAGCACGGAGAGTCAGGGTGGTGGCTGCAGCAGCTGCAGTGACATGTCCAGCATGAATCCTGAATATGATTATTTATTCAAGTTACTTCTGATTGGCGATTCTGGGGTTGGAAAGTCTTGCCTTCTTCTTAGGTTTGCAAATGACACATATACAGAAAGCTACATCAGCACAATTGGTGTGGATTTCAAAATAAGAACTATAGAGTCAGATGGGAAAACAATTAAGCTTCAAATATAGGACACAGCAGGCCAAGAAAGATTTCAAAAAAATCACCTCCGGTTACTACAGAGGAACCCATTGTGTATGATGTGACAGATCAGGAGTCCTTCAATAATGTTAAATAGTGGCTGCATGAAATAGATCGTTATGCCAGTGAAAATGTCAACAAGTTGTTGGTAGGAAACAAATGTGATCTGACCACAAAGAAAGTAGTAGACTACAACAGCAAAGGAATTTGCTGATTCCCTTGGAATCTCATTTTTGGAAACCAGTGCTAAGAACGCAACGAATGTAGAATAATCTTTCATGATGATGGCAGCTGAGATTAAAAAGCCAATGGGCCCTGGAGCAAAAGCTGGTGGCGCAGAGAAGTCCAACGTTAAAATTCAGAGCACTCCAGTCAAGCAGTCAGGTGGAGGTTGCTGCTAAAATTTGCCTCTGTCCTTTTCTCACAGCAATGCATTTGCAATCTGAACCCAAGTGAAAAAACAAAATTGCCTGAATTGTACTGTATGTAGCTGCACACAACAGATTCTTACCGTCTCCACAAGGTCAGAGATTGTAAATGGTCAATACTGACCTTTTTTTAAATTCCCTTGACTCAAGACAGCTAACTTCATTTTCAGAACTGTTTTAAACCTTTGTGTGCTGGTTTATAAAATAATGTGTGTAATCCCTGTTGTTTTCCTGATACCAGACTGTTTCCCGTGGTTAGTTAGAACATGTTTTGTTTTCATTTTTTATTGGCATGTTTAGATGTCAGGTTTAGTCTTCTGAAGATGAAGTTCAGCCATTTTGTATCAAACAGCACAACCAATGTCTGTCACTTTCAGTGCATAAAGTTTAGTAAGATATTCTGTGTAAGATCTGATTTGCTACTTATTCCTTGTAGAGTTATAAATGGAAAGATTACACTATATGATTAATAGTTTCTTCATACTCTGCATATAATTTGTGGCTGCAGAATATTGTAATTTGTTGCACACTATGTAACAAAACAATTGAAGATATGTTTAATAAATATTGTACTTATTGGAAATAATTTCAAGCTGTATGGTGATAAGTATTGTTCTAATTCTTATGGTTAAAGGCAAATAGAGCCTACTGAAAATAGCCATTTTTGTGTGCAACTACAGGACCTACCTATAGTACAGCATCCAGTTATTTGCTTTCTAGATAATAGATCTGATAAATGACCTAGGGCAGCTTCTGTGCTGTGTAGGGATTTAATCAATTTTAGTGGTTCAAGAAGCTCAAATTGGATGGAAAACAAGTTTAGAATGCATGCTGTCTAGCCCATCATCTCTGATCCTTCTCTCAAACCATTTGAAATGGCTCCACTGATCAAGAGTTTGTTAATTCATCTGTGGTAGCAGTGAAGAGTGGCACACCCTTCCTAATTGGCAAATGATCAGATAATGTGTGCTGAAGTTTCTTCCATGCTCTGAGTCAGATGTCAACTATTTTGTCCTTCACAATTGTATAACTCATGTTGGAGAGTTTAAGTATTAAAGGAGAAAGAAGGCAACTTGAGTGCCCTAATTTTAGAAATCATATCCCTAAAAATTACTGAAAATATGAATGCTGGGTGGGAAGTGTAAATGAGAAAAATATATTTATTTCAGTGAAATTTCGCATGTGTGAAAATTTTGTTAAATAGGACCTTCAAGATTCTAGGGTTTGTTTGTTTTTATTGTGGAAAACAAGTCTTTTGCTGATATTACCATTTTAAGGTGACAGAAGTCAAGGATTGTTTTTTTAGGTTGAAGCAGCAGCCAAAACATTCTTCACACAGGGGCTTGGGATGTGGCTGTTGGCAACACATTTTATTGTGGGGTTTTTAATGAGAAAACTTAAGTTAAAAACAAGCCAAAAATTATAGGTTTTTTATTTTTCACTAAACAGGCAATTGAAATACATGGTACAAAAATATGTGGTAAGATTATTGTAAAAATAAAATGGACAGAATAAATATTCAATTTAATTTTCTATCTATGAGAATTTCACAATAAAATCATAGTTTACTTTGTATTATATATAAAAAATCTATATACACTAAACCCTAGGCAATATCATTCTAAATGAAGAAAAAATAAAAGCATTCACTCTACAAACTGGGACAAGACAGAAGTCTTTAATCCAAGTCAGAGCAATCAGAAAAAGAAAGAAATTAAAGGGTTTGGAATAGGAAAAGAAGAGCTCAAATTATCCTTATTTGATGACTACATGATTGTATAATTAGAACACCCCCCAAAAACTTTACCATAAATATTTAATACTCATGAATGAATCCGCAAAGTAGCAGGGTATGAACTCAACACTCATAAATCAATTGCATTTCTATACACCAATGACATATCAGCTGAAAGAGAAATCAAAAAACTATTGCATCCACAACAGCCTAAAAGACAAAAACAAAAACAAAACAAAACACTTGTGAAACAATCTAACAATGGAGGTAAAAGACCTCTATAATGAAAACTACAGAACACTAAATAAAGAAATTGAAGGCCTCAGAAAATGGAAAGATTTCCCATGTTCTTGGATAGGAAGAAGTATTATTATCAAAATGGCCATAATACCAAAAGTGCTACACAGATTTCATATAATTCTTATTAAAATTCCAATGATGTTCCTCATAGAAATAGAAAAGTAAGTAATGAAATTCATTTGGAAAATTAAGAGGCCTAGAATAGCTAAAGGAAGCATTAGTGAGAATAGTGATGCAGGAGGCATATCAATACCAGAAGACCTTAAATTATACTACAGAGCTATAGTAACAAAAGTGGCATGGTAATGGCACCAAAACA
Organism: Spermophilus citellus; assembly: GCF_964194105.1. NCBI lineage: Eukaryota > Metazoa > Chordata > Mammalia > Rodentia > Sciuridae > Spermophilus > Spermophilus citellus. Next base: position 48,159,250 of record NC_138190.1, read on the forward strand.
GACATAAAGACCAAAATGGTACAGAAGACACAGAATTTACCCACATAAATACAGTTATCTCATAATAGACAAAGGCACCATAAACCTACATTGGAGAAAAGATAATTTTCTTTAGCAAATGATGCTGGGAAAACTATAAATTCATATGTAATAGAATGAAATTGAACTTTTATCTCTTACTCTGCACAAAACTCAACCAAAAGTGGATCAAGATCCTAGGCATTAGACCAGATACCCTCTAATTACTAGAAGAAAATATAGGTCCAACTCTCAATCATGTGGGGTTAGGAATTGACTTCCTCACTATGACTCCTAAAGTGAATGAAGTAAAATAAAAAATCAATAAATGGGATGGTATGAAATTAAAATGCTTCACAGCAAAGGAAATAATCAATAGCATGAACAGAGAGCCTACAGAATGGGAGAAAATCTTTACCACCTGCACCTCAGGTAGTGGATTAATCTCCAGGATATACAAAGAACTCAAAAAACTTAACACCAAAGAAACAAATAACTCAATCGATAAGTGGGCAAAGGAATTAAAGAAGAACTGCACAGAAGAAGAAATAAGAATGGTTAAAAAATGTTCAACATGTCTAGCAAGTAGAGATATGAAAATTAAAACTATACTAAGGTTCCATCTCACTCCAGTCAGAATGGCAATTATCAAGAATACAAGTAACAATAAATGTTGGTGAGGATATGGGGAAAAAGGTACACTCATACATTGCTGGTAGGACTGAAAACTGGTGCGACCACTCTGGAATGCAGTATGGAGATTGCTTAGAAAACTTGGAATGGAACCACTATTTGATTCAGTTATCCCACTTCTTAGTATACACAAAAGGACTTAAAATCAGCATACTACAGAGACACAGTTATATCAATATTTATAGCAGCTCAATACACAACAACTAAGCTATGGAACCAGCCTAGGTGCCCTTCACCAAATGAATGGATAAAGAAAATGTGGTACATATACACAATAGAATATTACTAAGCCATAATGAATAATGGAATCATGGCATTTGCTGGTAAATTGATGGAACTGGAGAATATCATGTTAATGAAATAAACTGATTTGAAAAAACCAAAGGCCAAATGATATCTCTGAAATGTGGATGCTAACCCATCAAAAGAGCAGGTGGCAATGGGAAGAAAAGATTTCCATTGAATTAGAAAAAGGGAAATGAAAAGAACAATGGGGTAGGGAAATAGGAAGAAAAGTAGAATTAATCAGACGTAGCTTTCCTATCCTTGTATTTGTATACATGGCCAGGGTAACTCTGTACCATGTACATCCACAAGAATAGAATATTAATTAGAATGAGTTATTCTTCCTGTATGTGTACTATACCAAAAAACATTTTTACTAGACAAAGGCACCAAAAGCATACAATGGAGAAAAGATAGCCTATTTAACGAATGGTGCTGGCAAAACTGGAAATCCATAAAATAAAATAAAATTAAACCTCTTTTATCTCTCACCCTGCACAAAAATCAACTCAAAGTGGATCAAAGACTTAGGCACTAGAACAGAGACCCTGCACCTAATAGAAGTTCTTCTCTGCTGCTATTGGGGGCATCTCCACAGAGCAGTGAAGCCTCAGACCCTCTCCCGATATGCTCAACTAGGGATAAGACAACAGCTGGGATCATTCACCACCTCTTTCAGTTATAGTGCCTTCCAAGAGATGAGCAGAAATGGGTTAAAGCCAGAGCCAGGCATAACAACACCTACAACACTTCCTACTACTGGCCACCTCCACTCCACACATTGTCTGATCACTCACTCTTGACAAAAAATAGGCCCAAATCTTCACTATGTTGGCCTAGGGTCTGACTTCCTTAACAAGACTCCAAAAAGCACAAGAAGTAAAATCGAGAATCAATAAATCAAATGGGTTTAAATTAAAAAGCTCCTTCTCAGCAAAGAAAACATCAAATAATGTGAGGAGAGAGCCTACAGATTGGAAGAAAATCTTTGTTTTAAAAAATTTTTTAGTTGTACATGGACACAATATCTTTATTTTGTTTATTTATTTTTATGTGGTGCTGAGGATCGAACCCAGTGCCTCACATGTACGAAGCAAGCACTCTGCCACTGAGCCACAACCCCAGCCTGGGAGAAAATCTTTACTACATGCACCTCTGATAAAGCATTAATCTCTAGGATATATAAAGAACTCAAAAAACGTAACACCAAAAAACCAAATAACCCAATCAATAAATGGGCTAAGGAACTGAACAGACGCTTCACAGAAGAAAAAATACAATCAATCAACAAATATATGAAAAAATGTTCAACATTTCTAGCAATTAGAGAAATGCAAATCAAAATTACACTAATATTTTATCTCACTCCGGTCAGAATGGCAATTATCAAGAATACAGGCAACAAAAAATGTTGGCGAGAATGTGGAGAAAAGGTATACTCATACATTGCTGGTGGGACTGCAAATTGGTGCAACCACTATGGAAAGCAGCATGGAGATTCCTAAGAAAACTTGGAATGGAACCATCATTTGACCCAGCTATCCCACTCCTTGGTTTATACCCAAAGGAATTAAAATCAGCATACTACAGGGAGGTAGCCACATCAATGTTTATAGCAGCTCAATTCACAATAGCTAAACTATGGAACCAACCTAGATGTCCTTCAATACATGAATGGATAAAGAAAATGTGGTATATATACTCAATGGAATATTACTCAGCTTTAAATAAGAATAAAATTATGGCATTTGCCAGGAAATGGATGGAGTTGGAGAATATCATGCTAAGCAAAATAAGCCAATCCCAAAAAACCAAAGGCAGAATGTTTTCTCTAATATGCCGATGCTAATTCACAATAAGGTGGGGGGGCACTAGACAAGAACAGCGTTACCTTAGATTAGAGGGAAGTGAAGAAAGGGGAGAGGAGGGGTTGTGGGGATAGGAAGGATGGTAGAATGAAATAGACATTATTACTTTATGTATATGTGACTGCATGACCAATATGATTCTACAACATGTACACTCAGAAAAATGAGAAATTATATCCCATCTATGTATGATATATCAAAGTGTATAAATGATTCTACTGTCATATATAACTAATTAAGACAAATAAATAAATGTAAAAAAAAAGACTGGGTATAAACACAACAGAGGGGGTGCTGTGGTTCCTGCTACCACTCCTACCCATGAACTACCTGGGCTCATATCATTGTCTGGTTGGAAGAAAAAAAAAGATTCAGTCCCCTCATCACTGCTGCTATAGACAAAGTCAGAAACTAACAAGTCGAGCTTTGTAATGTTTTGAACAACTAATAAAAAAAGAAACTAATAAGTAATGGGCAATATCAACAATGCTTGAGGAAACTTCCATCATCTGATAGGAGACATCACTCCTGTTATAGGAGTAGCCACAGCTGTGTTCCCCAGAGTATCTGTGTATAATGGCAGCTGAAACTGCTAGTATGACCTTAGAGATTGTGGGCCTCTCACACTTTTACATAGTATGCACTGTGCCTAAACTAAATAATCACAGCCAAGAATAATAAAGGGAGACTACATTATGGTGCCCAGCTATAAATAAAACCAGAATTTCATAACAAGCCAATACACTTAAGAGATATCATCTGATAAAGTCACTAAGACAGCCATCCTGTATAAATGTTAGTGATATCCAATGAACTATATGCATAAACTTAAAACTGGGAACACAAAAAATATGAGTAAGACCAAGATAGTATAGCACATCTAAAAGATCATTAACTCTTATTCCAAGGAAATTAAAAAAAATGAAATGCCTGAGAAAGAATTCAAAAGAGTAATTAAAAAATTCAAGGTGATCCAAGAGAACACATATAAACATTAAATAAAATTAGGGCGATAATATGGGCGTGAATGAGAAGTTTAGCAAAGAGATATAAATTTTAAAAAGTCACCAAACAGTATTCTTGGAAATAAAGAGTGCAATAAGTCAAATAAAAATTAAAAGCCTCAAAGCAGACTAGATCAGCAGAAAAAAGAATATTGAAGATTAAAGACAGGCTTTTTGAAATTTCCCATTCAGAGAGAAGGAAAATAAAAGAGAAAGAAAAAATAAAGAGATGATTAAGTATCTGCATCATTGAAATATCTGAAAGCAAGGAGATAAAGTTTCAGGGTATACAAATATATTGAATGATATAATTGCAGAATTACTGTCTTAATCTTGGAAGTGACATGGATATCCATGAACAGGAAGCTTATAAAACACCAAATAAATAAGACCAGAAAAGATTGTCATCACTACATATCATAGTCAAATTGTCAAATGTACAGGACTAAGAATTTAAAAATCTGCAAAAGAAAAATGATGGATAGGAAGGGCAGCAGAATAGAATAGACATTATGATTGCTGTACGTATATAGGTGACTCTATGACCAGTGTGAGTCTGCAATCCGTACAATTAGAAAAATGAGAAATTATACCCCAATGATTCAAATGTATGAATTGCCAAGATCATTGTAATGTCATGTGTAGCTAATAAAAAAAAATTAAATTAAATTAAAAAAAGAAAAATGATGTCCCATTTGAGGGCAACCCTGGCCAGGAGTACATTGAATGACATTCTAAATCCTAGAAGAAAATAATTGCTAACCAAGATTACTATACCTAGCAAGAATATTCATCAGAAAAGAATCAGAAACACTTTCCAAGACCAGCAAAAACTTTGGGAACTCATGACCACCAGACTAGCCATACAAAAGATGTTTAAGGAGTTTCTACAACCAGAAGTGAAAAATAACTACTATTGTGATAGCATGTAAAAGCATAATTCTCACTGGCAGAGCAGATACATCAAAGAGAGAAAAGAATTAAACATTACAAATAAGATAAACAATCAAACCATAAAGATAAAGATGAATAAGAGAGGAAGAAAAGAACAAGAATTTCAGAACAATGAGAAAAAAAAACCCAGAAAAAAATCCATACATTTCAGTAATAATCTTAAATAGAAATGAACTAGATTCTACAATTAAATGATTTATACTGGCTGAAGAGATTAAAAATAAGACAGAACAAACAAACAAACAACAATAATGACAACAAACTAAAACCCAACAATATGGTTCTTAGAAGATATTCCCCGGGCTGGGGATGTGGCTCAAGTGGTAGCGCGCTCACCTGGCATGCGTGCGGCCCGGGTTCAATCCTCAGCACCACATACCAACAAAGATGTTGTGTCCGCCGAGAACTAAAAAATAAATATTAAAAATTCTCTCTCTCTCTCCTCTCTCACTCTCTCTTTAAAAAAAAAAAAGATATTCCCCTAACCAATAGGCACACACACAGTCTGAAAGGGAAGGATGGAAAGTGATATTCTATGCAAATAGAATTCTAAAGTTATCAGGGATAGCTGTACTTAAATATGCAAACTTAAATGTCAAGAGAAAACCTGTAAGAAGAGACAAACAATGTCACCATATGATGATGATGAAAAGATCAATTCATCAATAAGATACAATAATCATAAATTTATGTGCATCTAATAGCATAGCATTTTTAAATCAAGATTTCAAAGATTTAATACCAAAAGATGTAAAATATGGTATTAATAATTTGTGTGAATTATATGTTAAAATGCCAATATATTTTTTTAAATGATATTTCAACTTTAATTTTTGTTTTCTGGTGAACAAGGCACGTAGCCTGTGATTTTTAAAAATTTTTTTTATTAGTTGCTCAAAACAGTACAATGATCTTGACATATTATACATTTGATTCAAATGGGGTATGAATTCTTATTTTTCCACGTGTACAGATTGCATATAATGGAAATAATGTAGGAAATAATGATTATGAGGGAGGAGGAGCAAAGATAGAGGTAAAAATTTAAAGAAAGTGTGGAAGAGAGGGGCTGGGGTTGTGGCTCAAGCGGTAGGGCGCTCGCCTGGCATGGGCGGGGCACTGGGTTAGATCCTCAGCACCACATAAAAAAATAATATAAAGATGTTGTGTCCACTGAAAACTGAAAAATAAATATTAAAAATTCTCTCTCTCTCTCTTTAAAAAAAAGAAAGTGTGGAAGAGAATACAATATAGTTTGGCTGTTCATGGAGGAAAAGAGAGAAATGGAGTCAAGGGAAACATCTGATAAGTGAGAGAAAAAAATAATAAAAATAAAAACAAAATAGAAAAATAGAAAATTTTTTAAAAATTAAAGAAAGATAAAAGAAAAAAAACATACAGAAAAGAAATAAAAGTTTACAATAACAAAATTGATATGTACTAATCAAACATCTTAGTCTTTGAAATATTGATCCATGAAAAATAACTGCCTTCAAATAAAATGGTATAAATGAGAAAAAAATAAGGATATATGTGTGTTCATAAGTATCCAGTTAAAGATAGATTGCTTTAAGAGGACCAGAAGAAGAGATGGGGCAGTAGAAAAGAGTTTGTGCAATTCAAGTGATGAGTAGGGTATATGCAGAGGTTACATAGGATGTGTTTTTAAGAGAGTAAAACAGGAAACAACCCCCCAATTAATTAAAAAATAGAATTAAAAGAATTAAAGGAAGGGTGAGAAAGAGACCAGTAGAGTTTGAGTGTTGGCAAGAAAAAAGAGAGGAGTACCAAACGGAAACAGAATTGTCAAATAGTTAATAGAAAGTCAATCCAAAATATACTAATCAAAGACCTACGCTTGAAATACACAGCATGAAAGAAATGCTAAAAGCTAAAAAAACAACAGAAACAAACATGTATATGTACAAGTGCATAAATGTCTATTATTGGTCAATCACTGCACATTCAAAAACAAATCAAAACATAACAAAAAGAAAACAGCAAAATAGTCAATGAAAGTTTTCTTTGCCTGCTATCTGTGCCAAACTGCCTTTCCATTTCTCTGATTCCCTTCTCATGGTATGGTGTGAGAAGCCATGGAAGATGATGGCAGCTTGCCTTCCTGAATATTGTTGTCTTTGGGGTCTGTGCTATGAGAAGATTCCAAGCTCCGCGGGCCAGGGATTTGGTCTTTATTTCCCCAGGTGTTTGAGAGAGAGAGAGAGAGAGAGAGAGAGAGAGAGAGAGAGAGAGAGAGAGAGAGAGAGAGAATTTTTTAGTATTTATTTTTCAGTTTTTGGTGGACACAACATCTTTATTTTAATGTGGTGCTAAGGATCGAACCCAGAGCCCTGCGCATGCCTGGCAAGCGCGTTATCGCTTGAGCCATATCCCCAGCCCATCCCCAGGTGTTTGAGATTATCTTTCACTCATTAATTAATCAATATGCTTCTAGGACTTTGTGCCACTACTCTCTGCAGGGTACCACTAATGGAAAGAGGTAGTCAGTCCTTCACTGGTTTTCTTTTTCAGGGATACTGTGAGGTTTTTTTGTTTTTGGCTTCTCAAGGGTGGGTTTTGAGCACTGAGCTCAGTCATTCTGCCCCATTCAGTGTCTCCCTGCTGCTGGTTCTGTAAGATGTTGGCTATGAGTTCATTGGAGGCCGGACGGAGTAGTGGGCTTTCTCTGGCCTCTCTGATCTGTACTGTCCCTAAGCAAAATGGTCTCCATGCCAAAAAATCTCCATGTTAGAGATTCTCCTGATTTGCTGTGTTCATTTTAGATCTCACACTTGGTGTCTGCTAAATTCATGTATTGGTTTCAGCCCGGAATTCACGCATCTAAGCTCCTGGTCTGAGTTTGCTACACATTCTTATGGAAGTATTTAAGCTTAGGTTCCCTATACATAGATGGCAGACTGTGACTTTTGTGTACCAATTGATTTGGCTGAATAGCCTTAGGATTCACCTAGGGCGGTGTGCCCCTCCAATCCTAGGGTTTCCCATGCCAAGGTAGTCCAGCACTTATAGATCTTTTCAGATCTTATTTTTTCTCATCCCCAGCTCAACTCAAATTCTGTTCCTTAGCCTTATTTAATGTACCCTAGCTTTTCCAGTGTTCAAGGCTCTCTGTCTCATATTGAGTATAAATGTTTTTTTTTTTCTTTCACTCAACTCCTGGAGAAGAACTTTCCTTGCTTTTTGAGTCTCAATTCATGGAGCTGTTAGAAATGCCATCCTGCTCTCCCCATTGAATTTTCAATTTGATTTTTTGAATCTTTAATTTCCAAGATTTCTGTTTTATTCTTTTACAGAATCTCTATCTCTTCATTAAAATAATCCTGTTTTTTCTCTCAAAATTTATTTCTTATATCTTCTTTTAGCTCATTGAACATTTTAACTGTAAATTTTCTAAATTCTTTCTCTGACATTTCATGCACCCTGGTGCCAATGTTATCGGTTGTTGAAGTGTTCTGGCATGATTGGGGTGATTTTTTCCCTTGATTTTCCTATAGCTGGTATCTCTCTCCACCTATTAGGTTGATTATTGCTTCTACTTTTATGCAAGGGATGATTTTTGAGCTTCTTTTTCTTAATATCTCCAGGATAGGTGAATATCAAGTTATCGACACTTTCACACAATGTATGTCCTCTGTTTTTTCTAGTATCAACACCACTTTGTGAAAAAAGATTGAACCTTATGTACTATGAGCACTTCAGACCAAAATATCATACTAATTAGCCTTTGGGAAAAACAGAAGCTTGATGATAATATTCTCTACAGTTCCTCTAATGCAGGTATAAAATTGTAGTTATTTTCTAGACTAAATTGGGGAATTAGTTATTAAAGATAGTTAAATTTTTACTACATTTTCTAGGGGTAGCATAGTAAAGATAGTTTAATTATTATACATTTTCTTGGGGACAAAAGGGGGAAGATTAGACAAAGGAATAGGGAAAAAAGAAAGGTAAAAAAGAATAAATGAAACAAAGTTAAGTGTAAGAATAAGATGGATGGGGCTTTGTGCCAGTAGCAGGTGATATAAGAAGGAAAAGGGGCTAAGAGGATCAAGTGTCAACTTGAGCCAGGAAAACAAAGAGAAAATAATTTGAATTAATGCTTAAAAATATTAGAAGAATACAATCAGATGGGTTGTACTACAGGAACAACTATTGAATCAAAATAAATGGTCATATATATGCATGATCTAAATTGCCAAGTTGGAGAAAATTCTTATCAAATCTTCCTGGTTTTGATTTCATCAAGATTTGAGACTTTAGAAGATGTCTATCACTCTTCATCTGTGAAGCCTCCAATTGGTTCTTCTTCCCTGGTTACTATGATTTCTTACCAGCCAATTCTTGTTCATCAACTCACTGGAGTGAAGCTGTGTGCTCCAAGGTTGCTGTTTTGCATCTGATGTATATTTCTGCTGGATGTTTCTATTGGGTGCAGGAGTGCAGGATGTAGGTTTTATGACTTTGACTCTGACAATTGTGGGACACTGGCACTTGCTCACCTTCACAGGGTCTTCTTTATATTTTGTAGAGTTTCATGGCTATTTGTTTCTGAGCTCTCAGTGTCCACAGCTGAGAATTGCAGGGGTTGTTCTCATCTTCTGACTGGAATAGAAATGGTTGGTCCACCTGCATCTGAGCTCTCACTGCCCATGGCTGTGAATTGAAGGCATCCACTCCCATCTTTGCCTGACTTCCCATGGAGACTGTTGAGCTCTAGGTTAAGGCTAGACTTCCTGGTTGTCTTTGGCTCTCAGGTCTGCTCCACCCTACTCTCCTTGTCCAAAGTGCACTGGAGGGGTTTCAGTAACTTTCAGTTAGTAGCAAACCAGTTCCTACTAGATGAATAACTGAGATTCATTTAAGAGATATTTCCTCTGATTTTGTTTGTTGATATCTAAAGTTGGGAGAGAAGCCGTGTGAATTTATTTTCTTCTAAGGAGTCTGATTAGTTGTGGACTCTCCAAAATGGTTGCCATACCCAGCATGGCTTTCATTTCACAATTTAGGTTAAACTGCTTAATCTCCTTTAGTGATTTTGCAGTTCCTCTGTGTTTTAACTTAGATTGCTTCCCCCCCTACAACTGTTGTTAAGGAAGTAAGCTTATATACTTTCCTCTCTCTCTTTCTCTTTGTTACCCCTCCTTGTGACCCCACATTTGTCCATGTTCAGGGTTAAGAATTTTTGTGCTTATTTTCTGAACTAGTAACCAGACTTCAACTATCCTGTATTGAGTTTTAAGATATTTATTCTGACACCTACTTTTATGGTCAGCTGATCTTTCATTGCTTCCTTTCTGGGATATGGATTGGTCAGGAGATGCTTCCTAGATCCACTCTGCCATTTTCTCTCCTTCCATAGTTACCTAATTCTATAAGATGAATACTAATAAAAGTCAGGGGAGAGATGAGATCCAATACAATAATAATTGCAGATTTAAATATTTCATTTTTATTAACATATCATCCAGATAAAAAGTCAACATAAAATATCAGAGTTAAATTATACTTTAGATCAAATACGTTTAATAGCATCTATAGAACATTATATCCTTCATAATACACAATCTTTTTTTCAGAGCATGAAATTTTTTCCAGAATGTAACACATATTAGCACACAAAACAAATCTTAACAAATTTTAAAAATAAAATTATACAACAAATTTATAATAACAAAACAGCATGATATTAACATTAAAATACATATGAAGACCAATGTAACAGAAAAGAAGACACAAAGACAAACCCACAGATATAGTCAGCTGATACTTGACAAATATGCTAAAAACAAATGGTGTTGGGACAAGTTGTGTCCCCTAAAAGCTCACATGTGAGACAATATGAGAATGTTCAGAGGAGACATGATTGGGTAGTGAGTCTTAAACCAATCTGTAAATTAATCCCATAGCTGAGTGGTAACTGAAGTGGTAGGGTGTGACTGGAGGATGTGTGAATTAGGGCTTGGTTTTTGGGGTATATATTTGTATCTGGAAAGTGGGGACCTCTCTCTCTCTCTCTGTGCTTTCTGATCATCATGTGAGCTGGTTCCCTCTGCCACACTCTTCCACCAAGATGTTCTGCCTCACCTAAAGCCCCTAGGAATGGAGCTAGCCTTCTGTGGACTAAGACCTCAGAAACCGTAAGCCCTCAAATAAACTTTTCCTCCTCTACAATTGCTCTGGTCAGATCTTTTAGTCACAGCATTGAAAAAGCTGACAGGATTGATATTTAGAATATACAAAGATTTCAACAAACTTAACACTAGAAAGAAAAGACATTGAATCAATAAATGGACAAAAGAACTTAGCTTTCTTCTCAAAAGAAGAATAACAAATGGCCAACTAACATGTGAAAAAATGTTCAACATCCATAGCAGTCAGGGATTAGAGGATAAATGTATTTTCCAGCAGTTCCTGACTTACAAAGAGGAAAGACTGCTTCTCAGAAAGGTGAGTAACTGGGCTGGGGTTGTGGCTCAGAGGTAGCATGCTTGTGTAGTATGTGTGAGGCACTGGATTAAATTCTCAGCCCCACATAAAAGTAAAATGAGGTATTGTGTCCACCTACACCTAAAAAACAAATATTAAAAACAAAAGGTGAGTAAAGGAACTCACTGAAACTTAATACTGAAATGTAAAACAACAACAACAACAAAAATCCATAGAAAGTCAGAAACTTGAATGTAAGAAATGAGTTATTAGAGACTGGCCAGCTTTGCCACCGCTAGTGATAGTGAAGGAGAGAGAGAGAGTACAAAGAATATCCCATTCTTGCTGGTGTATCTGGTGGGTAAATAAACTAAAAAATAAAGGGAAATTACTTGGGAAACCTATGGATTATAAACGAAGACTGATTTTATTTTATTTAATTTATTTTTTAAATTTTTTATTTGTTTTATTTTTTAAATACATGACAGCAGAATGTATCACAATTCTTATTACACATACAGAACAATTTTTCATACCTCTGTATATATATGTTGACACCAATTCATATCTTCATACATGTACTTTGTATAATGATGTCTATCACATTCCACCATCCTTGCTAATCCCCTGCCTCCTCCCTTTCCCTCCCACCCATCTTCCCTATCTAGAATTCATCTATTTCTCCCATGCTCTCCCTCCCTATCCCACTATGAGTCACCCTCCTTATATGAGAGAAAACATTTGGCATTTGTTTTTTTGGGGATTGGCTAACTTCACTTAGCATTATCTTCTTCAACACCATCTATTTACCTGCAAATGGCATGATTTTATTCTCTTTTTTTGCTGAGTAATATTCCATTGTGTATATATGCCACATTTTTTTATCCATTCATCCAATGAAGGGCATCTGGGCTGGCTCCACAGTTTAGCTATTGTGAATTGTGCTTCTGTAAACATTGATGTGGCTGTGTCCCTGTAGTATGCTGTTTTTAAGTCCTTTTGGTATAGTCCTAGGAGAGGGATAGCTGGGTCAAATGGTGGTTCCATTCCCAGATTTCCAAGGAATCTCCATACTGCTTTCCATATTGGCTGCACCAATTTATAGTCCCACCAGCAATGTATGAGTGTGCCTTTTTCCCCACATCCTCGCCAACACTTATTGTTGTTTGTCAGGAAGACTGATTTTAATGAACACAGAGTTATAAGGGGAAATGGCCGAATGATGTCTCAAGAGAGTGGAGAGCTGAAGCAACAAATCTTTGTACTTGTGTTCTGAAGAAAGAAAATTTAATGTTAAATGCCAATGCAAGAGAACTTTATTATAAATGAAAGTAAAGTTCAAGCAAAGAGCACTTAAGAGTATTGGTCATCCCTAAGCAGAGAATGACAAAGGAAATAATGCTGTATTCAAATGTATTGCTGTCTGATGGTTGCCTTGAGAATTGGGGTTCAACTTCTGCACTCTTTACCAATCAGATGTTCATCTCCTCCTTCACATAAGGCAGCAAAGTTTTTGATCAGAGTTGGTCCTCTCTGAGCAGATATGGTGGCTATCCTATTTAGGGGGGCTTCATGTATAAGCCAATGTAAGTATTGGGTTTATGGTCATAAATTTAAATGTGTTTCAGAAGAAAAATTTCTCTAGTAGTATAGGTGCACTAACATAAATTCTGATCAACCAATGACCCCAATTTGCACCTGACCATTGGTTGGTCAGAATTTATGTTAGTGCACCTATGCTACTAGAGAAATTTTTCTTCTGAAACACATTTAAATTTATGACCATAAATCCTAGTTTTACAATGACCCCAACTCTGTGACGAGTTAGTCTTTCTCGACATATTTATTAATTGATTTCCTTTGTTTTTATCTGTTTATTTTCAAGGTTTGTGCACCTTGTGTTTTTCTGTATGTTATCTGTTTATACATTTGCCTTAAAAATAATTTAAGAAGACTTTAAAGGTAACTTAAAGAAAACTTATGACTCTGCCATGTGGACTTGTATTCAACTGCTCATTACTAATTGCTATCTAGCAAATGGAAATCCAAAGATAACTTTATCTGGGGGCAGGAGGTGCTCTGGGAGCAGAAAACTCTCCCAGGTGGGGAAAACATGAGCATAAATGAAGTTACTACAGCTGACCAAAAAAATTACCAGAGAGTGGCTGCACCAGCAAGATAAAAATAGGCATAAGGAAAATTTTATCTGTATCATTCAGGCTCTCAATCCCAAGGGAGAAATCTCCCACTCTTGCTGGCACCATATAAAAGCTAATGGAAAATGCCCACAGTGGCCACACAGGAGTATCTGTACTTCAGGGTAGATACCCAGCATTTTAAATTCATAGAGGTGAGGGCAAAACCTGTGGAGGTTTTTTCCTTTACACTCTAAAAGTAGATTTTACTAGAGACCCTAGAGATCAGACATTCTGCAGAGATGGGTATCTTACCAGCATTAGGGGGGTGGGAATCAATTTTCAAACACATACAGAGTTACAAAGTTTGGTCAAGACTAAACCCCAATTATTGGATGCTCCAGCTTAGAATTCTGCATCACTCCTGCTATGGAAATATAGAATTTGTTAGCACTCAATTTTTGTATGCCATCTTATACAAGCAGATTGGAAGGTAAGGTCTACTACAACTGGCTTTGCCTCCTAGTCACAACTGCTGGAAGCCAAGTGAGAATGTTGGGCTTAACAACCCCAAATTCTTGGCCCAATGGCTATAAAGCCCAACACAAATACAAATAATGAAAATAAACCCCTGCCAACAGTTTTGATCACCTCAGTTTAAATAAGCCCTTTATTCACAGTAATTTTTTTTCTTTTTTCCCCTTTTCTTATTTTAAGTCTGTTTTTATTTTTCTTTTAACTGAAATTTTGTTTCATTGTATTGTATTACATGTTACTTTTTTATTATGTATCATTCTCTATGTGTGAATTTGGTTATGGATATGTGAAAAATAGCTTTGAAAAATATATGCATATTCATGTAATTTTGCTTTCAAATTAATTACTTTTTTCTCCAATTATTTATTATACCATCTTGATTCGACTTACATGGGGCCCAATTATATATGGGTTCCAATTGTTTGGATTTTATTATTGCTTGTTTGTTCAAACCTTGGTTCTTGTCTCATCTCCCCCTTTTCACACTTATATCCCACTAATAACCAAATTTTCCTGTTCTCATCTCTCTTTTTTATTACTTTCAGTTAATTTTCTATTTCTTCTTTGCAGGTGACATCTGCTACCTACCTACTGCCTCTCCTCTCTCCACTTTTAAAAATTTTCACATTTTTCTCTCACCTTCCCTACCCTATCTGCTCTTTATTTAAGAAGCAATAATCCCATAAAAACTAAAAATTATATAGTTTATAATTTGCAACCCATTCATGTTGTTGTCATTAATAATACAGTGGATAGTATAGTAAACACCTGCTATAAAATGCATGCTCTAGTTCACAGTTTTTATTGTTGGTACTTATACTGAATGCTAGTATCATTATGCCTGCATAGGTACCATTTAGCATTATGGATGTTAAAGTAGATACTGGGCATTAATTCTTAATTAAGTAATTAATTAATTTTACAGTAGAATGCATTTTGATATAGAGTAAACAAATTGAGGACAACTTCTCATTCCTCTGGTTCTACATGGTTCAGAGTCACTTCAGTAGTGCAATCATACATGTATATAGGGTAATAATGTCTGTCTCTTTCTACCATCCCCACAACCACAACCCTCCCCTTACTCCCCTCTACACAAGCCAAAATTCCTTCATTCTTCCCTATCCCCCTGCAACACTGTGGATCAGCATCCACGTATTAGAGGAAACATTTAGCTTTTGGTTTTGGGGGATTGGTTTATTTCACTTAGCATGATACCCTCTAGTTGCATCCATTTACACACAAATGCCATAATGTCATTTTTTTAAAGGCTGAGTAACATTTAAAAAAATTTTTTAGTTGTTGATAGACCTTTATTTATTTTACGTGGTGCTGAAAATTGAACCCAGTGCCTCACACATGCCATGCAAGTGTGCTACTGCTGAGTCACAGTCCCAGCCCTAGGCTGAGTAATATTTCATTGTGTATATGTACCACATTTTCTTCATCCATTCATCTGTTGAAGGACATCAAGGTTGGTTTCATACTTTAGCTACTGTGAATTGAGCTGCTATAAACATTGATGTTGTAGCATCAATGTAGTATGCTGATTTTAAATCCTTTTGGTATACACTGAGGAGTGGGAGAGCTGGGTCAAATGGTGGGTCCATTCCAAGCTTTCTGAGGTATCTCCATACTGCTTTCCATAGAGGATGCACCAATTTGCAGTCCCATGAACAATGTATAAGTGTACCTTTCCCCCTGTATCCTTACAAACACTTATTATTGCTTGTAGTCTTGAAAATTGCCATTCTGACTGGTGTGGGATGAAATCTTAGAGTAGTTTTTATTTGAATTTATCTAATTGTTAGAGTTGATGAACATTTTTTCATATGTTTGTTGATCAATTGTATTTCTTCTTCTGTCAAATATATGTTTAGTTCCTTAGCACATTTATTAATTGAGTTATTGGGTTTTTTGATGTTACATTTTTTGAGTTCTTTATATATTATGGAAATTAGTGCTTTCTCTGAGGTGCATGTAGTAAAGATTTTTCCCCATTCTGTAGGCTCTCTCATCATGTTATTGATTGTTTTCTTTTCTGAGAAGAAGCTTTTTAGTTTGAATCCATCCCATTTATTGATTTTTGATTTTGTACAAGAAGCAAAAAAAAAAAAATCCTGTTTAGGAGTTCAAGTCCTAAGCCAACATGATGAAGATATGGGCCTTCTTTTCCTTCTATTAGGCATAGGGCTCTGTTCTAGGGTCTAAGTCTTTGATCCACTGTGAGTTGATTTTTGTTCAGGATGAGAGATATAGGTTCAATTTCATTCCTCAACATATGAATTTCCAATTTTTACCAGCACTTTGTTGAAGAACTAGCTTTTCTCCAATGTATGTTTTTGGCACCTCTGTCTAGTATGAGATAACCATATGTATGTGGGTTTGTCTCTGTGTCTTCTATTTTGTACCATTGGTCTACATGTATATTTTGGTACCAATATCATGCTGTTTTTGTTACTATTGCTATGTAATATAGTTTAAGTTCTGGTGTTGTGATGCCTTCTGCTTCACTCTTCTTACTAAGGACTGCCTTGGCTATTCTGGGTCTCTTATGTTTCCAAATAAATTTCATGATTGCTTTTTCTATTTTTAGGAATAATGTAATTGGGATTTTAATAGGAATCACACCAAATATGTATAACAGTTTGGTAGTATGGCCATTTTGACCATATTAATTCTGCCTATCCAAAAGCATGGGGCATCTCTCCATCTTCTGATATCTTCTTCAATTTTTTCTTTAGTATTCTGTAGTTTTCATTGTAGAAGTTTTCCTCCTCTTTTATTATTCTTAAGTATTTTTTTTTTTGATTCCCAAATATTTTTTTTAAGTATTGTGAATGAGGTGGTTTTTCTAATTTCTCTTGTGGTGGATTCATTGCTTATGTATAGAAATGCATTTGATTTATGAGTATTGATTTTATATCCTGTTACTTAGCTGAATTCATTCATTAATTCTAGAAGTGGAATTTTTTGGATCTTCTAAATATAGAATCATGTCATCAGCAATTAGTGATAGTTTGAGTTCTTCTTTTCCTATGCATATCTCTTTAATTTTTTCCATCTGTCTGATTTATCTAGCTAGAGTTTCAAGGACTATGTTGAATAGAAGTGGTGAAAGAGGGCATCCCTGTCTTGGTCCAGTTTTTGGAGGGAATGCTTTCAAGTTTTCTCCATTTAGAATGTTGGCCTTGGGCTTAGATAGATAGCTTTTACAATCCTGAGGTATGTTCCTAGTATCCCTAGTTTTTCTAGTGTTTTTGAATATGAAGAGGTGCTGTATTTTGTCAAGTGCTTTCTCAGCATATATTAAGATAATCATATGATTTTTGTCTTTAAGTCTATTGATGTGATAAATTATGTTCATTGATTTCCATATGTTGAACCAACTTTGCATCCCTGGGATCAACCTCACTTGATTGTGGTAAACTATCTTGTTAAAATGTTTTTGTATGTAATTTGTCAGAATTTTATTGAGAATTTTTGTGTCTATGTTCATCAGGGATATTGGTCTGAAGTTTCCTTTTCTTGATGTGTCTTTGTCTGGTTTTGCAATCAGGGTGATACTAGCCTCATAGAATGAGTTTGTCAGGGTTCCCTTCTTTTCTATTTCATGGAATAATTTGAGAACTATAGGTATTAATTCTTCTTCAAACATCTTGTAGAACTCACCTGAGAATCTGTGTGGTCCCAGGCTTTTCTTGGTTTGTAAGCTTTTGGTGGCATCTTCTATTTCCATGTGTGAAATTGATCTGTTTAAATTGTATATGTCTTCCTGATTCAGTTTGGGCAGGTCATATTCCTTTAGAAATTTTTTGGTGTCTTTGGGATTTTCTATTTTACTGGAGTATAAATTTTCAAAATAGTTTCTAATTGTCTTCTGTATTTCAATAGTGTCTGTCATGATATTTCCTATGGTTTCTTTGTTTAGTTTCTGTTTGTATGTCTTGTCCATTGGTGAGAGAGGTGTGTTAAAGGCAACCACTATTATCGTGTTGTGGTCTATTTGGTTTTTGAAATTGAAAATGGTTTGTTTGATATATGTGAATGCGCCTTTGTTTGGGGCATAGATATTTATGATTATTGTGTCTTGTTGATGTATGATTCCCTTAAGCAGTATGAAATGAACTTCTTTATCTCTTCTGAGTAACTTTGGTTTGAAGTTTACTTTATCTGATATGAGGATAGAAACCCTTGATTGTTTCTGTGGTCCATAATAGGGGTATGTTTTTTTCCCCATCCTTTCATCTTCAGTCTGTGGATGTCTTTTTCTATGAGTGTCTTGAAGGCAGTCCTTTTAAAAACAATCCAATATTCCAGTCTATGTCTTTTAATTGATAAGTTTAGGCCATTAATATTCAAGGTTATTATTGAACTATGGTTTGTAGTTCTGGTCATTTTGGTGTGTTTTTGGTTTTTAAGTGACTTGATTTCTCCTTTGATTAACTTTTCCTTTAGTGTAGCTCCTCCTTTTGCTGATTTTCATTGTTGTTTTTCATTTCCTTCTCATGGAATATTTTGCTGAAAATGTTCTGTAGTTCTCGCTTTCTTGTAAATTCTTTTAACTTTTGCTTATCATGGAAAGTTTAATTTCATTATCAATTTGGAAGCTTAAGTTTGCTGGATGTAAGATTCTTGGTTGTCATCCATTTTCTTTCAGAACTTGGTTTATATTGTTCTAGAATCTCCTAGCTTTGAGGGTCTGGGTTGAGAAGTCTGCTGAGATTCAAATTGCACCCCTGAATATGTAATCTGAAACTTTTCTCTTGTGACTTTTAAAATTCTCTCCTTATTCTTTATGGTAGGCATTTTCATTATGATGTGCCTTGGTGTGGATCTGTTGTAGTTTTGTATATTTGTTGTCCTGTTAGCCTTTTGTATTTGATGTTCAAATTTATTCTTCATGTTTAGGAAATTTTCTGATATTATTTCATTAAAGAGATTGTTCATTCCTTTGATTTGTATCTCTGTGCCTTCCTCTATCCCAATAATTCTTAGATTCGGTCTTTTTATGTTATCCCTTAATTCTTGGACATTCTGTTCATGATTTAATTTCTTACCATCTTAATTGTGTGGTCAACTTTATTTTCAAGACTATATATTTTCAAGATTATATATATTCTGTCTTCTTTGTCATCTAGTCTGTTGGTGATGCTTTCAAAAAAAATTTTTTTTTGGTTTATTTTTCCCTTCATTTTAAGGATTTGTTTTTTTTCCAGTGTCTATCTCTTTGTTGAAGTAATCTTTTGCTACCTATATTTGCTCTCTAATCTCTTTTTTGGAGTGATTGATTTTTGCCTGTAATTGCTCTCCTATATTATTCTGTGCTTTCCAGATCATTTTAATTATGTACATTCTGAACTACTTCTTTGACATTTCATCTACCATGCTGTCAATGGATTCTATTATTGTCACATGTTGGTTGGTTTGTGTCAATTTCTTACCTTGTTTTTTCATGTTGTTTATATGTCTTCCTCTCTGGCAGTGTGGATCTGAGGTATTACTGTTTCTGTGATAAAAATCTTGTAGTGTCCTTGCAGGTTACCAATATCTTGCCTCTGTTGTAACCTGCAGGATTATATTTTGCCTGCAGGAACCTTTGTGATGGTGTTCCCAGTCCTGGCTGTTGTCTCTAGATGGAAGCAGTCCAGGAGCCACATGTTGGATAGGTGGAGGGCTACAGTGCAGTCAGTCTCTGTGCATGCAGCCCAGGTCAGTCTCCTCCTCTGTGCAAGCCCAGGGTCGGTCTCCTCCATCTCATCCATGTGATTGGCCAGGGTCAGTTTGCTCTGCCACCTTCTTGCATTGGGCTGGGTTGGTCTGCTTTGCCTCCTCTCTGGACATTAATATTAAAGCAGTACATGTCTTGCTGACGTTAGTGCTATTTCTGGCTCCTTCTTTCATCTAACAGTGGCTTGCAGGTTATCAGGAAACGTCAAGATCCCAGAGTAGAGATCCAGCTGCTGAGAAATACAACACAACCAAACAATGATGCATCTCATTATGCAGATGATCTAACCCCATCTGAGCCTTAAATTACTCTAACTCATAGAATTGGGGAAAGAAAACCCCTAAACCAACACCCAGGCTTCAAGGAGAAACAACCAGAGGAGAATTTCAGGTCCCACTTCATGAAAAACACTGATATATCAAAAACAGAGAGAACTCTTAGAATAAAAAATGAATTAAATGAATAATGACACACATATAAAAGGGGAAGTGGAATTAATCTCAATTGATGTGCAAATCCAAGAGCTCTGAAAACAATCTTCTCCAGAATTCATAATCCCAAAACATAGGCTCTTACAGGTATGGAAGTTGATAAAATTCAAAAGAAAGATTATTTTAAAAATGATCATTAAAGAGGCAGGGTTGTGGCTCAGTGGTAGAGTACTCACCTAGCACCATTGAGGCACCGGGTTTGATCCTTAGCACCACATAAATATAAACAAATAAAATAAGAGGCATAAAATGATTATTAAAGTGTTCAACAAAGTAAAAGAAGATATAGGAATGCATTAAGATAGTAAGTACAGAAGATGAAAGACCACTTTAATAAAGAAATAGAAATTTTGAAAAAAAAATGATCAGAACTCTTGAAAATAAAAGACATAATAAATCAAATTAAATTTCATTTGAAAGCATAAAATCTGTTTTGATTTCATAGAAAATAGAACTTCTGTGCTTGAAGACAGAGCTTCAGGCTTTGAAGACAGGGAATACAGAATGGAACAAAGGGAAAAATTGATAGAACATAATCATGTTCTCAGGGAAAACATCAAGAGACCAAACCTGAGAGTCATCAGGATAGATGAAAACGTAGAGATGCAGCCTAAATTTATTAAGAACATTTTAAATGAGATAATAACAGAAAACGTACTCCATGTCAGAAATGAGGCAAATGACCACATATAGGAGGCACAGAAGACCCCAAATAGACCATATCAGAAGTTCCCCAAGACACATGACAATAAAAATGCCTCATATAGAAAATAAGAAAATAATAATAATAATAATTGCTACAAGAGGGAAACATCAGTTTACATTTAGAGGAAAGTCAATAAGTCTCACTTCTGACTTCTCACCTCAGACCCTAAAATCAAGGGAGAGCCTGGAATAGATATTTCAAGCTCTAAATGAACACATTTGCCAATAGATATTATTATATCCACCAAAGCTCTCTTTCATATTTGATGGGGAATTAAAAACTTTTCATGAGAAAGATAAATAATAAAAAATATGTCCACCAAGCCAGCACTACTAAGAATCTCAAAGATAAACTGCACACAGAGGAATCCAAAAAACAAATCTCCAAACTTCCATATAGATGATCAATAGAAGACTAATCATGTAAATAAGAATCAAGACAGAATTAAATATAACAAAAACTAAAATGGCAGTAAACCACAAACACATATCTATAATATCACTGAATATAAATGTTATCAAATCACCAATTAAAAGACATAAGTTAGCAAAATGAACCAAAAACTAACTATATGCTGTTTGTAGGAGGCACATCTTATAGCCAAAACTATCACAGACTGAAGGTACAAAGGATGGAAAAATATTTCATGCAAATGGAGTCTGAAAACACAAAGGATAGCTATTCTCATGTCTGACAAAACAGATTTCAAGAAAAAGTTAATCTGAAGAGACAAAGAAAGTCACTACATACTGGTAAAGGGAACAATCAAAGATGATATAATAGTAAAAATATTCATGCTCATCATAATGTTAGAAAACCCTATTATATTTAAAAAAACTCATTGACATTAAATCTCAGATAGATCCCTATACAACAATACTTAGTGATTTCAACACATCCTTATCACAAATGGATAGGTCAGTGAGGCATAAAATTAATAAAAATATATACAGCCTAAATAATACTATAAATCAAATGGACATAACAGACATCTACAGAATATTTTATCCCCAAACAGGTGAATTTACCTTCTCAGCAGGTCAGGGATCTTTTTCCAAAATATATTCTAGTTCATAATGAAAGTCTTAGTAAATAAAAAAAATGGATGTAATCACACGCATCTTATTGAACCAAATGGACTAAAACTGGAAATTAACTGCAATAAAAATAATAGAAACCACATAAATGTATGGATACTGAACAATATTCTTTTAAATGAAGATGGGTCAAAGAATAAATGAGAGAAGAAATCAATCAATAAATTTATAGAAACAAATGATGACAGAGATACAACCTACCAAAATCTCTGAGACAGTATGAAATTAGTACTAAGTGGAAAATTTATAGCATTAAATGTCTACATTAAAAAATAGAAACTTCCTCTAAATAAGATGTGCTCATACTCAAGCACTTATAAAAGGAAAACAAACTAAATTCAAAATAGTAGAAGACATAAAATAACAAGGACTAGACCTGGAATTAATGAAATTGTTAGTAAAAAATGAATATACAGGATCAATGTAACAAGGTGTTGGTTCCTCAAAAAGATAAACCAGATTGATAAACTCTTACTCAATCCAACTAGAAGAATAATAAAGAAGACTAATTAACAAAAAAAGTGTTGAAACGGGAAATGTCACTGCAGAGTCTGAAAACACAAAGGAGTAGCTATTCTCATAACTGACAAAGCAGATTTCAAGAAGAAGTTATAAAGTGAAGTCTGGAGGATCATTAGAAACTATTTTGAATATTTATAGTCCAGTAGACTAAAATATATAGAAAACATTGACAAATTTATAGACATATTTATGCCCACATTTAACCAGGAAGGTATAGAAAACCTAAAAGATAATATCAAATAATGAACTTGAAATAGAAATTAAAGTATTCCAGTGAAGAAAAACCCAGGACTTGATGGTTTTCTAGCTGAATTCTACTACACTGCCACTATTGTTTCTCAAATTATTTCATGATTTAAAAAAAATTATACCCAATTTTAATTTGTAAAACAGAATTTTTAATACATATGATACAAATAGCTATTTTTATAATATATGGCAAATGTGTACTTATATTTAGAAAATGAAATAAAACATTCCATAAACTATCCAATCTCATGAAATTTAAAGTGAGTAAACATTTCCAAATATACTGTAGGAAGCAAGTATAACTCTGATATGCCAAGCAGACAAAAACACATCAAGTAAAGAAAACTACACACTGATAAACATAGATGCAAAAATCTAAAATATTAGCAAAATATATTCAAAATCAAATAAAGAAGACAGTATAGTATGATCTGGTGAGATTAATTACAAAAATGCAAGGTTGATTCAACATATGAAAATCAACAAATGTAATTCACAAGATAAATTATATCAAAAACAAGAATCATATATTTATCTGCATAGATAGATGCAGAAACAGCATTGGATAAAATCAAGTATCAATTAATGTAAAAAAATAGGGAAATGAGGGATAGAATCAATTTACCTCAACATTATAAAGGCTATATATAACAAACCTGAGGCCAATGTCATACTGAAGGGAGAAATCTGAAAGCATTTCTTAAAAAATCAGGACCAAGTCAAGAAGATCCACTCTCCCCACTTCTACTCAATATAGTCCTTGGATCTCTAGCCAGAGGTGTCAGACAAGAGAAGAATATTAAAGGAATACAAATAGGAAGTAAAATTATGTATTTGAAGATGACATGGTCCTATGTCTAGAAGACTTCAAGAGCTCATAAATAAATTCAGGGAAGTAGCAGTTTATAAGATCAATGTTCACATCTTTCCTTTACTACAACATCTTTCCTTTACTACAATAATGATTCTTCTGAGAAAGAAATCAGGAAACTTTTTCATTCACAATACTCTCAAAAAATCCTTGGGAATTAATCTAACCAAGGAGGTGAATGACTCTATAATGAAAAATATAGAACACAGAAGAAAATAATTGAAGAATACCTTAGAAGATGAAAAGACTTCTTATGTTCATGGATACGCAGTATAAATATTATCAAAATGGCCATATTACAAAAAGTATTATCAGACTTTTTTCAATCCCCATCAAAATACCCATGACATTTTTCACAGAACTAGAAAAAAGTCCTAAAATTAAATTGGAACAATAAATTATCCAGAATAGCCAGAGCGATCTTGGGCAAAAAATGTGATGCTGAAGGCATCACAATATGTTATCTCAAATTATACTACAGAGCTGTAGTAACAAAGACAGCATCATAATGACATCAAAATAGCCATGGAAATGACCATGAAACACAACAACAGACATAAGAAAAACCCATGTAGTTGCAGACATCTGATACTTGACAAAGATGCCAAGAATACACGTTGGAAAAAAGATAGTCTTTTCAATAAATGGAAATGAGAATACAGAATATCCATATGTAGAAGAATGAAACTAGATCTCTGTTTCTCATCTTGTAGAAAAGGAAAATCAAAGTGGACAAAGTTTTAAGAATTAAGCCAAGCTCAAGAAATAAGCTGAGAATCAATAGTGGGACATAATCAAATTAAAAAGCTTCTGCACAGTGAAAGAAATGATAAAATATGAAAAGAGAACCTGCAGAATTGGAGAGAGAATCTTTGTTAGCTACTCCTCTGACAGAAGATTAATACCCAGAATATGTAAAGAATAGAAAAGCTTAACATCAAGCAGAAAATAATCTAATCACTAAGTGCACAAAAGATGAAGCACAAATATACTAAAGATACATTCAGTATCTCTAGCAATCAAGGAAATACAAATCAAAACTACATTGAGACTTCATCTCACTCCAGTCAGAATGGCAATTATAAAACATAAAAATAATAACATGTGTTCATGAGAATGCAGAGAAGAAGGCACACTCATACATTGTTGGTGGGACTGCAATTTAGTTCAATCACTTGAGAAATGAGAAATGGAACCATCATATGACATTCTACTCCTCAGTACTTATCCAAAACAATTAAAATCATCATACTATATTAATACAACCCATTGGTGTTTATAGCCAAAATATGGATCCAGCCCAGGTGCCCTTCAATAGATGAATAAACAATGTGTGTTTTATATACATAATAAAGTTTTACTCACCTGTAATGAAAATTAATTGTCATTGTCTGGTAAATGGATGGAACTGGAGTACATTATGCTAAGTGAAATAAGCTGGACTTAGGAAATCAAGATTGAATGTGTTCTCTCAAATGCAGAAACTAGAACAAAGTAAAAAAAAAGCTGTATGTGTGTGTGTGTGTGTGTGTGTGTGTGTGTGTGTGTGTGTACAGGTGCACATGTGTTGGGGGAGTGGATTTTGGATACTGTAAAGGTCAGTGGGATAAAATAAGGATGTTGGAAAAGGAGAAAAATGCTGAGTGAATTTGACAAAAATTATGCTATGCAGTATAAATACACCACATTGATTTCTACATTTATGTATATCTATAAAGTACCAGTTAATAATAAATGAATAAGGGCTGTGGATATAGCTCAGATGGCAGAGTGCTTGCCTCACATGCACAAGTCCCTGGGTTAAATCCCCAGCACCACAAAAAACAACACAACACAATACAACCCAACAACAACAACAAAACACACACACACAGAGAATAAATGAGTTGAAGGTAAACCAGTAGAGTAGAGGCAGAGGAATAGGGGGAGGGAGTAGGGAAGGGAAAGGATGGAAACTGGGGACTGAAGTGGAGTAAATTAAATTTCATTCATATATTATTTTGTCAAAATGAACCCATCTATTATGTACAACTGTAATGCACTAATAAAAGAAAAAAATGAGGTTTAAGCAGCAATAAGATATCTCCTAACACAGAAAGCCCTAGAACCAAATGGCTTCACTCCTGATTTTTTTCAAACTTTTAAAGAACTTACACTAATGCTTCTGAAAATTTCTAGAGAGTTGAATGGGAGAGAACCCTTTCAAACTCATTATAGGAGGCTAGCATTATGCTGAAACAAAAACCTGACAAGAATACAACATAAATTAAAACCATAGATAATAACCTTAATGAATAAACATGCAAAAATGCTCAAAAATACCAATCAAATTCACTAGTGCATTAAAAGAACCATACACCATGATCAAGTTGTCATCTCAAGGGTGCAAAATATCCAAATCAAAAAATGTAATACATTACATAGATAGATTCAAGAGAAAATATGATCATTTTAATATATACAAAAAATATTTGCTAAAATTCAACATCACCCCATAATTAAAGCTCTGAACAAAATAAGCAGATAAGGATGAACCCTCAACATTATAAATGTTATATGCATTAAAAAATCATAGCCAATACCACAATGAATGTAAAAAAGTGACAGTGCTTCCTCTAAGTTTAGGAACAGGAGTGTCCACTGTCACCACCCTTATTCAATAGAGCACCAAAAGTTTTAGTTGGAACAATGAGAGAAAAGAAAAAAATAGAAGTTGTATAAGTAGGAAAGGATGAAGTTAAATTATGAGTTTATAGATAATATGATTTTATACATTGAAGAACCTAAAAGCTCCACAGAAACATTATTAGAACTGAAAAATGAATTCACCAAAGTAACAGGATACAAGATCAGAATACAAAATCAATAATTTCTCTATGTATGAGTAACAAATTTACTGAGAAAAAAGGTCATAAAAACAATCCTTTAAAAATATTTATCAAAAATTCTTAGTAATGAACTTAACTAAGGAACTGACAGACCTCTACAATGAAAATTATAAAACATGATGAAGAAATTGTAGAGGACACTAAAAGATGGAAAGACTTCCCATATTCATGGATTTGAAGAATTAATACTGTTCAGATGCCCACACTACCCAAAACAAATCTGTATATTTAATGCAATTCCTATCAAAACACTGATGATATTCTTCAAGTACTTACTCCACCAAAACTTACTCCACCAGCACATAATTGGGCTTTTGAGATGCTTGATACAATTCTGCCTCTTACTGGGTCTAGAGCAATGAAATTGTCAAATTAATATAGGCAGAATTGTTTATAGTGCTTCATTACTATCCTTATAACAATTACATGGTCTGTAGGAATATCTTTTTTACCATTCCTAGTATTTATGATTTGTGTATTCTGCAGCACTCATGATTATCATTGGTGTTGATTGTAGCTAGAGAGGGTGAATGGAAGTTCCATCATGGCATAAATTCATAACAAGAAACACTACACCCTTCCCAACCAGGACCCTAAAATCAATCTGAAACTGCAAGTCTTTTCCTGTAAAATTCACTCTAAAGTTTAGGAAAGGCAAGAGTTTTAGTCATCTTTTTATCACTGCGACCTAATTCTCTTCACCCCCACCCACCCCCCCCAAAAAAAAAAAAGAAAAGGAAAAGTTTATTTTGGCTCATAGTTTTGGAAGTCTCAGTCCATAGAGCACCAGCTCTGGAGCCAATGTGAGGCAGAACATCAGGGTCCAAGGGCATGGAGGAGGAAAGCAAATCAGTGCATGACAATTAGGAAACAGAGAGAGCTCTGTCCATCAGGGACAAAACACAAACCCCAAAGACATGTCCCCAGTGTCATACCACCTCTACCTCCTCTGGCTACACCCTACCTGCCTATCAATACCACCTGGTTAATCCATATCAGAATAACCCAATCATTTCACCTCTGAAAATTCTTGTTTTGTGCAACACATGAACTTTCGGGGTGATACCTCATATCTAAACCATAACAGTGACTGTTCCAGTAGATGCACACACATCAACATAGACATTCAGAAATGTGATAAAGAAAAAAAAACAAAGGAACACAATAACTTCCCAGGAACTGATCATAAAGAAAAGAACATTTATAAATATTCTTAAGTGAAATTTTAACTAATGATGTTAATGAGGCTCAGATAAAAGAGAATACAGAGAAAAAATTCAACAATATCAGGAATATGATTAGGGACATGAATGAGAAATTTTGCAAAGAGGCATTACACAAAAAACCAAATAAATCCTGCAGCTGAAAAATTCAATGTATGAAATAAAAGTACATTAGAGAGCTTCAACAACTGACTAGATCAAGAAGAAAAAACCTATAAACTTGAATTTAAGTCTTTAAAATTGTTCAGACACAGGAAGAAGAAGAAAAAAGAATGAAAAAAAGTAAAAAAGTGAAGACAGCTAATGGGACTTACTGAATACCATTAAATGAACAAAAATGAATTATTGTAATCAGAGAAGAAAAAATAGTGAAAGAGAAAAGAACTAATTAAATGGGGTTGAGAGGGAGAGCAAGGGAGGAAGATTACCTATAGATAGGGAATAGGGGTGGGAGGGAAAGGGAGGGAGAAGGGGAATAGCTAGGATGGTGGAAAATTATAAAACATATACAAAATACATGTTTGAAGATGTGAATTTGGTGTCAACATACCTTATGTATAATCAGAGATATGATAATTATTGTATAATGGTGTATTAAGACTTATAATGCGAAATAAATAAAAAATAGAAAAAAAGAAATTAGAGTTTGTATAACTCTGATTAAACAATTGTTATTTTAGAGTATTACACTTCACTACAGATTCTGAATTTTTCTTTATGTATTCATATCTTCAAAGTATACAAGTCTTCAATATATAAGATTAAAAGAGCATTTACCAAGCTGGTATTCTTCAAATTAATTTTGAAATAAAGATTTGGGATTATAAAAAATAATGTAATAATTGCTGTAAATTTCCCAAGTATGGGAAGAAATGAACACCCAGATCCATGAAGCTTAAGCTTCTTCAAATAAATTCAACCCAAAGAGGTTTTCTGCAATGTACATTATAGCCAAACTGTAAAAATAAAAAGACAAATAAATAATTTAAATGTAGCAAGAAAAACTGTCAAGCCACAAATAAGAAAATTCTTATTTGTGGCTGAAGTTGTTGCTCAGTGGTAGAGTGCTTGCCTATCATGTGTGAGGTCTGGGTTCAATTCTCAACAACACATTAAAAATATAAATAAATCATATAAAGTTATAAAAAATAAAAAAGAAAAGAACATTCTTATTTGGTTATCAGAAGATGTTTTAGTATAAATCTTGCAGGCCAGAAGAGAATGAGATGATGTATTTAAATTACTGAAATAAAAAGAATTGCCAACTAAGAATAAATACTATATCCAGGAAAGTAGACCTTCAGAAATGAAGCATATAAAAATATTTTTCCAAGAGAATCAAAATCTGAGGAATTTCAATAACCACTAAACCTGGCTTAAAGAAATGTTTAAGGAATTTCTTCAAGTGGAAGGGATTGGAAGCTAATAGCTAAAAAGAAAATTTATAAAAGTATAAAATTTCTAATTCAAGTAAATATATTCAGAATACATAATTGAATCACTCATTTATATCTCTAGCATAAAATCAGAAATCAAAACAGTCAAATAAGTATAGCTACAAGAAGTCATTAAGGAATAAACAACACCAAAAATATGGGCAAATCAATATTTCAGATCAGGGAAACACCCCATGTTATAGCAGGTCTCTGAAGGTAAGATTAAACTGAAGCAGGACTTCAGTATTAAGCAGAGGCAGAAAAACAGTGGGAAAAAAATCAGGAGTCAATTCAGTGAGCTAGTGTCCAGGAGAAAATGGAAAATATTGGTTTCTAGAATACAAAGAAAATTGATAAAGGCAATGGATGGTGGCATTGTTTGGTGTGCAATAGCTCAGTGGAGGAAGGGAAAACTCTGCCAACAAGCAGGAAAACATTCTCCAACTGAGCTTAAGAAGAACAGCAACATGTTTTCTATATATTGCTTTGGTATTTTGTATGAAAAAGAAAAAAACAGAAAGAAAGAAAGAAAGAAAAGAAAAGGAAAAAAACAGACACTAATCAATATATCTACAATCAGAACAGTTAATAAACTTTGAAAAGTTAAGTTATGCCAACCCAGGAGAAAGTCCTGGAGATCTTCATCTGGTGAGAGAACTGGAACATCCTGACAGAGGTAAGATTAGAGCCTCCCCAGTGGAGGTGTTTGGAGTGGGAAAGAAACAGCATTAAGGGACTCATTATTTGGTTTTTCTGAGTTGAGTGACTAGAAATTCCTACAGTTTATCATTGCTTTTCAGAAATCCCTTTCTTTCTTTCTTTCTTTCTTTCTTTCTTTCTTTCTTTCTTTCTTTCTTTCTTTCTTTCTTTCTCTCTCTCTCTCTTTCTCTCTCTCTCTCCCTCCTCCCTCCCTCTTCTTCTCCCTCCCCCCCTCTACCTCTCTCCCTCTGTCTCCCTTTCTTGCCCTGACCTTGGTATATATGCTTTTTGAATATCCAAGACCAAACATCTCCTTAGCCTCTACATTTCACTGTATTGAAAAGTGTTCATACTGTGAATCAATCTTGCCATAGAAGAAAGACTGTGACTCATCATATGGAATAAACTCAGAGGGACCAGTTGATCGGTCTGAATAGTAAAGAAGTACAAAGTGTGATTTTTTTTTTTTTTGAAAATGGCAGTCTGATCTCTGAGAAGAGTGTGCCTGACAGAGATTTTGGAAACTGGGGTAGATCAGTGTCAGTAGGAAAGCAGAGACTTCCTGTCCCACACCTCCCAAGACCAGAAGAGAATGGAAGACAGTGATGATCCCACACACCTTTCTCCACTTAGAGAAAGTTGCAATTCTAAACATACACTGGAGAAAAGATTGCCTCTTCAACAAACGGTGCTGAGACCACTGGAAATCCATATGTAGCAGATCAAATTTAACCCCCTATCTCTCACCCTGCACAAAATTCAACTCAATGTAGATCAAACACCTAGGCATTAGACCAGAGACCCTGCACCTATTAGAAGAAAATATAATCCAACTTTCCATCTTGTTGGCTTAGAGACCAACTTCCTTAACAAGACTCTAAAAGCACAAGAAATAATATCAAGAATTAATAAATGGGATGATTAACACTAAAAAGATTCTTCATAGAAAAAGAAGCAATCCAGAGCACGAAGAGAGAGCCTAAAGAATGGGAGAAAATCTTTGCCACCTGCACCTCAGATAAAGCATTAATCTCCAGGACATATAAAGAACTCAAAACACTGAACACTAAAAAAAGCCCAAATAACCCAATTAACAAATGGGTAAATTTATTGACACTTCATGGAAGAAAAAATACTATTGGTCAACAAATATATGAAAACAATATTTAACATCTGTAGTGATTAGATAAATGGAAATTAAAATTACATGGAGATTCCATGTCACTCCAGTTAGAATGGCAATTTTCAAGAATATGAGTAACAATAAATGTTGGCGAGGATGTGGGGGGAAAGGCACACTCATACATTGTTGGTCAGACTGCAAATTGGTACAAGCATGGCAGAAAGCAGTAAGGAGATTTCTCAGAAAACTTAGAATGAAACTACCATTTTACCAGTTCTCCCACTCCTCAGTTTATACCCAAGGGATTTAAAATCAGCATTCTACAGTGACACAATCACATCAATGTTTATAGCAGCTCAATTCATAATAGCCAAGATATGGGACCAAACTAGATGCCCTTCAACAGATGAATGGATAAAGAAAATATGGTTTATATACACAATGGAATATTACTCAACCTTGAAGAAGAATAAAATTATGGCATGGTAGATGGATGGAACTGGAAAATATCATGTTAATGAAATTACCCAGCCCTCTAAAACCAATGGCTAAAAATTCTCTCTGATATGTGGATGCTAACCCCTAACAAGGGAACATAGAAAGGAGAAGTTCATTGGACTAAGTAAAGGGAAATAAAGTGACAGGAGGGATGTTGGGAATAGGAAATACAACTGAATAAATCAGACATAACTTTACTTTACTTGTATATGAATACACAACCAGTGTAAGTCCACATTATGTACAACCACTAGAATGGGATCCTAGTTGGAATGAGTTGTACTCCATGTATGTATAATATATCAAAATATACTTTACTGTCATGTGTTATGTATATCTATAAACAATAAATAAAAACTGGTAAAAAATGGGTCAAGTAACTAAAAAGACACTTTACCAAAGAAGAAATATGAATGTCAACAAACATATAAAAATGTTCAACGTCTCAGTAATTACAGAAATGCATACTAAAACTGAGATTTCATCTCATTCCACTCAGAATGGCAATTATCAAGAATACAAGTAATAATAAATGTTGGAGAGAATCTAGGAAAAAAGGGGATACACATATATTGCTGGTGGGGCTGCAAATTAGTGTAAGCTCTTTGGAAAGCAGTATGGATATTCCTTAGGAAACTAGGAGTGGAACCACCATTTGACCCAGGTATCCCACTCCTTGGTGTATACCCAAAGGACTTAAAAATCAGCATACTACAGTGATGCAGCCACATCAATGTATATAGCAGCTCAATTCACAATAGCCAACTATAGAAGCAGCTTAGACAGGTGTCCTTCAATATATGAATGAATAGGGCCAGGTTTGTGGCTCAGTGGTAAAGTGCCTGCCTAGCATGCGTGAGGCACTGGTTCCTGGAACCACATAAAAATAAACAAATAAAATAAAGGTATTGTGTCCATCTACAACTATAAATATAGTTATATATGAATGGATAAAAAAGTGGTATGTTGTTGAGAGCCACAGCCGAGTCGGAATGGCTCCTGGCATTTTGCCAGAAGTAATGGTTGAGAGGCGAGCCAATAAGATGATGCTGGATTGATTCAATTGTATATTAGACCTTTACTGTCCAGTAATAAGGCGGCTCTTGCTGCCTCGGGCGCCCGCTACTTTGGAGTTCCCGTTGAGTTCTCACGGGGTTCCAAGAGTGAGTGCGCATGCAGCCCGGGTGGAGGGAGTTCTGGTTGGTGTGATAGGTTCCTGGAGGAGCCGCGTGGGTGGCGTTCAGGAGAGTTCCCAGGGAGTGTGCATGGAGTGCTGTGGGAGTTCAGAAATAAAGTTTGTTCCTGCTTGAGTGGCTCGTGATTTGTGCCCAGCCAGACTGCGGCAGTATGTATAAACAATGGAATATTACTCAGCCATAAAAGGAATGACTTTTTGACTTGTGACAGTAAATAAATGATTCTGAAGAATATCATGCTAAATGAAATAAGGCAATCCCCCCAAAATCAAAGGTCAAATGTTCTCTCTGATATGTGGATGCTAACACACAAAAAAGGTGGGGGAGAAAAGAATAGAAATTCAGTGTACAGGCAAAGGGGAGTGAAGAGAAGGGAGGGGGAATGGGAATTGGAAAGACTGTAGAATGAACCAGACATAACTCTCCTATGTTCTTATATGAATACACCATATGTGAAACTGAAAATTATGTACAATCACAGAAAGGGATCCTAATTAGAATAAGTTATACTCCATGTATGCACAATATGTCATAACATACTCTATTGTCATGTATACCTAAGAAGAACAAATAAAAAATAAATAAAAAAGTTGCAATTAAGCCCAGGTCAGTTCATATACTGTAAGGGTCCGGTGAACTTCGGAGGAAGAGACCACCAAGAGACCGACTCATGCAAAAGCAAAAGGGGGTTTATTGAGGATCTAATCCAGCGCGCTGGGGCTCCAGGCTCACTCAAGAAGGGAGAGCGGCCAAGAGCCCAGAGCAGAGGTTAAGCAGTGCTTAAGTACACTTTTTGGGTAGGGCGGGGGCTTTGCATACATCAGAACAAATCATCATGAGGCGCGGGAAAATTGAACAACAACTCTCATACATGATTAGCACATTCATTGGCGGGAATAGGTCGGGCTGGAGTGATAGGTCATTCCTAAGGAGGGGATACATTCAAACTTATTGGTTCAGGCCCTGAATGCCTACATGCCAAACTGCACAGGGTCCTAGGTTATTAAACAACTGAGTGGTCAGTACCAGGCATTGTCTTAACTGCCTCAGGAATTTCAGGTTCTGTGTGCAGTTCAGAAACTTTACAATACCTAGTCCTTTACATTTTAACTCAGGCTTTGCAGCTTAGAAACTTTACCCTTTCAATACAAATAAGCGGAATAAGCTGGCTATTAGTGTTGCCAGAATATATCCCAATACCAGACACAGAAACAAAGGTATTTTGAAAGTGAAACCTTCCTATCTCCATTACACCTACAGCAGAGAAAGTCAGGCAAGGACAGCATTCACCAAACAGACTCACTTAACAATTTTGACAGGTTTTGTTCAGAGCTTAAAACAACAAACAGTAAAAGACTTGCATCACAGAAGCATTCATACATTTGGGAATTTTTAAAACCCAAGGAGTAAGAGACTACTCCAAAAATATGACAAAAAGTATTCTGAACTTTCATATGATAATTTTGCATTAACTGACTGATATTAGCTAATTGCTATTGTCTCTTATTCACACCTGTTTTATTTTCTTCCACCAAAACTTCAGCCCCATCTCTTGCAACCATTATACTCCCTCCTTATTAACCTCTGCCTTCATTCTCTCTCCTCCCCTTTTCTTTATACTTTTTATTTGTATTTTCTTTATATTTATACCATTTTCTAATTTAACAGTATACAGTAATTAATGCTTAATCATTTCAGCCAGTTCTATATTATCCTCATATATATTCTTCCTTGGCTAATAGAGTTGTATATATTTTAGTAATTATATTTATAGTATATGTTGATGTGTAATTTGTTCTTCAACTACCACTGTTACTTGTGGTTACTCTCCTTTCAAATACGTATTGGGAATTGAAATTAATACTTTGATTTTGCTGGTTAATGTTCAGATATAACTCTAGTTGAGAGCATGTTATAAAGAGACAATTACTCTGAAAAGAACCACCACATAAAAGAGAAAGAAGAATTTATCTCAAGAGATGTTCAAATCTATAAACTCTGAAAACATGAGCAAATAGACCTGTTTCCTCAATAAGACACTTCCAAAAATTTATAACACCCAAAACTGAAACCACAGGTATTGATGGTGATGAAGTACAGAGAAAGATAAAAAAAAAAGTTGATTGAAATAATTATTGAACTCTAGGGACAAGTGCATGGAGTACTGCATACATGGCATACGTTAAGGGCATCTGATTGGCAGGCCACTCCCCTCGTGCTAGGTTCATGAGTGGCAGACCACTTATCCTGTAAGCACAGCTCTGGGCATGGAGCCATGTGTTGCAGTCCCAGCTCTGGCTACATGGCCCACTCCTTGATTGGTTGCTGCAAGGACAGTTAGCAAGAAATTGTATTGGTGGCTGTCCAGCTACTGCCCGAGTATATATACATGGTAACTGTGCAATAAAATCAGACCTGCTTCCTGCTTGGTCTCTGGAGGTCTTGAATAGCGATTCTGCAGCCACACTCTCCTCTACCCTGTTCTGTGCACCTCCTTGCTGGACAAGAGAGAGCCCACACAGCTGGCACCCAAGTAGAAACCTGGGGTAAGCCTATATGAAAGGGTGTGGCCCCTCCCCTAATAGTGTGGTGAGGAAGGGGAAATAGGGAATCTACTGAGGTCCACCAAAGACTCAGAGCTGCAAGCGCTACACATTCTCTTAGATACTAGAGGTTTAACCCTGAATAAGAGAGAAGCCCGGAAGTTCTGGGATGTAATAATAAACACTAGCCCATGGATTAATGCTGCTCATGTTTTTGATCCTACAATATGGGACAAGATAATGGCAAATATATGGCAAGCTGAGGTGAGACAGGGTTATACTTTACCACTACATTTGTTTCCTATTGTGACAGCCATTCAGCAAAGTTTAGGGGCCCCTGCAACTGACCATTGTCATATAATGATGGACCTGAGGGAAGGTGAGCTTGTGAGAGACAGACAAGGGGAAAAAAGTGGGGACGAGAATCTCCTTTAAAGAAAGCAACCACAGCAGGTGCAGGAGGAAGAGCGAAAGGAAACGGTACTGCTAGCTTTCATGGTGCAGGAAGAGGTGACCATAAATGGCACAAGTGCACCTTCTACTGATAGGCAAACACTCTATCCTTCCCTGAGTCATGGCAACTGCTTTCTTATGAGGCAATGCCAAAGCCAGCAAGGAACTATGACAGCTTAAAAATGACCAGGCCTCCAGAAAGGCCCAAGCCATGGTCTCCCAGAAACCCATTCTAGGAGACCAGAGATCCTTTTGAAGATCTATGTAGGATAAGAGAGAAAGAGTGGGGTAAGGAAATACAAGCCTTTACAGTCAACACAGCCCCCACACCACAGCACCCTGCTACTTGGTATCCGCATGCATTGGGTACCATGAAGGAGTTAAAAAAGGGAGTAAAAGGGAATGGGCCTTGAGGGCCATTTGCAAAGCAAATGCTCAAATCACTCAGTCTTGAACTTAATTGCCCTCAAGACTGGAAAGACCTAGTCAGAGTGACCCTTGAGCCCCCAACATTTTTGAAGTGGAAGGCATTCTTC
Organism: Spermophilus citellus; assembly: GCF_964194105.1. Lineage (NCBI taxonomy): Eukaryota > Metazoa > Chordata > Mammalia > Rodentia > Sciuridae > Spermophilus > Spermophilus citellus. The sequence continues at coordinate 48,195,453 of NC_138190.1, forward strand.
TATGATGAATGTGAACAGCAGGAGAGTTGTAATCACACCACAAATGTTAAACTCCCAGCTGAATGCTTGCAGGGAGAGGGAATCTAGAGTTCCCCTGCATTACAAGCTACATCAGGTGTGGCTCTGTGCTCTAAGAGCCTGGGGGAAGTTATCAGCTGGGGGAGGTACAGTCTCTACACAGGGCTTAAGGCAGAAAGCCACTGAAATCTTGCCACAGTTTCTTGACAGAGTAAACAAGGCAGTAGAAGAGAAGGTGTCTCATGAAGGAGCTAGGAATGCCCTATCTAAGGAATTGATCTGAGATGGACTAAATGAGGAGCCTAGAGCAACAGTGATGTGAGTACAAAATGGCACACTGGATGACTGGATTTTGGGAAAAAAGCAGCTCAAGCCTCTCCACTGGCCTCAGCCATGGCAGCTGCATAAAGGCAGGACTAAGGAGGCTTGCAAACAGCTAGTCAGAGACTGCACAAAATGTGGACCCATTTTTCCCATTGGCTCTTTATAACCTGCTGGAGTGAATCTCCAAGAGCTTTATGGCAAACAGATGTCACTCATTATGCACCTTTTGGAAATTTAAAAATATATTCATGTAGTCACTGATATCTATTCAGGCTGTGTAATGGCCACAGCCTCCACAGGAGAAACCACAAAAATTAAATATTTTGGAATTATGGATGTTCCAATGTCTATGAAAACTGACAATGGGCCAGCACATACTAGCAAGACATTTCAAGTGGTTTGCAATGATTGGGCTATACAGCATTTAACTGATATCTTCTATAACCCTCAGGCTCAAGGCATCATAGCAAGAACACAAAAGGAATTAAAGACCATGCTACCAAATGGGGGGGGGGACTATACCAAGTCCCCTCATGATGCCTTGAACAAAACCGTATTTGCTTTAAATTTTCTTTCAACATCAAAATTTTCTATGGAAGCAGCAGCTCAAAAATATTTGGCCCCCCTCTCGGGGCCCTCCCATCTACCTATGGTCTCATGAAAGGATCCCATAACAAATGCATGGGATGGTCTGGAGCACCTCCTAACCATGGGTCAAGGGTTTGCATATGTTAACAGGAGCCTCACCCCATCAGGGTGCCTGCCAGAGTCAAGCCCTGGACCTCCAGAACCACCAACCAAGAAGATGAAGAAACTAACTCTGGAGGAGAAACCTCACAAACAAAGGACTCAACAATGCAAATGGACCTCATGTAAAGTAGCCTGCGGTGACATTAAAGGTCTTGTTGACCAAGCCACCAGATTGGCCCCTTTGCCTGGTGGCAATCCCATCCCTGGGCCTATGATGATGGTCCTAGAGTGTGCAATGCTCACTGTAACAGTGAAGCCTCCCATCAGGTAAATTGGGCTTTGGTCACTAGGCCACCACTTTTAGCAATGGCCAATAGGGAAGGAATCCTACCCAAGCTCTTTTCTAATAATTCCAACCTTATTGATCCTGAGTTATCCATCCAGGAGGTGACCATACCCTGGAATACCAGCATTTCCATACCTACTTTGCCTATTTGTTTCTCCATAGTAAATAATGAAACCTATAATCAAAACAGTCTCCTCTGTTTTGCTTTTGCCAATGAAATAATTGTAGATAACTATAATAAATCATAAGTTGGCTTGTCTCTCACTGACCTTAGAGTTATAGTTAATACTGCTTATAGTCATAGACTCCTCCATGGCAAATGCAAGAAACCCTTGCTGCTAACATGCCCAATAATGCTTTTTGGAAAGCTCTCCTTGGATAATGCTATTATTCCATGGAATCAATGTGTCACAGCCATATCTTATCTCCTTGATAAGAGGAATTTCTCCAGGGAAGAACAACATCTATGTGCCTAGGCAGGTGCAGCTCCCTGAAATGTAACTGATGTGCTCAAAAACCATATGGGTTACTGCAGTACCTGCTACACAGGACAAGCTGTTGCCAACCATTATGCAGGAAATCAATATGGCATGATAGATATCACACCAATATTTCTGGCTGCTAGACCCATCAAACAGGCAGCAGCTAGCTAGATGAATGGGTTGATATTGAGTCCAGACCCTGACCATAGATTTACCTTTGTCATGAATTATACCCATATCCAATATGCACAAGCTTGTGTTACACCACCATTTGCCATGATAATAATCAATGATACTGATGGCATAAATATCACTCATAAAGATATCCCTCGTGCAGTCAATAATCCTGCTGGCTCAAAAATTGTCTAATCCCTGCTATGAAAGCTAAACATATTTATCCTCAGAGTGCCCCCAGCAATCTGGCTTCCAGTGAACCTGTCCAGAGAGTGGAGAAGCCCATAGGACATGGAGATGGAGAATCTTCTGAATGAGATCCTACACTGGACAAAATGTGCAATTAGCCTCATCATCACTGGAATTATTGCCCTGGTAGCCGCCATTGCTGCCACAGCCACTGCTGCTGCTTCACTCACTCAGAGTATCCAGACTGTTCAGACTGTAAACAATTTGTCTACTGCCATGGCAGAACCCTCTGCCATTCAAAATGACTTAAACTGTCCCAAGTTGCTAATTTAGTCATTCACCAAGAACTAGACCTCCACCAGGTACAACAAGATATTCTGTTTATATTGCAAAGGCTCATTTGTGACCCTGAGTTTCATAGTGCTTATGTCACCCAATATGCTGTATCTGAAAATGTAACCTTATACTTCTCCAATTTTTGTTAGTATGTTAAGGGTGCTTGGCATACTAACTATGTTATGACTATGCATAACCTTACTAAGGCAATTGCCAAAATCAATGAGACTAAGGTGTCTATCTTAACCACCTCCTCTTTCTTCCAGGGACTGACTGAACATTGTAAAAACCTGATAAGCCAAATTAACTAATCCTTATAGTGCTATTACCCTGGCCCTACTGTTTTTGATAGTGATAATTTTTTCTTGTGTTGTGAGACACTTATGTAACCATGTAAAGGCCACTGAATGAAAAACAGCAATGCTGGCTGAAGTCCTTGCAGCACAGTCAGATGGAAGACATGTGGTAACAAGTGCCTGGAGTACTGCATATATTGCATATGTTAAGGGCATCTGAGTGGCAGGTCACTCCCCTGTGCTAGGCATGTGAGCGGCAGACCACTTACCCCATAGGCACAACCCTAGGCATAAGGCCATGTGTTGCAGTCCCTGCACTTGCTCCATAGCCCACTCCTCCATTGGTTGCTGAAAGGACAGTTAGCAAGAAATTGTATTGGTGGCTGCTTGTAATCTGCCTAGCTACTGCCTCAGTATATATACATGGTAACTGAGCAATAAAATCAGACCTGCTTCCTGCTTGGTCTCCAGAGATCTTGAAGAGTGACTCTGCAGCCCCACTTTCCTCTACCCTGTTCAGTGGATCTCCTCCCTGGATGAGAGAGAGCCAACTAAAAGCATGTCTAAATAATTAACAAAGAGCAAAAACATAGGATGTGAAAGAGCATTTTAGTAAAATGATAGAGATTCAGAAAAAGAATGAAACAGAACTCTGGGATATAAAATACAGTAAATCAAGTAAAAAAAACAGTTGAAAATTTTACAAATAGATCAGACTCCAGAGAAAAGAGACATTCAGGTCTTTAATACAGCAAATATGAACTTGAACACTCAGTCTGTAACAACAATAAAATGATCACGATATACAAGAACTTGGGAGTATTAAGTGAATAAAATTAAAAACCATTCTAATCAAAGAGGGAACTAAGAGATTTTCAATATTTTTTTTCAGTAAAATAATCAGAAAAAATAAAAAAAACACATTGGAATTAGATGGACATCACATACATAAAGCATATAGAACTATGAATAGACAAGAAAATAACCTGTTTATGACATATCATAATTAAAGTGCCTAACGTAGAGAACAAGGATGAAATTATAAATTCTCAAGAAAAATCAGGCAGTATTTAGAAATAAACCAATAATAATAAGTAATTTTTTCTTTTAAAGTGTCCTTTAATTTTTTTTCTTATCAGAGCTTTATAGTTACACATGATAGTTGGGTTCATCCTGACAAAATTATGCTTGCATGAAATTTGATTTCAGTTCATGATTCCCCTGTTTTTCCTCCCATTTTTCCTCCTGTTCTTCCTCCCCTCTCCCATTCTGCTTCCTCTACTCTAGTAGAATTCCTTTCACTAACCTATTAATTTATATTTAATTGGTTCTTTCTACCTATGCGTAAGGGTGAAGCTCCCTGTTGTATATTTATATGTGCACATAACATGATTTTTTAAGAACTCTTTTTGCATTGCATCCCCTGCCTTATCCCTCCACTCTGTCTCTTGATCTCCTTCTACATTACTGATCTAACTTTATCTTTATGCAATCCTTTCCTTCCCTTCCCCTTTCCTTTATTTTACTCTAGCCTTGCATATGAAAGAAAACATTTCAATATTTTAGTTTCTAAGTTTGATTTATTTCACTTAGCACAATATTTTCCATTTCCTGGAAAATACTATAATTTCGTTTTTTTTTATGGCTGAGTAGAACTCCATTGCATATATACCTCAGTTTCTTCATATATTCATCTACTGGTGGGCATTTATGTTGATTTCATAATTTAGCTGTTGTGAATTGTGCTGCTATAATCATTGAAGTCATTGTATTGCTATAGTATGATGATTTTAGATCTTTTGGGAAAATACCAGGGAGTGGGATAGCTGGTTCCATCCCCAGTTTTTGTTTGTTTGTTTGTTTTTGTCCTGAGGTTTGAACTCAGGAGTGCTTAACCGCTGAACCACATCCCCAGCCCTTTTTAGGTATTTTAATTTTGAGACAGGGTATTGCTATGTTTCTGAGGCTAGCTTAGAGCTTGTGATTCTTCTGTCTCAGCCTCCCAAGCCACTGAGATTACAGGTGTGTGCCACTGAACCTGGCTCCGTCCCTAGATTTTGGAGGAATCTCCATACTACTTTCTAGAGTAATTGTACTAATCTTCAGTCCCATCAACAATGTATAAATGTGCCTTTCCACCACAACCTTGATAGCATTTATTATTTTTTTTTGTATTTTTGATCATTGACATTCTGATTGAAGGGAGATTAAATCTTAGTGTAGTGTTGATTTGCATTTCCTTGATTGCTAGAGATGTTGAACTTTTTTTTTTCATATATTTGTTGGCCATTTGGGTTTCTTCTTTTGAGAAGTTTCTGTTTAGTTATTTTGCCCATTTATTGGTTGGGTTATTTTCTATTTTTAGGTGTAGATAGACACAATGCATTTATTTTGTTTATTTATTTTTATGTGGTGCTGAGGTTCGAACCCAGTGCCTTACACATGCTAGGCAAGCACCAGATTCTGTGCCAGAATCCCAGCCCTGGTTGGGTTACTTTTTTGGTGTTAAATATTTATATTCTGCGTATTAATCCCCTATCAGAGGAGTAGCTGGCTAAGATTTTCTCCCATTCTGTAGGCTCCCTCTTCACACTCTTAATCATTTACTTTGCTGTGAAAAAGCTTTTTTAGTTTGAGGGCATCCCACTTATTGATTCTTGATTTTATTTCTTGTGCTTGGGGGTGCCAGCACCTATATGATGAAATGTTGACCCTACATTTTTTTCTAGCAGTTGTAATGTTTCTGATCTAATTCCCAAGTCTGTTCAATATTGAATTACAATAAATTTCCTCAGACACCCACCTTATTAAGAAGCAGTACAGCAGAGTAACTTGGAAGTGAACCTTTTTTCTACTTTGAATTTATTTCTCCTTCTGACTCTCTTATTTATGATTAAAACAAGATTGTTCCTTTGATCTAGAAATTTTGTGCTTATAAAGATTACTAAACAATTCAGTATGCTTTATATTTCACTCCTAGCAGCAGCATGATAAACTAGCCAACAGTACAGATCTGTGTGAATCAGACTATTCTGAATCCTGTTTTGACTTTGCTGTCAATTATAATAACCTCAGCCACCTTACATATTGTCACTCTATTTCTGTCACCCAGGGAATGAATTATTACCCTTTAATTTTGTTTTCCAAATTTAGTGACTACAGTTAATATTTTAAGTTCTGGCTCATGTAGAAGAGCATTCATAGAACTCTTCAAGGATGTCAGGGCTTCCTTCATAAATTTAGTTTTTACAGTGTGGTGAAAGCTGGCTTTTGCACACTCCCTATGTGAGTGAGTAGATCTTAAACAGCAAATCCATTCTATCATTCCAATCTTCCTAAGCTTTTGAATCCCTTCCTCTGTAATAAACCACAGGAAGCACAGCATTTTAAAATTGTCACATTATGGTTATACATAACAGTGGGATTCATTGTGACATATTTTATACATGTACATGAGATAATTCAGTTCACCAGGATCTCCCCTTCTGCTTCCCTTCTCCTTATACCTGTTCCCCTTCTTCAAATCTGTTGGTCTCCCTTATATATTCATGAGGTTCCCTTTTAAAATATGTTTTTCTCTAACTTCCACATATAAGAGAGAACATATGATCTTTAATTTTCTGTGTTTGACAAGTCCAGCATTTCTAACTCACTCATTGTGAACCACTTTTTGTCAAGGTTTTGGACAACCATTTAAAACTATTAGAATCCTTTGTAACTCTGCAAAATGCAACAATAAATGCCTTATCTGTTGCTATTAGGCTCATATCAATATATTTGATGTTGTGCAACTTTGTGTTCCTTTTTCAATTATTCCACACATTTAATATACATTCCCAAATATGTTCCCTAGATTTCTTTCTATAAATTAGAAAAAAATCAAGTAGGTTAGAAGAGCAGATGACAACTTCAGGGATCATACATTGTACCTGACTTTTAGAAGCCTTCTTAAACTTTAGTTATAGGCCTAGAAACAAAGAAGTGTGAAGGCATGAGTCATGAGGGGAATCAGTGTTTTTCTGCAAATCAGTGTTTTTCTTTTTTTTTTATTGTGTTAGTTTTTTATTGTTGCTGCAACAAATTGTTAAAGAACAAAAATCAATAAGCTGAGTTTAAAGGTCTAATTGGCTTTTTTTTCTTTTTTTTAATTTTTCTTTTTTTTATTGGTTGTTCACAACATTACAAAGCTCTTGACATATCATATTTCATACATTAGATTGAAGTGGGTTATGAACCCCCAATTTTACCCCAAATGCAGATTGCAGAATCACGTCGGTTACAAATCCACAATTTTACATAATGCCCTATTAGTAATTGTTGTATTCTGCTACCTTTCCTATCCCCTACTATCCCCCCTCCCCTCCCCTCCCAACTTCTCTCTCTACCCCATCTACTATAATTCATTTCTCTCCTTGTTTATTTTCCCATTCCCCTCACAACCTCTTATATGTAATTTTGTATAGCAATGAGGGTCTCCCTTCATTTCCATGCAATTTCCCTTTTCTCTCCCTTTCCCTCCCATCTCATGTCTCTGTTTAATGTTAATCTTTTCTTCCTACTCTTCCTCCCTGCTCTGTTTATAGTTGCTCTCATTATATCAAAGAAGACATTTGGTATTTGTTTTTTAGGGATTGGCTAGCTTCACTAAGCATAATCTGCTCTAGTGCCATCCATTTCCCTGCAAATTCTATGATTTTGTCATTTTTTATTGCTGCATAGTACTCCATTGTGTATAGATGCCACATTTTTTTATCCATTCATCTATTGAAGGGCATCTGGGTTGGTTCCACAGTCTAGCTATTGTGAATTGTGCTGCTATGAACATCGATGTGGCAGTATCCCTGTAGCATGCTCTTTTAAGGACTTCAGGGAATAGTCCGAGAAGGGCAATAGCAGGGTCAAATGGTGGTTCCATTCCCAGCTTTCCCAGGAATCTCCAAACTGCTTTCCAAATTGGCCACACCAATTGGCAGTCCCACCAACAATGAACAAGTGTACCTTTTTCTCCACATCCTCACCAGCACTTGTTGTTGTTTGACTTCATAGTGGCTGCCAATCTTACTGGAGTGAGATGGTATCTTAGGGTGGTTTTGATTTGCATTTCTCTGACTGCTAGAGATGGAGAGCATTTTTTCATGTACTTGTTGATTGATTGTATATCCTCCTCTGAGAAGTGTCTGTTCAGGTCCTTGGCCCATTTGTTGATTGGGTTATTTGTTATCTTATTCTCTAATTTTTTGAGTTCTTTGTATACTCTGGATATTAGGGCTCTATCTGAAGTGTGAGGAGCAAAAATTTGTTCCCAGGATGTAGGCTCCCTATTTACCTCTTATTGTTTCTTTTGCTGAGAAAAAACTTTTAAGTTTAATTAAGTCCCATTTGTTGATTCTAGTTGTTAACTCTTGTGCTATGGGTGTCCTATTAAGGAATTTGGAGCCCGACCCCACAATATGTAGATCGGAGCCAACTTTTTCTTCTATCAGACGCAGAGTTTCTGATTTGATATCAAGCTCCTTGATCCATTTTGAGTTAACTTTTGTGTATGGCGAGAGAAAGGGACTCAGTTTCATTTTGTTGCATATGGATTTCCAGTTTTCCCAACACCATTTGTTGAAGATGCTATCCTTCCTCCATTGCATGCTTTTAGCCCCTTTATCAAATATAAGATAGTTGTAACTTTGTGGATTAGTCTCTGTGTCCTCTATTCTATACCATTGGTCCACCCGCCTGTTTTGGTACCAGTACCATGCTGTTTTTGTCACTATTGCTCTGTAATATAGTTTGAAATCTGGTATCGCTATACCGCCTGATTCACAATTCCTGCTTAGAATTGCTTTTGCTATTCTGGGTCTTTTATTTTTCCATATGAATTTCATGATTGCTTTATCTATTTCTACAAGAAATGCCGTTGGGATTTTGATTGGCATTGCATTAAATCTATAGAGAACTTTTGGTAATATCGCCATTTTGATGATGTTAGTTCTGCCTATCCATGAACAGGGTATATTTTTCCATCTTCTAAGATCTTCTTCTACTTCTCTCTTTAGGGTTCTGTAGTTTTCATTGTATAAATCTTTCACTTCTTTTGTTAGGTTGATTCCCAAGTATTTTATTTTTTTTGAGGATATTGTGAATGGAGTGTTTTTCCTCATTTCCATTTCAGAAGTTTTGTCGCTGATATACAGAAATGCCTTTGATTTATGCGTGTTGATTTTATATCCTGCCACTTTGCTGAATTCATTTATTAGTTCTAGTAGTTTCTTTGTAGACCCTTTTGGTTCTTCTAGGTATAGAATCATGCCATCTGCAAATAGTGATAATTTAAGTTCTTCTTTTCCAATTTTTATGCCTTTAATTTCTTTCGTCTGTCTAATTGCTCTGGCCAGTGTTTCGAGAACTATATTGAATAGAAGTGGAGATAGAGGGCATCCCTGTCTTGTTCTGGATTTTAGAGGGAATGCCTTCAACTTTTGTCCATTCAGAATGATGCTAGCCTGAGGCTTAGGATAGATAGCGTTTACAATGTCAAGGTAAGTTCCTGTTATCCCTAGTTTTTCTAATGTTTTGAACATAAAGGGATGCTGTACTTTGTCGAATGCTTTCTCTGCATCTATCGAGATGATCATATGGTTCTTATCTTTAAGTCTATTGATGTGGTGAATAACATTTATTGATTTCCGTATGTTGAACCATCCTTGCATCCCAGGGATGAATCCTACTTGATCATGGTGCACAATTTTTTTGATGTGTTTTTGTATTCGATTCGCCAGAATTTTATTGAGGATTTTTGCATCTAGGTTCATTAGAGATATTGGTCTGTAGTTTTCTTTCTTTGAGGTGTCTTTGTCTGGTTTCGGAATCAGGGTGATGTTGGCCTCATAGAATGAATTTGGAAGAGCTCCCTCTTTTTCTCTTTCCTGAAATAACTTGAAAAGTATTGGTATTAATTCTTCTTTAAAGGTTTTGTAAAACTCCGCTGTATACCCATCCGGTCCTGGACTTTTCTTGGTTGGTAGTCTTTTGATGGCTTCTTCAATTTCATCCATTGATATTGGTCTGTTCAGATTGTGTGTATCCTCCTGACTCAGTCTGGGCAAATCATATGACTTAAGAAATTTATCGATGTCTTCACTATCCTCTATTTTATTGGAATATAGGTTTTCAAAATAATTTCTAATTGTCTTCTGTATTTCTGTAGCATCTGTTGTGATATTGCCTTTTTCATCCCATATGTTAGTAATTTGAGTTCTCTCTCTTCTTCTCTTCGTTAGCATGGCTAAAGGTCTGTCAGTCTTATTTATTTTTTCAAAGAACCAACTTTTAGTTTTGTTAATTTGTTCAATAGTTTCTTTTGTTTCAATTTCATTGATTTCCGCTCTGATTTTAATTATTTCTTGCCTTCTGCTACATTTGCTGTTGTTTTGCTCTTCCTTTTCTAGGGCTTTGAGTTGGAGTGTGAGCTCATTTATTTGTTGTTTTTTTTCTTTTTTTGAGGAATGACCACCAGGCAATGAATTTTCCTCTTAAAACTGCTTTCATTGTGTCCCATAGATTCCGATATGTTGTGTCTGTATTTTCGTTTATCTCTAAGAATTTTTTGATTTCCTCCTTTATGTCTTCTGTAACCCATTGATCATTCAGTAACATATTTTTCGTTTTCCATGTGCTGTAGGATTTTTCCTTCCTTCTTTTATCATTGATTTCCAGTTTCATTCCATTATGATCAGATAAAATGCATGGTATTATCTCCACCCCTTTATATTTACTGACGGTTGCCCTATGGCATAATATATGGTCTATTTTTGAGAAGGATCCATGTGCTGCTGAGAAAAAAGTATAGCCTTTTGATGATGGTTGATATATTCTATATAAGTCAGTTAAGTCTATGTTATTGATTGTGGTATTGAGTTCTATAGTTTCTTTATTCAACTGTCCAATGGTGAGAGAGGTGTGTTGAAGTCTCCCATAATTATTGTGTTGTGGTCTATTTGATTCTTGAACTTGAGGAGAATTTGTTTTATGAATGTCGCAGCACCATTATTTGGTGCGTAAATATTGATAATTGTTATGTCTTGTTGGTGAATGGTTCCTTTTAACAGTATATAATGACCTTCTTTATCCCTTTTGATTAACTTAGTCTTGAAGTCGATTTTATTTGATATGAGGATGGCCCCCCCTGCTTATTTAGAGACAGGGTCTCACTGAATTGCTTAGCTCCTTGCTTTGACTGAGGCTGGCTTTGAACTCAAGATCATCCTATCTCAACCTCCCAAGCCGCTGGGATTACAGGCATGCACCACCATGCCCAGCTCACATTTTCTTTATCCATTTTTCTGCTAAAGGGCACCTGTATTGGTTCCATAGTTTAGCTATTGTTAATTGATCTGTAATAAACATTGACATGGCTGCATCACTGTAGTATGGCTGATTTTAAGTCCCTTGGTTGGCTGTATACCAAGAAGTGGGATAACTATTCAAATGATGACCATATTCCTAGTTTTTTGAGGAATCTTCATACTGCTTTCCATATTTGTTGCACCAATTTTCTGTCTCACCAACAATATACGAGTACACCTTTTCCCTATATCCTCATAAACATTTATTGTGCCTTGTATTCTTGATAATTTCCCTTCTGACTGGAGTGAGATGAAATCTCAGTGTAGTTTTAATTAATTTCCACTTTTCTAATTGTTACACATGTTGAGGATTTTTTTTTCATTTATTTGTTGACCATCTGTATTTCTTCTTTTCAGAACTGTCAGTTCAGTTTCTTTATCCATTTATTGATTGGGTTATTTGATTTTTTTGGTGTTAATTTTTTGGGAGGGATTACTAGGAATTGATCTCAGAGTCACTCAAACACTGAGCCACACCCCTAGACCTATTTTGTATTTTATTTAGAGACAGGAACTCACTGAGTTGCTTAGCACTGCACTTTTGCTGAGCCTTGTTTTGAACTCATTATCCTTCTGCTTCAGCCTCCCAAGCAACTGGGTGGTGTTAAGTTTTTTGAGTTCTTTATACATCCTGGAAATTAATATTCTATCTGAGGTGCAGGTGGCAATAATTTTTTCCCATCCTGTAGGCTGTCTCTTCATGCTCTAGATTGTTTCCTTCACCATAAAGAAGCTTTTCAGTTTGATACCTTCCCAGTATTGATTTTTATTTTACTTCTTGCACTTTAGGAGTCTTGTTAAGGAAGTCAGTTCCTGAGCCAATATTTTGGAGTGTTGGGCCTCTATTTTCTTCTAGTATATGCACAGTTTCTGGATTAATTCATAGGTCTCTGATTCAGACTGAGTTGAGTTTTGTGCAGGGTGAAAGATAGGGGTTAAATTTTGTTCTTCTACATATAGATTTCTAGTTTTCCCAGCACAATTTGGTGAAGAGGCTATCTTTTGTATAATGTATGTTTTTGGTGTCTGTCTAGTACGAGATAACTGTATTTATTTGAGTTTGTCTCCTATTCTTTTTCATTGGACTTCTTGACTGTTTTGGTGCCAATACTCTTTTGTTTTTGTTACTACAGCTCTGTAGTATAATTTAAGGTGTGGCATTGTGATGCCTCCTGCTTCCCCTTTCTTTTTAAAAATTAATTAATTAATAAGTTCTAATTTGTTCTACATGACATCAGAATGCCTTTCATTTTATAGTACACAAATGAAGCACAATTTTTCATTTCTCTGGTTGTACACAAACTAGAGTCACACCTTTTGTGTCTTCATACATGTACCTAGGGTAATGATGTTCATATCATTTCCACCATCTTTTCTAACCCCATGCCCCCTCCCTTCCCCTCCTTCCCCTTTTCTCTATCCAAAGTCCCTCCATTCCTCCTCCACTCACCCTATTTCCCATTATGGATCAGCATCCACTTATCAGAGAAAATATTTGGCCTTTGTTTTTTGGAGTTGGCTTAGCATGATATTCTCTACCTCCATCCATTTACCAGCAAATATCATAATTTAATTCTTCCTTAAGTCTGAGTAATATTCCATTGTGTGTGTATGTATGTGTGTGTATGTGTGTATGTATATGTATATATATATCAATCACAGTTTCTTTATCCATTCATCTTTTGAAGGACACCTAGGTTGCTTCCACAGTTTAGCTACTGTGAACTGAGTTGCCATACACACTGATGTGGCTTTGTCACTGTAGTATGCTGATTTTAAGTTCTTTGGGTATAGACTGAGGAGTGGGATAGCTTGGTTAAATGGTGGTTGCATTCCAAGTTTTCTAAGGAATCTCCATACTGCTTTCTAGATTGGTTACACCAATTTGCTGTTCCACCAGCAATGTAAGAGTGTGCCTTTCCCCCCACATTCTCACCAACAATTATTGTTGCTGGTATTCTTAATAACTGTCATTCTGACTGGAGTGAGATAAAATCTTAGTTTTTTTTTTTTTGGTACCTTTGTCCAGTATGAGATAACTGTATTTATGTGGGTTTGTCTCTGTGTCTTCTATTCTATATCATTTGTCTACAAGTCTATTTTCGTACCAATATCATGCCATTTTTATCACTGTTGCTGTTGAGAGCCACAGCTGAAGGGGCCCCAGCAAACTTCCAGCTGCCAGCAAACTTCCAGCTGCCAGTTGATGATTAGCTCACAGCGGCTCCAGCAAACTTCTAGCTGCCAACTGATTGGCTCCTCTGCGGTGATGCTCATTGGGCCGTTTTCCCGCCCTTTCAGACCATGGAGCTGCTCATTGGGGGACTTTTTTTGGCTCTGCCCATGCAACCCAGCCAATCAGCCTCAAGAGCAGGAGGAGTGGGGGAGGTGGAGAGGCTTGTGGGAAGCTGGTGGTGGCAGTTGGGCTCTGAAGGTTTTTCCTGAGGAGCTGTTTTGTTTGGTGTGTTGGTTCTAAAAATAAAGTTCGTTTCTTTTGACAAGTGGCTCCTGAATTGTGCCCAGCCAGACTGCGGCGTTTGGTGGCCCATACGGGGAATGAACCCGCAACCTTGACTTTCCTTAGTGCTGCGGAAAGGCATATGTGTCCAAAAAATGTACATAAGCCCAAAGTACTTTGGAAGGATATTCTAACAGGACAATGGAAAGGTCCTGACCCATTAATTGTCTGGAGTCGGGGGTCTGTTTGTGTGTTTCCACAGGGAGAACAGCAGCCAATTTGGATTCCAGGGAGATTAACTAAAGCGATTTCTACAGACCAAAAAGAAGATGATTTGGCTCAAATCCATAACAGCTGATATCCAAAACTCCAGTTTGACTATCCTTACATCTGCAACAGAACCAGGATGCTTTTTTCAATATCTATTTTATTATTACCCTTTCCCACATCATGAAGTTCTATTTTGTTTTTTGAGCTCATACAGACCTAGGTTAATGTTTTGCTGATCAGTTCTAGTTTTTGACTACAGAGTTTTTAAACATTGCAATGGAGATTCACCTGTAAAAAGTTATAAGGCCTTTACTATTATGTTATGTGTTGTATGTATTATATTATGTGTGCAAACTTATATTTTGTGCTATATGTTTGAATATACGTATGTCCATATATCATATATGATGAGTGCTCATGAAAAAATGGATCCAAATATTTTTTTTCACATGATTTAAATGGTTTAATTTAAATTGGGTAAACAGCTGTTGAGGATTGTGTTAATATGTGAACAAAAAAGGAGGTTAACAGATCTGTTTGTTTACTTTCACCTTTCCTTTTCATTATATTTAATAATTCTGTTCAAGATAAGGTACATTGTTAAGAAAATTGTTTTCTTTTAGTGCCTTCTGGAATGTTATATAATTTTTTCTTTAGCTATTATTGTCAGAATTCCTATCTTCATCCCAGTGCCGGTGAAGACAAAGATAAAACCAATCTACAGCTTCTGCAATAGCCATCACTGAACTGCTTGCAGAACTTGCCTGGACTATGTATCCCTTGCATGTATTGTGAACTCACTTGTATGCATTGTGAACTATCTGTTGGTGCAGCAACTTGTGGTAGTGTTGGAATATTTATGCTGATGGTGTCATCGGTGGTATAATTTTTCCAAAAGGAGCCATCACTGAACTGCTTGCAGAACTTGCCTGGACTATGAATCACTTGTATGCATTGTTAACTCACCTGTATGCATTGTGAACTATCTGTTGGTGCAGTGACTTGTGGTAGTGTTGGGGTATTTTTGCTGATGATGTCATTGGTGGTACAATTTTTCCAAAAGGAGCCGTCAATTGGCTTGGTGTATCTTCCTCCCTTCTGCTTGTCATGGTCATTCAGCTAAAATTTGCGGGCCAACAGAGGTGAGGCAAATACCCTCCCCCCCCCCCCCCCCGCTGGTACAAAGACCTATCCACAGGTGTGGCTGTATACTGGACCGGTAGTCAGTGACGGGTAAGATCCAATTGCAATGGTACCAACCTAAGACAGGAGGCTGACGCCTTGAGGTCAGCTCATCCGATAACGGGTAAGAACCATATGTACTATTGGACAACCTAAGGCAGGCACGGTCCCTAAGCCACATGCTTGTTGTTTAAACAGAGAGGGGGAGATGTTGAGAGCCACAGCCGAAGGGGCCCCAGCAAACTTCCAGCTGCCAGCAAACTTCCAGCTGCCAGTTGATGATTGGCTCACAGTGGCCCCAGCAAACTTCTAGCTGCCAACTGATTGGCTCCTCTGCGGTGATGCTCATTGGGCTGTTTCCCCACCCTTTCAGACCACGGAGCTGCTCATTGGGGGACTTTTTTTGGCTCTGCCCATGCGACCCAGCCAATCAGCCTCAAGAGCAGGAGGAGTGGGGGAGATGGAGAGGCTTGTGGGAAGCCAGTGGTGACAGTTGGGCTCTGAAGGTTTTTCCTGAGGAGCTGTTTTGTTTGGCGTGTTGGTTCTAAAAATAAAGTTCATTTCTTTTGACAAGTGGCTTCTGAATTGTGCCCAGCCAGACTGCGGCAGTTGCTCTGTAGTATAGTGTAAGTTCTTGTATTGTGATGCCACCTGCTTCACTCTTCTTGCTACGGATTTCTTTGGCTATTCTGGGTTTCTAATTTTTCCAAATAAATTTTATGATCATGTTTTGTATTTATATGAGGAATGTCCTTGGGGTTTTGATTCAGATTGCATTAAATCTGTATAGTGCTTTTGGTAGCATGGTCCTTTTGACAAAACTAATTCTGCCTATCCAGGGATTGGGGAGATCTTTCATATTCTAAGGTCTTCTTTAATTTCTTTCTTTTGTGTTTTGTTGTTTTCACTGTAGAAATGTTTCACCTCTTTCATTAAGTCAATTCCCAAGTATTTTAATTTTTTGAGGCTATGGTGAATGGGTTAGTTTTCCTAATTTCTCTTTTAGAGGAATTCATCATTGATGTATAGAAATGCATTTGATTTATGGGTGTTGATTTTATATCCTGCTACTTTGCTGAACTCATTTATTAGTTCTGGAAGTTTTCAGGTGGAATGTTTTGGATCCCCTATGTATAGAATCATGTCATCAGCAAATAGTGGTAGTTTGAGTTCTTCTTTTCCTATTCATATTCCTTTAATGTCTTTCATCTGTCTAAGTGCTCTGGCTAGATTTTCAAGGACATTGTTAATTAGAAGTTGTGAAAAAGGGCATCCCTCTCTTGTTTCAGTTTTTAGAGATAATGATTTCAATTTTTCTCCATTTAGAATGATGTTGGCCTTGGGCTTACCATTGATAGCTTTTACAATGTTGAGATATATTTCTATTATCCCTAGTTTTTTCCTAGTGTTTTGAACATGAAGGGGTACTGTATTTTGTCAAATGCTTTTTTTGCATCTATTGAGATGATCATATGATTCTTGTCTTTAAGTCTATTGATGTGATGAATTACATTTATTGATATCCATATGATGAACCAACCTTGCATCCCTGGGTTGAACCCCACTTGATTGTGGTGTACTATCTTTTAAATATGTTTTTGTGGTCAGATAGCCAGAATGTTATTGAGAATTTTTGCATCTGTTTATTGGAGATATTGGTCTAAAGTTTTCTTCCTTTGATGTGTCTCTGTCTGGTTTTGGGTTCAGCATTATATTGGCCTCATAGAATGAGTTTGAAAGGGTTCTCTCTTTTTCTATTTCATGGAATAATTTGAGGAGTATTGGTCTTAGTTCTTCTTTGAAGGTATTGTAGGAGTCAGCTCTGAATCCATATGGTCCTGGGCTTTTCTTGGCTTTTGATGGCATTTTATAATTCAATGTTTGAAATTGATCTGTTTAACTTGTGTATATCATCATGATTCAGTTTGGGTAAATCATATGACTCTATATATTTGTTGATGCCTTTAACATTTTCTATTTTATTGGAGTACACATTTTCATAACAGTTTTAATTATCTTATTTATTTCTGTAGTGTCTGTCATGATATTTACTTTTTTATTATGGAATTTTAGTAATTTGAATTTTCTCTCTCCTTTTCTTCATTAGCATGGTAAAGGTTTATCAATTTTATTTATTTTTTCAAAGAACCATCATTTGTTTTGTCATTTTTGGAATTGTTTCTTTTGTTCAATTTCATTGATTTCAGCTCTGATTTTAATTATTTCCCGTCTTCTACTACTTTTGGTGTTGATTTGTTCTTCTTTTTCTAGGGCTTTGAATTGTATATAATTTATTTGTTGAATTTTTCTTCTTTTAAGGAATGAATTCCATGCAACGAAGTTTCCTCTTAGTTCTGCCTTCATAGTGTCCCAGAGATTTTGATATGTTGTATCAGTGTTCTCATTTACCTCTTAGAATTTTTATTTTTTAATTTTTTAAAATTTTTTTTAATTTTTTTTCTTTACTTTCCTTTTTTTCTATTTTTTATTTATTATTATTTTTATTGGTTATTCAAAACATTACAAAGATTGCAGAATGACATTGGTTACACATCCACATTTTTTACATAATGCCATAATAGTAACTGTTGTATTCTGCTACCTTTCCTATCCTCTACTATCCCCCCTCCCCTCCCCTCCCATCTTCTCTCTCTACCCCATCTTCTGTAATTCATTTCTCTCCTTATTTTTTTTCCCATTCCCCTCACAACCTCTTATAAGTAATTTTGTATAACAATGAGGGTCTCCTTCCATTTCCATGCAATTTCCCTTTTCTCTCCCTTTCCCTCCCACCTCATGACTCTATTTAATGTTAATCTTTTCCTCCTGCTCCTCCTCCCTGCTCTGTTCTTGGTTGCTCTCATTATATCAAAGAAGACATTTGGCATTTGTTCTTTAGGGATTGGCTAGCTTCACTTAGCATAATCTGCTCTAGTGCCATCCATTTCCCTGCAAATTCCATGATTTTGTCATTTTTTAGTGCTGCGTAGTACTCCATTGTGTATAAATGCCACGTTTTTTTATCCATTCATCTATTGAGGGGCATCGGGGTTGGTTCCACAGTCTAGCTATTGTGAATTGTGCTGCTATGAACATCAATGTGGCAGTATCCCTGTAGTATGCTCTTTTAAGGACTTCAGGGAATAGTCTGAGAAGGGCAATAGCTGGGTCAAATGGTGGTTCCATTCCCAGCTTTCCCAGGAATCTCCATACTGCTTTCCATATTGGCCGCACCAATTGGCAGTCACACCAGCAATGTACAAGAGTACCTTTTTCCCCACATCCTTGCCAGCACTTGTTGTTTGACTTCATAATGGCTGCCAATCTTACTGGAGTGAGATGGTATCTTAGGGTGGTTTTGATTTGCATTTCTCTGACTGCTAGAGATGGTGAACATTTTTTCATGTACTTGTTGATTGATTGTATGTCCTCCTCTGAGAAGTGTCTGTTCAGGTCCTTGGCCCATTTGTTGATTGGGTTATTTGTTATCTTATTGTTTAATTTTTTGAGTTCTTTGTATGCTCTGGATATTAGGGTTCTATCTGAAGTGTGAGGAGTAAAAATTTGTTCCCAGGATGTAGGCTCCCTATTTACCTCTCTTATTGTTTCTTTTGCTGAGAAAAAAACTTTTCAGTTTAATTAAGTCCCATTTGTTGATTCTAGTTGTTAACTCTTGTGCTATGGGTGTCCTATTATGGAATTTGGAGCCCGACCCCACAATATGTAGATCGGAGCCAACTTTTTCTTCTATCAGATGCATAGTCTCTGAATTGATATCAAGGTCCTTGATCCATTTTGAGATAACTTTTGTGCATGGTGAGAGGAGGAGATTCAGTTTCATTTTGTTGCATATGGATTTCCAGTTTTCCCAGCACCATTTGTTGAAGATGCTATCCTTCCTCCATTGCATGCTTTTAGCCCCTTTATCGAATATAAGATAGTTGTAACTTTGTGGATTGGTCTCTGTGTCCTCTATTCTATACCATTGGTCCACCCGCCTGTTTTGGTACCAGTACCATGCTGTTTTTGTTAATATTGCTCTGTAGTATAGTTTGAAATCTGGTATCGCTCCACCTCCTGATTCACACTTCCTGCTTAGAATTGCTTTTGCTATTCTGGGTCTTTTATTTTTCCATATGAATTTCATGATTGCTTTATCTATTTCTACAAGAAATGCCATTGGGATTTTGATTGGCATTGCATTGAACCTATAGAGAACTTTTGATAATAACGCCATTTTGATGATGTTAGTTCTGCCTATCCATGAACAGGGTATATTTTTCCATCTTCTAAGATCTTCTTCTATTTCTCTCTTTAGGGTTCTGTAGTTTTCATTGTATAAATCTTTCACCTCTTTTGTTAGGTTGATGACCAAGTATTTTTTTGGGGGGGATATTGTGAATGGTGTGGTTTTCCTCATTTCCAGTTCAGAAGATTTGTCACTGATATACAGGAATGCCTTTGATTTATGCGTGTTGATTTTATATCCTGCCACTTTCCTGAATTCATTTATTAGCTCTAGTAGTTTTTTTGTAGACCCTTTTGGGTCTTCTAGGTATAAAATCATATCATCCGCAAATAGTGATAATTTAAGTTCTTCTTTTCCTATCTTAATACCTTTAATTTCTTTTGTCTGTCTAATTGCTCTGGCCAGTATTTTGAGAACTATATTGAATAGAAGTGGTGATAGAGGGCATCCCTGTCTTGTTCCAGATTTTAGAGGGAATGCCTTCAGTTTTTTTTCCATTTAGAATGATGCTAGCATGAGGCTTAGCATATATAGCTTTTACAATGTTGAGGTAAGTTCCTGTTATCCCTAGTTTTTCTAATGTTTTGAACATAAAGGGATGCTGTACTTTGTTGAATGCTTTTTCTGCGTCTATCGAGATGATCATATGGTTCTTATCTTTACGTCTATTGATGTTGTGAGTAATGTTTATTGATTTCCGTATATTGAACCAGCCTTGCATCCCAGGGATGAATTCTACTTGATCATGGTGCACGATCTTTTTGATATGTTTTTGTATACGATTTGCCAGAATTTTATTGAGGATTTTTGCATCTAAATTCATTTGGGATATTGGTCTGTAGTTTTCTTTCTTTGAGGTGTCTTTATCTGGTTTGGGAATCAGGGTGATATTAGCCTCATAGAATGAATTTGGAAGTTCTCCCTCTTTTTCTATCTCCTGAAATAGATTGTGGAGTATTGGTATTAGTTCTTCTTTAAAGTTCTTGTAAAACTCTGCTGTATGTCCATCTGGTCCTGGGCTTTTCTTGGTTGGTAGTCTTTTGATGGCTTCTTCTATTTCCTCACTTGATATTGGTCTGTTTAGGGTGTTTATATCTTCCTGACTCAATCTGGGTAGTTCATATGTCTTAACGAATTTATCGATGCCTTCACTATCTTCTATTTTATTAGAGTATAGGGTTTCAAAATAATTTTTAATTATCTTCTGTATTTCTGAATTGTCTGTTGTGATGTTGCCTTTTCCATCCCGTAAGCTAGTAATTTGGGTTCTCTCTCTTCTTCTCTTTGTTAGCATGGCTAATGGTCTATCAATCTTATTTGTTTTTTTAAAGAACTAACTTTTAGTTTTGTCAATTTTTTCAATTGTTTCTTTTGTTTCGATTTCATTGATTTCAGCTCTAATTTTAATTATTTCTTGCTTTCTACTGTATTTGTTGCTGATTTGTTCTTCTTTTTCTAAGGCTTCGAGGTGTAGTGTGAGGTCATTTATTTGTTGGCTTTTCTTTCTTTTAAGGAATGAACTCCATGAAATGAATTTTCCTCTTTGCACTGCTTTCATAGTGTCCCAGAGATTTCGATATGTTGTGTCTGAGTTTTCATTTACCTCTAAGAATTTTTTAATTTCCTCTTTGATGTCTTCTGTAACCCTTTGTTCATTCAGTAGCATATTGTTTAATCTCCATGTGATGTAGGATTTTTCCTTTCTCATTTTATTATTGATTTTTAATTTCATTCCATTATGATCAGATAAAGTGCATGGTAGTATCTCAACTCCTTTGTAATTGCTAAGATTTGCCCTGTGACATAATATATGGTCTATTTTTGAGAAGGATCCATGTGCTGCTAAGAAGAAAGTGTATCCACTTGATGTTGGGTGGTATATTCTGTATATATCAATTAAGTCTAAATTATTAATTGTATTATTGAGCTCTTTGGTTTCTTTATTCAACTTTTGTTTGGAAGATCTGTCCATTGGTGAGAGAAGTGTGTTAAAATCTGCCATGATTATTGTGTTGTGGTCTATTAGACTCTTGAACTTGAGAAGAGTTTGTTTGATAAAGGTAGCTGCACCATTGTTTGGGGCATATATATTAATGATCATCAAGTCTTGTTGGTGTATGGTTCCATTGAGCAGTATGTAGTGTCCTTGTTTATCCCTTTTGATTAACTTTGGCTTGAAGTCTATTTTATTTGATACAAGTATGGACACCCCTGCTTGCCTCCGGGGTTCAAATGAGTGATATGATTTTTCCCAACATTTCACCTTCAGTCTGTGTATGTCTTTTCCTATCAGATGAGTCTCCTGTAGGCAGCATATTGTTGGACCTTTTTTTAATCCATTCAACTAGCCTATGTCTTTTGATTGGTTCAGTTAAGCCATTAACATTTAGGGTTACTATTGAGATATGGTTTGTATTTCCAGCCATATTTGGTTATGTACGATACTTAACATGATTTGTTTTTTCTCTATGCTTAGTTTTTCCTTTAGTGTACTACCTCCTGCTGTTGGTTTTCATTGTTATTTTTCATTTCCTCTTCCTGTAATGTTTTGCCAAGGATGTTTTGAAGAGCTGGTTTTCTAGCTGCAAATTCTTTTAACTTTTGTTTATCATGGAAGATTTTTATTTCATCTTCAATCCTGAAGCTTAATTTCACTGGATACATGATTCTTGGTTGGAACCCTTTTTCTTTCAGCATTTGGAATATGTTGTTCCAGGATCTTCTAGCTTTCAGAGTCTGTGTTGAAATATCAGCAGTTATCCTGATTGGTTTATCCCTAAATGTAATCTGCTTCCTCTCTCTTGTGGCTTTTAAGATTCTCTCCTTATTCTGTATGTTGGGCATCTTCATTATTATGTGTCTTGGTGTGGATCTCTTATGATTTTTACATTTGGTGTCCTGTAGGCTTCTAGTATTTTGATTTCTTTTTCATTATTTAAGTCTGGGAAGTTTTCTAGTATTATTTCATTGAATAGATTGCTCATTCCCTTGGTTTGGACCTCTGTACCCTCTTGTATCCCAATAACTCTTAGGTTTGGTTTCTTGATGTTATCCCATAATTCTTGGATGTTCTGCTCATGATTTCTTAACATTCTCACTGAGCTCTCTATGTTCTTTTCAAGTTGAAAAACTTTGTCTTTGTTGTCTGAAGTTTTATCTTCTAAGTGTTCTACTCTGCTGGTAATACTCTCATTTGAGTTTTTAATTTGGTTTATTGTTTCCTGCATTTCCAGGATTTCTGTTTGTTTTTTATATCCTCTATCTCCCTATAGAGTTGATCTTTAGCTTCTTGGATTTGTTTATGTAATTCATTGTCAAAGTGATTTTTCATTTTCTGAATTTGATGTGTAATGTCTTCCTTGAGACTCCAGATCATCTGAAGCATGTATATCCTGAACTCTTCGTCTGACATTCCATCAGCTGCAGATATTACCTCATCTAATGTTGAATTGACCTGTATTGTTTGTGGTCCTTTCTTTCCTTGTCTTTTCATACTGCTCATGATTCTTTCTAGCTTTGTGAAACTGTTGTGCTAATGTTTTTCCCCTTATATATTTTTATTGTTCTTGTATAGCTCCAAAATCCCTCTTTTGCGGAGAAAGACAATGTTAACAGATCCCAATATCAACAGTACATCATCTAAGCACAAGTTTTCATTATTAATACATTTTTAGTTAGATTCTAAGACTATAGATATTGGTTTTAATTATTCCTTAAGAATATATTCATTAGTTTCATAAAAGGCATACCATATCTGGTGGCATATAGAAAACTTAACTTTAGACGAAGGATGTTATACTTAGAGGAAAGGAGTGAGGGTATGAGGTTAAACTAACTTAGCACCTTTGGAGAACCCTAACCACTAGACTGGTAATTTATGGAAGAATGTATAGACTCAACCTCCTATCTATTTAGATAGTTACCCTATGTATAGATTGCAAAAGTTAGGAGATTGAAAGTGGGATAGAGAGAATACAAATTAAAAAAAGAAAAAAAATAACAAGGAAAAGAAATAAGAGAAGGAAAAGGGAAGTAAGATAGAAATAAAGAAAAAAAATGGGGGGGGGAGGTGGGGTATATGCAATTCCTCTATATTATATTATTTTGTTAATTCGGTTGTTCATGCACAGTTCTTGGTTTCACATATGCTGAAGTTGTGGAAGAGAGAGAAGAGAAAGAAAGAGAAAAAGAAAGTCTCTCAGAACACTGTTTTCCTTGCTTCCAGTAGGTGGCATTGTCTATTCCTAGCTTGAGCCTCTGTATTCAGGGTGGTGGGTATAGCCAGTGGGAAAGGAAATGAGCTTCCACCTGTATCTTCCCTACTCTAGTCTCTGAGGTAGAAACCAGGTGCCTGTACCGTTGTTGTTTTGCGTTGATAGCTACAACCCCCAAAAGCTTGTGGGAAATATTTTGAGTTATCCCAGCTAAGGGTGGGGGAGTTGGAAACCGGGTACCTGGATCAGCCGCAGAACTGTGCTGGTAGCCGCACCCCCTTTGATGGGTTTTAAGGGTTGATGGGCTTCCTCTGGACTAGCACTCTGGGCGGGGCCGTACTTCCTCCTCCGGTCTGGCTGGGCACCTGGCGTCTTCCTCCTCCGGTCTGGCTGGGCGCCTGGCGCGTCCCTCTTAGAATTTTTAAATCTCCTCTCTGATGTTGTCTGCAATCCATTGTTCATTCAATAGCATATTATTTAGTCTCCAGGTGTTGGAGCATTTTCTATTTTTAAAATTTTATCATTGATTTATAATTTTATTCCATTATGATTTGATAGAATGCTAGGTACTATCTCTATTTTTTTTTTTTTTTGTATTTGGTAAGAGTTGCTTTGTGGCATAATATATGGTCTATTTTAGAGAAGGATCCATGTGCTGCTGAAAAGAAAGTGTATTCACTTATTGATGGATGAAATATTCTATATATATCTGTTAAATCTAGATTATTGATTTTATTATTGAGTTCTATATTTTCTTTGGAAGATCTATTCAGTGGTGAAAGAGGTATGTTAAAGTCACCCAGTATTATTGTGTTGTAGTTTATTTGACTTTTGAAATTGAGAATAGTTTGTTTGATATATGTAGATGCTCCATTGTTTGGGGAATATATACTTACAATTTTTATGACCTGTTGATATATAATTCCCTTAAGCACTACAAAGGGACCGTTTTTATTCCCTTTTACTAACTTTGACTTGAAGTCTACTTTATCTAATACGAGCATGGAAACCCTGCTTGCTTACACCGTCCATGTGAGTGGCGTGTTGTTTCTCAACCTTTCACCTTCATGTCTTTTCCTATGAGATGAGTCTCTTGTAGGCAGTTGGGTCTTTTTAAAAAAATCAATCTGACAGTTTATGTATTTTGATTAAAGAGTTTAGGCCATTAATATTGAAGGTTATTATTGAGACCTGGTTTGTATTACTAGTCACTTTTGTTTATTTTTGGTAATTTAAGTTGACTTGGTTTCTCCTTTGACTGATACCTCCCTTTGCCAATTTTCATTGTTGTTTTTCATTTCCTCCTCATGGAATTTTTTATTGAGGGTGTTCTGTAGTTCAGGCTTTCTAGTTGTAAATTCTTTTAACTTTAATTTGTCATGTAAGGTTTTTATTTCATCATCAAATCTAAAACTTAATTTTGCTTGATACAAGATTCTTTGTTGGCCTCCATTTTCTTTCAGTGCTTAATATATGTTGTTTCAGAATCTTCTAGCTTTCAGGGTCTGGGCTCAAAAATTTTCACATATCATAATTTGTTTCCCCCATATGTAATCTGATTCCTTTCTCTTGTGGCTTTTAAAGTTCTCTCCTTGTTGTGTATGCTAGGCATTTTCATTATAATGTGCCTTGGTGTGGATCTGTTGTGATTTTGTACATTTGGCATCCTGTAAGACTCTTGTATTTGGATTATCAATTTATTCTTTATGTTTGGAAAATTTTCTGATATTATTTCATTGAAAATATTGTTTATTTCTTTGGTTTGGAACTCTAAGTCTTCCTCTATCCCAATAACTCTTAAATTTGGTCTTTGTATGCTATCCCACAATTCTAAAATATTCTGCTCATAGTTTCTTACCATCTTCACTTTGTGGTCAACTTTATGTTCAAAATTATATATTTTGTCTTCATTATCTGAGGTTCTGTCTTACAAGTGATCTAATTTATTGGTGATGTTTTCTATCTTTTTATATTTTTTTATTGGTTGTTCAAAACATTACAGAGCTCATGATATATCATCTTTCATACATTTGACTCAATTGGGTTATGAACTCCCATTTTTACCCCAAATACAAATTGCAGAATCACACTGGTTACACACTCACATTTTTACATAATGGCATATTAGTGACTGTTGTATTCTGCTACCCTTCCTATCCTCTACTATCCCCCCTCCCCTCCTCACCCATCATCCCTCTCTACCTCATCTGCTGTTGTTCAATTCTCTCCCTTGTTTCCCCCCCCTTTCCCCTCACATCCTCTTCTATGTAATTTTGTGTAACATTGAGGGTCTCCCACCATTTCCATATGCTTTCCCTTCTCTCTCCCTTTCTCTCCCCCCACTCATCTTTGTTTAATGTTAATCTTTTCCTCATGGTCTTCCTCCCTGTTCTGTTCTTAGTTGCTCTCTTTATATCAAAGAAGACATTTGGCATTTGTTTTACAGATTGGCTAGCTTTGCTTAGCATAATCTGCTCTAATGCCATCCATTTCCCTGCAAATTCTATGACTTTGTCATTTTTATTGCTGCATAGTACTCCATTGTGTATAGATGCCACATTTTTTTTATCCATTCATCTATTGAAGGGCATCTGGGTTGGTTCCACAGTCTAGCTATTGTGAATTGTGCCGCTATGATCATTGATGTGGCAGTATCCCTATAGTATGCTCTTTTAAGATCCTCAGGGAATAATCCGAGGAGGGCGATAGCTGGGTCAAATGGTGGATCCATTCCCAGCTTTCCCAGGTATCTCCATACTGCTTTCCAAATTGGCCACACCAATTTGCAGTCCCACCAGCAGTGTACAAGTGGACCCTTTTCCCCACATCCTTGCCAACACTTATTGTTGTTTGACTTCATAATGGCTGCCAATCTTACTGGAGTGATATGGTATCTTAGGGTGGTTTTGATTTGCATTTCTCTGACTGCTAGAGATGGTGAGCATTTTTTCATGTACTTGTTGATTGATTGTATGTCCTCCTCTGTGAAGTGTCTGTTCAGGTCCTTGGCCCATTTGTTGATTGGGTTATTTGTTATCTTATTGTTTAATTTTTTGAGTTCTTTGTATATTCTGGATATTAGGGCTCTATCTGAAGTGTGAGGGGTAAAATTGTTCCCAGGATGTAGGCTCTCTATTTACCTCTCTTATTGTTTCTCTTGCTGAGAAAAAACTTTTTAGTTTAAGTAAGTCCCATTTATTTTTTCTTGTTATTAACTCTTGGCCTATGGGCGTCCTATCAAGGAATTTGGAGCCCGCCCCCACAGTATGTAGATTATAGCCAACTTTTTCTTCTATCAGACTCTGTGTCTCTGATTTGATATCTAGCTCCTTGATCCATTTTGAGTTAACTTTTGTGCATGGCGAGAGAAAGGGATTCAGTTTCATCTTGTTGCATATGGATTTCCAATTTTCCCAGCACCATTTGTTGAAGATGCTATCCTTATTCCATTGCATGCTTTTAGCCCCTTTATCAAATATAAGAAAGTTGTAATTTTGTGGATTGGTTTCTGTGTCCTCTATTCTGTACCATTGGTCCACCTGCCTGTTTTGGTACCAGTACCACGCTGTTTTTGTTACTATTGCTTTGTAGTACAGTTTGAACTCTGGTATCGCTATACCTCCAGATTCACACTTCCTGCTTAGAATTGCTTTTGCTATTCTGGGTCTTTTGTTTTTCCATATGAATTTCATGATTGCTTTATCTATTTCTACAAGAAATGCCATTGGGATTTTGATTGGCATCACATTAAACCTGTAGAGAACTGTGGGTAGTATCGCCATTTTGATGATGTTAGTTCTGCCTATCCATGAACAGGGTACATTTTTCCATCTTCTAAGTTCTTCTTCTATCTCTCTCTTTAGGGTTCTGTAGTTTTCATTGTATAAATCTTTCACCTCTTTTGTTACGTTGATTCCCAAGTATTTTATTTTCTTTGAGGATATTGTGAATGGAGTGGTTTTCCTCATTTCTATTTCAGAAGATTTGTCGCTGATATACAGGAATGCCTTTGATTTATGTGTGTTGATTTTATATCCTGCCACTTTGCTGAATTCATTTATTAGCTCTAGTAGTTTCTTTGTAGACCCTTTTGGGTCTTCTAGGTATAAAATCATATCATCCACAAATAGTGATAATTTAAGTTCTTCTTTTCCTATTTTTATGCCTTTAATTTCTTTTGTCTGTCTAATTGCTCTGGCTAGTATTTCAAGAACTAAATTGAATAGAAGTGGTGATAGAGGGCATCCCTGTCTTGTTCCAGATTTTAGAGGGAATGCCTTCAGTTTTTCTCCATTTAGGATGATGCTAGCCTGAGGTTTAGCATATATAGCTTTTACAATGTTGAGGTAAGTTCCTGTTATCCATAGTTTTTCTAGTGTTTTGAACATAAAGAGATGCTGTACTTTGTCAAATGCTTTTTCTGCATCTATCGAGATGATCATATGGTTCTTGTCTTTAAGTCTATTGATGTGGTGAATAGTATTTATTGATTTCCATATATTGAACCACCCTTGCATCCCATGGATGAATCCTACTTGATCCTGGTGTACAATTTTTTTGATATGCTTTTGTATTCTATTTGCCAGGATTTTATTGAGAATTTTTGCATCCAAGTTCATCAGAGATATTGGTGTGTAGTTTTCTTTCTTTGAAGTGTCTTTGTCTGGTTTCGGGATCAGGGTGATGTTGGCCTCATAGAATGAATTTGGAAGAGCTCCTTCTTTTTATATTTCTTGAAATAGCTTGAAAAGTATTGGTATTAATTCTTCTTTGAATGTTTTGTAAAAATCTACTGTATACCCATCCGGTCCAGGGCTTTTTTTGGTTGGTAATCTTTTGATGGCTTCTTCAATTTCTTCCTTTGTTATTGGTCTGCTGAAATTGTATGTGTCTTCCTGACTCAATCTGGGCAAATCATATGACTTAAGAAATTTATCGATATCTTCACTATCTTCTATTTTTTTGGAATATAGGGTTTCAAAATACTTTCTAATTATCTTCTGTATTTCTGTAGTATCTGTTGTGATATTGCATTTTTCATCCCGTATGTTAGTAATTTGAGTTCTCTCTCTTCTTCTCTTTGTTAGCATGGCTAAGGGGCTGTCGATCTTATTTATTTTTTCAAAGAACCAACTTTTAGTTTTGTCAATTTTTTCAATTTTTTTTGTTTCAATTTCATTGATTTCTGCTCTAATTTTAATTATTTCTTGTCTTCTACTACATTTGCTGTTGTTTTGCTCTTCCTTTTCTAGGTTTTTGAGGTGTAGTGTGAGTTCATTTATTTGTTGGTTTTTTCTTTTTTTTTTGAGGAAAGAACTCCAAGAAATGAATGTCCCTCTTAAAACTGCTTTCAGTGTGTCCCATGGATTCCGGTATATTGTGTCTGTATTGTTATTTGTCTCTATGATTTCTTTTTATCTCCTCCTTTATGTATTCTGTAACCCATTGATCATTCAGTAACATATTGTGCATTTTCCATGTGATGTAGGATTTTTCCTTCCTTCTTTTATCATTGATTTCCAGTTTCATTCCATTATGATCAGATATGGTGCATGATATTATTTCCATGCCTTTATATTTACTGAGAGTCGCCCTATGGTATAATATATGGTCTATCTTTGAGTAGGATCCATGTGCTGCTGAGAAGAACATGTATCCACTTGATGATGGTTGATATATTCTATATATGTTGGTTAAGTCTAGGTTATTGATTGTGCTATTGAGTTCAATAGTTTCTTTATTCAGCTTTTGTCTAGAGGATCTGTCTAATGGTGAGAGCCGTGTGTTGAAGTCACCCATAATTATTGTGTTGTAGTCTATTTGACTCTTGAACTTGAGGAGAGTTTGTTTTATGGACGTTGCTGCTCCATTGTTTGGTGCATACAAATTGATAATTCTTATGTCTTGTTGGTGGATGGTTCTTTTTAACAGTATATAGTGTCCTTCTTCATCCCTTTTGATTAACTTAGTTTGAAGTTGATTTTATTCGATATGAGTATGGCCACTCCTGCTTGCTTCCGAGGGCCATGTGAATGATATGATTTTTCCCAACCTTTTACCTTCAGGCTGTGTATGTCTTTTCCTATCATATGAGTCTCCTGAAGGCAGCATATTGTTGGATTTGTTTTTTTAGATAAGTGTTTATTCAGATGATTTGACCATTTTTAATTGGAGTACTTGTATTTTAAAGTAAATTTCTTTTTTTTTTCTTTTTTGAGACTAGTTCTCACTACATTGCTTAGGCTGGCCTCAAACTTGCAGTCTTATTTACACAGCCTCCAAAATAGCTGGAATTACAGGCTTGTGCCACCACATCTGGCCTATTGTTTAGTTTCTTTAGTTTTTATATATTCTGAATATTAATCCTTTGTCTGATGAATAGTTGGCAGATATTTTCTCCTGGTATGCAGATTGCTTCTTCATTGTGTTCACTGTTTCCTTTGCTGTGCAGAGACTTTTTCATTCGATATAATACCATTTGTCTATCTTTGCTTTACCTTTGTTTCCCATTTTCTTTTTTTGCCAATAAATATTCATATTATTTAGTAAAGAGGCTGTCATTTCTCTAATGTATTTTGGCAATTTCATCAAGAATCAGTTGGCTGTAAATGTGTGAGTTTATTTCTGAAATTTCTATTTTGTTCTATTGGTTTATGTTTCTGTTTTCATGCCATTACCATGGTCTTTTATGAGTCCTATCCAAAAAAGCATCACCTACACAAATGTTGTTATAGTTTGGATTTTAATGCCCTCTCAAATATCATGTGTTGAAGATATGGTTCACAATGCAGCAGAGTTCAGAGATGGGGACTTTGGGAGGTAATTATATCATGAGGGCTCTGACCTTAGGAATAGATTAATCCCTGTATGGATTTTCAGCTTAGTGTACTAGTGGGAGGTGATGAAAACTTCAGGAGGGGTGGCACAGTTGTAGGAAGTAGGCCATTTGAGGTGTTCTCTTAATAGATATATTTTTTCCTTAGACCTGTCTTTGTCTCTGTCTCTCTCTTTTCTCTTTCTCTCTTTGTTTCTTTGCTTCCTGGATATGATGAGGTGAGAATTTTTCTCTAATATATCCTCCCACCACCATGATGTTCTGCCTCACCAAAAGCCCCAAATCAACCACACCAGGAACCATGGACAAAACCCCCAGAATTTCTGATTCAAAATAAATCTTTCTGTTTTTTTAAGTTGTTTTTCTCACATATTTTGTCATAGAAAAAGAAAGTTGACTTACAAATGTCATGAATTGTTTCTGCCATGTTTTCTTCTAGTAGTTTCATAGTTTCTGTTCTTACATTTTAGGTCTACTATTTACATTCAATTGCTTTTTGTATGGAGTAAGTTATCAGGGTGACATCAGTCTTATGTATATGACTATCCACTTTTCCCAGAACCATTTATTTGAAGAGGCTGTCATTTCTCCAATATATGGTTTTGACACCTTTGTCCAGAATCAAGCACAAGAAGTAAAATCAAGAATCAATAAATGGGAAGGATTCAAATTTAAAAGCTTCTTCTCAGCAAAGGAAACAATAAGTAAAGTGAGGTGAGAGCCTACAGATTGGGAGAAAATCTTTACCACATGCATCTCTGATAAAGCATTAATCTCTAGGATACAAAAAGAACTCAAAAAACTTAATACCAAAAAACCCAATCAATACATTGGCTAAGGAACTGAATAGACACTTCACAGAAGAATAAATACAATCAATCAACAAATATATGAAAAAGTGTTCAACATCTCTAGCAATTAGAGAAATGCAAATGAAAACTACACTAATATTTTATCTCACTCCGGTCAGAATGGCAGGCAATAATAAATGTTGACTAGGATGTAGGGAAAAAGGTATACTCATACATTGTTGGTGGCATGGCAAATTAGTACAAGCACTATAGAAACCGGTATGAAGATTCCTCAGAAAACTTGAAATGTAACCACAATTTGACCCAGCTACCCCACTCCTCAGTTTATACCCAAAGGACTTAAAATCAGCATACTACAGTGAAGTAGCCATGTCAATGTTTATAGCAGCTCAATTCACAGTAGCTGAGCTATGGAACCAACTTAGATGTCCTTCACTAGATGAATGAATAAATAAAATGTGATATATATATATATATATATATATATATATATATATATATATATATATATATATTCAATGGAATATTACTCAGCTTTGAAGCAGAATGAAATTATGGCATTTGCCAGTCAATGGATGGAGTTGGAGAATATCATGCCAAGCAAAATAAGCCAATCCAAAAAAAAAAAAAAAAAAAAAAACAAAGGCCAAATGTTTTCTCTAATATGCAAATGCTAATTTATAGTAAGAGGGGCACTAGGGAAGAATAGCATTACCTTAGATTAGGTAGAGGGAAGTGAAGAAAGGGGAGGGAGGAGATGTGGGGATAGGAAGGATGGTAGAACAAAACAGACATTATTACTTTATTTATGTGTGTGTGTGTGTGTGTGTATGTGTGTGTGTATATATGCTATACATCTGCATGACCAATGTGATTCTACAACATGTACACTCAGAAAAATGAAAAAATATTTCCCATCTATGTATGATATTTCAAAGTGCATAAATGTATTCTACTGTCATGTATAATTAATTAAAACAAATTTAAAAATTTCAAAAAATAATCAATTGGCTATAGATGCATGGGTTTATTTCTGGGGTCTCCATTCTCTTCCATTGAATGCCTGTTTTTTTTTTCCCAACTCCATGCTGGTTTTGTTAGAAAGGCTCTGTATTATGTTTTCATATCAGGTATTGTGATGCCTCCAGCTTTATGTTTAAATTAAAGATTATTTTGGCTATTTGGAGTCTCTTGTACTTCTACATTAATTTCAGGGTAATTATTTTCTAGTTTTATGAAGAATGTCATTGGCATTTTGATGGGGATTGCATTAATTCTAGAGATTGCTTTGTGTAGCTTGAACATTTTAACAATTTTAATTTATCTAATCCATGAATGTGGAGGTCTTTCATTTGTGTATGTGCATGTGTTTTTTTCTTTAATTACTTTCATTAGTGTTTTGTAATTTTCCTTTTTTCAGGTCTTTCAATTTTTTGGTTAAATTTATTCCTAGATATTTTTGTAGCTATTTTGAATTGGGAGTACTTTCTGGGTTTCTTCCTTAGCAATCTCATTATTAGTGTATAAAAATGCTACTGAGGGCTGGGGATGTGGCTCAAGAGGTAAGGCATGCTCGCCTAGCATGTGCGGGGTGCTTGGTTCGATCCTCAGCACCACATAAAATAAAGATGTTGTGTCAGCTGAAAACTGAAAAATAAATATTAAAAAATTCTCTCTCTCTCAAAAAAAAATGCTAATGATGTTTGTATGTTCTCTTTATATCTTGCTACTTTACTGAATTTGTCGATTAGTTCTAACAGTCCTTTGGTGGAATCTTTGTTTTTTATATTTTTTCCTTTATTTTATTTTATTTTTTTCTTTCTTTCTTTTTTTCTTTTTTTGCAAACAGAGATAGTAAGAGCTGGGTGCAGTGGCGCACACCTGTAATCCCAGCAACTTGGGAAACTGAGGCTAGAAGATCGTGAGTTCAAAGCCACTTCAGCAAAAAGTGAGGTGCTAAGCAATTCAGCGAGACTCTATCTCTAAATAAAATACAAAAATATGGCTGGGCATGTGGTCAAGTGCCCCTGAGTTCAATCCCCAGTACCTCCCCCCATCAAAAAGGAAAAAGAGGTCATTTGACTGCCTACTTTCCTATTGGTATGCCTTTTATTTCTTTCTCTGTGTAAATTGCTCAGGATAAACTTTCAGTGTACATTGAATAAGAGTGTTGAAAATAGATACATTTGTTTTGATACCATTGGTTATTAATGACGAGTTCTGCTTCCTCAAATGGTGAAGTTTGAATGTTAGAGAAGTGGCTGAGGCAAGCAAGTTTTTTATTTTATTATTATTTTTTAAAAATAGTAATACAATGGCAATATGTAAATCAATGGAAGTGTAACTGATGTGATTCTGCAATCTGTATACGGGGTAAAAATGGGAGTTCATAACCCACTTGAATCAAAATGTGAAATATGATATGTCAAGAACTATGTAATGTTTTGAACAACCAACAATAAAAAAAAAAATAGTAATACAAGAGTTGGGGTTGTAGCTCTGTGGTAAGAGCTCTTGCCTAGCACGTGCGAGGCACTGGGTTTGATCGTCTGCAACACATAAAAATGAATAAATAAACTAAAGATATAAAAAATGTTGTTATCTGTTTAAAAAAATAATAATACAGACTTCTCCTGGGAGGGAGAAGAGGGTCATAGCTCGCATCCTAGTATCCCAAGAAGTGAGAGCATCCTGTCCCTTTGATACATTTTAGACTTTCTTTGTTCTCCTGCCCTCTTCCCCCTTCTCTTTCTCCTTCCTGTGTACATGACTAGGCCCAGAAAATGCCAGTGGGATGGACACAAGGTGAGAAGCAGGTGGGCTGGAAGGGCCAACATGGAGTAATGGGGCAGGAAGGAAGTGGCAGCCCAGGGGGCATTAATTAGCAAATCCCAGTCTGTTCAGGGGTGCTTCATTAACAACCTTCTGGGAGGGGAAGTATAGAGAGATAATCTTGGCAATTAAAGGGCTCTGGAGACATTAATATTCCAATCTTCCAGGGGGTGGTCTCCAGCTTCCTGGATCCAAACTTGCCTCCATTTTCTTGATCTGACCTGATTACCTATCTATACTGACTGTGTTTATTACTTCAGTTTCAGGTATTAGGAGAAAGTTTTTCAACTTTTCCCCATTTGGTATGATGTTGGCTGTGGTTTTGTCATATACAGCTTCAATTGTATTGATACATGACATTCCTATACCAAATTTGTTCAGGATTTCTAACATGAAAGGATTCCAAATGTTATTAAATGCTTCTCCTGCATTTATTGGGATGATTGTATAATTTTTTTATCTTTCATTCTGTCACTGTCACATATTGCATTTATTGATTTGCACATGGTAAAGCTTCCTGGCATCCCTAGGAATGCTATTCACTTGATCAAATTCCACTTGATCACAGTGAATATTTTTTTAAATAAATAAATAAATAAATTTTAACTAGGTATATATGACAGCAGAATGCATTTTGATTCACTGTACACAATTGCAGCACAACTTTTCATTTCTCTGGGTGTACATGATGTAGCATCACACCATATGTGCAGTTATACATGTACCTAGGTTAATGATGTCCATCTCATTCTACCATCTTTCCTGCCCCCTTGTATCCTCCTTCCCATCCCTCCCCATGAATGATCTTTTTGATATACTGTTGGATTCAACTTTATAGCCTTTTTTGGAGAATTTTTACTTCTATGTTCATTTTGGATACTTGTATATGGTTTTCTATTTTTGTTGTGTCCTTGTTGTGTTCTGCTCACAGTATTTGTGGCCTTATAGAATCAGCTTGGAAGTGTTCCCTCTATTTATATTATTTGGAATAATTTGGAATAGTGTGAGAAGAATTGGCATTTCTTATTCTTTATTTAAAAGTTTGTTAGAATTCAGCAGCAAAGTCATCTTGTCTTGGACTTCTCTTTTGTTGGAATTTTTCTTTTAAATTCAATTTCACTATGCTTTGTTGGTCTATTTAATAACCTCACTTTAATAGTAGATATATTTTGAGGCTAGGAGTTCTACTTGTGCTGCAATTAAGGTATTCAAAGGATGAGAT
Source organism: Spermophilus citellus (assembly GCF_964194105.1). Lineage (NCBI taxonomy): Eukaryota > Metazoa > Chordata > Mammalia > Rodentia > Sciuridae > Spermophilus > Spermophilus citellus. The sequence continues at coordinate 48,230,778 of NC_138190.1, forward strand.
TCTGGGGAGAATTTTTCATACTCACTACCCTATGTCCATAAGAGATAAGGATCTCATTCAAAGTATATATAGAATCTTTCAGAGTTTTTAATGAGATCTTGAGCTAAAAATTAGAATTCTTCAGCACTTTCTTTCCTTTTTCCAGTTTGTTCAGCAATATCAGCCAATCTTATATTCATTAGCTTTCCATAAGGATGAACAATTCCCTGCATCCTTGTTTCTTATACATGGCTGATTAGGATGATATATCACCTATCCTTATTGCCAAATCATGGCATGAATTATCAGTGCTTCCTTTTACTGCTGAAACATAGCCATTAGGATATTTATCTAACCAGACTAGAAAGCCAATTCCAGAAACACTGGAATCAATACAGGAAATTTATCCTTAAATTGCCTGTTCCTCCACAACCATTCTCACCATCAAAATCAGTATTAGTAAGAGCTTACAGAGAAATGAAAGCAGCACAACATATGTATCCCACACGACACACACACACACACAAATAAATATATATATATGTGTATATATATATATATATTTACATAATACCTGGTTGACTCTTCCAATTATAAGGGATGAGAAGTTCCAAGATTTGCAGTCAGCAAACTAGTTTTAGGAGAGACAATCATATAATTTCAGTTCATGCCCAGAGGCATAAAAACCTAGAAAATCCAATGACATTACTTCCAGATTGAAAGTCATATTCTTGATTGAAACTTCAGGAGCTGATGTTTTAAAATTTAGAGCAAAATGGCAGCTGATTATGATCTCTAGTGATTGTTTCCCCACAGACTCACCAAACTGAGAAATGTTGAACAGCTCTTCACACAAAGATCTTTATAAGAGCTCTGAAAAAAAAAGAGCTCTGAAAATAATGTCAGAGATGTAGCTGATGGCTTTTTGTGTAATAAAATAAAGCCCATTGTGGAAAGAATGGAAAAGTCACTCAAGACACCCTTCGCTCAGCTTCAAGTAGTGCAGCATGGAAAGGGACACTTCCCATTTCAGAGAGGGAGAAAAAAACCTAAGATTTGAAAACCAGTACACAGGCCAACCATGGTGAAAGCAGTACTAAGGAAAGTGCCACAAGCCCTACCATCAGGCCACAGATTGAGCCAATAAAATTGTGTTAGGTCAGGTGGTTTACTATTTCCACCACCACTCCTATGCTATGGAATAGGCATTTAAGTTAGCATACAGCTTTGTCTTGGAACCTAGTTCCAGCTGGATCAGATGTTCAGAGACCTAACACCTGGTAAAACTGAAGGCATAAAATCTCAGGCCAGAGCTCCTAGAAAAGGCTCTAGTTTAGGTCCATCATCAGGCAGTGTACCAGTGGAACAGACTGGAGTTTTGGTCTGCATTACTTCTGGCATAGGAGTAGACATGGGACATACACCCCACTCCCACCCCAGACCATGTACTACATTCTTGCAGCTCTGAGTTTCAGGTATGAGCCAACTTAGTGTCAGCCTTGGTGACCAAATAATTTTCTCAATTACCCATTCCACAGTATCAGGTAGCAGAGCTATAGTCATGACAGTGCTCATGCAGGCACTTCTAGATTGCTCCAGTAGTAGGCATAGATCTGTGTCCCAGTAGGATAGACTTATATTTTGGTGTATAACACTGTCAGCTGTGTAGTAGGCCTTGTTGATCCTCTGAAACTGTTCAGGTACTTGCTGCTGTGAGACTCAGCCACAATTCAGCTTAGCATCAGCCTAAGCGGTAAAATGATTGCCTTCACCAACACCACCCAACTTCAGGCAACATGACATCTTGCAAGACCCCAGCTGCTGAGGTTAGTACACAGTAATATGCATGAGACTTTGCCCTATAACTTAGTGTTGGGCTGGTGAATCCTAATACTGGATAGATCCTAATAGTTCCCCACCCCCATGTCTCCCTGTGGATGTAGCCTCAGATAGGGCTTCCCCTGGTACCAATTCTACAGCTTCTGACCATAGGCTACTAACTGGATGTGGCATTTGGACCTACTGTGGCTCCAGGGAGAGGCTTGTGGGGACACAATAAATTCTCTAGGTACTCACCTATTTTTAAAAAATAAAACAAACTTGGATCAGGATCTGGGGCAAACTTGGATCAGGATTGCCCTCTAGTGATGAAACAGTGAGAAAACATCAATGGTGGGTGGACAACTAGCAAATCTGAACATGGGCAACATCCATGCTAAAATAGCAGAAATCAGTATATAATCAGAGAAAATAAGGAGCCTACTTAGAACTTATGGAAAGACAGGCACAAGAACAGTGCAATTAGGAATACTGGAATAAATGCCAGTATTTATTTAATGATGTTAAGCATCAAGAAGCATGAAGATATTTCAGGAAACCATGACCTCATAACTCAAAATAAGGTGCAAAAGATTGGCCAGTTATTAATTAACATAGAACTCCAAGGCCAAAATTTAAAGCAGCACTTTCAAGTAAACTCAAAGAAATTGAAGAAAACTCAGATAAAAATTTTAGAACTCAAAGAAACTTACTTTTTAAAGCAATTTAAAAAATGAAAAATTTTGAGCTGAAATATATGCTCATTGAAATTAAAACATGATAGAAGGCATAAATAGCAGGGTAGATCAAATAGAAAAAAGTATTAAGCTCAAAGATATGTTATTTGAAAATTTACAGTTGGGGAGAAGAGGAATATGCCCACTATTCACCTCCTCCTCCACAAAGAAAAATCAATGTAAAAGTGTATAACTGCAATTTGAGATGAGAAAAATGGAAATCATCAAGAGAGAGGCAGGAAAGTTTCAAGATTCAGAGACAATAGACATTTCAAAGTAAGATAAACAAAATATCTTGGCATGTATCACCCAGGCTTGTGGCTTCTATAGGGGAGTCTCTACTGTAAAGGTGTTCAGATAAGAATCCAAGCCAAATTTTATCAGTGTACATACTGGAAACCCTAGCTATTGGGAAATTTCACTATACTCATAAGCTTGAAGACCACTTAGGTAAGTAACCTGAAATTTGCACAGTAGCTTTACTTTGGGCAAGGATCTCAGATTTACCAGTTAACCACCAGTATAACAGAGGAAGAAGTCATCTTTGAAAGGGAGCTTTTCAGTATGGAGAATTCCTCAAAAAACTAGGAATAAAACCACCATTTGATCTGGTTATACCATTCTTAGGTATGTAGCCAAAGGAGTCAAAATCAGCAAACCATATGGCAGCTTAACTCACAATAGATGAACTATGAAACCAAACTAGGTGCCCTTCAACAGATGAATGGATTAAAAAATATGATATATATTTGAATATAAATGTATATAATGGAATATTACTCAGCCTTAAAGAAGAATGCAATTATGGCATTTGCCAGTAAATGGATGGAGCTGGAGAATATCATGCTAAGTAAAATAAGCCAGTCTGAAAAAAACCAAAGGTTGAATATTTTTTTTGATATGCAGATGCTAATTCCCAATAAGGGGGGAGGGGCTAAGGAAGAATAGAGTTACTTTAGATTAGGTACAGCGTAGTGAAGGGAGGCGGGATATGGGTGTAGGAAGGAAAGTAGAATGAATCAGACATTATTACCCTATGCACATATATAACTATATAACCGGTGGGATTCTACATCATGTGCAACCAGAAGAAATTATACTTCATTATATATGTTGTATCAAAAAAATCAGCAAAATACAGGGATGTAACCACATCAATGTTTATAGCAGCTCAATTCACAATAGCTAAGTATGGAACCAATCTAGGTACCCCTCAACATATAGATGGATGGTATACATACAGAATGAAATATTACTCAGCCATAAAAATGAGTTATGATATTTACTGGTAAATATGGATCTAGAGACTATCATTCTAAGTGAAATAAGCCAATCCCCAAAAGCCAAAGATTGAATGTTCACTCTGATATGTGAATGCTAACATATAACAATGGGTGGGGGAGGGGAAGAATAGAAGTTCAGTGAATTAGACAAAGAAAAATGAAGAAAAGGGAGGGGGGATCAGAATAGGAAAAACAATGGAATTAATCTAACATGTCTTTCCTATGTACATGTATGAATACACCACAGTGAATCTTCACATCATTTACATCCACAAGACTGGGATCCTAATTAGAACAAGACATACTTAATGTATATATAAATATGTCAAAATAAACTCTACTGTCATGTATAACTAAAAAGAACAAATAAAATAAAAACTAAATTAAAGGGAGTTTTTGTATTAATTTGGACTGCTCTTATGGTCAGACTCTCTTGCACATTACCACGTCTGGGAACCCACAGACATTCCACTGCACCAGCTCTTCAGATAGCTGCCTCTTCAACCTAATTTGGCCCAGCAGCGTCTGACTCAAAGCTGCCAGAAGCATTGAAGGGAATGGTTATTGTGAAATGGAGGGGAGCTGAAGCTACTTCCTTCAAGAATCAGATCAAGGAGCAACTCTGATACCTGTGATATGGTAAGGTACCTATGCATTTTCACTGGTGCCAGGTCTGGAGGCAGGTGTTCATGTAGTTTCTTCTGCTCCTCCTCTGTTCACTGTACACAAATGACTGTTACTGACATATTGGGGAAAGGAAGCCAGAAAAAACAACTTTGCCTGGCTCTAGCCACATTCTGCTTCCACTTGATCTGGGGCAGACAATTCAGCTAAAGGAATCTTGGGGGATAAAAGCTCTGTCCATTTCCCCATGCCAGGCACAAACTGCCAAAAAATGTCACAAGAGGAATTATGCCTGATTCCAGCTATGTCCTACTCTTGTGTACTTCTGTATCAGCACCATAGATGGAGTCAGAGGGGGAAAAGCCCCAGCCATTGCCCTGTCCCTAAGATCACACATCTGTGTAGCAAGTGAGGTGCCACTCATGGACAGGCACTTCCACATTAGCATCAAAGAGGAATATCACAGCTTTCACTGCCATGGCACATACACATACATTTACAGGATTGTCTACCTCTGTACCTTGTCTTACCACAGACTGTGATCAGAACTGGGTATGAGTATCACAGAGGTAATGCATGTTTTCTGCCTCTCCCTATGAAATAACAAGGCTGGTATCTCTGTCTGGTCAAACAACAAGTCCATCAGGCCCCTCACTATTACTGATACAGCCAGTGCCAGACCTTTACATCAACAGTACTTGAGGAAAATCCCCATCATTCCATAGGAACCACCACTCCCACTGTAGGAATAATCACATACTGTATATCCCACACTCCCTGTTGACTACACCATATCTGCATGAACTGCTAGAAGGCCTCTACTTTTTCAAGACCTCTAGGCACAATAGGCTTCTCCAACTCTGACATGGTTGACACTGTACCCAACCTACAAATCACAGCCAAATGAGCTACAGCTGTGAACTATATAGTACACAGCTGAAAATATAGTCAATATTGCATAACAAATTTGAGACCCCAAGACACATCATCAGGAGAAAACCAGTTACTAAGAAGACCATTTCATAAAGTTATTAGAGATATCTAATACACCAGATGTTTAAATTCAAACATAGGAAAATAAGAAACAATCAACAACAAAAAATAGGTTGTATGACAACTCTAACAATTCTCTAGCAACAGATTATAAAAAACTAAAAATGCCTGATGAAGAATTCAAAAGAATAGTTAAAAACAAACAAACAAACTAACTCAATGAGATCCAAGAGAATACAGACAGTTAAATGTAATTAAGAAGACAATGGAAACCCATCCTGGTAAACTGCCATTTTGCTGCCCAGCCTGCCTGGCCCAGCCCATAGCCTTTTCACAGGCCTGCAAGGCCCATCATGACACCCTGACCTACCTGGCTCAGGCCAGCTAGGCCTGCCAGGCACTTCATCATCCAGCCACAGTCCAGCCTACCTATGGCTCCAGCCCTGCTTGGCCAAGCCCACAGCTTCACTGATAGCCCACAAGGCCCATCACTGGACCCTGATATGCCTGACCCAGGCCAGCAAGGCCCACCAGAAATAACAAGCCATTTCACCACCTCACCACAGCCCAGCTTTCCCAGCATGCCACTTTGCTGCCAAGCCTGCCTGACCCAGACAACCACTTCAACACTCTGCCAGCCCAACTTGTTTCTTCACCTTCTGGTCTACCTAGTGTGGGCTGGCTAGGCCCACCCAACAAGCCGCTACACTGCCTGGCCCACCCAGATGTTTTGTTGCCCAGCCACAGTGAAGGTTTCACTGCATGCTACTTGGCTCCAAGGCCTGCCTGACCCAGCCAGCAGCTTTGTGACTCAGCCTGCACCCTGGCCAACTTACAACAATTTTCCAAGAAAGGAAGCTGGGAAGTCTTAAACCCCAACCTTCAAATCTGTAAGTAACACAATAAAAAGGAAGGACTTGACAGACCATGTCCCATGCTTCCACACTCAGTTCATACCTCAAGAAAAAACAAAAAGATAGTCAACTGGGCATAGACAGTGAATACATATGCTCACTGACTATATTTTTCTACCATAGTAGAAATGACTTTTTAATCTCTTAAGTTTTCACCAAGATTTTCCTCTCTTCCCCCCTTTTTTTGCCCTTGTAGTTGTTTTGCTTTGCTTTTTAAAAATATTTGTCTTTTGTTTTTGAATATGTACTGATTGATTCAAGGACTCCTATGCATATTTGATTCTCTCTTCTCATTTCTAGCCTTTTTTCTAAGCTGTTATTTTCACATGCTGAATATTATAAGGGCTAGGTTTTTTTATATTTAGCTTTTAGTTGGACTCAATATCTTTATTTTATTTATTTATTTTTATGTGGTGCTGAGGATCAAACCCAGGGCCTCACACATGCTAGGCAAGTGCTCTACCACTGAGCCACAACTCCAGCCCAGGGTTAGGGTTTTTGATTAGCATATTTTGATTAGTTTTGTATGGATTTTTACCACTACCCTATCATGCATGTCTCCTTTGTTCTATGGATGACAGCCAAATTCTATTCTCTCACCTCCTTTATATTCTTACTTCTATTTTTTCTTTCCCTTTCTCATTAACAATCTATCCTAAGTCACCATTGCATCTGCCCCATTCACCATTTAAAATTGCAAACACTTTTGTACCCTCCTATCTCCTTTAATTTTCTCATAATCAACTCTTTAACACTCCTTAATACTAATTGGTGTATGTAATGTCTGTTCCTAGTACCAATGTTAAAGTAATAATTAATATGGCAAAAGACATAGACAACACCTATTGTTTGATTTTATGCCAGACATAATTCATGATTGTGCACTGTTTTTAATGATGGAAATTGCTTATCCTATTATTTCTACATATTGTAACAATTAACACTGTAAGCATCAAAATAGAAACCAAGTACTTAATCCTCTGGTATGTATTGTTTACATAGGCTATTGCTATCATTAGGCTTTTCCCAATCTGTGAGGTACTAGTAAGAGAGGTATAAAATAAATTCATAAGGTAGAAAATCTACAGCTTATGATGCATTCAGATAGATGGGTAGACACACAAACAATATGATTATCCAAGAGAACAAACTAAACCAAACAACACAGAATACCTGATAAATTTTAAATTTGGTCTTTTCAGATTATCCCATATTTCTTGGAAGTTCTGTTCATCATCTCTTAATATCTTTTCTCCATGGTCAACTTTGTTTTCAAGATTATATATTTTTGTCTTCATTGCCTGCAACCCTGTCTTCCAATTGGCCTAGTCTCCTGGTGATGCCTTCCAAGGAATTTTTAATTTGGTTTTAAGAATTCCTTCATTTTAAGAATTTCTGCTTGTTTCCCCCCCAGAATCTCTATCTCTTTTTTTGAAGCCATGTTTTGGTTCCTGGGTTTTCTCCCTTACATTTCTTTTACTTCATAGATCCATTTAACTATGAACATTCCTAAATCCTTCTCTGAAATTTCTTCCACTGTGGTGTCAATGGATTCTGTTACTGAAGTATCTTGGTTGTTTGGGGTGGTATGTTTCCTTGCTTTTTAATATTGTTTGTGTGTCTACCCATTTGAAAGTATGGTTTTGAGGCTGTAGAACTTCTACCATGTGGACTTGAAATATCTCTGAAATGATTCCAATACTTCACAGTTCAGGGGGAGATGAATGATAACAACAACCAATGCAAGCAATTTACAGGATCAAACCAAATAGTTCTTTCTTTGGCATCTACTATGTTAGTTGTCAAAATAATCAGAGATGATAGAATCACTTATTTCCCATGGTAAAAACAATAAGCTTACATACAGATTTACAATTTTTACGTTGTGAGCAAGGATAGAAAAGAAATAATATAGGGTATGATATTTGTGAAAGAAAAAGAGAAGAAATAGAGGTAAAAAAATTAAAGAAAGTGTGACAGAGATCAATTAATGTTGGCTGGTATCAGAGGAAAAGAGAGAAAGACAATCAAGGGAAACAGATAAGTGAATGAAAAAAGTGTATAGAATAAATTTTAAAAATTAGTAATGAAAATAAAAGTAAGAGTAAATGAATGCAAGAACAAAACTGATATATTCGAATCAAATATCTTAGTCCTCACAATACTGATCTATGAGAAATGACTGTCTTAAAAATGCTAGCAATGAGAAATAAAAAAAAGGTGTGAATGTGTCCATGAACCAGTCAGGTCAAAATTGACAGAGAGTAGAATTTTTTTTTTTTTTAAAAATTAACAAATATATACATGGATCTTGATGAAAAGTTAGAGAGTTGTTTCCATTGGGATTCCAAAGATTCTTGGCTTCACTTCTCAGGTGTGTTAGGTGGGTAAGAAAGGAGATCCCATGGGGGGGTGATTTAGGCTTTGTTAGCCTACACACTCTTCCTTGGATTGATCTGAATAGTTTAAATTAACCTACCTCCCCAGCTGAGCAGTTGCCAGACCATGTTGGGAGACTGTCCTCCAGGAAAAACCTCTGGGTTTCACTCTGGCCATGGAATGGCCAATTCTTGTTCCCCTCAGACATGGTGAACTTCATGTTTTTTAGGGCTCTTGGTTGGGTTCAGACTGTGAACTCAATCAATTCCGCCCCAGCCCTTTTCAATTCTTGATTAGGCTCCTTTCTCACAGCAAGGTATGACTCTCCCAGCCAGGCAAGATTCTCCCAGCTGAACTTTCAAGTACCTGATCTTTCAAGTGGCCATTCTGGAGGGTGAGGGGAAAAGTAGAGTTTGTTTCCCAGACCAGTTCTCCCCTATATTAACCCTTCTCCATGTTTGATTTTCTCCTTGACACTCAGACACACAGTATCTCATATGTTGGTTCATTGTGGGTTTGCCAAACCTGCTTTTCAGGTTAGGCACAGTTATCAGATTCAAATACCCCAGCTGCCGTTTCCCCCTGCTGGAGCTGAGAAATAGTTCCTTCCTCTGATTTCCTTGGTACCTTGGAGTCCTGTGGCTCCCCACACCCCACAATATTGTTGTGCAAAACACCTTTCAGGTTATTCAGGCCCTCCTTAAAATGGTGATTTCTTTAATTGATGTATTGCTTCACCATTTTAGCACAGGGGAGATCACACCTGATGGCACCTCTGCCGGTGGCAATAGCATTGGGGATTTCTTCTTCTTCTTTTTAAATTAGTTACACATGACAGTACAATGATCTTGACATATCATACATTTGAATCAAATGGGGTAAAATTTCTCATTTTTCTGAGTGTACAGGTTGCAGAATCACACTGGTCATACAGGGGATTTCTTCTTTATTTCGTTATAACCAACTGCCTGAATCCCTAATCTACTTTCTATGTCCAAAGAATTCCCAGAAAAGTTCCCCTTTCTCACCTTGCTGAGAAGCTGCCATGTTTGAATTTTTGGTTTCACTCCATAGAGAAACCAGGAAAGCAATCTTCTCTAATCTACTACTTTCAGTCTTTTCCTGAAAATTCACTGTTAATAGTAATTACAAAAATACTTTCAGGGCTGGGGATAGAGCTCAGTTGGTAGAGTGCTTGCGTCATATGAACAAGGCCCTGGGTTTGATCCCTAGCCCCCCACATAGACACACACAAACAAACACTTTCAGAGTGCTCTAATATTATAATTGGGTAATTACTATGAAGATAAAGAATAAAACAAGAATAATACTACATTCATAGATTAAGAGGCAGTATGCAAGATGTAAAATGGGGCATTAAAATTTTAAAATGTGTCGAGAATTGGAGTGCAAGTGTAGAGTTTTCTTACAAGTATATTTTTCCCATGTTTGTTTGTTTCTGTCCTTTATGGTCATGCTCATTGTTCTAATTGCAAAATAGCATGTTGGAATCAAAACATATTTTTTTTGTTAGCCTCATGGCAACCACGAAGCAAAATCTATAATAGACATAACAAAAGTAATAAACCAAGGTTAAATATCAGTACTATAGTAAATAATTCAGCCATAAAGGAAGACTGTAAGAGAGAAAGAGAAAGATAAAACTCAAACACAAGTTATTTAGTGGTTGCAGTAAAATATTGCTTGATATTTCAGTTCAAGCCTGAGGGCAGGAAGAATAATGTTCCAGCTCAAAAAATCAGGCAAGAGGAATTCCCTTTACTTGTGGAAAGATAATTTTTTTTTCTGTTCAATTCAAGCCTTCACCTGATTGGCTGAGGGCCACTAAAATTAGGACAATATGCTTTATTCAGTCTATTAATTCAAATGTTAATCTCATTATGCAGTCATAGTCACATCTAGACTAAATTTTGACCGAATATCTATAGACTCTGTGGCCCAGTTATCACAGTTCCCACTACTGAATATATTACTATAATTGACAAATTATCTATGTATCCCTCCCTGACTTCATTGCAAATTAGTGTCAAGAATTACTACAGTAAGGGTCATATTGGATGGCCCTGGCAATGATTGTGAACATGTCCAACTGTAGAATTCTTGTTTTCTTTTTTATTTTTTTTTAAATTTATTTTATTTTATTTTTTTAATATTTTTTTTCATTGGTTGTTCACAACATTACAAAGCTCTTGACATATCATATTTCATACATTAGATTGAAGTGGGTTATGAACTCCCAATTTTACCCCAAATGCAGATTGCAGAATCACGTCGGTTACACATCCACAATTTTACATAATGCCCTATTAGTAACTGTTGTATTCTGCTACCTTTCCTATCCCCTACTATCCCCCCTCCCCTCCCCTCCCATCTTCTCTCTCTACCCCATCTACTGTAATTCATTTCTCTCCTTGTTTATTTTCCCATTCCCCTCACAACCTCTTATATGTAATTTTGTATAGCAATGAGGGTCTCCCTTCATTTCCATGCAATTTCCCTTATCTCTCCCTTTCCCTCCCATCTCATGTCTCTGTTTAATGTTAATCTTTTCTTCCTGCTCTTCCTCCCTGCTCTGTTCATAGTTGCTCTCATTATATCAAAGAAGACATTTGGTATTTGTTTTTTAGGGATTGGCTAGCTTCACTAAGCATAATCTGCTCTAGTGCCATCCATTTCCCTGCAAATTCTATGATTTTGTCATTTTTTATTGCTGCATAGTACTCCATTGTGTATAGATGCCACATTTTTTTTTATCCATTCATCTATTGAAGGGCATCTGGGTTGGTTCCACAGTCTAGCTATTGTGAATTGTGCTGCTATGAACATCGATGTGGCAGTATCCCTGTAGCATGCTCTTTTAAGGACTTCAGGGAATAGTCCGAGAAGGGCAATAGCAGGGTCAAATGGTGGTTCCATTCACATCTTTCCCAGGAATCTCCAAACTGCTTTCCAAATTGGCCGCACCAATTTGCAGTCCCACCAGCAATGTACAAGAGTACCCTTTTCTCCACATCCTCACCAGCACTTGTTGTTGTTTGACTTCATAGTGGCTGCCAATCTTACTGGAGTGAGATGGTATCTTAGGGTGGTTTTGATTTGCATTTCTCTGACTGCTAGAGATGGAGAGCATTTTTTCATGTACTTGTTGATTGATTGTATGTCCTCCTCTGAGAAGTGTCTGTTCAGGTCCTTGGCCCATTTGTTGATTGGGTTATTTGTTATCTTATTGTCTAATTTTTTGAGTTCTTTGTATACTCTGGATATTAGGGCTCTATCTGAAGTGTGAGGAGCAAAAATTTGTTCCCAGGATGTAGGCTCCCTATTTACCTCTCTTATTGTTTCTCTTGCTGAGAAAAAACTTTTTAGTTTAAGTAAGTCCCATTTGTTGATTCTTGTTATTAATTCTTGTGCTATGGGTGTCCTATTAAGGAATTTGGAGCCCGACCCCACAATATGTAGATGGGAGCCAACTTTTTCTTCTATCAGACGCAGAGTCTCTGATTTGATATCAAGCTCCTTGATCCATTTTGAGTTAACTTTTGTGCATGGCAAGAGAAAGGGATTCAGTTTCATTTTGTTGCATATGGATTTCCAGTTTTCCCAACACCATTTGTTGAAGATGCTATCCTTCCTCCATTGCATGCTTTTAGCCCCTTTATCAAATATAAGATAGTTGTAACTTTGTAGATTAGCCTCTGTGTCCTCTATTCTATACCATTGGTCCACCCGCCTGTTTTGGTACCAGTGCCATGCTGTTTTTGTCACTATTGCTCTGTAATATAGTTTGAAATCTGGTATCGCTATACCGCCTGATTCACACTTCCTGTTTAGAATTGCTTTTGGTATTCTGGGTCTTTTATTTTTCCATATGAATTTCATGATTGCTTTATCTATTTCTACAAGAAATACCATTGGGATTTTGATTGGCATCACATTAAACCTGTAGAGAACTGTGGGTAGTATCGCCATTTTGATGATGTTAGTTCTGCCTATCCATGAAGAGGGTATATTTTTCCATCTTCTAAGATCTTCTTCTACTTCGCTCTTTAGGGTTCTGTAGTTTTCATTGTATAAATCTTTCACCTCTTTTGTTAGGTTGATTCCCAAGTATTTTATTTTTTTTGAGGATATTGTGAATGGAGTGTTTTTCCTCATTTCCGTTTCAGATGTTTTGTCGCTGATATACAGAAATGCCTTTCATTGATGCATGTTGATTTTATATCCTGCCACTTTGCTGAATTCATTTATTAGTTCTACTAGTTTCTTTGTAGACCCTTTTGGGTCTTCTAGGGATAGAATCATGTCATCTGCATATAGTGATAATTTAAGTTCTTCTTTTCCTATTTTTATGCCTTTAATTTCTTTCGTCTGTCTAATTGCTCTGGCCAGTGTTTCGAGAACTATATTGAATAGAAGTGGTGATAGAGGGCATCCCTGTCTTGTTCCAGATTTTAGAGGGAATGCCTTTAACTTTTGTCCACTCAGAATGATGCTAGCCTGAGGCTTAGCATAGATAGCTTTTACAATGTCAAGGTAAGTTCCTGTTATCTCTAGTTTTTCTAATGTTTTGAACATAAAGGGATGCTGTACTTTGTCGAATGCTTTTTCTGCGACTATTGAGATGATCATATGGTTCTTATCTTTAAGTCTATTGATGTGGTGAATAACAATTATTGATTTCCGTATATTGAACCATCCTTGCATCCCAGGGATGAATCCTACTTGATCATGGTGCACAATTTTTTTGATGTGTTATTGTATTCGATTCGCCAGAATTTTATTGAGGATTTTTGCATCTAGGTTCATTAGAGATATTGGTCTGTAGTTTTCTTTCTTTGAGGTGTCTTTGTCTGGTTTCGGAATCAGGGTGATGTTGGCCTCATAGAATGAATTTGGAAGAGCTCCCTCTTTTTCTCTTTCCTGAAATAACTTGAAAAGTATTGGTATTAATTCTTCTTTAAAGGTTTTGTAAAACTCCTCTGTATACCCATCCGGTCCTGGGCTTTTCTTGGTTGGTAGTCTTTTGATGGCTTCTTCAATTTCATCCATTGATATTGGTCTGTTCAAATTGTGTGTATCCTCCTGACTCAGTCTGGGCAAATCATATGACTTAAGAAATTTATCGATGTCTTCACTATCTTCTATTTTATTGGAATATAGGTTTTCAAAACAATTTCTAATTGTCTTCTGTATTTCTGTAGCATCTGTTGTGATATTGCCTTTTTCATCCCATATGTTAGTAATTTGAGTTCTCTCTCTTCTTCTCTTCGTTAGCATGGCTAAAGGTCTGTCGATCTTATTTATTTTTTTGGAGAACCAACTTTTAGTTTTGTTAATTTTTTCAATAGTTTCTTTTGTTTCAATTTCATTGATTTCTGCTCTGATTTTAATTATTTCTTGCCTTCTGCTACATTTGCTGTTGTTTTGCTCTTCCTTTTCTAGGGCTTTGAGATGAAGTGTGAGCTCATTTATTTGTTGTTTTTTTCTTTTTTTGAGGAATGACCACCAGGCGATGAATTTTCCTCTTAAAACTGCTTTCATTGTGTCCCATAGATTCCGATATGTTGTGTCTCTATTTTCATTTATCTCTAAGAATTTTTTGATATCCTCCTTTATGTCTTCTATAACCCATTGATCATTCAGTAACATATTGTTCATTTTCCATGTGCTGTAGGATTTTTCCTTCCTTCTTTTATCATTGATTTCCAGTTTCATTCCATTATGATCAGATAAAATGCAAGGTATTATCTCCACCCCTTTATATTTACTGAGGGTTGCCCTATGGCATAATATATGGTCTATTTTTGAGAAGGATCCATGTGCTGCTGAGAAAAAAGTGTATCCATTTGATGATGGTTGATATATTCTATATATTTCAGTTAAGTCTAGGTTATTGATTGTGATATTGAGTTCTATAGTTTCTTTATTCAACTTTTGTTTGGAGGATCTGTCCAATGGTGAGAGAGGTGTGTTGAAGTCACCCATAATTATTGTGTTGTGGTCTATTTGATTCTTGAACTTGAGGAGAATTTGTTTTATGAATGTCGCAGCACCATTATTTGGTGCGTAAATATTGATAATTGTTATGTCTTGTTGGTGAATGGTTCCTTTTAACCGTATATAATGTCCTTCTTTATCCCTTTTAATTAACTTAGTCTTGAAGTCGATTTTATTCGATATGAGGATGGCCACCCCTGCTTGCTTACGAGGACCGTGTGCATGGTATATTTTTTCCCATCCTTTCACCTTCAGCCTGTGTATGTCTTTTCCAATCAGATGTGTCTCCTGGAGGCAGCATATTGTTGGATTTGTTTTTTTAATCCATGATACCAGCCTATGTTGCTTTATTGGAGAGTTTAAGCCATTAACATTCAGAGTTACTATTGATATATGGTTTGTACTTCCATCCATGTTTGATTATTTATCCTTTTTTTAAAAAAATTAGTTTGTTTCTCCATGATTATCTTTCCCCTCGCCCTCTGTCTTTACCGAGGCACTTCCTACTGATGGTTTTGGTTATTGTTTTTCATTTCTTCCTCGTGTAGTGTTTTGCTCAAAATGCTTTGCAATGATGGTTTTCTGGCTGCAAATTCTTTTAACTTTTGTTTATCATGAAAGATTTTTATTTCGTTGTCATACCTGAAGCTTAATTTTGCTGGATACAGAATTCTTGGTTGGCATCCATTGTCTTTCAGTGTTTGAAATACATTGTTCCATGACCTTCTTGCTTTCAGTGTCTGTGATGAAAAATCCGTTGTTAACCTTATTGGCTTACCCCTGAATGTAATCTGTCTCCTTTCTCTTGTAGCTTTTAATATTTTCTCTTTGTTCTGTATATTGGATATCTTCATAACAATGTGTCTTGGTGTTGGTCTACTGTGATTTTGTGTGCTCGGTGTCCTGTATGCATCTTCAATTTGTATATCTGTTTCCTTTTTTATTTCTGGAAAGTTTTCTGTAATTATTTCATTCAGTAGGTTTCTCATTCCCTTGGTTTGAATCTCTGTACCTTCTTCTATCCCGATGACTCGTAAGTTTGGTTTTTTTATGTTATCCCATAACTCTTGGATGTTTTTCTCGTGATTTTTTACCAGCCTTTCTGAGTTGGCTAGACTCTTTTCAAGATGATATATTTTGTGTTCATTATCTGACGTTCTGGCTTCTACTTGCTCCACTCTGTTAGTGATACTCTCAATTGAGTTTTTAATTTGGTTTATCATTTCCTTCATTTCTAGAATTATTGTTTGATTATTTTTTATAATCTCTATCTCCTGATAAAGATGCTTAACTTCTTCTTTTATCTGTTTATGTAATTCATTCTCAATGTGTTCTTTTGCTGCTTGAATTTGCTGTCTTGTATCCTTTTTAAGGTTCCATTCCATCTGTCTAAGGTGTTCCTTGAGTTCTTTATATGACCATTTTTCTGATGACTCTAGATCCTCCTGAATATTTAGGCTGTCCTGCATTGTTTGTACTCCTTTTCTTCCTTGCTTTTCGAAGCTGCTCATGTTACTTCTTGTTCTGTTTGACTGATGAGTTACTGTTTATTCCTGTAGCCGCAGGTTTCAATGAAGTTATCTCCTCCGCCGCAGTCTTATGACGTCAGTTCTCTGCCATGGTGGTATCTCTTGCAAATGGCGACAGTTCGTTTCCCTTTGCCAGATGACCAATGTAACGGGTGGGTCCTTACTGTCTCTCCCAAGCCCCGTTTGAAACCTGTGGCCACTACCTATGAAGGCTCGGTAGGCATTTACCTCCGTAGGATGAGAAGGGCTGACCAGTTGTTTCAGCCGGATGGATTAGTGCTGAGTCACAGCTGTTTGTCTGCGGGAAGCAGGCGAATGGGAGCTTGAATTCAGCCGATCCGGGCTCAGAGTGTGTTCTGAGAGGCCCAGACTGTTCGCCCCAGATCCACGTCAGCTCAGCATTGCCTAGTGATCCTGAGCAAATAGATTTAGGTTGTTTACAACTCCCTATGCCTGCACAGCTGAAGAGGTCAGAGACTTGATCTCTCTGTGCCCGCCGCCATGTTGGAATCCCCTTAACTTCTTGATTTGTGTCTTTTATTGGATTGTAAATTCAGTCTACGTAAAGATTTCCCACTGAAGCAGTCTTTGTTCAAAGACTGCAGCATCAGTCTTCCAGACTACTCTACAGATTTGGGACTTTCCATCCTTGCTTCTTAAAAAATTGAAAGGCTGAGCATTTCTTGACTGGGAATCCATTCATGTCTTTGTTTACCATTTTCCACAGTGAGGAGTTCACAGTTATAGATCCAGGGTGGCACCCGCTTGGTTAGGGCATCTCTTTCCCCGTTTTCCCTCCTACAAACAGTGAATGAAAAAGGAGCGGGATGGAGAATCTAGTGGGGCTCAGTTCTTCACTCGCACATTCTGCAGCACCAGCTACTGCAGCAACCTCTCCCCACTTTCATTTGCCACCAGCCATGGCTTTTCTCTTTCCATCATTGCTCTGAAACATAAGCATCACCACTGCAGGACTCCGGGGGATGGACAGCGGGATACGACAAGTCTCCAGTGAGATGCTCTTGCAGCCACCGGGCGGGAGGTGGGTACCCCTCTTGTTTTCTTCCCAAGACAATTTCAACTATCTAGGGGAGAAAAGGGGAGAAAAATTAACAGCTAGTAATATCATTAATTAAGTGATATTAAGAAAGCCAGAAGGTTTTCCTTGTGAGACTAGTTTTATAGTTCATAGTCCATTTTGGCTTATTCACAGGGCTTTGGATATCTGTGGAATATCACCATTGATAACATGCATCTCAGTGCCATATTGCCATTCTTGATTCTAATAGTACTCAACATTGTAACTGTTCCCAAACTGAGACAAGTCCTCCTTAGTCTATGTTTTGGGCTGGGGACTGGTGTATCTCTCTTTTGGTAATTCACACTTACCCTCATCTGTCTCTTTTCACTATATTTATGACACTCTTTTGGTGGGCCCAGACAAAAGTAACATTCTGGTGACCCACATGTGGCAATGTGGCTGGGTGATAATGGACAAAGTTCAAGGACATAGTAAGTACCTAATTGAAATTCCTTGGGGCCGGGGTGGTGGCTCAGTGGAAGAGCACTTGCCTAGCATGTGTGAGGCCCTGAGTTAGAGTCTCAGCACCACAAATAAATAAAATAAAGGTACATTTACAACTAAAATATGCATATATATATATATATATATATATATATATATATATATATATATGAAATTCCTGGGCACAATATCAGAAGAGATATGACATCTCATTCCAGGAAAGATGATTGCCAAAGCATTGCCCCTCTGTTTCCTTAACAAATATGAAGATCCAGAGATTGGTGGTACTATTTGAATATGGAAGCTCTCATGGGAATCTTGATGCCACCCATCTACTAGGTTTGCAGAAAGACTGCTACATTTTAACAAGGCCTTAATCAACAGGATTTCCTAGAGGTAGTTCTAACCTTTTTCTCTGAGGCACATTATACACAAATACAGGTCTCAGTAATCTGTATTTTTACTTATTAGAGCTAATGGCAATAAGGCATTGCTACAAGCCAGAGGCACTCATTGGAATTTTGATTCAGATGCTCCCAGAATCAGGTAAATGACCCGTTGGGACATGACTACTGATCTATTATTGAGTCTGATTGTTCCTAAACAAAATATCTGCAACTGTGAAATAATTTTTGACCCCAAAATTCAAATCATGTTGTGGGTACAAGAAAAGCCTAAAATTCCTGGGTTGGAGCCAATAAAAAACCTTCTCCAGTAGTGTTGATATGGTACATATAAGAGTGGGTAAAACCTCGTGGGGCTGGGGTCTTGTAACTTCATCAAAAAGTCTCAGGAGTACTCTTCTGCTTTGTAATATTATTGCCAATAAAAATTTTGTGTCTACTGACTGCATGGGGGCCTAGATACAGAGATCTCAGAACACCTGGTTTGCTTATTACTACTTCCACTTAACTTCTACTGGGCTGGAATGTGGTGCACCTGCCATAATATCTGGACAATATCTCTCTTACTAAGCATTGAAAAGGATACTGAAAAGAACGAACTGAATTTCATGCTGTATAGATGGTTATATAGTCCACCACAACAAAGGAGCATTCCTACATTTTCACTGATTTTTATGCTATGGCTAGTGAATTGGCTTATTTGGGCTACTGACAAACCTTAGAGTAGCACATAAAAAAAGATCCATGTGCAGGTGACACTTTTGAATAAAGCAACTGAGCTCCTTACTTATTTTTTAACCTGTGTGAGTGCTTATCATAATGTGCTCCTCAGTTAAACACAAATATTGAATAGTCTTCTATTCCAGAGCAAACAGATGTGCAACTATCTCCTGTAGCCATAAGCAGACAGCTTCTGGAAATTCAGACACCATTCTAGACTGAAATAAATCACAACAACTGCTACTGTCATCAGAGGATGCTAAAACAGTAAAATTACTGCCCAGAAAAAGGTTTCACAAAGAGGCCAGGGCATTCTTGGCAGAGAGGCCACATTGGCCCTTTGGTCTCATCCAGAGAGCTTTGTTGAATCATGACTACAGCTGACATGTTCTTTGGATTTGGCCTAGCAATCTGTTTTTTATTTTTATTTTTAAAAATTTGTTCTAATTAGTTATGACAGCAGCATGCATTTCAATTCAGAGTACACAAATGAAGCACAACTTTTCATTTTTCTGGTTGTACATGATGCAGAGTCACACTGTGTGCAATCATACACATACACAGGGTAATAATTTCCATCTCATTTCACCATATTTCCATACACCCTCCCCTCCACTTACTCCGCTCTGCTTAATCCAAAGTTTCTCTATTCTTCCCTTGCCCTGCTCTCCAATATGGATCAGCATCTACTTACCAGAGAAAACATTTGGCCTTTGGTTTTTTGGGATTGGCTTACTTCAATTAGCATGATATTCTTCAACTCCATCCATTTACCTGCACATGCCATAATTTAATTTTACCTTAAGGCTGAGTAATATTCCATTGTGTATATATACCACAGTTTCTTTATTCATTCATCTATTAAAAAACATCTAATTTAGTTTATTAGCTATTTTTTTAGCTATTGTGAAACAAACTGCTATAAACATTGATATGGCTGTGTCACTGTAGTATGTTTATTTTAAGTCCTTTGGATATAGACCAAGGAGTAGGATAGCTGGGTCAAATGGTGGTTCCATTCCAAGTTTTCTAAAGAATCTCCATACTTCTTTCCAGAGTGGTTGTACCAATTTAGAGTTCCACCATCAATGAATGAGTGTACCTTTCCCCAACATCCTCATCAGCATTTATTGTTGCTTGTATTTTTGATAATTGCCATTCTGACTAAAGTGAGATGAAATCTCTGAGTAGTTTTGATTTTCTTTTTTCTAATTGCTATAGATGTTGAACATTTTTCACATATTTTTTGATCGATTGTATATTTTCTGTGAAGTGTCTGCTCAGTTCCTTAGCCCATTTATTGATTGGGTTACTTTTTTTTTTGGTGTTAGGTTTTTTGAGTTCTTTATATATTCTGGAGATTAGTGCTCTATATGATGTGTGTGTGGTAAAGATTTTCTCCCATTCTGTAGGCTCTCTCTTCATGTAATTGATTGTTTCCTTTGCTGAGAAGAAGCTATTTAGTTTGAATCCATCCTATTTACTAATTCTTGAGTTTATTTCTTGTGCTACAGGAGTCTTGTTAAGGAAGTCAGGTCTTAAGCTGACATGATGAAGATTTGGGCTTGCTTTTATTTTTATTAGGTGCAGGGTGCCTGGTCTAATTCCTAGGTCCTTGATCCACTTTGAGTTGAGTTTTGTGCAGGGTGAGAAATATGAATTTAATTTCATTTTGCTGCATATGATTTCCATTTTTCCTAGCACCATTTATTGAATAGGCTATCTTTTCTCCAGTAAATGTTTTTTTTTCCTCCTTTGTCTAGTATGGAATAAGTGTATATACATGGATTTATCTCTATGTCTGTGGTTCTATACCATTGGTGTACACTTTTGTTGGCAATACCATGCTGTTTTGTTACTATAGTTCTGTTGTATAGTTTAAGGTCTGGAATTGTGATGTTTCCTGCTTCATTCTTCTTGCTAAAGATTGATTTGGATATTCTGGGTCTCTTATTTTTTTCCAAATGAATTTCATTTTGCCTTTTATATTTCTATGAGGAATGTTGTTGGGATTTTAATTGGAATTGCATTAAATCTGTATAACACTTTTGTTAGTATGGCCATTTTGACAATATTAACTCTGCCTATCCAAGAACAAGGGAGATATTTTCATCTTCTATGGTCTTCTTTAATTTTCTTTTTAATGTTCTATAGTTTTCACTGTAGAGGTCTTTTACCTCTTTTGTTAGGTTGATTCCCAAGTATTTTTTTTGAGGCTATTGTGAATTCAGTAGTTTTCCTAATTTCTCTTTCAGAGGATTCATCACTGATGTACAGAAATGCATTTGATTTATGGGTGTTGATTTTATATTCTGCTACTTTGCTGAATTCATCTATTATTTCTAGAAGTATTCCAGTGGAATTTTTGAATTCAATAATTATAGAATCACATAGTTGGCAAATAGTGATAGTTTGAATTTTTCTTTTCCTATTATATCCCTTTAACTTATTTTGTCTGTGTAATTGTTCTGGCTAGAGTTTCAAGGACTGTTGAGTGAAAGAGGGCATCCCTGTCTTTTTCCAGGTTTTAGATGAAATGCTTTAATTTTTCTCCATTTAAAATGATGTTGGCCTTGGGCTTAGCATAGGTAGCTTTTAAAATGGTGAGGTATGTTCCTATTATTCCTAGTTTTTCTAGTGTTTTGAATATGAAGAGTGCTCTATTTTGTCACATGCTTTTTCCTGAACCTATTGAGATGATCGTATGGTTCTTATCTTAAGTTTATTGATACGATGAATTACATTTATCAATTTCTGTATGTTGAACCAACCTTGCATCCCTGGGATGAACCCCACTTGATCATGATCCACTATCTTATTAATATGTCTTCATATGCAATTTTCCAGATTTTTTATTGAGAATTTTTGCATCATTATTTATCAGAGATATTGGTCTGAAGTTTTCTTTCCTTGAGGTGTCTTTGTCTGGTTTTGGTATCCCAGTGACACTAGCCTCAGAGAATGAGTTTGGAAGAGTGCTCTCCTTTTCTATTTCATGGAATAATTTGAGGAGTATTGATGTTAGTTATTTCAATGTCTTCTACAACTGGGAATCTGGTCCTGGGCTTCTCTTGGTTGGTAAGCTTTTTTTTTTTATATTTATTTTTTGGTTGTCATTGGACACAATATCTTTATTTTATTTAGTTATTTTTATGTGGTGCTGAGGACTGAACTGAGGGCCTTGCATGTGCTAGGTGAGGGCTCTACTGCTGAGCCACAATCCCAGCCCCTTGGTTGGTAAGCATTTAATGGTGTCTCCTATTTTATTGCTTAAAATTGATCTGTTTAAATTGTGTATGACCTCATGATTCAGTTTGTGTAGATTATATGTCTCTAGGAATTTGTTTTTTTCTTCTTTTTTTTAGTTGTTCAAAACATTAAAAAGCTCTTGACATATCATATTTCATACATTTGATTCAAGTGGATTATGAACTCCCATTTTTACCCCGTATACATATTGCAGAATCACATCGGTTACACATCCACTTTTTTACATACTGCCATACTAGTGTATATTGTATTCTGCTGCCTTTCCTATCCTCTACTATCCCCCTCCCCTCCCCTCCCCTCCCATCCTCTCTCTCTACCCCATCCACTGTAATTCATTTCTCTCTCTTGTTTTTTCCCCTTTCCCCTCACTTCCTATTAGATGTAATTTTGTATAACAATGAGGGTCTTCTTCCTTTACCATGCAATTTCCCTTCTCTCTCCCTTTCCCTCGCACCTCTCGTCCCTGTTTAATGGTGATCTTCTTCTCATGCTCTTCCTCCCTGCTCTGTTCTTAGTTGCCCTCTTTATATCAAAGAAGACATTTGTTTTTTAGGAATTGGCTAGCTTCACTTAGCATAATCTGCTCTAATGCCATCCATTTCCCTGCAAATGCAGTGATTTTGTCATTTTTTAGTGCTGGGTAGTACTCCATTGTGTATAAATGCCACATTTTTTAATCCATTCATCTATTGAAGGGCATCTAAGTTGGTTCCACAGTCTAGCTATTGTGAATTGTGCTGCTATAAACATTGATGTGGCAGTATCCCTGTAGTATGCTCTTTTAAGGTCTTCAGGGAATAGTCCGAGAAGGGGAATAACTGGGTCAAATGGTGGTTCTATTCCCAGCTTTCCCAGGAATCTCCAAACTGCTTTCCAAATTGGCCACACCAATTTGCAGTCCCACCAGCTGTGTACAAGTGTACCCTTTTCCCCACATCCTTGCCAGCACTTGTTGTTGTTTGACTTCATAATGGCTGCCAATCTTACTGGAGTGAGATGGTATCTTAGGGTGGTTTTGATTTGCATTTCTCTGACTGCTAGAGATGGTGAGCATTTTTTCATGTACTTGTTCATTGATTGTATGTCCTTCTCTGAGAAGTGTCTGTTCAGGTCCTTGGCCCATTTGTTGATTGGGTTATTTGTTATCTTATTGTCTAATTTTTTGAGTTCTTTGTATACTCTGGATATTAGGGCTCTATCTGAAGTGTGAGGAGTAAAAATTTGTTCCCAGGATGTAGGCTCCCTATTTACCTCTCTTATTGTTTCTCTTGCTGAGAAAAAACTTTTAAGTTTAATTAAGTCCCATTTGTTGATTCTTGTTATTAATTCTTGTGCTATGGGTGTCCTATTAAGGAATTTGGAGCCCGACCCCACAATATGTAGATCGGAGCCAACTTTTTCTTCTATCAGACGCAGAGTCTCTGTTTTGATATCAAGCTCCTTGATCCATTTTGAGTTAATTTTTGTGCATGGAGAGAGAAAGGGATTCAGATTCATTTTGTTGCATATGGATTTCCAGTTTTCCCAGCACCATTTGTTGAAGATGCTATGCTTCCTCCATTGCATGCTTTTAGCCCCTTTATCAAATATAAGATAATTGTAATTTTGTGGCTTCGTCTTTGTGTCCTCTATTCTATACCATTGGTCCACCCGCCTGTTTTGGTACCAGTACCATGCTGTTTTTGTTACTATAGCTCTGTAGTATAGTTTGAAGTCTGGTATCGCTATACCACCTGATTCACTCTTCCTGCTTAGAATTGCTTTTGCTATTCTGGGTCTTTTATTTTTCCATATGAATTTCATGATTGCTTTATCTATTTCTACAAGAAATACCGTTGGGATTTTGATTGGCATTGCATTAAAACTATAGAGGTCTTTTGGTAAAATCACCATTTTGATGATGTTAGTTCTGCCTATCCATGAACAGGGTATATTTTTCCATCTTTTAAGATCTTCTTCTATTTCTCTCTTTAGGGTTCTGTTGTTTTTATTGTATAAATCTTTCACTTCTTTTGTTAGGTTGATTCCCAAGTATTTTGTTTTGAGGATATTGTGAATGGGGTGGTTTTCCTCATTTCCATTTCAGAAGATTTGTCACTGATATACAGGAATGCCTTTGATTTATGGGTGTTGATTTTATATCCTGCCGCTTTGCTGAATTTATTTATTAACTCTAGTACTTTCTTTGTAGACCCTTTTGAGTCTGCTAAATATAGAATCATGTCATCCGCAAATAGTGATAATTTAAATTCTTCTTTTCCTATTTTTATGCCTTTAATTTCTTTCATCTGTCTAATTGCTCTGGCCAGTATTTCCAGAAATATATTGAATAGAAGTGGTGATAGAGGTTATCCCTGTCTTGTTCCAGATTTTAGAGGGAATGCCTTCAATTTTTCTCCATTTAGAATGATGCTAGCCTGAGGCTTAGCATAGATAGCTTTTACAATGTTGAAGTAAATTCCTGTTATCCCTAGTTTTTCTAGTGTTTTGAACATAAAGGGATGCTGTACTTTGTCGAATGCTTTTTCTGCGTCTATCGAGATGATCATATGGTTCTTATCTTTAAGTCTATTGATGTTGTGAGTAATGTTTATTGATTTCCGTATATTGAACCAGCCTTGCATTCTAGGGATGAATCCTACTTGATCATGATGCACAATTTTTTTGATGTGTTTTTGTATTCGATTCGCCAGAATTTTATTGAGGATTTTTGCATCTAGGTTCATTAGAGATATTGGTCTGTAGTTTTCTTTCTTTGAGGTGTCTTTGTCTGGTTTCGGATTCAGGGTGATGTTGGCCTCATAGAATGAATTTGGAAGAGCTCCCTCTTTTTCTATTTCTTGAAATAACTTGAAAAGTATTGGTATTAATTCTTCTTTAAAGGTTTTGTAAAACTCCGCTATATACCCATCCAGTCCTGGGCTTTTCTTGGTTGGTAGTCTTTTGATGGCTTCTTCTATTTCATCCATTAATATTGGTCTGTTTAAATTTTGTATCCTCCTGACTCAGTCTGGGCAAATCATATGACTTAGGAAATTTATCGATGTCTTCACTATCTTCTATTTTATTGGAATATAGGGTTTCAAAATAATTTCTAATTATCTTCTGTATTTCTGTAGCATCTGTTGTGATATTGCCTTTTTCATCCCATATGTTAGTAATTTGTGTTCTCTCTCTTCTTCTCTTTGTTAGCATGGCTAAGGGTCTGTCAATCTTATTTATTTTTCGAGGAACCAACTTTTAGTTTTGTCAATTTTTTAAATAGTTTCTTTTGTTTCATTTTCGTTGATTTCTGCTCTGATTTTAATTATTTCTTGCCTTCTGCTGCATTTGCTGTGTTTTGCTCCTCCTTTTCTAGGGCTTTGAGATGAAGTGTGAGCTCATTTATTTGTTGTTTTTTTTCTTTTTTTGAGGAATGACCTCCAGGTAATGAATTTCCATCTTAAAACTGCTTTCATTGTGTCCCATACATTCTGATATGTTGTTTCTTTATTTTCATTTATCTTTAAGAATTTTTTGATTTCCTCCTTTAAGTCTTCTGTAACCCATTGATCATTCAGTAATATATTGTTCATTTTCCAAGTGATGTAGGATTTTTCCTGCCTTCTTTTAGCATTGATTTCCAGTTTCATTCCATTATGATCAAATAAAATGCATGGTATTATCTCCACACCTTTATATTTACTAAGCGTTGCCCTATGGCATAATATATAGTCTATTTTTGAGAAGAATT
This sequence comes from Spermophilus citellus, assembly GCF_964194105.1. NCBI lineage: Eukaryota > Metazoa > Chordata > Mammalia > Rodentia > Sciuridae > Spermophilus > Spermophilus citellus. The sequence goes on from NC_138190.1 coordinate 48,256,704, forward strand.
CATGTGCTGCTGAGAAAAAAGTATATCCATTGATGATGGTTGATATATTCTATATATGTCTCTAGGAATTTGTGGATGTCTTTGAGATTTTTAATTTTATTGGTATATAAATTTACAAAATAGTTTCTAATTATCTTCTGTATTTCAATAGTGTTCATTGTGATATTTTCATCATGAATTTTAGTAATTTGATCTTTCCCTCTCCTTCTCTTCAGTAGCATGGCTAAGGGTTTATCAATTGTATTTATTTTTTCAAAGAACCATCTTTTTTGTCAATTTTTTGCTTTGTTTATTTTTTTTTCAATTTCACTGATTTCAGCTCTGATAATTATTGCCTGTTTTCTAGTACTTTTGGTGGTGATTTGTTTTTCCATTTCTAGGTCTTTGAGATGAATGTTACATTACTTATTTTTTGAGTTTTTTTCTTTTTAATGAATGAGCTCAATGCAATAATTTTTCTTCTTAGGACTGCTTTCATAGTGTCCCAGAGATTTTGATATGTTATATCAGTGTTCTCATTTGCTAGTAAGAATTTTTATCTCCTCCCTGATGTCTTCTGCTATCCATTTTTCATTGAAAACATATTATTTAGTCTGTAGGTGTTGCAGTAGCTTCTATTTTTATTTTATTATTGTTTTCTAATTTCATTCAATTATAATCTGATAGTATTCAGGGTAGTACCTCTATTTTTCATATTTGCTAACAGTTGCTTTGTGGCATAATATATGGCCTATTTTAGAGTAGAATCTATGTACTGCTGAGAAGACAGTGTATTCACTCATTGATGGGTGAACTATATATATATATATATATATATATATATATATATATATATATATATCTGTTAAGTCTAAATTATTGATGTATTATTGAGTTCTATAGGTTTTTTTTAATTTAGTTTTTGTTTGGAAGATATATTGAGTGTTGAAAGAGGTGTGTTAAAGTCACCTAGTATTACCCAGTATTATTGTGTTTTGGTACATTTGGTTCTTGAAATTGAGAAGAGTTTCTTTGATATATGTACATGCTCCATTGTTTGGACATGTATATTTACAATTGGTGTCTTGTTGATGTATGATTCCCTTAAGAAGTATGAAATGTTCTTTTTTATTCCTTCTGTCTGACTTTGGCTTTAAGTCTGCCTTATCTGATATAAGGATGAAAATCCCTGATTTTTCACACAGTCCATGCGAGTGGTGTTTTTTCCCAATCTTTCACCTTCAGTCTGTGGATATCTTTTTCTTTCAAACAAGTCTCTCTCTTTTTAAAAAATATCTTTATTTATTTTTATGTGGTGCTGAGGATAGAACCCAGTGCCTCACACATGTGAGTGAGTGCTCAACTGCTGAGCTACAGCCCCAGCCCTCAGATGAGTCTCTTGAAGACAGCATATTGTTGGGTCCTTTTATTAAATCCAATCTGCCAGTCTATGTCTTTTGATTGATGAGCATAGGCCATTATTGAGACATGATTTGTATTCCTGGTAATTTTTGTTTATTTTTGTTTTTTAACTTGACTTGGTTTCACCTTTGATTGGCTTTTCCTTTACTGTATTTCCTCCCTTTCCTGATTTTGATTGTTGTTGTTGTTGTTTATTTTCTCCTCATGGAATATTTCAGTGTGGATTGTGTTTTGTAGGCTTTCTTTTAATTTTTGTTTATCATGGAAGCTTTTTATTTCATCATCAAATCTGAAGCTTAATTTTGCTGGGATATGATTCTTGATTGGCATCCATTTTCTTTCAGAGCTTGGTATATGTTGTTCCAGGACCTCTAGCTTTGAGGGTCTGGGTTGAGAAATCTGCTGAGATCCAAATTGGTTTCCCTTCTTATGTAGCCTGATACTTTTCTCCTGTGGCCTTTAAATTTTTATCCTTAGTCTTTATGCTAGACATTTTCATTATAATATGCCTTGGTGTGTATGTGTTGTGATTTTGTACATTGGTGTACTGTAATTCTGTTGTATTTGATTTTCCATGTCATTCTTTGGGTTTAAGAATTTTTCCTATATTATTTTATTGAATAGATTGTTCATTCCTTTGGTTTGTGTCTCTGTGCCTTCCTCTATCCTGATAAATCTTAAATTTGTTTTTTTTATGTTATCTCATAATTATTGGAAGTTCTGTTCATGATTTCTTATTATATTCACTGTGTGGTGAACTTAATTTCATGATTATATATTTTGTCTTCATTGCCTGAGGGTCTGTATTCTAAGTGATCTAGTCTCTGGTGATGTTTCCTATCGAATTCATTTTGAGTTTATTGTTTCCTACATTTCAAGAATTTATGGCTTTTTTTTTCAGAATCTCTATCTCTTTATTGAAGTAATCTTTTGCTCCCTGAATTTGCTCTCCTATCTCCCATTGAAGTGATATTTTGTTGTCTGTGTTTCCTTTCTTATATAATCCTTTACCTTGCAGGTCATTTTAATTATTTACATTCTGAATTTTTTCTCTGCATTTCTTTTTTTTAATATTTATTTTTTTTGTAGTTGTAGTTGGAACCAATAACTTCATTTCATTTATTTATGTATGGTGGTGAGGATCAAACCAAGGGACTTTAATGTGTGAGGCAAGTGCTCTACTGCTGAGCCATAACCGCAGCCCCTCTTTGCATTTCTTCTACTATGCTGTCTATAGATTCTATCAATGAATCATCCTGGTTTGTTTGGGGCATTTCTTCCCTTGTTTGTTCATGTTGTTTGTGTGTCTTCCCCTCTAGCAGTGCCTTTATCAGGCAGGACTAAGGTATTAGAGTTACTACCCTATAGACTTATAGTGCCCCTTCAGGTTTTTAATACTTTGCTTTTAAGGGGAAGATCAATATTAAGAGCATCCAATCCAAATAGCTCCTATTAAGACATTTACAGTTTTTTCACAATAAACATAACTAGTTGTGTTCAATTATTATTGACAATATAAACATTAGGTTTGTCAAAGGGTCTACAGTTTCTAATAGTGGACAAAGAGAGAACAATAGGGGTATTGGATGAGATGATAAAGAGGGAGGTGGTGAGAATACAGAGGTATTAGGTCATAGGAAGTGTGAAAGTGGAATCAAAAGAAGTTGGGTATTAGCAGGAGAAAAGAGACTCTGGGGAAATAGATAAGTGGAGGAAAATAGAGATACAGAGAAAAAAATTAACAAGGGCTGGGGTTGTAGCTCAGTGGTAGAGCGCTCACCTAGCATGTGTGAGGCCCTGGGTTTGATCCTCAGCACCACATAAAAATAAAATAAAATAAAGGAATTGTCCAACTACAACTAAAAAATAAATATTTAAAAAATTAAGAAGAAAAAGAATATGAGAGAGGGGAAGAAGATGGCGGCGGGAAGTGAGTAAGCCCCTCCGTGCTCCACGCTGCCGCGTCTGAAAAGATGAGGTAAAGATCATTAAAGGAGATCTGTCGACAAAAACCCAGCACCGTGTCAAGAAAGGGGCCTAGGTGGAGTGAATCCGCCACGAATCCAGCCAAGGTGGAGGGAGTCCATCACGACTTCAGTGCGAGCAGTAAGGCTGCAGCCCCAGCTGCACGGCTCTATCGGCCCCATCTCTTTCTCCTCTCCGCCTCTCCGCTTTGCTTCTCCCCAGCTGTCTTTCCTCCCAAGCTCAGTCTCTAAGTCTAGATCTCAGTTACTTTCCCCCACCCCGCCCGCTCTCCCGCGTGTCCGGTACCCGGCCCGCATGGCCCCGAGGCGCCGCCTCCCCTCCCCCAACTCGCACCCCCTCCCCGGGGGTCCTGAAGGCCGCCGCCGCCGCCTCCCGCGGAGCACCATAGAGCAGACTCTTCACCGCGCGAGTGACCTGCCGAGTTAAATGAAACAGCTGATAAGATGAGTGACAATTTAAAATCCAAGTGATCCGAGAACACGCTCTGAGCCCTGATCGGCTGAATTCAAACTCCAGGTCACCTGCTTCCCGCAGACAAACAGCTATGACTCAGCATTAATCCATCCAGCTGAAACAACTGGACAGCCCTTCTCATCCTACGAAGGTAAATGCCTACCGAGCCTTCATAAGTAGTGGCCACAGGTTTGAAACGGGGCTTGGGAGAGACAGTAAGGACCCACCCGTTGCATTGGTCGCCCATCAAAGGGAAACGAACTGTTGCCATTTGCAAGAGACACCACTATGGCAGAGAACTGACGTCATCAGACTGCTGCAGAGGAGATAACTTCATTGAAACCTGCAGCTACAGGTGTGTGATACCCTAGCCTTCCCTCTCCACACATCGGGGAAACCTTAAGGGCCCCTCCCAGCTCTCCCGTAAGGGCCCCTCCCAGCTCTCCCGTGAGTGCTAAAGCCAGCCCGAGGGAATCAGAGGTGGCTCGGGACCCGCGGCGTGGAACTACCGCTCCCACCAGGGCTGTCTGCTGAGGTCTCTTGCACCAGCTCCGGGGAAGTGGATACCGGAGGGCAAGTAAAATCCGCTGAGGATTCGCAGCCCCAAGCTCTACAAACTTAGGGTTTGAGGGAATGGTAAACTGGAAGAGTGTGCCCAGTCATTCATGAAAACAGGGCTCCTGGGAGCAGCAGACCTGGCATGTAGCCAGTATTGTGGTGAGAGGGGCCTGGATAGAGAAAAAGTGGGAAGTGACTAGACACAAGAGGAGGCCCTAAACACTCAGGATTGGAGACTCGCCCAGTCTGGGAGGAGCTGCTGCACAGTGATTGGTTCCCGAGTATTGACAGGAGAAAATTGACCTGGTGGGCACAGCGCCACCTACTGGAAGAGAAGTTAATCAAACTCTCAGACGGCATTTATTAGTTTTTTTTTTTCTTTTCTCTTTTTTTTTGATTTGGGTTATTCTTTCATTTTCATTTTTCTTTCTTGTTGTTTTATTAATTTTTTTACAAAATATTTTTTTTAAATTTTTTTCTACTAATTTTAATTTTAATTTTTTAAAATTATTATTATTATTATTATTTTAATTTTTTTTTTAGGTCCTATTTTTTTCTTCTTTAGTCTTTTCATTTTTCTTATCCCCCTTTCCTTGAATTCTACCTGCCTACTCTCATTCTCTTTAGTGACTTCTTCCCTTCCCTTCAAATACCTTTCCTCCCAAGCATCAAATTAATTTATAGGAGTAAACAGTAACTCAGCAGTCAAACAGAACAAGAAGTAACATGAGCAGCTTCAAAAAACAAGGAAGAAAAGGAGTACAAACAATGCAGGACAGCCTAAATATTCAGGAGGACCTAGAGTCATCAGAAAAATGGTCATATAAAGAACTCAAGGAACACCTTAGACAGATGGAATGGAACCTTAAAAAGGATACAAGACAGCAAATTCAAGCAGCAAAAGAACACATTGAGAATGAATTACATAAACAGCTAAAAGAAGAAGTTAAGCATCTTTATCAGGAGATAGAGATTATAAAAAATAATCAAACAATAATTCTAGAAATGAAGGAAACGATAAACCAAATTGAAAACTCAATTGAGAGTATCACTAACAGAGTGGAGCAAGTAGAAGCCAGAACGTCAGATAATGAAGACAAAATATATCATCCTGAAAAGAGTCTAGCCAACTCAGAAAGGCTGGTAAAAAATCACGAGAAAAACATCCAAGAGTTATGGGATAACATAAAAAAACCAAACTTATGAGTCATTGGGATAGAAGAAGGTACAGAGATTCAAACCAAGGGAATGAGAAACCTGCTGAATGAAATAATTACAGAAAACTTTCCAGAAATAAAAAAGGAAACAGATATACAAATTGAAGATGCATACAGGACACCGAGCACACAAAATCACAGTAGACCAACACCAAGACACATTGTTATGAAGATATCCAATATACAGAACAAAGAGAAAATATTAAAAGCTACAAGAGAAAGGAGACAGATTACATTCAGGGGTAAACCAAGAAGGTTAACAATGGATTTTTCATCACAGACACTGAAAGCAAGAAGGTCATGGAACAATGTATTTGAAACACTGAAAGACAATGGATGCCAACCAAGAATTCTGTATCCAGCAAAATTAAGCTTCAGGTATGACAACGAAATAAAAATATTTCATGATAAACAAAAGTTAAAAGAATTTGCAGCCAGAAAACCAGCATTGCAAAGCATTTTGAGCAAAACACTACACGAGGAAGAAATGAAAAACAATAACCAAAACCGTCAGTGGGAAGTGCCTCAGGAAAGACAGAGGGTGAGGGGAAAGACAATCATGGAGAAACAAACTACAATTTTTTTAAAAAAGGATAAACAATCAAACATGGATGGAAGTACAAACCATATATCAATAGTAACTCTGAATGTTAATGGCTTAAACTCTCCAATAAAGCAACATAGGCTGGTATCATGGATTAAAAAAACAAATCCAACAATATGCTGCCTCCAGGAGACACATCTGATTGGTAAAGACATACACAGGCTGAAGGTGAAAGGATGGGAAAAAATATACCATGCACACGGTCCTCGTAAGCAAGCAGGGGTGGCCATCCTCATATCGAATAAAATCGACTTCAAGACTAAGTTAATCAAAAGGGATAAAGAAGGTCATTATATACTGTTAAAAGGAACCATTCACCAACAAGACATAACTATTATCAATATTTAAGGCACCAAATAATGGTGCTTCGACATTCATAAAACAAATTCTCCTCAAGTTCAAGAATCAAATAGACCACAACACAATAATTATGGGAGACTTCAACACACCTCTCTCACCATTGGACAGATCCTCCAAACAAAAGTTGAATAAAGAAACTATAGAACTCAATACCACAATCAATAACATAGACTTAACTGACTTATATAGAATATATCAACCATCATCAAATGGCTATACTTTTTTCTCAGCAGCACATGGATCCTTCTCAAAAATAGACCATATATTATGCCATAGGGGAACCCTCAATAAATATAAAGGGGTGGAGATTATACCATGCATTTTATCTGATCATAATGGAATGAAACTGGAAATCAATGATAAAAGAAGGAAGGAAAAATCCTACAGCACATGGAAAATGAACAATATGTTACTGAATGATCAATGGGTTACAGAAGACATAAAGGAGGAAATCAAAAAATTCTTAGAGATAAACGAAAATACAGACACAACACATCGGAATCTATGGGACACAATGAAAGCAGTTTTAAGAGGAAAATTCATCACCTGGTGGTCATTCCTCAAAAAAAGAAAAAAACAACAAATAAATGAGCTCACATTCCAACTCAAAGCCCTAGAAAAGGAAGAGCAAAATAACAGCAAATATAGCAGAAGGCAAGAAATAATTAAAATCAGAGCGGAAATCAATGAAATTGAAACAAAAGAAACTATTGAACAAATTAACAAAACTAAAAGTTGTTTCTTCGAAAAAATAAATAAGATCGACAGACCTTTAGCAATGCTAACGAAGAGAAGAAGAGAGAGAACTCAAATTACTAACATACGGGATGAAAAAGGCAATATCACAACAGATGCTACAGAAATACAGAAGACAATTAGAAATTATTTTGAAAACCTATATTCCAATAAAATAGAAGATAGTGAAGACATCGATAAATTTCTTAAGTCATATGATTTGCCCAGACTGAGTCAGGAGGATACACACAATCTGAACAGACCAATATCAATGAATGAAATTGAAGAAGCCATCAAAAGACTACTAACCAAGAAAAGCCCAGGACCGGATGGGTATACAGCGGAGTTTTACAAAACCTTTAAAGAAGAATTAATACCAATACTTTTCAAGTTATTTCAGGAAAGAGAAAAAGAGGGAGCTCTTCCAAATTCATTCTATGAGGCCAACATCACCCTGATTCCGAAACCAGACAAAGACACCTCAAAGAAAGAAAACTACAGACCAATATCTCTAATGAACCTAGATGCAAAAATCCTCAATGAAATTCTGGCGAATCGAATACAAAAACACATCAAAAAAATTGTGCACCATGATCAAGTGGGATTCATCCCTGGGATGCAAGGATGGTTCAACATACGGAAATCAATAAATGTTATTCACCACATCAATAGACTTAATGATAAGAACCATATGATCATCTCGATAGATGCAGAGAAAGCATTCGACAAAGTACAGCATCCCTTTATGTTCAAAACATTAGAAAAACTAGGGATAACAGGAACTTACCTTGATATTGTAAGTGCTATCTATGCTAAGCCTCAGGCTAGCATCATTCTGAATGGAGAAAAGTTGAAGGCATTCCCTCTAAAATCCGGAACAAGACAAGGATGCCCTCTATCTCCACTTCTATTCAATATAGTTCTCGAAACACTGGCCAGAGCAATTAGACAGATGAAAGAAATTAAAGGCATAAAAATTGGAAAAGAAAAACTTAAATTATCACTATTTGCAGACGACATGATTCTATACCTAGAAGACCCAAAAGGATCTACAAAGAAACTACTAGAACTAATAAATGAATTCAGCAAAGTGGCAGGATATAAAATCAACACGCATAAATCAAAGGCATTTCTGTATATCAGCGACAAAACTTCTGAAATGGAAATGAGGAAAAACACTCCATTCACAATATCCTCAAAAAAAATAAAATACTTGGGAATCAACCTAACAAAAGAGGTGAAAGATTTATACAATGAAAACTACAGAACCCTAAAGAGAGAAGTAGAAGAAAATCTTAGAAGATGGAAAAATATACCCTGTTCATGGATAGGCAGAACTAACATCATCAAAATGGCGATATTACCAAAAGTTCTCTATAGATTTAATGCAATCCCAACGGCATTTCTTATAGAAATAGATAAAGCAATCATGAAATTCATATGGAAAAATAAAAGACCCAGAATAGCAAAAGCAATTCTAAGCAGAAAGTGTGAATCAGGCGGTATATTGATACCAGATTTCAAACTATATTACAGAGCAATAGTGACAAAAACAGCATGGTACTGGTACCAAAACAGGCGGGTGGACCAATGGTATAGAATAGAGGACACAGAGACTAATCCACAAAGTTACAAGTATATTATATTTGATAAAGTGGCTAAAAGCATGCAATGGAGGAAGGATAGCATCTTCAACAAATGGTGTTGGGAAAACTGGAAATCCATATGCAACAAAATGAAACTGAATCCCTTTCTCTTGCCATGCACAAAAGTTAACTCAAAATGGATCAAGGAGCTTGATATCAAATCAGAGACTCTGCGTCTGATAGAAGAAAAAGTTGGCTCCGATCTACAGATTGTGGGGTTGGGCTCCAAATTCCTTAATAGGACACCCATAGCACAAGAGTTAACAACTAGAATCAACAAATGGGACTTAATTAAACTGAAAAGTTTTTTCTCAGCAAAAGAAACAATAAGAGAGGTAAATAGGGAGCCTACATCCTGGGAACAAATTTTTACTCCTCACACTTCAGATAGAGCCATAATATCCAGAGTATACAAAGAACTGAAAAAATTAGACAATAAGATAACAAATAATCCAATCAACAAATGGGCCAAGGACCTGAACAGACACTTCTCAGAGGAGGATATACAATCAATCAAGAAGTACATGAAAAAATGCTCACCATCTCTAGCAGTCAGAGAAATGCAAATCAAAACCACCCTAAGATACCATCTCACTCCAGTAAGATTGGCAGCCGCTATGAAGTCAAACAACAACAAGTGCTGGCGAGGATGTGGAGAAAAGGGTACACTTGTACATTGCTGGTGGGACTGCAAATTGGTGCGGCCAATTTGGAAAGCAGTTTGGAGATTCCTGGGAAAGATGTGAATGGAACCACCATTTGACCCTGCTATTGCCCTTCTCGGACTATTCCCTGAAGACCTTAAAAGAGGATGCTACAGGGATACTGCCACATCGATGTTCATAGCAGCACAATTCACAATAGCTAGACTGTGGAACCAACCCAGATGCCCTTCAATAGATGAATGGATAAAAAAAAATGTGGCATCTATACACAATGGAGTACTATGCAGCAATAAAAAATGACAAAATCATAGAATTTGCAGGGAAATGGATGGCACTAGAGCAGATTATGCTTAGTGAAGCTAGCCAATCCCTAAAAAACAAATACCAAATGTCTTCTTTGATATAATGAGAGCAACTATGAACAGAGCAGGGAGGAATAGTAGGAAGAAAAGATTAACATTAAACACAGACATGAGATGGGAGGGAAAGGGAGAGAAAAGGGAAATTGCATGGAAATGAAGGGAGACCCTCATTGCTATACAAAATTACATATAAGAGGTTGTGAGGGGAATGGGAAAATTAACAAGGAGAGAAATGAATTACAGTAGATGGGGTAGAGAGAGAAGATGGGAGGGGGAGGGGAGGGGGGATAGTAGGGGATAGGAATGGTAGCAGAATACAACAGTTACTAATAGGGCATTATGTAAAATTGTGGATGTGTAACCGACGTGATTCTGCAATCTGCATTTGGGGTAAAATTGGGGGTTCATAACCCACTTCAATCTAATGTATGAAATATGATATGTCAAGAGCTTTGTAATGTTGTGAACAACCAATAAAAAAAATAAATAAAAATTAAAAAAAAGAAAAAGAATATGAAAGATAAAAGAATATACAGCAAAACTGTAATACATTATTCAGACCTCCCTGTCCTCAGTAGCCTGATGCATGAAAAGTACTTGGTTCCACAAACGTTGGGAATGTGAGAGTAGGAAACGAATGCAAAGAAGATCTTGGGGCAGGGGTTGTGGTTTAGTGGTAGATTGCTTGCCTAGAATATGTGAGGCACTGGGTTCGATTCTCAGCTCTGCATTTAAAAAAATGAATAAAATAAGAGTTCATTAACATCTTAACAATTAAAAAAAATCTTGAAGTAAAATTGAATGATTGTTTCTGTTGGAGTTCAATATATTCTCTTTTTTTCTTCTTATCCAATAGGTGGGGCTTTTGGAGTTTCCTGGTAACTCCACCCTGGTGAAGGTTACTAGGTGGCAGGGTTAACTTTGGAAGTAGAACTCCTGGATGCAGTGTACAGCAATTTCCAGTCCCTTTTGGAAGATTGCATTATAGGAATCTCCTTTGGGATTCACTCATGTAATATGGGAGCCTAGTCTTAGCCCTTTACATTGCCTGTGGACCCCGCAATTCCTTGTCTCTAAACTGTATATCTCTTGCCCTAACCCTTTCTACTTCCCAATCAGTGACTTCTCTCTCCTGAGGTCCTGAGAGCTGAGCACCATGACCTGTGCACCTATCATAGAGAGATTTTCTGAATCAGGCAGGACTAGGCATTGAGCCCTGTGAGCTGTCCATGTAGCTGCAAGCACTGGGCTGGGTTGGTGGCTGGGGGTGTGGACTGTAGGTACCTTGATATTTGGCTTCCCAGCCCCAGCTATGTCCCAAGATGGAAGGTTCCCCAACTAAAGGTGGTGAAGACAGAGTGGAGGTAACTCAAGATGGCAATGGAGGTGTCCCAAGATGGAGGTGACCACTTTCAGAGATGGGACAGTGAGGGCGGGCTGTGCAATGGTGTTGGGCAGCCTGTCCAGAGATGCAGTACTGTAGTGTGCAGTTCTGTGGTATGCAGTTGTCTCAAGGCCCTGTCCGCTGTTCTCATGTGGAGGATACCACATCGAGGGGCTATGGTGGCAGTTGCAGTGTCCCAAAATGGAGGTGGCTGGGGGAGCCCCACGTTGGTGGATGGGGAGATGGGTACAGAACCATGGTAAGTCCATGCAGGCACTGGGGTCTGGCATGGGTGTGGGGGTGACCTAGCAATCTGTATTGTTTCACAGACTAACACTATAATATGCAGACCCCCAAAACCCATATATTTCTTTTCTGAACAGGTTTTCTGGATATACTGCATCAGATAATAGTCTCTGCTTGTGGCTGAAACTATACATAAATGGCTCCAACTCTGGGATATGATCATTTCTTCATGTTCCAGATCAACCTCAAGCTGCAGAATTGGATAAGAATTTTTTTTTGTACTGGAGATTGTACTAAAGTGTGCCTAACCACTGAGCAACATCCCCAGCACTTTCTATTTATTTATTTATTTTATCTTGAGACAGCATCTTACTAAGTTGCTCAGGGCCTTGCTACGTTGCTGAGGCTGGCTTTGAACTTGAGATAAAAATCAGATTTGTTCTCATTGCCCCAGCGATTAATGGTAAGTTGCTCATTGTACATAATAGGCTGTTCATGTCATAGTTGATGGGAAACTGCCCCCCAATTGAGAGGATATGAGAAAATTCAGCCATGTAAAATGCAGGAGGAAAGAAATAAAGCTATGTCTTTTTCCTTTCCACAGAGTAGCATGTGTGATTTCCAGATTGTTAATTTCATTTATATGTTTGTCTCAGGTGGTTCCATCAATATTGAATTTGACAAACCGCTAGATATGTGAAGAATTATCTGAAGTCACAGATAGACATCTGATTACTTAGCCACTGAATATCATGAGTGGAAATTTCTCTGAACATAGACCTTTCTTCTACCTCAGGTACACCAACTTTAGTAATCTGAATCTGATTTGTTGCCAGAACTTACTCTAAGAAAGCAGGAGAAAAATGCTAGATGTTCACTCACTATTGTCAATGGAGGGGGAAATTAGAACATTTGGGAAAAGTAGTATGGGATCTACAATGTGGGCTATTTGAGAACTTCTCTTCCCTTGAATTTTCTCCTGCTAAACAGTGTTTTAGTAAGTATTTTTGTAACTAAGACCAAAAGACCTCGGAAGAACAATGTTAGAGGAGGAAAAGTTTATTTGGCACTCATAGTTTTACAGGTATCAATCCATAGATGGATGAATCCATTCCTCTGGGCCTAAGGTAAGGCAGGACATCATGGTAGAAGAGTGCTGGAGGAAAGTGGTTCAGGACACGACCATTAGGAAGGGGGTGGGGAGGTAGGTGTATTCTTTTACTAAGGACAAAATATGTTTCCCAAAGGTATACCCTCAGTGACCTACCTCTTCCAGCCACACTCTGCCTGCCTATAGTTACCAGTTAATGCCTATCAGGTGATTCATGCTCTGTTTAGTTTAAGACTTTTATAATCTAATCATTTCTCTCTGAGCTTTCTTGCATTGTCTCACACATGAACTTTTGGGGGACCCCTCATATATAAATCATAACACAGAGATTTTTCAATTTCGCTCAAGGACTCTGTTCTCCAGAGAAACTTTTGGTTCATTAATTCCAGGTGTGCACAATGAGCCCAATACTTTCAGTACTGTATGAATTCACTTAGAGTATTATTTCCTTTGTAAAAACCAAGTGTTTCTCTGCCTTCTTCCTAGCAATGTCTTATGCACATACGGGAAATTGTAACAGATTACAAATATCCAAATCAGATATTCTCATTGAGTATTGAACAATATACTGAGTAATTTGGTAACTTCAAAACAAGGTAGTCCCTAATTAAGGGAGTTTTTTCCAGGTAACATTACCAACTCTCTGGTAATGCATACATGGAGAAAGTTATTATCACTTTTGTAGTCATTGAATTAGAAAATTTGTATGTAACCATTTCTTGACCTTTGCCAAAGTCATTAATAACACTGCTTCTTCTTTAGAGGTCCAAGAGACTAGCTTCAGTTCCTTGGTAGTGTTAAATAATCACATATCCCTTAACATGTGGCTCAAAAAGTAGTTTGTATAATTTCCAACATCTCATGTTGCATGTGGTCTTAGAGGCTTAGAAAAGCATACTGGTTTTCTAAACACAGATGAGCAATGTACCCTCTTTTCCTGACTTAGCAATGGTTGGAGGTCATGGTTACATTAATAATAGTCAGATTGGAGTTAAGCTTGGTGTGATTTTGATCATTAACATGCCCACTATGATATCAGACTATTTGCTCAATTTTTCAAACAGCCCTTCAAAGTCTGAAACTTTAGGATATATGATGGGGTAGCCCATGATTTTTACTCAGGCCCTGAAAAATCAGGAAGTAGAGTTGAGAAGTCCAGCTCAAGGCCAAAATCCTAGGTGTAAGTTATCAGGCTTGACTATATGCAATTATAAATTATTTATTTGGTAGGCTTCATGGTTAAAGCTGCTCTCTCCATATCAGATTTATTGCACAGCCTGTGCATTATAATCTCTTAAGGGCATTGCAGTGAGGATCTCAGACTCCCTCTGAGCTAGCCATGTTGCTATTAATATTTGCATTTCTAGCCTTGGTTACTCTACTTGGAGATACCCTCATTGAAAGAGAGGACCTCAACCAAAGCATTTATCACATAGATTTGCTGAAATCACCTTCTCAATTGTCTTGAAGATTTTTTTTCTCCACTCTGACTCAGTATAAGTACTTTTCTACACAAAATCTTTCCACTCAATCTGCCTCCAGACCTATGAATCCAAAAATCAGTAGAAACCTTCTTTTCAGGGCTCCTTTGATTTGGGAATTCCTCATCTGTGCCAATATGTTTGATTTTTATAGAGATATAAATCCTTAGAGAGAAATTGAAGATTAGGAAATCATTGCCTTCTTTTAGGTGTCTTGTTTATATCACCACAGAAAATGAGTAAAGATATGCTAGGTTTTGAAGGCCAATATGAAAATGTATCACATGCTAGGTGAATTAAAAAATCGTATTTCTGGTGACAAGAATTCTGAAATTAAAATGTCAATCAGGACTGTCAGGTGTGGTGGTGCATGCCTGTAATGCCGACAGCTTGGAAAACTGAGACAGGAGGATCACAAGTTCAAAGCCAGCCTCAGCAAAAACAAGGCACTAAGCAACACAGTGAAACCCTGTCTCTAAATAAAATACAAAATAGGGCTGGGAATGTGTCTCAGTGGTTGGGTACTCCTGCTTTCAATTCCCAGTATCCCCCACTCCCCACCCCCCCAAAAAGATGTTATCAGGACAATGTTTCATCTGAAACCTATAAGTGAATCATTTATTTTATTGAAATATTTATTTTATTCTTTCTAGCTTCTGGTGGTTCTCCAGTAATCTCTGTAGATGCTTGGCGTGTAGATTTGTCACTACAATATAATCTTTACATGATGTTCCCCCTATATCTCTATCTCTGTCTCTTTTTCTATTATAGAATATCTTACATATAATTTGAGTCCATCCCATTTATTGATTCTTAATTTTAATTCTTGTGCTGTAGGAGTCTTATTAAGGAAATTGGGGCTTAATCCTACATGATGAAGATTAGGTCCTACTTTTTCTTCTATTAGATGCAGAGTTTCTGGTTTAATTTAAGTCCACTTTGAGTTGAGTTTTGTGCATGGTGAGAGATAGGGGTTTAATTTCTTTTGTTGCATATGGATTTCCAGTTTTCCCACCACCATTTGTTGAAGATGCTATCTTTTCTCCAATGTATGTTTTTGGCACCTGTGTCTAATATAAGATAATTGTAATTATGTGGGTTAGTCTCTGTGGCCTCTATTCTGTACCATTGGTCTACCAGTCTGTTTTAGTGCCAATATCATGCTGTTTTGTTACTATTGCTCTGTAGTATGGTTTAAGGTCTGGTATAGTGATGCCACCTACTTCACTCTGTTAAGAATTGCTTTATCTATTCTGGGTCTCTTATTTTTCCAGATGAATTTCGTGATTGCTTTTTCTGTGTCTATGAGGAATGCCATTGGGATTTTGATTGGAATTGCATTAAATCTGTAAAGTGATTTTGGTAGTATGGTCATTTTAATAATATTAATTCTGCCTATCCAAGAGCAAGATAGATCTTTCCATCTTCTAGGGTCTTCTTTGGTTTCTTTCTTTAGTATTCTGTAGTTTTCATTGTATAAATATTTCACCTCTTTTGTTAAATTGATTCCCAATTATCTTATTTTTTTGAGGCTATTGAGAATGCGGTAGTTTTCCTCATTTTTCCCCCCCAGAGGATTTGTCACTGATATACAGAAATGCCTTTTATTTAT
Source organism: Spermophilus citellus (assembly GCF_964194105.1). Classification (NCBI taxonomy): domain Eukaryota; kingdom Metazoa; phylum Chordata; class Mammalia; order Rodentia; family Sciuridae; genus Spermophilus; species Spermophilus citellus. The sequence goes on from NC_138190.1 coordinate 48,272,525, forward strand.
GGATGCTGATTTTATATCCTGCTACTTTGCTGAATATCACTTTTTTTGAAGGTTTCTTTTTTTATTGGTTGTTCAAAACATTAAAAAGCTCATGACATGTCATCTTTCATACATTTGATTCAAGTGAGTTATGAACTCCCATTTTTACCCCAAATACAAATTGCAGAGTCACATCAGTTACACATTCACAATGTTTACATAATGCCATATTAGTGACTGTTGTGTTCTGCTGCCTTTCCTATCCCCTACTATCCCCCCTCCCCTCCCCTCCCATCTTCACTCTCTACCTCATCTGCTGTTGTTCAATTCTCTCCCTTGTTTCCCCCCTTTCCCCTCACAACCTCTTATATGTAATTTTGTGTAATATTGAGGGTCTCCTACCATTTCCATATGCTTTCCCTTCTCTCTCCCTTTCTCTCCCCCCACTCATCTCTGTTTAATGTTAATCTTTTCCTCATGCTCTTCCTCCCTGTTCTGTTCTTAGTTGCTCTCTTTAAATCAAAGAAGACATTTGGCATTTGTTTTTTAAGGATTGGCTAGCTTCGCTTAGCATAATCTGTTCTAATGCCATCCATTTCCCTTCAAATTCTATGATTCTGTTATTTTTTAGTGCTGCTTAATACTCCATTGTGTATAGATGCCACATTTTTTTATCCATTCATCTATTGAAGGGCATCTAGGTTGGTTCCACAGTCTAGCTATTGTGAATTGTGCCACTATGATCATTGATGTGGCAGTATCCCTATAGTATGCTCTTTTAAGATCCTCAGGGAATAGTCCGAGGAGGGCGATAGCTGGGTCAAATGGTGGATCCATTCCCAGCTTTCCCAGGAATCTCCATACTGCTTTCCAAATTGGCCTCACCAATTTGCAGTCCCACTAGCACTGTACAAGTGTACCCTTTTCCCCACATCCTCGCCAGCACTTATTGTTGTTTGACTTCATAATGGCTGCCAATCTTACTGGAGTGAGATGGTATCTTAGGGTGGTTTTGATTTGCATTTCTCTGACTGCTAGAGATGGTGAGCATTTTTTCATGTGCTTGTTGATTGATTGTATGTCCTCCTCTGAGAAGTGTCTGCTCAGGTCCTTGGCCCATTTGTTGATTGGGTTATTTGTTATCTTATTGTTTAATTTTTTGAGTTCTTTGTATATTCTGGATATTAGGGCTCTATCTGAAGTGTGAGGGTAAAAATTTGTTCCCAGGATGTAGGCTCTCTATTTACCTCTCTTATTGTTTCTCTTGCTGAGAAAAAACTTTTTAGTTTAAGTAAGTCCCATTTGTTTATTCTTGTTATTAACTCTTGGGTTATGGGCGTCCTATTAAGGAATTTGGAGCCCGACCCCACAGTATGTAGATTATAGCCAACTTTTCCTTCTATCAGATGCAGTGTCTCTGATTTGATATCTAAGTCCTTGATCCATTTTGAGTTAACTTTTGTTCATGGCGAGAGAAAGGGATTCAGTTTCATTTTGTTGCATATGGATTTCCAATTTTCCCAGCACCATTTGTTGAAGATGCTATCCTTCCTCAATTTTATGCTTTTAGCCCCTTTATCAAATATAAGAAAGTTGTAATTTTGTGGATTGGTTTCTGTGTCCTCTATTCTGTACCATTGGTCCACCTGCCTGTTTTGGTACCAGTACCATGCTGTTTTTGTTACTATTGCTTTGTAGTACAGTTTGAACTCTGGTATCGCTATACCTCCAGATTCACACTTCCTGCTTAGAATTGCTTTTGCTATTCTGGGTCTTTTGTTTTTCCATATGAATTTCATGATTGCTTTATCTATTTCTACAAGAAATGCCATTGGGATTTTGATTGGCATTCCATTAAACCTGTAGAGAACTTTGGGTAATATCGCCATTTTGATTATGTTAGTTCTGCCTATCCATGAACAGGGTACATTTTTCCATCTTCTAAGATCTTCTTCTACCTCTCTCTTTAGGATTCTGTAGTTTTCATTGTATAAATCTTTCACCTCTTTTGTTAGGTTGATTCCCAAGTATCTTATTTTCTTTGAGGATATTGTGAATGGAGTGGTTTTCCTCATTTCCATTTCAGAAGTTTTGTTGCTGATATAGAGGAATGCCTTTGATTTATGTGTGTTGATTTTATATCCTGCCAGTTTGCCGAATTCATTTAGTAGCTCTAGTAGTTTCTTTGTAGACCCTTTTGGGTCTGTTAAATATATTATCATGTCATCCACATATAGCGATAATTTAAGTTCTTCTTTTCCTATTTTTATGCCTTTAAGTTCTTTTGTCTGTCTAATTGCTCTGGCTAGTATTTCAAGGACTAAATTGAATAGAAGTGGTGATAAAGGGCATCCCTGACTTGTTCCAGGTTTTAGAGGGAATGCCTTCAGTTTTTCTCCATTTAGGATGATGCTAGCCTGAGGTTTAGCATATATAGCTTTTACCATGTTGAGGTAAGTTCTTGTTATCCCTAGTTTTTCTAGTGTTTTGAACATAAAGGGATGCTGTACTTTGTCGAATGCTTTTTCTGCATCTATCGAGATGATCATATGGTTCTTGTCTTTAAGTCAATTGATGTGGTGGATTACATTTATTGATTTCCATATATTGAACCAGCCTTGCTTCCCAGGGATGTATCCTACTTGATCATGATGCACAACTTTTTTGATATGATTTTGTATACCATTTGCCAGGATTTTATTGAGAATTTTTGCATCCAAGTTCATTAGAGATATTGGTCTGTAGTTTTCTTTCTTTGAAGTGTCTTTGTCTGGTTTCGGGATCAGGGTGATGTTGGCCTCATAGAATGAATTTGGAAGAGCTCCTTCTTTTTCTATTTCTTGAAATAGCTTGAAAAGTATTGGTATTAATTCTTCTTTGAAGGTTTTGTAGAACCCCGCTGTATACCCATCTGGTCCAGGGCTTTTTTTGGTTGGTAGTTTTTTGATGTCTGCTTCTATTTCTTCTTTTGTTATTGGTCTGTTTAAATTGTGTGTGTCTTCCTGACTCAATCTGGGCAGATTGTATGACTTAAGAAATTTATTGATATCTTCATTATCTTCTATTTTATTGGAATATAGCGTTTCAAAATACTTTCTAATTATCTTCTGTATTTCTGTAGTGTCTGTTTTGATATTGCCTTTTTCATCCCGTATATTAGTAAGTTGACTTCTCTCTCTTGTTCTCTTCGTTAGCATGGCTAAGGGTCTGTCGATCTTATTTATTTTTTCAAAGAACCAACTTTTAGTTTTGTCAATTTTTTCAATGGTTTTTTTTCTTTCAATTTCGTTGATTTCTGCTCTAATTTTAATTATTTCTTGTCGTCTACTACATTTGCAGTTGTTTTGCACTTCCTTTTCTAGGTTTTTGAGGTGTAGTGTGCATTCATTTATTTGTTGGTTTTTTCTTTTTTTGAGGAAAGAACTCCTAGAAATGAATTTCCCTCTTAAAACTGCTTTCATTGTGTCCCATGGATTCCGGTATGTTGTGTCTGTATTGTTATTTGTCTCTAAGAATTTTTTTTATCTCCTCCTTTATGTCTTCTGTAACCCATTGATCATTCAGTAACATATTGTTCATTTTCCATGTGATGTAGGATTTTTCCTTCCTTCTTTTATCATTGATTTCCAGTTTCATTCCATTATGATCAGATATGGTGCATGGTATTATTTCCACACCTTTATATTTCCCGAGAGTCATCCTATGGCATAATATATGGTCTATCTTTGAGTAGGATCCATGTGCTGCTGAGAAGAACGTGTATCCACTTGATGATGGTTGATATATTCTATATATTTCGGTTAAGTCTAGATTATTGATTGTGTTATTGAGTTCTATAGTTTCTTTGTTCAGCTTTTGTCTAGAGGATCTGTCCAATGGCAAGAGCGGTGTGTTGAAGTCCCCCATAATTATTGTGTTGTGGTCTATTTGACTCTTGAACTTGAGGAGAGTTTGTTTTATGAATGTTGCAGCACCATTGTTTGGTGCATACAAATTGATAATTGTTATGTCTTGATGGTGGATGGTTCCTTTTAACAGTATATAGTGTCCTTCTTTATCCCTTTTGATTAACTTAGGTTTGAAGTTGATTTTATTCTATATGAGTATGGCCACTCCTGGTTGCCTCCGAGGGCCATGTGAGTGGTATGATTTTTCCCAGCCTTTCACCTTCAGCCTGTGTATGTCTTTTCCTATCATATGAGTCTCCTGAAGGCAGCATATTGTTGGATTTGTTTTTTTAATCCAGGTTACTAGCCTATGTCTCTTGATTGGTGAATTTAAGCCATTAACATTTAAGGTTACAATTGAAATATGGTTTGTGCTTTCAGTCATGTTTATTTATTTATTTATTTTAGTTTGGCTAATTTTTTCTCTTTGGTTATTTTTCTCTCCCTTTACTGAGATACCTCCTGCTGTTAGTTTTGGGCACTATTTTTCAATTCCTCTTCTTGTAGTAGTTTGCTTAATATGCTTTGCAGTGCTGGTTTTCTGGCTGCGAATTCTTTTAGCTTTTGTTTATCATGAAAGATTTTAATTTCATTGTCAAATCTGAAGCTTAATTTTGCTGGATACAGTATTCTTGGTTGGAATCCATTATTTTTCAGCGTTTGAAATACGTTGTTCCAGGATCTTCTCGCTTTCAAAGTCTGTGATGAAAAATCAGTCGTTAACCTAATTGGTTTACCCCTGAATGTAATCTGCCTCCTTTCTCTCATAGCTTTTAATATTCTCTCCTTGTTCTGTATGTTGGCTATCTTCATAATTATATGTCTTGGAGTTGGTCTATTATGGTGTTGAATGTTTGGGGTCCTTTAGGCTTCCAGGATTTGGCAATCCATTCCATCTTTCATCTCTGGGAAGTTTTCTAGGATTATTTCATTTAATAGGTTGTCCATTCCTTTGGTTTGAACCTCTATACCTTCTTCTATCCCAATGACTCTGAAGTTTGGTTTTTTTATGAGATCCCATATCTCTTGGATAGATTGCTCATGAGATTTAAGCATCTTTTCTGTGTTGAGTATATTCTTTTCAAGTTGATAAACTTTGTCTTCATTATCTGATGTTCTGACTTCTACTTGATCTAGTCTATTTGTAATATTCTCGTTAGAGTTTTTAATCTGGTTTATGGTTTCTTGCATTTCTAGGATTACTGTTTGTTTTTTTTTTAAATCTCTATCTCCTGGTAAAGCTTGTTCTTTGCAGTTTGAATTTGTTTGTTAAGTTCATGTTCAAAATATACTTTCAATGCTTGGACTTGCTGTCTCATGTCTTCTCTAATATTCTGTTCCATCTGAATTAGGTAGGCCTTGATTTCTTTCCCTGTCCATGTTTCTGATGCTTCTAGGTCCTCCTGTATATTTAAGTTGTCTTGCATTGTTTGTAGTCCTTTTTTCCCTTGTTTTTGCATGTTGTTCACGTTACTTTCCAGCTCTGTTTGACTGCTTTGTAGCTGCTTTCTCCTATACATTTGTTTTGGCTTTGTATATCTCTGTTGTCTCTCCTTTGTGGTGGGAGATTATGCCTAGAACTGTTGGGCTTTATTGTACTTTAAAGCAGATTCATTCAATTCATAAAAGACTTCCAGGTTCTGTATCCATATAGTGATTTGTTGTTTGTTCTTAGGACTATATGTTTAGGCTAGGTGCTATGATGGTACGAGGGTTAGTACGTCTTGGCTACTTTAGAAGATTGCTCTACTGAAGGTGGATACTAACAGGCAATTGGATCAGGGTGTTGGTAGTAGCTAGGTATTTAGGAGCTCTATAGACAGCCTCGAGACATTCACCTATTTGCATTTAGACAATTACACGTAATAGAAGACGTAATGCTTGGGATGAAATTTGGGGGGTAGGGGAATGAAGGTGCTCTTAAAAGGAAAGAAGGAGAGAGAGATAGATAGATTAGAGGAGAATGAATAGAACAATAAAACTTGAAGCGGGAAAGAAAGAGAGAAGGAAAGGGGGAGAAAGAAACAGAGAGAGAAGAAGAAAAAAAATATTGAAAAAAAATATTGAAGTCTTAGAGATCCATTTTCTTCTCTTCCAGTAGGCGGAGCTGTACCCTCCGAGCGGAGCTTCTGCTCTCTACCTGCCCATTGCAATCCCTGTAAGGCATCTCCTGGGAGTCTCTCAGACTTGTCAGTCCAGAGCCATTTCACTTCTCTGGCCCTCACCTCCCTTCCACCTGTCAGCCAGCCAGCCAGGTCCTGTTCACCAGAAGTGGTTCCCCAGAGATCTAGTTACACTTGCAGCCCCACCGCGTGTTCCATTTAAGCCCCAGTGCTGTGGTAAACTGGTGGCTAAGACCTTGGGAGTCACCGCTGGTGATATGGGGGGTTGGGAGTCGGGGATCCCCTCTAATTCCCTACAGACACGACCCCTGAGAGGTCCCTGAAGTTTCTGGCTGCTTGTATCTGGATGGGGAGGGAGTCACACACCTGCTAAAGTGGATTCTGCTGGGAAGGAATTCTGTCGGCTGAACTCTGATGACATCACCCCTCTGCTATGACGGGCCCCAGGCTCCTTGCCGGAGTGTCCGAAGGGAGGGGTGGGACTGGTCCATCCCCAGTTGGCTTCAGCTCCCAGCTCTCTAATTCATGAAGGCTTGGCTAAAGACTTCTTCCTGCCAAGCTGTGTCTTGGAGGCTCGGGACCCAGTCAGTTTGCTGCGTTTGCTTTTGCTGTGGGCTGACGGGCCGGCAGCCGCGTGCTGTGGTGCCGCGGACTGTGGCTGGCGGATCTGGACCTCTGGGTCTTGTGGGGCAATCTGTCACATCAAAAAAAAAAAAAAAATCCTAGTAGCTCCTGGCCGGTTTCTCTTCAGTGGAATTTTGCTAGGAGATTCTCTGTTGGTAGCATCTAAGCGTTATCTATGCGTCTTTATGATCCCATCGCTGGGGAGGTATTGAAAACCCTTCCTCTCCACCCGCCGCCATGTTGGATCCCCCTGCTGAATATCTCTAATGAACATTGATGCAAAAATTCTCAATAAAATTCTGGCAAATCGAATACAAAAGCATATCAAAAGGATTGGGCACCATGATCAAGTGTGATTCATCCTAGGGATGCAAGTTTGGTTTAACATACGGAAATCAATAAATGTAATTCATCACATCAATAGACTTAAAGATAAGAATCATATTATCATCTCAATAGATGCAGAAAAAGCGTTTGACAAAATACAGCACTCTTTATGTTCAAAACACTAGAAAAATAGGGATAACAGGAACATATCTCAACATCATAAAGGCTATCTACACTAAGCCTTAGGCCAACATCATTCTAAATGGAGAAAACTTCAAGGCATTCCCTCTAAAAACTAAAACACGACAAGGATGCCCTCTTTCACCACTTCTATTCAACATATTTCTTGAAATACTGGTTGCATTCCACATGGCCACCATTTTGGGCTGGCTTAGCACACTGCTTTAAGCTTTCTTTGGCAGGAATTCCACATTCCTGGAATCCCTTGACTTTCTGGTTTCTCCATTGTTTCTTTAGTTTCACTCTTATATCTCTATGTATTGCTATGTTAGGAGTTTCTTGTAAACTTCATTCCTGACACACTGCCTGGCTTCCAGGAATTTTATTTAAATCTTGGTAGAAACCTCCATGCCCACATAACTCCTGCTTTATCAATGCCAGAAAAATCAGAATCACATGGACAATAGCAACATCTACTCTCATCACAAGCTGTACTTGGACCTCTGAGTGTCTTGCCAACTGCACTGGTGCTGTTGATACTGGTCTCACACTCAAAGACAAGATGCTAGAAACCTGCAGGGACACTGGATGTATGCAGGGTAGAATTTGTGCTGCCTTAGATCCATACTGCTAAGTGTGAAAACACACAAACAACATGAAAAAAACAAGGGAATAAAGCACCCCAAACAAACCAAGATGTCCAACAACAGAATCCACTGGCTACACAGTCCAATAAATGTAGAAGAAGGAGTTTAGAATGTACATAGTTAAACTGATCTGTAAAGTAAAGGATAGTATAAGGACTGAAATTAAAAAAAATACAGGAAGTGAAAGATCATTTCAATAAAGAGTTAGAAAAAGAAAAACCAAGAAGAAATTCTCAAAATGTAAGAAATCGATAAATCAAATTATACATTCAATAGGAACACACTAAACCACTAGAAGACAGAACCTCAGGCAATGAACACTAAAAACATAATCTTGAAAATAGAGTTGGCCATGCAGAGATTGTAAAAAACCATGAAGAAAATATCCAAGAATTATGCAATAATATAAAAAGACAAAATTTGAGAGTAATTGAAATAGATGAAGGAGTGGAGATACAAATGAAAGGAATGCACAGGTTTTTCGATGATGTAATATCAGAAAATTTCCCAAACCTAAAGAATGAAATGGAAAATCAAACACAAGAGGCTTACAGGACCCCAGATATACAAAATTATAGCAGACCCACACCAAGACACATTATAATGATAATAACTAACATGCAGAATAAAGATAAAATCTTAAAAGCCATGAGAGAAAAAAATCAAATTAGGTATAGGAGTAAACCAATTCAGATCTCAGCTGATTTCACAACCCAGACCCACAAAACTAGAAAATCCTAGAATAATATATTTAAAGCACTGAAAGAAAATGAATGCCAATGAAGAATTTTTTATCCAGCAAAATTAAGTTTCAGATTTGAAGATGAAATAAAAACTTTCTGTATTAAACAAACATTAAAAGAATTCACAAGTAGAAAGCCTGTACTACAGAACATTTTCAACAAAATATTCCATGAGGATAAAGTAAAAAAAGGAATAGTCAACCAAAGGAGAAACTAAGTCAAATCAAAAACTAGAAATAAAACAAAATGACAGGGAATACAAATCATATCTCAGTAATAACCATGAATGTTAACAGCCTAAACCAAAGACATAGACTTGCAGATCAGATTAAAAAACAAAATGCAACAATTTGCTGTCTCCAAGAGTACTCATTTCATAGGCAAAGACATCCACAGACTGAAGGTGAAAGGATGGGAAAAATATATTCCTTCTATAGATTATGTAAACAAGCAGAGGTTTCCATCCTCATTTCAGATAAGTGGACTTCAAGCCAAAGGTAATCAGAAGAGACATAGAAGGACATTTCATACAACTTAAGGGAAAATTATATATCAGAAAGACACAACAATCATATATATTTATGCCCCAAACAATGGAGCATCTAAGCACATCAAACAAAACCTTCTCAATTTCAAGAATCAAATAGACCACAACACAATAATACTAGGTGACTTTAAGACACCTCGTTCTCTACTGAACAGATCTTCCAAACAAAAACTAAATAAAGAAAGTATAGAACTAAATAATGCAATCAATAATTTAGACATAACAGACATATATAGAATACTTCATCTATCAATGAGCAAATATACTTTCTTCTTGACACTACATCTCTAAAATAGACCATAATTATGCCACAAGGCAACTCTAAATAAATATAATACAACAGAGATAATACCCTGCATTCTATCAGATCACCTAGAATGAATGTGGAAATCAACAATAAAATAAAAAATAAAGGGGATGGGGTTGTGGTTCACTGGTAGAGTACTTGTCTAGCACGTGTGAGGCTCTGGGGTCAATCCTCAGCACCAAATAAAAAAAAGTGAATAAAATAAAACTATTAAAAAATAGAAGCTACTCTAACAAATGCAGACTAAATGATACACTATTGAATAATGAATGGATAGTAGAAGAAATCAAGGTTGAAATAAAAAGAGAAGTAAATGAGAATACTGATACAACATATCAAAATATGTGGGCCACTATGAAGGCAGCAGAAAAAGGGAAAGTTTATTGTATTGAGCCCAATCATTAAAAGAATAAAAATTCAACAAATAAATAACATTATGTAACATTACATCTCAAAGCCCTAAAAACACCAAAAGCAATAGAAGACAGGCAATAATTAAAATCATAGCTGAAAACAATAAAAGTGAAACAAAAGAAACAAACCAAAAAATTGACAAAACAAAAAGTTGGTTCTTTGAAAAAAATACATAAACCCCTAGCAATGCTAATGAAGAGAAAAAGAGAGAAAACTCAAATTACTAAAATATGTAATAAAGAAAGAAATATCACAGCAAACATGCCTGAAATATAGAAGATAATTAGAAACTATTTTAAAATTTTATACTCCAATAAAATACAAAATATCAAAGATATCAACACATTTCTAGATACATATGACCTGTTCAATATGACCTGTCCAAACTGAATGAGGAGGTCATATATGATTTAAACAGATAAATTTGAAGTAATAAAATAGAAGATGCCATCAAAGCCAACCAAGAGGGCTGGGGTTGTAGCTCAGTGGTAGAGCTCTTGCCTCACATGTGTGAGGCACTGGGTTCTATCCTCAGTACCACATAAAAATAAATAAAATAAAGATATTGTGTTCATCTACAACTAAAAAAAAATTTTTTTAAAAGCCAACCAAGAAAATCCCAGGACCAGATGGATTCTCAGCTGAGTTCTACAAGTCCTTCAAAGAAGAATTAACACCAATACTCCTCAAAGTATCCCATGAAACTGAAGAGAATGGAACCCTTCCAAACTCATTCTATGAGGCTAATATCATCCTGATACCAAAACCAAAGACACATCAAGAAAATTTCAGACCAATATCCCTATGAAAATAGATGCACAAATTCTCAATAAAATTCTAGCACACCACATACAAAAAAAAATATTTAAAAGATAATGCACCACAATCAAGTGGGGTTTATCCCAGGGATGCAAAGTTGGTTCAACAAACAAAAATCAATAAATGTAATTCATCACATCAATAAAAAGAATCAATAGTTGCAGAAAAAAGCATTTGACAAAATAGAGCACCCCCTCATGTTCAAAACACTAGAAAAATGAGTCACAGTAGGAATATACCTCCACATTGTAAAATTTATATATGCTAAACCCAAAGCCAGCATAACTCTAAATGGAGAAAAATTGAAAGCATTCTTTATAAAAAGTGGAACAAGACGAGAATGCCCTCTTTCACTACTTCTATTTAACATCATCCTTAAAACTCTACCCAGATCAATTAGACAGAAGAAAGAAATTAAAAGGATACAAATAGGTAAAGAAGAACTCAAACTATTTGCTGATGACATGTTTCTATATCTATAATATCCAAAAAATCTATCAGAAAATGTCTAGAACTAATAAATGAATTCATCAATGTAGCAGGATATAAAATCAACACCCATCAGTCAAACGTGTTCCTATGTATCAGCAATGAATCCACTGAAAGAGAAATCAGGAAAACTACCCCATTCACAATAGCCTCAAAAAAAAAAATACTTGGAAATCAATCTAACAAAAGAAGTGAAAGACCTCTACAATGAAAACTACAAAAAACTAAAGAAAAAAATTGAAGAAGACCTTAGAAGATGAAAATCTCTCCCATTCTCCTCAGATAGGCAGAATTAATATTGTCAAAATGGCCATACAACCAAAAGTGTTATACATATTTAATGCAATTGCTATTAAAATACCAAAGACATTCTTCATAGACATAGAAAAGGCAATCATGAAATTTATTTGGAAAAAGGAGAGACCAAGAGTAGCCAAAGCAATTCTTCGCAAAAGTAAAGCAAGAGTCATCACTATACCAGACCTTAAACAACACTACAGTGCTATAGTAACAAAAAGAGCATCATATTGGCACCAAAATAGACATGTAGACCAATAATACAGAATAGAAGGCTCAGAGACAAACCTACATAAATACAGTTATACTAGATAAAGGTGACAAAACCATTCACTGGAGAAAAGATAGCCTATTCAACAAATAGTGCTGGGGAAAATGGAACACCATGTGTAACAAAATGAAATTAAACCTCTCTCTCTTTCACCCTTCATGAAACTCTACTCAGAGTGGATTAAAGACTTAGACTCTAGAACAGAGACTTTGTGCTAACCAGAAGAAAAAGTAGGCCCAAGTATTCACTATGCCAGACTAGGATCTGACTTCCTTAACAAGACCCCTAAAGTGCAAGCAATAAAATTTAAAACTCAGGGGCTGAGGCTGGGGCTCAGTGGTAGCATACTTGCCTGGCATGTGTGAGGCACTGGCTTTGATTCTAAGCACCACATATAAATAAAATTTGATAAGTCTATAAACAACTAAAAAATATATTTTAAAAATTTAAAAATCAACAAGTGGGATGAAATCAAAATAAAAAGTGCTTTCACAGCAATGGAAACAATCAAAAGTATAGAGAGCCTACAGATGGGAGAAAATCTTTGCCACCTGCACTTCACCTAGAGCATTAATCTCCAGGATATACAAAGAATTCAAAAAACTTAAGACAAAAAAAAAAAAAAAAACAAGTAACCCAATTAATAAGTGGACAAAGGAACTGAACAGGCACTTTTAGAAGAAGAAATGCTATTGGTCAACAAATATATGAAAAACATTCAATATCTCTAGCTGTTAGAGAAATGCACTGAGATTCCATGTCACTCCAGTCAGAATGGCAATTATCAAGAATACAAGTAATGATAAATGTTGGCAGGGACGTGGGGGGAAAGGTACACTCATTCATTGCTGGTAGGGCTGCAAATTGGTGCAACCACACTGGAAAGCAGTATTGAGATTCCTTAGAAAACTTGGAAGGGAACCACCATTTTACCCAGTTTTCCCACTCTTCAGTTTATACATAAAGGACTTAAAATCAGCATACTATAGTGACACACCCATATCTTGTTTATAGCATCTCAGTTCACAATATTCAAGCTATATAACCAAACTAGGTGTTCTTCAACAGATGAATGGATAAAGAAAATGTGGTATATATACACAATGGATATTAGTCAGCCATAAAGAAGAATAAAATTATGGCGTTTGCTGGTAAATGGGTGGAACTGGAGACTATCATATAAAGTGAAATAAACCAATTCTATAAAACCAAAGGCCACATATTCTCTGTAATATGTGAATGATAACACACAATGGGGGAGGAATAGAAGTTCATTGAATTAGACAAAGGGGAATGAAGGGAATGGTAGGGATATGGGACAGTAAAGATGGTAGAACAAATTGCACATAAATTTCCTATGTTCTGATATTAATACCTGACCAGTGCAACTCCACATCATATACAGCCACAAGAATGAGATCCTAATTAGAATTTATACTCCATGTATGAATAGCATGTCAAAATACACTCTAATATGTATACATAAAAAGACCAAATAAAGAATATTAGTCACTCTATTGATTTTTATTGGTGAATTGAATACATTTATATTCAAGCTGATTATTGGTAGATAAGGACTTATTACTGCCAATTTGTTAGTATGAAATAAACTAAATTGTTATAAAAATTTCTTTAACAGTTCCAGTTACTTTTTAGTTATTTGTTTAGATGTTGATCTAGGATATGGAGAACTAACCAAGAGAGTTGACATGCCACATGTCAACTTGGTCAATGAAAACAATTAATTAATGTCATAAATAATAGTTCAAACATTTTTTATGTGTTGAAATTTGTTACTTGAAAAATGTTCAAATTCTAACACTCAATACCTCAAGAAATGATCTTATTAGGAAATGTGGTCATTGAAGATATAATTAGTTAAGATCACACTGAAGTAAAAGAAACCAGTAATCAAATATAACTGATATATTTTTAAAAAAAAATAGATGCATGCAGAATCAATTAAATAATACCATGTGAAGAAAGAATGTATTTGGATGATAGGTTCCTTAGTTTTGTATCTTCACAAAAGAAAGATTTTAGTTAGGGGACACAGAGAGAAAAAAGCATAAAGGGTCTATTTAGTGGAGTGAAAGTACGCTCAAGAGAATGTAGAGCTGGTTATCCCAAAAAAGAGGAAGACCTGGGGTTTTCCACAAAAGGAGTTTCTATATTTGGTCTGAAAACATCCCTTCTTACATAGTATGTATTCAGGATGGTTACTTCCATTTCCAAATATAGCTGTATCCACACTGGTTTCATTATGTTGGAAAATTTCTTATCAGTACCTAAGTTAAACTCATGGGGAGTGTGTCAAAACCTCAATGTAGGGCTGGGGCTGAAGTTCAGTAGTAGTGCAATTTCCTTGTATGTGTGAGGCACCACATAAAATAAATAAATAAACAAAGGTTCATCAACAACAACAAAAAAAAAACATTTAAAAAAAAACCCTCAATGTATATGGTATGACAATGAACACTATGGTCAAAAAAATGACAGTGCCTCAGTTATCTCTGCATGCTCAAAATATAGAAAGTTTCTTAAGATGGTTATATCTGCTTCATTTTAGTTTTAAAAAGATGAGATTTGGCCATGAAGGAGATAGTGTATGGATAAAGTCCTCCATCACCTGAGGTAAAATGATATTTTATTTTTCAGATGGAATGAGCCCTATTCTCCCTCCTTTCATTCCTCCATGCATGCTTATCTATCTCTAACAAGTGCATTGAGGTGATATATCAAAAGCCAAGAAATGTAAAGATTACTGGCAAACCAACAGAAACTGGCAAAAGACAAAAATTATTCACCTATATGGTTCAGAAGGGGATTTGTCCTGCTCACCCTTGATTTCAAACTGTGAAAAAACAAATTTCATGTTTTAAGCTACACAATTTGTAGTACTTTATTATGGCATGTCTTGGAATCTAATAAAGATTCTGATACTGGGAAATACTGGATAAAACTGTAAGAACACACAAGATGAGATTTAAGAATTTGATAATTATTAGAAGTTAGAAGAGTTTTGGGTTGCTTGAATTAATAAACCTATATTTCCTTAAAGAGACTCTTGTTAGAAAAATTAATATTAAAGTGGCTTCTGATTTAGTCTCAGACAGAAACAAAGGACATGTTATTGGAAAATGTAGGAAAAGTGATCCTTTTCATAAAGTGATGGAAAACCTGACTGAATTGATATCTTGAGTAAAGTTTGATATTTAGCTGAAGGAAATTTTAGGCAACATGGTGAAGGCAAAATTTTGTTTCTCATTGCTAGTTACAATAAAATATGAGAGGAAAGATATCCACTGAAAAATAAATTAAGAAAAATGGATATAGAACTTGATGACTTAGAAAATTCTTAGTCTATCCATATTGTATAAAATGAGAAAGCATGTTTGGTGGAGAGAAGAAATGATGTGCCTGGACAACTCTGAAGACACAGCTGCTAAAGAAATTAGAAATACCTTGTAGTGTGCATAGTTTGGCCCCTGTAATAAATTCTTGGTACCCACTGTGGCACTATTGAGAGATGGTAAAAAGTGAGGCCTAGTGGAAGGTCATCAGGCCTTTGGTGGAATTGAAGTACAACAGAAGAGGCTACTTCTTTCTCACAAGAAACCAAAATGATGAGTTAAATAACTGTCTACAGTATAAAAAAAATTTCTAAAATGGTTTACGATGGCCAATGTCCCAAGATGGATGTGGACACATGAAATCAAACCTGGAGTCTCCCTGGCAGCAGACCTCTGGGTGGTGGAGGCAGTGGTTGTGGTGGGGATTGGTGGCAGCAGGTAGAGAGTCAGTGGCAGCTGTAGTGGGACAGGGGCACCAGTGGCTACAGCTGTGGCTGTGGGGACAGAGTCACCCAAGTGATCTGGGGTGGGGGCAGCAGAACTGTTGGTGGCAGCTGCGTTGGTGATAGTGGTGTCTATGGTGATGGCAGCAGGCGGCTATGGAGGTGGCAGTGGCAGCTGCAGCTGTGTGTGCAGGGGCACCCAGAAAAAAGATCTCCACATGATCTCAGGGTGGCAGCAGCGGAATCAGTGGCAATGGTTTTGCAGTAGCAGTATAGGCAGCAGTAGTACGTTCTCAGAAAAGACCTCTTGGTGTCAGCAGCAGTGGTAGCACCCAGAGAAAAGACCTCCAGGCAACGAGTCATTTCATTTTTATTTATTTATTTATTTTTTTATTGGTTGTTCAAAACATTACAAAGCTCTTGACATATCATATTTCATACATTAGATTCAAGTGGGTTATGAACTCCCATTTTTACCCCAAATACAGATTGCAGAATCACATCGGTTACACATCCACATTTTTACATAATGCCATATCAGTGACTGGTGTATTCTGCTACCTTTCCTATCCTCAACTATCCCCCCTCCCCTCCCCTCCCCTCCCATCTTCTCTCTCTACCCCATCTACTGTAATTCATTTCTCTCCTTGTTTTTTTTTTTTTCCCATTCCCCTCACAACCTCTTATATGTAATTTTGTATAACAATGATTTCATTTTTAAGGGCACAAATTATACATGAAAATGTGATAAAATATATTCCAAAGAAAAGAAAATGAACCATGAAAAGGAGTAGCAATTTTTATAGTGGAAATAAAGAGAAACTAGTAAAACAGTACCAAAGGTCAATGGAACTGAGAGTTACTTTCTTTAAAAATAAACAAAATTTAAAAAACTTTAGCTTGACTAAAGGAAAAAATAAATGACTCAAGTAAGATCAGAAATGTAAAAGGAAGCCAGGAGTGATTGTGCATGCCTTTAATACCAGTGGTTTAAGAGGCTGAGGCAAGAAGATTACAAGTTCAAAGCCAGTCTCAGAGACTTAGTGAGGCCCTAAGCAACTCAGTGAGACCCTGTCTCTAAATAAAATACAAAATAGGGCCAGAGATATGTCTCAGTGGTTAAGTGTCCCTGGGCTCAATTCTTTAAAAAAAAGAAAAGAAAAAATAAGAAAATAAAAGAAATTAAAAAAAAGGAGACATTAAAATTGATACCATCTGATGATTTGGAGAGAAAATGGTGAAGAGCAGGAGGTTTCTTTCTAAGCTGCTCCATGGAATGAGACCAGGAAAGCACATAAACAGCTTCTCAGTGGAGTGAATAAAAAAAGGGATTTTACTGGGATTTAATACTGGACTCCCACCTTTTTTTCTTTCTTTTCATTTTTTCATAGCTTTATTGGGGTAAAATTGAAGTACAATAAAATGCATATATTTGAAGTATGAAATTTGATCATGTTAACATGTTTGGACCTATATGACACCTATAAAATCAATATAAAAGCATTTACATTATATTTTTAAAATGTAAAATCATGAAGGCTGTTTTCTGCATAATTTATTACATTAGAAAGCAATCATCCCACCCCCACATCAAAATTTATTCAAAATTAAATGGTACACTTCTGAATATTTCACAGGTCAAAGAAAAAAGCACAAGAAAAGTAAATATCATGTGCTTTGAACTAACTGATAAAAAACTTAAAATATATCAGAATCTCTTGTATGAAACAGTACTTAGATGAACCTTTATAACTTAAAGTACTTGTATCAGAGTGAAGCCAGATTAACAATAAATTTATTTTCAAATTAGGTGGTAAAAGGTAAAAATAAGAGTAGGAACAGAAATACATTAAATAAAGAAGAAATAATGCAGCTAAAAGTTGATAAAATCCAAACAAGTCCAATGACAAAAAAAAAGCAAGAGCTCAAAAATTAATATCAGTTGAAAGTGAACTATCAAAACAACTCTACAGATGCTAAAAATGTATTAAGGTAATATTACAATTATATGCCAATATATGTAATAGCTTACATAACATGTTCTATATTAGAAAAGGATCTGTGTGAAGAAGAAAGCCATTGATGGATGAAATATGGATGAAATATTCTATACAAGTGTGTTAAGTCTAAATTATCAATTGTGTTTTCTACTTCTATAGCTTATTTATTTAGTTTTTGTTTGGAAGATTTACCCAGTGGTAACAGACACATGTTAAAGTTACCAATTATTATTGTGTTGTAGTCTATTTGTTCTTGAAATTGAGAAGGGTTTGTTTGATGTACATAGATGCATAAATATTTATGACTGTATGACTTATTGATGTATAGTTTCTTTAAGCAAATTGAAATGGCCTTCTTTGTCCCTTCTGATTAACTTTGGCTTGAAGTTCATTTTATCTGATATGAGGATGGAAAGTACTGCTTGTTTATGAGATCCATGTGAATGATAAGTTTTTTTCCCCATCCTTTAACCTTCTGTCTGTGGATGTCTTTACCTCTGTGGTGAGTCTCTTGAAGACAGCATATTGCTTGGTCTTGTTTTTTTTAACATGTATTTTTAGCTGTAGGTGGACACAATATTTTTATTTTATTTTTATATGGTGCTGAGGATTGAACTCAGTGCCTCATGCATGATAGGCTAGCACTCTACCACTGAGAGACAACCCCAGCCTGTTTGGTCTTGATTTTTAATCCAACCTGCCAGTCTATGTCTTTTGGTTGATGAGTTTAGGTCATTTACATTCATTGTTATTATTGAGAAATAATTTTAATTCTCTGTCATTTTATTTCTAGTTTTGACTTTGAATTAGTTTCTCCTTTGATTGACTATTCTTCTAGTGTAGTTTTTCCTTTTGCTGGTTTTCACTTTTTTCATTTTTTTCTCCATGAAATATTTTTTTAAAAATCATTTTTTAGTTGTAGTTGGACACAATACCTTTATTTCATTTATTTTTATGTGGTGCTGAGGATTGAACCTAGGACCTTGCACGTGCAAGGTGAGCGCTCTACCGCTGAGCCACAACCTCAGCCCTTCATGAAATATTTTATTGAGTATGTTTTGTAGTGTAGGCTTTCTAATTGTGAATTATTTTAACTTTTGTTATCACAGAAGATTTTTATTTAATTGTCAATTCTGAAGCTTAACTTTGCTGGGTACAGTATTCTTGTCTGTCATCCATTTTCTTTCAGAGCTTAGTATACTTTAATTCAAAACCTCCTAGTTCTGAGAGTCTGAATTGAAAAATCAGCTGAGATCTGGATTGGTTTTTTTTCTAAATGTGATCTGACATTTTCCCTGGAAGCCTTTAAAATTGTATTTTTATTCTGTATGTTATGTATATTCATAATAATATGTCTTGGTACGTGTGGGTCTTTTGTAATTTTGTATATTTGGGGTCCTGTAAGCCTCCTGAATTTGATTTTTTATTTCAGTTTTTAGATTTGGAAAAAATTTCTGATGTTATTTCATCAAAAAAATTTTGCATTCTTTTCATTTGTATCTCTGAGCCTTCATCTTTCCTGATAAATTTTGAAGTTGGTCTTTTCAGGTTATTCCATGTTTCTTGGAAATTCTGTACATCATCTCCTAATATCTTTTCTACATCGTCAATTTTGTTTTAAAGATTTTATACTTTGTCTTCATTGCCTGAAACTGTTTCCAAGTGATCTAGTCTATTAGTAATGCTTCCCATTGAATTCTTAATTTGGTTTATTGATTTCCTTATTTTGAGGATTTCTGCTTGCTTTTTTTCAAAATCCTATGTCTTTATTGAAGTGATCTTTCACTTCATGTATTTTCTTTCTGATTTCACTCCATATATCATCCTTTACTTTGCAGATCAGTTTTACTATGTACATTCTAAATTTCTTCTCTGACATTTCTTCCACCATGGTTTCATTAGATTCTTTTATTGAGGTATCTTGGTTTGTTTGGGGTGACTTGATTTCTTGATTTTTCATGTTATTTGTGTGTCTTCCCATCTAACAGTATGAATCTGAGGCAGTAGAGTTTCTACATTGTGGATTTGTACTGTCCCTTAAGGTTTCAAGTACCTCACAGCTTAGGGAGAGACAAATAATAACAACCAATGCCAACAACATACAGCATTAAACAAAATGGTACCTACTGTGACATCTACAATGCTAATTGTCACAATAAACAGAAATGGTATGGTCATTTATTGCCCACAGTAAAATAGTTCAGTTTGCCAAAGGGTTTACCATTTTGAATGGTCAACTGAGAGAGAACAGAAGTGATGTAAGATGTGATGATTATGAGGGAGGAGATGAGAAGATAGAAGTAATAAATTAAAGAAAGAGAGAACAATAGAAATTGGCTGTTAGCAGAAGACAATAGAGAAAATAATGAAGGGAAACAGAGCTGAGGCTGTGGCTCAGGGGTGGAACTCTTGCCTCACATGTATGAGGCACTGGGTTTGATCCTCAGCACCATATAAAAATAAATAAATAAATAAATAAATAAATAAATAAATAAAGCTTAAAAAATCAAGAGAAACAGATAAGTGAGAGAAAAAAATATACACATATAAAATAAAAATTTTAAAATACAAGGGCTCGGTTTGTAGCATAGTGGTAGAGCACTTGCCAAGCACACGTGAGGCACTGGGTTTGCACCATATAAAAATAAATAAATAAAATTAAAGGTATCATGTCTAACTAAAGAAAATTTTAAAAAATTACCAAACAAAATTGAAGTATACTAATCAAATATTCTAGTCCTTAAAATATTGATCTATGAAAAATAGTTCAAAAAATGCTAGAAATGAGAAGACAAGCAAATATAAAAATGTATAAATGTCCATGAACCATTAAGGTCACGATTAAACAGAAAAGACAAATGAAAAAAAAATTCTGATGAAATGTTAAAGAATTGTGTGTCTGTTGGAGTTCAAAAGTTTCTAAGGAAGACCCTAGATGATGGACTAGAGGGAGGCTGCATTCCTTGTCACTCTGTAACTCAGAATTCAAGAAGGGGAAATACAATACTGTTTCTCTGCAAGGAAGCTGTCACTCCCTGCTGATCTCCCGCTGTTTGTGCCTCATTTGCCCATCATGATCGCTTGCCATTTGCCAGCAGATCATCCACGATTAACTTGCAGATCACCCTCCATTCACCTGCAGATCCTGGCTGATCACCGCCCCCATCAACTACCATTTGCACATTTGATCACCTTTTCAAACCATCCACAATTTGCCTGTGGATTGCCTGCTACCCACTACTATCTGGAGGTCCACTGTCAGGGTACCTGAAGGTTTGGATATATGTGGCTGCCAGCATCTGGGGATACTGGGCTGGACCTGGGATTCAAGGGTCAAGGGGCCTGTAGGTATGGTGCTGCCATCACCATCATCTTGAAGTGTGGCCACCTCAATTTGGGGTCACTGGCCAGGTCCTGGTACCTGCAGGTTTGGTTACTCCTGAGATCTTTCTGCTGGGTGTGATAGTCGCTATGATCTTGTTGCCTCTTTACAGGGTCACTGCTTTGTATAGGCACATCTGTGCTGGTCTTTCCACAACTTGGACAGTCATTGAGATCTTGGGACTGCAGCAAGGCAGACCCTGAGGAAACTGAAGTTCAGAACTATCAGATTGTGGCTGTGGAAAGCCAGAGACTGGGGACATTTTCCTGGGGGAGGAGCACAGGTTAAAGAAACTGGGAAGCACAGGTTGGAGAAACTGGAGAGAACCAGACTCTCTCTAGCTTAGTAAATCCTGAAGTGTGCTGGCATGAAAGGGGCTGGCTACAATTAGTGGGAAGACTGGAAAAGGGTGTGATGACATCTTGCTATTGGCTCACCCAGCTAACCAGTCTGGCACCCACCAGCCTGGAGCTACCATCCGACTTCAGACATCCCAACTATTGATGGAGAAGAAAATCTGAGAAACTTTTGAAAGCCAATGGAAACAATTGTTCAATTTTCCATTGAGACTACATTTTTGTCCTCTCTTTCACATCTCTACCATTTTTTTAGAGAGAGAGAGAGAGAGAGAGAGAGAGAGAGAGAGAAAGAGAGAAAGATTTTTAATATTTATCATGAATTTCATGACTGCTTTTTCTATTTCTATGAAGAATATCATTGGGATTTTAATAGGAATTGCATTAAATCTGTATAGCCCTTTTGGTAGTATGGCCATTTTGACAATATTAATCCTGCCTAACCAAGAATATGGGAGATCTTTCCATCTTCTAAAGTCTTCTTTAACTTCTTTTTTTTTTTTTTTGGTGTTTTGTAGTTTTCAGTAAAGAGGTATTTTACCTCCGTTATTGATTCCCAATTTTTTTTTAGAGGATATTGTGAATGGGATAGTATTCCTAATTTCCCTTTCAGTTGATTCATTATTAGTGTACAGGAATACAATTGATTTATAGGTATTAATTTTATATACTGCTACTTTTCTGAATTTGTTTGAGTTCCAGAAGTTTTCTGGTTGGAATTTTTTGGGTCTTCTAGATATTGAATCATGTCTTCAGCAAATAGACATAGTTTGAATTCTTATTTTCCTATTTGTATCCCTTTAATTTATTTATTTTTTCTGTCTGATTACTCTGGCTAAAATGGCAAAGCAACTGAACAGGAATTTCACAGAAGAAGAAATACAATTGGTTAGCAAGCATATGAAAAAATGTTCACGCTATCTCTAGCAATTAGAGAAATGCAAATTAAAACTACACTGAATTTCCATCTCACTTCTGTCAGAATACCATGAGAACAAATGTTGGCAAGGATGTTGGGGAAAAGGTACATCCATACATTGCTGGTGGTACTGCAAATTGGTGCAGCTACTCTGGAAAGCAGTATGGAAATTCCTCAGAAAACTGGGAATAGAACTACCATTTGAACCAGTTATCTCACTCCTCCATCTATACCCAAAGGACTTAAAATCAGCATTCTATAGTGACATGTTCACATCAATGTAGATAGCAGCTCAATTTATAATAAACTATTGAACCAGTGTATGTACCCTTTACAGATGAATAGATGAAGAAAACCTGGTATATATACACAATGGAATGCTCACAGCCATAAGAGAAATGAAATTATGGCTTTGGTGGTAAATGAATTGAACTGGAGACTATCATGCTCAGTGAAATAAGCCAATCCCCCAAAACCAAAGCTGAATGTTCTCTGATATGCTGATACTAACTCACGATATGGGGGGGGGGCAAGTAGGAAAGAATAGAAGTACTTTGTATTAGACAAAGGAGAATGAAAGGAAGGGAGGGGGTTGGGAATAGGAATGATAGTAGAATGAATTGGACATTACTTTACTATGTGCATATATGAATATACTACCAATGTAATTCTACATCACATACAACCAGAAAAATGGAAAGTTATACTCCATATATGTATAATGTTTCAAAACATTTTCTACTGTTATGTATAGCTATTAAGGATAATTAAAAAAAAACCCAATGAGGTCTGAACTTATCTTCCCCAAAATAAAATGAACTCAAAATGGATTAAGGACCTACATGTATGGGTTAAAACAGCAAAACTCTCAGAAGAAAACAGTGTAAATATCTAATGATCTTGGATTTGTCAATAGATACTCAGCTATTAAAAACTAGATTTAATGGAGTTTATAAAAATGAAAAGCTTTTAGATTTCAAAGTAGAATATCAATAAAGTGAAAGGAATACCTACAAATAGGATAAGGTATTTGCTAATAATATAGCTGATAACAAACTTGTATCTAGAACTATTAAAGCTCAACAACAAAAAGACAACCAAGCCAAAATTAGCACAAATCCTAAATAGACAATTCTCTAAAGAAGATATAGAAATAGCAGATAGGATCCCAAAAAAGTGCTTATTGTCATTAGTCACCAGAGAAATGCAAATCAAAATACAATGAGATAACATACCATGCATGCTGGAATAGCAAGAATTAAAAGGTCAGGTAATTGGGCTGGGGATGTGGCTCAAGCGGTAGCGCGCTTGCCTGGCATGCATGCAGCCCGGGTTCAATCCTCAGCACCACATACAAACAAAGATGTTGTGTCTGCCGAAAACTAAAAAATAAATATTAAAAAATTCTCTCTCTCTAAAAAAAAAAAAAAAAAAAAAGGTCAGGTAATAATGGCTCAGGCTTCGGAGAAATCAGAACTCTCACAAGCCCCTAAAAGGAATGCAAAATTTCACAGCCACTTTGGAAGACATTATGGCAATTCCTCAAATAATTAAACATAGAAGTATCATATAACCCAATAATTCCTCCCTAGATATATACTTGAGAGAAATAAAACATATGTCCTAAGAATAGGAGTCCAAAAATGTTCCCAAATGCATGTAGCAGCATTACTCATATTCTCTCAATGTAGAATAGCCCAAATATCCATTAAGAGTTAAATGATAATCGAGATATGATATAGCTACTGTGTTAGTCACCTTTCTGTTACTGTAGCAAATGTCTAAGATAGAGAAATTTAAAGAGAGGCTAGTTTTACTTTAGCTCACAGTTTTGGAAGTGGTGGGAGTGCATGGTGGATGAAAAAGAAGGGAAGGAAGAAACTGGGATCCCATTATCATCTTCAGGAACATGCTCCCAATAACATAAGATGCTCCCAATAACATAAGTTCAAATAGCTCTGAGTACTAAATCTTTAATACATGGGTATTTGGGGGATATTCAAGATCCAACTATAGCATACATACAATGGATTACTGCTCAGGTATGAAAATAAATGAGGAATGTTCTCTATGCATGGCTAAACGTAAAAACAACATATCAATCAAAAGAAACCAGTCACAAAGGCCAATTATTATGATTCTATTTATACGCAATATTGAAAATAGCAAACATATAATAAACAGAAACTGAATTAATTAGATGTTTCTTAGGATAGGATTTTCGAGGTAATGAAAATAATCTAAGTTAGATGTGATGATAGTTGCACTTATTTATATATTTAATTTAAGAAACTTTGAATTGTACACTTTGTTGAATTATATAGTGTGAATTATATGTCAATGAAGCTCTTTAAGAAATGCCAGGTGCTTAAATGTGGTAAATAACATGGTCTGTTCATGACTATCTTTATTATTAGCTCATATTGATTGACTTATATGATCCAAAGTACATCATTTGCAGTGATAAAAGCATGACCATATTAGTATCAAGGACCATAATGTTAAATCCAGGGTTGGCTCACTGGATTGGAACAGCAGCACAATTAATCTAGAATATCTTCAACAGTGGTGAGTCGCAGCCAGTAAACCCTAGAGGAGATAAATACCTTATTGTAGTTAATGTGCTAGGCATAGTGGGGGTGAAAAAAGAAACACAAGTATTAATCAGCTTTTCCTTACTATGACCAAAATACCTGACAAGAATAACTTACAGGAGGAAAAGTATATTTTGACTCATGGTTTCAGAGGTCTCTGTCCATGGTCAACCAACTCTATTGGTCTGTGCCAAGCAGAACATGTTGGTGGAAGGACAAGGCAGAGAAAAACTGTAAAGCTCATGACAGGCAGGAAAGGACTGGGGGGGGAGAGAGAGAGAGAGAGAGAGAGAGAGAGAGAGAGAGAGAGAGAGAGAGAGAATGAATGAATATGAAGAAAGAAGAAGAGAAGGAAAAAGAAAATGAGAGGGAAGAGGAGGAGAGGAAGAAAGGAGAAGGGAAGGAGGAGGAGGACAAGAAAAAGGAGGAGATGAAGATGAAGAAGACCAAGGCAAAGAAGACAAAGATGGAGAGGAATAACAGGAAGATGAAGATGAAGACAACAATGATGACCATGATGAAGATGAATAAGAAGAAGAGGAAGAGGAAAGCCAGAAACAAAATTTAATCTCAAGGTCATGCTCCCAGTAACCTACTTTCCTTCAGTTATACCCCACCTGCCCACAGTTAGCACCTAGTACAATAGTTCTTTCAAATTGTTAATCTATCACATTGATTAATTTAATTAATTAATTTATTTTCGGTATTAGGGATTGAACTCAAGGGCATTTAACTGGTGGGGATTGAACTCAAGGGCATTTAACTGCTGGGCTATATCCCCACTTTCCTTTTTAAATATTTTATTTAGAGAGAGGGTCTTGCTGTGTTGCTTAGGGTCTCGCTATGTTGCTGAGACTGGCTTTGAACTTGAGATCTTCATGACTCAGTCTCCTGATAATTTAATTTTAATGAACCCTTATTAGGTTAAAACTCTCAAAACCAAATCATTTCATCTCTGAACATTGCTACATTGTCTAACATGAGCTTTTGCCCAGGGTGGGGTGGACCTCACATCTAAAGCATAATAGCATGTAATGTGGAAACTCTCACTGGAAATAAAGTTTGGAAAAATTCATGTTTGGTATGTACTAGAGACAGATTCCTTTACTTTGAACATGTCTGTGAAGGTGATTATGTTGTCATGTCCAGGATAGTGATGAATAGTCAGGAATTGCAGCAATTTAGGTAGAACATTCTCAGCCTGGAGCTTGATTTAAGTCACATCAGGAAATGTTCTTTTACTGTGGTTATCATTTACATGAATGAGTCAGATTGTTAGAATAACATCAGCAGCAATTTGGTTCTGTAGTTTGTATCCCCAAAGAGAGGTATCTTTAGTCTGTAATACTGTAATTTTCCAAAAAGCAAGTCAAATGTGTAGATCATTGCCAATATCCCATGAGTCAATAAAGTATACCAGACTTCTAGAGGACTATGACCTGGATTTATAAAAATGGCCTTTGAGTCGTGGCAACTAAGGAGAGCACTCATATCTGTTTTCAATCTGCATATACTGGCACATATTAAATATATGAAGCAGTCCAATGGACACCATCAGTTTCCAGGTTATCAGTGAGCAAAGCCCTGCATTTAGTCAAATTTCCACAAGGACCTTATTTTAGACAAAATCTTTAGTTTAAATGTCAGAGTGGGAAGTAGAGTTTGTATGCAAAGGCTAACAGACCCTTTTTCATTTAAAGCCTGTGTGCTACTATGACAATATCAAGTAAAATTTTAATATACTATTTATATTTAATAAGCAAGCCTTGTTGTCCCATAATAGAAGACTTGTTATATAACTGTGAGCAGATTGTAATCTGTATATATGCCAGTAGTATGGGAAATAAGGTGTTGCCAGTATTCAAACAAACATGTACCATGTGCCATCAGTTTTTAGAATAGATTCAGAGTCATAATGTCTGTAACACCTAGGATGACACTGAATTTATTTAACAACAATCCAGTGCAACTCTTCAGCTCCTTTTAAAAATTTACACTGTGTAGACAAAGCTACTCTGTTAGAGATTTTGCCACTCTTATTACCAGTGCCTCCTTGAAATATTTAATAAGGACTTTGTTTTACATTTTTCCTCCTGGGATTCTATACTGTTTGTGTTGAAACATTCAGGAAAAGATAGGGAGGCTGAGGGGAAAGAAATTTTTGTGTCCCACTAGCACTTCTCTGCATGGGGTAAAATTTCATCTGGCACTTTTGAGACAGGAAAATATAAGCATCAGATCTTTGTATATATTCAGATTTGAAGGCATCTGAGTGCAGAATTAGAATGGCAATCACAAATAATAATAAATGCCGGTAAAGATTTGGAGAAAAAGTACCCTCAAATATTGCTAGTGGGATTGAAAATTAGTACAGACATTCTGGAAAGGAGTATGGAGATTCTTCAAAAGAATGGGAATGGGACCACCATATGGCCCAGCTATCCCACTCCTTAGTATTTATTCAAAAGATACAAAAATCAGCATACTATATTGATATAGGCATATCAATATTTATAGCAGCACAATTTTAAAAACCAAGTTATGGAATCAGCTCAGCTTCCCATCAACAGATCAATGGATAAAGAAAATCTGGTATATATACACAGAGGAGTTTTACTCATCCATAAAATAGAATGAAATTATGGCATTTGCTGACAAATGGATGGAACTGGGAACATTATGTCAAGTGAAGTAAACCAGACTTAGAAAGTCAAGGGTCCAATGTTTTATCTAATATGTGGAAACTAGAGCAAAATAAAGAACAAAAGCAGGAGATCCCATGAGAATAGCAGAGAGAATAGTGGAGTAGAGAAAGGGGATAAAGGGGGAGGGAGGAAAGATGGGAAAAGGGAGGAACTGTGGAATGAAAATGACCAAATAATGCCATGTACATATATGAA
Source organism: Spermophilus citellus (assembly GCF_964194105.1). NCBI lineage: Eukaryota > Metazoa > Chordata > Mammalia > Rodentia > Sciuridae > Spermophilus > Spermophilus citellus. The sequence continues at coordinate 48,300,186 of NC_138190.1, forward strand.
TATACCATAGTGAATTTCACCTTTATGAGTATCTATAAAGCACCAATTATAAACAACAAATAATAGAACAAAGACCAGTAGAGGAAGGAGAGTATGGGGCAGGAGAAAGGGAAGGAAAGAGGGGACTGAAATGAGAGCAAATAATATTCCATGAATATATGGTTATGCATGTCAAAATGAATCTCACTATTATGTATAACTTTAATACACTAATAAAAACATAACTTTCCCATGTACATATATGAATACACCACAGTTAATCTCAACATCACATATATCCATAAGACTGGAATCTTAGTTAGAATAAGATATATTCCATGTTTGTATAAATATATCAAAATAGATTCTATTGTCATGTATAACTAAAAAGAAAAAATTAAAAAAAAATTTTTAAATTAAAATAACTGATGTTCTGCCACTGAAATAAACAAGTTGGGCCTGTTAATATTACTCAAAAGAATGTATTTTATAGGAATTTTATTATCATTAATTGGATCAAAAAGATTTACTTTAGAAAGCAGAAAAAACGAGTGCAGAATTGTCATAAAATGTTTACTCACAAGATCATATTAACTTCCTTTTCCACTGTAAATGCAGACAAACTGTTTCTTGATTCTGGATGACTTTACCTTATATGAGTCCAATAACTTTGACACCCATATCTAACAAAGTAATAGTTTTTTTTTTCTTCACACTGCAATTGCCTGGCCTGCTCACATGTGTGCCCATGGAATTTGATCTTTTTTGGGGACAGAGAGACCTAGGTCCCAATCTCTAACCATTTTTATCCTTATATTAGCTATGGTTGAGTAGCATTAGAAAGTAGCATTAGAAAGGCTTTGCAATTACCACACTATACCACTGTGTGGTATAGTGACTTCTTGTTTCTCAACATATTGAACTTCTAGCATTTTCAGATTACCCAATTGCTGATGGGGCAGAAGGAGCCCACATAATATGAAATGACTCATCTATTGAGGACACAATATTTCAACCATAAAGAATGTTTTCCTCAGCAGTCATAAATAAATACTTTATAGTTAAAACGGTAAGCTTTACAAAGTCTGGTTAACTTGACTCACATAGCAGAAAGCTTATTTGAGAAATTCATCATAATTTAGTGGAACAAGATAACAGTTTTCTCACACAATTTAGATATTCATGCTAGGAGTGTTTTTTAAATGGTGATATTACTCATAAAAAATTAATTTTCTTTGGCTAAATTTTTCATTCATCAGCAGGTGACTTTGCCATCATTGTAAACCCATTCTCTGACAGAAAGAGCCCATATACCATGAAATGATTCACCTGTGGGGGACACAGGATTTTAATTAGTTTAGAAATCACCCAAGAGTGTCAAAACTCCTTTAAAGAGCCAGTACCACTGCAAAAAAATCCTTTGAGTTATTTACAATTATCTCCTAATATATCTAAGGTTCACATGAATATTTGAGATTGGGTTGAGTCATGAACAGACTCATTGTTTACATTCTTTTTCTTTTTAATTTTTAAATTTGTTTTACTTAGTTATACATGGCAGTATAATGCATTTATGCACTTTGATGTATCATACATAGATGGGATACAATTTCTCATTTTTTCTGAGTATATATGTTGTAGAGTCACATTGGTCATGCAGTCACATATATACATAAAGTAATAATGTCTGTTTTGTTCTATTATCCTTCCTATCCCCACATACCCTCCTCTTCCCTCCCTTCACTTCCTTCTACCTAATCTAATGTAACGCTATTCTTCTCTAGCTCCTTGCCCCTCTTATTGTGAATTAACATCTGCATATTAGAGAAAACATTCAGCCTTTGGTTTTTTGGGATTGGCTTATTTTGCTTAGCAGGCTATTCTCTAACTCCATCCATTTACTGGCAAAAGCTGTAATTTCATTCTTTTTTAAAGCTGAGTGATATTCCACTAATTATATATACCACATTTTATTTATCCATTCATCTATTGAAGGACACTTATGTTGGTTTTATAGTTTAGCTACTGTGAATTGAGCTGCTATAATTATGTGCATCATTTGCTTGGTCCTCTTGTTGCCCAAGTGAACCGGCATATGTTCTAATGATTTCCTAGTATTCTGATCATAGTGCTTATTATTTCCCTCCATTTACTCTCAGTGTTGTTGTATGTCTCTGTCACTGTTGCCTGAAAGGAGACAAAAAACTTATGTCAACTCAGGATGAATATCAGTACTATTTGTCAAAATAGTGGGGCCAGAGATTAACCCATGGCTTGGTGGATAAATGGTCTCACCTGGAACTGAGTAAGCAAGAAACAAGGTAAAGTTCTAGCCTCTTTGAATCTACTTTTTGATACACTAAAACCACAACCTCAGTTTTACCTTATTAATAGTTTATTATTCATGACAAAAGCAATAGCTAGAAGATCAACAACTACCCTGGATTCCTGAGCCCTATTTGCCATAGAGTGATGTGAAATGGGCAGCTGACATATGTAGTAGATTTCATTAGAGGAGAGGAAATTTCAGTTTAAGGGACTTTATATTTTATATTAGACAATAAATAATCTTCTCTTTGCTCTAGAAAGAGACATATTTGTTACATTGAAGTAAGAATTTCTACATTTGCTCTAGAATCAATATCTCTATTTTACAGTTTTTAAATTAAAAAAAAATTTAGTTGTACATAACAGTAGAATATACGTACATATTAATTTATTCTATTTAGGTTCCCACTGTTGTGGTCATATTTGATGTGGAGTTACCCTGGTCATGTATTCAAATACGAGGCTAGGAATTTTTTTTTCTAATTTATTTTTATTTTTATTTTTTTATTGGTTGTTCAAAACATTACAAAGCTCATGATATATCATCTTTCATAGATTTGACTCAATTGGGTTATGAACTCCCATTTTTACCCCAAATACAAATTGCAGTATCACATCGGTTACACACTCACGTTTTTACATAATGCCATATTAGTGACTGTTGTGTTCTGCTGCCTTTCCTATCCTCTACTATCCCCCCTCCCCTCCTCTCCCATCTTCTCTCTCTACCTCATCTGCTGTTGTTCAATACTCTCCCTTGTACCCCCCTTTTCCCTCACAACCTCTTATATGTAATTTTGTGTAACATTGAGGGTCTCCTACCATTTCCATATGCTTTCCCTTCTCTCTCCCTTTCTCTCCCCCCACTCGTCTCTGTTTAGTGTTAATCTTTTCCTCATGCTCTTCCTCCCTGTTCTGTTCTTAGTTGCTCTCTTTATATCAAAGAAGACATTTGGCATTTGTTTTTTAAGGATTGGCTAGCTTCACTTAGCATAATCTGCTCTAGTGTCATCCATTTCCCTGCAAATGCCATGATTTTGTCATTTTTTAGTGCTGGGTAGTACTCCATTGTGTATAAATGCCACATTTTTTTTATCCATTCATCTATTGAAGGGCATCTAGGTTGGTTCCACAGTCTACCTATTGTGAATTGTGCTGCTATGATCATTGATGTGGCAGTATCCCTATAGTACGCTCTTTTAAGATCCTCAGGGAATAGTCCGAGAAGGGCGATAGCTGGGTCAAATGGTGGATCCATTCCCAGCTTTCCCAGGAATCTCCATACTGCTTTCCAAATTGGCCTCACCAATTTGCAGTCCCACCAGCAGTGTACAAGTGTACCCTTTTCCTCACATCTTCCATCTCCTTTTTTTTTTTTTTTTGGTGGTGCTGGGGATTGAACCCAGGGCCTTATGCATGCTAGGCAAGCACTCTACCAACTGAGATATCTCCCCAGTGAGGCTAGGAAATTTGTGAGCAATTAATTCTACTGTCTTTCCAATTCCCCTCCCTGCTCCCTTCCCTTTGTCTAATCTAATGGACTTTTTATTCTTCACCTCCCCACCCTCCCTTGTTGTAGGTTAGCATACACAAATCAGAGAGAACGTTTGACCTTTACAAAGATTTTTGTTACTCAAACATCCTTTAAAAGATAGGAAAAAACAAAGAATAAATAATTATTTGCTTATAAGATGTACAAAAACACGAGACTCATGCAGAATTGTGTTTCAACAATGTAAGAGTGAAATTGATGGAAAATGTCAACCTCCAAACCCACTAGATAATGACTAATTTATCTCCAACTTAAACTCTAACCCATGCATAGGATCTCTGAATTGTTGACCAGGTTGTCAATACATATTTTCAAACTTCATACATGTTGATTCAATCCATATGAAAAAATATTTCATTTTTAAAATTTTGGTACTGGAGATTGAACCCAAGAGTGAGCTAAACCCCTAGACCTTTTATTATTTTGAGACAGAATCTTGCTAAGTTGCTTAAGGCCTTCTTCATTGCTGAGGCTGGTCTTGAACATGTACAGGAGTGCATGCCTCAGGATCCTGAGTTGCTGGAATTACAGGTGTGCACTACTGAACCTAGCTGCATATGTCATTTTGATTTCCATTTTCCCGAACACTGTGAGATTCATAAAATTGTAAAATACTTACTGAGCACATATTTATACCAGGTACCATTTTAAGAACTTGGATACATAAGAAAACATAAAGAAAAAAAATTCATGTACTTATAAAGCTGACATTCTGAAAGAGAAAAAAAAATAAATGAACTAAGTAAATGATATGTGTTAGAAGATAACATATAGAAAATGTAGGGTAAGTAATGGGGAATAGAATAAATTAATAATTTTTTTCAACCCTGTGGTTTCTTGTTTCATTTTTTTGCCCAATTTGTATTTGTCGTTTGCATTAAATCATAATCTACGCTATTCTTTTTATTAATTTAAGTCATCAAAGTTAGTATACTAATCTTACTTTTACTACTATATACAGGTCAACTTTTGCAAATAGAGTGGTGCATATTTTAATATAATAAATATTGTCAACATTTTATTCAGTTTCTGCATTTTGTGACTTTAAGCATAATCTTTCTCAGTTCCAAAGGAAAAAAGAATGAAACTTTGCTCCAATTATATTCTAAAAGTAAATGTTGTATAACGTTACTTTAAAAGTTTTGGCATTTTTTTAACAACATTATTTTTATTAGTGATTAATGCTTAAAAATGTGTTGCTATACAATTTGTGTAATTTTCTTTAAATTAATTTAAACATATTAACATATATTAGTTATAAAAATTAATAGGATCCATGGTAATATTTCCATATATTCATTGATCTGAAATTTATTTCATGTGTAAAGTATGATGACAAGTTTAAGTAAATTTATATTGTAAATGTCGATGATCAATTAATCATTTTTATAAGATTTTCTTTTTTTATTGATTTAAAAAAATAAATGAGAGCAGAATGTATTGCAATTCATACTACACATATAGAGCACAACTTTTCATATCTCTGGTTGTATATTTAATTAATCATTTTTTAAATAAAATTATTTTCATTACTGATCTGAAATATCATCTTTATTAGAATTCAAGTTTCTCAGATGTAAATCTGTTTCTAGGTCACTCTTCTATTCCACTGGTATATTTGATATCTACTTTCCATCTAAACACGCCATATAGACTATCACTAGAGTTGCCAAAGTAATCCGCTTAAAATATGGGAAAAATCATGTCAAGTTTCTGCTATAAATAGCTGAATGGCTCCCCATTACATTCAATGGAAAAGCCAAATTCCATTCTGCATTCCACCCTGCAGGGGTTTAAGCTATCTGACTCTCAGATCTCCATTACCCCTTTGAAATAACCTCTTACTATTCTCTACATTGCTCACTTAGCTCCAGCTATAATGATTCTGCCTGTTCCTCCTTAAATAAACCAGGTCTTCTTCTGAATTGGGCCACAGAATTCGTTATACCTCTACCTGGAATGCTGTAACACGTGATGACAGGTGGGTTGACTAGCTAATTCAAAGAATCAGATCCACAGACAAGTGGAGGCAGAGTAGCAAGATTTATTTAAAGCAGAAAAGGCTTTTTCAGTAGGAGGCAGGATTCCAAGGGAGGGTAATGGTGAATTTCTTCTGTCTATGGGTTTCTATAGGCTTGATCTGTACCTATAGGTGATTAGTGAGATGGCATGAAAGTACAGATTTCAGAAAGGGGACAACCAACTCTCCATTGTGTATTCTTCAGCAAACCTTGGAGATAATAATTTGTAAGCCTTCATTAATATAAGGGTGGGGGTGAAGTTTTCTTAGCACAAGAGGAAGTGCTTTAAAGAACATTTTGCAGTTGATTTTTGCTAGGAGCAGTTAAGAAACTGTCGGTTAGGAACACAAAGGGTCAGAAATTTGTTTTCTCAAATCTCTTTCTCTCTCTTTTTCTTATTTGTTCAACTTAGTTGTACATTACACCAGAATGCATTTCAAATCATCACATACAAAGGAAATACAACATTTCAATTCTCTGGTTGTACACGATGTAGACATGCAACATCCCTGCAATCATACATGTACCTAGGGTACTGATACCACCATGAATCCTACCTCCATGACCCCTCCCCTCTCAACCTTCCCCTTTGCCCAATCCAAAGTTCCTCCATTCTTCCCATGCTCCCCCCACCATTAAGGATAAGCATTCATCTCTTTCTCTTTTTCTTCTCTAAGACCCTTTCCCTAGCTGCCTACACTTGGTCAATCTTTCTGTCTGAAAGCTACTTCCTCCAGAAAACTACAGGGCTAATTCTCCAATACCCTCCAGATCCTGACTCAAAAGTCAAGCTCTCAGTGAGTCTGTAAACTCAGCCTCCTGCCTTCAATTTCATTTCCCTGTTCCTTACTGTGTTTTTCCTTCTTGGCACTGGTAACTATGAAAATGTTTTATATTTACTAATTTATCTTGATGACTGCCTTCCTCCCAGACTAAAATGAAAAATCTGTGAGAATAAGAGTTTTTTTTTTTTGAGAGAGTGAGAGAGAGGGGGACAGAGAGAGAGAATTTTAATATTTACTTATTTTTTTCTTAGTTCTCAGCAGACACAACATCTTTGTGTGTATGTGGTGCTGAGGATCGAACCCGGGCCGCACGCACACCAAGCGAGCGCGCTACCGCTTGAGCCACATCCCCAGCCCGAGAATAAGAGTTTTTATTTGCTTCTATTGTATCAGTATCTGTGCATAGAAGAGGGCCTGGCAGAGAATTAAAAAGCAAATGGGAGCAAAACAAATGTAAAAAAAAAAAAAAAAAGGATAGATTTCCCTGGGTCTAGCCTCAACGGGTCAAGCCCCATCATAAATGAAAATGTCTCCAGGTGTCCCCTGAGCATTTTGCTAGAGAGACACAGGCCAGTGTGGGATGGTCATCAGGAGAGGGATTCTGAGCTTAAAAACGGGTTGAGTGCTACCTCACACCTGGCTCCTAGTATCCTTGTTGGAATGTAGACCCCAATAAGTTGTTTTTTGTTTGTTGTCTGCGTTTTCAGGAGAGGCCAGAAATGGCTTTACATTATGCAAAGTCCTCAAATGTCCAAAGTATGTAATTTAAAGGAGAAGAAAATAATACAAACACAAACAAAATGAGACAGCTGGCTGACATTGTTCCCTGGGCAGCCTGCTGGTGTTGGCTGGATGAAATTGTATGAAAGAAAGTTCATCCCTGCTAAGGCGAGGTGGGCTTGCCTTGTGCAATTCTTGAGGCACTCAGCTTCAGGTCAATTTTGGGTGGAGAATGAGCTGGCTTTGCCACCTTCTTTCAACTCCTGGAAGCTCCACTCTACCCCAGGATGCATGGAGTTAAGAAAGCCTGGGTAGCAGTGACAGACCATTGCTCTTTCTTGAGGGACACCATACACTCCAGTGAGGGGCAGGAGTGCAGAAGCCAAAGAAAGCCTTTTGAGGGGGACTTCAGGAGGACTAGGTAAAGACAAGACAAAGAAGAAGAAAAGGACACAGACCCATGAGCTGGACACCACAGTTGTGAGGGATTTTATTGCGGTTGTCACTCCTTTTTTCCTCCACCAACCACAACCCTTCCATGCGGCATTAATTGCCCAAGCAATTAGTTGTACAAAATCACAACTTCCAGCCCAACCAACCATGGCATCAATATCACCTGGAAACAAAAGGAGAGCTGCACAAACTTCCATCACAGCTCCCCATGAGTTTAAAGGGGACAAGATGGCCAGGAAGCACCAATGTAGTGTCAGTAGCCACAGGCTTTGTGTGGAGTATAGCCAGAATGGGGCTCCTAGGGGAAGAGAGCCTCCATTGGGTGGAGCATGGGCTGCTGCCACCTGTGTGGTTTCAGACAGCTGTTGAAAGAAGCATGGATAGTGAAGTACTCGCCATGCCCTGGAGAGACATTAGGTTCAATCCTCTGATGCTCCTCCTCTCTAGGGAGGCAAGGAACATTCCTGTAGGAGGAAGAACAGTGGTGGGACTGCTGTACCTGGCTTCAGCAAGGTTCCATTTTTCTGGATAAAATACTTTCTCACTGCCCAGGTTTATGGAGCACCATGTTAGTGTGTCTAGGCTGAGGGCTGAGGTTCTGCTGGACATTTGTGGCACAAACTCCCTGAAACAAGAAAAGCTTTATAGTTATAAACTTGACTCCCCTTAAGTTGTCTGAGTCATCCATCCCTGTCACAATGCCCTTCTAGGGAATCTCCAATGCATCTGCTTTCTTTGACAGTTGCCACTTTCTTTGTGCAGAGAGCCAGGGATCTAACATTTCCTGGCCTTTTCCATCCCTCATAGGACCTGCTCATGCCCCCCACCCGCCAATTTTCATTTCCTCAGTCATTCTTTCCTCTTCGAATTGCTCCTTCCTCAATTTCCCCTCCACTTTTGGTCATGCAACCCATGCAGAGACCTTCCTTTTGTGTGTCCTTTGGCCTTCTCCCATCTCCCTTACTCTGGACCACTTCTAAGCTTCTTTGGGTCCCTCTCTACAGAATTTACTCTGAGTGATTTACTCTAAGCCCCAAGATCTCACTCTTGGACATCCTTCACTCCCTTCCAGATGGGATGGTTCCCTTCCAGTAGCCTATCCCTCCCGCAGGGAGCTTCCCAGTTTTTTGGCCCCTCTGTACCTCTTCCTAAGCAGACAACTCCTCCTCTCCCATCCCCCACAGCCCATCATTAGTCCTTTCCCCTCCCCACCAGATCAGACCAGCTAAGTCTTGTTCCATTTTTAGATGAGTGATTATGATACTAGCTGCACTTATTCACAGCCTGAATTGACAGCTGTTCCTTCCTTTCGTGCCCCATCCACCAAACACACTCAATCTTTTCAACAAGACAAAGTGCTTACACACAGCATGTCATGTCCACATAAACTTGTATTTTTCAGCACAAAACAACAGTTATGCTGGCAAAAACGTTGGGTTTTCAGGGACCCTTTAACTTTCAATACACTGAAAAGCAGCATTTTTTTAGAGTGTCTACAAATTATACGTTTATTTCCAGAGCTGTGGCACATTTTACCCTAAGAGTTAGGACTTTTTCACCAAATCATAGACATAGATGTGGAAATCATCATCAAACTTGATGAAATACACAGAGGGTTTGGCTTCCACTTGGTGAATGACCATTCCGATTCTTTTGGAGCCATCTTCTTTGGTATATTCCACATGTTTACCTATCAGGCCATCTACAACTCCTCCAGGCTCCCTCTCTGCCGGAGGAGACTCACTGGACTCTGGCATGATACGGAGGTCACCTTCTTTATAATCATCTAGAAGCTGGTACATGTACAGGACAGGATCTTTCTCATAGGTAATATAAAACCAGGCTTTCATGATAGGTGCTTGGGCTAGGACCATCCCCCTCCATTCATCCTTAGAACCATGCTCACCCTCAAACATGTGTTCCACTGCTTTGCCAATTATGGTATTTGCAAGGTTGGCATCACTAACTTGGGATGATGCCACCCTGTCGGAAAGAATTTTAAGAGACAAAACTCTTTCATCTCTGTGAAGTTCCAGGCCATAGACACAGTCAATTCCATCATATTTCACCAGATAAAGAGAGGGGTTTATAGGCACCTGATCCAGAACAGTTCCCTTCCACTGGGTGATGGGCTCATCGCCTTCCTTCCATCCATGGGAAATTCTGCAGCCCACGATGTTCCTGCGGGGCTGGGATGAGGGTCTGCCCCTGTGCTTCTTCTGGGAAGCTTTCTTCTTGGACACGTTTGCAGACCCAGTGGCCCTTCCTGCAGCTGCCCTGGTTTGTTGCCCTTCGGCCTCCTGTACATTGGGAGTCTTCATGCCTGCAGGGAAAGGACAGAGACTAGAGACAGATACCCAATATACCATAAGGTGAACTTCTCCCATAGCGATGTCTCTATGTACCCTGCACAGGCGCCTAAAATTTCCCCAGGAGCCTGGCAGCAATGCTGGGAATCCTGGCTGCATGCCTGCAGTGTTTCTTTCTCTCTCTCTCTCTCTCTCTCTCTCTCTCTCTCTCCCCCTCCCTCCCTCCCTCCCTCCCTCCCCCTCTCTCCCTCTCTCTCTCTCTCTCTCTCTCTCTCTCTCTCTCTGAGGTTCCTTCAGGCTGAGAGGAAGGGCTGGAGTGGCTGGAGTGCTGCCTGGGATTAGGAACTCTGCAGAAGGGAAAGGGCTACCTCCTCCTGGTTCAGTGTCCAGTTCCCCCGCCCCCACCTGCCACTGGTGCCCACTCCAGATCCCCTGCAAAGCGTCAGTCTTTCCACTACCTTGTCTGGCACCCAGTGCCCGCCTGCGCTGAGCGCCCCAGACTGCTGGCCACACGCCCCCCCTGCCTATCCTAGCGGCTTCCCTTGTATCCACCTTCCTTGCTTTTCCGTGCTCACTTCCAAAACCTTGCTTGGCTCTTAAGGCACCCACCCCCTTTCTCCTGTTGCCCACTGCACACTCCCCCACGCCAGCCTGGCGCCCACCTCTACCCTTATCTCCTGCAAGATTCCATCCCATCCCCCTCCCTCCTTTCTGGCGCCCACCAATGGCCTTGCCCTGCCTGGCGTCCACCGCCGGAGATCGCGGGCCTCACGTGCCCAAATCGGACACCTCGCTGCTGCCTCTGCTAAGAGCCCGTGGAGAAGGAGGATCCGCGGGCGACCAGTCGAGTGAGTGCTTGCCAGAGCTGCGAGGGGAGGATCCGCAGGCGAAGAGAGTATTACGAGGGCGGCGGGGCAGGCGAAGAGGGCGGCGGCGTTGCTGGTGCTGGGTTCGGGGGCCCTCTGCCTTCCCCTTGGTGGTGGCGGCCCCTCTGCCACCTTGGGCTTCCACCAGCTGCTGCCGCCGCCGCAGTCTCCTCCCTCTTTCCGTAGCGCAGCTTCCTGCCAGGAGAGAGGCCTCCCCTTCCTGCCAAACACTCCCACCCCCACCGCAGCTCCTAAGCCCGACATTGCCTAGTGTCCAGAGGGGAGCAATTAGCCTGGGCTCCACTCTTAGCTAAAGCTTCAGGTTCTGGGTCCTGAACCTTCCTTCTACTGTCTGGTCTCCCTAGCCTCCCATTTCAAAGCCCTTGGTTCTTATTGCCACCTCTTCTTCCGCTATATCAGTGTCCATTCCCCATCTGCTTTTCATCTTCCAGGAATTCCCCTCTTTTCTTTTTTCCCAGTACCCTTTTGAAGTTATTCTTTATACAAGAATTAACTTTCCTGTTGTTTAAAACGGATTGGAGGAGAGAAATGAGCTAGTGCTTATTCTGACATTTTGGAGTAGCCTGTACATAATTTTTCCCCACTGAACTTTCCTTGCCTTTACTCTTGAGGAATTTTGTATCTTTTCCTCTTCTACTGAAAAGTAATTGCATGCATAAAGTGAGCAATGTTTAATTTCAGGAAACTGATTCGAAGAATAACATAATCAACATAAATCCTCTCATTCTCTTATCTCACAGTATATTAATATTCATTATTTCTGTTTCCTTTTTCTTAAGCTGTTTCAAAACTGGGATTATTTTGTTTGTGAATTTTCATACCACATCCTTTTCCACATTTAATAAGCATTTTCTCTGGATGTTAGATATTTTAAAAACTATTGTTTTGACTTTTCAAATATTTATTGAGTATCTTTCACCAGTTTTATTGCCTTTGATCCATTAAATTGAAATTTACTGCGATCTAAAATTTGGTTTTTCTTCCATTACTTGACTTGGGAGAGTATTTTCACAGTAACTACTAATCAGATCTATTTATAGTAATGGAAAGCTTTTGGAAAAATAACTATGAGAATAGGGAAAAATGAAAGTTTTATAAATCAGTGGAGAAAGACTGGACGTTCTTCAAGAAATGTTGGAATGAGTCTTTAAATAGGGAAAATGAGAATACTAAATTTGTTCCCACCTCAAGGGCAGCAGGGCCCACCTCAATATTCGATTTATTTAAATGTAAAATGCAGCAAGATAAAACAGAACACAAGAAAATAACCCCAAACCATGTAATCATATGAATGTTTAATTATTACTTATAGCATCCGAATCAGAGGAAAGGTTGTCTATTAAGAAAACATCTAGGCTTAAGCCAATAAAATAATTCCTAAAATGGAAAATAAGATCAATAATAATTTTGTTTTAACAGCTAAAGTATGAAAGAGTTTAAAATATTACTTAGTTTCATGGGGTATAAGAAAAGAGGGTTACATCTACTGCTAATGAGAATGAATATTCATGTCATTTTTATTGCAAATAATTGGGTGATATACTGTTTATCCTGTGAGAGTTTGTTTAGTTCTGGTTAACCTTTACTTAGGGGATACTACTATTGAATCTTAACAAAAAGTGAAAGGGGTTTACCAAAGCCTTATACTGCAATTACTGTATCAGTAGGTATAAAAATCAGTCAAAATCCTTGGTTCTAAGTCTTTTACCAGTTCCCTCTAGGATGGGTAAACTTTTCCAGGATTGAAGGATCATACACTACATTCCCTGTTCATCTCTTAGACTTGTTTTCCCTGTATCTTATCTGAATTATTATTCCCCATGTTTTTGATTTCTAGATGCCTTTGAGCAGATTGTTTTAAGAGTTTTTGAAAAAAAATATTTTTGTCCATATTCAATAGTTTTTATAAAAGGAAAACTATTTTGAATTGTTTAGTGGGGTAGGAAGGGGGAGCATGGGAGGAATAGATGAATTCTAGATAGGGAAGAGGGGTGGGAGAAAAAGGGAGGAGACAGGGGATTAGCAAGAATGGTGGAATGTGATGGACATCATTATCCAAAGTACATGTTTGAAGACATGAATTGGGTATCAACCTACTTTATATACAAACAGAGATATGAAAAATGGTGGTATGTATATGTGTAATAACAATTGTAATGCAAAAAAACAAAGTACATGTATAAAGACATGAATTGGCATGAACATACAAAGATATGAAAAATTGTACTCTCTATGTGTAATAAGAATTGTAATGCATTCCGCTGTTGTGTATTTAAAAAATAAATTCAATTAAAAAAAGAAAATGCCATTAAGAATATTTTTGCAGTTATTCATATATTTTTAAGGTTCATAAAGCTAGAAAAAACAATTACATATGTTTTACTTCTATAATACAATTTACTATGGGTTCTAGAAATTCTGGTTTAAATAATTTATTTATTAAGTAAATTTATTAAGTAATTATTTTAAAACTACTGTATAATTTAATTTTTATTTTTAGTTTATATGAGTATCACTAAAATAAGTACCCTAGTCCTAAATCTATGATTTTGTAAGAGTAAAAGAAATTGAAGTTAAAGTGTAAAAGACCAGGCATTGTAAAGTTTCTAAGCTGCAAAGCCTGAGTTAAAATGTAAAGGACCAGGTATTGTTAAGTTCCTATGCTACCCCCAAAACCTGAAATTCCTGTAGCTGTTAGGACAATTCCCGGGACTGCCCAGTAGATATTTCCCCTGACCATTTAGTTGTTTAATAACCTAGGACCCTGTGCAGCTTGGCATGTAGTCATTCAGGGCCCAAACCAATCAGTTTAAATGTATCCCTTCCTTAGGATTGACCTATCACTCCCACCCAACCTGTTCCCGCCAATGAATGTACTAATCATGTTCAGGAATTGTTGTTTGATTTTCCCGCGGTGTATAATGACTTGTTAAAGGGGACCGTGACGTATGTAAAGTTCCTGCCCTCCCCAAAAAGTGTACTTAAGCACTGCTCAACCCCTGCTCGGGGCTCTGGGCGGCTCTCCCTTGTTGAGTGAGCACGGAGCCCCAGCGCACTGGATTCTCAATAAACCCCCTTCTGCGGTTGCATGAGTTGGTCTCTTGGTGGTCTCTTCCTCCGATGTTCGCCGGACCCTTACAATTTTAAAATATTTTTAAGGAGGCACTACTTTCTTGTAGTTTTCCTCACCCTAATTAAGGAATATTTCTGTAGTTTGACTACTTAAAACATTCTATTGATCTCCACTTCTTGCAAAAAATGACTGGACACAGAAAATAAACCCTGATATCGAAAAATTATTCCACTGTTGAAATGTTCTCAAACTGCTTATTTGCTCTTTTAAATCAAGGACTACCTAACACATGGACAGAGCAGTTAGAAATTCTCTCTGATTTCTAAATGGTACTAGAACACTTTCCAGAGACTCTGTCGGAATTTCCTTTTCTTACTCTGTAAAATTGACTCTGCTTTCAAGTACCTTTAATGTCCACTGAAAGAAAATTAATGTAGATGTTTTGTGTTCTCTTATGAATATAAACCCTTTGTTAGTTTTGTCCACAGCATTATAGAAAAATATGTAATATTCAACAAGTCAGTTGAAATTGTGAGATACATTTGAAATGTTTTACGAGAAACAAAAGATGATAAGAATTCATGAAGTGAAAGATTAATGAAGTACATACTAATATGCATGTGTATATAGATCATGAAGTAATAATCCCATGTAATAAAGTTAGAGGAAGAAAAAATAAAAGCTTGGTTAAAATAAAAAGAATAGTTTTGTCCATGTTCAATAGTTTTCATAAAAGGAAAACAATTTTGAATTGTTTAGTCTCCTAGTACTAACATTCCAAACACCATTGTTTATGATAAAATATGTGTCTATCATCACGTTGTATACTGTAACTTTTCAGTAACTTTGTGGAATGAAAGCTTTTCATATGTTAATCTTGCTTTAATAAAGTGGTATAAAGTTTTCTAAAAAAGCTTCTTCAACTACTTGCAATACCTTCAAACTGAAAATCATCCAAATTTCCATCAACAGTATGTTGGATATGTTATGGCATGTTCACTGGCACACACTATAATATTCAATTTATTTAAAGTTAACAACAGTCTAATTAATCTGTTGCTCTGAAAGTTTAAAAAATAGCAGTTATTCTTGCAAGGATATTTCCCAAAGAGTCGGTAATAATTCATATTATATCAACAGTTGATAAAAGTAAACACTGGAGACATTTTTAAATTGTATATATGACAAGAAAAATTTATATAGATGCTGAACTGCAAAATGTATGAATTGTAATAGATGTCAGTTTGTATTGTAGCATCCAATCATATTTCATTAAATAGTGTCACAATTTTCCTCTGAGAAACAAACTAGGCCTGACCTGTTAGACCACGACTGTTAGCCTGATTGGTTTAAGAAGAAGCACCTGACTTAGAGGCAATGAGGCATGATGATATTTTGCATGAACTCTGCATGAGACAGATGATCTTTTCTCTTGATGTGAGTGAACCTGAAAAGATATGAGGCCCTGCTCTATTCACCTTTACCATCTTCTGGAGACTGAAATTGAAAGCATCACAGAGAAGAGAATGGAGCCAAGCTAAGCAAAGTAGGAAACCGTATTAATGAAATTTTTTACTATAGGTGGTCTTGACTGCTGATTTCCAATATTTCTTTACTCCAAGGTTTTTCCAACCTAATTATGGTGATGTTACTTCCCCCACAAGTCATTGGTTAAGCATCAGGCTTGTGATGCAATACTTGCCAATTAAACATGACTTATGAAAAATGTCTGCTAGAGGACTTCTGAAAAAAAATTTTCTAAGAAAGAGTCAACAGGAAATTTTGTTTACTTTTCCTGTTTATAACGACAGTATATATGTCTTTTTCCTCTGGAATTACTGTAACCAACCTGAGAAAAAACTTACATAATGAAGATGGCTGAGGAGAGAATAGGAATACTTTGAGACCTTTGATCATATCATTTAGCTGCTGCTTATAATATTTCTGGAGTTCTACTTCTGACTCGTGGTTATGAGGTAACAGGTTTCTTTATAGTTAAAGTAGTTATAGTCTGGGTTTTCTGTTACTGGAGTTGGAAGCATCTTAAATGGTGAAGTATCTCCAGACTGAAAAGGCACAGTATTCCCAGATCATACCATTAGACCTTTAAGTTATACAGAACAAAACATTCTCAGAGATTCACAAGGTCAGGACATGGAGCATTGCGTTAAGGCATAAAACAATTCCACGTTCCATTGTAGATGAGGTATAAAGAGTTAGCTGAAAAACAAGCATGAGGAAACAATTTTAATCTATGAGGAAAAATGCAATAAGATTAGCAAATAACTCCTTAAACAAATGTTGAGCTTCTTATATTCCCTTCAGAGGAAGAGGTAAGCATCCTGACTCCAGTCTCTCTCCACTTCAAGTATGTTTTCTATATACTTTAGATTTATGTCATAGAAAAAGAAATTACCCTGATATTTATTCTCATGAGAAAAAATTAAATTCTAATCATTCATTTACAAAATGTATGCATTAATTAGATTTGTCTTACCAATTATCAAAAGTTAATACAGCTTACTTTAATATTCATTTTTACATTTTTATTTATTTATGCAATTTTTTTGTGGTACTGGGGGTTGAATCCAGGGCCTCAAACTTGCTAGGCAAATGTTTCACCACTTTGTTACATCTCCAGCCCTTTTTATTTTTCATTTTGAGACAGGGTTTCAGTAACTTGCCCAATCCGATCTTGAACTTGGGATTCTCCTGTCTCCTGAGTAGCTGGGTTTACAGGTTTGTGCCACTGTTTATGGCTACTATAAATTTCATAACAGTAAAATATGTATGATGAAAAAAATAGACTAATAATCTTCTTCTATTCCTTCTATTCCTTTTCCTTTTTCTCTTTGCAACTTCCCAAGACTTCCACACTTAACCAATATTAAGTTCCTGGTATGTATTCTTCTAAACCTTCTTCTATGATATTAAAAATAATATATAAATATAAACATAAATGTACGATTTTAGAAGTCTTTTTCACTTTTGAACATAAGTGGGATCATTATACACATTTGCAACAAGTCAATCTTATAGCTCTAAAACATTCTTTTTGTAATTACATAATATATTCTACATATAGCACAATATATTCAAGTATTCTATTGATAGCTATTCAGAGCTTTTTCTATTTATCTTGCTATTGCAAACAATGTTGCAGTGCTTGCTTCAGCGCACATATACTAAAATTGGAATGATACAGGGAAGGATGACACAAATTTGTGAAGTATTCCATATTTTTTAAAAGAACAAATTAAAAAAAAACATGCTGCAGCTAAAAACATGAATGAAATCCAGTTTTGACACTTTTCACTTCATTGATTACAAAGTTGATGTTGCTTATTTAGCTTACATGGTAGATATCTCTGTATTCACCCAATTCTGCTACATTCACCCTTCTCAAAGCTATCTGTGCTGACATAAAATATCTTTATAAATTGAAGTGGACTGTCTTTCAGTTAAGAATATATATGTGTTTCTTTGTCTGGTTCCCCACCCAATATTCATATATTTTAGCACACATCTAAAAAGCTCTTGGATCAAAAAAAAAAAAAGAATTAAAAACCCAGAAAATTTGAAAAATGACAGCAATGAAAATACAACATGTTAAACTGTGTTGATTACAGCCATCACTCTACTCAAAGACAAATTTCATTAAAAATGAACAAGAAATTGTTATTACAGACACCTAGGAATATTAAATAAAATAACTAATATTTGCAGAGACTGATGAAGTAGAAAACAGATTAGTAGGAGATATGTCCAAACCTAAGCTTTATGAAAAAATACTAAACAACTGGAAACAATACCTCTGGCAAATACAGAAATAAAAAGTTCAAAATGGATCTATAAACATTTATTTGAAAATATAAAGTTTTCATGCAATCATTTATTTATTTATCAAATATTAATTGAGTACCTCTTATATTCTAGGTTCTTTTCTAGGTACTAAGGTAACAAAATGAATGACACAGAGAGTGTTCCTACATTCAGAGTTTATATTCTAGCTGAGTAAAACAGAAAATGAAGAAATAATCTTTACTACAAATAGGTTCACATAGTGATAAGTACTATGTGGAAGAAAACCAGGGTTATAGATTAGAGGGAGAGAAATCTTTGAATAGGTGACATTTGAGGCAAGACTTGAAATCTACCAGTTATGAAAGGTTATAATAATCTCCGGGATTAAGAAATAATTCTAGTGCAAAGACTTTGAGGTACAAAAGAACTTGTTGCTTTTGAGAACAAAGAATGTTACTGTGACTGTAGTACATAGTGAAAAGCAGACCATGTTTATTTCACTCAGAAAAAAAATAAGATCATCTAGAACAGTGCTTTACAACTCTATTTTTATTATCATCCTCTCCCCACTAGAGAGTCATTAAAATATTTTTCTCATGAAATTTTAATACCACCTATGTGCTATATACCTATTTAAAAAATGCATGTGTGTCTGTGTTTTTTCACATGAAACAGCAAGGAATAAAAATGAGTAAAACATGAAGATAGAAGTTATAAATTTAAAAACTATTGATGTCTAATTTGATATATTTCCTGAGTGGATTTAAAAATTGTTTTTTGTAGTTGTAGACAGACAGCATGGCTTTATTTAATTTGTTTATTTTTATGTGGTGCTGAGGATTGAACCCAGTGCCTCATACATGCAAGGCAAGCACTCTGCCTCTGAGCTACAGCCCAGCCCTCCTGAGTGGCTTTTAATGAAATTTATTTACTTACATAAATTATAGCATATCAAATTGTCTATAATTAGCAATTTATAAAAGTATATAATAGCAATGTAATCAATTTTAAAAATCACTCAAATTATTTTTAAGCAAAAACAAAAAACTGAAAAATTTTACTAAAGTCTCAAAAAATAGTTTTAGTGAATGTACTTAACTCTTGCTTGATATGAGAAAATAAGTTTTAACTCACTGCTAGATATTCATATATTATCAACTTTGTTTTTCTTTGCAGTACTTTACATTTATAGTATTAGTTATAATAATAAATTAAATAACATCCATGTAATTAAATATAAATTATTTGTATTTAATTCTGAAAGTCCAAGTCACATAAAAGGACACTGAGGATCAAACATACAGTCAGTCAGTAACTGTCAATGGGTACACATAGGCCACTTCTTGATGTATGTCTTCAAGCATGAGTTCTCCAATCACAACCATTTATTTCTCATGATTTTGTAGCACTAGTTTTGTGATATTTTGTGTATATTACATGAGCTTACTGGCAATTCTACTCATATTAAGAAAATTTAATGAGAGTAATTAAATTCTATGGAATAAGGTTTTGTCAGATACTGCTGAGCTTTGGACAGCTACCAACCATTGTTTTACCTAAAACTTTTTTTTACTTCCCATGACAAGGATCAAATTTCTCCTCCTTGAGGTAATGCCATTGTTGCTGAGAATGTATGATCTAGGGCTTTTAGGACATGAAGATTGGATTGTGTATCAACTGTAAGAGTAAATGTTTGGAGTATTTTATGCACGAGGGTGACATAATCTGGTTTCCATTTTTAAAAAGATAATTCTATTATGTGAAGAACAAAAAGGAAGGTGAGAAGATCCTATTTCCTGACAACCTGATTTAACCAGACTTAAGGCTTTATCTTCTTTTCCAAATCCTTTATTTACTGAGACAACATCCCTCTTCCCTCATGCTGCCAAAGCATTGGGTCATGGGTTCACTGCTCAGTTTTTTCTTAATTGTTGATCTCTGGGGATTTTCTTCACAATCTTTAGAGCACAAATATGTGTTTAAAAGGAGGTCTTTCATTTTGTCTAACATTTTACAGTGTAGTGCTTTTTGGTGAATGAGTTTTCATTTATTCATTTTCAATCTCTTTTAAACTAATGGATTTCTTTATCCACTCCCATGGTGTAGCTTCATTCCTTCATAATAAGACAGAAAGATTATAGAGTAATCAGTAGACTCATGCTCCCATTTGGTGATGATTCTCCTTCAATACATACTATTCCCCTTTTAAGTGAAAGAGCTGAATAGCTCATAGTTTATCTGAGAAGACTCTGTAACTGATTCTAAAAATTTAATTGAACATTTTATTTTTAGATAATTATAGGTAGATATGCAGTTGTAAAAAATAATGCAGAGATTTTGGTACCTTTTGCCTGAATTTCCACAGTGGTAACATCTTGCAAAACTGTAGTACAAACATCACAACCAGCATATCGATGTTGACCTGTCAAAGATAAAGAATAGTTCATCAAATAGGGATTCTCTTTTTCCCTTTTACAGCCATATACCTCCTGCTGTCTTCCCTGCCCCATCTCTGCCATCAACTCCTCCTAGTAGCCATGAACCTGTTCCTCATCCATGCAATTTTGTCATGTTAAGAATATTATATAGTGTAAATTGAATAATAAAATATTTAAGTAGAATCATAAAATCTTTAGGATTCACTTGGATGAAAAGTTAAATAACCTTTTGCATATGCATAGCATGGAATGCTGTTCAGCAATAAACAGGAACAAGTATTGATATACACACAAAAAAACTTGGATGTATTTGTAAATAATTAAAATTTTTTTTTAGTTGTAGATGACCATAACACTTTATTTAATTTATTTATTTTTATGTGGTGTTGAGGATCAAACCCAGGACCTCACATGTGTTAAGCAAGTGCTCTACCACTGAGCCACAACCATAGACCCTATTTGTAACTAATTTTTAAAAAGACAATTAAAACTTACAAACTATTTATCCATGAAGCTATGATCCATTGAAAATATTGCTCAGATATATAATGCAATTAATATGTTGTTTATCCCACTAAGGACAATGTTTAGTGTTTGCCCAGTAGGATCCTCATTCCCCCAACAGCATATCTTCCAATGATTTCTCTTAATTGGTGAGTTTGAGAGGATTTGGACATGTGTTAAACCTTTTTGTTCTTACCCCTATCAAGAAGGTCTACAGTTATCCAACTCTTCCTTTTAGTGGTGAAGTATGAGGAAGTCCCCATGGCCCTACATCTGGGCATGTCCTTCAATTCAGCTTTTAACACTTATAAAAAAGATATTTTGACCTGCATTTGTGTAATTATTGTGAGCGTTTCTCACATTATAAACTTGAAAAGAGAAAAAAATTATTAGTCCTCTGAAACCTTGGCTGTAAGAATACATTGAGTTGTGGCATGGTTTCAATATGAAAGTGAAGACATAATTTTAATAAGGCTCCCCTTCATGTAACAGGGTTTCACTTTATAATTCGAGTATAAACCTCTCTGCTTGGTCACTTGTGGCTTATTTTAAAAATGACATGTTATTTTTCTTTCCTTTTCTCCTTCCCCAACCCTAACTGCAGAGAAAGCAAGATTACCATTCTTCTTGTTGGGCTAAGTTATCTGTCCTTTGGATTACTGCTCACCTAAACAAATAAACTCCAGGCCTGTAAATTGGAAAATAACTGTCTTAAAGCTAAACATCAGTTACATCTATTGATAATATCTGGAAAAGAGTCCATGTATTTCACTTTTTAAAGCCCTCTTTCCCACTAGCAGTTAGAAAGGCAACCTCTGTGATGTAAGTCCATTGCCTTTCTCCTTGCCAGCAAAGCAATAAAACTTTCTTTTTCATTAAAACCTCATTTTTATTATTGGATTGGCACTGGGGACAAAGGATTGAGCTTTCAGTATCAAACTGGGTAACCTGTATTGGGCCTGAGACAGCTACCCCACTTCAGACTTCTTGGGCAGGTCTGGTGCTCCAAGTGTGAGCTTGTTGACAGCAACCTGCTGGATAATTAGGAAGCTGGGTGAATTCACCTTGGATTAGACAGGAGGAGTGTTTCTGTAAGTAAAGGTAGGGACTGAGGGATCATTCCAGCAACTGCCCAAGGTTCCTTTTGCCTCAAGAACTCTTTCTTCCTCTTTCTCTGGGTATAATGCTCTCCCCCATATGGTCTATTTGATAAAAAAGGAATATGAATGCAGTAAAGTTGTGACACCTTGGCCATCTGGCAAACTCCCCTAGTGTGTATGCCATGACCCTTCATTCTATGCATCTGATCTGGTTCTCCTTCATGGAAACATCTGGTCCCTCTAGCCCCTCTTTGTGGGAACATCTGAGGTAGAAATCCTGGTTAAGTGGGAGTAAGGAACCCAGGTGATTTTCCCCAACCTGGTGTGTTTTAAAGGTTCCCATCTGTTGATTCTGGTTTTGGGGATCCCTTCCAGTTATCTGTCTTGTGCTTTCATTTGTATCTGTCACTGGCCTTTTAAGATATGGGCAATACTGTGTCAGTTCCCACCAATAATCTCTTGGGAAAGATTTTGGTTAAATGGACCCACCTAAGGTTATAAGCCTATAATTAAGAAAAAAAGATAGTGTTTTTACTACAACAAAGTCTGGCTGATGCATGTTTTGGAAGGTGAGGAAAGTTGGTCAGTATATAGTAGTCTGAATTTATTCAATCTTACAATTGGGGTTGGTCTGTCAGGTTAGGTAAACGAGGAAGATTTTGTATGATCAGGCACTTATACAGTTACTTGATAAGGAGTCTGAATTTCCAGGAACTTAGTGAATGGTGCAAACAAAGACACAGCCTCCAGTGTGTAAAGATAGCAGAACATCAAAAGAAAATTTGGGACAAATTATAATCCTTTCAACCTAGATCTGCTGACCAGTGCTATCTCTCAGCCCTGCCTCTGGCTTGATCCTGGTACCAGGTGCCTTTCATCCTCCTACAAGCAGAGTGTCACTGAGGGTCAGGAATTCCACCAAGACTGAAAGAAGAATTGTGGGAAACTGCTTAATCCATAGAAAAATATTTAGAAATGGGGGAGTTGAGAACTCTGAGGATTCAAACTCTGCTTTTCCTTTGAGTCTGCCTCTTGTTCTGGCAGACACTTCTCTGTCCACAGAGGATCCACCAGATGAAGAGAATGTGGAGGTAGCTATTTTGCTACTGGTGCTGAGAGATAATGACCTTGGAATGGGAAAGTCCTCCCCTTTTAAAACTGGACAGAGCACTCATTTGACCAGGGAAATATCTGTCACTGGGCAGAGCAATTCCTGCTATGGCAATAGTCTATTGTCATAAATGTACAGGAGGACCCACAGCATGAGCAATTATGTGAGCAAAATAACAACAATGACAACACCTGCCTGTGGCTGGAGAACCCATAGCTAAAGCATTTAAATTCCATTCTCTTTAGTGAGACTTTGCAAAAGGTGGGACCAAAAGTATGAGTCAAACAGCCTTAGCTTCAGCTGCATTGGGAGCAGCCAGAGCCATTCCTGCATGAGAACAAAAAGGAGCCACTTCTGTGGGAGTCCAACTCTGGCCTCCGTACTAGGGATTCAAAGCCCCCTGGACCCTATCTGTAACTGGAGATTCCAGGGCAAGAGATCCAAAACCTTCCACAGCTCTCCTCCAGTGCTCTCTGTTCCCTCATCTCACTGGCTCTGTACTGCTGTGCTCTTTTCTCCTGCCAACCAGTAGACACTTTTGGGTGGAGTCCTGTCTTCCACTCACCAGACTGAGCAGATGCAAAGACCTCCTGGAGTCTGATTGTGTAGGCACCTGTCTCTTGGCTTTGACAGTTTCTGCAGAGAGAGACCCCTGAAAAGTCCCATATGCTCAATATGATCTACAATGAACAGAGTACACTAGACATAAGGAGGAAACTTCAGCAGGTGAAGGGGCGAAATTGTCATGAGCACTTCAGAGCTAGTTGATGTTGCCTTTAAGGTATATAATGTATATAATGTCTGGGAGGAGCAGAAGCCAAAAGTCAATGCATATTTTGTTGGCAGACCCTGCAAAGGGATCCCCTGCAAAGGTAAAAGGCTGGAAAAGGTCACCCTCCATTTAAAAAAAGGTATGCCTATTGTAAAAAGAAGTTCCCACAGAAGCCATGGATATAGTTGACAGTGGGGACCTAATTAAAAATTAATAGCACCATAGCAATAATAGGAATGACAAGTAAGACTCAGCCACATCTGTTGCTACAAACACTTAAATGCAAACTGGGAGAACAAAAACTAAGGCATAGCTTTTTGTATATGTCAAATTGTCCAATCCCTCTCCTGGGATGAGATTTGTTGTGTAAATTAAATGCACAGACAAACTTTTTTTCCCCCAAAAGAAATGATTCCATTTGTAAATGCCACTGGAAAATGCACCCTATTCCAGGGGACAGCAGGAAAGGTGGTTAATGATACTGCAATCAAGATTTTACTCAGGATTGGTTAGACTGCCTCAAGAAGAAATAATAACCACTAAGAGTGAGACATTAATAGGGATATATCCTCTTCTAGGAAAAAAAAAACTTAAACACAGATTGAATTGTTTTTGTCAGATTTCTTACAGTACAATCCTGCCTGTTAAAAAAACCTCACATTGGTTGCTCAAATAAAATAAATGGGCAAATGAATAGACACTTCTCAAAAGAAATACAAATGGCCAACAAATGTATGAAAAAATGTTCAACATCATTAGCAATTAGGGAAATGCAAATAAAAACTACAGAGGTTTAATCTCATACCAGTCAGAATGGCAGTAATCAAGAATACAAATAATAATAAATGCTGGAGAAGATGTGGAGAAAAAGAAAGACTTTATACTGTTGATGGGAATGTAAATTGGTGCAACCACTATAAAGCACCAGTTCCTCAAAAGGCTAAGAATGGAACCATCATAGGACCCAGCTATACCATTTCTCAGCATTTATCCTGAAGAATTAAAGTCATCACACTATAGAGATACATAATTACCCATGTTTATAGCTGCACAAGTCACAACAGTCAAACTATGGAACCAGCCTAGGTGGCCATCAATGAATGGACACATAAAGAAAATGGGGTATATACACATAATGGAGTTTTATTCAGCCATAAATAAAAATGAAATATGTCATTTACAGGAAAATAGATAGAACTTGAGACCATTGTACTATGCAAAACAAGTCAAACTCAGAAGGTCAAGGGTCATTATGTTTTCTCCTTTGTGGAAGTTAGAGAAAAAAGGAAAAGGTGGCGGGGATTCTCATAAATAATCCGAGGGAGATGAGTAGAGGAAAAGGACTAGGGGGTGGGAGAATGGGTGGGAGGAGGGAAGTGCTAGAAAGTGATACTGGCTAAATTGTTATATTGTGTGCATGTATGAATATGTAACAACAAATCCTATTATTATGTACAACTATTATGTTCCAATAATAAATATGGAAAAAACTTAAAAAAAAGGCAGAAGTGTAGCTTAAATTTCAGGAAATCTCTATATTATGAGTAGCCTTCAGAGTATATTATGAGTAGCCTTCAGAGTTATGCTTCAGAGTATATTATGAGTAGCCTTAAGAGTTATGCTTTTGTGATGATATGGGAGGTGGTAAATATTATCATAATTCATTAAATTATACATTAATTTAAACAAAACCTCACATTGATGAGTACTGATTTGTTCATGACTTGAGAACTACAAATAATCTTGTCTAGGATATTCATCCTACAATATCAAATCTCTACACTCTTCTGATAGAGATGCCAGGTGACTATGGATGTTTCACAGTGCTTTACTGTCAAAGCCAAGAGTCAGGTGCCTGCACAATCAGAGACTCCAGAAGGTCTTTTGCATCCCACCAGAAAGTTACTGTTTGCTTTTGAGTGGAAGGACTCCAGTACCAAAGCAACCATCCAGTATTACTGTATGGTGCTACCTCAGGAATTTAAAAACTCTACTACTACGTATAATGAGAGTCTAGTAAAAAACTTACAAAGATTATGGTTGAATCAAGGTGTCGCGACCCCCTTGCCCGCAAGGAAGACGCAACACCGGGAATCTTCTTACAGCTGTTTATTCAAGCTCTCGAGAGTTCTTCTAATCTCCCAGAAGCCCCTCCCAGCCTTAATAAAGTATCCAAACACCCAATGCGAAGCTGCCACGTGGAGCTTTCTCGTAGGGTGTCAAAGAACCATGTGCCAACTCTCCCAAAGAAGGAGTTGTTTATCACAGACCACCACAAGGCCAGCGCCATCTTGTAATGGCGACCACAGTCCGCAGAAGCGGCTCGCCACAGTTCCCCCTTTCGTTTACTAAAAACAAAACAGGCAAGAGTAGAGGTGAATCGCCATTACTCATACGAAGCCTTCAACCAGGAACCTCATCAGACCCAAGCAGGTCAGGACGTTCCCACATGACCGTTATTGGCTGAATATGAAAACAGACACCACAAAGCTGTTAAGGCCCTGTGAGCTGGCCTCCTTGACGTGCATACAAATCAGGGCTGGATCCAAGCCCTGGGGGCCGGGGGGAATCCACTGCCAGCAGTTTTTTCCTTCTGTTTATAGCACGTCAAAGGGAATCAAGTAGCCCCTGTCTTAGGTCGTTCACTGCCCTTACATTGCTTACCCGTCTTTGGGGAGGCCCCATTCCCCTGTCTTAGGTTGCAGTGCAAGCGTGAAAGTTGCCCGTCTCTGGGTACTACAAGATCAGCTCGTTGTTGCCAAGGCGTTTAATGGTATCTACTCAGCCAGTCATGATTAGGTCTCTGAGGCTGAACTGTGGCTGTATAGAAATACAACGACAAACAAGTTGGCAACACCCTAAAAGAAAGGCACGGGTCATAGAGCGATAGAAAAGTACTAGCGTGGAAACCCATCTGTGTGCAATGGCAGTAAAGCCGGCAGAGTGCAAGGGCTTTCCAACACTAGGAGAATAACAAGGAAGGACATGTCGTTCCCAGTGCAATGTCCGTAAAACTTGGGGTGCAACGACCATGTCAAAGGTTTACTGTTTAATTTGTGCAAGCCAAACTTGAGGTGAGTTGCCAGTTTCCAAAGCTGCAAGTGCTTGTATAATCATAGCTTTATCGCGAGCATTGCGGGCCTTAAGGCGGCAGAGAAACCACAAGCAGAGAACCATACCGAAGCAACACATTGCGCCAAAAATGCCTACCCCCACCCACTCTTTAAAAAAGGAAAAGGCAGAAGATATCCAATCAGTGAATTGACCCAACGTTATGGGATCAACGTGGGTACTATTCAAGACAGCTATCTGGGTTAGTTGAGACTGGATCATGTCTTCCGCTGCCATGGACCAATTTCCGGCCAAGTATTCTCCGATGATACGGGAGGCATTCCTGGAATCATTAAATCTGACAGAGGTTATGCATAAATGTGCACGTTGATCAACACAGCCCAAAAGCACCAAATCAGCCAATTCTTCTACCTGAGCTTGGAGTAAATCTATTCTTTGGTTGGCAGCTAAGATCCCTGACAAAATATGTTGATTAATTGCATTTTGGGACTCAAGTATCATAGAAGTTTGTTGAACAACTTGATTAACGGAGGCAGCAGTCTGCACTTGATTGGCCATGGCCACTCCGGCCGCGACCGCTGCAGCAGCAGATACCGCCACGGCTGTCACTATAGCAGCTGTGATTCCAAAATCCCTGCGGACTCTAAGTAGCTCAACAATGGGGAATTTATCAGGGTCCGCAATAACTGGGATTGGAACAAAGGTTGGAATTTTCATAACCACTGCTACAGCCGAAGAACCATCCCAACATTCAGATAAGAAACAATTAACATTAAAACAATCCAGCATTTCTGACGAGGTGTCATTAGCCAAAAGGAGTAAGAACGGAGATTGAACACAAACCACTGCAGGGGGCAATGTGGCATTATCCAACAGAGAGTTGAACGAAACAGATGTGAGTCTACTACCTCGCTCACTCTCGTAAACAGTGCCAGAAACATTAGCCAACCAACTTTTGGCTCCCAGCAATTGAGCCAGTGCAGAAATATCAGCTGAAGCCCCCTTTGTGTTGGAAATCAGCCATTGAAACCAGGACCAACCCACTCCTGTAGAGGAGTTGGCACTGTTGCTAAAGTCATAAACATACCTCTTAAGAGAGGGGGAAAGGGAGAAACCTTTAGCAACTTGACGTTTCTCCCAAGAATAATCCTGACAAGGCGTGAATGTTGGGGGGAAACCAAGATTAGGGGTACAGTAAGGAGAAGCCTTAAAATGAGTGGCATAAGGAAGTCCACTAGAATATGGGGGCATTGGAATTAGTACCTCGGAGATACTAGCCAAGGTAGTTATGGTTAAAGCAGAGCTATTTACGGAGGTTCCTGAGCCTGATTGTTCCCCTGAGACTACTTGGCCCAATACAGTACTGAGAATGCTCCCTGAGACTTGACTGGACTGCAATGGATTGTCCCAGTTAGTCAAATTCTTGGTCTTAAGACGGATACAATGAGCGTTCCCAAGGCTAAAACAAAACACTCCTGTGAGATTAACTTGAGATTGATTGTAAATGCGTTCCACGTCCCCTCTAGGAGAGGCACAGGGCGCAGACATCTCACACGAGGTAGAGAAAAGAGTGGGAGGGACACTGGAATTACCGTGAACCGGCATCGGCATTGGCCAAGCCCGTGCCACCGCCCACCATTGCATTGGTGTCGTCTGTGTCATTGGCATCAGCACCAGAGCCAGAGCACTCAGCAGAATGAAGATCCTCATCACGGGATTGCTGTGGTAATTCTTGTTGCTGAGTAGCTGGCGTCAGGACTCTTCTTGTCAGGCGTTCAGGGACCCACAATGGTTCCGTGCGATCCTGGGGAAAAACACATACGGATCCTCGTGCCCATGTCAGCACGGGGTCGGGGCCGTTCCATTGGCCCGTAAGAACATCTTTCCACTTAACATAGCCAATCACAGAGGGCTGAGGGAACACATGTCTATCGGCCGCAGAGCGACCATGAATATCCAAATTCAAAAAATTAATAGTAAAGAGAGCTAAGGACAAGCATTCTTTAGGAGTATGTCCAGCTCCTATTCCCCCTTTTTGTTTTTGTAAAGTTTCCTTTAAGGTGCGATGAGCACGCTCAACAATGCCTTGTCCTTGAGGATTGTAAGGCAGACCATGAGTAAGTTGCACTCCCATAGTAGAACAAAAGGACGTGAATTGTCTGCCAGTATAAGCAGGGCCATTGTCAGTCTTAAGGGACGTGGGCGCACCCCACGCCGCCCAGGCTTCCAGGCAATGAGTGATGACATTACGTGCCTTTTCTCCTGATAACGCAGAAGCATGAATAACTCCAGAGTACGTATCAACAGAAACATGGACATACTTGAGGTTACCAAAGTCAGGTATATGTGTCACATCCATTTGCCAGACAACCAGTGGCTTCAACCCCCGTGGGTTCACTCCATAAGTAGGGGGATGAAGAAATGTGACACAATGGGGACAGTGCAATACTATCTGCCGAGCATCTGCTCTAGAAATGGAAAAACGCCTGCGCAGTGTTAAAGCATTAACATGGAAATTTTGGTGAAACAATTTAGCCTCCTCTAAGGAGGAAGCCAAACAGATCAACTGACCTCGAGTGGCTGAGTCCGCACAGGCATTACCCTGTGATAATGGACCAGGGAGAGAGGTGTGAGCCCGGATGTGCATTGGATAAAAGGGAGCAGTGCGGCTACAGATAAGCTGTCGAAGCTGATTAAAGTAAGCAGATACATTACGGGCATCACTAATAGCTCCCACAGCCTCTAGGATTTTTAGTGCTTGCACCACATAGATGGAGTCCGAAATGAGATTAAAAGGAAAAGAACACTGTTTAAACACCTCAATAACAATTTGCAGTTCTACCCATTGTGGATTTCCAGGAGCAAATTGATGCTGGACAGGGGGAGAATCATTAATGACATAAGCTCCCATTCCAGACTTGGAACCATCAGTAAAAATATTAACAGCCCCCGGAATTGGACTGGATGAAGTTACTTTAGGGAAAATAATAGGATGTTCCTTAACAAAATGGAGTAACGGATGAGAAGGGTAATGATTATCAATATCCCCTTGAAACGAACAACATAGAATAGCCCAGTTATCTAGAGTAGCACACAAAACATTAAGTTGAGCTTTAGTATAGGGTATAATAAGAGAAGAAGGTGATTGTCCGAAAAATTGAATGCTTTGTTGAATCCCTTTAAGTGCTAATGCTGCAACAGCATCAGGATAATATTCTAAGGATTTTCCTGGGGATACATGTGGGTGTATCCATAGCAAAGGTCCATCTTGCCATAGTACTCCAGTAGGCTGCCGCATAGTGGCAAGCACACATAATTGAAAAGGTTTATCACTCTGGAGCCTGCATAAAGTGGCATGTTGTATAGCTTCTTCTACTGTCATAAGGGCCGCTCTAGCCTCTTTGGTGAGGCTACGAGGGGAAGTAAGATCTGGATCACCTTTAAGAGTAGCATACAAAGGCTGTAGTACAACATTAGAAATATGTAAATATCCTCGTATCCAATTAATATCTCCCAGCAGTTTCTGAAAATCATTTAGAGTTTGAAGATCCTGAGTTCGTATGGTGATTTTTTGTGGTTGTAATTTGTCATACCCAATTGTTGCTCCCAAATACTTAATAGAATCTCCTGTTTGAACCTTTTCAGGTGCTATATGCAGCCCACATTGTGCTAACAACTTCACGAGGTCGTCATAGGCCTCATGAACTGTTTGTTCTGATTTAGCAGCCAATAATACATCATCCATATAATGAATGATCTTGATGGAGGAGTACTTTTGTCTGAGGGGCACAAGTGTCTTCCCTACATACATCTGACACATTGTGGGACTATTAGCCATTCCCTGCGGCAACACTATCCACTCAAACCTTTGATCTGGTTCCTCGTGGTTACACGAGGGAAGGGTAAAGGCAAAACGCTGCGAGTCTTTAGGATGTAAAGGAATAGAAAAGAAACAGTCTTTAATGTCAATAACAATAATGTGCCAGCCTTGAGGAACAGAAGAGAGCAGAGGCAGCCCTCTCTGAATGGGCCCCATAGGTTGCATTTGAGCATTAACCGCTCGTAGATCATGCAGTAGGCGCCACTTCCCTGATTTTTTCCTAATGACAAATATGGGAGTATTCCATGGAGAAGTAGAGGGTTGGATGTGACCCAAGTCAAGTTGTTCTTTAACTAAAGCATGGGCTGCTGCCAGTTTAACCGAGGGAAGAGGCCACTGAGGCACCCAAACAGGCTCCTCGGTGAGCCATGTTATGGGTATTTGAGCCTCAGCGGCCCCTAGGAAAAACCCAGACCAAATCTGTCAAGCTTTTGATGACCTTGTACAGGATGCTTACGTCCCTGTAAATGTTTTCCTAGTCCTAAACCTGGCCTATACCCCATATTGTGCATAATTTGTTGGGACACTGGGGAATAGTCATTACTAAGAGTGAACCCCATGTCTTTCATCAGGTCACGGCCCCATAAAGAGATAGGTAAATTAAGTACATAAGGCTGAAAAGTACCATGATGTCCTTCCGGGTCCTTCCAGGAAAGATGTCTACAGCTAACCTGAGGAGCCTGGGCATATCCAAGTCCTCTCAGAGATTGATCAGAAGTCTGCACTGGCCATCCCTTAGACCAGTCCTTAAGTGCAATGATGCTACGATCTGCACCTGTATCAAGTAAGCCCACAATTGATTTACCTTCTATGCTTAATTCCAAAGTAGGGCGATTACTCATATCTAGTGACAAATAAGCACAATTCCCTCCGGTGGTACCAATCTCATTCCCTGTCCGTGACTTTGAGTCTGCAGGGAAATGATCATGTAAACTAGGCAAAACCAGTAATTGAGCAATCCGATCTCCTGGGGAGATGGACACAATGCCTTTTGGAGCTTCCACCATAACCTTTACTATCCCTACAGTATCAGGACTTATGACTCCAGGGAAAACATGAAGACCTTGCAAAATGGAAGATGCACGTCCAATTAGCAAACCTACAGTGCCAGGTGGTAGAGGCCCTTTGAACTCAGTTTCCACCAATTGGACTCCCATCTTAGGTGTTAACACGAGTCTGGAGGTGGAACAGAGGTCCAATCCCGCGGCACCTGTAGTGGCTCTCCGCGTTTCATGGGATGGCGTAGAGATGGCCATGTCTCGGGTTCGGGTGTGACATTCTCCACTGCCCCATATATTTGCGGGCCCTGGGGTCGGGGGCCCCGTCGGCCGTTTTTTGGCCCAGCTGAAATAAGCTGTCCATGGATGTCCCTCACTGATGTACACTCCTTTGCCCAATGCTTCCCCCTTTTGCACCTTGGACACAATCCCGGTGATCGAAGGCCAGTGGAAGGGCCACCGTGAGGAGGTCCAGTAAAATTGACATTTTTGGGACACTCACGTCTGATATGACCGGGTTGACCACAATGGAAGCATGTTCTGGCGGCAGGATTGCCCCCTTTTGCAATCCGAAGGACAGCAGCTGCAAGACCTGCATTAGTTAAAGGCCCTCCAATCTCTCTACACACTTTCATCCATACTTCTATGCCTTTGTTCTTATAAGGAGCGATTGCTGCTTTACATTCCTTGGTGCATTGCTCAAAGACCAATTGCTTAACAAGGGGCATGGCTCTATCAGGATCCCCAAAAATCTTTCCAGCAGCATCCACCATCCTTGCTACGAAATCTGAAAAGGGTTCTGTAGGGCCTTGTAAAATCTTGGTCAAATTACCAGACACTTCTCCTCTATTTGGAAGTGACTTCCATGCCCGAATGCAAATGTTATTAATTTGATCATATACCTCAGGAGGGAATCCTGTCTGTTGATTAGCAAATCTACCTTGCCCCAAAAGCATGTCCTTATCCCAATGAGGATGTCCTGCTGCATGGTTTTGGGCGGCCTGCTCTATTACGCCCTCTAGCATAAATGCTCTCCAGTCCAAATACTTGCCCGGAGAAACACAAGCCCGAACAAGGCTAGCCCAATCAGAGGGAGTCATACAGAATCTAGACAGACTCTCCACCTGAGTTAATGTGAAGGCGGCATCCACCCCATAAGTGCGTACAGACTCTGCCAGGGTCTTCACAATTTTGAAATCTAAAGGCTCCGAAAATCTTCCCCTATTCTCATCCTGAAAAACTGGATAAGCAAGACCCATCTCAGCGTTAACAGCCTTCCATGTTTGAGCATGGAAAGCTCTCCCCGAAACACCCCCACCATACGGCGGTGGGTCCGGAGGATCACATTTCTTGAGCCCCGGTCTATCTTCGTTCCCTTCTCCAGCAGCTAAACTCCCTAGCTGGCGAGACAGCCTCCCAAGCTCCTCCTCCTCATCCTCCTCTTCTTCTGACCCGCTTCCACATGGGGGTGTGCGCAGCGCACTGAGATCTGGATACAAGCGTTTCCTCCCCTGCTTCTCGCTCCGCACGCTCCCATCCTCCCGAGATACCTCACCTTTTGTCAGAGATAATCGTCTCCTCCCCTGTTTCACGCTCCGCACACTCCCATCCTCCTGAGATATCGCACTGCCTGCTGTCTCCGATTTCTCCTCATGTAACTTTTCTAAAACCTCCTGTCCTTTAGCAAGTGCGTCATGACATCTGCCATCTGTGAGGCAACTACGGACTATCTTCCAAAGGGGAATCACCCCACCCTCCAATATGCCCTGCTCACAAGCAAAGTCAAGATCCTTGCCCAATTTATCCCAACAAGGCATAGTAAGGCTGCCCGAATATGCAAACCACGGTGCAGCAACATCTACTTTCTGCAAAAATCTCTGTAAGATACTATGTTTCACTTTCAGGCCTTTGGAACGTAACAGGCCGTCTAGTGCCAGAAGAAGCGGGCTTGAAGATGTGACACCCATGACACAGCAACAGAACAGATACAGAGGACAAAACGAAAGTACACAGAAACAAAAGAAAAGTACACAGTGCAGCTGCAATAAAATATGAGGCTCTCTCTGTCTTTGTAGAGGAGCTGACTCCGCTTTGATTGCGGGTCCCACTAACCGGGACTATCAGGTCCCGCCCACCGGGACTATCGTGTCCCACTCACCGGGACTGTCGGGTCCCACCCACGGGACTATGGGGTCCCACTTACCGGGACTGTTCAGTGCACCACCTCTGACGACTTGCAAGTTTTGATTTTCCCGGGTCTCGGCACCACTTGTCGCGACCCCCTTGCCCGCAAGGAAGACGCAACACCGGGAATCTTCTTACAGCTGTTTATTCAAGCTCTCGAGAGTTCTTCTAATCTCCCAGAAGCCCCTCCCAGCCTTAATAAAGTATCCAAACACCCAATGCGAAGCTGCCACGTGGAGCTTTCTCGTAGGGTGTCAAAGAACCATGTGCCAACTCTCCCAAAGAAGGAGTTGTTTATCACAGACCACCACAAGGCCAGCGCCATCTTGTAATGGCGACCACAGTCCGCAGAAGCGGCTCGCCACATCAAGGAATCATTTTGCAGTATGTGAATGGCCTGTTTACATCCAGCCCTGACTATGAACACTGCCTTTCCAACATTCTTACTGTATTGAACCACCTCACCTCTTGTGGATATAAGGTGTCACTAATGATGCTCAGATTTTTAAATAACAAGTCATCTATATGTGATTACAGGTTAGCCACAGAATCTGCAGTTTGATATCAAATTGGAAGCAGGCTATCTTGAGCCTTAGACAATCCAGGAAGAAGAAGCAGTTGTATGGATACCTGGGAATGACAGGATTCTGCTGTATCTGGATCACTACTTTTGGACTAATAGTTAAACCCTTGTATGAGATCTTAATAGAAACAGAAATTGAGTCTTTGCTTTGGATCCCAGAGTGCCAAACTGCCTTTGAGAGATTAAAACAAAGCCTCATAGCAGCCCCCAACTCCAGGACTGCCTGTTTTACAAAAGCAGTTCAGACTACATATACATGAGAAGCAAGTTACAGCCTTTGGAGTTTTCTTACAGACACTGAAAAACATATTTTGATCTGTAACTTATTTGTCAAAACATCTTGACCACACAGCAAAAGAATGGCCCTTACCCTGCCTTTAGGCAATGACTGTCACTTGTGATTTACTATAAGAGGCTGAGAAGTTTATTCTAGAATAACCCATTGCTATTCCCCACTAAGTCCTGGTCCTACTAAAAAAGAAAGGTAGCTACTGTTTGACTGCTGAAAAGGTGGGGAGATACATGCCATTCTACTTTACAACTGAAATGTCAATCTTAAAACCATGTCTGCCTTAAGTCCAACAATCCTGTTGCCAGCAGATGATAATGGGCCACTACGACATGATTGCTTAGAGATCTTGGAGACTGTTTTCTCCCCCAGGTTGGATTTGTTTGATTAGACTATGAAAGAGTCCAGACTGGAACCTTTTTACTAGTTTCATGGACAATGTGCCAGTGGATAGCTGTGTACATATGGTCACAAAGCAACAACTACTGGAAGCTCAGGCTTTGCCACTGGGAACATCAGCCCATAAAGCTGAGCTAATTGCTATGACAAAAGCTCTCAGACTGTCCAAAGGAAAAAAGGTAAATATTTACTCTGGCTCAAAATATCCTTCCATGGTAGTACATAAACATGGAAAAAAAGAGGGCTCCTCACCAATGAAAAGAAGGATATTAAACATACCATTGAAATCCTGACATTAATAAAGGCTGTGACTGAAACAATCATGCACTGTTCAGTCATTAGAAGACTGACACTTATGTGGCCAGGGAAAATCAGGCCTCTGGTAGGGCAGCCAAAAGGGCCATGAACAACAAAGTGTTTATTAGGGCCCTTATATCTCAGCTTGAATTAGGCGAATACAAACCTCTTTGTACTGAGAATGATGAAAAATAGGGCCCAAAGTAAAGTTTTGACTCCTGAAATAGCTCTGCAAAGTGGAGATGAAATTCCCATGGGTTCATCTTCCTGCATGAAGCATTGGTCTGACCCTGCATGAGAGTACTCACTATAGGAGGGCTGCCTTGATAAATTTCATCAAGCCCCACTTACAAGGGCCTTGCTTCCAACAGGCTATTCATTAGGTGACTCAGAACTGTGTATTATGCACCCCAAATAATCTGAAGACTGAAAGACAGTCAATTATAGAAGAAACATAATAAGTAGGAATGTAGTTTTTGATGATTGAAGAATAGATTTTATCCAGATGCCCTCAGTCACGGAAAACTTCAGAATTTTTCTTGTATTGGTAGATAGCTTCTCAGGGTGTGTTGAAGCTTATCCCATTAGAAGAGAAAACACTTTGGAAACAACTTAAGTCCTCTTAAAGAAGCTAATCCCAAGATACATGCTCCCCTCTTTAAAGCAGAATGACTATGAATTGTCTTTTGTTTCAAAAGTGACCCAACAAGTGAGCAAAGTGTTGAATATCCAATAGATGTTACATGCATCCTGGAGAACCCAACCTATAGGGAAAATGGAATAAAATAAATAATACCTTAAAAAATCAGTGGCTAAATTCTGCCAAGAAACCCACCTGCAATGGGATAAGGCATGGCCAATTGCTCTCTGGATGCCACTGAACCCATAAGTGGGTTTGAATTGAGCCCTTATTAAATAGTGTTGGGGTTTGAGTGTGCAGAGTTTAGCTACCTCAGGCATGACATTTTGCAAGAGCTGTGGCTGTGATTTAGGTCAGCTGAGGCAGACCTCAGTTAGGAGGAGGAAAAGTTCTCTTCCCCTTATCGCAAGTCACAAGTTCTGCATGGTTTGGCCAAGAGGAAGAAGCTTCCTGCATACTTGTCCTGGGAACAGTACATTCTAAAGAAACAAATGCATCCTCAGAGGATTAGATAATGTCTACAAAGAACTTTGGGAGGGTACTTATCAAATGAACAGGAACGATCTGAATTTAGCTCTGTGTACCCGCTGAGGCATGATATTTGGGCAATGTGGGTAAAGTGTTATTGAAGAATTGCTTGCTTTGTTAGAAGAAGAATACAAAAGGAACTTGCAAATAAATCTCAGCATGCAGTCGCAACTGCTGCCTTTGCTCTGCATCCCCTGTGTCCTGGTTATTTCGCAACCCTTACCCAGGGACCCGAACGCTCTAGACGTTCACAATTGGCGCCCGAAACAGGGACCCTGCTGTATTGACAGGAAGGGTAAGTTCTTTTTCTTTATATTACAGGGTGATGGGACAATCTTCATTTTCTCCTTTTTTACGTATTCTTAGGCATTCACTTGCCGTCTATGGTATTAACATTTCTCATTCTGATATAGAGATGTGTCTTAAGGTGGTCAGGGAATGGAATCCCTGGTTCCCAGAGGAAGGATCTATGGATGTGGATAATTGGAAACGGGTCTGTCATAATGTTGAAAAGGCCATGAGGCAAGGTGAAAAAATTCCGATTCGGTTTTGGTCTATCTGGTCTATTTTATATACAATGTTTAAAGCTATGGAGGAAGAAAGGTTGATTGGCAATTTACAAAAGGAGCTAGCTCCCTCTATTTTAGATCTCCCTCTGGATATTAGTGAAAAAGAAGAGGTAGTAAAAGATACGCAACAATTGACTCATAATTCTTCACAAAATTCTGCTGATTTAACTAGTAATGATACGGAAAAGAAAACGAAAGTAAAAACGGTGATCGATGATCGCTCCGTTTCGGAACAATTCAAACTTGTTATGGAGGAAGTTCTGGGATGTCTTAATAAATTAGAAGCTAAAATGGACCCTAGGCCTTTATCGGGAACCAAGCCCTCTGCCCCTCCGGCCACCAACCCTTTTTTGGCAGCTTCTTTAAAGGCTGTCCAGGAAATGGACTCAGAACCTTCTGACGATGAGGACGAAACTCCCTTCTTTGCTTTTCCTATAATCAGGCCTGATCCAGAAAATGGAATGGCACAGACACCTCGGTATGAGGGGATTGATATTGATCATATTGGCAGATTAAAAAAGGCAGTGACAATGTACAGACCTCAATGCCATTATGTAAAAGAATTGCTTAATGCTTTTGCTACTCATTACAATAATTTTGCTCCTGAGGATTGGAAGATTGTGGGCCGTGCTCTTCTACGGGAACCTGAATATCTTCAATGGCACATGTCGTTTTTAAAAAAATGTGCCACTAAGGCTAAAAAAAATGGTAACAGTCAAAACCCTGTTATTCGTGCAGTAGGATACCCTATGTTATCTGGCACTGGTATGTATGATGATATTCAACATCAAATCAATATTCCTCCTGAGATTCATGAGCAATTGAAGGAAATAGCTTTAGAAGCTTGGGACAAAATTAGACCTACTGGAGAACATTATGGCTCATGGACAAAAGTTTCACAAAAACCCAATGAACCTTATGTAGAATTTTTGTCTAGATTAAAATTGACAATTGAACGAACTGTGGTAGGAGAGGCTGCCAGGCAACAATTACTACGTTTGCTGGCTTATGAAAATGCTAATGAAGATTGTAAACGAGCCATTTTACCGATTAAAGATACAGGAGATATTCATACATACTTAAAGGTGTGCAAAGATATAACATCAGAATCGAGAAAGATGCAATTATTTGCTGAAAGCATGGCCTCTACATGGCATACTTTGCAGAATACTAATCGAAATTTGGCTAACATGAAGTGTTTTGGGTGTGGCCAGACTGGACATCTGAGAAAAAATTGTAAGCGAAATAATGAAAAGGAAACTAGGGGACCCGGAATATGTCCTAAATGCAAAAGGGGTAAACATTGGGCTCGAGAATGTAGAATGAAAAATGCAGCCACTCTTGCAGTTCAGGGAAACGGTCCATCGGGCCGGACCCCAGGCCCTGGACAAATAAACGGGGGCAACCCACAATCTTTTCCCTACAACCCGCAACCCAATATAGTGCCGCCGTGGATATCCCAGACTTAAGTGATTTTGATCTCCAGGGTGGTGCTATGCCTAAAAGAATACCCACAGGAATATTTGGGCCACTACCTCCAGGGACTTTCGCTTTGCTCACAGGACGCTCCAGCCTTAATGCTAAAGGTATTACTGTCCATTTAGGCGTTATTGATGCAGACTATGAAGGAGAAATTCAGATTTTGATGTCTTCTCTTGCTGATGTTCATTTCTCAAAAGGAGAAAGAATTGCCCAACTTCTCTTATTACCTTACCTCCCTATAGGGGATTCCTCTAATCAGAGGCAGGGCAGATTTGGCAGTACTGACACACAAAGTGTTTTTGGGGCCACACAAATTACTAAAATGCAACCCCTTATAAAAGTAAAGCTAGGGACTAAAATGATTAGTGCTTTAATTGATAGAGGATATGATATTACTATAATAAAAACTCAAGATTGGCCGTCCAATCTTCAGTATCAAGTTATACCCTGTCATATTAAGGGAGTTAGCTCGGCTCCCGTTCAAAGTATTGGCCAAGCTTTAAACCATATAACTATTCAATCAGATGACGGACAAATAACTGTATTAAAACCCTACATTCTAGAAGTTCCTCTTAATATAGTCGAAAGGGATATTTTAGAACAATGGGGAGCTTATATTCAATTTTAACTAATTCTAGATGGAGCCACTGAAAATTATGTGGAAATCCGAGGACCCTTTATGGATTGAACAATGGCCTTTAACAAAAGAAAAGTTAGATGCTGCTCACCTGTTGGTCAAGGAACAATTACAACAAGGTCATATTGAATTTTCTACATCCCCATGGAACTCACCTATATTTGTCATAAAAAAGAAGTCTGGTAAATGGAGATTATTAACTGATTTAAGGGAAGTGAATAATTCCATGTACCCTATGGGGGCTTTACAACCTGGAATCCCCTCTCCTGCTATGTTACCAAAAGATTGGCATATTGTAGTTGTTGATTTACAGGATTGTTTCTTTACTATTCCTGTTCACTCTGTTGATTGTAAGCGTTTTGCTTTTTCTTTACCGCAAATTAATCATAAAGGACCTCATTTTCGGTATCAATGGAAAGTATTACCCCAAGGAATGATGAATTCCCCTACAATGTGTCAAATTTATGTCGATGCAGCATTAAAACCTATCCATAAAAATTGGCCTCAGTTATATATTTTTCACTATATGGATGATATTCTCTTTTCAGAACCTGATAAACAGGAACTTGATGATTTATTACAAAAATTGCCAATTTATTTTCAACCTTATGGGTTAATAATT
Source organism: Spermophilus citellus (assembly GCF_964194105.1). Classification (NCBI taxonomy): domain Eukaryota; kingdom Metazoa; phylum Chordata; class Mammalia; order Rodentia; family Sciuridae; genus Spermophilus; species Spermophilus citellus. The sequence goes on from NC_138190.1 coordinate 48,340,202, forward strand.
GCCCCTGAAAAGATACAGAAGGAGGATATCATCAAATACTTGGGATATACAGTTACCAGACAAAAGATAATTCCTCAAAAATTATCAATCAGGAAAGATAATTTAAAAACACTTAATTATTTTCAAAAATTATTAGGGGATATTAATTGGTTACGACCTTCTTTGGGGATACCTACTTATCAGTTAAGTCATCTGTTTTCATTGTTACAGGGAGATCCTGCACTTAATAGCTCTCGTATAATTACTAAAGAAGCCTCTGATGAGTTGACTTTTGTAGAACAGCACATTAAAAATGCATTCCTTCAGAGAATAGATTTACAAGCCCCCATTTCTCTTTATATCTTAAATACATTTCAATATCCTACTGCAATTCTGGGACAGCATGAGCTTCCTTTAGAGTGGATTTATACAAAACATAGATTCTCCAAAAATATTATGCCATATGCTGACCAGATTGCATTATTAATTGAACAAGGAAGACAGAGAAGTATAACCCTGACGGGCAATGACATTTCTCACATAATTACCCCATTGCCTAAAGACCAATGGACTTACTTGGTACAAATGACTGAAATGTTACAAATAGCATTGGCTGAATACACCAGAGGTATTTCCTATCATTTCCCCAAGGGCAAATTATGGGACATGCTAAAACGTCAACAATTTGTAATTAATAATATTATTAGTGAATATCCTTTAGACAATGTTGTTACTGTGTTTACTGATGGATCAAAAACTAAAAGTGCTTATTGGACAGAGAATCAATATTGGGTTCAAATAACAAACTATCAATCTGTCCAACAAAATGAATTATTTGCAGTCATTCAAGTTTTAAATGATTTTGATAATCAAGACATTAACATTCTTACTGACTCTGCATACATGATGGGAGTAGTTAAAAATATATTTACTGCAGTAGCCTATTCTAATAAACCTGCTCTACAGAATCTTTTTCTTACCTTACAAAAACTTTTACAAGCTCATAATGCTCGCATATTTATAGATCATATTAGATCACACTCTAGATTACCAGGATTTTTGACATATGGTAATGCTCAGGTAGACAAATTAGTGATGTTCAAAACTCCTCAAGAAGAACATAATCTGTTTCATTCTAATGCCGGACATTTACACATTAAATATAAGATTCCATATAAACAAGCAAAACAAATTATTAAAAATTGCCCAGTTTGTCGACCTTTACATCTTAGGATTGTACCTTCCGGAGTAAATCCTAGAGGGATTCAACCTAATGAATTATGGCAAATTGATGTTACACATGTTCCCTTGTTTGGATGTTATTCTTGTATTCATGTTACTATTGACACATACTCTAAATTTTTGTGGGCTACCGCTCAAATTGGAGAAACCACCCGTCATGTTTTTCAACACTTAGTGGAAACATTTGCTATTATGGGAATTCCCGCTATGATTAAAACTGATAATGGTCCAGCTTATACTAGTAAAAATTTTAAAGATTTTTGCAAATTATATGATATTGTTCATCTAACCGGAATAGAATATAATCCACAAGGACAAGCTTTAGTAAAACGTGTACATGCTACGCTTAAAACACAAATTAAAAAATTAAAAAGGAGGAAAACGACAGATTTAAATATGCACTTGTTTAGACATTTACAAAATCAACCTAAAGCATTGTTACATCAAGCCTTATTTATTTTAAATTTCCTTAATCTTCCACAAGGAGAAATATTGACAAGAGCAGAACGACATTTTGAGCAAAAAACCTTAGAAACAGTTCATGAACCAATCTGGATAAAAATTGCGGCAGATGCTGAATGGCAGCCAGGGATTTTACTTTATAGAGGAAAGGGCTATGCATATGTTTCAACAGAAAATGGACACCGGCAGTGGCTCCCAGGGCAGTGGATGCAGATCCGTCACAATCAGAACGGCACCAATGGGGGCACCCTATCCACTACCCCAGCTGAGGAATCAAGATCCTGAGCTTGATGTTCCGGTGGCAGCAATGGCGCGTCTTCATCTTGGGGCCCGACGTCGTCGACGTCCTAATTTTTCTCCCTTACCTTCGTGGGGTCAAATTAAAAAGCTGAGTGGGGAAGGGCAAAAGGTGCTGCAACGAACAGGGAAGAGTTGCACCCCAGAAAATTTATTTCTAGCCATGTGTGCATTATTGACAGTGTCTTCCGCTTCTGAGGTACAAAATAATAATACTCACTATTGGGCCTATATTCCCAATCCACCTTTGCTGGAACCTGTTACTTGGGGAGACATGGATATTACCTTATATACTTCTCCTGCTCTTTTATCTCCCCCTTGGAACAATTTAACATATATGAATATTAATGATGGAACACCATTTAATTTCACTTATAAGAGTAATAACAGTAAACCTATATGCTTGGGCGTTCCTCCTTGCTTACAATTAGATTGGCAACATTGGATATTAGTTGGAAACTGGAGTGATGGTTCTCGAACCCGTTTACAACGGTTGTCTGCATGACCTGGGATAATATAACTGAACAAAAATACCCTGTGTTCCCCGAGTGCCCTGATTTTACTTATCAGGACTTGAGATACTCCTCCTTCATATGGCAGGAATGTTTAGGTAAATTTGGGAAGATATTTCAGGATATTATCATGTGGGGTCCTTATGGGATGTTCTTAAAAAATTGTTCAGAATGGAATATTACTGCTTGTGATTAATCTTCTACATACAGAATCCCGCCGAAAGAGAGATGGAATGAAACCATTCGGAATGGCAAATTGATGGCCTGGGGTGATGGCGGAATTGCTGACCCACGCTTGGCTTCCGTGCAGTACCCTCATCATTTACAAACACATCTATGGAAAATTGCTGCTGCAACTAAACCTGTAACTTTGTCTAATGGCTCTTTCTCTGGGACTAGTCAATCTGCTGCTTCTATAATTTTACTGTATTTAATGAATATAATATAACCACATGTGTGCCCATGCCATACCTGTTCTTAATTGGAAATGTTACTTTTGATGAGGGAATTTTATGCTTTAATTGTAAGTTGTATACCTGTATTAATACATCTGTTTCCATTCCTTCTGGTTATTCCATTGTGCTGTTACAACAGCGCTCTCACATTTGGCTTCCTGTGAACTTACAAAGACCATGGTCCCAAGATCCTGTAAATACTTTGGTTCTGGAATTCTTTAGACGATTGTTAAAACGTACTAAACGGTTTGTGGGAGTTGTTGTTGCTGTAATTCTAAGTCTTATTGCAGTGGCTACAGTTGCTACAGTTTCAGGGATAGCTTTACATACTTCTTCACAAACAAAACATTTTGTTGAGGAATGGCATAAAGATTCGCATGAGTTATGGCTATCCCAAGCTCAAATTGATTCTAGACTTCAAACTCAAATGGATATTTTAAAACAGACAGTTAATTGGTTAGGAAAAAAGACACTCACCTTAGAACAAGAAATTAGATTAAAATGTGACTGAAATTCAACTTCTTTCTGTATAACTAATATACAATATAATCAAAGTTTACATGAATGGATTATCATACAAAATTATCTCGATGGTAATGAAATAGCTCAATTAATGATTGATTCTTTACAAAAGGATATATTTGAGATTTTTGGAAAAGGGTTTCAACATGATGATGCTGCACAAATAGCTGAAATGTTTTTAAAACAGTTAGAAGGATTAGATCCCAAAGGAATTGCTCAAAGTCTTACCCATACGGCTGGAGGAGTGGGAATAGTGTTATGCTTAGTTATTATCCTGTTTGTAATTATATATTGCATGTGCATAAAACCATCTCAAAACTCTATATTAACTTTGTGGAAAACTGTTTTAGAAAAACAAAAGAAAGAAGAAGGAATTGTTGGGGTTTGAGTGTGCAGAGTTTAGCTCCCTCAGGCATGACATTTTGCAAGAGCTGTGGCTGTGATTTAGGTCAGCTGAGGCAGACCTCAGTTAGGAGGAGGAAAAGTTCTCTTCCCCTTATCGCAAGTCACAAGTTCTGCATGGTTTGGCCAAGAGGAAGAAGCTTCCTGCATACTTGTCCTGGGAACAGTACATTCTAAAGAAACAAATGCATCCTCAGAGGATTAGATAATGTCTACAAAGAACTTTGGGAGGGTACTTATCAAATGAACAGGAACGATCTGAATTTAGCTCTGTGTACCCGCTGAGGCATGATATTTGGGCAATGTGGGTAAAGTGTTATTGAAGAATTGCTTGCTTTGTTAGAAGAAGAATATAAAAGGAACTTGCAAATAAATCTCAGCATGCAGTCGCAACTGCTGCCTTTGCTCTGCATCCCCTGTGTCCTGGTTATTTCGCAACCCTTACCCAGGGACCCGAACGCTCTAGACGTTCACAAATAGTATATGGGAAATTGTTCTGGTACTCCGGGTGAGAGGGAGAAAATGTGGCTATATGAGAAAAAATCTAGAGTAAAACAATACAGCTGGGTGTGGTGGCATATGTCTGTAATTCCAGCAATTTAGGAGGCTGAGGCAGAGGACAGTGAGTTCAAAGCCAGTCTCAGCAGCTTAGTGAGGTTGTAAGCAACTCAGTGATATCCTGTCTCTAAATAAAATACAAAAGGGGCTGGAGACTTGGCTCAGTGGTTGAGCACCCCTGAGTTCAATCCCTGGTACCCAAAACACAACAATAACAACAACAAAAAACAATATGTAACCACAACAAATCAGTCAAATATTAACTGCTGTGCATGTCCATTCTAGGTTCCCACAAAGGTTGCAATCATCTTGCCATTCCTTCTGGTAAAAGTCCAGATGGAAAAAATGAAAATAACAGGAAAAACCTTCAATTCTAGTGAACTTTTTTGTCTCCCACTCTCAGTAGGAAGCAGCTTGGAAATATTGTTACCCATTTTTTCCGTAGAAATGGAAGGTAGAAATTGACAGTGGGGAAAATGTAACAGGGGTCTCTTTCATGTGACAGGGATACACTTTATGATTTGAACATAAACCTTGTTGCTTGATCACTGGTGGCTTTTTAAAAAACTGACACTTTTTCCCATTTATTACCATAATTCTTTTGCTGAGCCAAGTTATTTGTCCTTCTGTTTTCTACTCACCTGAATAAAGAAACTGGACATGAAAATAAGAAACTAGCTCTTTTAAGGATATAGTAGAATATTAATTGGCATCTACTGGTAATATCTGGAAAACAACCTTGTATTTCTCTTTTTAAAGTCCTCTATTCCCCCTAACAATCAGAAGGGCAGCCTCTGTGACATGAGTCTGTTGCATTTCTCTTTTGCTAGCAAAGCAATAAAACTATTATTTTCCTCATCACTTTGTTCTTATTATTGGATCAGTCTTGGGGACAAGGACTGAGCTTTCACTATTATAACCATTAACAGGTATGCCTGGGCCTCACACTGTTTCTCTAAGGTAAATATAAGACATTGGTTCTTAGAGGATACACTGTGATCTCTAAGAAGGGAGAGAAAATTTGACATTCCACATTTACAACTTGCATCTCTTTTAGTAGTGACATAGGGAAAGAGTTAGGAGATTCTGAGCATATATATCTTTAACAGAAATGAATGTATAAAGTAAGATTGACTGATAATGTGATCCTATCAATAGTCATTAATACAACACTATTTTTCATTTCAAATCATATTAAAATTAGAATATTACTTGGGCTTGGATAATGAAGAGTGGGATGTGATCTAGGTAATACACTCTAAACAATTCTTTAGTATAGACATCTGTCCCTTAATCAGATAGGGTACTAGTGCAAATCCCATTTGATTCCTACCACCTTTTGGACAATCAATTGTATTTAACGTCATGAGAAACTATGGGCTCTCTGCTGGCACATTACCAAAACAGCATGTATTAGTTATCAAAAGATTATAATATAAAGGTTCATGGAGGATTCCAAGGGGATGAAGCTGATAAAAACTTTTTTTTTTTTTTTGTAGCAGGGATTGAACCCAGGGGTGCTTAACCACTGAACTACATCACAAGCCCATTTTTTGTATTTTATTTAGAGATAGGGTTTTGCTAAGTTGCTTAAAGCCTTACTAATTTGCTGAGCCTGGCCTTGAACTTGTGATCCTACTGCCTCAGCCTCCTGAATTGTTGGCATTACCGTCATGCACCACTGCACTTGGCTAACAACAATTTTTTTTTAAGATTACTTTGGGTTAGTTTCTCTTTGTCTAGAGGTCACTTCATGAGCATTATATAACCAATCAGGGCCCCACATGTATTATACATGCTTTTCCTTGGGACTTTATCCATCTTAAGGAAACCTGAAAGAAGGCCAGAAAACATGGTATTATCTTGAGTCCAATCGTATTTCTCTTACAATGAACACAATAATAGCAAACTGGGATGAAATACTTTCAGAATACAGCAAGAATTCAACCAATTTTTACAAAAGCACTAGAAAAATTGATACACACTATCATTATCAGCAACTTACATAAATGAAAGAGCATGCTTTGGGGCTGGGGATGTGGCTCAAGCGGTAGCGCGCTCGCCTGGCATGTGTGCAGCCCGGGTTCGATCCTCAGCACCACATACAGACAAAGATGTTGTGTCCGCCGAGAACTAAAAAAAATAAATATTAAAAATTCTCTCTCTCTCTCTCTCTCTCTCTCTCTCTCTCTCTCTCTCTCTCCCCTCTCTCACTCTCTCTTTAAAAAAAATAGAGTTACTTTAAAAAAAAAAAAAAAAAGAAAGAGCATGCTTAATTAACCTCCATGTTTTCAAACTCACATAATACTGACCACTCTAGAACTGCCAGCATGATCTCATTTTAAAATATAAAACAAATTATGTCACTCTTATGATAAAAATAGCTGATAGTCTGACTCCTGCTATCCATAACCTCTCTGAATTTGCTTTCTACTATTCTCTACTTTGCTCAATTAGCTACAGCTATGATACTATGACGATTTAGATATGAGGTATTTCCGAAAAGCTCACGTGTGAGACAATGCAAGAATTTTCAGAGGTGTAATCTAATGAGTGGATTAATCCACTGATTGGATTAACTGGGTATTAACTGTAAGCAGGTAGGCTATAGCTGGAAGAAGTTGATCATTGGGGTGTGACTTTGGAGGTTTATGTTTTGTCCTTGGTGAGTGGAGAGATCACTCTACTTCCTAGGTGTCATATCCTGAATTGCTTTTCTCCAGCATGATGTTTTGCCTTACGTTGGGCCCAGAGTAATGGAGTCAGGCAAAATGAATTGAAACACCAAAAGTGTAAATCAAAATAAAAATCTCCTCCTCTAAGAAGTTCCTGTTGAATTTTTTGTTACAGAGATATGAAGCAGACTAAAACAGATGCCATCAAATAACCAGGCCTTCTACTACTATAGCACCATAGCATTTGTTGTCCTTCAACCTGAAATGGTACTTCCCCCAGATATCTAAGGGATAGTTCTCCAATTACCTCCAGATGTTCATTCAAAATTCAAGCTCCAGGGCTACAGTTGTGGATCAGCGGTACAGTGCTCTCCTAGCATGTTCAAGGACCCTCGGTTTCATTCTCAGCACCATATAAAAATTAATAAAATAAAAGTATTGTGTTCAACTACAACTAAAAAATAATATTTTTTAAAAGAAAGTCAAGCTTTCAGGGAGTCTGTAAACTTAGCCTCCTGCCTTCAATTTCATTTCCCTGTTGCCTGCTATATATTTCCTTCTTTGCACTGGTAACTATGAAAATGTTTTATATTTACTAATTTATCTTGGCGACTGCCTCCCTCCCAGACTAAAATGAAAAATCTGTGAGAGTAAGAGTTTTTATTTGTTTCTATTATATCAGTATCTGTGCATAGAAGAGGGCCTGGCAGAGAATTAAAAAGCAAATGGGAGCAAAACAAATGTAAAAAAAAAAAAAAAAAAGGATAGATTTCCCTGGGTCTAGCCTCAACGGGTCAAGCCCCATCATAAATGAAAATGTCTCCAGGTGTCCCCTGAGCATTTTGCTAGAGAGACACAGGCCAGTGTGGGATGGTCATCAGGAGAGGGATTCTGAGCTTAAAAACGGGTTGAGTGCTACCTCACACCTGGCTCCTAGTATCCTTGTTGGAATGTAGACCCCAATAAGTTGTTTTTTGTTTGTTGTCTGCGTTTTCAGGAGAGGCCAGAAATGGCTTTACATTATGCAAAGTCCTCAAATGTCCAAAGTATGTAATTTAAAGGAGAAGAAAATAATACAAACACAAACAAAATGAGACAGCTGGCTGACATTGTTCCCTGGGCAGCCTGCTGGTGTTGGCTGGATGAAATTGTATGAAAGAAAGTTCATCCCTGCTAAGGCGAGGTGGGCTTGCCTTGTGCAATTCTTGAGGCACTCAGCTTCAGGTCAATTTTGGGTGGAGAATGAGCTGGCTTTGCCACCTTCTTTCAACTCCTGGAAGCTCCACTCTACCCCAGGATGCATGGAATTAAGAAAGCCTGGGTAGCAGTGATAGACCATTGCTCTTTCTTGAGGGACACCATACACTCCAGTGAGGGGCAGGAGTGCAGAAGCCAAAGAAAGCCTTTTGAGGGGGACTTCAGGAGGACTAGGTAAAGACAAGACAAAGAAGAAGAAAAGGACACAGACCCATGAGCTGGACACCACAGTTGTGAGGGATTTTATTGCGGTTGTCACTCCTTTTTTCCTCCACCAACCACAACCCTTCCATGCGGCATTAATTGCCCAAGCAATTAGTTGTACAAAATCACAACTTCCAGCCCAACCAACCATGGCATCAATATCACCTGGAAACAAAAGGAGAGCTGCACAAACTTCCATCACAGCTCCCCATGAGTTTAAAGGGGACAAGATGGCCAGGAAGCACCAATGTAGTGTCAGTAGCCACAGGCTTTGTGTGGAGTATAGCCAGAATGGGGCTCCTAGGGGAAGAGAGCCTCCATTGGGTGGAGCATGGGCTGCTGCCACCTGTGTGGTTTCAGACAGCTGTTGAAAGAAGCATGGATAGTGAAGTACTCGCCATGCCCTGGAGAGACATTAGGTTCAATCCTCTGATGCTCCTCCTCTCTAGGGAGGCAAGGAACATTCCTGTAGGAGGAAGAACAGTGGTGGGACTGCTGTACCTGGCTTCAGCAAGGTTCCATTTTTCTGGATAAAATACTTTCTCACTGCCCAGGTTTATGGAGCACCATGTTAGTGTGTCTAGGCTGAGGGCTGAGGTTCTGCTGGACATTTGTGGCACAAACTCCCTGAAACAAGAAAAGCTTTATAGTTATAAACTTGACTCCCCTTAAGTTGTCTGAGTCATCCATCCCTGTCACAATGCCCTTCTAGGGAATCTCCAATGCATCTGCTTTCTTTGACAGTTGCCACTTTCTTTGTGCAGAGAGCCAGGGATCTAACATTTCCTGGCCTTTTCCATCCCTCATAGGACCTGCTCATGCCCCCCACCCGCCAATTTTCATTTCCTCAGTCATTCTTTCCTCTTCGAATTGCTCCTTCCTCAATTTCCCCTCCACTTTTGGTCATGCAACCCATGCAGAGACCTTCCTTTTGTGTGTCCTTTGGCCTTCTCCCATCTCCCTTACTCTGGACCACTTCTAAGCTTCTTTGGGTCCCTCTCTACAGAATTTACTCTGAGTGATTTACTCTAAGCCCCAAGATCTCACTCTTGGACATCCTTCACTCCCTTCCAGATGGGATGGTTCCCTTCCAGTAGCCTATCCCTCCCGCAGGGAGCTTCCCAGTTTTTTGGCCCCTCTGTACCTCTTCCTAAGCAGACAACTCCTCCTCTCCCATCCCCCACAGCCCATCATTAGTCCTTTCCCCTCCCCACCAGATCAGACCAGCTAAGTCTTGTTCCATTTTTAGATGAGTGATTATGATACTAGCTGCACTTATTCACAGCCTGAATTGACAGCTGTTCCTTCCTTTCGTGCCCCATCCACCAAACACACTCAATCTTTTCAACAAGACAAAGTGCTTACACACAGCATGTCATGTCCACATAAACTTGTATTTTTCAGCACAAAACAACAGTTATGCTGGCAAAAACGTTGGGTTTTCAGGGACCCTTTAACTTTCAATACACTGAAAAGCAGCATTTTTTTAGAGTGTCTACAAATTATACGTTTATTTCCAGAGCTGTGGCACATTTTACCCTAAGAGTTAGGACTTTTTCACCAAATCATAGACATAGATGTGGAAATCATCATCAAACTTGATGAAATACACAGAGGGTTTGGCTTCCACTTGGTGAATGACCATTCCGATTCTTTTGGAGCCATCTTCTTTGGTATATTCCACATGTTTACCTATCAGGCCATCTACAACTCCTCCAGGCTCCCTCTCTGCCGGAGGAGACTCACTGGACTCTGGCATGATACGGAGGTCACCTTCTTTATAATCATCTAGAAGCTGGTACATGTACAGGACAGGATCTTTCTCATAGGTAATATAAAACCAGGCTTTCATGATAGGTGCTTGGGCTAGGACCATCCCCCTCCATTCATCCTTAGAACCATGCTCACCCTCAAACATGTGTTCCACTGCTTTGCCAATTATGGTATTTGCAAGGTTGGCATCACTAACTTGGGATGATGCCACCCTGTCGGAAAGAATTTTAAGAGACAAAACTCTTTCATCTCTGTGAAGTTCCAGGCCATAGACACAGTCAATTCCATCATATTTCACCAGATAAAGAGAGGGGTTTATAGGCACCTGATCCAGAACAGTTCCCTTCCACTGGGTGATGGGCTCATCGCCTTCCTTCCATCCATGGGAAATTCTGCAGCCCACGATGTTCCTGCGGGGCTGGGATGAGGGTCTGCCCCTGTGCTTCTTCTGGGAAGCTTTCTTCTTGGACACGTTTGCAGACCCAGTGGCCCTTCCTGCAGCTGCCCTGGTTTGTTGCCCTTCGGCCTCCTGTACATTGGGAGTCTTCATGCCTGCAGGGAAAGGACAGAGACTAGAGACAGATACCCAATATACCATAAGGTGAACTTCTCCCATAGCGATGTCTCTATGTACCCTGCACAGGCGCCTAAAATTTCCCCAGGAGCCTGGCAGCAATGCTGGGAATCCTGGCTGCATGCCTGCAGTGTTTCTTTCTCTCTCTCTCTCTCTCTCTCTCTCTCTCTCTCTCTCCCCCTCCCTCCCTCCCTCCCTCCCTCCCCCTCTCTCCCTCTCTCTCTCTCTCTCTCTCTCTCTCTCTCTCTCTGAGGTTCCTTCAGGCTGAGAGGAAGGGCTGGAGTGGCTGGAGTGCTGCCTGGGATTAGGAACTCTGCAGAAGGGAAAGGGCTACCTCCTCCTGGTTCAGTGTCCAGTTCCCCCGCCCCCACCTGCCACTGGTGCCCACTCCAGATCCCCTGCAAAGCGTCAGTCTTTCCACTACCTTGTCTGGCACCCAGTGCCCGCCTGCGCTGAGCGCCCCAGACTGCTGGCCACACGCCCCCCCTGCCTATCCTAGCGGCTTCCCTTGTATCCACCTTCCTTGCTTTCCCGTGCTCACTTCCAAAACCTTGCTTGGCTCTTAAGGCACCCACCCCCTTTCTCCTGTTGCCCACTGCACACTCCCCCACGCCAGCCTGGCGCCCACCTCTACCCTTATCTCCTGCAAGATTCCATCCCATCCCCCTCCCTCCTTTCTGGCGCCCACCAATGGCCTTGCCCTGCCTGGCGTCCACCGCCGGAGATCGCGGGCCTCACGTGCCCAAATCGGACACCTCGCTGCTGCCTCTGCTAAGAGCCCGTGGAGAAGGAGGATCCGCGGGCGACCAGTCGAGTGAGTGCTTGCCAGAGCTGCGAGGGGAGGATCCGCAGGCGAAGAGAGTATTACGAGGGCGGCGGGGCAGGCGAAGAGGGCGGCGGCGTTGCTGGTGCTGGGTTCGGGGGCCCTCTGCCTTCCCCTTGGTGGTGGCGGCCCCTCTGCCACCTTGGGCTTCCATCAGCTGCTGCCGCCGCTGCAGTCTCCTCGCTCTTTCTTTATAGAATATTTATCTTATTTTCGTGTCAATATTTTCGCCCCGTGTCTTGGTAAATATTGAATCCCTTGCGCTCCTTTTGGTCCCCAAATTCAGAATAGTTGGACCTGTAGGTGGCCCTTTCATTCTTTAAGGCTCTCCTACTGGACCCCCTAAGCTGTTTAGCTCCACCCCTCAGCTCTCTTGCTCCATCTGCTTTCTATCTTTCTAACATTCCTCACATTTTTTTGCACACATACGAATTTACCCAGAAATAAAATATTCACACTTATATTGAGACTTAAATCTTTTCTTCTCATACATTTCTGCACACATGTATGTTGATATACATTGTGTTTTATAGGTAGTGATTACAAAGATATGTCTTAAAGATACACTTCCACCCTATCCATCATTCCCAGACACAATTTTCTTTATTTAAATACTTACTGATTACACTTTAGTATTTTCTTCAGTGCAAGTTTTAAAGATCTAGTTTTGCAGTAGTAGCTTATGCTTAAAAACTTCTTGAGTATGATTCCAATTTCTGCAAAAGTTTAATTTTTCACAAATTGTTATTTTGAATCCTTTATGTATCCTTTTGTGTTTTCAAAATAATGTTTGCACAGTAGTTTATAATTTTGAAAATAATTTAAGAAAATAATTTTAGAAAGTCTTATACTTTAAGATGTTTCCAGTTACATATAATGAGAAAGCAAACTGGGCCAAGGTTGTGGCTCAGTGGTAGAGCGCTTGCCAAGAATGCATGAGGCACTGGGTTTGATCCCAGCATCACATAAAAATAAGCAAAATAAAGATATTGTGTCCATTTATAATTAAAAAAATTATATATATATATATATATATATATATATATATGAAGCAAACTAAAATTGATTTACAGTAAAAGCCATTTATTGGCTAATGTATTAGTCTTTATTCAGATCGTTAATATTGTGGACTGAATTAAATTTTCCAAAATTAATATGTTGAAATTTTTAGCTGCACTACCTCAAAATATGATAGTTTATGATAATAGGGCCTTTAAGATGAAATTAATGTAATTTAATGGTGGCATGTGTAGGTCTTAATTGATAGAAGTTGTTTTTTTTTTTTCAGAGGAATTTAGGTTAGATAAACAAATGGGGAGAAGCAAGTGAATCAGAAGGGGGAGATGGGCATTTACTATCCAAGGTTAGATGATTTAGTTAAAAATGACCCCTCTGGGGCTGGGGCTGTGCCTCAGTGGTAGAGCACTTGACTAGCATGTGTGAGGCCCTGTGTTCAATCCTCAACACCACATAAAAATAGATAAATAAAATAAGGTATTGTGTCCATCTACAACTGAAAACAATAAAAAATGTCACCGCTGCTGATACCTTGATTTGGACTGAAGCCTTCAGAAATAAGAAAAAAAATAAATGTTTTATTTAATCCCCTTATTTTGTACTACTTTGTTATGGCAGCCCTAGTAAACTAATACACTGAGTGATGTCACTAAAAACCTAGTTTTATTCTGTCTTCTATTTCTATTGTCAGTTTTATCCTAACATTTATATTGCAATATGATACTTAACAAGTTTGGGAGGCAAATGCTTTCTTATTCTTATATGTGGCAATCACTTTATGCAAATTTTGATCAAAATTGTTTTGTTTTGTTCTGATTGCATCATAGGTTATTTTTCCCTTTCCTCATACTATGGCCAAAGAAAATGTTGTGCCCAATTATTTTAGATCCACTTTATACACTCAACTCAGAACCAACCACGTTAACAGAGCCAGTCCATTTGGCTAATATGTTTATTATAATAAAGGCCCATAATGAATTTGTAGATAAGGTCAATTCCACCAAAATGAGATGGGTACTATACCATCAGGGAAGATATACATGATGTCTAATAACCATAATGTTCACAGCAATTCAAAGTTATTATTTTGAAAATAATAAAAAATTTTGTTGTTCTTTCAAAATTTGTTTCTTTGATACTATTCCCAGTTACACCATAGTCAATTGCATATTTGTTCATATTTTGACTAGGTTATAATAATTAACTTCTTAAGTTTTTATTTCTAATTTTTAACTTATTATTGTATTTATACCATTTCCCGTGACATGTCCTGTCTTTGAGGTTCACTTAAAATGTCTTCTCCAGAGTATTGGATCAATTTCTTTTTCAGTTATCCTTTAATATTCATAATTTTGAAATGTCTGACTCCATATGCATGACCACTAGAGTTAAATTAGCACATTAACTGTTCATGACATCGAAACTCAATTCATATGTAGAAACTCATAGCTATCTCCTCTACTTAAACAGTTTTCTGATCTCTTTTTGTTAACGTCACCATCTTCAAACAGAATCTGGAATAACTAATGAATACTTTTTTGGCAAATAAGGTGATGCAGAGTTTTTGATAATAGTTCCATTGGGCGCCATGGGAAGGTCTTTTATTTTATTTTATTTTTTGGTACAAGGGATTGAACTCAGCGACACTTTACCACTGAGCCGCATCCTCAGCCCTATTATTTTATTTATAGAAAGGGTCTCACTAAGATGCTTAGGAACTCACTTTTGCTGAGGCTGGCTTTGAACTCCTGATTGTCCTGCCTCAGTCTCCAGAGCCCCTGGAATTACAGGCATGTGCCACTGCACCAGCTGATTTTTAAGTTAGAAAGCATTTTATTTATTTTATTTCCCATGACAGCTAGAAATTATTCAGTACCTAGGGTTGGCCTCTGGGACACTGACCACTGAGGTTGTATGTTTCACATCTCTTTTCATTTTTTCTACCTTGTTGCTTTCCAAACCATATAAATCTAAGGGCAGATTTTTTTTATGTTCTTTTCTCTGGGCTCTATTTTTTTTTAAAGAGAGAGTGAGGGGGGGGGGAGAGAGAGAGAGAGAGAGAGAATTTTTAATATTTATTTATTTTTTTTAGTTCTCGGTGGACACAACATCTTTGTTGGTATGTGGTGCTGAGGATCGAACCCGGGTCGCACGCACGCCAGGCGAGCGTGCTACCGCTTGAGCCACATCCCTAGCCCCTGGGCTCTATTTATCTGTTTCTCAAACTGAATCTTGCCATTACCATCCTTTGAGCTCTCATTGCCCATAATTACATGTTTCCTATTCTCCTTTAAAACAGAAATCCCCTGAATTCTACAATATTTGCTTCATTTCTCATTTGTTAACTTGACAGTACATTTGTTGATGAATTCCAATTAAGTTTCTCAGGCTGAGCATGTCTGATGGCATTGTGTGGAATTGTGGTACAATCTCAATTTGCAAGTATGCATGGAACTATTTCACATCTCTTTCCTTGATCATTGGATTAGAAACCCCCCTCCCCAGAACAGGTTATTAGGGGATATATCTTCAGTGATTTTAAAGAAAGGGGAGTTAGTCATAACTATAGTTATCATTGACCTATCACACCATACTGAGTTCCTCACTTTCCTTTGTTTACTGTACTTCAAAATAAGAGCAGCTTCTTACCATTACTGAACCCTGGTGGAATTGTCTGTCTAAACTTGAGCTGGGATCACTGGCCTGGGTGTGTTTAAAAAAAACCATGAAATTAATTCAGATGCCCAACTGGTGGACAGTATAATCAATTGACATGTGTTTTGAAGATTCATGTGTATGTTCCTTAAAAAGTAAGTTCTTACCATGAAACTTATGTGCCGGACTCTCCATGTCGCTATGTATTTAATCTTTTATATTTATGCATGTGGCAGGCACTACATAAGTCCCAGCTATGATGCCACAGCTTTTTGTTGGAATTAGTGACCCAATCATGTAGAATTATCATAGGACCACAAAAATCAGGGCATTCTAAACTTTGATTTCCAATGTCTCTAGTTTTAAAAATGGGGAAAATGTTGTCTCCTTTTGGCAACACTTCTTTAACTATAATGTAAGAACAAAATAGTTGACAGGCCCCCTTTTCCTAGCTGCATCTATCACCTGTTCCCATTCTAATTTATATAGGACCATAGGAGTGTGTAGTGGGAAATGTATTGCAATCTTGACAAATGAACATGGAACAATTATCCCTTGCACATTTTTTGATTGGCTTCAAAATATTTTCATTATGTTTATGCTATTACAAATTGTAAACTTTCTTTTGTACTTAATACTCAAAATTTAAAATAAAATGGTTATATTGCTTTTACTTTATTTTTGATTGACACATAATAATTGCACCTATGGAGTACACTGTGATGTTTCAATAGGCATATATATGTATCATGATCTAATCATTGTATTATGATCTAATCAGGGTATTTAGTATATCCATCACCTTAAATATTTTTTTTATTTTTTGTGGAGATAACACTTATATTCTTTTTTTTTTCTAGCTATTTTTGGGGTGGGGGTACTGGGGATTGAACCAAAGGGTGCTTAACCATTGAGCCACATCCCCAGTCCTTTTATATATTTTATTTAGAGACAGGGTCTTACTAGTTGCTTAGGGCCTTTATAAGTTGTTGAGGCTGGCTTTGTACTCAAGATCTTCCTACCCTATCCTCTGGAGCTGCTGGGATTATAGATGTGTGCCACCACACCAGTCTTTCTCTAGCAATTGTGAAATAAAGTCTTGTGTTACTTAACATTGGAGGTTTATATTGAGAAAAGCATCATTAGGTAATCATAACAGAGTATACTTACATAAATATAGATGGTATAGCCTACTACATGTAGGGTATACAGTATAGTTTATTACTCCTAGGATCCAAATTGTGCAGTATGTTATTGTGCTGCACATCATAGATAATTATAACAAAATGGCAAGTATCTGTATATCAAAAAATTGAAACAGTACAGTAAAACTATGGTATAAAAATTACTAGTGGGAGCCAGTTACACTGATGTAAGCCTATAGTCCCAAGTACATGGGAGGCTAAGACAGGATGATCACTTGAGCCCAGGAGTTTGACATTAGCCTGGCAATATAGTGAGACACTACCTCAAAAACAAAACAAAACAAAACAAAGCAATAAAGCATAAAAAATAGTAAACCTGTTTAGGTTGCTTACCATGAATGGAATTTATAGAACTGGAAATTACTCTGTGTGAAACAGCAAGTAGTGAGTTAAGGTAAAGACCCAGGACTACCGTAAACTATATAAACACTGTAAACTTAGGCTACACAAAATTAATAAAATTTTAAATTTAATAACAAATCATCTTATCGTAACATTTTTACTTTAAAAACTTTAAAATTTTTTAACTTTTATAAATAGCTTAAAATGCAATCATATTGTACAACTATACAAAATATTGTTGATATCCTTATTCTATAAGCTTTTTTATTTTTAAAATTTTGATATCTTGAAGTTTAAATTTTTGTTTAAAAACTAGGACACAGATACCTATATTAGCCTAAGCCTACACAGGGTCACGATCATCAATACACCTGTCTTATACCTCCACATCTGGTCCCACTGGACTGTCTTCAGAGCCAATAAAAGGCAGAGTTGCCATCTCTTAGCACTTCCATCTGGAATACCTCCTGAAGGACTTTCCTGAGGATGTTTCATAGTTAACTTTTTTATTATGTAGGATGAAACTCTAAAGTAAAAATAATAGCATAGTGTAGTAAATACATACATTAGTAAACAGTCATTTATTATATGTATGTATAATGTTTTATGTTGTGTACCTAATTATGTGTTGATACATAATCTTCTACAACTAGTATCATAGTAGGTTTTTAAAAATTCTTGTATCACTCACCAAAACATGTAAGGCAGTGCATTGAAGCTTCACAACAACTATGATGTCACTAGAGGATAGGAATTTTTCAGCTCCATCTTAATTTTATGGCAGTGTTGTTGTATATGTAGTTCATTGTTGACCCAAAATATTATGCTGTACATGACTGTATACAATAAATTATTGTTAACTATAGCCCCTTTATTGTTCAATAGAACACCTGGTCTTATTTTTTCCTCTTTAATCAATATTGTACTAATTGAACTATCTTTTCTCATCCTCCCTCTCCTCTAATCACTCCAGCCTATGGTAATGACTAGTTTACTTTTAGCTTCTGTGAGAATGTATTTTTCAGATTCCTCATAGGAGTAAAATCATGCAGTATTTGACTTTCAGTGTCTTGCTTACTTCTCTTAATATAATATCTTCCAGTTTCATTCAAGATATTGTGAATGACACAATTCCATCCTCTTAAAGGATAAATAGCAATCCTTTGTTCATACATACCACATTTTCTATGTACTTATCAGTTGATGAACATAGGTTGTTTCCATGTCTTCGATATTATGAACAGGGCTGAAATAAACATGTGACTGCACATGGCTCTTCAGCTTATGTATTTCCTTTGGATACAAACATAGAAGTTGGATTTCTTGATCATATATAGTTCAAATTTTAAACTTTTATATTATATTTTTATGGGAGTATTATAGTTGTACATACTAAAGGGAGTTGTTATATATACATATATGCACACAACACAACAACATAATTTGGCCAGTATCACTTCCCAGCACTTGACCCCCTCCCCTCTCCCCACCCTCTGGTCCCTTTCCTCTATTAATCTCCTTTTGATTTTTAGGAGATTCCACACCCTCACCCTTATTTATCTTTTTCTTATATGGGTTCCATATGTGAGAGAAAACATATAAATCTTGACTTTTTGAGTTTGGCCTATTTTACTTAATACAACTATCAAGTTCCATCCATTTTCCTGCAAGTGACATTTTCACTTTTCTTTACAACTGAATAAAACTCCTTTGTACATATATATCATATTATTTTTATTTATCCATGCATTGATTGACAGCTAGACTGGTTCCATAGTTGGCTATTATGAATCGTGGTGCTGTAAACATAGCTATGTATGTATCACTATAGTAAGATGATTTTAATTCTTTTTTTTTAATTAATTTATGTTTATTTGTTTGTACCATATTTTGTTATTATATTATTATTACATACATTTTGCTGGTTAATTCATTCTTAAAAGAAAATGCTTCGTAATAACCATAGCAATGGTACATTAATTTTAAAGAGCTTTTTTAACTACTCTTTTTTTAATATTTTTTTTAATTTTTTTTATTGGGTGTTCACAACATTACAAAGCTCTTGACATATCATATTTCATACATTAGATTGAAGTGGGTTATGAACTCCCAATTTTGCCCCAAATGCAGATTGCAGAATCACGTCGGTTACACATCCACAATTTTACATAATTGTTGTATTAGTAATTGTTGTATTCTGCTACCTTTCCTATCCCCTACTATCCCCCCTCCCCTCCCCTCCCATCTTCTCTCTCTAACCCATCTACTGTAATTAATTTCTCTCCTTGTTTATTTTCCCATTCCCCTCACAACCTCTTATATGTAATTTTGTATAGCAATGAGGGTTTCCCTTCATTTCCATGCAATTTCACTTTTCTCTCTCTTTCCCTCCCATTTCATGTCTCTGTTTAATGTTAATCTTTTCTTCCTGCTCTTCCTCCCTGCTCTGTTCATAGTTGCTCTCATTATATCAAAGAAGACATTTGGTATTTGTTTTTTAGGGATTGGCTAGCTTCACTAAGCATAATCTGCTCTAGTGCCATCCATTTCCCTGCAAATTCTATGATTTGTCATTTTTTATTGCTGCATAGTACTCCATTGTGTATAGATGCCACATTTTTTGTATCCATTCAACTATTGAAGGGCATCTGGGTTGGTTCCACAGTCTAGCTATTGTGAATTGTGCTGCTATGAACATCGATGTGGTAGTATCCCTGTAGCATGCTCTTTTAAGGTCTTCAGGGAATAGTCCGAGAAGGGCAATAGCAGAGTCAAATGGTGGTTCCATTCCCAGCTTTGCCAGGAATCTCCAAACTGCTTTCCAAATTGGCCACACCAATTTGCAGTCCCACCAGCAATGTACAAGAGTACCCTTTTCTCCACATCCTCGCCAGCACTTGTTGTTGTTTGACTTCATAGTGGCTGCCAATCTTACTGGAGTGAGATGGTATCTTAGGGTGGTTTTGATTTGCATTTCTCTGACTGCTAGAGATGGTGAGCATTTTTTCATGTACTTGTTGATTGATTGTATGTCCTCCTCTGAGAAGTGTCTGTTCAGGTCCTTGGCCCATTTGTTGATTGGGTTATTTGTTATCTTATTGTCTAATTTTTTGAGTTCATTGTATACTCTGGATATTAGGGCTCTATCTGAAGTGTAAGGAGTAAAAATTTGTTCCCAGGATGTAGGCTCCCTATTTACCTCTCTTATTGTTTCTCTTGCTGAGAAAAAACTTTTTAGTTTAAGTAAGTCCCATTTGTTGATTCTTGTTATTTACTCTTGTGCTATGGGTGTCCTATTAAGGAATTTGGAGCCCGACCCCACAGTATGTAGATCATAGCCAACTTTTTCTTCTATCAGACGCAGAGTCTCTGATTTGATATCAAGCTCCTTGATCCATTTTGAGTTAACTTTTGTGCATGGCAAGAGAAAGGGATTCAGTTTCATTTTGTTGCATATGGATTTCCTGTTTTCCCAACACCATTTGTTGAAGATGCTATCCTTCCTCCATTGCATGATTTTAGCCCCTTTATCAAATATAAGATAGTTTTAACTTTGTGGATTAGTCTTTGTGTCCTCTATTCTATACCATTGGTCCACCCGCCTGTTTTGGTACCAGTACCATGCTGTTTTTGTCACTATTACTCTGTAATATAGTTTGAAATCTGGTATCGCTATACTGCCTGATTCACACTTCCTGCTTAGAATTGCTTTTGCTATTCTGGGTCCTTTATTTTTCCATATGAATTTCATGATTGCTTTATCTATTTCTACAAGAAATGCCGTTGGGATTTTGATTGGCATTACATTAAACCTATAGAGAACTTTTGGTAATATCGCCATTTTGATAATGTTAGTTCTGCCTATCCATGAACAGGGTATATTTTTCCATCTTCTAAGATCTTCTTCTACTTCTCTCTTTTGGGTTCTGTAGTTTTCATTGTATAAATCTTTCACCTCTTTTGTTAGGTTGATTCCCAAGTATTTTATTATTTTGAGGATATTGTGAATGGAGTGTTTTTCCTCATTTCCGTTTCAGAAGTTTTGTCGCTGATATACAGAAATGCCTTTGATTTATGCGTGTTGATTTTTTATCCTGCCACTTTCCCGAATTCATTTATTAGTTCTAGTAGTTTCTTTGTAGACCCTTTTGGGTCTTCTAGGTATAGAATCTTGTCACCTGCAAATAGTGATAATTTAAGTTCTTCTTTTCCAATTTTTATGCCTTTAATTTCTTTCGTCTGGCTAATTGCTCTGGCCAGTGTTTCGAGAATTATATTGAATAGAAGTGGTGATAGAGGGCATCCCTGTCTTGTTCCAGATTTTAGAGGGAATGCCTTTAACTTTTGTCCATTCAGAATGATGCTAGCCTGAGGCTTAGCATAGATAGCTTTTACAATGTCAAGGTAAGTTCCTGTTATCCCTAGTTTTTCTAATATTTTGAACATAAAGGGATGCTGTACTTTGTCGAATGCTTTCTCTGCGTTTATCGAGATGATCATATGGTTCTTATCTTTCAGTCTATTGATGTGGTGAATAACATTTATTGATTTCCGTATATTGAACCATCCTTGCATCCCAGGGATGAATCCTACTTGATCATGGTGCACAATTTTTTTGATGTGTTTTTGTATTCGATTCGCCAGAATTTTATTGAGGATTTTTGCATCTAGGTTCATTGGAGATATTGGTCGGTAGTTTTCTTTCTTTGAGGTGTCTTTGTCTGGTTTTGGAATCAGGGTGATGTTGGCCTCATAGAATGAATTTGGAAGAGCTCCCTCTTTTTCTATTTCCTGAAATAACTTGAAAAGTATTGGTATTAATTCTTCTTTAAAGGTTTTGTAAAACTCTGCTGTATACCCATCCGGTCCTGGGCTTTTCTTGGTTGGTAGTCTTTTGATGGCTTCTTCAATTTCATCCATTGATATTGGTCTGTTCAAATTGTGTGTATCCTCCTGACTCAGTCTGGGTAAATCATATGACTTAAGAAATTTATTGATGTCTTCACTATCTTCTATTTTATTGGAATATAGGTTTTCAAAATAATTTCTAATTGTCTTCTGTATTTCTGTAGCATCTGTTGTGATATTGCCTTTTTCATCCCATATGTTAGTAATTTGAGTTCTCTCTCTTCTTCTCTTCGTTAGCATGGCTAAAGGTCTGTCGATCTTATTTATTTTTTCGAAGAACCAACTTTTAGTTTTGTTAATTTTTTCAATAGTTTCTTTTGTTTCAATTTCATTGATTTCCGCTCTGATTTTAATTATTTCTTGCCTTCTGCTACATTTGCTGTTGTTTTGCTCTTCCTTTTCTAGGGCTTTGAGATGAAGTGTGAGCTCATTTATTTGTTGTTTTTTTCTTTTTTTGAGGAATGACCACCAGGCGATGAACTTTCCTCTTAAAACTGCTTTCATTGTGTCCCATAGATTCCGATATGTTGTGTCTGTATTTTCATTTATCTCTAAGAATTTTTTGATTTCCTCCTTTATGTCTTCTGTAACCCATTGATCATTCAGTAACATATTGTTCATTTTCCATGTGATGTAGGATTTTTCCTTCCTTCTTTTATCATTGATTTCCAGTTTCATTCCATTATAATCAGATAAAATGCATGGTATTATCTCCACCCCTTTATATTTACTGAGGGTTGCCCTATGGCATAATATATGGTGTATTTTTGAGAAGGATCCATGTGCTGCTGAGAAAAAAGTATATTCATTTGATGATGGTTGATATATTCTATATATGTCAGTTAAGTATGGGTTATTGATTGTGGTATTGAGTTCTATAGTTTCTTTATTCAAGTTTTGTTTGGAGGATCTGTCCAATGGTGAGAGAGGTGTGTTGAAATCACCCATAATTATTGTGTTGTGGTCTATTTGATTCTTGAACTTGAGGAGAATTTGTTTTATAAATGTCGCAGCACCATTATTTGGTGCATAAATATTGATAATTGTTATGTATTGTTGGTGAATGGTTCCTTTTAACAGTATATAATGTCCTTCTTTATCGCTTTTGATTAACTTAGTCTTGAAGTCGATTTTATTCGATATGAGGATGGCCACCCCTGCTTGCTTACGAGGACCGTGTGCGTGGTATATTTTTTCCCATCCTTTCACCTTCAGCCTGTGTATGTCTTTTCCAATCAGATGTGTCTCCTGGAGGCGGCATATTGTTGGATTTGTTTTTCTAATCCATGATACCAGCCTATGTCGCTTTATTGGAGAGTTTAAGCCATTAACATTCAGAGTTACTATTGATATATGGTTTGCGCTTCCATCCATGTTTGATTATTTATCCTTTTTTTTTAAAAAAAATTAGTTTGTTTCTCCATGATTATCTTTCCCCTTGCCCTCTGTCTTTACCGAGGCAGTTCCCACTGATGGTTTTGGTTATTGTTTTTCATTTCTTCCTCGTGTAGTGATTTGCTCAAAATGCTTTGCAATGCTGGTTTTCTGGCTGCAAATTCTTTTAACGTTTGTTTATCATGATAGATTTTTATTTCGTTGGCATACCTGAAGCTTAATTTTGCTGGATACAGAATTCTTGGTTGGCATCCATTGTCTTTCAGTGTTTGAAATACATTGTTCCATGACCTTCTGGCTTTCAGTGTCTGTGATGAAAAATCTGTTGTTAACCTTATTGGTTTACCCCTGAATGTAATCTGTCTCCTTTCTCTTGTACCTTTTAATATTTTCTCTTTGTTCTGTATATTGGATATCTTTATAACAATGTGTCTTGGCGTTGGTCTACTGTGATTTTGTGTGCTCGGTGTCCTGTATGCATCTTCAATTTGTATATCTGTTTCCTTTTTTATTTCTGGAAAGTTTTCTGTAATTGTTTCATTCAGCAGGTTTCTCATTCCCTTGGTTTGAATCTCTGTACCTTCTTCTATCCCGATGACTCGTAAGTTTGGTTTTTTTATGTTATCCCATAACTCTTGGATGTTTTTCTCGTGATTTTTTACCAGCCTTTCTGAGTTGGCTAGACTCTTTTCAAGATGATATATTTTGTGTTCATTATCTGACGTTCTGGCTTCTACTTGCTCCACTCTGTTAGTGATACTCTCAATTGAGTTTTTAATTTGGTTTATCATTTCCTTCATTTCTAGAATTATTGTTTGATTATTTTTTATAATCTCTATCTCCTGATAAAGATGCTTAACTTCTTCTTTTATCTGTTTATGTAATTCATTCTCAATGTGTTCTTTCGCTGCTTGAATTTGCTGTCTTGTATCCTCTTTAAGGTTCCATTCCATCTGTCTAAGGTGTTCCTTGAGGTCTTTATATGACCATTTTTCTGATGACTCTAGGTCCTCCTGAATATTTAGGCTGTCCTGCATTGTTTGTACTCCTTTTCTTCCTTGCTTCTTCAAGCTGCTCATGTTCCTTCTTGTTCTGTTTGACTGCTGAGTTACTGTTTACTCCTATAAATTTATTTGATGCTTGGGAGAAAAGGTATTAGAAGGGAAGGGAAGAAGTCACTAAAGAGAATGAGAGTAAGCAGGTAGAATTCAAGGAAGGGGGGATAAGATAATTAAAAAGAAATGAAAAGACAAAAGAAGAAAAAAAGAGGAAATAAAAAAAGAAAAAAAAATAAAAAAATAATAAAAAAATTAAAATTAAAATTAGAAGAAAAAAATTTAAAAAAATTGTAAAAAAAATAAAAAAAAACAAGAAAGAAAAATGAAAATGAAAGAAAAACCCAAATCAAAAAAAAAAAGAGAAAAAAAAGAAAAAAAAACTAATAAATGCAGTCTTAGAATTTGATTAACTTCTCTTCCAGTAGGTGGCGCTGTGCCCACCAGGCCAAGTTTCTCCTGTCAATACGCGGGAACCAATCACTGTGCAGCAGCTCCTCCCAGACTGGGCGAGTCTCCAATCCTGAGTGCCTAGGGCCTCCTCTTGTGTCTAGTCACTTCCCACTTTTCCTCTAGCCAGGCCCCTCTCACGGGTGCCGCTCACCACAATACTGGCTGCTGCACCCGGGAGCCCTGTTTTCATGAATGACTGGGCACACTCTCCCAGTTTGCCATTCCCTCAGACCCTAAGTTTGTAGAGGTTGGGGCTGAGAATCCTCAGTGAATTTTACTTGCCCTCTGATAGCCACGCCCCCGGTAGCTGGTGCAAGAGACCTCAGCTCTCAGCACTGGTGGGAGCGGTAGTTCCTCAACGCAGATCCTGCGCCACCTCTGATTCCCTCGGTCTGGCTATCGCGCTCATGGGAGAGCTTGGAGAGACCCTTATGGGAGAGCTGGGAGGGGCCCTTAAGGTTTCCCTGATGTGTGGAGAGGGAAGGCTAGGGAATTACACACCTGTAACCGCAGGTTTCAATGAAGTTATCTCCTCCGCCGCAGTCTGATGACGTCAGTTCTCTGCCATGGTGGTATCTCTTGCAAATGGCGACAGTTCGATTCCCTTTGCCGGGTGACCAATGCAACTGGTGGGTCCTTACTGTCTCTCCCAAGCCCCATTTCAAACCTGTGGCCACTACCTATGAAGGCTCGATTCGCATTTACCTTCGTAGGATCAGAAGGGCTTACCAGTTGTTTCAGCCGGATGGATTAGTGCTGAGTCACCGCTGTTTGTCTGTGGGAAGCAGGTGAATGGGAGCTTGAATTCAGCCGATCTGGGCTCAGTGTGTGTTCTGAGAGGCCCAGACTGTTCGTCCCAGATCCACGTGAACTCAGCATTGCGTAGTGATCCTGAGCAAACAGATTTAGGTTGTTTATTACTCCCTATGCCTGCACAGCTGAAGAGGTCAGAGACTTGATCTCTCCGCGCCCGCCGCCATGTTGGAATCTGATTTTAATTCTTTAGGATAAATACAGAGTGGTGTTATAGCTGGGTCATGTGGTAGATCCATTCCTAGTCTTTTGAAGAACCTCCATACTTATTTCCATATGGTTGTAATAATTTATAATCCCAGCAAAAGTGTAAAATTGTTCCCTTTTCTCCACATTCTCATCAGCATTTATTATTATTTTTCATTTTTATTGATTATTTTTAGTTACATAAAACATTGGGATATATTTTGATGCAATCACAAAAGGATGAAATATAATTTGCTTTGATTCAGTCCCCAGTACTTTCCCCCCTTCCTTCCCCCTGCTACCTCCCTTTAGTATACTGCTCATTCTGCAATTTATTTATAGTGTTTTTAAATTAATGACTTGTATATATACTCGCTGTTGGGATTTACTGTGCTATATTCTTGTATGTATATATGAAATTTTGCTCAGAATCATTCCACTGTTCATTTTTTGCTTTAGGAATCTTGTTAAAGTAGTTAGTTCCTGTGCCAACATGCTGGAGTGTTGGGCCCACATTTTCTTCTAGCGCTGGCAGAGTTTCTTGTTAAATTCCTTGTTCTTTGAACCACTTTGAGTTGACTTTTGTGCAGAGTGAGAGATAGGGGTCAAATTTCATTCTTCTAACATGTGGATTTCCAGTTTTCCCAGCACCATTTGTTAAAATGGTTATCTTTTCTCCAATGTGAGTTTTTGGTACCTTTATCTAGTATGAGATAACTGTATTTATATAGGGTTGTCTCTGTATCTTCGATTCTATTCCACTGGTTTTCATGTCTGGTGCCAGTATCAGGCTGTTTTTGTTACTATAGCTATATAGTGTATTTTAAGGTCTGGTACTGTGATGACTTTAGTTTTGATCTTAAGAACTTTTATTTTTTTGGTATATTCTGATTTTCTTCTTTTTCCAAATGAATTTCAGCACTGCATTTTCTAGTTCCGTAAAGAATGTCATTGGTATGTTCATTGGGACTGTGTTGAATCTGTATAGCACTTTGGATAGTCTGACTATTTTGACAGTATTAATTCTTATCCAATAACATGTGAGATCTTTCCATCTTCTAAGGTCTTTTTTTCAATTTCTTTCTTTAGTGTTCTGAAGTTTGCATTGTGGAAGTCCTTCACCACTTTAGTTAGACTGATTTCCCAGTAATTTTATTAAGGGGATTATGAATGGCATAGTTTTTCTACTTCTTTCTTTAGCTGATTCATTATTGGAGTATAGGAACATGATTGATTTATGAGTGTTGATCTTCTATCCTTTGCTGAATTCATTTATCAGCTTTAAAAGTCTTCTGGTGGAGGGGTTTTTTTTTTTGGTATTTTAAGTATAACATCATGTTACCTGCAACAGAGATAATTTGAGCTCTTCTTTTCTTCTTTGTTGCCAGCATCCTGCCCCAGCAAGATTAAGGAGTCCTGAAGGAAGAGTGGTGTTGGCCAAAGAAGCAAGACAAAAACACCTGGTTGCAACTTCAAGAAGTCTTCAGAAAGATCTGCTGCTCCCTCTGGAGCCTTTTATTCTTAAATACACTTTTTCAGATGGTTAACAGGTGGCCATATGGCCTGATTTTCGGGATTTACATATTTTCCTTATGAGTTACACAACCTTTTAGCATGCATTCTACTTTTACATGGAACATAGACGATGCTTCTATTTTTGCTTTCCTTTTTGATCTTTTACTAAGTTATGATTAACCTTTTTTTCTTTTAAATATTTATTATTTAGTTATAGGTGGACAAACTATCTTTATTTTTATATGGTACTGAGGGTCGGACTGGTGCCTCACGCATGGTAGGTGAACATTCTGTCTCTGAGCCACAACCCCAGTCCCTGATTAACCTTTTAAACTGCTAAAGAAAAAAAAAAAACTGCTAAAGAGTTTCTTTGTTCCTTGGTCAAGGTATACCAGTTTTTGAACCTTTGTAACCTCTGACTAAAGGGCAGATTCTGCACGTCAGTCCATTTTCCATTTCCATTAACTCTATGTCTTCTATTTTCATCATATATCCCTGTAAATGGCAAGAGAGGGTTTGTCGGTGAGGGGAACATATTCTTATTAGCTTCCCTAACCCTAGGAGGGTACCATAGTCTTCCTTTAATTAAATGAGCTATAAATGGTGGGCCTTGCACTGTTGTCACAGCAATTCTTTTCTTGTAATTAGTCTTATGCACAGGTTGTGCTTTTGGAT
The DNA here is from genome assembly GCF_964194105.1 of Spermophilus citellus. NCBI lineage: Eukaryota > Metazoa > Chordata > Mammalia > Rodentia > Sciuridae > Spermophilus > Spermophilus citellus. Next base: position 48,368,156 of record NC_138190.1, read on the forward strand.
CAGGATACCTAGTAGAAAATGTCAATTGTGGAGCAAAGAGTTCTTATAATCTAAGTTTTTCTCAGAAATCTTGGTCTGGGACTATGTATTCACGTTTACTTATGTTCTTGGTATTGTTAGTCTTGAAACAAATATCAGGACTTTTTTTTGTCATATTCTTAATCTCATTCTGGGAAATTTCCCATACATTGTAACAACATATGTTTTTAGTTTGGATTGACATGCTTCCTGTTAACCACATTAATATTCCCAGGATCAGAACAGCCATAGAAACCCATGGTTTTGGTTTCCAGATGTGCTGGCCCTGCCACAACATTCCCCATGTTGTGACCCTGTCACATAGCGAGGGTAGGAACACCTTCACTACTTTGTATCCCTTTAATTTTCTTCTCTTGCTTAATTGCTCTGGCTAGAGTTTTAAGTACTATCTTGAATAGGAGTGGCAAAAGTGGGCATCCTTTTCTTGTTCCTGTCTTTAAAGGAAAGCCAGTATTTATTATTGTTTCTATTCTTGATGACTGTCATTCTGACTTGTGCAAGACAAAATCTCAGTGTAGTTATGAATGCATTTCTTCAATTGATAATGATGCTGAACAGTTTTAAAATATTTGATAGCCATTTGTATTTCTTCTTTTGAGAAGTTATCTGTATAATTAATTTGCCTGTTTTTCAATTGAGTTTTTTATTTTTTTGTGCTGTTTTATGAGTTCCTTATATCCTCCAGATATTAATTCCTTTGTCAGAAGAGAGGGTAGCAAATATTTTCTCTCATTCTTAGGTTCTCTCTTCACATTGTTAATTATTTATTTTGCTATGCAGAAGCTTTTTAATTTGATGCCACCTCATTTATTAACCCTTGGCATTATTTTCTGAATTTTAGGGTTCCTATTGAGAAAGTTGTTGCCTGTGTCTATATACTGGAATGTTTACCCTATGTTTTCTTCTAGTAGTTGTATAGGTTCTGGTCTAATTTCCAGGTCTTTGATCCATTTTGGGTTTACTTTTGTGTAGGGTGAGAAATAGGGTCTAGTTTCATTCTTCTACGTATGTATATCCAATTTTCCTAGGATCATTTGTTAGAAGTCTGATTTTTCTCCAATGTATGTTTTCGGTACCTTTGTCAAGGATTATATAGCTATAGGTACGTGAATTGGTCATTGTGTTTTTTCTTCTGTACCATTTATCTGTGTGTTTGTTTTATGCCAGTACCATGCAGTTTTTGTTGCTATAATTCTGTATTAACAGTTGGAAGTAAGGTATTGTGATGCCTCCAGTGTTGATTTTTGGCTGGTCTAGGTCTTTTATTGTTCCAAATGAATTTTATGACTGTTTATTCTAGTTCTGTGAAGGATGGCATTGGTATTTTGATGGCGATTGCACTGAATCTGTAAATTGCTTTTAGTAGTATGGCCATTTTAACAATATTAATTCTACCTATTCGTTAACATGGAGTTCTTTCAATCTTCAGAGATCTTCTTCAATGTGCTATATATTTCCTTGTAGTGGCCTTTTATCTTCTTGGTTAAATATATTCCTAAGTATTTTAATTTTTATAAGGCTATTGTGAATGAAATTATTTTCCTTGTTTTCCTTTCAGCAGATTCATTGTATATAGGGAAACTATTGATTTTTGTATGTTGACTTTGTAATCAGATACTTTGTTGAATTTGTTTATTAGCTTTCACAGTCTTTTAGTGTAGTTTTTTTTTCATCTTCTAAATAGGACTATTTCATCTCCAAACAGTGATAATTTGACTTCTTTTTTTTTTCTATTTTTGCCCATTTTATTTTCTTCTTTTGCCTAATTGCTTTGCCTACACTTTCTATCACTATATTAAATGGGAGTAGTAAGAGCGGGCATCCTTGTCTTATTTCAGATTTTGAAAAAAATGTTTTCAGTTTTTCCCATTTACTATGAGGTTGCTTTTGCACTTTTAATAAGTTGACATTATAATATTGAGGTCGTTTTCTTCTAGCCCTAGTTTCTTCAGTTTTTTTTTTAATATCATGAATGGGTGCTGAATTTTGCTCAAGTCCTGTGTTGAGAACTATTGAAATGATTAAGTGATTTTTGTTCTTAATTTTATTTCTGATTAATTAAATTTATTAATTTGTTTATGTTAAAACATCCTTGCGTCTCTGGGATAAAACCAACTTGGTCATCTTAATGTGCTGTTAAACATGATTTGCTAATTCTTTAAAAGATTTTTTTTCATCTAATTTCATAAGGGAAATTGGTCTGTAGTTTTCTTTCCTTGATATGTCCTTATCTAGTTTTTCTATGAGTGCTATACTGGCTTCATATAATGAATTTAGAAGTGCTCCATCCCTTTATATATTAAGGAATAATTTGAGGAGTATTGACATTACTTTTTGTTAGTCTGGTAGAATTCATCTCTTAATGTCTCTGGTCTTGGACTCTTCCTTTTCATTACCACTTCTAACTCATTACAAGTTATTAATTTATTTAGGTCTTATATGTCCTATTAATTCATGTTTTTCATATTGTATATATCTAGAAATGTAGCCATAGTTTTGTTTTCCAATCGATTGGAGTATAAGTTTTCAAAATAGTCCCTAAAGACTGGGCTCTCTGAGGTAATTTCTCCTTTTTCTTCATTAACATTATCAATTTGGTTGTTCTCTCTTTTGTTTTGGTTAGTTTGATTAAGGGATTCTTTTTTAAATTTTCTTTAACTTTTCAGGGAACTAACTCTTTGTTTTATTGGTCCTTTTTATTGATTCTTTAGTCTTAGTTTCATTGATTTTGGCTTAGTTCACTATTATTGCCTCCCTTCTACTGCTTTTGGAATTGGTTTCTTCTTTTTCAAGGACATTGAGATGTAACATTAGGTTGTTTATTTGGGATGTTTCTGATTTTCTTATGTAGGCACTCATACCTACAAACTTTCCTCTTGCAACTGCTTTTGAAATATACCAGAGGTTCTGGTATCCTTAACTATTCTCTTTTGGGTCTAAGAAATATAAGTTTCTCCCCTGATTTCTTCTTTAACCCATTCAAGAGTGAATTGTTTAGGACAAGTGTGCCCTCTTTCACCACTTCTCACCAGCATGGTCTTTGAAACTCTAACCAGAATAATTAGGCAAAAGAAAGAAATTAAAGATATATTAATAGGAAAAGAAGAGCTCAAACTATCCTATTTGCTGATGACATGATTCTGTATTTAGAAGACTCCCAAAACTCCACCAGAGACATGTAGATTAATGTTACATAATTGAAGACAAAAGAGACAAACCCACTAAAATATAGTTATCTCAAACTAGACAAAGGTGCCATAAACATAAATTAGAGAAAAGATAGCTTCTTCAATAAATGGGTGCTGTGAAAACTGGAAATCCATATGTAGTAGGATGAAATTGATTCCCCATCTCTCTGCACAAAACAGCTCAAAGTAGATCAAGGAACTAGACATTATAACAGAGACCCTGCACCTACTAGAAGAAAAAGTAGGTCCAACTCTCCAACATGTTGGTTTAGGAACCAACTTCCTTAATAAGACTTCTAAAGCACAAGAAGTAAAATGAAGAATCAATAAATGTGATAGTATTAAACCCCAAAGCTATTTAACAGTAAAGGAAACAATCAAGAGCATGAAGAGAGGGCCTACAGAATGAGAGAAAATCTTTGACACCTGAACCTCAAACAGAGCATTAATCTCCAGGATATATAAAGAACTCAAAAACCTCAACACCACAAAAGAAAATAACCCAATCAATATATGGACAAAGGAATTGAACAGGCACTTCACAGAATAAATATTAATGGTCAATAAATGTATGAAAAAATGTTCAACCTGTCTAGCAATTAGAGAAATGCAAATTAAAACCACACTGTGATTCCTTCTCACTCCAGTCAGAATGATAATTATCAAGAATACAAGTAAAGATAAATGTTGGTGAGGATGTAGGGGAAAAGGTACACTGAAACATTGCTGGTGGAACTGCAAATTGGTGCAACCACTCTGGAAAGCAGTATTGAGATTCCTTAGAAAACTTGGAATGGAATCATCTTTAACCCAGTTATCCCACTCCTTGATAACCAAAGGACTTAAAATAAGCATAGTATAGTGACACAGCCACATCAATATTTATAGCAGCTCAATTAACAATAGATAAGCTATGGAACCAACCTAGGTGCCCTTCAACAGATGAATGGATAAATAAAATGTTCTATATATACACAATGGAATATTAGTCATCCATAAAGAAAAATGAAATTATGGCATCTGCCAATAAATGGATGGAGTTGGAGACTATCATGCTAAGTGAAATAAGCCAGTCTCCCGAAATCAAAGGTTGAATGTTCTCTCTGATATGTGGATGCTAAAACAAAATAAGGTTGGGTATGGAAAAATAGGAGTTCATTAGATATAAAAATGGAAATGAAGGGGAGGGAGGAGAATGAAAATAGGAAAGACAGTAGAATGAATCAGGCATAACTTTACCATGTTTATATATGAATACACAACCAATGTAACTCCACATCATGTTTAAGCACAAGAATGGGATCCTAATTAAAATAGGTTGTACTCCATGCTTTTAGAATATGTCAAAATACATTATTCTGTCATGTATATCTAAAATGAATAAATAAAATGTTTATTATTCAATCTCCTTGTGTTTATACAGTTTCTGTAGTGTTTTGTTGTGTTTATTTCTAATTTTATTCCATTATTATATAGGATGCATGAAATTATATAAACTTCTTTTTTGTATTTGCTAAGAGTTCATTTATAACCTAAAATATGGCCTATTTTGGAGAATATTCCATGAACTGCTGAGAAGAAAATATATTCATATATTGTTGGATGAATTATTTTATAGATGTCTATTAAGTCCTTTTGATTCATAATATCTTTCCGGCTCACAGAGGCTTTAGTGAGTTTATGTATGTTCAATGTCTCTCATGGTGAAGAGGTTCATTGAAATCAGCTATTATTAATGTACTGGGAGAAAGAAAACTTCGAACTAATATCTCAAATGAACATAGATGCAAAAATTCTCAATAAAATTCTGGCAAATCGAATAAAGCATATCAAAAAGATTGTGCACCATGATCAAGTGGGATTCATCCCAGGGATGAAAGGTTGGTTCAACATACAGAAATCAATAAATGTAATTCATAACATCAATAGATTTAAAGATAAGAATAAATGATCATCTTGATAGACACAGAAAAAGCATTTGACAAAATACAGCACCCCTTTATGTTCAAAACACTAGAAAAACTAGGGATAACAGGAACATATCTCAACATCATAAAGGCTCTCTACGCTAAGCCTCAGGACACCATCATTCTAAATGGAGAAAAATTGAAGGCATCCCCTCTAAAAACTGGAACAAGACAGGGATGCACTCTTTCACCACTTCTATTCAACATAGTTCTTGAAACACTGGTCAGAGCAATTAGACAGTCTAAAGATATTAAAAGGATATGTATAGGAAAAGAAAAACCTAAATTAGCTCTATTTGCTGACGATATGATTCTATACCTAAAAGACCCCAAAAACTCCACCAGAAAACTTCTAGAACTAGTAAATGAATTCAGCAAAGTAGCAGGATATAAAATCAACACCCATATGTCAAAAGCATTTCTGTATATCAGTGACAAATCCTCTGAGAAGGAAATGAGGAAAACTACTCCATTCTCAATATCCTCAAAAAAAAAGATACTTGGGAATCAACAAAAGAGGTAAAAGATCTATATAATAAAAACTACAGAACTCTAAAGAAAGAAATCAAAAAAGACCTTAGAAGATGGAAGGATCTATCTTGCTTTTGGATAGGCAGAATTGATATTATCAAAATGACCATATTACCAAAAGCACTATACAGACTTAATGCAATTCCAATATAAATCCCAATGGCATTCTTCATAGAAATAGGAAAAAGCAATCATGAAATTCATCTGGAAAGATGAGAGACCCAGAATAGCTAAAGCAATCCTAAGCAGGAAGAGTGAAGCAGGTGGTATCACTATACCAGACCTTAAACTATACTACAGAGCAATAGTAACAAAAACAGCATGGTATTGGCACCAAAACAGGCCGGTATACCAATGGTACAGAATAGAGTACACAGAGACTAACCCACAAAATTACAATTATCTTATAGTAGACACAGTTGCCAAAAACATGCACTGAAGAAAAGTTAGCATCTTCAACTAATGGTGCTGGGAAAACTGGAAATCCATATGCAACAAAATTAAATTAAACACCAATCTCTCACCGTGCACAAAATTTAACTCAAAATGGATCAAGGACCTAGGAATTAAACCAGAGACTCTGCATCTAATAGAAGAAAAAGTAGGCCCTAATCTTCATCATGTGGTATTAGGCCCCAACTTCCTTAATAAGACTCCTATATCACAAGAATTAAAACCAAGAATCAATAAATGGGATGGAATCAAACTAAAAAGTTTTTTTTTTCAGCAAAAGAAACAATCTGTGAGGTCAACAGCGTGCCTACATCCTGGGAACAAATTCTTACCTCTCATACATCAGATAGAACACTAATCTCTAGGGTATATAAAGAACTCAAAAAGCTAAACACTGAAAAAACAAATAACCCAATCAATAAATGGGCCAAGGACCTGAACAGACACTTCTCAGAAGAGGATATACAATCAATCAATAAATATATGAAAAAATGCTCATCATCTCTAGCAATCAGAGAAATGCAAATCAAAACCACTTTAAGATATCATCTCACTCCAGTCATAATGGCAGCTATTATGAAGACAAACATCAATAATTGTTGGCGAGGGTGTGGGGAGAAAGTTACGCTTATACATTGCAGGTGGGACTGCAAATTGGTGCAGCCAATTTGGAAAGCAGTATGGAGATTCCTTAGAAAACTTGGGATGAAACCACTATTTGACCCAGCTATTTCTCTCCTTGGACTATACCCAAAGGACTTAAAACAGCATACTATAGGGACACAGCCACATCAATGTTTATAGCAGCACAATTCACAATAGCTAAACTGTGGAACCAACAGAGGCGCCCTTCAATAGATGAATAGACAAAAAAGTGGCATATATACACAATGGAATTTTACTCTGCATTAAAAAAGAACAAAACCATGGCATTTTCAGGTAAGTGGATAGCATTGGAGAAGATAATGCTGAGTGAAATTAGCCAATCCCACCCCCCCAAAAAACCCAAATATCAAATGTTTTCTCTGATATAAGGAGGTTGACTCATAGAAGGATTGGGAGGGAGCGCATGGGAGGAATAGATGAATTCTAGATAGGGAAGAGGGATGGGAGGGAAAAGGAGGGGGCAGGGGATTATTAAGGACGGTGTAATGTGATGGACAAAGTACATGTATGAAGACTTGAATTGGGTGTCAACATACTTTATATACCAACAGAGATATGAAAATTGTGGTATATATATATATATATATATATATATATATATATATATATATATATAGAACTGTAATGCAAAAAAAAATAATTAGGTAGAGGGAAGTGAAAGGAGGGGAAGGCAGGGTATGTGAGGATAATAAAGATAATAGAATGAAACAGACATTATTACTTTATGTATGTATGTGACTGTATGACCAATGTGATTCTACAATATGTTTAATCAGAAAAATAAGAAATTATATTCCATCTATGTATATCAAAGTATATAAGTGCATTCTACTGTCATGTATAACTAATTAAAACAAAAAATGTACGGGGGTTCATCTGAGGCTTCAATTTGAGTAGTATCTCTTTTATGACATTAGTTGTACTCACATTTGGGGCATAAGTATTTTTTTTTTGTTGTTGCATCTTTTTTTGGGTTGTTTCTTTTACCAGGAGGAATTGTCCTTCTTTGTCTTTTAATATATATATTTTTTAAATTTTGCTTTATCTGATATGAGAAGAGCTACTCCTGTTTGTTTTGGAGCTTTATTTGCATGGTATCTTAATTTTTCTTCTTTCAGTTTCAGTCTGTGGCTCTTTGCCTGTAATGTGATTCTCTTACAAACAACATACAACTGGGACTCTTTTTTAAAAAATCCTTTCTTCCAGGCTGTGTCTTTTATTCAGAAAGTTCAATGTTATTATTGAGAGATATTTTATGATTCCTATCATTTTGATTTACTTCCTGTTTTTCATTTGCTTAGCTACACTTCAAATAATATTTGTTTATTTGTGTGCTCTGGAGTTTGTTTTTCCTTTCTTCTGTGTGCAGTATATCTTTGTCAATTCTGTAGTCCTGGGTTAGTAGTTATGAATTCTTTTAGTTTCTTCTTTTTTAAAAATTTATTTATTTATTTTAGCTAGGTATATTTTTTTTTTAAAGATAGAGTGAGAGAGGAGAGAGAGAACTTTTTAATATTTATTTTTTAGTTATCGGCGGACACAACATCTTTGTTTGTATGTGGTGCTGAGGATCGAACCCGGGCGCGCTGCATGCCAGACGGGCGCGCTACCGCTTGAGCCACATCCCCAGCCCTTAGCTAGGTATATATGACAGCAGAATGCATTTTGATTCATTGTACACAATCACAGCACAATTTTTCATTTCTCTGGTTGTACATGTATCGCATCATATGTGCCGACATACATGTACCTAGGGTAATGATGTCCATCTAATTTCACCATCTTTCCTGCCCCCATACCCTCTTCCCTCCCCTCCCTCCAATTTGACCGATCAAAGTTCCTCCATTTCCCCATTGCCCCCCCCATTATGGATCAGCATCCACTTATCAGAGAGAACATTCAGCCTTTGGTTTTTTGGGATTAGCTTACTTTGCTTAGCATGATATTCTCCAACTCCATCCATTTACCTGCAAATGCTATAATTTTATTCTCTTTTAATGCTGAGTAATATTCCATTGTGTATATATACCACAGTTTCTTTATCCATTCATCTGCTGAAGAGAATGTAGGTTGGTTCCACAGTTTAGCTATTGTGAATTGAGCCGCTGTAAACATTGACGTGGCTGCATTTCTATAGTATGCAGATTTTAAGTCCTTTGGATTTAAACCAAGGAGTGGGATACCTGGGTCATATGGTGGTTCCATTCCAAGTTTTCTAAGAAATCTCCCATACTTCTTTCCAGAGTGGTTGCACCAATTTGCAGTCCCACCAGCAATGTATAACTGTGCCTTCCCCGCCACATCTTCATCAACACTTATTATTGTTTGTATTCTTGATAACTGTCATTCTGACTGGTGTGAGATGAGATGAAATCAGAGTAATTTTGATTTGCATATCTCTAATTACTAGATATTTTGAACATTTTTTTCATATATTTGTTGGTCGATTGTATACCTTCTTCTCAGCTCCTTAGCCCATTTATTGATTGTATTGTTTGTTTTATTGATGTTAAGTTTTTAAAGTTATTTATATATCTTGGAGATTAGTGCTCTACCTGATGTGTGTGTGGCAAAAATTTGCTCCCAAGAATGTAGGCTCTCTTTTTACATCATTGGTTGTTTATTTTGATGAGAAGAAGCTTTTTAATTTGAATCCTTCCCATTTATTTGTTCCTGAATTTATTTATTTCTTTTTTTTATTGTTGGTCATTCAAAACACTACATAGTTCTTAATATATCATATTTCACAGTTTGATTCAAGTGGGTTATGAACTCCCATTTTTACCCCGTATACAGATTGCTGTATCACATCAGTTACACTTCCATTGATTTACATATTGCCATTCTAGTGTCTGATGTATTCTGCTGTCTATCCTATTCTCTACTATCCCCCCTCCCCTCCCCATTTCTCTCTCTACCCCCTCTACTGTAAATCATTTCTTCCACTTGTATTGTTCTTCTCTTACCCCTCATTTCCTCTTATATGTAATTTTGTAAAACCCTGAGGATCACCTTCCATTTCCATGTGATTTCCCTTCTCACTCCCTTTCCCTCCCACTTCTCATCCCTGTTTAATGTTAATCTTCTTCTCAAGCTCTTCGTCCCTACCCTGTCCTTGGTTACTCCCCTTATATCAAAGCAGTCATTTGGCATTTGTTTTTTAAGGATTGGCTAGCTTCACTTAGCATAATCTGCTCTAATGCCATCAATTTCCCTCCAAATTCTATGATTTTGTCATTTTTTAATGCAGAGTAATAATCCATTGTGTATAAATGCCACATTTTTTTTATCCATTCATCTATTGAAGGGCATCTAGGTTGGTTCCACAATCTTGCTATCGTGAATTGTGCTGCTATGAACATCGATGTAGCAGTGTCCCTGTAGCATGCTCTTATTAGGTCTTTAGGGAATAGATCGAGAAGGGGAATAGCTGGGTCAAATGGTGGTTCCATTCCCAGCTTTCCAAGAAATCTCCATACTGCTTTCCAAATTGGCTGCACCAATTTGCAGTCCCACCAACAATGAACAAGTGTACCCTTTTCCCCGCATCCTCTCCAGCAATTGTTGTTGTTGGACTTCATAATGGCTGACAATCTTACTGGAGTGAGATGGTATCTTAGGGTGGTTTTGATTTGCATTTCTCTGACTGCCAGCGATGGTGAGCATTTTTTCATGTACTTATTGATTCATTGTATGTCCTCCTCTGAGAAGTGTCTGTTCAGGTCCTTGGGCCATTTGTTGATTGGGTTATTTGTTATCTTATTGTCTAATTTTTTGAGTTCTTTGTATACTCTGGATATTAGGGCTCTATCTGAAGTGTGTGGAGTAAAGATTTGTTCCCAGCATGTAGGCTCCCTGTTTACCTCTCTTATTGTTTCTTTTGCTGAGAAAAAACTTTTTAGTTTGAGTAACTCCCATTTGTTGATTCTAGTTGTTAACTCTTGCGCTATGGGTGTCCTATTGAGGAATTTGGAGCCCGACCCCACAGTATGTAGATCATAGCCAACTTTTTCTTCTATCAGACGCCGTGTCTCTGATTTAATATCAAGCTCCTTGATCCATTTTGAGTTAACTTTTGTGCATGGTGAGAGAAAGGGATTCAGTTTCATTTTGATGCAAATGGATTTCCAGTTTTCCCAGCATCATTTCTTGAAGATGCTATCCTTCCTCCATTGCATGCTTTTAGCCCCTTTATCAAATATAAGATAGTTGTAGTTTTGTGGATTGGTTACTGTGTCCTCTATTCTGTACCATTGGTCCACCCGCCTGTTTTGATACCAGTACCATGCTGTTTTTGTTACTATTGCTCTGTAGTATAGTTTGAAGTCTGGTATCGCTATACCGCCTGATTCACACTTCCTGCTTAGCATTGTTTTTGCTATTCTGGGTCTTTTATTATTCCATATAAATTTCATGATTGTTTTATCTATTTCTACAAGAAATGCTGTTGGGATTTTGATTGGCATTGCATTGAACTTGTAGAGAACTTTTGGTAATATCACCATTTTGATGATGTTAGTTCTGCCTATCCATGAACAGGGTATATTTTTCCATCTTCTAAGGTCTTCTTCTATATCTTTCTTTAGGGTTCTGTAGTTTTCATTGTATAAGCCTTTCACCTCTTTTGTTAGGTTGATTCCCAAGTATTTTATTTTTTGGGGGGATATTGTGAATGGAGTAGTTGTCCTCATTTCCATTTCAGAGGATTTGTTGCTGATATACAGGAATGCATTTGATTTATGCGTGTTGATTTTATATCCTGCCACTTTGCTGAATTCATTTATTAGCTCTAATAGTTTCTTTGTAGACCCTTTTGGGTCTGCTAGGTATAGAATCATGTCATCTGCAAATAGTGATAATTTAAGTTCTTCTTTTCCTACTTTTATGCCTTTAATTTTTTTCGTCTGTCCAATTGCTCTGGCCAGTGTTTCAAGGACTATGTTGAACAGAAGTGGTGAGAGAGGGCATCCCTGTCTTGTACCAGATCTTAAAGGGAATGCCTTCAATTTTTCTCCATTCAGAATGATGGTGGCCCGTGGCTTATCATAGATTGCTCTTACAATGTTGAGGTATGATCCTTTTTTCCCTAATTTTTCTAGAGTTTTGAACATAAAGGGATGCTGTACTTTGTCGAATGTTTTTTCTGCATCTATCGAGATGATCATATGGTTCTTATTTTTAAGTCTATTGATGTGGTGAATAACATCGATGTTCATAGCAGCACAATTCACGATAGCAAGATTGTGGAACCAACCTAGATGCCCTTCAATAGATGAATGGATAAAAAAATGTGGCATTTATACACAATGGATTATTACTCTGCATTAAAAAATGACAAAATCATAGAATTTGGAGGGAAATCGATGGCATTAGAGCAGATTATGCTAAGTGAAGCTAGCCAATCCTTAAAAAACAAATGCCAAATGACTGCTTTGATATAAGGGGAGTAACCAAGGACAGGGTAGGGACGAAGAGCTTGAGAAGAAGATTAACATTAAACAGGGATGAGAAGTGGGAGGGAAAGGGAGTGAGAAGGGAAATCACATGGAAATGGAAGGTGATCCTCAGGGTTTTACAAAATTACATATAAGAGGAAATGAGGGGTAAGAGAAGAATAATACAAGTGGAATAAATGATTTACAGTAGAGGGGGTAGAGAGAGAAATGGGGAGGGGAGGGGAGGGGAGGGGGGATAGTAGAGAATAGGATAGACAGCAGAATACATCAGACACTAGAATGGCAATATGTAAATCAATGGAAGTGTAACTGATGTGATACAGCAATCTGTATACGGGGTAAAAATGGGAGTTCATAACCCACTTGAATCAAACTGTGAAATATGATATATTAAGAAGTATGTAATGTTTTGAATGACCAACAATAAAAAAAAGAAATATAAAAAAAACATTTATTGATTTCCGTATATTGAACCAGCCTTGTATCCCAGGGATGAATCCTACTTGATCATGGTGTATAATTTTTTTGATATGTTTTTGAATCCGATTCACCAGAATTTTATTGAGGATTTTTGCATCTAGGTTCATTAGAGATATTGGTCTGTAGTTTTCTTTCTTTGAAGTGTCTTTGTCTGGTTTAGGCATCAGGGTGATGTTGGCCTCGTAGAATGTATTTGGAAGTTCTCCCTCTTTTTCTATTTCCTGAAATAGCTTGAAAAGTATTGGTGTTAGTTCCTCTTTAAAGGTTTTGTAAAACTCTGCTGTATACCCATCCGGTCCTGGGCTTTTCTTAGTTGGTAGTCTTTTGATGGTTTCTTCTATTTCCTCAATTGTTATTGGTCTGTTTAGGTTGTCTATATCCTCCTGACTCAATCTGGGCAGATCATATGACTTAAGAAATTTATCTATGCCTTCACTATCTTCTATTTTATTGGAGTATAAGGATTCAAAATAATTTCTGATTATCTTCTGTATTTCTGAAGTGTCTGTTGTGATATTGCCTTTTTCATCCCGTATGCTAGTAATTTGAGTTCCCTCTCTTCTTCTCTTCGTTAGCATGGTTAAGGGTCTGTTGATTTTATTTATTTTTTCAAAGAACCAACTTTTAGTTTTGTCAATTTTTTTCAATTGTTTCTTTTGTTTCAATTTCATTAATTTCAGCTCTGATTTTAATTATTTCTTGCCTTCTACTTCTTTTGCTGTTGTTTTGGTCTTCTTTTTCTAGGATTTTGAGATGAAGTATGAGATCATTTATTTGTTGTTTTTTTTCTTTTTTTAAGGAATGAACTCCAAGCAATGAATTTTCCTCTTAGAACTGCTTTCAATGTGTCCCATAGATTCTGATATGTTGTGTCTGTGTTTTCATTTAACTCTAAGAAGTTTTTAATTTCCTCCTTGATGTCTTCTAAAACCCATTGATCATTCAGTAACCTATTGTTCATTCTCCAAGTGATGCATGATTTTTCCTTCCTTCTTTTATCATTGATTTTCAGTTTCATTCCATTATGATCAGATAAGATGCATGGTATTATCTCTACTCCTTTATATTGTCTAAGAGTTGCCCTGTGACATAATATATGATCTATTTTTGAGAATGATCCATGTGCTGCTGAGAAAAAAGTGTAACTGCTTGATGTTGGGTGGTATATTCTATATATGTCAATTAAGTCTAGGTTGTTAATTGTGTTATTGAGTTCTATAGTTTCCTTATTTAACTTTTGTTTGGAAGATCTGTACAGTGGTGAGAGAGGTGTGTTGAAGTCTCCCATGATTATTGTATGGTGGTCTATTAGACTCTTGAACTTGAGAAGAGTTTGCTTGACGAACATAGCTGCACCATTGTTTGGGGCATATATATTTATGATTGTTATGTCTTGTTGGTGTATGGTTCCCTTGAGCAGTACGTAGTGTCCCTCTTTATCCCTTTTGATTAACTTTGGCTTGAAATCTATTTTATTAGATATGAGTATGGACACTCCTGCTTGTTTCCGCAGTCCATATGAGTGGTATGATTTTTCCCAACCTTTCACCTTCAGTCTATGTATATCTTTTCCTATCAAATGCGTCTCCTGTAGGCAGCATATTGTTGGGTCTTGTTTTGTGATCTATTCAACTAGCCTGTGTCTCTTAATTGGTGAGTTTAAGCCATTAACATTTAGGGTTATTATTGAGATATGGTTTGTTCTTCCAGCCATATTTGTTTATTAATTACTAAACCTCATTTGTTTTCCTCTTTGATTACTTTCCCCCCTTTAGTGTCCTACCTCCCACTGTTGGTTTTCATTGTTATTTTCCATTTCCTCTTCCTGTAATGTTTTGCCAAGGATTTTTTGAAGAGATGGTTTTCTAGCTGCGAATTCTTTTAACTTTTGTTTATCGTGGAAGGTTTTAATTTCATCTTCCATCCTGAAGCTTAATTTCGCCGGATACACGATTCTTGGTTGGAACCCATTTTCTTTCAGTGTTTGAAATATGTTATTCCAGGATCTTCTAGCTTTCAGAGTCTGTGTTGAGAGATCAGCTGTTATCCTGATTGGTTTACCCCTAAATGTAATCTGCTTTCTTTCTCTTGTAGCTTTTAAAATTCTCTCCTCATTCTGTATGTTGGGCATCTTCATTATAATGTGTCTAGCTGTGGATCTCTTATTATTTTGCACATTCGGCGTCCTGTAGGCTTCTAGGATTTGGGATTCTGTCTCATTCTTCAAGTCTGGGAAGTTTTCTCGTATTATTTCATTGAATAGATTGTTTATTCCTTTGGTTTGGAGCTCTGTGCCTTCCTGTATCCCAATGACTCTTAAGTTTGGTCTTTTAATGTTATCCCATATTTCTTGGATGTTCTGCTCATGGTTTCTTAGCAGTCTTGCTGAGCTGTCTATGTTCTTTTCAAGTTGAAATACTTTGTCTTCATTGTCTGATGTTCTATCTTCTAAGTGATATACTCTGCTGGTAGTATTCTCAATTGAGTTTTTAAGTTGGTTTATTGCTTCCTGCATTTCTAGGATTTCTATTTGTTTGTTTTTTATTACCTCTATCTCCCTGTGTAATTGATCTTTTACTTCCTGGATTTGTTTATGTAGTTCCTTGTCAAAGTGATCTTTCATTGTCTGATTTTGCTGTCTCATGTCTTCCTTGAGACTCCAGATCATCTGAAGCATATATATCCTGAACTCTTTATCTGACATTCCATCTGTTGCAGCTATTACCTCTTCTAAAGTTGAGTTTACCTGCATTGCTTGTGGTCCTTTCTTTCCTTGTCTTTTCATACTGCTCGTGTTTCTTTCTGCTTGGTGAAACTGTTTTGTTTTTGAAATTTTCCCCCTATTTATTTATATTGCTCTTGTATAGTTGGAAAATCTCCCTTGCAGGGCGGGTAGTGGCTGTGCTCCTCCTCTAATTAGGGTTATCTATCTACCACGCTGGTTGGTCGCAGGTCTGCCCACCCTGCGGGCGCGGGTGGCGGCTCTGCTCTGCCCGCACTCCAATTGTGGTGACGTAACTACCACACCCTCGGGTCGTTGGTCCTGATCCGGATGTGGGCTGCGGCTCTGCTCGGCCCCTACTCCAATTGGTGTGACGTGTCTACCACGCTGGCAGGCCTCTAGGCCTGTTCCGCCGGTGGGTCACAGGTCTGCCTACCTTGCGGGCTCGGGCGGCAGTTCTGCTCAGCCCCCACTCCCAATGGGGGTACCTGACTGCCTCTCCAACAGGTCGCTGGGCCTTTTCCGGACACGGGCGGCGGCTCTGTTCCACCCCCACTCCAACCAGTGTGACGTGACTGCATCGGTGCTACGTGTCCACCATGTTGGAAGGCTACTGGTCCTGTCCTGCCAGTGGGTCGGAGGTCTGCCTACCTTGCAGGCTCAGACGGCGGCTCTGCACAGCCCCTACTCCAAATGGGGTGACTTGGCTACCGCGCCATTGGGTCGCTGGTCCTGTTCTAGGCATGGGCGGCTACTCTCTTTGGCCCCAGCTGCAGCTGGGGTGTTGTGATACCACGCCGGTGGGTCACTTGGCCTGCTCTGGGCGCAGGCGGCAGCTCCACTCTGCCCCCCTGGCCCCCACAGCACCCAGCAGGACCCGGACCGAGAAGCAGTCACTGCAGGTTCCCCATCCCTGGGCCAAAGCAGCTTCGGGAGCCAGAACCCGGCCTCTCCGATCCCGGCTCACGCTCCGCTAGGAGCAGGCTCCAAAGAGCGACCCCTGCGGGTTCCCCTGCCCCAGGCCAAAGCAGCTCTGGGAGCCAGAGCCCGGCTGCTCCAAGCTCTCCAAGCTCGATACATGCTCCGCTGGGAGCAGGCTCAAAGATGCAGTCCCCGCGGGCTCCCCAGCCCCGGGCCAAAACTGTTCCGGGAGTCAGAACCCAGCCGCCCCGAGCTCAGCGCACGCTCCACTTGGAGCTGGCCTCAACACGCAGTCTCCACAGGTTTCCCAGCCCTGGGCCAAAGCAGCCCCGGGAACCAGAATCCGGCCACTCAGAGCCCGGCGCACGCCTTGCCAGGAGCGAGCCCCTAGGAGTATTCTCCACTGGTTCTCCAGCCCCAAGCCTGAGCGATCTGTCTGCGAGACGCAGGCAAATACCAGCCTGAAATCACCTGTTCCGTAGCTGAATGAGCTGAGATCAGTAGAAAACAGGGATGATTACATCAGCTCTTCAAGATGGCGGCTGCTGTCCTCCTCCGTGGTCCGACTGGTGTCGAGAACCGAACTGGACCGCTTCTCTCCTCTGTCTCAAAGCTGGAACTCAGCACTAAGCATGGCCATTGCGCCGCTGGCAGGAGCCCCCAGAATCCGCATCGCTGCACCCCCGCTCCGGCACCTCGCCGCTTCCCAGCGCATGCCGCAGACTCCAGCTGCGGGGCGATCCGCCGTGCGGAGTAATCGCCCGCGTCCAAGCCCCGCAGCCGAACCTCGTGCGATGGAAATCCGTCCACTAGATTCTGGAGCACCTCAATTTCACTGGAAATTCCCAACAAGATAGCCTTCAGCTGTTTCACCTCGTCTTTCTCCTGTACAGTGACGCAGCGCACTGGGGTGATGCACTCCCTTCGCCGCCATCTTCTCTGGGCTCCTGAAATTATTTCTTGTGCTTTAGGAGACTTGTTAAGGAAGTCAGGGCCTAATCCAATGAGATAAAATTTGATCCTTCTTTTTCCTTGATTAGGTGCATGGTCTCTGGTCTAATTCTTGGGTCCTTGATCCACTTTGAGTTGAGTTTTGTGCAAGGTGAGAGATGGGGGTTTAGTTTTGTTTTGCTGTATATGGATTTCTAGTTCTCCAAGCACCATTTATTGAAGAGGTTATCTTTTCTACAATGTATGTTTTTGGTTCCTTTGTCTAGTATGAGATAAAGATATTTATGTGAATTTGTCTCTGTGTCTTCTATTCTGTACCATTGGTCTACATATCTATTTTGGTGCCAATACCATGCTGTTTTGTTACTATAGCTTTGTAGTATAGTTTAAGGTCCAGTGTTGTGATGCCTCCCCATTCACTCTTCTTGCTAAGAATTGCTTTGGCTATTCTGGGTCTCTTATTTTTCCAAATGAATTTCATGATTGCCTTTTCTATTTCTGTAAGAAATGATGTTGGGATTTTAGTTGAAATCACATTGAATCTGTATAGCACTTTGATTAGTATGGCCATTTTGACTATTAATTTTGCCTATCCAAGAGCATGGGATAATCTTTCCATCTTCTAAGGTCTTAATTTTCTTTCTTTAGTGTTCTGTAATTTTCATTGTAGAGGTCTTTCACCTCTTTTTTTGATTCCCAGCTTTTTTTGAGGCTATTGTGAATGGGGTTATTTTTCTAATTTCTCTTTCAGAGGATTCATCCCTGATGTATAGAAATGCATTTGATTTATAGGTATTGATTTTATATCCTGCTGCTTTGTTAAATTCTTATCTTGAGAGGTTTTTATTTCTTATTTTGTTTTGATGGATAGCTTGGCTAGATATAGGCATCTTGTTTGACAATTATGTTTTTCAAGACATGGAGCACATTATTACTTGTGCTCCTGGTTTTCAGAATTTGTGCTGAGAAATCAGAAGTTATTCTGATTGTCTCCCCTCTAAGTGTGTCATTATGTTTTTATCCTGAAGGTTTTTAAATTCTATCCTTGTTCTGTATGTTAGATATTTTAATAATAATGTGTTGTGGAGAGGCTTTTCTTGATCTTGTCAGTTTGGGGTTCTGAATATCTCCTGTATCTGGATATGTACATTTCATTCTCAGAGTTTGGAAAATTTTCTGATATTAATTCCCTGAAGAGGGTATACATTCTATTAGCTTGCATCTTACAACCCCCCTCTATTCCAATGATTTTTACATTTTTGACTCTTAATGTTGACCTAGAGTTCTTATATATTCTGATCATAATTACATATTTGCTTTTATTTAATATTCTCTGAATGTTCAAGACTGACTATTTAATATTGCAGCTCTGAGATTCTGTCTTCATTATTAGAGAAACTTTCATTATTAGAGAGACTTTCAACTGAACAATTTTTTTTCATATGTTGCAATTTATTTATTTATTTATTTATTTATTTATTTTAGTTTCTGAACTTTTTTTTTTATTGGTTGTTCACAACATTACAAAGCTCTTGACATATCATATTTCATACATTAGATTGAAGTGGGTTATGAACCCCCAATTTTACCCCAAATGCAGATTGCAGAATCACGTCGGTTACACATCCACAATTTTACATAATGCCCTATTAGTAATTGTTGTATTCTGCTACCTTTCCTATCCACTACTATCCCCCCTCCCCTCCCCTCCCTTCTTCTCTCTCTACCTCATCTACTGTAATTCATTTCTCTCCTTGTTTATTTTCCCATTCCCCTCACAACCTCTTATATGTAATTTTGTATAGCAATGAGGGTCTCCCTTCATTTCCATGCAATTTTCCTCATCTCTCTCTTTCCCTCCCATCTCATGTCACTGATTAATATTACTCTTTTCTTCCCACTCTTCCTCCCTGTTATGTTCATATTTGCTCTCATTATAACAAAGAAGACATTTGGTATTTGTTTTTTAGGGATTGGCTAGCTTCAGTAAGCATAATCTACTCTAGTGCCGTCCATTTCCCTGCAAATTCTATGATTTTGTCATTTTTTATTGCTGCATAGTACTCCATTGTGTATAGATGCCACATTTTTTTATCCATTCATCTATTGATGGGCATCTGGGTTGGATCTACAGTCTAGCAATTGTGAATTGTGCTGCTATGAACATCGATGTGGCAGTATCTCTGTAGCATGCTCTTTTAAGGCCTTCAGGGAATAGTCCAAGAAGGGCAATAGCAGGGTCAAATGGTGGTTCCATTCCCAGCTTTCCCAGGAATCTCCAAACTGATTTCCAAATTGGCCACACCAATTTGCAGTCCCACCAGCAATGTACAAGTGTACCCTTTTCTCCACATCCTTGGCAGCACTTGTTGTTGTTTGACTTCATAGTGGCTGCCAATCTTACTGGAGTGAGATGGTATCTTAGGGTGGTTTTGATTTGCATTTCTCTGACTGCCAGCGATGGTGAGCATTTTTTCATGTACTTATTGATTCATTGTATGTCCTCCTCTGAGAAGTGTCTGTTCAGGTCCTTGGGCCATTTGTTGATTGGGTTATTTGTTATCTTATTGTCTAATTTTTTGAGTTCTTTGTATACTCTGGATATTAGGGCTCTATCTGAAGTGTGAGGAGTAAAAATTTGTTCCCAGGATGTGGGCTCCCTATTTACCTCTCTTACTGTTTCTCTTGCTGAGAAAAAACTTTTAAGTTTAATTAAGTCCCATTTGTTGATTCTTGTTGTCAACTCTTGTGCTATGGGTGTCCTATTGAGGAATTTGGAGCCCGACCCCACAATCTGTAGATCGGAGCCAACTTTTTCTTCTATCAGACGCAGAGTCACTGGTTTGATATCAAGCTCCTTGATCCATTTTGAGTTAACTTTTGTGCATGGCAAGAGAAAGGAATTCAGTTTCATTTTGTTGCATATGGATTTCCAGTTTTCCCAACACCATTTGTTGAAGATGCTATCCTTCCTCCATTGCATGCTTTTAGCCCCTTTATCAAATATAAGGTAGTTGTAACTTTTTGGATTAGTCTCTATGTCCTCAATTCTAAACCATTGGTCCACCCGCCCGTTTTGGTACCAGTACCATGCTGTTTTTGTCACTATTGCTCTGTAATATAGTTTGAAATCTGGTATCGCTATACCACCTGATTCACACTTCCTGTTTAGAATTGCCTTTGCTATTCTGGGTCTTTTATTTTTCCATATGAATTTCATGATTGCTTTATCAATTTCTACAAGATATGACGTTGGGATTTTGATTGGCATTGCATTAAACCTATAGAGAACTTTTGGTAATATCGCCATTTTGATGATATTAGTTCTGCCAATGCATGAACAGGGTATATTTTTCCATCTTCTAAGATCTTCATCAACTTCTCTCTTTAGGGTTCTGTAGTTTTCATTATATAAATCTTTCACCTCTTTTGTTAGGTTAATTCCCAAGTATTTTATTTTTTTTGAGGATATTGTGAATGGAGTGTTTTTCCTCATTTCCGTTTCAGAAGTTTTGTCGCTGATATACAGAAATGCCTTTCATTTATGCGTGTTGATTTTATATCCTGCCACTTTACTGAATTCATTTATTAGTTCTAGTAGTTTCTTTGTAGACCCTTTTGGGTCTTCTAGGTATAGAATCATGTCATCTGCAAATAGTGATAATTTAAGTTCTTCTTTTCCAATTTTTATGCCTTTAATTTCTTTCGTCTGTCTAATTGCTCTGGCCAGTGTTTCGAGAACTATATTGAATAGAAGTGGAGATAGAGGGCATCCCTGTCTTGTTCCGGATTTTAGAGGGAATGCCTTCAACTTTTCTCCATTCAGAATGATGCTAGCCTGAGGCTTAGCATAGATAGCTTTTACAATGTTAAGGTAAGTTCCTGTTATCCCTAATTTTTCTAATGTTTTGAACATAAAGGGATGCTGTACTTTGTCAAATGCTTTCTCTGCATCTATCGAGATGATCATATGGTTCTTGTCTTTAAGTCTATTGATGTGGTGAATAACATTTATTGATTTCCGTATATTGAACCATCCTTGCATCCCAGGGATGAATCCTACTTGATCATGGTGCACAATCTTTTTGATGTGTTTTTGTATTCTATTTGCCAGAATTTTATTGAGGATTTTTGCATCTAGGTTCATTAGAGATATTGGTCGGTAGTTTTCTTTCTTTGAGGTGTCTTTGTCTGGTTTTGGAATCAGGGTGATGTTGGCCTCATAGAATGAATTTGGAAGAGCTCCCTCTTTTTCTATTTCCTGAAATAACTTGAAAAGTATTGGTATTAATTCTTCTTTAAAGGTTTTGTAAAACTCTGCTGTATACCCATCCGGTCCTGGGCTTTTCTTGGTTGGTAGTCTTTTGATGGCTTCTTCAATTTCATCCATTGATATTGGTCTGTTCAAATTGTGTGTATCCTCCTGACTCAGTCTGGGTAAATCATATGACTTAAGAAATTTATCGATGTCTTCACTATCTTCTATTTTGTTGGAATATAGGTTTTCAAAATAATTTCTAATTGTCTTCTGTATTTCTGTAGCATCTGTTGTGATATTGCCTTTTTCATCCCATATGTTAGTAATTTGAGTTCTCTCTCTTCTTCTCTTCGTTAGCATGGCTAAAGGTCTGTCGATCTTATTTATTTTTTCGAAGAACCAACTTTTAGTTTTGTTAATTTTTTCAATAGTTTCTTTTGTTTCAATTTCATTGATTTCCGCTCTGATTTTAATTATTTCTAGCCTTCTGCTACATTTGCTGTTGTTTTGCTCTTCCTTTTCTAGGGCTTTGAGATGAAGTGTGAGCTCATTTATTTGTTGTTTTATTCTTTTTTTGAGGAATGACCACCAGGCGATGAAGTTTCCTCTTAAAACTGCTTTCATTGTGTCCCATAGATTCCGATATGTTGTGTCTGTATTTTCATTTATCTCTAAGAATTTTTTGATTTCCTCCTTTATGTCTTCTGTAACCCATTGATCATTCAGTAACATATTGTTGATTTTCCATGTGATGTAGGATTTTTCCTTCCTTCTTTTATCATTGATTTCCAGTTTCATTCCATTATGATCAGATAAAATGCAAGGTATTATCTCCACCCCTTTATATTTACTGAGGGTTGCCCTATGGCATAATATATGGTCTATTTTTGAGAAGGATCCATGTGATGCTGAGAAAAAAGTGTATCCATTTGATGATGGTTGATATATTCTATATATGTCAGTTAAGTCTAAGTTATTGATTGTGATATTGAGTTCTATAGTTTCTTTATTCAACTTTTGTTTGGAGGATCTGTTCAATGGTGAGAGAGGTGTGTTGAAGTCACCCATAATTATTGTGTTGTGGTCTATTTGATTCTTGAACTTGAGGAGAACTTGTTTTATGAATGTCACAGCACCATTGTTTTGTGCATAAATATTGATAATTGTTATGTCTTGTTGGTGAATGGTTCCTTTTAACAGTATATAATGACCCTCTTTATCCCTTTTGATTAACTTAGTCTTGAAGTCGATTTTATTCGATATGAGGTTGGCCACCCCGGCTTGCTTACGAGAACTGTGTGCGTGATATGTTTTTTCCCATCCTTTCACCTTCAGCCTGTGTATGTCTTTTCCAATCAGATGTGTCTCCTGGAGGCAGCATATTGTTGGATTTGTTTTTTTAATCCATGATACCAGCCTATGTTGCTTTATTGGAGAGTTTAAGCCATTAACATTCAGAGTTACTATTGATATATGGTTTGAAATTCCATCCATGTTTGATTGTTTATCCTTTTTTTTTTAAAGAGAGAGTGAGGAGAGAGAGAGAGAGAGAGAGAGAATTTTTTTTTAATATTTATTTGTTAGTTCTCGGCGGACACAACATCTTTGTTGGTATGTGGTGCTGAGGATCGAACCCGGGCCGCACGCATGCCAGGCGAGCGCGCTACCGCTTGAGCCACATCCCCAGCCCCTATCCTTTTTTTTTTTTTTAATTTAGTTTGTTTCTTCGTGATTGTCTTTCCCCTCGCCCTCTGTCTTTACTGAGGCACTTCCCACTGATGGTTTTGGTTATTGTTTTTAATTTCTTCCTCGTGTAGTGTTTTGCTCAAAATGCTTTGCAATGCTGGTTTTCTGGCTGCAAATTCTTTTAACTTTTGTTTATCATGAAAGATCTTTATTTTGTTGTCATACCTGAAGCTTAATTTTGCTGGATACAGAATTCTTGGTTGGCATCCATTGTCTTTCAGTGTTTGAAATACATTGTTCCATGACCTTCTTGCTTTCAGTGTCTGTGATGAAAAATCCATTGTTAACCATATTGGTTTACCCCTAAATGTAATCTGTCTCCTTTCTCTTGTAGCTTTTAATATTTTCTCTTTGTTCTGTGTATTGGATATCTTCATAACAATGTGTCTTGGCGTTGGTCTACTGTGATTTTGTGTGCTCGGTGTCCTGTATGCATCTTCAATTTGTATATCTGTTTCCTTTTTTATTTCTGGAAAGTTTTCTGTAATTATTTCATTCAGCAGGTTTCTCATTCCATTGGTTTGAATCTCTGTACCTTCTTCTATCCCGATGACTCATAAGTTTGGTTTCTTCATGTTATCCCATAACTCTTGGATGTTTTTCTCATGATTTTTTACCAGCCTTTCTGAGTTGGCTAGACTCTTTTCAAGATGATATATTTTGTCTTCATTATCTGACGTTCTGGCTTCTACTTGCTCCACTCTCTTAGTGATACTCTCAATTGAGTTTTCAATTTGGTTTATCGTTTCCTTCATTTCTAGAATTATTGTTTGATTATTTTTTATAATCTCTATCTCCTGATAAAGATGCTTAACTTCTTCTTTTAGCTGTTTATGTAATTCAGTCTCAATGTGTTCTTTTGCTCCTTGAATTTGCTGTCTTGTATCCTCTTTAAGGTTCCATTCCATCTGTCTAAGGTGTTCCTTGAGGTCTTTATATGACCATTTTTCTGATGACTCTAGGTCCTCCTGAATATTTAGGCTGTCCTGCATTGTTTGTACTCCTTTTCTTCCTTGCTTCTTCAAGCTGCTCATGTTGCTTCTTGTTCTGTTTGACTGCTGAGTTACTGTTTGCTGCTATAAATTTATTTGATGTTTGGGAGGAAAGGTATTAGAAGGGAATGGAAGAAGTCACTAAAGAGAATGAGAGTAGGTAGATAGAATTCAAGGAAGGGGGGATAAGAAAAATGAAAAGACAAAGAAGAAATAGGAACCAAAAAAAGAAAAAAAATTAAAAAAATAATAATAATTAAAAAAAAAATTAAAATTAGAAGAGAAATAAGAAGAAAAAGAGAAAAAAAAAGAAAAAAAAAACAAGATAGAAAAATGAAGATGAAGGAAAAACCCAAATCAAAAAAAAAAAAAAAAAACTTATAAATGCCGTCTTAGAGTTTGATTAACTTCTCTTCCACTAGGTGGCGCTCTGCCCACCAGGTCAAGTCTCTCCTGTCAGTACGCGGGAACCAATCACTGTGCAGCAGCTTCTCCCAGACTGGGCGAGTCTCCAATCCTGAGTGCCTAGGGCCTCCTCTTGTGTCCAATCACTTCCACTTTTCCTCTAGCCAGGCCCGTCTCACCACAATATTGGCTACAGGCCAGGTCTGCTGCTCCCGGGAGCCCTGTTTTCATGAACGACTGGGCTCACTCCTCCAGTTTGCCATTCCCTCAGACCCTAAGTTTGTAGAGCTTGGGGCTGAGAATCCTCAGCCACTCCCCCGTAGCTGGTGCAAGAGACCTCAGCAGTCAGCCCTGGCGGGAGCGGCAGTCTCGCGCTGCGGGTCCCGCACCACCTCTGACTCCCTCGGGCTGACTGTAGCACTCATGGGAGAGCTGGGAGGGGCCCTTAAGGTTTCCCCGATGCGTGGAGAGGGAAAGCTAGGGGGTTACACACCTGTAGCAGCAGGCTTCAATGAAGTTATCTCCTCCGCCGCAGCCCTGCGATGCCAGCCCTCCGCCACAGTGGTGTCCCCCGCAAATGGCAACAGTTCGCCTCCCCCTGCTGGGCGACCAACGCAATGGGCGGGTCCCCACTGTCTCTCCCAAGCCCCGCCTGGAACCTGCGGCCACTGCCCACGAAGGCCCGGCAGGCATCCACCTCCGTAGGATGGGAAGGGCTGACCAGCCGCCTCAGCCGGATGGATTAATGCAGAGTCACAGCTGTCTGTCTCAGCTTTCCAGATGCGGTGGCGTGGTGCGCGGAGCACGGAGAGGCTTACTCACTTCCCGTCGCCATCTTCCTCTTCTCGCTATTTTGGGATGATGGCGGGGCTCTCGTTCCGCTCCCTCCGGTGTGTCTCAGCCTCGGGCTCCCGCGCCTCTCTCTGCCGTGGCCCCCACAGCCAGCGCTGCCCCGGTCACTCTCTCCGCCCCCGGCGTTCCCAGCTTCTGGCCGCACCGAGGCCCGCTCCGTGTCTCTCCGGCTTGCGGCTCCAGCGGCGCCTGGGGCCGGGGAGGCGATAGCCCCTCTCCGGCAAGTACCGCAGTCCCTGGGCCCCGAGTCCCGGCGGCCACAAACTGTCACTTTTAATAAACCTACCAGTTCCTGGCAGGACCCCACTTCACGGAATTTTGCTAGAAGTTCCTCAGTAGGTAGACTGCCGCTGTTCCAAAGGGTCTTTCTGATCCCGTTAATGTGGAGACATTAGAATCGCTGCTTCCTCGTCGGCGGCCATGTTCTGGATCAGGTCTCAACTGAACAATTTATTTCATTTATTGTGTCTTTTATTTACAAGTGTTCTATTTTGTTCTTTTTCAATATTTCTATCTCCTCATTGAATTTCTCGTTCATATTCTTCCTTAATTAAATCAGTTGTTTTTCTGTGTTCTCTTTGAATTTATTGGTCATTTTATAGTGATTCTTTTGAATTCTTCATCTAGTATTTCAGCCACTTCAATATTTTTAGTGTCAGTTGCTAGTGAATTATGAACTTTGAGAGGTGTCATTATGTCTTGTTTTTGGTACTAGGTGCCACATCTCCAGCCCTTTTTTTTTTTTTCTTCTGAAGCAGGGTCTTGCTAAGTTTCTTAGGGTATCACTAAATTGCTGAGGTTGACTTTGCACTCACCATCCTCTTGTCTGAGCCTCCCAAGTCACTAGGACTACAGGTGTGCACCACTGTGCCTGACTACCTTATTTTTTCATACTTCTTGTATTCCTCTTTGGGGTTTTATGCCTCTGTTTGTTTGATTCTTCTTCCACTCTCATATTTGGGCGTTTTTAGGGCATGCCCTTCACTTATCAAAGTGTCCTGTAGTGTTGTCATAACTGTGGTATCAACAGCCCTTGTGTTATTTATTTATTTTTTTCAGTAATGGATGTTTGTAAGTGGGGCCTGAGGACCCACCAGTAGCCTTTTATACTTGGTGCCTGGTCATTGTCTCTTCTTTTCTTTGTTTTATAGTGTAGATGAGGTTTGAATGTCATTCCTTTGTATGGGAGCAAAGTGTGCTGTCCTTTGCCTGAGTTTAGTTCAGCAGCAGAATCTTTACCCTGTGAATGTGTAGCATCCGTTTATGACACCAGTACCTCATAGGATAGGTGAAAACAAATCAATAGTTAGCAACCAATGCAAACAATATACAACAGTAAAATAAATGCTTGATTCTTACTATGACAAGAATGTTAATTACCACAAAAATTAGGAATGGTGGGGTCAGAAATTGCCAATAATAAGAACTGTAAGTAACTGTGAACTAGATCTGTCATTAAATCAAACAGCACATGTCAACTATATCATCCACAGCAGTAATAATTCCAACAACATGAATGGTGATGGCGGGATTTATATAAACCAGTTATTTCTAAAAGAAGGCAACAATGCAGTTCATTATGAGAAAAAGTAATGTGATAAGAAGGTAAATGAGAGTTTAGAGTTTCAAAAAATGAATAGATAGAATGCAAAGAGATGTATCAGGTGGAGGAAGGAGGAGAAAAAAAAAACAGGAAAAACAAAATAAAGGAAGAATAAAATTTGACCATTATTGAGAGAACAAAAGAGAGAAAGAGAAACAATCAGAAATTAAACCAAACAAACCAAAATGAACAAGCCCAAAACCTAACCCACAAAAAATAAGGCAAGGAAGAGTAACTATTTAAAAAATGCTAAAAGTGAGAAAAAAGAAAAAAAATGCATATGTACATATTATGTGTCCATAAACTAATCAGCACAGCAAGAACCCCTCTCCAAAACAAAACAAAGCAAAACAAAAAAAAAAAAAAGGAAATAAGATTTTTAATGAAAAATTGAGGAATTTTCTTCACTGAAGTGGTCAAAATAATTGAGGAGAATGGATGGCTCTATCTATGCCCAACTGTCCTTCCTTCTTCTTTCTGTTTCTTGTTTGGCTATGTACAGGGAGAGACAGGGTAACAGAGAAAGACAGAGATAGAGATTGAGATAGAGTTCGAGATAGAGATAAAGAGAGAGAAAAGTGTTTTTAACCCTTTCTTCTTGTGTTGCTCACTGAGCTGCCAGTTGGAGTGATGTAAGAGTGAAGCTTGTTGAAATAGCTCTCAGCTTCCCTTCTCACCAATATAGAGTAAGATGGAATGGGAAGTACTATGAGTCAGAGTTTTGTCTGCACAAATCAGATTGATGCATTGTCAGGGTGGGTTTGCTGCAGAATCCTATGAAGGGAGTTCTGGTGACTGAGACTTAGATCTATTTGGGCCTTGGTTGCTTGTTGAATGGTATCTACTTTGTAGAAATTGCATCTACACACTTGTATGGCCCAGCAGTTGCTGATCTGGATCTCAGGAGCCTTTCAAGAATCTAATCTAATCTTCCACACACTGTGTTGCCCATGAACACAGCCTTACCTGGCTTAGTCCCTGAGTGTATTGACATTCACCTATTCAGATTCCTGATCCACTTACTTCAACTCGTCTTTTGAGCCACCAGCCTCAAAGTAAAAGTGAGTTGAAGTCCATGTGTATTTCTGTCTTGAATTACTCTGGTTATAATCTTCTCTGTGCCTATTTCACTTATTTTCTGCTAGGTACATCCTTGGCCAGATGAAAAGTGATTGCTGGGACAGTTTGGCAATGTTTGCTATGATATCCTGGCTCCTGCAGCAGTGAGCTGCAGTGTGGCTTCCTCAAGATGGCTTCTGCCTCAATTGTTACCAGTTGAGAAACGCAGAGCACTTTCAAACACCAGTTCACAGTGTTGCCTCAGGATCAGTGAGGTTTAGGCTGCTTTTCTGTACCAAATTTTTCCATTGTATTTCTCCCTCTGTTATCCCTCCCCTCTGTGGAGTACCAGTGCCATTATCATTGCCACTGCAACAGGCTTGGCTCCAAACTACTCATTCTTCTTTGTTCAACATCCCCAAATTTCTGAGTCTGTAAGACACAGAAAGTAAGACTTTCCAATATTGAATCTTAGTGAAATTCCTCTTTATCCTGCCTCAATAAGAAGCAGTACTCCTGCTGCTTGAATCCAGAGTCACAGAAAATCTGGAAATGAAGCCTTCTTCTAATCTACCACCTTGACAAAAGTCTAATTTTTACTTTTGAAGACTCCATATAGTTTTTTATAATGCCTGTACAAATTTACATTCTCACCAACGGTGTGTAAGGTGTCCTTTTCTCCATGTCTTCACCAGCACTTGTTCTCTCTCTCTTTTTTTAATAGTAGCTACTCTAATAGGAGTGAGTGGTATCTCATTGTGGCTTTGATTTGCATTTCTGTGATGACTACTGATATTGAGCACTTTTAATATACCTATTGATTTGTATGTCTTCTGTTGATAAATGTTTTTTCAGATCTTTTGACCATTTTTACATTGGGTTATTTGTTTTCTTGTTATTGAGTTGTTCCAGTTCCTTAAACATTTTGGATAATAACCCCTTATCAGATGTATGATTTATAAATATTATCTGTAGAGTCTTTGCCCTTATAAACAGATTTTCATCATTTTATAGTATAATTTATTCATTTTTGCTTTTGTGTATGTGCTTTTGAGGTCTGATCCAAAAATATTTATTTAGATTGATGTCATGGACATTCCACTTGACGTTTTCCCATACTAATTTTATAGTTTTTAATGTTATTTTAAGTCTTTTATCTATTTTGAGTTGATATTTGTATGTGATAAAAGATAAGAATATGCTTTAATTTATCTGCATATAGCTATCCAATTTTCCACCATCATTAATTGAAGTCAAAGTCTACACTCTATTTTGGGATCTTGTCAATTTTGTCAAAAATCAGTTGGCTACACATGTTTGGATTTGTTTCTAGGCTCATTGCTCTGTTCTATTCATCTGTATGCCTATTTTTTAATGCCAATGTTATGTTGTTTTGATTATTACAGCTTTCTAGTACATTTTGAGGAAGGTAGTGTGATGGTTCTCACTCTGTTCTTCTTACAAACATTTTCTCTCTTTGGTATTTTGTGATTCCAAATTAATTTTAAGACTTTTTTTCTTTTATTCTGTAAAGAATGTTGCTGTTATTTTAATAGGGATTGCACTGTCTGTAAATGCCTAGTTAGTATGGATGTTATAACCATATTAATTTTTCTAATCCATGTATACAACTTATTTTTCTGTTTGTCTTTTTTCATTTATTTTATCAATTATCTAATTCTTAGTGTAGAAATATTTTACTTCCGTGGTATAATCTATTGATAAGTATTTTTTGTACCTATTGTAAAGGACATTGTTTTCTGGATTACATTTCCAAACAAGGACAACTTAATTTCTTTTCTACTTTGGATGTCTTCGTTCATTTCTTTCTCCCCATTTCTCTAGCTGACTTTCTGAACTATGTTGAATACAAGTGGTTAAGAAGTGAAAGATCTTTTTCTGGATCTTAGAGGAAAAACTTCCAACTTTTTCCTGTCCAGTAATGTTAACTGTGACTATGTCATAATGACCTTTATTGCATTGGGGTTTGTTTCTCCTTTACCTAATTTGTGGAGATTTTTTAAATATTATGAATGGATTCTGAAATTTGTACATTTTCTGCATCTATTGAAATGATCATACAATTTTTGTATTTAATCTATTTAATCTATTAAAGTTATGGTTCATGCTTATTCATTTGCATGAAATGAACTCTTATCCCTGGGATGAATCCCACTTGGTCATGGTGAGTGATCTTTTTTTTTTAATACCTTTATTTAACCAATTTATTTTTATGTGATGCTGAGGATTGAATCCAGTGCCTCATGCATGCTTGGCAAGTGCTTTACCACTGAGCTACAATTTCAACCCCATTAAGTGATATTTTTAGTGTGTTATTGTGTTCTGTGTGATACTATTTTGTTGTCGATATTTGCATCTATGTTATTCAGGAGTATGGGACTGTAGTTTACTTTTTATGTTGTATCTGTCTGTTTTTGGTGTCATGGTGATGTTGGCCATGTTGAATGATTTGGGAAGAACTCCTGCTCAATATTGTGGATGAATTTTAGAAGGACTAATGTTAATTCTTTAAATGTTGGTGAAATTTTGCAGTTAAGCCATTGTATATTGGGACTTTCTTTGATGGAAGTCTTTTTAAAATTACTGATTCAATTTTCTTACTATTAAAATTTTCTATGTCTTCAAAATTCAATATTGGTAAGTGGTATGCTGATATTTGTATTTATGTGGGAAAACAATTTCTGGACAGATCTATTCTTACATCTTCTTCTGCCCTCCACTGAAATCTGTAAATTTTCAGCATTGTACCTTCATCACAAAGGGTATTCAAAGGTAATACATGTTTGCTGTGGTTTGGATATCAGGGGTCCTTGTTGAGCAAAACTATCTGTGCTTCCTGGTGCCATGTTACCAGCTGCTTTCATACACCACACACTTCTGCCTTGATGTTCTGCGTTACCTAAGGCCTGGAGGAATGGAGTTGGCCATCTATGGAATTAGACTTCTGAAACTATGAGTTCCCCAATCAACTTTTCTTCCTCAAAAATTTTCTTGTTACGTATTCAGGTCATAGAAGTGAAAAAAAAAGCTGATTAAAACAGAAATTGGTACTGAGGAGTGGTGTTTTTATGTAACTAATCTGGCTATGTGGTTCAGAAGATTTTATAGTGTTTTGGGATTTGTGGGAGTTATTTTGGAAAGTTCAGCCATCTAAACTGGAAAAGAGAGTGTTGTGAGTAGTCCTTGATGGACAAACCTGGTGGGAGTTTAGAATACCAGAATGCCAATAAGACAATGGACATCAACTATGGGGTCATGAGGTTTCCTAAGGGAAGGAGGATACTATTGGAAATTGGACTAGAGGTCATCTTTATTACAGTCTGGTTAAGGAGTTGTCTACATTCCCCCCATGCCCTGAGACTTTCTGTTATGCTGAATCGAAAGATGATTGACTTCTTAATCTTGTGAAAGAAATTTCTAGATAGTATAGTATTCAGGTGGTGCCATGGGTAGTGTTGGTAGCCTTTAGCCAATTTCATTGTGATGAGCAGTAGCAGAAAGCAAAGCAAAAAGATTTGAAAAAGTTGTAGTTTGGCCAGAGAACTGTGGGTGAAACCGGGGCTAATGAATATAGATGGGGTTGTTAAAGACATTACAACCACAAAAAAAAAGCTAAAGGAATTGTCCAGAGACAATAATAAAGATGGCTTGAGGGCATCTAAAGGAATGACAAGACCACTTCCACCTTAGACTCAAGGGTGTAAATATATATATATATATATATATATTTGAGGAGAAGACATTGGGGTACTCTGCTTGTACTGGATGGGGGGCTAGAAAGTTGTTTCATTGTGCTTAGCTAGCCAGGCACTCAGGCAGAGAAACTGTGGTTCCTGGTGGCTCAAGATGGTGGTAAGCCTTGGTGGCAACCATGTGGTGTTAGTTATGCAGGAATGAAGGATGCTGGAATTAGGAGGTCTTAGGCTTCCATCAAGATATCAAAGGAAGGGGCTGGGGATGTGGTTCAAGCGGTAGCGTGCTCGCCTGGCATGCGTGCGCCCAGGTTTGATCCTCAGCACCACATACAAAGATGTTGTGTCCACCGAGAACTAAAAAATAAATGTTAATAAATTCTCTCTCTCTCTCTTTCTCTCTCTCTCTCTCTCTCTCTCTCTCTCTCTCTCTCTCTCTCTCTTTAAAAAAAAGATATCAAAGGAAAGCCTGGGAGATCAGGCAAAGTGCAGCAGGATCAGCATCCTTGCTTGCAGCCTCTGAGAGGGTGACACATTCAGATATGAGAAAAAAGCCAAAGCTGCAGAGGAGAGCCGGGGGATTAAGAAATACCAATAGCGTGGGATATTTGCTGAGGTAAACTGTAGGAACTGATCAGAGACAAGATAACCTAGGGGCCATGTGGGCTGCAACCAGAGAAGCCATAGGGGTGGAGCTTGCATATCCTTTGGAGAGAACATTATACTGCCATGGGCTCCAGGTGCTAGGTGTGGAGCTGCAAGACTTGTTTTCCCGGATAGCTTTCAGTATTGCTTTGGTCCTATCTCTTCTTATTATGCCTCTGTTACTTTCTTTTGGAACAGAAATGTTTAATCTGTACCTTTATTTATTATATACATATAAATTGCTTTTTATTTTTACAGGAGATCATGCTGAACATTTGCCTTGAGTCTCAGAGGAGACTGAATTTGGATTTTTGGGCAATCCTGAAACTGTTAAGACTATAGAGACTCCTGGAAATGGACTAAATGTATTTTTATTGCGAGGTAAT
Organism: Spermophilus citellus; assembly: GCF_964194105.1. NCBI lineage: Eukaryota > Metazoa > Chordata > Mammalia > Rodentia > Sciuridae > Spermophilus > Spermophilus citellus. The sequence continues at coordinate 48,401,189 of NC_138190.1, forward strand.
CCTTAGGTTTTGAAGACCAGGCATAGATGTTATAGTTTAGTGATATTAGATATCTCACAAGACCCATTTGTGAGACAGTGCAAGAAGTTTAGAGATGAAATGGTTGGATTTTAAGAGGTTTAACCCAATCAGTGCATTAATCCCTTGATGAGGATTAACTTGGTGGTAAGCAGGTAAGGTGTGGTTGGAGGAGTGGTTCTCTGGGGCTGTGCCTTTGGCATTTATATTTTGTCCTTGTTCAGCATAGCTCTTTCTCTGCACGTTACCAACAGCTTTTCTCTGCCACACACTTATACCTTGATGTTCTGCCTCACCTCAGGCCTCAAGGAATGGTGCTGGTCATTTATGTACAGAGACCTCTGAAACTATGAGCACCAATATAAAGGTTTTCTTCTTAAAATTGTTCTTGTCAGATGTTCTGGTCACATCAGTGAAAAAAACTGACTAAAACTATGTTTGGGTATTAAAAATTTTTGATCGGGCTGGGGTGTGGCTCAAGCGGTAGTGTGCTCGCCTGGCATGCGTGCAGCCCGGGTTCAATCCTCAGCACCACATACAAACAAAGATGTTTGTGTCCACCGAAAACTAAAAAAAAAAAAAAGATAAATATTAAAAAAATTATCTCTCTCTCTCTTTCTCTTAAAAAAATTTTTTTGATCACCTTACTGTTGATTTTCTTATATAAATATATGTACACACACACACACACACACATATATATGTTTAAGATACAAGTTTTCAAAACTTATATCTTACTGATTATAGAACACCTAGTTAAAAATTTCCTCCCAGATTCATTTATTATAATTATTAATAAATTATCACAATATATGAATGTATGATAATATATACTTCATTAAATATAAAAGATAAACACAATAAAATTTCTAAATGTATTCCGCTTTCTCTTCTTTTTACCCCAAATTACTCATTTGTTCACTCATGAATAGTATTTATTACTAGAATGAGATGAAACTCAGAATCAATACTAGCATATTTCTCATTTGTTTAGATGTTATATCAGAGTGTACTTCTTTATGTGAGTATATAGAAGGAATTGGAAGGAATTTTGATATCACAGTGTAACACAATTATTAAAATTTTAAGCTACATGACTAAATGATAATTTTTGAAAAGTTAATTTTTAAGAGTCTTAATTAAAGAAATCAGTGCTTTCGCAGATATGTTGAAATGTTGACCCTATGCTTTTTCTAGCAGTCGCAGTTTTCTGGTCTAATTTCTAGGACTTTGATTAACTTTGAGTTCACCAGCAATGTGGGGTGAGGGATAAAAATCCAGTTTCAGTTCTCTACATATTGATATCCAGTTTTCCCAGGGCTATCTGTTAAAAATGATATCATTTAATGCATGTTTTTTGGCAACTTTGTCAAGGATCAGATGACTTTATCTATGTAGATTTCTTTCTGTGTCTTTTATGCTGTTTCCTTGGTCTTCATGTCTGTTTCATGCCAATACCATCCTACTTTTGTTACTATAGCTCTGCAGAATAATTTGAGGTCAGGTATTGTGATGCTTCTGGTATAGCTCTTCTTGATCAGAATTGCCTTGACTGATGTGCTTCTTTTATTCCTCCATCATAAATTTTAGGACTTTTATCTAGTTCTATGGAGAATTTCATGGGTAATTTGATATGGATTGGATTGAAGTATGGCCTTTCTTACAATATAAATTTTGTCTACCCAAGAACATAGGAAGTTGTTCCATCTTCTATGAACTTCTTCAACTTATTTCTTCAATGTTCTATAATATAGCACAGGTACCACATTCCTTAATAAGACTTCTAAATCCCAAGAGATAAAAATCTAGAATCAATAAATGTGGTTATGTCAAATTAAAATGCTTCTGCATAGCAAAGGAAACAATTAGGAACATGGAGATAGAACCTAAAGACTGGAAGAAATTATTTGCCAGCCACTCTTCTGACAAGGATTAATATCCAGAATATAAAGAACTAAAAGCATTTAACACCAAAACAATTGACCCAATCAACAAATGGGTAAATGATATAAACATATGCTTCTCAAAAGAAGAAATGCAAATGACCAACAATTACATGGAAAACATGTTCCACATCCTTAGGAATCAGGAACATGCAAATTAATACACTACATTTAAAATGTCAATCATGAAGAATACAAAAAACAATAATAGCTGGCAACAATGTGGGGAAATAGTACACTTAAGCATTGTTGGTGGTAATTAAAATTAATACAACCACTTTGGAAATTACTGTGGAGATTCCTCAAAAAGCTATGAATGGAAACTCCAGCTATTCCACTCTTTGGTATTTATCCCCCAAATCTAAAATCAACATACTATCATAATACATGAATTTCAATATTTATGATTCCACAATTTAAAAATAGCCAAGTTAAGGAACAAGCCTTGGTACCTTTGACAGATGAATGGATCAAGACAATGTAGTACATATACACAATGGAGTTTTACTTAGCAGTAAAGTAGAATGAAACAATGCCATTTGCTGGTAAATGGATGAAACTGGAGAATATCATACTAAGTGAAATAAGCCAGATTCAGAAAGTCAGTGGTCAAAAGTTTTCTCTCATATGTGGAAGCTAGAGATAAATAAGGTATAAAAAAGGAGCCAGGCATGGTGGCACACACCTGTCATCCTAGCAGCTCGGGAGGCTTGACACAGGAGGATTTCAAATCAAAGCCAGTCTCAACCATGGCAAGGCACTAAGTAACTCAGTGAGACCCTGTCTCTAAATAAAATACAAAATAGGGCTGGGAATGTGGCTCAGTGGTCAAGTGCCCCTGAGTTCAATCCCTGGTACCAAAAAAGGGGGGATTTCATGAAATAGAAGGGAGAAAGTGGAACAGAGAAGGGGATAGAAGAAGAGTGTGAATAGACAGTGAGAAAAGCGATGAACTGCAGAACAAAGTGCATATGCATGAACATATCACAATGAATCCCAATTTTATGTATAATTATAATGCACCAATTAAAAATGAATGTGGGATTGAAATGGAGCAAATTATGTTATACGCATTCATGAATATGAAAAAATGAACACCACTGTTATGCATAACAATACTGCACTAAGAAGAGTACATTTTAAATTGTTAGTTGGACAATTTAAGAGCTTTCTTTAACTTGACTGAAAGAAATTAATTCTAAACCAACTTACTTACAAAATAATTTGTTATCATTAGAGTCATTCACTTTCTGAATACCAATAAACTGTAGTTTAAATAAACGCTTATATTTTTAAGATACATTTAGAATTACACAACATTTGCAAAAATTGTACAGAGAGTTACCTAAACTGTACAATAAATTTTTGCCATACTTCATATTTCAAAATTGTGTGTTCATAAAAGCAATATTGATACATAATTTTTAATAAAAATAATACTTTATTCAAATTTCATCAGTTTTGCCCCATGTCCTTCCTGGATTTTATCTGGGATATTACATAACATTTAGTCTTCTCAAGCTCCACAGTTTCTCAGAATATCCTAGTTTTGACGACCTTGACAGTTCTGAAGTGTACTTCTCAGGAATTCTATACATTGTCGTGCAATTGTGGTTAGTCTGGTTTTTGTATGTGTGCAGTGCTTGGGATTAAACTCAGAGCCTTGTACATGCTAGGTAAGAACTCTACCTCTGAGTTGTATCCTAGCCTCAACTGATGGTTTTCTCATGAATACACTTTTCTCGGGTTTGCCATAAGGTTATAGAGTTAAAGTTTATTTCTTTTTAAAATTTTTATTAGTTATTGATGAACTTTTATTTATTTATTTGTTTATACGTGGTGCTGAGAATTGAGCCCAGTGCCTCACGCATGCTAGACAAGCACTCTACCATTGAGCCACAACCCCAGCCCCCTAAAGTTTATTTCTCATCATACCTTTTCATGGATACATAGTACTATTGAGACTTACCACCTTGATAACTTAAGTGCTCATCAGGCTTCTCAACTCTTTAGTTATAATTCTTCTGCCTCTTACTTTTAAGAAGAAGTCACTATATATAACCTGAATTTAAAGAATAGAAACATTGGTTACTGCTAGTTTGTCCATGGCCAAGGCCTTTTTGTGGCCCAAAAACATATACACCATGCTCCTATCACCACTGCCACCACAATTACTGCTTCATGTTCCACATCCCTGATTACATGACTCCCATTTAAGAATGGCTACATAGTGTGTTTCCCACCCCCACTGAAATGTGAGCCTCTCTTATCTGTGCCACTAGATGATTCACTCTAACACAGAACTTTCTAAGACAGAGGGGCTTTTTGACTCCCCTGCATTGTGTGCCATTCCCAAAGCCATCAATTATAGCTGAAGAAGCTGTAGGGAGACTACTACTATATGGTCCTAACTAAAACCAAAGCCAAAATAGTCTATTAAACTTAAATGCTTAGACAGATCTTTTGAAGGAAATATTTTACTAAGAATGCTCTTTATAAAGGTGTAGAGATAACTGACACAGGTGGGCAAATCTTAACATAAGAAAAAAAGAATTGTTGGAAAACGAGATAACATGACACTTCCCAAGAAACTCAATGAGTTTCTAGCAACAAACCAGAAGGAAACAATATTGGTAAAATGCCTGATAAGAAATTCAAAGAACGATATGCGTTTTCTTGTATCTCATTGCATTTCCTTATAATCTTCTTTACAAGATACAAGAAAACACAGAAAGACAATTCAACAAAATTAGGGAAGCAATTTATGATCTGAACAAGAAATTTAGTAAAGTGATACTTATTATGGAAAAGGACCAAACAGAAATATTATAAGTAAGAAAGTGTACAAGACAATAACAATTTCAACTAAAAGTCTAAAAACAACTACATAAACAAAATAAATAATATTTGAACTTGAAGACAGTTGGGATTGTACCACTTAGACCAAGACAAAAAAATGAAGGTAACCTCTAAGCCTCTTGGGATACTATTAAGTGTACATATAATGGCATTATGGGTATTTGAGAAGAGGAAGTGAATGAAAAAAAAATAGAAAGCCTATGCAAAGAAATAACAGGTAAAATGTTATCTAATCATTTGGAAATATGAATATCTGGGTCCAGGAAACTCAAGGAATGCAAATATACTTCACCAAAGAAGATTCACACAATGGCAGATTATAGCCAAATGTCAAAATTAAAGGACAGAAAGAAAACTCAAAAAAATGCAAGGAAGTAGCATAAAGTCACATTTAAGGATATTCTTATTAAACTAATAGTTAATTTGTCATCTGAAGCCCTATGGATGAGGAGAAAATTTAATAAAATATTCAAAAAAAAAAAAAAAGAAAAGAAATGCCAGTTAAGATCAATATAGGCAGCAAGGCTATTCTTTGGAAATAAAGACCTTTCAAGGCATACAAAAACAAATAACTCATTACCACCATACTGCATTACAAAATATATTTAATAGTGTGCTACATCCAGAAATGAAAGAAAGATAACTACCATCATATTTGATACATGAAAGTATAAGTTCTACTAAAAGAGTAGATACATGAAGAGAAATATAAAACAATCAATCATTATCAATGCAGCAAATCACACAACCAAAAAGATTATCAGGAACAGAAGGAAACCACAAAGATAATTCAAAGAAATTAGAAGAAAATAAATAACAGAAATATTTCCTTACCTATATATAGACATCTTGTATGTAAACAGACTGAATTCTCCAATTAAATATACATATGGGCACAATGGATAAGAAAACAGGATATGTTACTTACAAGAAACTCAATTCTCTAAGGATACACATAGACTGAATGTAAAAGAAAGGGAGATGATATTTTAATCAATAGAAGTGAGCAGGAGTAACTAAATGAGAAAAGGACTCAAATAAATAAAAAGACCCAAATAAATAAAAGTAAAGATAAAGAATGACAATTAATAACAAAAACATTAGCACTCATTTACAGAAGTACTAATACCAATCCTGTTCAATTATTTCATGAAACACAAGATGAGGGAACACTGCCAAACACATTCTATGAAGCCAGTATCACTCTGATACCAAAACAAGACAAAGACACATCAAAGAAAGAAAAATTATAAAATAACATATCAGATGAACATGGATAAAGAAATCCTTAACAAACTATTAGCAAATACCATTCAAAAATGTATTAAGAGGATAGTGCACCATGATCAAGTGGGTTTCATGTCAGGGATGCAAGTCATTGATGAAAATCTAGACACATATGACTTACCCAAATTGAATCATAAGCATATAGAAAACCTAAAGAAACCAGCACAAGCAATGAGATTGAAGCAGCAATTAAAAGCCTTCCAAAAAAGAGAAGCCCAGGGCCAGATGAATTCTCATTCAAATTTTATCAGGCCTTTAAAGGAGAAATAAAACCACTCTTCCTCAAATTGTTTAAATGAAATACATAGGTGAACACTCCCAAATTTATTCTATAAAATAGTATTACCCAGATGCCCAAACCAGATGAGTACACATCAAAAAAGAAAGTTAGAAAACAATATCAGTTAGAACCTAATGAACATAGGCACAAACATCTCTAATAAAGCATTAACAATCTGCATTAAAAACAATTGAGTAGGTTTCATCCTAGAAATTCAAGATCGAATTTCAATATTTATTCAAGAATAAATATTTGGTAACTAACCAAACAAATAGAATTAAGGACAAGAATCAACTGAACATCTCAAACTATAGAGGAAAAGCTTTTGACAAAAGCCAACACTCCTTTATGTTAAAAACACTCAAGAAAGTAGGCATAAAGGAGCATACCTCAATATTATAAAGGTATATATGGGAAAGCCAAACTAACATCATACAGAATGAAGAGAAACTTAAAGCATTTCCTCTAAAACAAGGAAAAGACAAGAATTTCCACTCTCACCACTACTATTCAGTGAAATGCCATCCGGAGAAATCAGACAATAGAAGGAAATTTAAGGACACATGTAGGACAAGGAGAACTCAAATTATCTCTGTTTGCTGATGGAATGGTCCTATATCTAGAAGAACCAAATAAATAGATAAATAAATAAACAAACAAACAAACAAATAAATAAATAGAACAACTCCCCTCCGAAAACCTCTACCAGAAGATTCCAAGATATGATAAACAAATTAAGCAAGGTATAGGATACAAGACTAGCATATAAAATTAATAACTTTATTATAATTTAATAATGCTGAGAAAGAAATCAGAAAAAAGCATTCCACTTACAGTGACTTAAAAACAAAACAAAAGAAAAAAACACTATGGAATAAAAGTAACTATGGAGATGAAAGATCTTTACATTTAAAACTATATAACATTGAGGAAAAGGAAACAATACAGTTTTACTCAGACATTAGAGAAATGAAATTATGGTATTTCCTAGTAAATGGATGAAACTGGAGAACATCATGCTAAGCGAAATAAGCCAGATTCAGAAAGTCATCACTCAGATATTTTCTCTCATATGTGAAAGTTAGGAAAAATAAGGAAATTAAAATTAATGGATACTTGGAAAGTATATGGTTGGTAGAGGAAGGGGATAAAATGGAAGATAGAAGATATGATAAAAGGGAGCAACTTGGGATGAAATTGAGCAAATTATGCTATCTACATATATGAATATACCACAGTGAATTCCACCTTTTTAATATCTATTAAGCACCAATTAAAAATCAATAAAAAGAAGGAAGATGAGTAGAATAGAGGAAGAGGAAAATGGGGAAGAAATAGGGGAGGGAAAGTGAAAGTACTGTGGATTTAGATGGAGCAAATCATATCCATAATGCATATTATGGATATGTCAAAATTAACCCAGTATTATGTATAAATACAATGCACTAAACAAAATATTAAAATAGTAATAATAATTGAAGGATGGGTGATCAGTATAGTAGTTTAAGCAGATCAGAGTGAGGTGGGAGGCAAAGAAAATTGTACTGGAGAATTAGACTGATCATATTGTGTTATTACATATATAAATACAGTATCATGAATCCCACTATTATGTGTAATTACAATTCACCAAAAAATGAATGCATATAATAATATATGTTGATGAGGGTTTAGGGAAAGCATACACTTATTTTATTGATTTAATGCTACTATAAAACATTAGTTTCTTTATTTTTCAAAAAGTTAATTTTTCTATGTCTAGATATACAACTGATTATATGTTTACTTTTTATCTTATAAAATTGCCAAATTTAGTAGTTGGTGGATTCTTTCTTGTCTACTTTTAAGTTCATCTTATCTGCAAAGAGAGATAATTTTTTCCTAATATGGGAAATTTTATTTGTTTTTCTTGGCTAATTTATCCAACTTATACTTCTATTATTATATTGAATACAAGTATTATGAGTGGTCACTATTATCTTCTTATTTAGAAGAACAGCTTTCAGGTTTTTATCATTATTTATGATGTTATCTGTAGCCTTGTTATATATAACTGTATTATTTTATATTCCTTCAGTGAACTTTTATCAGTTGTTTTTAGTCATAAATCTCATTAGGATTCATTTTGACATTATTATAAAAGCATGGAATATAATTTGTTTTAATTTAGTCCTAAGTATTTCTCATTTCCCTCACCTCCTACCTCCCCTATTCCCTTGTCTTTACTCTATTTATCTTTCTGTTATTAACTTATAGTTTTTCTTTTTTTCTTAGCTAGAAGTTTTGTGATGGAAAGATGTTGGATTTCTTCAAAAACTTTATTTTCATCTATGATTTCTATCGTGATCCCATTAATGACATCTATTATGTTTATTTATTTGTATATATTGAACCATTGTTGTATACCAGTGCTGACATTTGATTATGTATTTTGATCCTTTTCATTTCCTGATAACCTGCTTGCCAGAACTTCGTTGAGAACTATTTTATCTCTTTCTTGTGTCCTTCTTTGGTGGTGGTATGAGGGTAATTCTGATCACTTTAAATGAGTTTGGAAGTGTTCCATTTTTTTTGGAAGAGTCTGAGAAAGATTAGTGTTCTTTAAATGTCCAAGGAAATTTTTAATTAAGCTATCTGTCTCTGAGATTGTCTTTCTTTGGCAGTTTTGTGACCAATGATTCCACATTATCAATCATAAATTATATGTTCATGTTTTCTGTCTTACTGACAATTAATTATAAGTTTTATTTTTCTAGGAACTTATTCATTCCTTCTCAATTCAGTTTGTTAGCAAGAGGAGAGACAGCTACTCTACTGTGATATTTTATATTTCTGTGGCATCAGTTGTAATATATCCTCTTTATTCTTAATTTCATTTATTTTATGTATCCCTTTTTTTTCTCAGTGTAAGGAAAAGTTGTCATTGTTATATTTTCAAATAGATAGCTCTTAGTTTCACTAAATTTTAAATTGCTTTTTTGTTACTTATAAAAATTATTTCTGTTCTAGTCTTTATTATGTTCTTCCTTCTACTAATTTTATGCTTAGTTTGTCTTTACTTTTGTAGTTATTTTAGGTATAAATTTAGTTTATGATATAAGTTTGAATATTAACTTTTCCACCAAAATTGTGCTAAGATTAAATATATTTTGTGAGATTTTAAGACAGCAGAAAGACTCTGACAAAGGTATATAAAGGTGGGGTTTGGGGGTTGTGGTTAAGATTTGGTAAAATCAGAGAAAAGCACACATGATCAAATATTGTTGACTTTACAGTCTATTATCAAAAACATAGAGAAGACATGGAAAAAGGAGTACACTTGCAAACAGTGTGAATGTAAATTATTACAGGCATTGTGAAAAACTGTACAGAGGCTATACTGTGTTTTGGGTATGGAATGTGTCCTAAATGCTATGTGTTGAAGGATTAATTTCTGATGCAGCAAATTTCAGAGGTGAGGTTTTTGGAAAGTTATTGGATCATGAGGGTTCTGATTTCACCTGTGGATTATTCCATTCATGTATCAATGATTTGCTAACATTATTGGGAGTTGGCAGAAACTGTAAGAGGTGGGGTCTAGTTGGAGGTTGTAGGTCACTGAGGTAATGCCCTGAAAAGGTATATCTTGTCCCTGGTCCTTTTTCCCCCTTACCTCTGCTTCATAAATGTCAAGAGGCAATCAGATTTTCCATGCCACACTCTTCTGCCATCATATTACTTTCTGCCTTGGAGAGAGCAGACCATGGGCTAAAACATCTGAAACTATGAATCGAAATAAATCCTTTATCATAATATATTTATCTCAGATATTTTGTCCCAGCAAATGAAAGCTGAATAACAGAGTTTTCTTAAAAATTAAAATAGAACTACATATGAATCAATAATCCCACCATTGGGTGTATGCCTAAAGGAAATGAAATAAGGATGTTGAAGAAACATACACTTTGATGTTCACAATAACCAGCAATCAAAACAACTTAAGTGCCCTCCAATTTATGTATAGATTAAAAAAGAGTATATATACACAAATAAAATGGAATTCAGCCACAAAAGAATGAAATTTTATCATTTGGTAAAACAGAGGTTAAACTGGTGATAATTATATTAAGAGAAATAAGACAGACACAAAAAGACAAGTACCACATGATCTCACTCATGTGAAATCTACAAAAGTTTTTCTCACAGAAGGTGAGAAGAATGCAGGTTCTGAGTGTTTTCCTGGAGTGGGATAATATTGACTGTTGTGTTTTGAATTAAAATTACATATTAATAAAAATTTCTGGTGTGTTGAGGATGAGGAAGATGGTTCAAGCAAATAGGCAGTGAGTCCAGATTTCCTCACACCATGGAAGGAAAGCAGCAAATAAAAGCAGAATTAAGAGATGGGTGACACAATAAATGTTCTATGACTCAATAAATACTACATAGTCTGAGATATGGGAAGAGTGGAAGATAGATTACCAGAGTAGAAAACAAAACTCAGTACCCTCACTCAAACCCATGGATGAGGAGGAGAGTATCAGAAAGAGAAAGAAATGGGGAAGCAGACATTCTCTTAAGCTCATCCAATTAAAAACAGTTGAAAAATGGTTGAAAAAACAGACAAAATTTAAAATGCAGAAGGTTCCTTAAAACAGCACATTTGGTTTCCTTAAAACAAAACTATGAAATGAAAGCCGGCAACAGGACATTGGATACTTGTGGGACCTTTCACCAGACTTATTAAGCAGAAAGAATCAACATATACTACTTATGACATGGAGAAGTGGAAACTAGAAAACAGGTAAATCACCAGAGAACCATCATTACAGTGTATCAGAGGTGAAGGCAGCAGGGGGAATACTATTGTATCACAGAGCACCTGCAGAAAACACACAACCACTGTTACAGCTCACAAGACAGTTACTAGGATCTTCACTACCGCAGAAAGAATCTAGAAGAGGGGAACAAGTACACCAGTGAACCACAACAAATAGGGGCACACCAGAGACTGCATTATGAACTTCTCTTCTGCAACATTAGAGTCAGCCAACTCACAACACTGCACTTTCTGAGACTATAAACAACTTTAATGTCCACTTTGATCATATAAATAACTCCTTAATGTGAATTATAATTGTTAACCCAATAGTCAGCATTATACCTACAACCTACTTGAATGCATTTTATCTAATGTTTTAAAGCATTAATTGGAATCAACCTTACTATCATTGTTTTCCTTAACTCTAGTTTATGGCTGTTTCTCGTAACCTTATCCTCTTTTATTATCAACTGCTACCTCAAATAAAACCAAATTAACTATTTGTTCTTTCTACATGGGTGTAATTTACTCTTTTATAACATCTCTCTCCCCCTTCATTCTTTCTTTTATTTCTGTACCTCTTTCCCTCCTCTCTCATTTACAAAAACTTTCTTCCTTTTACCTTTTAGCCCTCTCTTAATGTTATAATAATTTTATTAAATTTAACTAATAACTTTTTGACCTGTTTGAGAACTTTATTATAGGTTTATACCTGAATTTGAGGAACCACAGAAAGCAATTGCAACAAGTTTAGTTCTTATAAGTTTAAAGAGCATGAGGCTTGGCTCAGAAGTGATTATAGTAAATAGGACTCAGAGGTATCTCTTAAAGTGGAGCAATATTGGGATCATCAGAGTTCACACATTGATTTAAAATATTATAATCTAGATATCCACCCAAAACAGAGCTCTTAATAAAAAAATCTCACAAAGTCATGCATGAACTCTCTCTTGTCCAGTGAGTAGGTCCAGGGAACAGGGTAGAGGAGAGTGTGGCTGCGGAGTCACTAATCAAGACCTCCAGAGACCAAGCTGGAAGTAGGATTGGTTTTATTGTGCAATTATCATATATATGTACTTGGGCAGTAGCTAGGCAGATTATAGACAGCCACCAATACAATTTATTTCTAACTGTCCTTGCATTAACCAATTGAGGAGTGGGCCATGGAACAAGCGCTGGTACTGCAACACATGGCCTCACGCCCAGGGCTGTGCCTACAGAGTAAGTGGTTTGCTGCTCACATGCCTAGCATGAGGGGAGTGGCCTGCCACTCAGGCGCCCTTAATATTGCCATGTATGAAGTACTCCATGCATTTGTCCCCACAAAGCAATCCATCACTTAAAAGAAGTCATAACTATAATGACAAATGGGTAGAAAAAATAATACGAAAAAACAAGGGAACAAACTATTTCAACAACCATTAATACTTCAGTAACCGACTTCACTGACACCACAGTACAGGAAATGTCAGAGATGACATTTAAAAATTCATAGTTAAACTGTTCTAAGTGCTAAAATATGTTTCAATGAGGAAATTTGGGTAGAAAATAAGGAAGTGAAATATCACTTCAATAAAAATATAACGATTCTTAAAAAGAATCAAATGAAGGATTCAATAAATCAAATAAATATTCAGTGGAAAGTATCATCAAGAGGTTATCACCAATTTGAGGACAGATTTTTAGGCCCTGAAGATAAGATATATAATCTTGAATATAAAGGGGGCCATTGAGAAATGATGTTAAGAGACCGTGAACAGAATGTTAAAGAAATATGGGATAAAATTAAAAGGCAAAGTTTAAGATTCATTGGGATAGAAGAAGGCTTTGGAACACAAACTAAAGAATGCACAAGCTTTTCAATAAAATTATATCATAAATTTTTCCAAATCTTAAGAATGAAATGTAAAATCAAATACAGGAGGCATATAGGACTCCAGATATACAAAATTACAACAAAGCTTACATCAAGGCACATTATTATGAAAAATGCCTTACACACAGAATAAGGATAGAGTTTTAAAAGCTACAAGAGAAAAATGACTGGTTACACTTATAAGTAAATCAATCTGAACATCAGCTGATTTCTCAGCCCAGACCTCCAAAGTGAGGAAGCCTTGGAAAAATGTCTATCAATCTCTGAATGTTAGTGGATGCCAACCAAAAATACTATACCCAGCAAAAGTAAGCTTTAAAAGTTAATATGAAATAAAAAGCATCAATAATAAACAAAACCTAAAAGAACTTATAACTAGAAAGCTTACATTATAAAACATACTCAATAAAACATTTCATGAAGAAGAAATAAAGAATGAAAATGGAAATCAGGATAGGGTAGTATTATACTACAAGAATAATCAATTAGAGGAGAATAAAATTTAATTTAAACATAAAAATAAATCAAACTGGCATGAAATTAAAAAAATCATCTCCAGTAACAAAATTGAATAGAAATGTTCTAAACTCTTCAATCAAAAGACATAGGTTAGCAGATGGATCAAAAAATAATACCCAACAATATGCTGTCTGTAAGACACTGATTTCATAGGCAAAAACATCCACAGACTGAAGGTGAAGTGATAGGAAAAAAAAAAAACTCCTCACATGGATCTAATAAACAAGCTGGGGTTATAAGACAAAGTGGACTTCCAGCCAAAATTAATCAGGAGAGACAAAGAAGGACATTTCACAATTCTTAAGGGAATCAAACTTCTACAATATTTATGGCTTGGTCATCGCCATCTTATCTTGGAACATGACTTTCTCCACCTTGGAACACTGTCACCGCCACCACCATCACCATCTTGAGACATGGCAGTCTCCATTTTGGGACAATAGCCAGGGCCTGGAAGTCCATTACCAAGGTCCCTGCATGCTGTCGTTCTGGTCACTGATGTGGTCAACTAGTCATTCAGCTATCTCAGTTGTGGGAGGTAGAGATGCGGAGTCAACACACAGACACCGGGACCTGGTGAGGAAAACTGGCTGGTGGCAACCTAGCCAACGTCCAGTAGTTCAGTTTATTTTTGGAATGCATATAATTGTTATAGGGTTTAGATGGGGCATGCCCATCAATCAAGATAGTATCCATAAGCCAATAATCTTATGTAACTGCACTATGAGAATGCTCTAAATATTGCTATCATCAGGAATGGTCTTTGTCCCTAGGAGAGGGGGGCTTTCTAAGTTAGGCATTTCATGCCAGAAGCTCCTGTCTATAGGTTTCCTGGCCTGGCAGCTTGGCAATGCTAACCACAGTGCTAAGGATGTGGTTTTACTAATGGCTCACTAGAGCAGAGCATCCCATCCTGCAGGCATTCCTATCAGGCCTGAACAAGTGTAGATTCTTCAAGCACTTCGAGATGCTCATAGCTGCTAGGTGCTAGCTGTAAACTGAAAGTTATTCCAACACCTGCAGGTTTGGTTATACCTGGGGTATTCCTGCTAGGTGTGTCAATAGTCACCATCTTGTTGCTTCTTCACATGGTCAGTTCTTTACGCAAGCACATCACTGGTAGACTCACTAACTGCAAATTATAACAACATTGAGACCTTGGGCCTGCAGCATGGCAGAGCCTATGGAAACTGAAATCTGGATCTATTAGGTCTATATGGGCCTGTCTGAGCCCAGCAAGCCTGTGGAAAGTGATAAACTGAGAGCATTTTGCTTGGGAGCAGCTATATGGCTGGCTCACAGCTCTCAGCACCTGGTCTTGATCTGCCTGATACAGAACAGTTCTCTGCAACAGGCACACAGATCATGTCACACAGTTCTCAGGACCACCTGGGAAGGAAGCGCCTGACCAGGACTTTGAAAACATGGCATAGGGAGAGATCCAGTTTGGAGACTAAATCAGAAACCAGGAATTGTGGGGTCCACAGGTAATAGAAGGGGTTAAGATCAGGCTCTTACATCACATGAATGGAAGCCAAATGAGATTTCTGGAGTGCTGTCTTCCAACGTGGACCAGTAATTGCTATACCCTGTCTCCAGGACTTCTGCCTCTAGGACTAACCCTCCCACCCTAGCAGCCCTCATCATCCTGAGGGTGGAGCTACCATCAAATTCCGGACAACTCCACCTATGGGCTGAGGAGGGAAACTGAGAAACTTTTGAATTCCAACAAAAACAATTGTTAAAATTTCCATCAAGACTTATTATTCTTTTCTCTCTTTCATATCTCTATCATTTTGGACACCAAGTATTTATCATGCATCAGTTTATTGAGGATTGGGATGTCTGAATAGTATATTACAGTTTTGTTGTGTATTCTTTAATGTTTATTTTTTCTTTTCTTGTTTTATATATAGTTTTCCTCTTACTTATCTATTTCCCTGAATTTTCTTCTTCTCTTTTCTGCTAAAAGCCAGTCTCTATTGATTGCTATTCCACTCTTCCTATAATCTTTTACTTGTATCTTCTCTCTTCCTTTCTCAAAAATATCACATCCTACACCAATTCTGTTCTCTCTTTGTCTGCCATTAAAAAATGAAAACCCTTTTACAAACTAGACAATAATGGAACACATCATTTTTGTTTATTGTGACAAAACCATACATGTCTTAATAGGAGCTATTTTGTTTAAGGATGTATATTGTTTGCATTGGGTTCTGTTAATATTGGTCTCCCCCTTAAAGGTGAGGTACCAGAAACCTTCAGGCACACTATAAGTCTACAAAGCAGAAACTCTACTGCCTCAGATCCACACTGTTGCATGGGAAAATGCACAAACAAAATGGAAAAAAAAACAAGAGAACTAAGTACCTCAAACAAACCAAGATGCTCCAATAATAGAATCCATTGACTTGACAGTAGAAGAAATGTCAGAGAAGGAGTTTAGAATGTACATAGTTAAACTGATCTGTGATGTAAAGGACAATGTAAAGAATGAAATCAGATATAAATTTCAGGAGGTGAAAATCACTTCAATAAAGGGAATATTTAATTATGAAAAGAAATCATGTAGAAATCCTTGAAATGAGTCAGCATCCTCATATTAAAGAAAACATTTGTCTTTTTCTTGTTTTTTTGGGGGGGTTGGCTTACTTCACTTAGCATTATATTCTCCAACTCCATCCATTTACCTGCAAAAACCATGATTTTATTTCCTTCTAATGCTGAGTAATGTTCCATTGTGTATATATACCAAAATTTCCCTATCCATTCTTCTACTGAAGAGCATCTAGGTTGGTTCCACAATTAAGCTATTGGGAATTGTGCTTTTAAACATTGATATGGCTGTGTCCCTGTAGTATGGTGTTTTTACGTCCTTTGGGTATAAACCAGGGAGTGGGATAGCTGGGTCAAATGGTGGGTCCATTCCCAGTTTTTCAAGGAATCTCCATAGTGTTTTCCAGTTTGGCTGCACCAATTTGCAGTCCCACAAGCAATATATGAGTGTACCTTTTCCCCCACATTCTCACCAACATTTATTGTTGTTTGTATTCTTGATAGTTGCCATTCTGACTAGAGTGAGATGAAATCTTAGAGTAGTTTTGATTTGCATTTCTGTAATTGCTAGAGATGTTGAACATTTTTTCATATGTTTATTCATTGATTGTATATCCTCTTCTGAGAAATGTCTGTTCAGTTCCTTGGCCCATTTATGAATTGGGTTTTTAATTTTTTGGTGTTAAGGTTTTTGAATGCTTTATATATCCTAGAGATAAGTGCTCTATCTGATGTACTTGTGGTAAACATGTTCTCCCATCCTGTAGGCTCTCTTTTAACCTCACTGTTTGCTTACTTTGCTGAGAAGAAGCTTTTTAGTTTGAATACATCCCATTTACTGACTTTTGGTTTTTCTTTTGCTATAGGAGTCTTATTAAGGAAGTTGGGGCCTAATCCGGCATGATGGAGATTTGGGCCTACTTTTACCCCCATTAGGTGCAAGGTTTCTGGTTTGATTTCTAGGGCAAAGGGGACAAAGGGGAAGGGAGGAGACAAGAGGGTAGGAATGATGGTGGAATGAGTTAGTCATCATTACTCTAAATACATGTATGAAGATATGAATGGTGTGAAAATACTTTGTGTACAGCCAGTGATCGAAAAATTGTGCTCTATATGTGTAATATGAAATGAATTACATTCTACCATCATGTATAACAAATTAGAATAAATAATTAAAAAGAAATCCTTGAAATGAAGAAATCAATAAACCAAATTAAAAACTCAATGGAAAATATCACAAACAGACTAGGCCACTTGGAAGACAGGACCTCAGGCAATTAATACAAAACATATAATCTTGAAAATAAAGATGGCTACACAGAGAAGATCACAAGAAGCCATGAACATAACTTCCAAGAATTATGAGATAACAAGAATAGACTAAATTTAAGATTTATTGTGATTGATGAAGGGGTGGAGATAAAAACTAAATGAATGCACAATCTTCAATGAAATATCAGAAAATACCCCAAACCTATAGAATAAAATATAAAATCAAATACAAGAGGTTTCCAGTACCCTAAATGTACAAAATGATAACAAACCCATGCCACGGCACATTATAATGAGAGTGACTAACATACAGTATAAGGATAGAATTTTAAAGGCCATGAGAGAGAAAAAATCAAATTACATATAGAAAGAAACAAATTCTGATATCAGTTGATTTCTCAATCTGGACCCTCAAAGCTAGGAGGTCCTGGAATAATATATATCAAGCTCTGAACAAAAATGGATGCCAACCAAGAATTTCATATAGAGCAAAACTAAGCTTCAGATTTGAAGATGAAATGAAAGCCTTCCATATCAAACAAAAGTTAAAGGAAAACACAACTAGAAAGCTGGCACTGCAGAACATTCTCAATAAAATATTTCATGAGGACAAGATGGAAAATAAAAGGAGAAACTACACTAAAGAAAAAGTTAATCAAAGGAGAAACTAAGTAAAAAAAAACATAAATTAACCAAAATAAATGGGAATTCAAATCACATCTCAATATTAATTTTGAATGTTAATGTCCTAAACTTATCAATCCAAAGACAGACTGGCAGATTGAATGAAAAAAAAAACCCCATCAATATACTGTCTTCAAGAGACTCACCTCAGAGGCAAAGACATCTACAGACTGAAGGTGAAAGAATGGATCACATAAACAAGCAGGGGTTTTCATTCTCATATCAGATAAAGTGGACTTCAAGCCAAAGCAAATCAGAAAAGACAAAGAAGGACATTTCCTGCTGTTTAAGGGATGGATACATCAGCAAGATATAACAATCATAAATATTTATGCCCCAAACAATGGAGTATGTATGTACATCAAACAAAACCTTCTAAATTTCAAGGATCAAATAGACCACAACATAATAATATTGGCTGACTTTAACACACCTATCTCACTACTGGATAGATCTTCCAAACAAAAACTAAACAAAGAAACAAATTGAAGAAAACGTCAGAAGATGGAAACATCTCCCATGCTCCTGGATAGGCAGGATTAATATTGTCAAAATGGTCATACCACCAAAAGCATTATACATATTTAATGCAATTCTTATTAAAATCCCAATGACATTCTTCATAGAAATAGAAAAAGAAATCACGAACTTTATTTTGAAAAATAAGAGACCCAGAATAGCTAAAGCAATCCTTAGCAAGAAAAGTGAAGCAAGAGGCATCACAATATCAGACCTTAAACTATACTAAAGAGCTATAGTAGTAAAAATGCCATGATATTGGCACCAAAATAGACTTGTAAACCAATGGTACTGAATAGAGGACACAGAGACAAACTACATAAATATGGTTATGTCATACTAGACAAAGGTGCCAAAAACATTCACTGGAGAAAAGAGCCTACTCAACAAATGGTGCTGGCAAAACTAGAAATTTATATGTAGCAAAATGAAATTAAATCTCTCTCACCCTAAACAAAAATCAACTCAAAGTGGATCAATGACTTAGGCACTAGAACAGAGACCCAGCACCTAATAGAAAAAAAAAATAGGCCCAAATATTCACCAAGTCAGCCTAGGGTCTGACTTCCTTAACAAGACTCCTAAAGCACAGAAAGTAAAATCAAGAATTAATAAATGGTATGGATTCAAATTAAAGAGCTTCTTCTCATCAAAGGAAACAATTAATAGAATGAGCCTACAAATTGGGAGAAAATCTTTACCACATGCACCTCCAATAAAGCATTAATCTCTAGAATATATAAAGAGCTCAAAAAATTTAACACCAAAAAAGACAATAACCCGATCAATAAATGGGCAAAAGAACTGAACAGACACTTCACAGAAGAAGAAATATAATTGATCAACAAACATATGAAAAAGTGTTCAACATCTCTAGCAATTAGAGAAATGCAAATCAAAACTACTCTAAGGTTTCATCTCACTCTTGTAAGAATGGCAATCATCAAGAATACAAGCAACAATTAATGTTGGCAAGGATGTGGTGAAAAAGGTACACTCAAACATTGTTGATGGAACTGCAAATTGGTGCAATCACTATGGAAAGGAGTATGGAGATTCCTCAGAAATTTGGGAATGGAACCACCATTTGACTCAGCTATCCCACTCCTTGGTTTATACACAAAGGACTTAAAATCAGCATACTATAGTGATGCAACCACATCAATATTTATAGCAGCTCAATTCACAATAGCTAGACTATGGAATCAACCTAGGTGTCCCTCAATAGATGAATGGATAAAGAAAATGTGGCTCAAGCGGTAGCACGCTCGCCTGGCATGCGTGCGGCCCGGGTTCGATCCTCAGCACCACATACCAACAAAGATGTTGTGTCCGCCAGAACTAAAAAATAAATATTAATAAAATGTGGTATATATACTCAACATTAAAGGAGAGTGAAATTATGGCATTTGCCAGTAAATGGTTAGAGTTGGAGAATATCATGCTAAGTGAAATAAGCCAATCCCACAAAATCAAAGTCCAAATGTTTTCTCTAATATGAGAATGCTAATTCACAAGGCAGGCGGAGGGGGGGCACTAGGAAGAACAACATTACCATAGATTAGGTAGAGGGAAGTGATGGGAAGGAAGGCGAGGGGATGTAAGGATAGGAAAGATGGTAGAATGAAACAGACATTATTACTGAATGTATATATGTGACTACATGACCAATATGATTCTACAACATGTACACTCAGAAAAATGAGAAATTATATCCCATCTATGTATGATATATCAAAGTGCATAAATGCATTCTACTGTCATGTATAACTCATTAAAACAAATTTAAATTTTTTTTAAAACATTAGAAAATCAAATCAAACAATATATTAAAATGATAATACAACATGGTCAAATGGGTTTATGCTAGAAATAAAATTTGGGGCAATATAAGACTAGAAGGAGCTAGGCATGGTGGTGCTCACCTGTAATCCCAGCAGCTCAGAAGGCTGAGACAGAGTGATCATGAGTTCAAAGGTAGACTCAGCAATTTAGTGAGGCACTAAGCAACTCAGTGAGACCCTGTTTCTAAATAAAATACAAAATAGGGCTGGGGATGTGGCTCAGTAGTTGCGTGCCCCTGAGTTCAATTCCTGGTACACAAAAACAAAACAAAAAGACTAGAAGGAAATATTCAAGTTGATCTGAGGTAAAACTACAAAAGTTCTACAGAAAGCATCAGAAGTAATATTGGAAATTTATAATTTTTACCTTTAATATCAAAAACAAAGTAATATCAACTCTTACCAGTTTATGTAACAGTGTTCCAGACAATACAATAAGCAGAAAATATATGTCTTCAAAATGTAACAAAGAAGTTAAACATTTTTTCAAAAATTTTATGATTATCTATATTGAAAATTCAGTGGATTTTACAAAAAGCTATTACAAATAATAAGTGAGTTTAATACATGTATGTATTGTACACTTGTTATGCAGAATTCAGTTGCATTTCTATATACCAGAAAAATAAATTGGAAATTGGAAATTTAAATTATGAATTTACAATAGCATCAGAATATAAAGTAACTGAGAATAAATCTGACAGTGTATAATATTTGTACCCTAAAACCTATTAAATATCATGGAGAGAAATTAAATCAGAACTAAATAAGTGAACCAATAAATAAGTGAATCAAAGTTTCATGAATTGGAAGATTTCTAAAATTTTTTTAAAATTTTTAATTGTAGAAGAACACAATATCTTTATTTTATTTATTTATGTGGTACTGAGGATCGAATCCAGTACCCCACACATTTGTGACAAGCACTGAGCCACAACTCC
Source organism: Spermophilus citellus (assembly GCF_964194105.1). Taxonomy (NCBI): domain Eukaryota; kingdom Metazoa; phylum Chordata; class Mammalia; order Rodentia; family Sciuridae; genus Spermophilus; species Spermophilus citellus. Next base: position 48,422,588 of record NC_138190.1, read on the forward strand.
AGCTCAGAAGACATAGTTCTAAGATGTTAACCCCCTTCAAAATGACCTGCATAGATTAAAACCAGTCAAAAGCAAACTTTTAAAATCTGTATTTTTTTTTCCTTTTCTTTTCATTTTTGCAGTACTGAGGATAGAACACTGGGGCTCCCACATGCTATCCAAGTATTCTGCAGCTGAGCTACATCTCTAGTCCCCAAAATCTGTTTTCATAGAAACTGATAAGTTAATGCTATTTTTCATATGGAAATATTCAAATCTTGAATAGACAGAAAACAATTTTTAAATAGAACATAGTTGGGGGCTGGGGATGCAGCTCAAGTGGTAGTGCGCTCACCTGGAATGTGTGAGGCATTGGGTTCAATCCTCAGCACTACATAAAAATAAAATAAAGATATTGTAGCTACCTAAAACTAAAAAATAAATATTAACCTCCCCCCCCAAAATGGAACATAGTTGGCAGATATACAAATATGTTTTGAGGATGATATAGCTCAGTGATAGAGCATTTGCCTCATATGCACAGGGTCCTGTGTTCAATACTCAGCGCTACAAAACAAACAAACAGAAACAAAACCCTATTTTAAATATTTTTAAATTATTATATTTTTCAAGAAAGTATGATTCTCATGCAAAGATAGACAAAAAGATCAAAGGACAAAAACAGGGATTCCAAGAAGTAGACCTATTTAGATTTCGATGATTGAAATTTGAAAAAGTACAAGGGCAATCAGAAAAGAGATGATAGAAATTTATATACTCATTAGTTAGAATATTTTATAGTTTTTCTGATTATTTGTGATTTGATATTCAGCACCTGAGCAGGGCCTTAGGGAGTTTGAGTTAATGTAAATTTACTTACAGAACTTCTGTTTATATTTTTACTATAACTTTGAATAAAACTTTGTAGTCAGAAAAAAAAAGGAAATTCAAACAGATCAAATTCAAGCAATGGAATTGAAGACACTATTAAGCCTACAAACAAAGAAAAGCCCCGTTTAAGACACATTCTTAGTTGAGTTCTACCAGACATTCAATAAAGAACTTACATCAATACCCCTCAAATTATTCCATGAAAGAGAAAAGGAAGGAACTCTTTCAAGCTCGTCTTATCTAGTATCACGCTGACACACAAAAAAGGCAAAGACACATCAAGAAAAGAAAACTTCAGAAAAATATTCCTAATGAACATAGATGCAAAAATTTTTAATAAAATACTGGTAAGGGGCTGGGGATGTGGCTCAAGCGGTAGCGCGCTCGCCTGGCATGCGTGCGGCCCGGGTTCGATCCTCAGCACCACATACCAACAAAGATGTTGTGTCCGCGGAGAACTAAAAAATAAATATTAAAAAATTCTCTCTCTCTCTCTCACTCTCCTCTCTCACTCTCTCTTTAAATAAAATAAAATAAAATAAAATAAAATACTGGTAAGTTGCATACAAATACATATTTAAAAAATAGTGCACTGTGATCAAGTGGGGTTAATCCCAGGGATGCAAGGTAGTTTCAACATATAGAAATCAATAAATATAATTTATCACATCAATATACCTAATGACAAGTATCACATGATCATCTAAATAGATGTCCTCAAATCATTTGACAAATTACAGCATTCATTCATGTTCTAAACACGAGTAAAAATAGGGATAGTAAGAGCATACCTCCACATTGTAAAAGCTATATATGCTAAACACAAGGACAAAATCATTCTAAATGGAGAAAATTTGAAAACATTCCCTGTGAAATGTGAACAAGACAATGGCCCTCTTTCACCACTCCTATTCAACATAGTCCTTGAAATAATCACCAGAGGAATTAGACAAAACACTTTATATGCAGAGTTATGAAAAATTGTGCTGTGAATGGATAATTATGTTTGTAATGCATTCCACTATTGTCCTGTATGTAAAACAAAATAAAATAAATAAAAATAAACAAATAATAATAAAAAATCTGTTTGAGCAACAGATGCCTTGATTTCAGCCTTGTGAAGACCATACAGAGGATGTGCTGAGCCATATCTGGACTCTTTATCCCTGGAAACTTCAGTAATGTATGTGTATTGATTTAGACAACTAAGCTTGTAGTCAATTTTTTTTTCTTTTGGTACTGGGCATTGAACCCAAGGATGCTGTACTACTGAGCTACATCCCCAGTCCTTTTTAGTTTTTAAAATAGAGTCTCATTAAGTTCCTCAAGCTAGCATCTAAGTTGAGATCCTCCTACCTCAACCCCCCAAATTGCTGGGATCACAGCCATACACCCCTGTGTCTGTCTGGGGATTTTTAATACACTAACAGAAAAGTAACATACTATTGATATCATCAAGGAGAATGATATTATAGCAACTTTTTTTCACATTATCACTGCAATTTTGATCTCAACCAGTTCAGCAGGCTTAATTTCCAAAGGATTGGGTCAGTTCAACAGGCTGAGTTTCTGACTAGAAGGCAAAGGAAACAGGCAGTGAGACGTGAAAGAAAGAAGTTATAAATGTGAATCATGAGAGCCATTTAGAAACAAGGACTATAATAGTCTTGAGATTTTTTTGTTGTCCTTTGATACTCACATAGTTACATATATTTACCAATTCTCTTCATTTTCCTTTTTTTTCACTACTAGAGTAATATAAGTCTGTCAATCATGCTTCATCTCATAGCTCAGTATTTAAGTAGTAGAATATTGAAGCAGGGGTAGATCTCAGCTAGAAGCATAATGAATATCTCTTGAGGTAGATCAAGTCCAAGAAATGTGTGCTTCCTCATTTAGGGAGAGATTAATTTGTTTCCAGTTGTAAATGGGAAGGTAGCTTCATATTTAGCACCAGAGACTTTTTTTAAAATTTGTAATCTAAAACTTAGTAAAGAATGATGAAAAGAGAGTCAAATTGGCAAAGGGCACTGTGTCAGATTGGATGCTGTTGATTTGCATCATCACTATCAACCACTTTTGTGTTAATCAAAATGCTGCACAGATACAGAGTCAATAGAAAAGATATTTATTGTGAGGGGTTGGCTAATGCAATTATGAAGAATGCAACAAATCATGATTTTTCACCCACAAACTGGAGGCCCAGGAAAATCTGTAGTGTAATTTCAGCCCAAATTCAAAGGCCTAAGAACCAGCAAAGTCCATGATGTAAGCCCCAGTCTGACTTCAAACCAGGAGAACTGATGTTCAAGAGCAAGAAAAGATGGAAGCCCCAACTGTAGCAGAGATGACAGAGAGGAAGAGTGAAAGGGAGAAAGAGAAAGAAGGGTGGGGAGGAGACACCTGCTTTTGTAGGGTATTATTTTGGAAAGGATATTCCCGTAGTCCTTTTGCTCTGTTCAGACCCTAAGTTGGATGATAACCTGCCCACAGTGGTGAGGGCAATCTCTATACTGAGGACACTGATTATAATGCTAATCTCTTCTGGAGATACTCCCACATATACAACTAGAAATGATATTTTTCTAGCTACCTGATCATCTCTTAGCTCAGTCAAATTGACATATAAAATGAAACATCACATCTTTTGAGACTGAAAATCCCCTTTGACATACAGACTGATTTAGAATCTTCTGATGAGTCGAAGTTATAGGTGTTTTGGAAGGCAAAGTGAAGTTAAAGCTATGATTGTTTGGAAAGTCATGGCAGTTGGAAGTGTTGGGCTTCTAAACCCCTTTACAAGTCCCACTTCATTGTCATGATGCTATGCAGATTTATTCATGATTAGCAATACTGCTGCCCAGAGGTGGGGGCTGTGATGTGACCATTTCCCCATCCCTCCAGATGTGGTCTTCCATGTCTTCACTTTCAGACCCCTTTAAAGCCCATGAGCCCTAACCTCTAGTTACATGATACTTACAGTAATTATTTTTTCTTTTTAGTTTTTGCTGATGATGTTTAAACAGATGCAATATTTCTAAAATGTAGTAGATGCTATATTATTTTTAACTCTTATTATTTCTAAGTATTATATATTTGGGTAAATGTATCTGGCCTAAAATCTGTACTGAGAACAACCATTTCTTATTCAATAAAATACAAAACTATGTAATATATATATAATACATATTATAAATATATATTATATAAAATATATATGAAATATATATTATATATTAAATATATTATATATTTAATATATCATATATTATAAATATATATTAATATATTATATATTATAATTCTATATTTATATATAATATATTATAAATATATATATATATATATTTGTGGAAAGGTGTTTACATACAAATTCAATGCCTTCAATAGATAAAACACGGCCCTGTTATCTATTTTTCTCAAATGAAATTTAGTAGTATGTATCTTTCAAGCAATTTGTTCATTTCATCTCTTATATAATAATTCATTATTATAATTTTTTTGCTCTGTTTTCTTATAATTTTCTGGTACATTTCAACTTTTCCTTATGTAGCCTCTCTAAATCTTGATAATCATAATTTCTGTCTCTCTTCATATCCTGACCCATGTCTTTAATCAGCTTATTTGGTATCCCCAGATAATTTCCTTTCAGTTTCATTGTTTTTTTTAATTGCTCCTTTCATTTTGAATTTACCATGCTCTTGTTTTTCTTTTTTCATTTATTCTAATCAATTATACATCACAGTAGAATGTTATTTGATTCATTGTGCACAAAAGAAGCACAATATTTTACTTCTCTGTTCACAAAGTAGAGTCATACCATTTGACCACTCTTACATGTACCTAGGGTAATGATATCATCTCATTCCACCATCTTTCCTACCCCGAATGCCCCTCCCTCCTCACCCTTCCCTGTGCCCAACCCAAAGTACCTCCATTTATCTCCCCCCATTATGGATCAGCATCCATTTCTCAGAGAAAACATTCAGACTTAGCATGATATCCTTGAAGTCCATCTATTTACCTGCAAATGCCACAATTTTATTCTCTTTTAATGCTGAATAATATTCCATTGTGTATCTATACCATAGTTTCTTTATCCATTCATCTATTGAAGGACATCTAGGTTGGTTCCACAGTTTAGCTATTGTGAATTGTGCTGTTATAAACAATGATGTGGCTGCATCACTGTAGTTTTGTTCTTCTGATTCAAGTTGTGTAGGTCAGATGTCTTTAGAAATTTGTTGATGTCTTCAAAATGTTCTAATTTTTTGGAGTATACATTTTCAAAATATTTTCTGATTATACTCTGTGTTTCACTAGTGTGTAGGATGATAATTTCTTTTTCATCATGAATTTTAGCAACTTGAATTTTTGTCTTCTTTCTTTTGGTTAGCTTTGCTAAGGGTTTATCAATTCTATTTATTTTTTCAAAGGACCCACTTTTTGTTTCATCGATTTTTAAAAATATTTTCTCAATTTCATTGATTTCACTCTGATTTTAATTTTTGTTGCTGTTTTATTCTGCTTTTGATGTTGATTTGTTCTTTTTCTAGGGCTTTGAGATGTAATGTTAGGTTATTTATTTGGTGACTTTCTATTCTTTTTATGAAGTTCTCAGTGCTATGAGCATTCCTCTTAGAACCACCTTTATAATGTCCTGGAGATTTTGATAAGTTGTGTTGCTGTTCTCATTTATCTCTAAGTATTTTATATTTCATCCCTGGTTTCTTCTGCTATCCATTGGTCATTCAATACTATATTATTTAGTATCCAGGTGTTAAAGTACTTTCTTTTTTATTTTTATTTTATTGTTCTATTTGTTAGCTGCAGGGCAGGATGAATGAATGTTAGCTTCAGGTAGACACTCAACCCCCATCATCTGGTTCTTTATTGCTTGTTTGTCTCAAGACTGAATGCTCAACCCCTTGGTCAAGCCTGAAAGCTCAACCCCCCCTGCTCAAGGCTGAACACTTTATCCCCCTTATGCTTACAAGGCAGCTTGCAGACCCAGAGATCCTATTAGATTCAGGAGCATATATGTGTGAAATGGCACCCCCTTTCTCCACTGAAATGTCTTAACTAGCCTCTCCAGAAATCTTCACCATGGCTGATTTTAGGACTTTCAGCAAAAGAGTCTCTTCAAAAGAGCCCATTGTAGATAAACTTCCTATTTTCATATTACCCTGTTTACTTGGCCACTGGCCAAGAAGATACCAGCACTCCAGGTGCTGGACACCTCCTTACTAGTTTTTCACAAACATGTATCCAGTATAGTACTTTGAAGAAATGTGCAAACAAGGTCTCTGGCCTTGAGCTGGGCTTCACAGAAATGTCTACATTTTTAAGATAAGTTACAAACCGGCTCCATGGTAACAGCTGGCAAGGGGAGGAAAGAAAGGGGAGAAGAATCTCTCCCCTTCTCAGGTGCTGTCCTTAAAGAGTTAACTTGCCCAGAATAGTGAAAGAAAAAGCTGATTTTATGTGAGCTTCTGCAGACTGTGAACTTCTGAGCCCCTCTCCTTACATGCTGGGTATAAAACTCTGAAACTCTCTGAACTTGGGGTTCAGGGGATTAATTGATTACAGAAAAAGCTGTGCCCTCTGAACCTGGCTGCAGCCAAATAAAACTGTTTCCTGCTAACTTTGGTGTCTTGCCTCGTTTGTCCCTACAACATGTGTATTAAGAATTGTAATGCAAAAAAAGTACATGTATAAAGGCATAAATTGGCATGAACATACTTTATATACAGAGATATAAAAAATTGTGCTCTATTGTGTAATAAGAATTGTAAAGCATTCCACTGCTGTTTTGTATTTAAAAAAATAAAATCAATAAAAGATAAAAAAAATGAATGGAAAAAAAAGATTTAGGCAGAACAGCACAGCAGAGGACTATAAAAACCTTCTCCTGCCAGGCTCTCCCTCTCTTTCTTCTCTCTTTCCTGCTCTCTCTTTCTCTCTCTTTTTTCTCCTCGTCTCCTGTCAATCAGACACCACTGCAATAAAGATCTCTTGGTCACTCTGAGAGTCATGGTCACTTTCCTTTCATTTGGTGCTGAAACCCAGTAAGAGGATGAAACCCATCTTTTGGATCTCTCTTCCTTTGGAAGTGCCACTCACCAGACAACTTGAACCCATTTTCTCAACCGCCAGAATTATATCCACCACTGGCCTTCAATTAGTGAGTTTTCCCTTCCTGGAGTCCTAATGGTGGTCTTGGGATGATTTGACTGTTGATCATCTGCAAACCTCTTTGCCCAACTGCAGGGAGGAAAACACCCTACAAGGCCACAGTGGTCCTCAGGGATTCCCTCCTCCCTCAAATTCAACTCTTGGGTCCAAAATTATTTCTCTTCCTCGACATAGATCTCATACATCATCTTCAAAGGACTGTATAACCTCTGGGAACACATAATGAAGAACTAACTGTTGATTGTCCTGCAGCCTCTGTGGTGCCCCAAGAAGGAGGATCACACCTCACTCAGACTTCAATGTCACAGTGGCCCTCATAAAGTCCTCTCACATTTAAGACTTGATGGCTTGAGATACACTTACCCTCCACCCTCCCCTTTTACTCTCCTTTTTCTGGTCCTGGGAGTCACCGACCCCTCTAGGAGGAGTCCCAAAAAGCTTTGGCTAAGGTCTCCCATGGCTCCAGCCCCCTCCAAGACAGGAGCCTCAACTGTCAGAAATTGGTGATGACCAATGTCTGCAGCTCAAACCTGCCACTGGGAACTAAGTTTTGGCTCTAGAGGGGACACCCCTTTTGCCAATAAATCAGCTCTCTCCCCTCCTTATATTATGTTTGTGACATGGGTAATATGTCCTTTGTGTTGGCCAACTATCCCTTACAATGCCTTTTAGACAACCTCAAGACCCTCTCCTTGACAACGGACATCAAACCCCCCAAATTAATCAAATATAGCACCCAGAATTGGCCCACTTATTCCCTAGAAGATCAAAGTAAATGGCCCCCCTTTTGGGTCTTTACATCTCTCTATTCTAAGGGATCTCTACAACTACTGTGAGCATTTGAAAAAATCCCCTATATCCAAGCTTTCTTCTTGCTCTGATGCAATCTTGTTCTCTGCACCTCTTACAAACCTCTACAAATTCTTCCGGCTTGCAAACTATCCGCCCCAATCATTGATCACCAACCTTCTTCTCTTTTCCCATTGTTATTTTACATCTCCTTCCTCATTCTCAGATCCACCAAGCTGCTCTCAACCCAACCTTCCCATCTTCCCCCTCCCTACCCAGGCCCACAGAAAAGTCTTAACTGATCTTCTTCAGAAATATTCACCATGACTGAGTTTAGGACTGTCAGCAAAAGAGTCTCTACAAAAAAGTTCAATGTAAACTTCCTCTTTTCATGTTGCCCTGTTTTACTTGGCTACTGGCTGGTAAAAAACAAACAAACAAACAAAAAAAAAACCAAACAAACCAGCATTCCAGATGCTAGACACCCCTTTACTAGTTTTTCACAAACATGTATCTAGTATAATACTTTGTAGAAATATGTAAACAAGGCCTCTGGCCTTGAGCTGGGGCTTCACAGAAATATCTAAATTTCTAAGATAAGAGAAGTTACCAACTGGGCTCCATGGTAACAGCTGGCAGGGGGAGGAAAGAAAGGGGGAAAAGAAGCTCTCTCCTTCTCAGGTGTTGTCCTTGAAGGGTTAACTTGCCCAGAACAATGAGAGAAAAAGCTGCTTTTATGTGAACTTCTGAAGACTGTGAACTTCTGAGTCCCTCTGCTTACATGCTGGGTATGAACTTGCCTAGAACAGTGAAAGAAAAAACTGCTTTATGTGAACATCTACAGACTGTGAACTTCTGAGCCCCTCCCCTTATATTCTGGGTATGAAGTTCTGAAACTACTCAGGGTTCAGGGATTTATTTATTACAGTAGAAGCCATGTCCTCTGAACCTGTCTACAGCCAAATAAAACTGTTTCTCTATCTTACATGCTATCTTCAGTGCCTTGCCTCATTTGTCCTTACAACAGTATAATTCTATATACTTAAACATTGTTTATGTTTTCATGAAATGGTAAACAGATGTAATTAACTTATGCTATAAATAACAAAATATTTCTTATTAAAATAGAATAATTTTCCTAAATTCAGAAATTTACAAGGATTGTTTCAAAATGTGAATTAAGAAGAGGTTAACAGATGAGAAAGAAAAATTAGAAGGTTCTAGGTATGGGAACCATATTTAATAGAAGGGGAAAAAAGTGTTTCTGGATAAAAGAGTCTATATGATAAAATAAATAACAGGGTTTAAGTAAGTGATAAAGAAAATCTGTGTAAGTTGGTTATATATATAAGTTTTTTGAGCAAGTAATCTTGAAGGAATTAAGGATTATACAACTGTGGTTAAACAACAACTGTTATTTTGCAATACTACAATATATTATTTTTGAGCTAAACTCAATTAATATAAAAACATCAATGTAATTGTGGTGCCAATACTCTTCTTTATATATCAATTGTGTTAATATTTTCCAAATATAGAAGTCTTTAAGGTAAAAGCTTTAAAAGAGCACTATATCAAGCTGATGTTCTCCAAAAAGATTGCATGGTAATTTTAAGCTTATAAGAATAACATATTGGAGATTTATTTATATTATTTAATGTTCTATAGCTGGATCTGTTATCAATAAGGTTAATATACAGTTCTATACACTGAAGTACAATTTAAATATAATATATTGCATTAAGTAATATTCATGTGACCTCAAGCAGCAATATATTTAAATTTATAAAATTATATTTAAGAAACAAAGATCAGCTTCAATACTAGAACACTTTACCTAAGATTTATAAAGATCCCTGCCGTATCTGGGTAAGGCTCTTCCTCCCATCTTACTACATGTCAGAATGACTCCAAAGTAGGCCAGACTTCAGCTAAAGCCAAGTACTCTTAATTTAAGACTGATGAGACTGACTTGCTAGATGTTTAAGATCAAAACTTAATTAAAATTAAATTAAAAGGGCCAAGAAAACCAATATTTGGCTCTTACCCTCCGAGTCAGTCTGAATCCAGGGATCAGGGAACTTCTCTAAAGAGCTTTGCAACTCTGGGCCACATAACCTCCCAATCAGGGAGATTAATGAGACCACTGGAGAATGAAAAGCCAAGCAGTGCACTTGCTATGAATGGGAGGGTCATTTGAGAAAGGAGACATCCCTGATGCTTACAAGGGAAAGCACATGGTCAAGCAAGACCTGGACCCATCCTAGTGAAAATGGCACTAGCAGCTAAGAAACTGCTCTCAAGTTTCCCCATGAGTGACCCCCTATGGTAACTCTGCTGACTCCTAATAATAGATACAAACAAAGTCAATTTTGACCAGCTTGATCTTAAACACCTAGCAAAAACTGTTAAACCAAAACAAAGTCATTACTGGGGGTAATGAAGGACAGAACATCTAGTAAAGAGTCTACATGGGGGGGATGGGGATGTGGCTCAAGCAGTAGCACGCTCGCCTGGCATGCATGTGGCCCGGGTTCGATCCTCAGCACCACATACCAACAAAGATGTTGTGTCCACGGAGAACTAAAAAATAAATATTAAAAATTCTCTCTCTCTCTCTCTCTCTCTCTCTCTCTCTCTCTCTCTCTCACTCTCTCTTTTAAAAAAAAAGAGTCTACATGGGGAATGTTCTACATGGGGGATGTTCAACCAAGTATGGCCTTGGCTCCTCCCCCTCACAGGACCCCTATTAGTCCTCTTTATGTTTCTCCTAATAGGACCATGTCTGTTAAATTGCCTACAAAAGTTCCTGCAAGATCAGATACACAAATTCACCAACGAGTTGTTCAATCAACTACTTCTTCAAGACTACCCACCCCTGATGCCCAAGACAGAGACTCATGACCAACTCCTGTGGCTCCAGAGACTCTGCCCCCATTTAAAACCCTCCCTGACTCTTTTTCCAGTTTTTACAACCCCTATTTTACTTCCCAGGAATGAGAACTACTCTCCAGCAGGTCCACTCTGCTTGTTCTATCTGCTTTATGGTATCCCCACAAGGGGGCATCAAACCTAAACTCCCCACTCATCAGATGAGGAGCCACCAGCCAGGCAAAGACTGGCAGATCAATTTCACTCACATGCCTAGGCACAACAAGCTTCGCTACTTACTTACTTAGGTTGATACTTTTCCAGATTGGATAGAAGCCTTCCCTACCTCCAGGGAAATTGCTAACACTGTCACCTCCATCCTCATGGAGCAGATCATTCCCATGTTTGGACTTCCTGCTTCCATCCAGTCAGACAACAGTTCGGCCTTCACTTCTCAGGTTGTTCAACTAGTCACCAAAGGCCTCAACATCACTTGGAAGCTCCACATCCCCTACAGAACCCAATCCTCAAGTAAGGTTGAGTGGGCTAATGGCATTCTCAAGGATCATCTCACTAAACTTGCTATTGAACTCAGGCTACCTTGGCCAAATCTCCTGCTGTTGGCCCTCACCTGAATTCAGGCAGCCCCCAGAGCTCCCTCAGGCCTTAGCCCCTTTGAGCAACTCTATGGGTGCCCTTTCTATTACTTTTTATTACCAAATCTTTCCTATTACTCCTCTTCCCCTTGTGTTCTACCTGCCCTATCTCACACTTCTACGCAAACTCTTAAGGGAACATGCAGACCTGTGCCTTCCTGTGCCATCAATCCCAATGCAACCACAAACCAAATTGGACCTTCTTCAACTGGGTGATGCAGTCTTACATTGGGAACTGCATCCTAAATCATTGGAATCTCGCTGGATGGGACCCCATACAGTCATAATTACTACCCCAAAAGCTTTGATTGATGAACTTTGATTACTGAAAGGAAAGTGACCACCCCCATGCCACTTAGAAAAACAAAAAGGGAGGAGTGTTAGCTGCAGGGCAGGGTGAACAACGTTAGCTTCAGGGAAACCTGGACACTCAACCCCCATGTCTGGTTCTTTATTGCTTGTTTGCCTCAAGGCTGAATGCTCAACCCCCTGCTCAAGGTTGAATGCTCAACCCACCTCAAGGCAGAATGCTCACTTCCCCCAAGGCTGAACACTTAATCACTCTTATGCCAACAAGCCAGCTTGCAGACCCAGAGACCCTATTAGATTTAGGCAGCACAGCAGAGGGCTATAAAAACCTTCTCCGGCTTCTCTCTCTCTCTCTCTCTCTCTCTCTCTCTCTCTTTCTCTTTCTCCTGTTGATCAGACACCACTGCAATAAAGATCTCTTGGTCACTCCGAGTGTCATGGTCACTTTCCTTTCAGTAATCAAAGTTCATCCCATTATAATCTTATAGAATGCAAGGTATTATCTCTATTTTTTTGTATTTGCATAGAGTTGTTCTGTGGTCTAAGATATGGTCCATTTTAGGGAAGGATCCATGTCCTGATGAGAAAAAAAGTGTATTAAGTCATTGATGAATAAAATATTCCATATATATCTATTAATTCTAAATTGTTAATTATATTGTTAGATTTTCTTTAGCTTATTTATTTTGTTTTTGTTTGGAGGATCTATCTAGTGATGAGAGATGTGTTAATGTCACCTGATATTGTGTTATGGTCTATTTGATTCTTGAAATCAAATGGGTTTGTTGATACATACATAGATATTCCATTGTTTGGGACATAAATATTTACACTTTTTATGTCTTTTTGATATATATTTCCCCTAAGTCTCACCAGCAACCTGAACAGGGGGTGGGAATGGAGTTCCCATCTATGAAATAGGCTGGCTAAGAAACAAATCTAGAAAAAATAGAATGATGAAAAACCACAGAACACAGAAATTAATTTCAAAAGTGGGGGCATGCTGAGGGCCATTACCAAGTAGAAATGACGCATCAAAATTTCCTTGCTAGTGTACCCCATGTTAATGATTTCGCTGTTGACCTTGCATGTGTGTTTGAGAAAGGTGACCCTGCTCAACGACCAGGGAGGATCCAGGATTAGGGTGTGTCCTGCAGTTTGAGGAAGTATCCCGCTCCTTGGGTTAAGGGCGTTCCCAGCTTAAGACCTTGGATTTTAGGGAAGTTCGATGTTGAGGATTATTGCTGCTGGAATTAGGGCGTTCCTCCTGCCTGAGCTGCCGTTGAGTTCTCATGAGATTCAGAGAGGATTTTTGGAAGAAAGCCTTGTGCAGTAGGTGAATTGGGTGGCAGCAGAACTGGGATCGCCCCAGAGCGTGTGTGGAGGCCGGTGTGAGTTCGGGAATAAAGAATTGCTGTTTGAATCTACAAAGCTGTGTGGTGGCTCGTGATTCTGTGCCCAGCCGAGACTGCGGCATTTGGTGGCCTGTACGCGGAGCGTCTGAAACTTGGAGGTAAGTGAAATTCCTCGCCCCTGAGGGAAGGCGAGAGAATGGGTGACTATTTTAAAAAACAATGTGTTCTTGTTTTGATTTATTTCATTTTTGTTTCAAGCTGCCTGTCCCTAGAAATTTCTCAGGCAAACTGGAAAAAATGGATGGCTCAAGGTTTGAAGTTTGTCAGCCCAGAGAAAGAGAAAATTGATACAGCGAATTTTTATTCAGTTTTTGTTTCATTCAGTTGCGGTTTTGTTTTGTGTTATCTTATTGGGTTGCGTTATCTTTATAGAAGATTAGAAATTAGTAAAAAAGAAACCGAAAAGGTGTTAAGTAAATTGTTAGAGACTCAGACCATGGAGAAAGACATTTTAGATCAAGCAAAAGAGAAGGTCTCTCGAGCTAGTCAGAGAGAGGAAGAAAATTTAAAGGAAAAGGGGTTATTAGGAAAAAGGCCACAACAAGAGGCTGTTACTAACTCCGTTTTATTACCAGAGGGTGTAATTCAACCAACAGCCCCACCGATGGAAACAGCTGAGTGGCCCTCAAACCCCGTAGTTGATAAGTGGGATCCTGAGACAGGACCTCAAAGATTAGCATGCCCTGTACTTGAACAGGTAGGAGGGCAGCGAACTCACCATGCTTTAGATTTTAAAACAGTGAAGCAGTTAAAGGAGGCTGTAACAACCTACGGTCCCCAAGCTCCCTTCACGGTAAGCGTGGTCGAATCCATTACTAACTTGGACATGACGCCAGCAGATTGGGCTAGCATGTGTAAATCTGTGCTAAATGGAGGACAATATTTGTTATGGAAAGTTGCCAATGAGGAATTTTGCACGGAGACAGCTAGGCAAAATGCAATAGCCGGTTACCCTCAAAGAAATCTAGATATGCTTTTAGGAAAAGGACCTTATGAGGGTCAACGGCAACAAATTGAATATGATCCTGCTATATATGCACAAATTGCTGCAGACGCAGTTAGGGCATGGAAGACTTTACAAGGACATGGAGATTCACAAGGTCAGCTATCTAAGGTAATACAGAGACCTAATGAACCTTACGCTGACTTTGTAGATAGGCTTATTCAAACAGCCGCCAAAATTTTGGGGGATACAGATCAAGCAATGCCATTAATAAAACAACTTGCTTATGACCAAGCGAATCGTTGCTGCAGAGAGGTTATTAGACCATGGAGACATGAAGACTTAAATACATATATTAAACTATGTAGAGATATTAACGAACAAGGGCAAGTCTTGGCAGCTACAGTACAACAGGCTTTAGATGCCAGGCCAGAAACATGCTATAATTGCGAACAAACAGGACATTTTAAAAGGAGTTGCCCTATAAGAGGAGGTTTTAACAAAACTAGAAATCAAAGGAATAGAATACCGGGTATTTGCCCACGATGCCGTAGAGGGAGACATTGGGCTAATGAATGCCGTTCTCAAACCACCATAGAAGGTACTCTGTTATCAAAAAACGGACAAGGATCAGGTATTTACCCACGATATCATGGAGAAAGACATCAGGCTTCATTGCCAAAAAACGGAGTGAGGGGCCCAATGCTCCGGGGCCCAAAACCACAAATATACAGGGCAGTGGAGGAACCCAGCAACACCATCAGGGTGGTGCCCAGGACACATTGTCCATTAAATCCCTCATCAGACAAACCCAAGGGAGCGCAGGGTTGGACATCTGCGCCTCTGCCAGAGCAGTATTAACTCCAGAGATGGGAGTTCAAATCATTCCTACAGGAGTAAAAGGACCTCTTCCCCAAGGAACAGTAGGCTTATTATTGGGACGTAGTTCATCTACATTAAAAGGACTTATGATAAGTCCTGGGGTAATTGATCCCGATTATGTAGGTGAAATAAAAATTATAGCTAGTTCTCCAGGAGGTATATCAGTAATTTCACCTGGAGATAGAATAGCACAATTGTTAATAATACGCAGCCTACATAATAAGTTCTCTAGTCATAATGTAGAAAGAGGTTCTAAGGGGTTAGGCTCCACAGGTGTAGATTGGGCTATGTTGTCTTTAAATTTAGATTCTCGCCCAATGCTAAAACTAAATATTCAAGGTCACGAGTTTAATGGGCTACTGGACACAGGTGCTGACCTTAGCATCATATCTCGTCGAGAATGGCCAAAACATTGGCCATTACAACAAGCCACTCAAACACTTCGAGGCCTAGGAGTGGCGACTAATCCCCATAGAAGTTCTATGGTATTACATTGGAAGGATCCTGAAGGATGTGAAGGAACTATACAACCATATGTTTTGGATCACCTTCCTATTAATCTATGGGGACGAGATGTCCTGGATCAACTAGGTTTGATGTTAACAAATAACATCAATTCTAATGCGCCCACTACTAGGGCTAGACAAGGTGTTAAGAAAGAAAAAAGATTAGGAAAACAAGAACAAGGTTTAGCAGCACCAATTCAATTAGATCAAGGAACATACAGACATGGGTCGGATTTTCAGAAAGGGCCACTGAGACAATCAAAATTACTTGGAAATCAGAAAGACCAGTGTGGGTTCCTCAGTGGCCCTTGACTAAAGAAAAGATACAAGTAGCCCATGATCTGGTCAAACAACAATTAGCGGAAGGACATTTACAACCTTCTGTATCTCCCCATAATACTCCCATTTTTGTCATCAAAAAGAAATCGGGTAAATGGAGATTATTGCAAGATTTAAGAGCCATTAATAATGAGATAGTTATTATGGGACCTGCTCAATCAGGGATTCCTCAATTGTCTGCTTTACCAAAAACGTGGCATGTTTTAGCCATAGATATTAAAGATTGTTTTTTTTCGATTCCAATTCATCCCGAGGATAGTCCACGTTTTGCATTTACTATCCCTGCATTAAATCATGAAGGTCCTGATGAGAGATATGAGTGGAAAGTACTGCCTCATGGTATGGCTAACAGTCCAACTATGTGTCAAATCTATGTAAATAAAGCAATCCAGCCACTCAGAAATCAAAATCCTGAACTAAAAATATTTCACTATATGGATGATGTATTATTAGCACATAAAGATAAAAACATATTGCTGGAATGTTATGCCACACTTACGAACTTATTAAAAAATTATAATCTAGAGATAGGAATAGATAAAGTACAATTAAATTTTCCAATTAATTATTTAGGAGTTCTATTATCCTCAACCATGGTCTGTCCGCCGAAAATTCAAATACGAGTAGATCAACTCAAATCACTCAACGATTTTCAAAAGTTATTGGGAGACATAAATTGGATAAGGCCTTATCTAGGCATACCAACAGGAGAGTTGGGACCTTTATTTGATATTCTAAAAGGTCCATCAGATCCAAATTCACCCAGAATGTTAACTCCTAAAGCTAGAAAGGCATTAAAAATTATTGAAGCATATATGGAAAATATGCATCTAGATAGAATTGATATAAGTTTGCCTTTATTATTTATTGTACTACCAACAAAAAATATTCCTACAGGAGTATTTTGGCAAGAAGGTCCATTATTGTGGATACATTTATCTTATTCTCCTAACACTATTCTTACTAGGTATCCTGAGGCTGTAGGACAATTAATACTCAAAGGAATAAGAGCAGCAAAGGGAGTGTTTGGAATTTCTCCCAATAAAATTATTACTCCATATACTATGGATCAAATTGATGAGTTAGCTAATGAGATAAATACTTGGGCAATAATCATGTGTAAATCTAATGTTTCATTTGATAATCATTTGCCATCGAATCCTTGGTTGTCTTTTTGGTCTAAGCATCCTGTAATTTTTCCTAAAATGACAAGGAAAACACCTATCATGAATGCTCCAAATATATTCACTGATGGGTCTAATAATGGTACAGCAGCTGTAGTTACCCCTGATCAAACTTTTACATTTTTAGTACCCAAACAATCAGCTCAAAAGGTAGAGCTTAATGCAGTTTTACAAGCTTTTGTGATGTTCAAAGAATCTGTATTTAATTTATTTTCTGATAGTCAATATATAGTTAATGCTATTAATTCCCTTGAAGATGCTGTTAGGATTTCCTCTTCCTCTACTGTTTTTTCTTTGTTTTCCACTATACAAAGTCTAATATGGGACAGAAAAGATCCATTCTTTATAGGACATATTAGGGCACATACAGGATTGCCTGGAGCCCTTAGTTTGGGCAATGATTTAGCAGATAAAACTACACATGACGTACATATTTTCTCTACATTAGAAGAAGCTACAAATTTTCATAAAAGGTTTCATGTTAATGCTAATACTTTACAAAAGCGTTTTAAAATAACTAAGGAACAAGCCAGGCATATAATAAAACAATGCCAAAATTGTGTGACCTTTTTACCACAAGTTAATCTTGGAGTCAATCCTAGAGGACTGATACCTAACCATATTTGGCAGATGGACGTCACACACTTGCCAGAATTTGGAAAATTAAAATATTTACATGTTACAGTTGATACTTCTTCTGGATTTTTGATGGGCTCCCTTCATGCTGGAGAAAAAACTAAAGATGTTATAGCTCATTGCTTACAAAATTTTGCCACTGTGGGTGTTCCTAAACAGTTAAAAACTGATAACGGTCCTGGTTATACACCTGCCTCTTTTAAACAATTTTGCTCATCATTTGGTATTACTAATATAACAGGAATCCCATACAATCCACAGGGACAAGGCATAGTTGAAAGAGCTCATCAAACTATTAAAACGTACCTATTAAAGCAAAAAGAGGGAATTGGAAAGGGGTATATATCCCCCAAAGATAAACTTAAAATAACCCTTTTTACTCTAAACTTTTTAAATTTGGATTCATCAGGACTTAGTGCTGCGGAAAGACATATGTACCCGAAAAATGTACATAAGCCTAAGGTACTTTGGAAAGATATTCTAACAGGACAATGGAAAGGCCCTGATCCAGTTATTGTCTGGAATCGGGGTTCCCTTTGTGTGTTTCCACAGGGAGAACAGCAGCCGATTTGGATTCCAGAGAGATTAACTAAAGCAATTTCTACAGAAAAAGAAGATGATTTGACTCAAATCCATAACAGCTGATATCCAGAGCTCCAGCTTGGCTATTCTTACATCTGCGACAGTGATTAACCACGGTGCTTTTTTCAATATCTATTTTATTATTGCATTTTTCCCACATCGTAAAGTTCTATTTTATTTTTTGAGCTCATACAAACCTAGGTTAATGTTTTTCTGATCAGTTTTATTTTTTGACTGTGTTTTATTTTTTGACTGTGGAGTTTTTAAACATTGCAATGGAGATTTCACCTAGGTATAGCTACAAGGCCTTTATTTATTATTGTCTTATGTGTTGTATGTTATGTGTGCACTGTTTTGTGTTGTATGTCTGTATGTGTGTATGTCCATATTTCATATATGAGGAGCGCTCATGAAAAAATGGATCCGAATTTTTTTTATTATTCGCGTGATTTAAATGGTTTAATTTAAATTAGGTAAATAGCTGTTAATGATTGTTTTTAAAGGTGGTTAACAGATCTATTTGCTTACTAATTTAAATTAGGTAAACAGCTGTTAAGGATTGTTTTTTAGGAGGTTAACAGATCTGTTTGTTTACTTTCACCTTTCCTTTTCATTATATTTAATAATTCTGTTCAGGATAATGTCTCTTTAGCATCATTGCCAGAATTCCCATCTCCATCCCAGTGCCGGTGAAGACTAAGATAAAACCAAACTACAGCTTCTATGATAGCCATCACAGTAACTGTATAAACTGATGCATCAATGAATATAACTCAACAAGTTATGCTCAATCAAGGACTCGATTTACTTTGGGAGGAAATGGACATATTGATAGACTCCTCCGATTTGAACTGCCTGCAGAACTTGCCTGGACTATATATCAGTTGCATGCATTGTGAAATATCGTCTGATGCAGCGAATTATGGTACTGCTGGCATATCTTTGCTGATGGTGTCACCAGTGATGCAATTTCCTTGCCAGCGCACCCCATGTTAATTGTGGTAATGCTGGCATATCTTTGCTGATGGTGTCACCAGTGACGCAATTTTTCCAAAAGAGCCGTCAATTGCCTTGGTGTCGTGGCATTTCTGTATCTTCCTCCCTTCTACTAGTGATGGTCTAAAATTTGGGGGCCAACAGAGGTGAGGCAAAGAACCTCACCCCCCCACTGGCACCAAGGCTAAATTTGGGGGCCAACAGAGGTGAGGCAAGAACCTCACCCCCCCACTGGTGCATAGGCCTATCCACAAGCATGGCTGAATGCTGGACCGGTAGTCAGTGATGGGTTGATCTGATTACAGTGGATTCAACCTAAGACAGGAGGCTGACGCCTAAAGGTCAGTTTTCCCATGACGGGTAAGAACCATATGTTGAATTGGACAACCTACCAGGCACAGTCCTTAAGCCACATTGCTTGTTGTTCAATTAATCAGAAGGGGGGAGATGCTGAGGGCCATTACCAAGTAGAAATGACGCATCAAAATTTCCTTGCTAGTGTACCCCATGTTAATGATTTCGCTGTTGACCTTGCATGTGTGTTTGAGAAAGGTGACCCTGCTCAACGACCAGGGAGGATCCAGGATTAGGGTGTGTCCTGCAGTTTGAGGAAGTATCCCGCTCCTTGGGTTAAGGGCGTTCCCAGCTTAAGACCTTGGATTTTAGGGAAGTTCGATGTTGAGGATTATTGCTGCTGGAATTAGGGCGTTCCTCCTGCCTGAGCTGCCGTTGAGTTCTCATGAGATTCAGAGAGGATTTTGGGAAGAAAGCCTTGTGGAGTAGGTGAATTGGGTGGCAGCGGAACTGGGATTGCCCCAGAACGTGTGTGGAGGCTGGTGTGAGTTCGGGAATAAAGAATTGCTGTTTGAATCTACAAAGCTGTGTGGTGGCTCGTGATTCTGTGCCCAGCCGAGACTGCGGCAGGGGCAGAATGGGTAAGTTGATCAGATAGATTGAGCATTTTTTTAAATTTTTTTTGGAGAGAGAGAGAGAGAATTTTTAATATATATATATATATATATATATATATATATATATATATATATATATATATATATATATATTAGTTTTCGGCCGACACAACATCTTTGTTTGTGGTGCTGAGGATCAAACCCAGTGCTGTGCGCATGCCAGGTGAGCACGCTACCACTTGAGCCATATCCCCAGCCCCAGATTGAGCTTTTATACTCTGGCAAAATGAAGCTCATGCTTGCTTTATTTATATTATGGGACAGCAAAGGCAGGGATAAGTTTTCAAGGGTGGAGTCTTGCTCTGTGATGTCTTGCAGTCAGCAGGTTGATTGACATCTTGGCAGGTCATACCCATCTCAGGTGCTGTGTGAGTTCTCTGGCAGAGCTTGAGGGGGAAGTTCACCTGAATCAGGTGATCATTCCCTATGGGGGTGCAATAGGAGGTTCCCAATGCCAGACTTATCCCCTCATTAGGCTACTATGTGCAACATAGTTCACACACAGCCTGCTGATGGCTTGTGACACTTAAGCAGTATGAAATGATCTTCTTGTTCCTTTCTGAATATCTTTGGCTTGAAGTAAACTTTATCTGATATATGGATAGAAACTTCTGCTAGTTCATGAGGTCATGTAAATTGTGTTTTTCTCATCCTTTTTTCTTCAGTCTGTGGATGTCTTTGCCTGTGAGATGAATCTCTTGCAGACAACATATTGTTAGGTCTTATTTTTTGATCCAATCTGTCAACCTATTTCTTTTGATTGAAAAGTTTAGACCATGTTCATGTAATTTTCTTATTGAGAGATGATTTTTATTTTCTACCATTTTGATTTATTCCCAGTGTTTATATTAGATTTGATTCTTCTTTGATTGACTATTGTTTTAGTGCAATACCTCCTTATGCTGGTTTTAATTTTTATTTTTTATTTCTTCTTCATGAAATATTTAAGTTAATTTTTAATTTTTTAATTGTAGTTGGACATAATATCTTTATTTCATTTATTTATTTTTATGGGGTGCTGAGGATTGAACCCAGTGCTTCACATGTGCTAGGTGAGCACTCTACTGCTGAGCCACAATCCCAGCACTAATTTAATTTTTATTTGTTCATGTGGTGGAGGAGCCAATTCTTTGTCCTCTCCATCACCCATGGACCCTGTGTTTCCTGGTCACTGGGGTTCAGTTTCCAAACCTAATCACCCCCACTCCTGCCCTTCCAAATACCCAGCTGATGTGTCTCTTCCAGTCCATCCTGGAATCAGTTCTCTCAGTTGCTGTCCCCTGCATTATACTGGAAAATGATTCCTTCCTCTGTCTTTTGAAGGCAGCTGACAGAGATACAGCTTTTTTCCCCCACGCAAGTATATTGTACACCATGCCTTTTAGGTTAGTTGGGCAATCTATTTGAACTCTGATCTTTCTATACCCAGACATGCCTCAGTAATCCTAAAAATGTGGATTCCTTTAATTCCCTTAATCCTCCACTTTTCTCATAGGGAGGACCACTTTGGCAGGCACTGCTGTTGATGATAATGGCAGTAGTAGCAGTGGCAGCACTGGGGATTTATTTCTTATTTTATTATACCCAACCTCCTGTGTTGTTGATCTGCTTTGAATGTCCAGAATTAATTCTAAGTAATTCGATCTCTCTTTTTTTTTAACCAACCTTGCTGAGAAGCTGCCTATTTGCTTCCTTCTTTTCATGCCATAAATCAGCCAGGAAAGCAATCTCCTTTGTTTTGCCATCTTGAAAACCTTTCTATCAGAATCTAATGAAATAAAATTAGATATCATCAACAACAATACAAAAAACAAAAGTAATTTTTAACACTGGATATAAAATAGTTTTTGAATGAGCAATGGGTCATAAAAGAAATCTGGAAAATACCAAAACATTCTTAGAAAGACATGAAAACTGAGATCCAACATCAAAATCTCTGGGATGGTAAGAAAGCAGTTTTAAGATGAAAGTTTAGAGCATGGAGTGCCTACATTAAAAGTATACAACAAACTACATCTTAAACACCAAGAAAAGGAATACAAAAGGAAATTTCAAAAATCAATAGACTACAGGAAATAATTAAGATCAGAGCAGAAATTAATGAAATTGGGAGTAAAATCAAGACCAATTATCAATGCAAAAAAATTGGTTATTTCAAGAATGTAAAAAAATCCTTTAGCCAAACTAATCAAATAAAGAAAATATGAAAATCAACAAAAATTACATTTGAAAAAAGGAGATATTACCACAGATCCTTCTGAAATCCTGAGGATTATTAGAAACTGTTTTTTTTTTAAATTTAAACTACAATAAACATGAAAATCAAGAAGATATTAACAAATTTCTGGACACATATGACTTTCCCATTTTGATACAGGAGAATATTGAAAGCCTGAACAGATAAATATTAAGCAATGGGATTGAAACAGAAATGAAAAGCCTTCAATAAATGAAAATCCTGTGAGCAAATGGATTCTTTTTTGAGTTCTGAAAAAAAGAAGAAATAGTATCAACTTCAATGGTATCAATTTCATCATATTTCCCTAAGATATAAAGGAAGTGAGTACCCCAAAATAAATGTATAAATCTAATGTAACACTAATATCAAAACCAAATGATGCCTCAAGGAAAGAAATATAGAGACCAATAACCCTGATAAACACAAACACAAAAATCATAATAAAACATTAGCAAATACAATTTATAAACACATCAAGAATATAATAAACCATGTCAAGTAGGTTATATCCCAGGAATGGAAGCTTGGTTCAACATGCACAAATCTATGAATGTAATTCACTACATAAATATAATTAAATAAAAGAACCATATGATAATCTCAGTAGATGCAGAAAAGGCCATTGATAAAATACAGCAAAACCTTTTTTAAATTTTTTTAGTTGTAGTTGGACACAATAACTTTATTTCACTTATTTATTTTTATGTGGTGCTGAGGATCGAAGCCAGGGTCTCGCATGGGCAGGGTGAGTGCTTTACTGCTGAGCCACAACCCCAGCTCCCAAAACTTCTTTTAAATAACTGGAGATACTGGGGCTGGTGTTGTGGCTTAGCAGTAGAGTGCTTGCCTAGCATGTTTAAGGTGCTGGGTTTGATCCTCAGCGCCACATAAAATAAATGAATAAATAAAATAAAGGTATTGTGTCCAACTACAACTAAAGAAATTAAAAAAAAACTGAGGATACTAGGGATAGAAAGAACTTACCTCAACATTATAAAGGCTGCATATGACAAACACAAAGCCAACATAAATACTAAATAGAAGAAAAATGAAAGCATTTTCATTAAAAATCTGGAACAAGTCAAATATGTCCATTTGCACCATTTCTACTCAATGTTCTCAAAACACTTGAGATGGGGATGTGGCTCAAGTGATAACATGCTCGCCTGGCATGCACAGGGCTCTGGGTTCAATCCTCATCACCACATAAAAATAAAGATGATGTATCCACCGAAAAACTAAAAAATAAATATTAAAAGTTCTCTCTCTCTCTCTCTCTCTCTCTCTCTCTCTCAAAAAAAAAAAAATCTTGCCAGAGCAATCAGGCAAGAGCACAAAATTAAAGGAATACAATTAGGAAAAGGAGTTAAACTATCTCTATTTGCTGAGAACCCGACTTTATATCTAGCAGACCCAAACAACTCCACCAAAATAAATAAATTAATTTGGCACAATAGCAAGACACAAGATTAACATTCATAAATCAATAGCTTTGCTATATTCTGAAAATGGCTTTGCTGAGATAGAAATCAGTAAAGCCATTCCATTCACAATAACTTGAAATACTTGAGAATTAATTTAACCAAAGAGTTGAAATATCTATATAATAAAAATTATTAAACATTGAAGAGAGTATTTAAAGAAGATCTTAGAAAATGGAAAAACCTTCCATGTTCCTGAATAGGCAGAATTAATATTATTATATAATGGTTAAATACCAAAAACAATATATAGGTTGAATGCAATCATCATCAAAATATCTATGACATTCTTCATAAAGCTAGAGGAAATGATATAAAATTTATTTGGAAAATAGGAGTCCCAGAATAACCAAAGGAATTCTGCATAAGCAGAACAATGCAGGAAATATCACAAAGGATACTACAGAACGATAGTAACAAAAACTACAAAGTATTGGCATCAACATAGGCATAAAATAAATGAAATAGAATAGAAGAAACAGATACAATCCCACATATTTACATCTGATACTTGAAAAAGTTGCTAGAAACAATGCTGCAGAAAAGATAGCCTTTTAAACAAATAGTGCTAGGAAAATTGGATATTCATTATTAGAAGAATGCACATAGATTCTTTTCTCTCACCTAGCACAGACATCGAATAGAAATGGTCAAAGACTTAGGCATTAGATGAGAAATTTTACACTTGCAAAAAGAAAACAGTCAACACTTCATCATATTCATGCAGGCACCAACTTTCTTAACAAGGCCCCTCAAGCTCAAGAAATAAAACTAAGAATCAATAAGTGAAGTGGTATCAAATTAAAATTGTGCATAGCAAAGAAAGTAAAAGCATGAATATACATTCTACACAATGGGATAAGATATTTGCCACCTACCTCTCAGAGAAGGTTTTAATTTCCAGAATATACAGAGAACTCAAAAAGCTTAACACCATCAAATGAACCAAACCTAAAAAACCAAATAACCCAATAAATACTTGGGCATAGGACCTAAAAAGACACTTCTCAAAAGAAGAAATATGGTCAAAGTATATGTGAATAAACATTGAACTTCTCTAGCAATTAGACAAGTGCAATTTAAAAACTACACAAAGATTTAATCTCACTTCAGTCAGAATGGCAATTATAAAGAGTACAAGTAACAATAAATATTGGACAGGAAGTGGGGAAAAATGTACACTCATAAATTCCTGGTGGGGCTGCAAATTGGTGCAACTACTCTGGAAAGCAGTATGGAGATTCCTCAGAAAACTCAAAATAAAACCACCATTTGACTCAGTTATCCCACTCCTTGGTTTATACCCAAAGGACTTAAAAATCAGCATACTACAGTGAAACAGGCACATTGATGTTTATGATGGCTCAATTGACACTAGCTAAGCTATGGAACCAATCTAGGTGCCCTTAAATATATTAATGGATACAAATGTGATGTATATACACAATGTAATATTCCTCAGCCATAATGAATAATGACTTTATGATATTTGCTGTAAATGGAATGACCTGGATACCACCACTCTATGTGAAATAAGCCAATTGTTCAAAACCAAAGGTTTAAGGGTCCCTCTGATATGTGTATTCTAACACAAAACAAAGGTATTGGTAGAAGAGTAGAAGATCAAAAGATTAGACAATGGGGAGTTGCCATGGCTCTCTCATCTCTCTCAGCTGTAGCCCTTAATTCAGGGAAAGAAAGCAGATGAGGGGTGATGGGGGTCGAATAGAAGACAAACATACACACATAGAGAGATGAATGTTGGGCCAGGTGTGAAACTGCTCTCTGATGGTGTTTTAGTCAACTTTTTTGTTGTTATTGTGTCTAAAAGATCTGACCAGAACAATGCTAGGAGGAAATATTTATTTGAGGGCTCATGGTTTCAGAGGTCTCAGTTCATAAGAGGTTGGCTACATTTCTTAGGGCTCAGGGTGAGGCAGGACAACATGGTGGAAAAATGTGGTAGATGGAAATAGCTCATATGATGATCAGGCTGCAGAGAGAGAGTCTGCTCACCACATATAAATGTATACCCCAAATCCATGCCCCCAATTCCTACCTCCTCCAGCTATATGTACCACTTCTGTTACCACTCAGTTAATCCCTAACAGAAATTAATTCATTGATTTGGTTACGGCTCTTTAAACCCAATCATTTCTCCTCTGAACTTTCTTGCATTTCCCCATTTGCTTTTGGGGGACACCTCACATCCAAACCATAACAAATGGAGAACAGTGACCCAGAGCTAGTTCACCATGTTTATTATATAGGTTTAATAAAAGGGTTATTTGTGAGAAAGTTTTAGCAGACAGGGAATCTGAAGGATGGAGGATTGGTGAGATATTACATGAAAGGCATACAAATAGGCAAAGACAAAGTCAAATTATTTTTGTTTGCTGGTGACATGATTTTATATTTAGAAAACATCAACACTCCAGTTATGTAATTGATAAATTTAACAATCTGGAAGAATACTATATCAACATGCACAAATCAATCACATTTCTATACTCTAATAATGAATCTGCTGAAAAATAAACTAGGAAATCATCCTGTTCAAAATAACCTCAAAGAGAAAAAAGTTGGGAAAACATCTCACCAAGGAGGGTTAAGACATTTATAATAAAAGCTATAGAACACTGAAGAAAGAAATTTAAAAAGACTTAGAAGATAGAAAGACCTTCTATCTTACTTGATAGTCAGAATTAATATTATTGAAATGGCTATACTACCAAAATTATTATACAGATTCAATACAATTCCCATCAAAATATCAATGCCAGGGACTAGGGTTATAGCTCAGTTGGGAGAGTGCTTGCCTTGCATGAACAAGGCCCTGAGTTTAGTCTCCAGCACCACACACACACACACACACACACACACACACACACACACACACAGAATCAATGCCATTCTTCACAGATTTAGGAAAAACAGTCCCAATATTTATTTGGAAGAAAAAGAGACCAAGAATATCAAAGTAATTCTAAGTAAGAAGAGAAACACTGGAGGCATCACAATATCAGACATCAAATTTTACTGTAGAAGTATAGTAACAAAACCACATGATATTGTCATTAAAACATACATGAAAACCAATAGAGTAGAATTGAATAGAAGAGATACAGACAAATCCACATAGATAGAGTCATCCAATACTTTATAAAGATGCAAATAACATGTTGTAGAAAAGATTGCCCTTTTAACAAATGGTGCTGGAAAAACTGGATATCCATATGTAGAAGAATAAAATTTGACTCACCTTATACAAAAATCAATTTAAAGTGAATCAAAGACATAGGCATTAGTCCAGAATATTTGCAACTGCTAGAATATGCATACCTTAACACTCCATCATATTGGCACAGGAATTGACTTGCTTAACAATACTCCCAAAACATATCTAATATAACCAAAAGTCATTATGTTGGAAGGCATTTCTGTTACCTGCACGGCCAAACCCTAGAAATCTGTGAGGCACGTGGGGTATTAAGAAAGACAGGATCAGGTGGGACACTGACCTCTGATGGAGGAACAGTGACCCAGAGCTAGCTCAGCATGTCTCACAATCAGGAAGTTAGTGCACATTGTTATTTGTGCACTAAAAATTATAGAACTAGAAACTTTTTGTAGTTACTCTACTGTTGAAGTGCTAGGAACATCCTGTTATTATCCTGCTGTACCCAGGAACCCCGTCTAAAGTTTCTGCAATACAGGCAGCCTTGAAGTTTGCAGCACTTGCAAGATATTGAGGATACCTTGTTATGCTTAGAATTCTCTAACCTGGGCTCAAGGTCAAGACTTATTGTTCTGTACCTTTGCACAGAACTTCCTCATGTAGGGCTTTAATATAGCTCCTAGGCAATCTCATCCTGCACCTTTGCACAGAAAATTTCTAGGGAAAAGCACAGCCACAGCTCTGAGATGTATAAGACCATAAGCAATGTCACCACTCTCCACAAAGCATCAAATTAGAAAAGCTCCTGCACAGTAAAGGAAGCAATTAAGAAGAATGTGAACAGATTGCCTGCAGAATGGAAGCTTTGCCACTTTTTTGTCAGCTAGTGGATTGATATCTACACTATATATGTAGAACTCAAAAATCATAGTACCAAAAATCAAATAATTCAATTAATGAAAGTGCAAGATAAACAGATACTGCTTAAAAGAAGAAATACAAACAAAAAAAGATATATGAAAAAATGCTCAACATCTCTAGCAATCAGAAAAATGCAAATCAAAACTACTTTGAGATTTCACCTCGGCCATAATAACAATTATCAAGTATAATAACAATAAGCCAGACATGATGGCGCTTGTCTGTAATCCCAATGACTCAGATGGCTGAAGCAGGATTGTAAGTTCAAAGACATTCTATTCTCAGAAACTTAGCAAGGCTCTAAGGAACTTATTGAGACTCTTCCTCAAAAATAAAAAAAATAACAAGGGCTGGAGATGTAGGTCAATGGTTATGCATCCCTGGGTTCAATTCCCAGTGACAAAATAAAAAATAATACAATTGATAATAAATATTAGTGGGAATGTTGGGTAAAAGGAACTACATTCATACATTTTTGGTTGAATTGCAAATTAGTGAAACCACTCTGAAAAGCAGTATGGAGATTCCTTTAAAATATGAATGAATCTTCCATATGAGTCAACAATTCAACTCCTTGGGACATATACAAAAGCTGTAAAATCAAGGTCCTATGTGATATAGCCATATCAATGTTTATTCCAGCATAATTCACAGTAGCTGTGAAACCAAACTAAGTGCCCATTAACAGGTAAATGGATAAAAAATATGGTATATATACACAATAGAGTATAACTCAGTCACAAAGAAGAATTAAATTATGAACATTGAATGTAAACAATAGAACCAGAGAGCATTATGATCAGTGAAATAATTCAGACCCCGAAAATCAAAGTCAGATTTTTTTCTGATACATGAATTTGACCAAAATAAGAGGAAAAAAGAAAGAAAAGGGAAAAGGAATTCCATTAAAATAGAAGATAGAATAGTGGCACAGAGGAAGGATATTGACGGGGAGGTAAAGGGTATGATAAAAGGGAATAGTGGTGGAATGAATCTGACCTAAGTTTCCTATGTACATGTAAGAATATATCACAGATAATGTCACTTTCATCTATATCCACAAAGCACTAATTTTATAAAAGCTATAAATAAATAAAAGAAAGATCAATGGATAGAGGGAATGAAATAAGAAGAGGGAAGAGGAGAGAGAAAGGGGAAGGACTTAGGACTGAATTGAAACAAATTATACTTCATTCTTGTATAATTATGTAAAAATGAACCTAATATTATGTATAACCAAAATGAACTAATAAAAAATGGGAAAACCCCCAGGGATTATGTCTTGGGATTATTAGGACCTTTAAATTGAAAGTGTAGAGCACTGTATGAAGAAATAAAAGATAATATTTGAGAAATATTGAAGAAATACTTCCCACATTCGTGAATAGGCATAGTTAATTTTGTTAAAATGTTTATACTACCAAAAGCAATCTACAGATCTAATGCAATTTCTGTAAAAATAGCAATGAAATTATTTGGGGAACTAGAAAAAACAGTCCTAAAATTTATTTGGAAAAATATAAAACCTAGAGTAGCCACAGTAATTCTGAACCATAAGAAAAAATCTTGAAGCATCTCAATACCTTTCCCAAAATTATATTACAAAGTTATTGTAAAACACCTGT
Organism: Spermophilus citellus; assembly: GCF_964194105.1. Lineage (NCBI taxonomy): Eukaryota > Metazoa > Chordata > Mammalia > Rodentia > Sciuridae > Spermophilus > Spermophilus citellus. The sequence goes on from NC_138190.1 coordinate 48,452,176, forward strand.
ATGATACTGGCATAAAATATGACAAGAACACTAATGGAATAGAATAGAAGACACAGAATTAGTCCACATAGATACAATCATCTCATACTTGACAATGTTAGCAAAAACATAAGATGGGCAAAATAAAGTCTTTTTAACACATGGTTCTTGGAAAAAGTGGATACTCATTTATGGAAGAATGAAACTAGCCCCCTCTCTATCACCCTGTACTAAATTCAACTCAAAATAGATGAAAGACCAAGAATCTAACCAGAAACTGTGTAGCTGTTGTTTAATTAATGGTAGTGTGCCAATGTTCATAATTAGGATTTAATAAACTTATTATGAATATGCAATGCTACAATTGGGAAATATATGACAATTATACTATTATTTTTAAAATTTCATGTGATCCTAATATTATCTAAATATAGTTTTAACCTTTAAAAAAGGAGATACACTTACATAGGATTCTTTAAGGACGTAAAAGCTTTAAAAGTCATAGACTATAATTGCACATTTTTATCCCATGTTCTAGATTTTGGCTATAGATAGATATGTTTTATTTGGTCAGATAAAAATTGGAACACACAATGTTTTAAATATTTTTAAAGCCATATTTACAGAATGTAAAAAAAAATCAAATGTCTAGGCCATGTTTGATTCTTAATTTTTGTGGGATACACCTGTGGATATGCAGTTTTAAAAAGTTTCTTAAAAAATTCTCTTGTACATCCAAGTTTGAGAAACTCAGTTCTAATAAGCCAGAAGGAAAATTAAATTATCAGGTGTGGATAAGCACTGAGAGATTGAAATGTCTATGGTCAAAACTACATATATATATATATATATATATAATTTTTTTTGGTTGGAGCAATATTTTTAACTCCTCCTACTGCTCTGTGTCAGGTCTCCTGGGAGAAAGAATCACATATTCCTTCTGTTTCTCTCAGTTGTCATGGAGATAGGAATAACAAATAGCATAATCAAAGCTGGTATCACAAGAATGACTGCTGATAAGTCACCTAGATAAGACCACAATGATCACCAAGAGTTTCCATTTATATGGGTATGTACATAAGGGGGGATCATCAAAATCCCGAGTTTTCTAGTTAAATTATTTTTTAGTCTGCTAATCTGCCTTGGCCAGGCTCACCACCTTCCATCTTATCACATATGATTCTGCACACATTTTTGTTCATGTCCACTCAAAATATGAAAGAATTTTTCTCTTAGTTTTAAATGATTGATAAAGTTTTTGACAGTTGTCTTCTTCCTTTTGTCACCAATACTAATACAATTATTAACTCTCACCTATGTTAACATCTAACATTCCAAGAAAACTATGCTGAACTACATTTTCTTGTCTTCATATTGATAAATTACTGAGAATTATCAATTAAAATTTCATTCTTCAGTTGATAAAACTTTAATGTTTTTTATGAGGACTCCAGCATAAATATCTAATTCTCTTCATATAATGGCCTGTGATATTTTTCAGGCTTTATCTTTAAAAATCATCAGTATATATAATAGACTATGCCACTTTGAAATAGAAACTTATGTAGTAAAAAATTTGTGTTTCATGGGGAATTCTCTTAAGTGGGTTTTCATAATGTTACATATTTTAAAATACAATTTGCTTTTTAATCTTACAGGAAATTGAAATACTCTGGCCTACGTTTTCTTCCTGTCACTTCTTCAGTTTCCCTTGTAATCAAACTGCTCTGTGATTACAAGATCTGATTTTGATCAAATACATCATATCAGAAGAAAGGTGAACCGGGTACAGCAGAGTTTGGAATTTTAAGGCAGAGAAACAGACACAGTATCCTGATTCTGACTGTGACTCTGATTTGGATTTGGGTTCATAATTTCCCCATATTCCATGGATACATCACTTCCCATCCTCTGTCCCTCTTCCAGTTCTGCTATGGAAGATACAGCATCTATGCTGACAGAAGTCATATTAGAGTCCACAATTACACTGGAAAATGAAGTGAAGTGTAGCAATCTGTCCACTCCTCTACAGAAGGGAAAATCAGACAAGAGAGTGGAATGGTCAAGTGATACAATAGACAATGAGCACTTGGGCCGTCGCTCATCTAAATACTGCTGCATTTATGAGAAGCCTCATGCATTTGGTGAAAGTTCCTCTGAGAGTGAAAAAGAAGATGAAGAGAACTGTGATGCTATACTATGTATCTGGGGTCATCACAGGGGAAGGCGTCGCGCCCTTTCCAATAGTGCTTCTAGTACTTCATCTTCAAAACCTCCAGACCCACGTTAACCCCTTCCTTCACCCATTAAGGGATAAGCATCACCTTGCTTCTCCCATCCCTGAATCAACCTGAACTGCAATTTATCCATGTTGCTATTCAGGGATTAAAGAATTTGACTCTTCTTTGATGTGCGTGTCATCTATCTGCCCAACTAAAATTATATCAATGAAAAAGGCAGGGAGTGAAACAAAGGACTAATGGAATATTTGGAGTCTCTTATATTGCATGACAACTATTTAACAACTTAGGGTTCCAGGCTTCCAATGCATCTATACACTCTAGTTTTCCCTAGATACCTGAATTTTTGGCAACTATCTCTTCTCAGTCCCCTGTCATCACAACAAACGTCTATTTTTCCTACAGCTATCACTTTCACTATACTTGCCACATATAATAATCTCTATCATGTAAGTCTCATTTTAGTACTTTGTATTAATTGAAAACTTTGTCATTTATTTTTTCTTCTTTTTTTAGATAATTCCCTTTTTATTTGTTCTTTTTGGATATACATGACAATAGAGTGTATTTTGACATATTATACATTCATGAACCATAAGTTATTCTAATTACAATCTTTTTCTTGTGGTTGTACACAATGTGGAGTTTCACTGGTCATGTATTCATATATGAACAGAGGAAAGTTATATCTAATTCATTCTGTTATCTATTTTATATTAAAATATTTCAGTCTGTTCTTATTTTTTCCTGGCTAAAATATATCAATGTCCTGTCCCAATGTTTCTATAAATGAGATTTTTGTACTAAATGGATATTTCACATCTGCAATCATTATTGTAGTTGCATGGATCTAGACAGCACTAGTATTACTACACAAGTACTATTACACTTTAGTTTTATGTGTAAGAATATTTTCTATTCTCAAACTCTTTTTTCTTGACCTCTGCCTCATCCTCAAATCTAAAAGTATTTCCTGATAACATTAAGACTTATAATTGCCCAAATCTGTATATTTATTCAAATCTTGGTCCTCAAAATATTATGCCTATCTCACAATTTAAAATGGATTTTGTCCATCTCCAAGAGTACCATAATTTTAGCAGTTCAAGCATTGCCTAAAATTCAAAGTCCAGAGTGCCAACTTAGACTTGAAGCAAACTCTTGGCTTTGAGCCCCTGTAAAAATCAAAAGCAAGTAACATATATCTAGTGTAAAATGGCACAGGGTAAACTTTACCATTTTGAAAGGGAGAAAGTTGGGCATACAAATAAAGAATGGTACCAAAATAAGACTAAAATGCAGCCAGGCAACCATTACATTCTGTAGCTCAATGCCAAGCATCTAAGGCATGTGGTGGTGACAGATAACCACCAAAGGACTTGGGCAGCCCCACTCCATTGAGCTTGCTGATTGCAGTCCATGTAACCTCTCTTTTAGCCTAGTTTTCTCCAGAGTCAGAAGCTTTCCTCAACAATAATTCTACATTACTGTTATGTATTAATCTGGGGGGTCTACATTCCAACTTTGACTTCACCTTCAAAGCTTCACACTTTACCTTGGAGGCCTGCAGGATTTTAGACCCAGCTACACTTTTGCATGGACTCTCAGACCTTCCTTTGAAGTCTGTCAAAGCCTTCCATGGCATACTCATTCAAGAATCCCAAATTCCTGCAGAGCCAGCACCATATAAATAATGATACACTCTGCCACAACTTTAGAAGAAGATGAATACCCCTGGATCAAAGCTACAGCAGCTTGTGAGTTCCTGGGCAGTTAAACATGGTGAAACAACTTCCTAGGCCTTTTATCTTTCTTTATTTTTGCAAATAGAGTCTCCCCATAGTCCATTCTCTAAGGAATTTTTATTTGGACACTCTTCAATCCGGAATAAGTATGGTCTTGACAATTTCTGAATTGTCTTCAAGTTATCTTTCCTATTGTCCCAGTGCAAATTATTTAGTATATTTTTAATGATTGTAATCTATTTTCAACCACATCTTTCTTGGATACAGATTTACCTGAATGTTTATGGCCACATGCAAGTTTTAAAATTCCTTTGTCTCTGCTTTCTGCTCTTGATTATCATAATAAACTTTATTACATGCTGCCAACATTATCCATGAGAGAGCCTGTTTTTCGTACTTCCATGAAATTTTCTCTGCCATTTTGATTAGTCCATTACCTTTAAATTGGACTTCATACAATGTCTCTGGACATGAGAAAAATATAGACAAGTTCTTTGTCAGAATGTAACACGAATGGCCTCTAGTATGATTTCCAGTTCCCCTACGAAACCACATGAGCAGTTTTTACTGTCTACATTCTTATTAGCATTCTGGTCTGAACTCCTGCCAGATTTGCCCATTAAACTCTGCTTACAAAATTCAAAGGTTTCTCCAGCCTAAATCTTCAAACTTTTCCAATCTTGACTTGGTTTAAGTCTTGCTATAGTTACATCCTTTCTTTGTATGCCCCTATTCATACCCCTTTGAATGAGGACATTTACTTCACATAATTTTATATTGGATATGTGTAACTTGCTTTTGAATTTTACAGGGGCTCAAAGCCAAGAGTTTGCCTCAGTTATCAGATGAGACTTTGTACTTGGATTTTGGGGCAATGGATGGTGTAACTGTTAAGACTATGGGACTCTTAGAAATGGAAAAAATGCATTTTGAATTGTGAAGTAGACATGAGCTTTCAGGGGCCAGTTACGAAATGTTATAGTTTGGATATGAGATGTCCCCCAAAAGATACTGTGTCAACACAGTGATATTTAGAGGTGAAATTATTAGATTTGAAGAGCTATAAACTACTTAGTCTATCTATGTTCAGATGGACTAAATGAGTGATAACTTTACGCAGGTGGGGAATAGCTTCAGTATATGAGTCACTGAGTGCATACCCTGGGAGGGTTCATCTTCCTTGAGGTCTGTCCTTCCCTACGTTTTGGACACCTTGAGTGTTGCAATACTTCTCAACATAACATTCCAATATGATTTTCTGCCTCACCTTGTGTCTACAACAATGGAGTCAGTCAATCATGGACTGAACTTCTGAAATCTTGACCCAAAATAAACTTTTACTCCTAGAAGTTGTTCTTATCAGGTATTTTTGTCAGTGATGAAAAGCTGTCTAACAAAATTGCTATCATCAAGAATACAAAAAAATAATTGCTTGGGAGAATGTTAGGGAAAAAACAGCATATATAAATACTGTTGGTGGGAATGTAAGTTGGTAAAGTCCATCTGGAAATCAGTGTATAACTCTATGAAAACTCAAAGGACAATCCAGGTCTACCAGCTCTTGGTACATACCTGAAAAAATTAAAGTCATCTTACTATAGAGATATATTCAAACACAAGATTATTGTGGTGCAATTTATAATAGCCAAGAGCCAAGTTATGATTTCCCCTTAGGTGCCCATCAGTAGATCAGTGGATAAAGAAAAATATGGCATATAAACACATAAAGATGTTATTAATCCATAAAGTACAAGATCATGTTTTCTTTTCCTGGAATATGTATGGAACTGGAGATCATTATCTTAAATGAAATAAGCCAACACCAGAAAGATAAAGTTTACATGTTTTCTTTCAAATCTCCAATTTAGAAAAATAATGACATGAAAATAGAAAGAGACTGTTAGGCAAAGGAAGGATGGAGAGGAACTTAAAAAAGGTTAAAGGGAGAGTGGATATGATCAAAGAATGTTATAGAAATGTACAAATGTCATTGAAATTAACTATTCTGTATAAATAATGTATAGTAATAATAAAATAAAATAATGATAAAATATTCTTAATGAGTTACATCATGTACTCCAATAACTGATGATTAAATTACATTCCTCTACCTAGAATTACCTTTCTTCTTGAAAAGGAACATTTGTTATAAATTTTACCTTTTTAATATTCAGAAAAAGTGTCTGTGACTTAATTTATTTTGTAGAAAGAATAAAATAGACATATTAGGAAAAATGTTCTCTATTTCACAAAAGAAAATCTTCTTCACCTCTTTTTACAAAGAGTATTTATTTTATCATAGGCAATTCCTTTTCTTAATATGCATATAGTAAAAGTAAGTGTTATTTCTGGAAAAAGCGGAGAATGAAAGTAGTAAACATAGTTACAGAAGTCTCCAACAAAATACTAGCAAATTGAATCTAACAGAAAACTAAAAGATCATTCCTTACTATGAAGTTGAATTTATCCAAGCAATTCAAAGATAGCTTAATACATGAAAATAATAAATGCAGTGCACCACATTAATAGAATGAATTACAAAACTTATAAGATCACAATAAATGCAGAAAAACCATTTGATTAAATACCTTTTTGTGAAAAAGTTTTTGAACAAACTAGGTATAAATGGAATTTACTTCAATATAATGAAGTCTGTATATAACAAACTCACAGCCAATTCCATATACAGTGGGTAAGGTTAAAACCTATTTTTTAAAATTATGTAACAAGTAAGCCTACTTTTACTACTCTTACTCAAATTGGCACAGAGAATCTTAGGCAGCGCATGTAGGATATATACACACACACACACACACACACACACACACACACACACACTTAGGAAACTAGAAAGTCAATTTATCTATATTTGAAAATAAATAATATGTTTATATGCATAAGAGCTAAAAAGTACGGTCATCAAAATGGCAGGCCAGAAAGAGGCAGCATCCTGTCTTGCTCCATGACTCAGGTCTCACCTAGTTGGAATACAACATCTCAGAGAGTGTGAGAGGACCCCTATACAGTGTATTTTTGCAGAAATCACTAGCACTGTGACCCCCCCCCACACACACACACAGAATTCAGAGCCTCTGTGTTCTAGTAGGACTCCAGACTCTGGACCCAAAGCCCGCAGTTCTAGCTCATGCACAGCTCTCAAGTGGCTTAGCAGAAGCACCTATCAGCACCTCTGCAGAACTCCAGACTGCGCACAGCTCTCATGCAGGTCACTCGGCTGCTACCTATCCACAACACAAGACCATCACCCAGCTCTCCACACCTCACTAGACACCCTGGTGCTGGAAGCAGACCGACTTCATCAAGGAAAACCTTTCTCACCATATTTGTTGGGTGTAGCTCTCAGATGAATCTCCATCTGAACAGGTACCTGCTTTTCAACTGCCCCCTCTCCCCAGCAGTGATGGCTCAGCACAGTGACCACCCAACACAAAAACAGCTCTCAGTTGGACAGGTGTGCAGTGCAACCAGGGCACTGCCCACCTGGTGTGAGCCTGGGGGTGACAGGTCCCACAGCTGGGATCTCATAAGCAAGAGAGGAAATGGGACTAAAGTCTGGAGCAAAACAGAGAGAAAAGGATCTGGGAAATCTTCAAGCAAGAGAGGGAGATGACACTGGGGGCTCAAGTCAGACGAGCCGTCCCAAAAAAGAACCCATGAGATGTAATTTTTCTGCTGGGACTAGCAGACAGCACTACCCCCTTACAGACACTCTACAACAGGTCCATTCTTCTCACCCTGGTTACCAACACCATCCTGAGGGCAGAGACATCAGCTTAAAACAGACAGCCTGACCTACTGGATGAGAAGAGAAGCAGGAAAAAAAATGGATCTCTAAAACTAGTAACAACCCTGGTTTCTTCTTTTGAGTATTTTTTCTTCTTCTTTCCCTTCTATCCCTCTATCCTCTGGCCTTCACATCCCCAACATATGTAAAACCAAGGACATTGCATGAAATAGGACTTTGAGGACCTAGTCACCTGAATAATATAATATAGAGGAGTTGCATAAGCCCCATTCTTTCTTTTCTTTATTTCTTTCCCTTTTTTATTTCTTCTTCTTTCACCCTCCAAATTTTACTATTTTTACCTCCTGTAGTTTTCTAAATACATATTTGTGTTTGTTTTATATACTCTAGTATCTTTCCACATACTTGTCTACCCTAAATTACTTCCTGTCTATTCCCCTGCTACTAACCCTCTGCATTAGATTTCTCTTTCACATTTTCTAAGATATATTAACTCTATACACTCATATCTTTTCCCCTCAGTATATCGTACTATGCCTGGCCCCCAGTTCATTGTCCACTGCTAGAAACTGTAAACCTTTTTATGAAACTACTGATTATAATTTAAATAATAACTGAATCCAACATCTCTGGACATCAAGACTAAACTGTAAATGTCTTAATAACAACAAATAGTTCATAGGTGATGTATTGTTGATATTTGAATCTGTTAACATTGAACTTCCCCACAATGGAGGGATCTTAGAACCCTACAAGAGCACTACAAATATATAAGGTAAAAACAATAACATACCAGGCCCACAGAGCTGGAAAGGAAGACACACAGCAACATGAAGAGATAAGGGAAAAAAGTACCACAAACAAATCAAGACAACACATCGTTAGAATCATTGGCAGCTAAAACAGAAAAAAATGACAGAGAAAGATTTCAGGATATACATGGATAAAATGTTCTGTGAACTCAAAGAAGACATAAGAGAACAAACACAAGCAGTGAAAAATCACTTCAACAATGAGCTACATAAAACAAATCCAAGAAGCAAAAGATTACCTCAACAGGGAGACAGAGGTTCTAAAAAATAAAAAAAACAAAAATCTTTGAAATGAAACAAATAATAAACCAAATTAAAAGCTCAGATGAAAGCACCACCAACAGAGTAGACCTCTTGGAAGATAGGACATCAGACAATGAAGACAAAATATATTAACTTGAAAAGAACACAGGGCACACAGTGAAAATGATGAGAAACCATGAGCATAACATTCAAGAAATATGGGATAGCATAAAAAGTACAAATTTAAGAGTTATTGGAATAGAGGAAGGCATAGAGGTCCAAACCAAACAAATAAACAATCTGTTCAATGAAATAATATCAGAAAACTTTCCAAACATGAAGAATAAATTGGAAATAAAAATTCAAGAATCCTACAGGATGCCAAATGTATGAAATCACAACAGATCCACACCAAGCCACATTATAATGAAAAAGCACAAACAGAATAATTAGAGAATTTTAAAAGCCACAAGAGAAAGAAATCAATTAGGATAATGGAAGACTTTTCAACACAGGCCCTGAAACCTAGAAGATCCTGGGACAACATCTATCAAGCTCTGAAAGATAATGGGTGCCAACCAAGAATCTTGTATCCAGCAAAATTAAGCTTTAGATTTGAAGAAGAAATAAAAACCTTCCATGAAAAACAAAAGTTAAAATAATTTATAGATAGAAAACTGGAATTACATAACATCCTTGGCAAAATATTCCATGAAGAGGAAATGAAAAACAACAATGAAAATCAGCAGAGGGAGGTAGTACAATAAAGGAAAAACTCATCGAAGAGGAAAACCAAGGCAACTGAAATAACAAAAATAAACAAATACGGTTGGAAATACAAATCATGTCTCAATAATAACCCTAAATGTTAATGGCTTAAACTCACCAATAAAAAGACATAGGCTAGCAGATTGGATTAAAAGACCAAACTATATGCTGCCTACAGGAGACTCATCTGATAGGAAGAGACATACACAGACTGAAGGTGAAAGGTGTGGAAAAATCATACCACTCACATGGACTGCAGAAGCAAGCAGGGGTTTTCATCTTCATATCAAGTAAAGTAGACTTCAAGCCAAAGTTAATCAAAAAGGGATAAATATGGATATTACATACCTCTCAAGGGAACAATACACCAACAAGAAATAAAAATCATAAATATACATGCCCCAAAACAATGGTGCAGGTATGTTCATCAAACAAATTCTTCTCAAGTTTAAGAGTCAAATTGTCCACAACACAATAATCCTGGGTGACTTTAACACACTCTCTCACCACTGGATAGATCTTACAAACAAAAGTTGAATAAAGAAACTATAGAACTCAATAATATAATCAATAACTTAGACTTAACTGACATATATAGAATATTTCAACCTGCATCAAATGGATACACTTTCGTCTCAGCAGAACATGGATCCTTCTCTAAAATAGACCATATAATATGCAACAAAGCAACTCCTAGCAAATACAAAAAAAATTAGATACTACCATTCACTTTATCACATGATAATGTAATGAAAATGGAAATCAATGACAACATGGAAAATAAAAATTTTTTCCATCACCTGGAGACTAAAAAATATGCTACTGAATGAACATTGGATGGTGGAAGACATCAAGGAGGAGATTAAAAAATTCTTAGAGGTAAATGAGAACATAAACACAACATATCAAAATCTCTGGGACACTATGAAAGCAGTACTAAGAGAAAAATCCATTGCATGGAGTCCATTCCTTAAAAGAAGAAAAAAAGTCAACAAATAAACAACCTCACACAACATCTCAAAGCCCTAGAAAAAGAAGAACAAATCAACAGCAAAAATAGAAGGCAAGAAATAATTAAAATTAGAGCTGAAATCAATGAAATTGAAACAAAAGAAACAATTTAAAAATTGACAAAACAAAAAGTTGGTTCTTTGAAAAAGTAAATGAAATTGACAGACCCTTAGCCACACTAATGAAGAGAAGGAGAGACAGAACTCAAATTACCAGCGTATGTGATGAAAAAGGTAATATCACAACAGACACTGCAGAAATGCAGAGGATATTTAGAAGTTGTTTTGAAATTTCCAATAAATTAGAAGTTATTGAAGGCATCGGCAAATTACTTAAGTCATATTATTTGCCCAGATTGAGTCAGGAAGATAGACACAATTTAAACAGACCAATATTAAGTGAGGAAATAGAAGATGCCATGAGAAGCTTAACCACAAAGAAAAGCCCAGCTCTGGATGGATACACAGCTGAGTTCTATAAGACCTTTAAGGCAGAACTAATAACAATACTCTTCAATTTATTTCAGGAAATAGAAAAAGAGGCAGCACTTCCAAACTCATTCTATGAGGCCAATATCAGCCTGATCCCCAAACCAGACAAAGACATATCAAGAAAGAAAATTTCAAACCAACATCTCTAATGAACATAGATGCAAAAATTCTCAATTAAATTCTGGCAAATTGAATACAAAAACATATCAAAAAGATTGTGCACCATGATCAAGTGAGATGCATCCCAGGGATGTAAGGTTGGTTCAACATATGAAAATCAATAAATGTAATTCACCACATCAATAGACTTAAAGAAAGAATCATATGATCATCTTGATAGATGCAGAAAAAAGCATTTTACAAAATACAGCACTCCTTTATGTTCATAAGACTAGAAAAATTAGGGATAACAGGAACATATCTCAACAACATAAAGGCTATCTATGCTAAGCCTCAGGCCAACATCATTCTAAATGTTGAAAAATTGAAGGCATCCCCTCTAAAAACTGGAATAAGATAGGGATGCCCTCTTTAACCACTTCTATTTAACATAGTTCTTGAAACACTGGCCAGAGCAATTAAACAGATGAAAGAAATGAAAGGGATATGTATAGGAAAAGAAAAACTTAGATTAGCACTATTTGATGATGGTATGATTCTATACCCAGAAGACCCAGAAAGCGCCACCAACTTCTAAAACTAGTAAATGAATTCAGCAAAGTAGCAGGATATAAAATCAACACCCATAAATCAAAGGCATTTCTGTATGTCATGACAAATCTTCTGAGAAGGTAATGAGGAAAACTACCCCATTTAAAATAATCTCCACAAAAAGATAATTGGGAATCAGCTTAACAAAAGAGGTGATAGATCTATACAATGAAAACTACAGAACCCTAAGGAAAGAAATCAAAGAAGATCTTAGAAGATGGGAAGATCTAACTTGCTCATGGATAGGCAGAATTAATATTATCAAAATGACCATATTACCAAAAGCACTATATAGATTTAATGGAATGACAATAAAAATCCCATTGGCATCCCTCATAGAAATAGAAAAAGCAATCATGAAATTCATCTGAAAAAATAAGAGACCCAGAATAGCTAAAGCAGTCCTTAGCAGGAAGAGTGAAGCAAGTGGCATCACTATACCAGGCCTCAAACTATAGTACAGAGGAATAGTTACAAAAAGAGCATAGTATTGGCACAAAATAGACTAGTAGTCCAAAGGTACAGAATAAAGGACACAGACTAACTCACAAAACTACAATTATCTTATTAGACAAAGATGCCAAGAACATGCATTGGAGAAAAGATAGCCTCTTCAATAAATGGTGCTGGGATAACTGGAAATCCGTATGTAACAAAATAAAATAAAAACCCCATCGATCACCATGCACAAAAATCAACCCAATGTGGATCAAGGACCTAGGAATTACACCAGAGACTCTGGTCTAATAGAAGAAAAAGTAGGTCCTAATCTTCATCATGTGGGATTAGGCCTCCAACTTCCTTAATAAGTGAAGCACAAGAATTAAAACCAAGAATAAATAAATGGGATGGAATCAAACTAAAAATTTCTTCTCAGCAAAAGAAACAATCTGTGAGGTGAACAGCATGCCTACATTCTGGGAGCAAATTTTTATCCCTCACACATCAGATAGATCACTAATCTCTAGTGTATATAGAGAACTCAAAAAGCTAAGCAACAACAACAACAACAACAACAACAACAAAACAACGAATAACCCAATCAACAAATGGGTTAAGGACAACAACAGACACTTCTCAGAAGAGGATATACAATAAATCAACAAATATATGGAAAATATTCATCATCTCTAGCAATTAGAGGAATGCAAATCAAAACCACTCTAACATATCATCTTACTTTATTCAGAATGGCAGCTATTATGAAGCCAAACAATAATAATTGTTGGAGAGGATGTGGAAAAAAGGTACAATTATACATTGCTGGTGGGAGTGCAAATTGATGCAGCCAATATGGAAAGCAGTATGGAGATTCCTTGCAAAACTGGCAATGGAACCACCATTTGACCCATCTATCCCTCTCCTTGGATTATACCCAAAGGACTTAAAAACTACATACTACAGGAACACAGACACATCAATGTTTATAGCAGCACAATTCACAGTACTTAAACTGTGAAGCCAAACTAGATGCCCTTCAGTGGATGAATGTATTAAAAATGTGGCATATATACACAATGGAACTTTTTATTAGTTGTTCAAAACATTACAATGATCTTGACATGTCATACATTTGATTCAAGTGGGGTACGTAATCTTAATCTTATTTTTCCACGTGTACAGATTGCAGGATCACATTGGTTATACAGCCACATTTATACATAGGGCCATATTAGTGTCTATTGTATTGTGCTGCCCTTCCTATCCCCCCCTTCTCTCCCTTCTTTCTACCCAATCTACTGTGACACGTTTCTCTCTCTCTTTTTTCTTCCCCCTCACACCATCTTATATGTAATTTTGCATAACAGTGAGGGTCTCCTACCACCTTCCTGCAATTCTTCATTCTCTCTCCCATTCCCACGCACCTCTCGTCCCTATTTAATGGTAATCTTCTTCTCATGCTCTTCCTCCCTGCTGTGTTTTGAGTCGCCCCCCCTTATACCAAAGAAGACATTCTGCATTTGTTTCTAAGGGATTGGCTAGCTTCACTTAGCATAATCTGCTCTAATGCCATCCATTTCCCTGCAAATGCCATGATTTTGTTGTTTTTTAATGCGGAGTAATATTCCATTGTGTATAAATGCCACATTTTTTTAATCCATTCATCTATTGAAGGGCATCTGTTTTGATTCCACAGTCTAGCTATTGTGAATTGTGCTGCTATGAGCATCCTGGGAACAAATATTTACCCCTCACACTTCATATAGAGCTCTAATCTCCAGAGAATACAAAGAACTCAAAAAATTAAACAACAAGAAAACAAATAACCCAATCAACAAATGGGCCAAGGATATGAACAAACACTTCTCAGAGGAGGACATACAATCAATCAACAAATACACGAAAAAATGCTCACCATTTCTAGCAATCAGAGAAATGCAAACTAAAACCACTCTAAGATACCATCTCACTCCAGTAAGAATGGCAGCCATTATGAAGTCAAACAATAACAAGTGCTGGCGAGGATGTGGGGAAAAGGGTCCACTTGTACATTGCTAGTGGGACTGCAAATTGGTTCAGGAAATTTGGAAAGCAGTATGCAGATTCCTTGGAAAGCTGGGAATGGAACCACCATTTGACCCAGCTATTCCCCTTCTTGGACTATACCCAAAAGACCTAAAAAGAGCATACAACAGGGACACAGCTACATCAATGTTCATACACAATGGAATTTTACTCAGCAATAAAAGAGAATAAAATAATTTCTTTTGCAGGTAAATGGATGGAATTGGAGAAAATAATGCTAAGTTAAATTAGCCAATCCCCCTGAAACAAATGCCAAATATTTTCTCTGATATAAGTAGGCTGACTCATAGTGGGGTAGGGAGGGGCAGCATGAGAGGAATAAATGAATTCTAGATATGGAAGAGGTGTGGGAAGGAAAGGGAGGTGGCATGGGATTAGCAAGGATGGTGAAATGTAATCGACATCATTATCCAAAGTACACGTATGCAGACACAAATTGGGTGTCAACATACTTTATATACCAACAGAGATATGAAAAAATGTGGTATATATGTGTTTTAAGAATTGTAATGGGAAAAAAATACAATGTATTTTAAGAAAGAAATATCATTTCCTTCTATAACTATACCATAACTCATTCAACTAAATGTTTTAAAAAATGTATATAGCTTTCAATTTCTCAGTTTTAAAAGCAGAAATTTGATGCTGATATCCAAATATTTGTTAAAATTTGTAACCATTTCTTTGGGACAAATTTATGGAAATCTAATTTCTAGATCAAAGGGCTGGCATTTTTAAATGTTTTTCAGTGAGTATTGTTGACAAATCTCCAGTCTCTCCTGCAATGAATGGCAGCAATCATTTTCTTAAAAATTAGATTTATTATTTGCTTATTTGCTAGTGAAAGATGGTTTAATTGCTTTGCCTTTAATCACTGATATTGATATTAATATACATGAGTGTGATTCCTTCCTTTTTGATTTATGTTCTTTCCCATAAAAACTATGTTTGCATATTTTTATTCTTACCAACTCTTTATAGATATGCCACAAATGTGTATTTTTAATACATTTCATTTTACAAAAAAAGAACTAAAGTACTCCATCAGAATACTTTTATAACTGATAAATTCAATAGAGTTTCAGCATACAAAATCAGCATACAATATAAATAGCATTTTGATGAGTAAGGAATTATTGTGAGATATACCATATAATAGTTAAAAAATAAAATATTTTGACATAAATTTAACAAATAAGTAAAACTTCTCAATAATTAAAATTACAAATATGGATGAAAGTGGAAAGTTATATCATAAATGAAATCATCAATATTTTTAAAATGTACATTTTCCCCAAAGCCATCCATATATTCCAAGTAATTCCTGTCCATGTCATTGGCATAAACAGGAACAGAGATGAATAGAAGAAAATAAAATAAAAAGAAAACATGTGCTTTGTCAGGTTTTTGGTAATTATGACTGAAATATTTGACAAGAACACTCAAAGGAAGAAAAGTTTAATTTGCTCATAGTTTTAGATGACTGATATCATAGGCAGCCAACTTCATTGCTCTGGTCCTGAGGTGAGGCAGAACATCATGGTAGAAGGGTTAAAGCAGGTCACAATAAGATCACTAGGGAGCTAAGAAAGAGCTCTGTTCCTCAGTGACAAAATATAAGCCCCAGATTTACATCCACAGTGATCATCCATCCAATCACATCCTACATACCTATAGTTATCATGGAGTTAATTTGTGGGTTTATCCAGTCCTAAGTTAAACCTCTCTTAACCCAATTATTTCACCTTTAAAAACTTTTTCTTTTGACAAGTGGCTCCTGAATTGTGCCCAGCCAGACTGCAGCATTTGGTGGCACGCACGGGGAGCGACTGAGGGTAAGTGATAAGGTAAACTGCTCGCCCCTGAGGGCAGGGCGAGAGGATGGGTAGCCATTTTAAGATTCCTCTTTTGTTTTGCTTTACTTTTGTTTTAAGTTGCCTGTCCCTGGAGATGAGTGAGACAGAAGAAAAACCGCTCATATCTGAGGAAAAACTATTTGCATCTGAGGAACAGATAGGGAGAAAGGCTATAATGATTTTTTGTTGTTCCATTTTTATTTCATTCTATCTCGGTTTTGTTTGGTGTTATCTTGTTGGGTTGTATTATAGTAGAAATATGGGATCAGAAATTAGTAAAAAACATACCAAAGGAGTGTTAAGTAAATTGTTAGAGGAAGGAGGCATCCCAGTAAAATCAAGAGCAGTCAGGGCATACGTTGATACAATACAAAAATGTAGTCCATGGCTTTTTAAGGAGGAGTTGTTAAATATATAACAATGGAACGATCATGGTGAAGATTTAAAAAGAATAGAAAAGAAAAGCCCAGGGACTCTGCCAGTTGGCACATTGCCATTGTGGACGTTCATATCTTGTTTGCTTAGTCCAAAGCCTTCAGTTCAGACAATGGTAGAGGAAGGAGAAGACATATTGATTCAAGTAAAAGAGAAGGTCTCTCAAGTTAGTCAGACAGAGGGAAAGATTCAAGTAAAAGAGAAGGTCTCTCGAGCTAGTCAGAGGAAAAGATTCAAGTAAAAGAGAAGGTCTCTCAAACTAGTCAGACAGAGGAAGAAAGTTTAGAGCAGAAAAAGCCATCAGGGGAAAAGTTACAACAGGAGACTGCTACTAACACCTTTCTATCACTAGAGGGTGTAAGGGTCCAACCAACAGCACCACCTCTACAAGAGACTGCTACTAACACCTTTCTATCACCAAAGGATGTAAATGTCCAACTAACAAGGCCACCTCCATATGCTGGGAGGCTCCCAACCCCCGCAGTTGATAGATGGGATCCTGAGACAGGATCTCAAGAATTAACATGCCCTGTATTTGAGGCAGGAGGGCAGCAAATGCACCATGCTTTAAATTTCAAAACAGTGAAGCAGCTAATAGAGGCTATAATAACCTATTGTCCATAAGCACCCTTCACTGTAAGCTTGGTTGAATCCATTAACAACTTGAACATGACACCAGCAGATTGGGCTAATATGTGTAAAGCTGTGCTAAATGGAGATCAATACCTGTTATGGAAGGTTGCCAATGAGGAATTTTGCAAGGAGATGGCTAGATTAAATGCAGCAGCTTGTTATCCTCAGAGAAATCTAGATATGTTGTTAGGAAAGGAACCTCATGAGGACCAGCAGCAACAAATTGCATATGATCGTGGCGTATACACACAAATTGCTGTAGAGGTGGTTAGGGCATGGAAGACTTTACAAGGACATGGAGGTTAACAAGGTCAATTATCTAAGATAATACAAGGAGCTAATGAATCTTATGCTGAATTTGTAGATAGGCTTATTCAAACAGCTACCAGAGTTTTGGGGAATACAGAACAAGCAATGCCATTAATAAAACAACTGGCTTATGACCAAGTGAATCGTTGGTGCAGAGAAATCATTAGACCATGGAAAAATGAAGATTTAAACACATATATTAAATTATGTAGAGACATTAATGAACAAGAGCAAGTCATGGCAGCTGCAGTAAAACAGGCTTTAGATGCCAGAGACATTAATAAACAAGGGCAAATTGTGGCAGCTGCAGTAAAACAGGCTTTAGATTCCAGGCCAAGAACATGCTACAATTGTGAACAAACAGGACATTTTAAAAGGAATTGCCCCATAGGAGGAGGGTTTAACAAAACTAGGTATCAAAGGAATATAATACTGCATATTTGCCCATGATGCTGTAGAGGGAGACATTGGGCTAATGAATGCCATTCACAAACCACCATAGAGGGTACTCCATTATTAAAAAACGAACAAGGACCAGGTGTTTATCCACGATATCATGGAGAAAGGCATCGGGCTCTGTTGCCAAAAAATGGACAGGGGGGCCCAATGCTCCAGGGCCCCAAACCACAAATATACGGAGCACTGGAGGAACCCAGCAACCCCATCAGGGTAGTGCCCAGTACGCATTGTCCATCAGATCCCTCATAAAACAAACCAGAGGGAGCACAGGGTTGGACATCTGCGCCTCCACCAGAGCAGTACTAACTCCAGAGATGGGAGTTCAAATCATTCCCACAGGGGTAAAAAGACCTCTTCCCAAAGGAACAGTAGGCTTATTATTGGGACGCAGCTCTTCTACTCTAAAAGGACTCATGATAAGTCCTGGGGTAATTGATCCCGAATATGAAGGTGAAATAAAAATTATAGCCAGTTCTCCAAAGGGTATATCAGTAATTTCACCAGGAGATAGAATAGCACAGTTACTAATAATACCCAGCCTACATGATAAATTTTCCAGTCGTACTGTAGAAAGAGGTTCCAAGGGATTAGGCTCCACAGGTATAGATTGGGCTATGCTTTCTTTAAATTTAGATTCTCACCCCATGCTAAAACTAAATATTCAAGGACATGAATTTAATGGGCTACTGGATACAGGTGCACCTTAGCATCATCTCTCGTCAAGAATGGACAAAATATTGGCCATTACAACAAGCCACTCAAACGCTTCGAGGCCTAGGAGTGGTGACTAATCCCCATAGAAGTGAAATGGTATTAGATTGGAAGGATCCTGAAGGATGTGAAGGAACTATACAGCCATATGTATTGGATCATCTTCCCGTAAATTTATGGGGACGAGATGTCCTAGATCAACTAGGTTTGATGTTAACAAATAACACCAACCAAAATGCACCCACTATTATGACTAGACAAGGTTTTAGGAAAGGAAAAAGATTAGAAAAACAAGAACAAGGTATAGCAGCACCAATACAAATAGATCAAGGAACAGACAGAGATGGGTTGGATTTTCAGAAAGGGCCATGGAGACAATAAAAATTACTTGGAAATCAGATAGACCAGTATGGGTTCCTCAGTGGCCCCTGACTAAACAAAAGATACAAGCAGTCCATGATCTGTTCAAACAACAATTAGCGGAAGGACATAAACAACCTTCTGTATCTCCCCATAATACTCCCATTTTTATCATCAAAAAGAAATCTGGTAAATGGAGATTATTGCAAGATTTAAGAGCCATTAATAATGAGATGGTTATTATGGGACCTGCTCAATTGGGGATTCCTCAATTGTCTGCTTTGCCAAAAACTTGGTATGTTTTAGTTATAGATATTAAAGATTGTTTTTTTTTTTCAATTCCAATTCATCCTGAGGATAGTCCACGTTTTGCATTTACTATCCCTGCACTGAATCATGAAGGTCCTGATCAGCGATATGAATGGAAAGTACTCCCTCAAGGGATGGCTAACAGCCCAACTATGTGTCAAATTTATGTTAACAAAGTAATCCAGCCACTTAGAAATCAAAATCCTGAACTACAAATATTTCACTATATGGATGATGTATTATTAGCACACAAAGCTAAAAACACATTGCTAGAATGTTATGCCACACTTACAAACTTATTAAAAAATTATAATCTAGAGATAGCAATAGATAAAGTACAATTAAATTTTCCAATTAATTATTTAGGAGTTCAATTATCCTCAACCATGGTCCGTCCACCAAAAATTGAAATACGAGTAGATCAACTCAAATCACTTAACGACTCTCAAAAGTTATTAGGAGACGTAAATTGGATAAGGCCTTATCTAGGTATACCAACAGGAAAGTTGGGACTTTTATTTGATATCCTAAAAGGTGCATCAGATCCAAATTCACCCCGCATGTTAACGCCTGATGCAAGAAAGGCATTAAAAATCATTGAAACATATATGGAAAATATGCATTTGGATAGAATTGATATAAGTTTGCCTTTATTATTTATTGTACTACCAACAAAAATATTCCTACAGGAGTATTTTGGCAAGAAGGTCCATTATTATGGATACATTTATCTTATTCTCCTAACACTATTCTTGCTAGGTATCCTGAGGCTGTAGGACAATTAATACTCAAAGGAATAAAAGCAGCAAAGGGAGTGTTTGGAATTTCTCCCAATAAAATTATTACTCCATATACTATGAATCAAATTGATGAGTTAGCTAATGAGTTAAATACTTGGGCAATAATCATGTGCAAATCTAATGTTTCATTTGATAACCACTTACCATCTAATCCTTTATTGTCTTTTTGGTCATCGCATCCTGTAATTTTTCCAAAAATGACAAGAAAAACACCTATCATGAATGCTCCAGATATATTCACTGATGGGTCAAATAATGGTACAGCAGCAATAGTTACACCTGATCAAACTTTTACATTTTTAGTACCCAAACAATCAGCTCAAAAGGTAGAGCTTAATGCAGTATTACAAGCTTTTGTGATGTTTAAAGATTCTGTATTTAATTTATTTTCTGATAGTCAGTATATAGTTAATGCTATAGTATCCCTTGAAGATGTTGGTAGGATTTCCCCTTCTTCTACTGCTTTCTCTTTGTTTTCCACTATACAAAGTCTAATCTGGGACAGAAAAGATCCATTCTTTATAGGACATATCAGGGCACATACAGGATTGCCTGGAGCCCTTAGTTTGGGCAATGATTTAGCAGATAAAACTACACATGACATACATATTTTCTCTACACTAGAAGAAGTTATAAATTTTCATAAAAGGTTCCATGTCAATGCTAATACTTTACAAAAGCATTTTAAAATAACTAAGGAACAAGCTAGACAAATAATAAAACAATGTCAAAATTGTGTGACCTTTTTACCACATGTTAACCTTGGAGTCAATCCTAGAGGATTGATACCTAACCATATTTGGCAGATGGACATCACACACTTGCCAGAATTTGGAAAATTAAAATATTTGCATGTTACAGTTGATATTTCTTCTGGATTTTTGATGGGCTCCCTTCATGCCAGAGAAAAAACTAAAGATGTTATAGCTCATTGCTTACAAAATTTTGCCACTGTGGGAGTTCCAGAACAGTTAAAAACAGATAATGCCCCTGGTTATACTTCCACCTCTTTTAAACAACTTTGCTCATTATTTGGCATTACTCATATAACAGGAATCCCATACAATCCACAGGGACAAGGCATAGTTGAAAGAGCTCATCAAACTATTAAAATGTACTTATTAAAGCAAAAAGACGGATTTGGGAAGGGGTATATATTCCCCAAAGATAAATTTAAAATAACCCTTTTTACTCTAAACTTTTTAAATATGGATTCATCAAGGCTTAGTGCTGTAGAAAGGCATATGTGTCCAAAAAATGTACATAAGCCCAAGGTACTTTGGAAGGATATTCTAACAGGACAATGGAAAGGTACTGACCCAGTAATTATCTGGAGTCAGGGGTCTGTTTGTGTGTTTCCACAGGGAGAACAGCAACCAATTTGGATTCCAGAGAAATTAACTAAGGTCCTGACCCAGTGCTTGTCTGGAGTTGGGGGTCTGTTTATGTGTTTCCACAGGGAGAACAGCAGCCAATTTGGATTCAAGAAAGATTAACTAAAGCGATTTCTACAGACCAAAAAGAAGATGATTTGGCTTAATTCCATAACAACTGATATCTAAAACTCCAGTTTGGCTATCCTTACATCTGGCTGAACCAGGATGCTTTTTTCAATATCTATCTTATTATTGCCTTTTGCTATATCATGAAGTTCTATTTTGTTTTTTGAGTTCATACAAACCTAGGTTAATGTTTTGCTGATCAGTTCTATTTTTTTGACTATAGAGTTTTTAAACATTGCAATGGAGATATCACCTGTAAAAAGTTATAAGGTCTTTACTATTATGTTATATGTTGTATGTATTATATTATGTGTGCACACTTGTGTTTTGTGTTATATGTTTGAATCTACATATGTCCATATATCATATATGATGAGTGCTCATGAAAAAATGGATCCAAATATTCTTTTTTTTTAATTCACGTGATTTAAATGTTTTAATTTAAATTGGGTAAACAGCTGTTGAGGACTGTTTTAGTATATGAACAAAAAAGGAGGTTAACAGATCTGTTTGTTTACTTTCACCATTCCTTTTCATTATATTTAATAATTCTCTTCAAGATAATGTAAATTGTTAAGAAAATTGTTTTCTTTTAGTGCCTTCTGGAATGTTGCATAATTTTTTCTTTATCCATTATTGCCAGAATTCCTATCTTCATCCCAGTGCTGGTGAAGACAAAGATACAACCAATCTACAGCTTCTGCAATAGCCATCACTGAACTGCTTGCAGAACTTTCCTGGACTATGTGTCACTTGTATGCATTGTAAACTCACCTGTATGCATTGTGAACTATCTGTTGGTGCAGCGACTTGTGGTAGTGTTGGGGTATTTTTGCTGATGATGTCATCGGTGGTACAATTTTCCCAAAAGGAGCCATCAATTGGCTTGGTGTATCTTCCTCCCTTATACTTGTCATGATCGTTCAGCTAAAATTTGGGGGCCAACAGAGGTGAGGCAAAGAACCTCACCCCCCAACTGGTACAAAGACCTCTCCACAGGTGTGGCTGTATACTTGACCGGTAGTCAGTGATGGGTAAGATCCAATTGCAATGGTGCCAACCTAAGACAGGAGGCTGATGCCTTGAGGTCGGCTCATCCAATAATGGGTAAGGACCATATGTACTATTGGACAACCTAAGGCAGGCACGGTCCCTAAGCCACATGCTTGTTGTTTAAACAGAGAGTGGGAGATGTTGAGAGCCACAGCCAAAGGGGCCCCAGCAAACTTTCAGACTGCCAGCTGATGATTGGCTCATAGCAGCCCCAGCAACATCTAGCTGATTGGCTCCTCTGCGGTGATGCTCATTGGGCTGTTTCCCCGCCCTTTCAGACTGCCAGCTGATGATTGGCTCACAGCGGCCCCAGGAACATCTAGCTGATTGGCTCCTCTGTGGTGATGCTCATTGGGCTGTTTCCCTGCCTTTTCAGACCACGGAGCTGCTCATTGGGGGACTATTTTTGCTCCGTCCACGTGACCCAGCCAATCGGCCTCAAGAGCAGGAGGATTGTAGGAGGTGGAGAGGCTTGTGGGA
Source organism: Spermophilus citellus (assembly GCF_964194105.1). Lineage (NCBI taxonomy): Eukaryota > Metazoa > Chordata > Mammalia > Rodentia > Sciuridae > Spermophilus > Spermophilus citellus. The sequence continues at coordinate 48,475,375 of NC_138190.1, forward strand.
AGCCGGTGGTGGCAGTTGGGCTCTGAGGCTTTTCCTGAGGAGCTGTTTTGTTTGGCATGTGTGGTTCTAAATATAAAGTTCGTTTCTTTTGACAAGTGGCTCCTGAATTGTGCCCAGCCAGACTGCAGCAACTACTAAACAAACACTGCAGAAAATGATTAAAAAAAACTACTTAAGGAAGAAATTATAAATGAACTTTACACCTGAGGAAAGGATGATTCTCATGGGAAATGTAATTAAGAAAATGAGAATTTGAAAAAGTGAACATCAGAAACAAATCAAGGCCATTTTCTGCCCTAAAAATGCGCCATGCCAGGGTTCCATCAATTGACTCCACTGCTAAATCTGAATTAAGGAAAGCCTGATGATCTGGAAAAAAATTTCTGGTAATAAGAAATATTTCCATTTACATAATTTAATGGGAATGATCTCACCTATCTAATTAAAAGACATAGACAGGCAGGGTGGATTAAAATAAAAACAGGACACTTGTTTTCAAGAGGCTCATCTTACAGATGAAGACATCTGTAGGCTGAAAGTTAAATGAAGAAAAATCTCTCCCATAAAAATTGTGATGGAAAGTAAGAAGTAGATGTTGTTATCACATATAACAAAGCAGACTTCAAATCATAATTAGAAGAACAAAAGCAGATTATCATAATTGTAAAGGAAACAATTCTACTAGAAGTTTTAATGATAGTAAATATGTACAAACCAAATTTCAGAGCACCAACTTACATTTTAAAACCTACTACTTGAATTTAAGACTCAGAACATGTTGATAAAGGTGGCACCCAGAGCACTTCTCCTCCGGGAGCTCTGGTCCATGATGCAATGAAAGGCATGCGAACCGTTACCTCCAATCCCTGTGAATGGCATGAACTTTTAATGGTGCACCTCCAATCCCTGAAGTGGTGCGAACTCTCTGCCAATTAAGAAGTAACAAACCACTCGCCCTGCTCCTCCTCATCCTGCATTGAGCCCATAAATATCAACATCCTGTATATTCTCTCTCTCTCTCTCTCTTTCTCCCACCCTTCTCTTCTGTGACTGGCTGCTACAGTCCCGCTAATAAAATCTTGGGCAGATAAATGGTTGTTTCAGCTTGTTGAGTTGTCGGAGCTTTTACACTGTTCCTACATTGGTGCTGAAACCCGGGATGGGCATCCCCATCGCTCAAGGTGGAACCTGGTTCCCAAACTCCAAACCCAACCATTCCTGTTGCAGTCCACCCCTCTGATTGCCTGCCTGACATCCACCACTGGCCTGCAGATTGGTGAGTTCCCCTGTCCCATTAGTGCCTGAACACTAACTCATCAGAATGAGGGAATTGGCCATTGAGTGTCTGCAATCCCTCTGTATGTTTTAGGGGGGGAATGCACCCTACCCAGACCCATCAGGGTTGCAGTGGACCCTGGGTGCTCTGCTAGGACACCCCTGGGAATCAACCGCCTGGGATGTAGGATCAATTCTCCCTTTCTAACTCCTCCATCTCCCATCACTCTTGGCTCCTGTGGATTGTGAGCACAGTTGCTACAGTCCATCTCACCCAAGTTCTGACTCCGTTCCTCCCAGAACTCTGTTCCTCCTGGAACTCCATTCCAACAGTCTCCTGACTCTTTTGTTCCACTTGAAAAACTCTCCTGATGTCAGCTTGCCTGCAGCCCCAGCCATATTTGGGTCTCACAATTTGCACTCCCATGGTGATAACTGGGCAGTGACCTCTGTCTATTTTCCTGCAGTGGTCGGCCATTTTGGGGATGCCCACTTGACCCTCCATCCACCCGGGTGCTTCCAGGAAGCTCTTTCCGTCCTGAGTTTTCTCTCTCTCTCCCTCTCTCTTACTCTTTCTGTGACTCCCATCTTGCCCTTCCAGCATGGGAAATTCCTCATTCCTTCTGGCCAATTCTCCCTTGCAGTGCCTCTTAGATAATTTGAAAACCCTGAGCCTGGCCCCTGATATTAAACTGAAAAGGCTCATAAAATTCTGTACCCATGACTGGCCTACATACCTCCTAGACAACCAAAACGCTTTTCCCACGTGTGGGTCTCTGGATCCCAATTTACTCTGGGATCTTTTTAATTACTGTGAGCAATCAAAGAAGTGTAATGAGATTCCTTATGTGGATGCTTTTTCCTTGCTTTGATCTCATCCAAATCTCTGCACCCAATGCAAGCCTCAACAGCTACTCCTTGCTCTCAAACCTCCTTCCTCCTCTTCTTCTCCACTCTCTGCCTCCACACCTTCTCATCCTTCTTCCTCTTCTCTGCTCTCCACCTCCACTTTTGACCCGGCTGATGAACTGCCTCCATAGCACTCTCCCCTGCCCTCAGCCCCACTTTCCCCACTTTCACCCCCTCCCACTTCCCCCATCATCTACATCTGTGGCTTCTTCTATGGACACTCCTCCTCCTCTTCCTCCCCAAACTTCCTCACAACCTCCTCCCACTTCTGTTCCTTCTGCCCCAGTCCCTCCACCTCAGTTTAGTCCATGGACCACCAGTTCAGCCACCTGTTCATGCGCTAATATAGCACCTAACCCACAAGTCACCACATCTCACCACCCGACTCAAACTTCACATGTTGTGGCCCCCTTTTGAGAGGTTGCTGGGCTCAACAGGATTTTAAGGGTTTATGTTCCTTTTTCTATGCTTGACCTTTCTCATATAGAAAAAAAATTGGGATCTTACACTGCAAACTCTGTCACTTATATTAAAGAGTTTCAATACTTAACTTAAGCCTAAAGCCTCACCTTTCATGATCTCTATATGATTCTGTCCAATACTCTCCTACCTGAGGAAAGGAGAAGTGTCTGGGACCAGGCTAAGGCCTATGCAGACCATGTTCATCAGAATGATGCCCACCATCCCCTAGGAGCCCAGGTGCTCCAGACCAAGACCCCCATTGAGATTATAATGACCCCCAAGACCTGGGATGCAGGGACCACCTTATTACCTGTCTGATAGCTGGCCTGAAGGCAGCAGCACAAAAGGCCATTAACTTTGATAAACTCCAGGAATTCATCCAGGAGAAGAATGAAAACCCCTCAGCCTTTCTAGACCAACTAACAAAGGCTATCCTTCAGTACACTAATTTGGACCCTGAATCCTCCAATGGGAGGCAACTTCTTATGACCTATTTTTTCTCACAAAGCTACCCTGACATTCAGGCAAAGCTAAAAATTAGAGAGGACCCTTGACTCCTCAGACCGAGGTGTTGGCCAGGCCTTCAAAGTCTACACAACAGAGATGAAAGAGAAAAACGCCCAAAATGCCAGATGTTGGCCCAGGTGTTACAGGGCTCCTTCCAACCTATGGAAAGGGGGAGGCAACAACTCCCACAATGAGGACCCCCTGGGCCCTGCTTTAAGTGTGGTAATGAAGGACATAGGGCTAAGACTTGCTCTAACCCCAGGGCACCACTCAGGCTGTGCCCCACATGTCGATGTCCTGGCCACTTGGGATCAGAATTCCCTAATTCCCAGTGGGGAGCTGATCAGTCACCCTGCTAGTGACTTGCTGGGCCTAGCATTTGAGGATTGATGGGGCTCTGGGTCTTCTGTCCTGACCTATTCAATCACCAAGCAGGAACCAAGAGTGGTCATCCAAGTGGATGGGCGTCCCATAAGCTTTTTGGTAGACACCGGGGCCACATTCTCGGTTCTGAGAGAGTTTCAGGGAACTACCTATCCCTCTGAATCTCCTATTGTTGGGGTAGGAGGTCAAACCATCATCCCATGCAGAACTCCTCTCCTCACTTGCTCCTTATCTGAGTTCTCTATTTCACACCATTTTTTGGTTATGTCTCAGTGTCCGGTCCCCTTGCTGGGAAGGGATATATTATCCATCTTGAAGGCCTCCATAACCTTACACTTATTGTCCTTTCCTAGTCATATCATCATCATAGCTTTACTCCCCAATGAAGAAGAAACTTTACCTCTTTCTGTCTGGTGTGGAGACCCCAATGACCATCAGAACACACATTTTCCCCTCCCCTGTAAAACAGTAGATCCAATTGTATGGGACACTGAAACCCCATCCTCTGCAAATTGCTCTCCCATGGAAGTGCATCTTAAAGACCCTAATCACTTCCCAAACCAGGCCCAATACCCACTGCCAATGGCAAGTCTTTAGGGCCTAAAGCCAATCATTCAGAGCTTACTAAGAAAGGGGTTCCTCCGTCCCACACACTCTTCATTCAATACCTCAATTTTAGCAGTAAAAAAGCTTAATGGAACATACCATTTGGTGTAGGTCTTAAGGTTAATAAATTCTTCAACCCGGCCCATACATCCCCTGGTTCCAAACCCTTATACTATCTTTTCCTCCATTCCTGCAAACTCCACCTGTTTTTCAGTTATTGATCTTAAAGATGCTTTCTTTTCAACTCCACTATCCATCTCTTCCCAAGACATATTTGCCTTCACCTGGACTGATCCAGAGACTATACATTCCCAACAGTTAACACAGACTGTCCTGCCCCAGGAGTTTTGAGACAGCCCACATATTTTTGCACAAGTCCTCCCTGGAGATCTTGAGGATTTTTTCCTTCTATGCCCTGACTCAACCCTCCTACAATATGTTGATGACCTCTTCCTCTGTAGTCCCTCATTAGAAACCTGAAAGTCTGACACAGCCACTCTTTTGAATTTTCTTGCTCACCGAAGATATAGGGTTTCTCCACAAAAGGTGCACATCTCTCTCTCTGAGGTTGTTTACTTAGGTTCCACATTTCCCAAAGGAAGAAATCTATCACAACTGATAGAAAAATCCTTATTGAAAACCTTCCAGTAACAAAAACTAAAGAGGAGATTCTCTCATTCCTGGGTCTGGCAGGCTATTTTAGGGCATGGATACCAAATTACTCATTACTTGCCAGACCATTATGTGATCTAGCAAATGGGAACAAGCATGAACCCTTGTTAATTTCAGCTGCACCACATTTCAGAAGCCTCCAGAAGGCCCTCTTACAAGCGCCAGCTCTATAACTTCCAGATGTTAATAGGCCTTTTACTCTCTCTGTCCATGAAAACAAAGGGCAAGGCTTAGGGATGCTGGGACAAATGTATGGGCCCACCTTTGCTCCACTGGCATACCTCTCAAAACAGATCCAACTGTCCGGGGATGGGCTTCTTGTCTCCACAGCCTCCTATGTTTTATTAAAAGAATCTCAAAAGCTTACCTTTGGAGCTCAAATCACTGTCACCTCTCATCACCACCTCAAGGACTTGCTAACATACAAAAGAATGCAAACCCTCCTTTCCTGTGGAATTCTCTCTCTCTTGGTCTCTTTCCTCTACGACTCCTCCATGTCCTCCCAAACTTGTGCCTTTCTCAATCTGACAACTCTGTTACCCATTCAGGCTCAAGGTCAAACATAATCCCCAATACATAAATGCAGGGAAATTCTAGAAAACTTCCTCCCATGCCCAACTAATATCACTGAGGGACCTCTAGACCAATCTAATTACACCTAGTTCACTGATGGCAGTTCCTTTATGCATGATGGGATCAGAAAAGCTGGATATGCCATAGTGTCCCTATAAAGAGTAATAGAATCCAGTCCCCTGCCTGCAAATACCACCAACCAACAGGCTCTGAGCCTGCAAATTGGCAGCAGGGAAAAATCTTATGCTTTATCCTGATTCCAAATATGTTTTCCACATTCTCTTACCTCATGCAGCAATTTAGAAGGAGAGAGGTCTCCTGAACTCAAAGGGCACCTCGATAATCAACTCCACATCATCACCCAGCTACTACAAGCCTCCCAGCTTCCTAAAAAACTTGGAGTTGTTCTTTGCAGATCACACCAAAATGACTCCTCCCCCATCACACAGGGAAATTCAAAAGCAGATCAGGCAGCCAGGTCAGCCACCCTTTCAGACCCCACTGGATCTGTCATTGCCACGTGCTCTCCAACATTACCCAATAATGGAGACTCACCCAAACATGTCCTCTTTACTTACCTCCACTCCATGTTCCACACCAGTCCACAGACTCTGAAAGCCTTTCTCCACTCTTTCTTTACTCTGACTCCCCAGGATAAAGAAGTGATACAGCAAATCACAGCCTCATGCCAGATATGCAAAAGAGTGAATCCCAATACATCTTTAAAATGTAGAACCTTCCCTTCTCATCAGGCTAGGGGCCATATACCTGCAGCAGATTTGAAAATTGACTTTACCAACATGCCCAGAGTAAAAAACTTCAAATACATACTAGTTTTAATAGACACATTCTCGGGTTGGTTAGAGGACTTCCCCACCTCAAATAAATGGGCTACCATGGTGGCTAACATCCTCCTAACCAAAGTAATCCCTCGATTTGGGATGCCTGCTTCGATCCAATCTGACAACAGGCCTGAGTTTGTCTCTCAAGTAACCCAGAATGTGGCAAAGACATTGTCCATCCCATGGCACTTGCATTGTCCCTATCACCCCAAGCCTCAGGTAAGGTTGAGTGAGCCAACCACACAATGAAAGATATCATAATGAAGGTATCTTTAGAGACTCATTTAGAGTGGGTTAAACTCCTCCCTCTTGCCATACTATGCCTGAGGGCTTTACCAAAAAATCCATCCCATGCCTCCCCCTTGAGATAATGTATGGTCATCCTCTTCTCCCCCCGGGAATCTCACCAGAGTCTTGGCCCCTCCCTGACCAATATGCTCTTTCCCTCCTCTTCTTTATATGCTCTGAGCTATGGAAGCAACAATATTTGTTGCTTCTAGATCCAGAGAACTCAGCTGCCTTCTTTCCCCTCAAAACAGGAGAATGGGTCTACTTTTCTTCTCCAGGGGAAAGATCCCACCTAACCCCAAAATGAGAAGGGCCATTACAGATAGTCGTGTGTACACCCAATGCTGCAAAACTCCAACAGGAAGGAAAGAAACTAACCCCATATTTCTAGGTTAAAACCGGTGGCACATCCTCCAGAGGACAATCCCACCACAGCTCCCAACCTTGCAGGACCCCCACAATCACCCAGATTTACCTGTGAGATATCCTCAGGTAACCATCTCAAGGTCTGTTTTTCACAGTCATGCATCACCCTCCCTTCCATTCTGGAGGAGAAGAACACACATAAGAACGGGCCTCCTGATAGGATCTAGGAACCCACAGCAACACAGTACACCCTCACCCTTTTTAGAAACAACTACATGAATAAGTAGGAAAAAAGAAGCTGCAATTGGCATAACAATCCTATTGGGACTTCTTCACAAACCCTGTCAACCCCTGGATTCTCCCTATACTGGGACCTTTAGTTGGGGTCTTTTTATTCTGTGCCTTCCTTCCTTGCATTTTAAAATTCCTTCAAGGACAATTTCACAAAATCTCGAACCAAACTTTCAATCAGTTCTATATCCAGAAAAAATATTCTTCAAATTTGAAGAGAAAAAAAAAACCTTTTATGATAAGCAGAACTAAAAGAAAGTTTAGTGCCGAAGTATGGCTGGGCACAATTCAGGAGCCACTTGACAAAAGAAACAAACTTTATTTTTAGAACACACACACCACACCACACAGCTCCTCAGGAAAAATCCTCAGAGCTCAACTGCCACCACCAGCTTCCCACAAGCCTCTCAATCTCCCCCACTCCTCCTGCTCTTGAGGCTGATTGGCTGGGTCGTGTGGGTGGAGCCAAAAAAGTCCCCCAATGAGCAGCTCCATGGTCTGAAAGGGCAGGGAAACAGCCCAATGAGCATCACTGCAGAGGAGCCAATCAGTTGGCAGCTAGAAGTTTGCTGGGGCCACTGTGAGCCAATCATTATCTGGCAGCTGGAAGTTTGCTGGCAGCTGGAAGTTTGCTGGTAGCTGGAAGTTTACTGGGGCCCCTTTGGCTGTGGCTCTCAACATCTCCCCCTCTCTGATTAAACAATAAGCATGTGGCTTAGGGACTGTGCCTGCCTTAGGTTGTCCAATAGTACATATGGTCCTTACCCGTCATCGGATGAGCTGACCTCAAGGCATCAGCCTCCTGTCTTAGGTTGGTACCATTGCAATTGGATCTTACCCGTCATTGACTACTGGTCCACATACAGCCACACCTGTGGATAGGTCTTTGTACCAGTGGGGGGGGTTCTTTGCCTCACCTCTGTTGGCCCCCAAATTTTAGCTGACCGACCATGACAAGCAGAAGGGAGGAAGATACACCAAGCCAATTGATGGCTCCTTTTGGAAAAATTGTACCACCAATGACACCATCAGCAAAAATACCCCAGCACTACCACAAGTCGCTGCACCAACAGATAGTTCACAATGCATACAGGTGAGTTCACAATGCATACAAGTGATACATAGTCCAGGCAAGTTCTGCAAGTAGTTCAGTGATGGCTCCTTTGATACTTAGTTTTGTTAAACCCTCCTCCTATGGGGCAATTCCTTTTAAAATGTCCTGTTTGTTGACAATTGTAGCATGTTTTTGGCCTGGCATATAAAGCCTGTTTTACTGCAGGTGCCACGACTTGCCCTTGTTCATTAATGTCTCTGGCATCTAAAACGTGTTGTACTGCAGCTGCCATGATTTTCCCTTGTTCATTAATGTCTCTACATAATTTAATATATGTGTTTAAATCTTCATGTTTCCATGTTCTAATGACTTCTCTGCACCAACGATCGCTTGCTCATAAGCCAGTTGTTTTATTAATGGCATTGCTTGTTCTGTATTCCCCAAAACTCTGGTAGCTGTTTGAATAAACCTATCTACAAATTCAGCATAAGATTCATTAGCTCCTTGTATTACCTTAGATAACTGACCTTGTTAACATCCATGTCCTTGTAAAGTCTTCCACGTCCTAACCGCATCTGCAGCAATTTGTGCCTATATGCCAGGATCATATGCAATTTGTTGCTGCTGATCCTCATAAGGTCCCTTTCCTAACAACATATCTACATTTCTCTGAGGATAACCAGCTGCTGCATTTTGCCTAGCCGTCTCCTTGCAAAATTCCTCATTGGCAACCTTCCAAAACAGGTATTGACCTCCGTTTAGCACAGCTTTACACATATTAGCCTAATCTGCTGGCGTCATGTTCAAGTTGTTAATGTATTTGACCATGCTTACAGTGAAGGGTGCTTGAGGACCATAGGTTTTATAGCCTCTTTTAGCTGCTTCACTGTTTTGAAATTTAAAGCATTGTGAATTTGCTGCCCTCCTGCCTCAAATACAGGGCATGCTAATATTTGAGATTCTGTCTCAGGATTCCATCTATCAACTGCGGGGGTTGGGGGCCTCCCAGCATATGGAGGTGGCCTTGTTGGTTGGACACTTACGCCCTCTGGTGATAGAAAGGTGTTAGTAGCAGTCTCCTGTTGTAACTTTTCCCCTGATAGCTTTTTCTGCTCTAAACTTTCTTCCTCTGTCTGACTAGCTTGAGAGACCTTCTCTTTTACTTGAATTTTTTCCTCTGTCTGACTAGCTCAAGAGACCTTCTTTTTTACTTGAATTTTTCTACTATAACTATAGTACACCCCAACAAGATAAAGCCTAACAAAACTGAAACAGAGTGAAACAAAATTGGAACAACAAGAAATCATTATAATAGCCTCCTGAAATGTCCATCCATCCTTTCTCCCTATCTGTTCCTCAGATGTGAGCAGTTTTTCTTCCATCTTACACATCTCCAGGGACAGGCAACTTAAAACAAAAGTGAAGCAAAACAAAAGAAGAATCTTAAAATGGCTACCCATCCTCTCACCCTGCCCTCAGGGGTGAGCAGTTTACCTTATTACTTACCCTCAGTCATTCCCTGTAGTGGCCACCAAATGCCACAATCTTGCTGGGCACAATTCAGGAGCCACTTGTCAAAAGAAACAAACTTTATTTTTAGAACACACACACCACACCACACAGCTCCTCAGGAAAAATCCTCAGAGCCCAACTGCCACCACCGGCTTCCCACAAGCCTCTCAATGGTCCCCTACTCTTCCTGCTCTTGAGGCTGATTGGCTGGGTCGCATGGGTGGAGCCAAAAAAAGTCCCCCAATGAGCAGCTCCGTGGTCTGAAAGGGTGGGGAAACAGCCGAATGAGCATCACCGCAGAGGAGCCAATCAGTTGGCATCTAGAAGTTTGCTGGGCCCACTGTGAGCCAATCATCATCTGGCAGCTGGAAGTTTGCTGGCAGCTTGAAGTTTGCTGGGGCCCCTTCAGCTGTGGCTCTCAACACTTTAGTTTCTTTTTAGGCCAACATTTTAAAGCATAAGTACATATTTCACAGAAAAGAAATGAAAATAATAATCAGGGAAAACACATGGATGAATGACATCAGAAGGAAAGTCAATGAACAGAGAAGCAAGTCTGAATAAAGCATTAAAAATAGTTCAAAATGACATTAAGTTGAGATCATCTCTCCATAGTAACACTGAATGTAAATGGTCTAAACTCTCTAGTGAAAAGACAAAGATGGGCAGAATTGATTAAAAAGAATTCCGAACCATTTTACAAGAGACTTATCCTATAGGCAAAGACATCAAGAGACTTAAGGGGATATAATGAAAAAATATATACTATAAAAATGGAGATTGAAAGCAAGCAGGGGTATCTATTCTCATATCAGGCAAAGCAAAATTCAAGTCAAATTAGTCAAGAGACAAAGAAGGTCACTTCATACTGGTTGAGGGAATCACCCAACAACAATATATAATGAATGTAAATAGTTATTCACCAAATGTATAAATCAAACCATATGAAAATAAAAATCAAATCAATCTCAGTACAATAACACTAGATGATTTATTTCATCACACCTCATTTACTAATGTATAAACTAACTAAAAACTACTCAAAAATTTTAAAAAATTCTTTTAATCAAATGGACCAAACCAAATATCTATAAAATAACTCATCTACTAACAACAAAAGTCACTTTTAAATTTTTTAATGTGGGGGAATGGGAGCATCGGAGTAATAGATAAATTCTAGATAGGGAAGAGGGGTTGCAGGGAAAGGGAGGGGGCAGGGGATTAGCAAGGATGGTGGAATGTGATTGACATCATTGTCCAAAGTACATGTATGAAGACATGAATTGGGCATCAAAATACTTTATATACAAACAGATATAAAAAATCATGGTATATATGTGTAATAAGTATTGTAATGCATTCTGATGTCATTTTTTTAATCAATGAAAAAAATTAATTTTTAATGTATTTATTAGAGCATTATAATAGTATATAATATTGGGGTTTATTTTGGCATAATTACATGTGCATGATATATAATTTGATCCATTTTAATCATTAGTACTTTTGGTTTTATTGCCCTTTACCCTGGGGAAAGAGTACACTCATACACTGTTGGTAGGATTCAAAATGGTGCAATTACTTTGGAAAGCAATAAGGATATTCCTCAAAAATCTAGGAATGGGACCACCATTTGACCTAGCTATTTGACTCCTGAGTACATATCCAAAGAGATTAAAAACAGCATACTGCAGTGACACAGCCACATCAATATTTATAGCAGCACAATTAGCAATAGTTATGTTATGGCACTAGCCTAGGTGCCTTCAACAGATAAATGGATAATAAAAATATGGTACATATACACAATGGAATATTACTCAGCATAAAGAAGAACAAACTTATGGCCTTTGCTGGTGAATGAATGAAATTAGAGTCTATCTAACCAAGTGAAATAATCCAATCCCCAAAAAACCAAAGGCTGAATGATTTGTCTGATATGCAGATGTTAACTCACAATAGGTAGTTGGGGGAGGGAGATGGGGGAGACTCACCACATTGGACAGGGCAGAGTGGGGTAAAGGGAGAGGTATGTGAATGGGAAAGACCTTAGAATGAATCAAATAAAACTTTCTTATGTTCATATATGAATACACGACCAGTGTAATTCCACATCATGTACAGCCACAAAAAGGGAAGTTATACTCCATGTATATATGATATTTCAAAATACATTCTAATTTAATATATAACTAAAAAGAAAAAATATATAAAAAGTAGGAATGGAACCACTATTTTATCCAGTTCTACCATTCCTCGTTATATATTCAAAGGATTCAAAATGAGAATACTACAGTGATGCAGCCACATCAATGTTTATAGAGCAAATTCACAATAGCTAAGCTATGGAACCAACTTGCATGCTATTCAACAGATAAATTAGATAAAGAAATAAAATATTAATCTGTCTTAAAGAAGAATAGCTTATGACATCTGCTGGCAAATGCATGGTTCCAGAGACTATCAAGCTAAGTTAAATAAGCCAATCCCAAGAAACCAAAATTTGAATGCTTCTCTAATATGTGGAAGCTAACCTACAATAAGTGTGTGTGTGTATATAAATAGAAGTTCAGTAGATTAGACAAGAGGAAAAAAAGGGAATATATGGGGGAATAGGAAAAAACGACAGTAGAATGAATCTGACAAATCTCTCCTGTGTATATATATGAGTACATCAAGGTAAATCTCACCAAGACTGGGGTACTAATTGGAATAAAATATATCCATGCTTTTAAACTTATAACAAAATAAACTCTACTGTCATGTATAGAACCAATAAAAAATCAAAAGACAGAAAACATAAATAAATAAAGTATAAAAATATAAATAATTTGAAAACCTTATTTTGGAGCATACCTTGTAACAAATAGTAAGAACTCAATCACCAGCCAAGCTTCATCCTATTTCAGATTGACAATTGATCAGAACAAATAAGACAACTTGGAAGCCTAACTGAGCAACCTCTTTCTGTATTTCATTTCTACTTTTTGTCATAACTATTGCTTCTCTTTGTTGCAGAGCCTACTTAACAAGGTCTATGATTTTTTGCTGGTTTTGATGGTATCTATAGTCTTAAATAGGTTTTACTCTACTAATATCTATTAAAGTTAATTGCTATCAAGTTTTCTTTCAATATATTTTTTCTCATTTTTTATATTTTTCATTTTTTCACAAGTTTCCATTTAAATTTTATAATGTAATGAATAAGGCATAAGTACATGTAAGAACACATCACAGTAGGACTAAACATGTTGTGCTTCCACAAGACTGGGATATTAATTAGAAAAAATATATATTCCATGCTTGCATAAATATATCAAAATAGATTTTGCTGTCATTTATAAATAAAAAGAACAAATAAAAAGTAAAAAAAGAATACAACATAAAATTATACAACATAAAATTAGGTGTATTGAAATTACATTTATTTTATTATATGTTTTCTCTATTTGTGCTCATCTATCACAAAGACATCATTACCATAGACTTTGGGACATGTGAGGAATTTTGGAAATAATGAGACACAAGTTAGAACTTTGGCTATGATAGAGATATATAGCTAATTTAATAGGACCTACTTTTAAAAATTCTGAGTTTTTTATATCAAACCATATAAACCATTAGTAAAACAGAAACATTTATAAGCAGCAACAAAGAATGTAAGGTATTCACAAATGAATAAGTCAAGATTCACCATTAAAATTAAAAGAAATGTAAGTATTTTACACCTGAACATTTTAGTAGCCAGAATTAGAGGCCAATATGAATTCTCTGAAGTGGGAGAATAAAGGTCAGAAAGACAACATTCCAGAAATTCTCAAGTGAAACCAAATCAGGAAATCATTAACATTGATTTCAGTTGCTTGCCACACCTAAGAGGAGGATTCTCAGAAAGATTCTCATAACCAATGGACAAACCCACACATGTATTCAGCCAGAGTCTGTGCTCATCTATCACAAAGACAATGGCTCCTCCTTACACACCTCTTAAAGTTGCCTCTCTTTAGTTGAATTCAATTGAGCCCTACTGACAAGTAATCTCAGGTAATTTCCAGTCATCATGGTGGAATGGAAAATAACTAAGAAATTTAAGGTAATAATATAACAATACCTGGAAGAACTGCACTCGAATACATCAACAATTCAAACCGGAATGTAATAAAGTAGTATCAATAATGATGCCATCTCATGTACAGCTGTTCAGCTTGAATTACTGAATTGTCTTTATTATATTTTCCCCAAAATATACCATCTATCAACTTTTAAACAATAGCAGCAATAATAAAGCATAAGAGAAAGAGGTAAAAAAATAGTAACTGATAAAATCCAGCACCCATTATTGTTAAAAATGCTGGAAAAGACCACAAACTATAGTACAGAGCAATTGTAACAAAAACAGCATGGTATTGGCACCAAAACAGACTAGTAGACCAATGATACAGAATAGAGTATGCAGAGACTAACCCACAAAACTACAATTATCTTATATTAGACAAAGGTGCCAACAACATGCATTGGAGAAAAGACAGCATCTTCATCAAATAGTGCTCGGAAAACTGGAAATCATATGCAAAAAAAAAAAAAAAAGAAAAAAGAAATGAAACCCCTATCTCTCACCATACACAAAACTCAATTCAAAATGGATCAAGGACTTAGAAATCAAACCAGAGACCTTGTGTCTAATAGAAGAAAAAGTAGGCCCTAATCTTCATCATGTGGGATTAGGCCCCCAACTTCCTTAATAAGACTGCTATGCTGCAAGAATTAAAATCAAGAATCAATAAATAAAAAGGACTCAAACTAAAAAGTTTCATCTCAGCAAAAGAAACGATCTGTGAGGTGAACAGAGAGCCTACATCTTGGAAGCAAATCTTTACCCCTCACACATCAAATAGAGCACTAATCTCTAGGGTATATAAAGAATTCAAAAAGCTAAACACCAAAAACAAAAACAAATAACCCAATCAATAAATGGTCCAAGGACCTGAGGAGACACTTCTCAGAAGATGATGCACAATCAATCAACAAATATATGAAAAATGTTCATCATCTCTAGCAATTAGAGAAATGTAAATCAAAACCACTCTAAGATATCATCTCACTCCAGTCAGAACCGCAGCTATTATGAAGATAAATAACAATAAGTGTTGGTGAGGATGTGGGGAAAAAGGCACACTCATACATTGCTGGTGGGACTGCAAATTGGTGCAGCCAATATGGAAAGCAGTTTGGAGATATTTTTGGAAAATTGGAAATGGAACCACCATTTGACCCAGCTATCCCTCTCCTCCATCTATACCCAAAGGACATGAAAACAGCATACTACAGGGACATAGCCACATCAATGTTTTATAGCAGCACAATTCACAATAGCTAAACTATGGAACCAACTGAGGTGCCCTTCAATAGATGAATGGATAAAAAATGTGGCATATATACACAATGGAATATTACTCAGCAATAATAGAGAATAAAATCATGACATTTGCAGGTAAATGGATGGAGTTAGAGAATTGCAAAGTAAAGTTAGCCAATCCCAAAACCAAAAGCTGAATGTTTTCTTTGATATAAGGAGGCTGACTCACAGTGTGATAGGGAGGGGGAGCATGGGATGAATAGACAAACTCTAGACAGGACAGAGGGGTTGGAGGGGAAGGGAGGGGGCATGGGTTTAAAAATGAGGGTAGAATGTGATGATCATTATTATTCAAAGTACAGGTATAAATATATTAATTGGTGTGGATATACTGTGTATACAACCAGAGATATGAAAAATTGTGCTCTATATGTGTAATAAAAATTGTAATGCATTCCACTGTCATATATAAATTTAAAAAAAATTAAAAATGCTGGAAAAGCTAGAGATAGAATGAGCTTACTCCTCTGACATTGTAGAGGTTATGTATTAAAAACTGAAGGACAACAACATATTGAACAGAGGTAAACTGAAAGCATTTGCTATAAAATCTGAAACAAGACAATGATGTTCACATTTTTTACTCCTGTTTTATAAGTTTTTTTAAACACTAGCCACAGCAATCAGGTCAGAGAAAAAATCTAAATGAATACAAATAGGAAAAAAAGTCAAATTATCTTTTTTGCTGATGATAATATTCTGTCTAGAAGACCTAACAACCTCAACTAGAATATTTCTAGAGGTGATAAGTTCAGCAATGTAGCAGTATACAAGATCAACATTAATAAATCATTAGATTTACCATACTTTGATAATGAATCTGTTGAGAAAGAAATGAAAAAATATCCTATTCACAATAACCTCAAAGAATACCATGGAATAAATCTATGCAAGGAGGCGAAATAGCTCCATAATAAGAATTATGGATCACCATAGAACATAATTGAATAAAAACCTTAGAATATGGAAAGATCTACTTTTTTTCTTGGAAAGGCAGAATGAAAATTGTTCCAATGGTCAGAGTACCAAATATTTTACACAGATTGAATGTAATGTCCACTAACATATTAATGCCATTCTTTACAGGATAACAAAAGTAGTTCTAACATTTATTTAGAAGAATAAATTACTCAGAATAGTTACAGAAATCCAGAGGAAGAAGAGCAAGGCCGTGGGCATCACAATACCTGATCACAAATGATATTACAGAGCCATGGTAACAAAAACAGTAAGTTATTGCATCAAAACAGACATAAAAATCAATAGAATAGAATTAAAGACAGGGAGAAGCAACCATGAAGACACAGTTATCTGAAACTCATAAAGGTGTCAAAAACATATGTTGGAGAAAAGATAGTGTTTTTAAAAATTTCTTTATTTTGTTGATTTATTTGTATGTGGTGCTGAGGATTGAACCCAGTGCCTCACATATGCAAGGCAAGTGCTCTGCCACTGAGCCACAACCCCAGCCCCAAGATAGTCTTTTTAACAAATGGTGGTGGGGAAAGTGGATATTTATAGGTAGAATAATGATAATGATACTGGATCCCAATCTTTCACCCTGCAGAAAAATCAACTAAAGTGGTTGAAATACCCAAAATCAGACCAAAAGTTTTCAACTACATAAGAAAACATAGGTTCAACAGTGTCACGTATTGGTGCAGGCACTGAATTCCTTAACAAGACTTCTAAAACTCAAGAAATAAAACCAAGAATTGAAAGTATGTCATGAAACAATTAAGAGTGTGAAGAGAGCCTATAGGAGAAAATTTTTGCCAGCTACTACTCTAATAAGGGATTAATATCCAGAATATATGAAAAAATTTAAAAACCTAAGCACTAAAGATCTACAAATAACCTATTCCATAAATTGGCATAACTAAATAAACATTTTTCAAAGAAGAAATAAAAATGACCAACAAATATATGGAAAAAAGGTCAACATGCTTAGCAATCAGGGAAATGCAGTTCAAACTTATATTGAGATTTCATCTCTCTCCAGTTAGATTGGCAATTATCAAGAATATAAATAATAATAAATGCTGGTGAGGATGCGTGGGAAAATGTATATTCATACATTATTGATATGGCTGAAAATTAGTATAGCAACCCTGGAAAATAGTATGGAGATTTCTCAAAACACAAGGAATGAGGGGACTCAAAAGATGGCAGAGTAGAGGAAAGCTGTATTCCAAACTGCACCATGGTGTGAGAACCAAGGATCTCAGTGAGATGGGTGAAAGCAGGATTTCACTAAAACTTAGTTTTGGACACTCGAAGCAGCTTAGGGACTCAGACATTTGGGTATAATAAACAAAGAAGAAAGCTCACTGGCCAGAACAGATTCACAACAGACAATGGGACTGGGAGTAAAGAAGCCACATTCCAAGCTGCATTGTGGTGTGTTTTGGTAGGGAGAAACCTGAGATCAAAAATCCTGTATAAACTTATCTGACTCAAGAGGCTGAAAAGTCCACTTAGGTGCTTAAATAAGCACACTGTTTCTTACCTGGCCATGCAAAGCTGAGACAGGAGCCACCTTGGGATGAGCATGCTCCTGCAACATTTGTAAGTCTGGGAGATCAGGGAAACACACACACACACACACACACACACACACACACACACACACACAGCCACAATATCCTAGCAGTTACTTATACAGGGACCTAAGTTGTGCATAGTTGAAAAGGACAGAAATGAGCACAGAGTAGACTGTACCCAGGGGAATTTGAATCAGAAAGGCTAAGAGGAGCATTGTTTTTGGTGGCTCATAAGACTCACAGAAGCTGGCTGGGAGTCTGAGTAGGAAGGGCTGAATAAACTCAGGGTCTAAGCCTAAAAAGTCTGTGTTCCTGGGCACCAGTTGGGGGGAGGACTGACTGTCTTTCCTCACTATTGGACTTCTTGGTAGGAACCCGAGAAACAGACCAGTAGAAGTAATCTGGTATTGTCTAGTCCTAGGAGTGGATCAGTTTAGTCTCTACAAAGAGAAAAAGGGAAATGAAGAGAATGGAGGGGGAATGGGAAAAGGAAAGATAATAGAATAAATTGGACATTACTGTCTTATGATTACATGACCAATGTAATTCTACATTATGCACTACCAGAAGAATGAGACATTATACTCCATATATGTATATCAACGTACATTCTACTGAGGCTGGGGTTGTGGCTCAGTGGTAGAGTGATCGCCTAGCATGTGTGGGGCACTGGGTTCAATCCTCAGCACCACATAAAAGTAAAAAATGAAGGTATTGTGTTCCTCTACAACTAAAACAAAATATTTTTAAAAATGTATTCTACAATCATGTTTAACTAATAAGAACATATAAAAAAATTCAAAAAAGAAAAAAAAAACACTACTTACTCAACAGAGTCCTGAGTAGACCTCAGTACTACCTGCTGAATCTCTCCTCAGAGAAAGCTGCAGAAGTGATGCCCTTACAGTGTACCAAACTGGTCTGAATGGTACAAACACAGCTGGACTGTGTATGTTAACCCATCCCACTTCATACTAGTGAGAAGGGAAGCTGAGTCGTATATCAAACAACTTCAGTCTTAGGCCACTCCAAGTTGGCAGCTCAGAGAGCAACATAAAAACAGAAAGGAAATTAAAAAACCATCCCTTTTTCTCTCTATCATTCTATAACTCAGGAAAAACTGGAAATAAAGACTATAGGACATAGACTGTGACAATGCAATCTGGTTAGCTTATTTGACCACCTCACATGGGAATGTTCCTTCAGTCTACACTAAGATTTAAGATTTTAAACAAAAAAAATACTTTTTATTTTTAATTTTTTAATTCTTTCTGTGTGTGTGTGTGTGTGTGTGTGTGTGTGTGAGAGAGAGAGAGAGAGAGAGAGAGAGAGAATACTTGCTGTACTGAGGTATTATAAAACATATGTGTGTGTGTGTGTGTGTGTGTGTGTGTGTGTGTGTATCCACACTTATTTGTATATTTTCTAATTTTTAGAATATAAGCATTGTCTTGTGAGGGTTTGTGGGTTTTTTTAATTGCATATCTTGGTTTGGTTTTGTATTATTTTCATTTATTTATTTCTCTTTCTCTCTTGTCCTGCTAATGGCCAAATTCTATTCTTCTCTCTTCCTCTTTTCCAATGTTTATTCTGTTTTTTTCTCCTCCTGTATTAACATAACCTGCTACATCTCTTCTGCATTGTCAGTGTTCACTTTCTGAAATTGTAGTCTTTTATAACTCCCTAATTAGCTGTATTTTTTACTTTTTCTTCCTAATTAGCTGTATTTTTATCATCTTTCAAAAATAAGTCACTTATATAACTCGTGACCCAATATTTAATTTTAATACAACAATTACTGATGTGGATTGTATAGTTGACGTATGCTGTTTGTTTTAAAGCCAGATTTAGTTACTGCTTATTGTTTCTGCTGTTGACAATTGCTGAACCCATCAATTGTCTTTATTGGTGGCTATTAATGTTGAAGACGTTATACTAGGAATGGGGTATTTACTTTAACACTGTTTATTATTTGTTTGCAAGTATTATTTTATTGTTTATTTCTCCCCATGATGTGAGGTGCTGGGAAACCACAGGAACACTAAAAGTTCTCAGGTTATAGACTCTGCTGCTGAAGTAAACATTAACTGACATAACTCTAACTCAAAGAAGTGAGAACATCAAATGCCATTAACATAAAATAATTAACAAGGACACAAGTGAGGAAAGAAACAGAGAGGAAACTCAGGTCCCACCTCTTGGCATCTACCCATACATCAGAAAAAGAGAGAAGAACCACAACAAATAAGGTAATTATGCACAAATGACATACACACACAAAAGAGGGAGAGAAATCCACCACAATTGATGCACAAGGTCAAGATCTCTGAAAACAGACAGAAGAACTCCCCCTCCCCCAAACCCACAATCCTCCAACAAAGGTTGACAAAAACCCAGAGGAAGATCATAAAAAACTAATTATTGAAATGTTCAATGTACTAAAAGAAGATCTAAGGAAGGAAGTAATAGGCCAGTTACAGAAGATAAAAGACCATTTTAATAACAAAATATAAATAGTAAAAATAAGCCAAGCATATGTAAAAATGAAAGACAATCAAATTAAAATTTGACTTGAAGGTATCAGTAATGTATTAAATTGTATAGATAGAATTTCAGGCCTTGAAGGCAGGCTATATGATCTTGAGTACACAGAAGGCAATAAGGGAAAAATTATAGAACATGACTAGAATATAAAATAATTCTGGGGCAACTTTAAAATAAAAAAATGGAATATTACTCAGTCAAAAAGAAGAATGAAATTATGGCATTTGTCAATAAATGGATGGAACTAGAGGCTATCATGCTAAGTGAAATAATCCAGTCTCCCCAAAGAAAAGGATGAATGTCTTCTCTGATATGTGGATGCTAACATACAACAAGAAGGGAGGTAACAATAGAGGTTTAGTAGAATAGACAAAGGGGAATGAAGGGAAGGCAGGGGGTATGGGATTAGGAAACACAGTAAAGTGAATCAGACATAACTTTTCTATGTAATATATGAATACATAACCAGTGAAACTCCACATCATGTTTAACCACAAGACTGGGATCCTAATTAGGGTATGTTATACCCCATGTATGTATAATGTATCAAAATACATATACTCTCATGTATATCTAAAAAGAACAAATAAAAAATAAAAAGAAACCTTGAGGTTCACTGGTATAGAAGAGAACATGAAGATGTAAGCTCAATATATTAATAATATATTCAAAGAGATAGTTATAGACAAAATTTTCCATATCAGAAATAATACAGACATCCACATATAGGAGGTTTATTTGACCCAAAATAGACCTAATGTCACTGTGACATAATCAAAATCCTTAACGGAGAAAATAAGGAAAGAATACTAGAAGCTGCAATAGAGAATCATCAGATCACATTTAGAGGCAAACCAATAAGAATTATTTCTTATTTCTCAGTTCAGACCCTAAAAATAAGGAGGGCCTGGAATAAGATAATCCAAGCCCTAAAACAAACAAACAAATAAACAACAATAACAAAAAACAGCTGCCAGCAAGGATACTGTACCCAACAAAGCTCAGTTTCAAATTTGAGGGGAAAATAAAATATTTCCACAACAAAAATAAACTAGAATAATTCATGAACACCAAGTGACCACTACAAAGAATACTCAAAGATAAATTGCACACAGAGAACTAAAACACAATTTCCAAAGCTTGCAAGCATAAGAAGTTCAAAAGGAGAATGATCCATCAAATGAGAATCAAGACAGGATAAAATGTAGCAAAAAGTCCCAAATGGCAGAAAATTAATAAAACCTCTCCATACTAACCATGAATGTTAATGGTTTCAACTCCTTAATTAAAAGACACAAATTACAGCTGGGCTTGATGGTACATGCCTGTAATCCCAGTGGTTTGGGAGGCTGAGATAGTAGGATTGCAAGTTCAAAGTTAACCTCCACAGCTTAATGAGACTGTAAGCAATCTAGTGAGACCCTGCCTTAAAATAAAAAAAGAAAAAGCTGGAGATGTTGCTCAGTGGGTAAGTGCTGTTGGGTTCAACCCCTGGTAACAACAACAACAATAAAAAAGACACATATTAGTGATTAGCAGACTGGATCAAAAATGCTTATCTAACTATATGCTGCTTATTAGAGACTCATATCTCCACCCACAGGCAGTAGGTAAAAAGGTGGGAAAAATATTCCCAGCATGTGGTCCAAGAAAATAAACAGGAGCAGCTATTCTCATACCTGACAATGCAAATTTCAAGAAAAATTATTTGAGAAGAGATGAAGACTGCAACTACTTCTTAGTAATGGGAAAAATCCAACAAGAAGATATAATCATAGTAAACATTTATGTCCCAAATGTCAATGCACCCAATTACATGGAAAAACTACTCCAAGACATGAAAACCACAACACAATAATACCTGTGATTCCAATCCACCTTTATCACCAATAGACAGGTCTTCAAAATATCTCCAGCCTAACAACACTATAAATTAAATGGACCTAACATATCTACAGAATATTCCATTACAAAACAGCTGAATTTACCTTCTTCTCCCTTGTACGTAAAAATTTTTCCAAAATAGATCACATTTTGGGCCACAAATCTTAGCAAATACAAAAAAAGATATAATCCCATGTATCCTGTTGGACCATGAATGGAATGAAGCTAGAAATAAACAGCAAGAAAAATAATAGAAACATGGAGACTGAGAAGTACTCTTTGAAATGAATAATGGATCAAAAAGAAAAGAGAATAGAAATCAAGAAATTCCTAGAAATGAATGAGAACAGATTACATATCAAAATTTTTGAAACATTATGAAAGAAACTAAAAAGAGCAAATTTTATAGCACTGAGAGCCTATATTATAAATTTTGAGAGATCACAAATAACTAAGCTTATGTTCCAGAGTGAGATGTTAGAAAATGAAAAACAAAGTAACCCCAAAGATAGAAAGTAATTAAGATCAGAACCAACAGTAGTGAGACTGAGAAAAAGAAAACAATACACAAGATCAATGTAAAAAAGTTTGTTCTTGAAAAGGTATATAAAATTTACACACCCTTCACCAAACTAATCAAAAGATAGTGAGAAGAAGCAAATCAATAAGATCAGACATGGAAAAGGAAGTATCATCACAGACACTTCTGAAATACAAAGAATAATCAAAACTTATTTTGAAAATTTAACCTCCAATAAACTGAAATGGACAAATTTCTAGACATATATTACCTGCCCAAATTGAGTCAGAATTATATAGAAGATGTAATCAGACAAATTTCAGGTAATGAAATTGAAATAACAAAAGCATTTTTTAAAAAGCCTATGACCCAATGAGTTCTCATATGAGTTCTATCAGACATTTACAGAAGAACTTACACCATTCTTTCTCAAATTATTTCTCAAATTATTTCTATGAAGTCAGTATAACCCTGATATAAAAACCAGACAATGTTGCATAAAGAAAAGAAAACTATAGACCAATATCCCTGATGAACACACACGTAAAAATCCTTAATAATCTGGATATGGTGGTGTATGCCTACAATCCCAGCAGCTTGGGAGGCTAAGGCAGGAGAATCACAAGTTAAAACCAGCCTCAGCAAATGTGAGGCTCTAAGCTACTCAGTGAGACTCTGTCTCTAAATAAAATACAAAATAGGGTTGGGGATGTAGCTAAGTGGTCGAGTGCCCCTGAGTTTAATTACCAGTACCCCCTCCAAAATCCTTAATAAAATATTAGTAAACCACATTAAAAATACACAGAAAATATAATACACCATGATCAAGTGGGTTTCCGTCTTGAGATGCAAGGTTGGTTTAATATACACAAATCATTAAGTATAATTCATCACTTATACAGAATTAAGAACAGAAATCATATAATCATTTCAATAATTATAGAAAAGGCCTTTGATAAAATCAAACAACCATTTATGTTAGAAATACTGGAGACACTAGGGATTGAAGGAACTTCCCTCAATATTATAAAGGTCATTTATGACAATACCAAGCCAACATCATGCTGAATGGAGAAAAATTAAAAGCATTTCCTCTAAAATCAGGAAAAATACAAAGCTGTTCACTCTCACCACTCCTGTTTAATATAGTCTTTGAAATATTAGCTATAATGATCAGGCAAGAAAAGAAAGTCAAAGGGATATTAATAGGGAAAGAAGAAGTCACCTGTCTCTGTTTGCTGATGATATGTTTCTATATATGGAAGACATAAAATACTACACCAGAAGATATCTAGAACTTATAAATGAGTTCAGCAAAGTAATAAGATATAAGAACATCACCCATAATTCAATAACTTTCCTATGCCCTGAAAGTGATTCTGCTGAGGAAGAAATCAGGAAAATGATTCCATTCACAATTATTTCAAAAATTGAATATTAGGGAATTAATCTAACCAAGGAGGTAAAAGTGCTCCACAATGAAGCTTACAGAACACTGAAGAAAGAAATTGAAAAATACTTTTAAAAACACGAAAAGACATTCTGTGTTTTGGAGAGACAGAATTAATATTATCAAAAGCGATATAGAGATTCAATGCAATCAACATGAAAATTCCAATGATATTCTTCACCAAATTAGAAAAAATAATTTTTAAAATTTATTTGGAAGAAGAGGCCACAAATAGCCAAAACAATAAAAAGCAAAGCAGGAGGTATTACAATAACTGATATGAAATTGTACTACAGAGCTTAGTAAAAAACAGCATTGTATTGGCATTAAAATAGACATGAGGCTAATGGAATAAAATAGAAGATACAGAGATAAATCCACATATCTACAGTCATCTGATACTTGACAAAATTTCCAAAAATATATCTTGGTGAATAGACAGCCTTTTAAATAATTTTCATTCAGAAAATTGTAGAAAAATGAAATTAGTCTCCTATCTCATCTCTAACCCTACACAAAAGTCAAATCAAAATTGGCAAAGACTTAGAAGTAAAAGAAAAAAAACTTTACAAGTACTAGAAGAAAACATAGGGTCAATACTGTATCAGATAGGTGCTGGCACCAACTTCCTTAACAAGACCCCCAAAGAGCAATAAAGAAAACCCAAGACTCAATAAGTGGTATGTCATAAAACTAAAAAGCTTCTGAACAGCAAAGGAAATGATTGCCCTTCAATAGATGAATGGATTAAAAAATGTGGCATTTATACACAATGGAATATTACTCAGCACTAAAAAATAACAAGATCATGGCATTTGCAGGGAAATGAATGGCATTAGAGCAGATTATGCTAAGTGAGGTTAGCCAATCACTAAAAATCAAATGCCGAATGTCTTCTCTGATATAAGGGGGGTGATTCAAAATGGGATAGGGAGGAAGAGCATGAGAAGAAGATTACCACTAAGTAGGGAAGAGAGGTGGAGGGGAAAAGGAGGGAGAAGGGGAATTGCACGGAAGATAGAAGGAGACCCTCATTGTTATACAGAATACATGTATGATGTTGTGAGGAGAAAAAAAAAGAAGTGTGCCACATTAGATTGGGTAGAGAGAAGTGATGGGAGGGGAGGGGAGGGAAAGGGGGAATAGGAAGGGCAGCAGAATAAAATAGACATTATTATTGCTGTATGTATATACGTGACTGTATGACCAATGTGATTCTGCAACCTGTACACTTGGAAAAGTGAGAAATGATACCCCATTTGAGTCAAATGTATGAAATGTCAAGATCATTCTACTGTCATGTATAACTAAAAAATGTGTGAAGAGAGAACCTACAGAATGGGAAAAATCTGGGCAAGCTCCCAGAATATTCAAAGAACTAAAATAAGACCCCAAATATCAAATAACCCAATCAATAAATGATAAAAAAATTAAACAGAAACTTCTCAAAGGAAGAAACACAAATGGCCAAGAAATATGTAGAAAAATTAACACCTCTAGCAATCAGGGAAACTACGCCAAGATTTCATCTCACTCCATTCAGAGTGAAAGTGGTCAAGAATATGCAAAACAATTAGGTTGTAGAGGTTGTGGGGAGAAAAGAACACTTGTACATTGTTGGTGGGACTGAAGAATAGTACAAATGCTCTGGAAGTCAGTAAACAGATAACTTAAAAAACTAGGGATAGTACCACCATATGACCCAGCTATCTCACTCCTTGGTATTTTCCCAAATGATTTAAAATTGGCATACTACAGTGACACAGCCATATCAATGTTTATAGCAGCACATTTTTTTCAGTAGCTAAATTAATAACCCAAATGCCCATTAACAGATGGATAGATTAAGAAATTGTGTTATATATGTACAAGGAGTTGTACACAGCCATAAAACATGAATGGAATTATAGCACTTGCTATAATTGGATAGAAATGGAGAATATTATGCTAAGCAAAATCGAACAAACTCAGAAACACAAATGATGAATGTTTCCTTTCATATGTGGAAGCTAGAGTAAAATAAAGGAAAAGTGATGGATAGAATAGCATAAAGAGCCAATTAAATACAATTTAATAAATGAGTGAAAGGAGTCTATTAAAGGAAGAATAATGGGAGAGTATAGGAAGGACATGAGGGAAACAGGGGCAGAAAAGGGGGAAATCAGGAACTGAAATTGATTTCCATGCATGCATAATTTTATTGGTATGAAACCAACTACTATGTATAACTATGAAACTCTAATAAAAGACTAAAAATTAATTTGTAAATGATGCAAGATATAGTTTCTAATTTAAATTTCTTCTATAATATTAGCCAGTCTGCAGTACATTGAAAATGTAATGCTGTTTTCATATCTTAGCTATTGTGGATAGGTGCTGAAATAAATATGGGTTGTCATGTCTTTGTATGTTGATTTTATTTCCTTTTTATAAATTAGAGCATTATAATTATACATAGTATTTGACTTCCTTTTGAGAAAAGTACACATAAAAGGAATTTGATTTCAATTCCCATTTCCCCTCCTTTTCCTCCTCCCTCCTCTCTTTCTCCCTCCTCTACTCTGGATCTTACTTTCATTCCCTTATTTATTTTTGGTTGGTGCTTCTTACATGTACATAAAGGAGAAATTTTCTTTGATACATTTATGTACATATATAACATGATTCTGTTATATTAATTCCATATTTCTTTCCCTTTCTCTTCTTTCATCTCCCCCTATTGCTCTCCCAATTCTACTATACTGATCTTACCTGTATCTTTATGATATTCAATTCCCTTTTGTACTGCTTTATTTCCCTTGTGGCTTTAGCTTTCATTACTGAGAAAAAAATAATTGATCCTTGAATTTCTGAGTCTGACTTATTTCACTTAGCATGATTTTCTACATTTCTATCCACTTACTGGCAAATGCCATTATTAAATTATTTTTTATGGTTGAGTAAAACTCCATTGTGTGTATGTGTGTGTGTACACATTTTCTTGATCCATTCATCTATCAATGTCTATTGATGGGCATCTGAGTTGATTCCATAATTTGGCTTTGTAAATTGTGCTGCTATTAATTTTGTAGGGGCTCTATCACTATAGTATGATGATTTTATTTATTTTTTAGTGTGGGATAAGTGAGTTTATTTATATAAAGAGTTGGGTTTGTTGGATAATATGATAATGCTATTTTCAAGTTATGGAGAAACCTCTATGCTCTTCTCAATAGTAGCTTAATTAACTTACCCTCACACCGACAGTGTACAAAATTCTTTTTACCAGCAATTATCATTCTCTTTTTTTTATAATAGA
This sequence comes from Spermophilus citellus, assembly GCF_964194105.1. Taxonomy (NCBI): domain Eukaryota; kingdom Metazoa; phylum Chordata; class Mammalia; order Rodentia; family Sciuridae; genus Spermophilus; species Spermophilus citellus. The sequence continues at coordinate 48,502,771 of NC_138190.1, forward strand.
CCATGTAAATGGGGTGAGATGGTATATCTTTGCATTTTTGACTTGAGTTTTCCTGATGACCAATGATGTTAAGCACTTTTATTATATATTTCTTAGCTATTTTCATTTTCAAAAGTGTGTATTCAGATAATTTGCCTGTTTTAAAATTAGATGCCATGTATTGATTCTAGACATTAATCTCAGGTCAGAGGGACATTTGACAAATATTTTCTCCCTTTCTGCAGGTCGTCTCTTTACTCTGCTGCTTCCTTTGCAATGCAGAAGGATTTTATTTTTATATAATCCTATTTGCCAGTTTTTCCCTTTGTATCCTGTTATTTGGAGGTTCTATGGAAAAATCATTGACTCTAGAATGTCTTGAAGTACCCTCTAAATTTTCTTTTAGTAGTTTTTTAAAAAAATATTTATTTTTTAGTTGTAGTTAGGCATACACAATACTTTTATTTATTTTTATGTGGTGCTGAGGATCAAACTCAGGACCTCACACATGCTAGGCGAGCACTCTACCACTGAGCCCTCTTTTTAGTAGTTTTGTAGTTTCAGTTTGGATATTTAAGCTTTGATTCATATTGTGTTGATTTTTGTAGTAAGTGAGAAACAAGGATCAAAGTTTAAGTTTTTGCTTATGAAGATCCAGTTTTTATAGCACTATTTATAGTAGAGGCTGTCTTTTCTTCAATGTATATTTTGGGTGTTTTGTCAAGAATCAGTTGTCGATAGGTATATATGGATTTATTTTTAAGATATCCATTCTGTTTCTTTAGTCTATAGCAAATACCATGCTGTTTTTCTTATTATGGATCTACAGTATATCTTGAAATTGGATATTGAGGAGCTTCTAGTTTTTTTTCTCTTTGCTTGAGATCATTTTGGCAATTCAATATCTTTTATTCTTCTGCATTAATTTTTCCCAAATCTCTTGAATGAATGCAGAAATATTCAGATACAAAATGATTAAGTTATCAGAGCTGTAATCTCATAAACCCATACTAGTTTGAATAGACTAACTGGGAGGTAACTGTAGGTAGGTGATGCATGGCTGGAGAAGGGAGGTCACCAGGGACATGCCCTGAATGAATTCATCTTGCTTGAGGCCCCTTCCCATTTTTTCTCCCCCTCTCTCTGTTTTTTTTTTTTTTGGACTGGTACAAGCAGAGCAGTACTCCTTCACAACGTCCTTCCACCAAGGTGTTCTGCCTCATCTTGGTTCCAGAGCAGTGGAATTAGCCAATTATGAATTGGACCTCTGAAACCTTGACCCCAAATAATCGCTTCTTTCTTTAACTTTTTCTTGTCAGGTATGTCACAGCAATGAAGATCCAACTAATACAAGCCTTTATTTGTTTGAGGAATAATACGTCTGTACTTTTTTTTTCATGGAAATCCTGAAAGGATATTAAATTTTGTCACTTTGTCTGCATCTGTTGAGATCAATATGATTTCTAACATTTACTTTGATGTGATGTTTTTTATTTTATTTTTTTGAACTGTAATTTTAATTTATTAACAGATAAACAAATCAATATAATACATTTTAACAGAGTAACATTATGTTTTAATGTATGTATACATTATATCATGTATAAATCAAATTAAGCATATTCATCTCTTCAAACATTTATTTTTGTGGTAAAAAATGTCAAAATCCTTTCTTCTTACATTTTTGTACATTTTTGAAATGTACAATATATTATTATTATTACTATTATTATTCACCCAACTGTCTATTAGCACACCAGAACTTATTTCTCCTACCTATATGTAGCTTAGTTTATATTTATCATTATTTACCTAGGCTCTCTACTCTGCATGGGCTCTGGTAACCAAGATTATAGTCTCAACTTCTATTCAATCAACTCTTCTAGATTCCATGTATGAGTGAGATCATATGGTCCTTGTCCTTCTGTGCCTGGCTTATTTTACTTAACATTATTTCCTCCAGTGCAATTGTTGCAAACAACAGGATTTCATTCTTTTTATTTTGACAGTATATATTCCATTTTACACACACACACACACACACACACACACACACATCACCTTTTTCATCATTGTTCAGTTGATAGACACAGGTTTTTCTTTCTTTTTTCTTTTTTTTATTGGTTGTTCAAAACATTACAAAGCTCATGACATATCATCTTTCATACATTTGATTCAAGTGAGTTATGAACTCCCATTTTTACCCCAAATACAAATTGCAGAATCACATCAGTTACACATTCACATTTTTACATAATGCCATATTAGTGACTGTTGTATTCTGCTGCCTTTCCTATCCCCTACTATCCCCCCTCCCCTCCACTCCCATCTTCCCTCTCTACCTCATCTGTTGTTGTTCAGTTCTCTTCCTTGTTCCCCCCCCCTTTCCCCTCACAACCTATTATATGTGATTTCGTATAACATTGAGGGTTTCCTTCCGTTTCCATGCAATTTCCCTTCTCTCTCCATTTCCCTCCCACCACTCATCTCTGTTTAATATTAATCTTTTCCTCATGCTCTTCCTCCCTGCTCAGTTCTTAGTTGCTCTCCTTAAATCAAAGAAGACATTTGGCATTTGTTTTTTAGGGATTGGCTAGCTTCACTTAGCATAATCTGCTCTAATGCCATCCATTTCCCTGCAAATTCCATGATTTTGTCATTTTTTAGTGCTGCATAATACTCCATTGTGTATAAATGCCACATTTTTTTATCCTTTCATCTATTGAAGGGCATCTAGTTTGGTTCCACAGTCTAGCTATTGTGAATTGTGCTGATATGATCATTGATGTGGCAGTATCCCTATAGTGCGCTCTTTTAAGGTCCTCAGGGAATAGTCCGAGAAGGGCAATAGCTGGGTCAAATGGTGGTTCCATTCCCAGCTTTCCCAGGAATCTCCATACTGGTTTCCATATTGGCCACACCAATTTGCAGTCCCACCAGCAATGTACAAATGTACCCTTTTCCCCACATCCTCACCAGCACTTAATGTTGTTTGACTTCAGAATGGCTGCCAATCTTACTGGAGTGAGATGGTATCTTAGGGTGGTTTTGAATTGTATTTCTCTGACTGTTAGAGATGGTGAACATTTTTTCATGTACTTATTGATTGATTGTATGTCCTCCTCTGAGAAGTGTCTGTTCAGGTCCTTGGCCCATTTGTTGATTGGGTTATTTGTTATCTTATTATTTAATTTTTTTGAGTTCTTTGTATATTCTGGAAATTAGGGCTCTATCTGAAGTGTGAGGAGTAAAGATTTCTTCCCAGGATGTAGGCTCCCTATTTACTTCTCTTATTGTTTCTCTTGCTGAGAAAAAACTTTTTAGTTTAAGTAAGTCCCATTTGTATATTCTTGTTATTAACTCTTGGGCTATGAGCGTCCTATTAAGGAATTTGGAGCCCGACCCCACAATATGTAGATTGGAGCCAACTTTGTCTTCTATCAGGCGCAGAGTCTCTGATTTGATATCAAGCTCCTTGATCCATTTTGAGTTAATTTTTGTGCATGGCGAGAGAAAGGGGTTCAGCTTCATTTTGTTGCATATGGATTTCCAGTTTTCCCAAAACCATTTGTTGAAGATGCTATCCTTCCTCCATTGCATGCTTTTAGCCCCTTTATCAAATATAAGAAAGTTGTAATTTTGTGGATTGGTCTCTGTGTCCTCTATTCTGTACCATTGGTTCACCTGCCTGTTTTGGTACCAGTACCATGCTGTTTTTGTTACTATTGCTCTGGAGTACAGTTTGAAATCTGGTATCACTATACCTCCAGATTCACACTTCCTGCATAGAATTGCTTTTGCTATTCTGGGTCTTTTGTTTTTCCATATGAATTTCATGATTGCTTTATCTATTTCTACAAGAAATGCCATTGGGATTTTGATTGGCATCGCATTAAACCTGTAGAGAGCTTTGGGTAATATCGCCATTTTGATGATGTTAGTTCTGCCTATCCATGAACAGGTACATTTTTCCATCTTCTAAGATCTTCTTCTATCTCTCTCTTTAGGGTTCTGTAGTTTTCATTGTATAAATCTTTCACCTCTTTTGTTGGGTTGATTCCCAAGCATTTTATTTTTTATTTTTTTGAGGATATTGTGAATGGAGTGGTTTTTCTCATTTCCATTTCAGAAGTTTTGTTGCTGATATACAGGAATGCCTTTGATTTATGCGTGTTGATTTTATTTTATTTTTATTTTTTTAATTTATTGTTGGTTGTTCAAAACATTACAAAGTTCTTAATATATCATATTTCACAATTTGATTCAAGTGAGTTATGATCTCCCATTTTTACCCCATGTACCAATTGCTGTATCACATCAGTTACACTTCCATTGATTTACATATTGCCATTCTAGTGACTGATATATTCTGCTGTTTATCCTATTCTCTACTATCCCCCTTCCCCTCCCCTCCCCTCCCCTCCCCTTTTCTCTCTCTACCCCCTCTACTGTAAATAATTTCTTCACTTGTATTATTTTTCTCTTACCCCTCCTTTCCTCTTATATGTAATTGTGTATGACCCTGAGGCTCACCTTCCAATTCCATGCGATTTCCCTTCTCTCTTCCTTTCCCTCCCACCTATCATCCCTGTTTAATGTTAATCTTCTTCTCAAGCTCTTCATCCCTACCCTGTCCTTGGTTACTCCCTTTATATCAAAGAAGTCAATTGGCATTTGTTTTTTAAGGATTGGCTAGCTTTGCTTAGCATAATCTGCTCTAATGCCATCCATTTCCCTCCGAATTCTATGATTTTGTCATTTCTTAATGCAGAGTGATACTCCATTGTGTATAAATGCCACATTTTTTTATCCATTCATCTATTGAAGGGCATCTAGGTTGGTTCCACAATCTTGCTATCGTGAATTGTGCTGCTATGAACATCGATGTAGCAGTGTCCCTGTAGCATGCTCTTATTAGGTCTTTAGGGAATAGACCGAGAAGGGGAATAGCTGGGTCAAATGGTAGTTCCATTCCCAGCTTTCCAAGAAATCTCCATACTGCTTTCCAAATTGGCTGCACCAATTTGCAGTCCCACCAACAATGAACAAGTGTATCCTTTTCCCCGCATCCTCGCCAGCACTTGTTGTTGTTGGACTTCATAATGGCTGCCAATCTTACTGGAGTGAGATGGTATCTTAGGGTGGTTTTGATTTGCATTTCTCTGACTGCTAGTGATGGTGAGCATTTTTTCATGTACTTGTTGATTGATTGTATGTCCTCCTCTGAGAAGTGTCTGTTTAGGTCCTTGACCCATTTGTTGATTGGGTTATTTGTTATCTTATTGTCTAATTTTTTGAGTTCTTTATATACTCTGGATATTAGGGCTCTATCTGAAGTGTGAGGAGTAAAGATTTGTTCCCATGATGTAGGCTCCCTATTTACCTCTCTTATTTTTTCTCTTGCTGAGAAAAAATTTTTAGTTTGAGCAAGTCCCATTTGTTGATTCTAGATATTAATTCTTGTGCTATGGGTGTCCTATTGAGGAATTTGGAGCCCGACCCCACAGTGTCTAGGTCATAGCCAACTTTTTCTTCTATCAGATGCCTTGTCTCTGGTTTGATATCAACCTCCTTGATCCATTTTGAGTTAACTTTTGCGACCCACCGGCGGAACAGGCTTAGAGGCCGACCAGCGTGGTACACACGTCACACCAGTTGGAGTAGGGGCGGAGCAGAGCTGCCGCCCACATCCGGATCAGGTCCAACTACCCGAGGGCGTGGTAGTTACGTCACCACAATTGGAGTGGGGGCAGAGTAGAGCCGCCACCCGCGCCCGCAGGGTGGGCAGACCTGCAACCAACCAGCGTGGTAGATAGATCACCCTAATTAGAGGAGGAGCACAGCCACGACCCGCCCTACAAGAGAGATCTCACAACTATACAAGAGCAATATAAATAAATAAGGGGAAATTTTAAAAAACACGACAGTTTCACCAAGCAGAAAGAAACACAAGCAGTATGAAACGACAAGGAAAGAAAGGACCACAAGCAATGCAGGTCAACTCAACTCTAGAAGAGGTAATAGCTGCAACAGATGGAATGTCAGATAAAGAGTTCAGGATATACATGCTTCAGATGATCTGGAGTCTCAAGGAAGACATGAGACAGCAAAACCAGACAATGAAAGATCACTTTGACAAGGAACTACATAAACAAATCCAGGAAGTAAAAGACCAATTTCACAGGGAGATAGAGGTAATAAAAAACAAACAAATAGAAATCCTAGAAATGCAGGAAGCAATAAACCAACTTAAAACCTCAATTGACAATACTACCAGCAGAGTAGATCACTTAGAAGATAGAACATCAGACAATGAAGACAAAGTATTCCAACTTGAAAAGAACATAGACAGCTCAGCAAGTCTGCTAAGAAACCATGAGCAGAACATCCAAGAAATATGGGATAACATTAAAAGACCAAACTTAAGAGTCATTGGGATACAGGAAGTCACAGAGCTCCAAACCAAAGGAATAAACAATCTATTCAATGAAATAATACGAGAAAACTTCCCAGACTTGAAGAATAAAAGAGAATCCCAAATCCTAGAAGCCTACAGGGCGCTGAAAGTGCAAAATCATAAGAGATCCACACCTAGACACATTATAATGAAGATGCCCAACATACAGAATAAGGAGAGAATTTTAAAAGCTACAAGAGAAAGAAAGCAGATTACATTTAAGGGTAAACCAATCAGGATAACAGCTGATCTCTCAACACAGACTCTGAAAGCTAGAAGATCCTGGAATAACATATTTCAAACACTGAAAGAAAATGGGTTCCAACCAAGAATCGTGTATCTGGCAAAATTAAGCTTCAGGATGGAAGATGAAATTAAAACCTTCCACGATAAACAAAAGTTAAAAGAATTCGCAGCTAGAAAACCATCTTTTCAAAAAATCATTGGCAAAACATTACAGGAAGAGGAAATCGAAAACAACATTGAAAACCATCAGTGGGAGGTAGGACAGTAAAGGGGGGAAAGTAATCAAAGAGGAAAACAAATCAGGTTTAGTAACATTAATAAACAAATATGGCTGGAGGAACAAACCATATCTCAATAATAACCCTAAATGTTAATGGCTTAAACTCACCAATTAAGAGACACAGGCTAGTTGAATGGATCACAAAACAAGACCCAACAATATGTTGCCTACAGGAGACGCATTTGATAGGAAAAGATATACATAGACTGAAGGTGAAAGGCTGGGAAAAATCATTCCACTCATATGGACTGCGGAAACAAGCAGGAGTGTCCATACTCATATCAAACAAAATAGATTTCAAGCCAAAGTTAATAAAAAGGGATAAAGAAGGACACTGCATACTGCTCAAGGGAACCATACACCAACAAGACATAACAATCATAAATATATATGCCCCAAATAATGGTGCAGCTACGTTCATCAAGCAAACTCTTCTCAAGTTCAAGAGTCTAATAGACCACCATACAATAATCATGGGAGACTTCAACACACCTCTCTCACCACTGTACAGATCTTCCAAACAAAAGTTAAATAAGGAAACTATAGAACTCAATAACACAATTAACAACCTAGACTTAATTGACATATATAGAATATACCACCCAACATCAAGCAGTTACACTTTTTTCTCAGCAGCACATGGATCCTTCTCAAAAATAGATCATATATTATGTCACAGGGCAACTCTTAGACAATATAAAGGAGTAGAGATAATACCATGCATCTTATCTGACCATAATGGAATGAAACTGAAAATCAATGATAAAAGAAGGAAGGAAAAATCATGCATCTCTTGGAGAATGAACAATAGGTTACTGAATGATCAATGGGTTATAGAAGACATTAAGGAGGAAATTAAAAACTTCTTAGAGTTAAATGAAAACACAGACACAACATATCAGAATCTATGGGACACATTGAAAGCAGTTCTAAGAGGAAAATTCATTGCTTGGAGCTCATTCCTTAAAAAAAGAAAAAACAACAAATAAATGATCTCATATATCATCTCAAAATCCTAGAAAAAGAAGAGCAAAATAACAGCAAAAGAAGTAGAAGGCAAGAAATAATTAAAATCAGAGCGGAAATTAATGAAATCAAAACGAAAGAAACAATTGAAAAAATTAACAAAACCAAAAGTTGGTTCTTTGAAAAAATAAATAAAATCGACAGACCCTTAGCCATGCTAATGAAGAGAAGAAGAGAGAGAACCCAAATTACTAGCATACGGGATGAAAAAGGCATTATCACAACAGACACTTCAGAAATACAGAAGTAAATCAGAAATTATTTTGAATCCTTATACTCCAATAAAACAGAAGATAGTGAAGGCATCGATAAATTTCTTAAGTCATATGATCTGCCCAGATTGAGTCAGGAAGATATAGATGACCTAAACAGACCAATATCAATTGAGGAAATAGAAGAAACCATCAAAAGACTACCAACTAAGAAAAGCTCAGGTCCGGATGGGTATACAGCAGAGTTTTACAAAACCTTCAAAGAGGAACTAACACCAATACTTTTCAAGTTATTCCAGGAAATAGAAAAAGAGGGAGAACTTCCAAATACATTCTACGAGGCCAACATCACCCTGATGCCTAAACCAGACAGAGACACTTCAAAGAAAGAAAACTACAGACCAATATCTCTAATGAATCTAGATGCAAAAATCCTCAATAAAATTCTGGCGAATCAGATTCAAAATCATATCAAAAAAATTATACACCATGATCAAGTAGGTTTCATCCCTGGGATGCAAGGCTGGTTCAATATACGGAAATCAATAAATGTGATTCACCACATCAATAGACTTAAAAATAAGAACCATATGATTATCTCGATAGATGCAGAAAAAGCATTCGACAAAGTACAGCATCCCTTTATGTTCAAAACTCTAGAAAAATTAGGGATAACAGGTTCATACCTCAACATTGTAAAAGCAATCTATGATAAGCCACAGGCCAGCATCATTCTGAATGGAGAAAAATTGAAGGCATTCCCTCTAAGATCTGGTACAAGACAGGGATGCCCTCTCTCACCACTTCTGTTCAACATAGTCCTCGAAACACTGGCCAGAGCAATTAGACAGATGAAAGAAATTAAAGGCATAAAAATAGGAAAAGAAGAACTTAAATTATCACTATTTGCATATGATATGATTCTATACCTAACAGACCCAAAAGGGTCCACAAAGAAACTATTAGAGCTAATAAATGAATTCAGCAAAGTGGCAGGATATAAAATCAGCACGCATAAATCAAATGCATTCTTGTATATCAGCGACAAATCCTCTGAAACGGAAATAAGGACAACTACTCCATTCACAATATCCCCCCCAAAAATAAAATACTTGGGAATTAACCTAACAAAAGAGGTGAAAGACCTATACAATGAAAACTACAGAACCCTAAAGAGAGATAAAGAAGAAGACCTCAGAAGATGGAAAAATATTCCTTGTTCATGGATAGGCAGAACTAACATCATCAAAATGGCGATATTACCAAAAGTTCTCTATAAGTTCAATGCTATCCCAATCAAAATCCCAATAGCATTTCTTGTAGAAATAGATAAAACAATCATGAAATTCATATGGAATAATAAAAGACCCAGCATAGAAAAAACAATGCTAAGCAGGAAGTGTGAATCAGGCGGTATAGCGATACCAGACTTCAAACTATACTACAGAGCAATAGTAACAAAAACAGCATGGTACTGGTACCAAAACAGGCGGGTGGACCAATGGTACCGAATAGAGGACACAGTAACCAATCCACAAAACTACAAGTATCTTATATTTGATAAAGTGGCTAAAAACATGCAATGGAGGAAGGATAGCATTTTCAACAAATGGTGCTGGGAAAACTGGAAATCTATTTGCATCAAAATGAAACTGAATCCCTTTCTCTCGCCATGCACAAAAGTTAACTCAATATGGATTAAGGAGCTCGATATTACATCAGAGACACGGTGTCTGATAGAAGAAAAAGTTGGCTATGATCTACATACTGTGGGGTTGGGCTCCAAATTCCTCAATAGGACACCCATAGTGCAAGAGTTAACAACTAGAATCAACAAATGGGACTTACTGAAACTAAAAAGTTTCTTCTCAGCGTGTTGATTTTATATCCTGCCACTTTGCTGAATTCATTTATTAACTCTAGCAGTTTCTTTGTAGACCCTTTTGGGTCTGTTAGATATAGTATCATATCATCTGCAAATAGTGATAATTTAAGTTCTTCTTTTCCTATTTTTATGCCTTTAATTTCTTTTGTCTATCTAATTGCTCTGGCTAGTATTTCAAGAAATAAATTGAATAGAAGTGGTGAGAGAGGGCATCCCTGTCTTGTTCCATATTTTAGAGGGAATGCCTTCAGTTTTTATCCAGTTAGAATGATGCTTGCCTGAGGCTTAGCATATATAGGTTTTATAATGTTGAGGTAAGTTCCTGTTATCCCTAGTTTCTCTAGTGTTTTGAACATAAAGGGATGCTGTACTTTGTTGAATGCTTTTTCTGCATCTATTGAGATGATCATATGGTTCTTATCTTTAATTCTATTGATGTGGTGAATAACATTTATTGATTTCCGTATATTGAACCAGCCTTGCATGCCAGGGATGAATCCTACTTGATCATGTTGCACAATTTTTTTTTGATATGCTTTTGTATTCGATTCGCCAGAATTTTATTGAGAATTATTGCATCTAAGTTCATTAGAGATATTGGTCTGTAGTTTTCTTTCTTTGAAGTGTGTTTGTCTGGTTTCGGGATCAGGGTGATGTTGGCCTCATAGAATGAATTTGGAAGAGTTCCTTCTTTTTATATTTCTTGAAATAGCTTGAAAAGTATTGGTATTAATTCTTCTTTGAAGGTTTTGTAAAACTCTGCTCTGCACCCATCTGGTACAGGGCTTTTCTTGGTTGGTAGTCTTTTGATAGCTTCTTCTATTTCTTCCTTTGTTATTGGTCTGTTTAAATTGTGTGTGTCTTCCTGAGTCAATCTGGGCAGATCATATGACTTAAGAAATTTATCCATATGTTCACTATCTTCTATTTTATTGGAATATAGGGTTTCAAAATACTTTCTAATTATCTTCTGTATTTCTGTAGTGTCTGTTGTGATATTGCCTTTTTCTTCCCGTATGTTAGTAATTTGAGTTCTCTCACTTCTTCTCTTCGTTAGCATGGCCAAGGGTCTCTCGATCTTATTTATTTTTTCAAAGAACCAACTTTTAGTTTTTTTCAATTTTTTCAAAGTTTTTGTTTGTTTCAATTTTGTTGATTTCCACTCTGATTTTAATTATTTTTTGTCTTCTACTACATTTGCTCTTGTTTTGCTCTTCCTTTTCTAGGGTTTTAAGATGTAGTGTGAGTTCATTTATTTTTTGTTTTTTTCTTTTTATGAGGAATGAAGTCCAGGAAATGAATTTCCCTCTTAAAACTACTTTCATTGTGTCCCATAGATTCCGGTATGTTGTGTCTGTATTGTTGTTTTTCTCTAAGAATTTTTTTATTTCCTCCTTTATGTCTTCTGTAACCCATTGATCATTCAGTAACATATTGTTTATTTTCCAGGTGATGCAGGATTTTTCCTTCCTTCTTTTATCATTGATTTCCAGTTTCATTCCATTATGATCAGATATGGTGCATGGTATTATCTCCACACCTTTATATTTACTGAGAGTTGCCCTATGGCATAATATATGGTCTATCTTTGAGTAGGATCCATGTGGTGCTGAGAAGAACATGTATCCACCTGATGGTGGTTGATATATTCTATATATGTCAGTTAAGTCTAGATTATTGATTGTGTTATTGAGTTCTATAGTTTCTTTATTCAGCTTTTTTCTAGAGGATCTGTCTAATGGCAAGAGCGGTGTGTTGAAGTCACCCATAATTATTGTGTTGTGGTCTATTTGACTCTTGAACTTGAGGAGAGTTTGTTTTATGAATGTTGCAGCACCATTGTTTGGTGCATACAAATTGATAATTTTTATGTCTTGTTGGTGGATGGTTCCTTTTAACAATATATAGTGTCCTTCTTTATCCCTTTTGATTAAATTAGGTTTGAAGTTGATTTTATTCGATATGAGTATGGCCACTCCTGCTTGCTTCCAAGGGCCATGTGAGTGGTATGATTTTTCTCAACCTTTCACCTTCAGCCTGTGTATGTCTTTTCTTATCATATGAGTCTCCTGAAGGGAGCATATTGTTGGATTTTTTTTTAATCCAGGTTACTAGCCTATGTCTCTTGATTGGTGAATTTAAGCCGTTAACATTTAAGGTTACAATTGAAATATGGTTTGAACTTCCAGTCATGTTTATTTATTTATTTATTTTAGTTTGCCTAGTTTTTTCTCTTTGGTTATTTTTCTCCCCCTTTACTGAGATATCTCCCACTGTTAGTTTTGGTGCTATTTTTCAATTCCTCTTCTTGTAGTATTTTGCTCAAAATGCTATGCAGTGCTTGTTTTCTGGCTGCAAATTCTTTTAGCTTTTGTTTATCATGAAAGATTTTAATTTCATTGTCAAATCTGAAGCTTAGTTTTGCTGGATACAGCATTCTTGGTTGGAATCCATTATACGTTGTTCCTGGATCTTCTCGCTTTCAAAGTCTGTGATGAAAAATCATTTGTTAACCTAATTGGTTTACCCCTGAAAAATCTGCCTCCTTTCTCTCATAGCTTTTAATATTTTCTCCTTGTACTGTATGTTGGCTATCTTCATAATTATATGTCTTGGAGTTGTTCTATTATGGTTTTGAATGTTTGGGGTCCTGTAGGCTTCCATGATTTGGCAATCCATTCCATCTTTCATCTCTGGGAAGTTTTCTAGGATTATTTCATTTAATAGGATGTCCATTCATTTGGTTTGAACCTCTATACCTTCTTCTATCCCAATGACTCTCAAGTTTGTTTTTTTATGACATCCCATATCTCTTGGATAGATTGCTTGTGAGATTTAAGCATCCTTTCTGTGTTGACTATATTCTTTTCAAGTTGATAAACTTTGTCTTCATTATCTGATGTTCTGACTTCTACTTGATCTAGTCTATTTGTAATATTCTCGTTAGAGCTTTAATTTGTTTTATGGTTTCCTGCATTTCTAGAATTACTGTTTGTTTGTTTTTTTTAAATCTCTATCTCCTGGCAAAGCTTGTTCTTTGCAGTTTGAATTTGTTTGTTTAATTCGGTTTCAAAATATACTTTCATTGCTTGGACTTGCTGTCTCATGTCTTCTCTAATTTTCCATTCCATCTTAGTTAGGTATGCATTGAGTTCTTTCCCTGTCCATGTTTCTGATGCTTCTAGGTCCTCCTGTAGATTTAAGTTGTCCTGCATTGTTTGTAATCATTTTTTCCCTTGTTTTTTCATGTTGTTCACGTTACTTTCCAGCTCTGTTTGACTGCTGTGTAACTGCTTTCTCCTATAAATTTGTTTCGGTTTTGTATATCTCTGTTTTCTCTCCTTTGTGGTGGGAGACTATGCCTAGAAATGTTGGGATTTATTGTACTTTAAAGCTGATTCATCCAATTCATAAAAGTCTTCTGGGTTCTGTATGTATATAGTGATTTGTTGTTTGTTGTTAGGACTTTATGTTTAGGTTAGGTCCTGCGATGATATGAGGGTTAGTATGTCTTGCCTACTTTAGAAGATTGCTCTACTGAAGTGGGATACCAACAGTTGATTGGATCAGGGTGTTGGTAGTAGCTAGGTATTTAGGTGCCCTATAGACAGCCTCGAAACATTCACCTATTTGCATTTAGACAATTACACGTAATGGAAGACGTAATGCTTGGGATGAAAGTTGGGGGGTAGGGGAAGGAAGGTGCTCTTAAAAAGAAAGAAGGAGAGAGATAGATTAGCGGAGAATGAAAAGAACAATAAAACTTGAAATGGGAAAGAAAGAAAGAAGGAAAAGGGGACAAAAGAACAGAGAGAGAAGAAAAAAAATTGAAGTCTTTGAGATCCATTTTCTTCTCTTCCAGTAGGCGGAACTGTGCCCTCCGAGCCGAGCTTCTGCCCTCTATGTGCCGATAGCAATCCCTGTAATGCGGCTCATGGGAGTCTCCCAATCTTGTCAGTCCAGAGCCATTTCACTTCTCCAGCCCTTCCCCACTTCCTCCTGTCAGCCGGCCAGCCAGGTCCTGTTCACCGGAAGCGGTTCCCCAAAGATCTAGTTACACTTGCAGCCCCACCACATGTCCCATTTAAGCCCCAGTGCTGTGGTAAACTGGCGGCTAAAACCTTGGGAGTTGCCGCTGGTGATATGGGGGGTTGGGGGTCGGGAATCCCCTCTGCTTCCCTACAGACATTCCCCCGGAGAGATCCCTGAGGTTTCCTGGCTGCTTGTATCTGGATGGGGTTGGAGTCACACACCTGCTAAAGTGGATTCCGCTGGGAAGGAATTCCATCAGCTGAACTCTGGTGACATCACCTCTCTGCTATGGCTGGCCCCAGGCTCCTTGCCGGAGTGTCCCAAGGGAGGGGTGGGACTGGTCCATCCCTGGTTGGCCTCAGCTCCTGGCTCGCTGTTTCATGAAGGCTTGGCTAAAGACCTCTTCCTGCCAAGCTGCGTCTTGGAGGCTAGCCACCCAGTCACGGTGGCTGCGGGCGGGTGGCCTGCAGACAGCGGCTGGCGGGTCTGGACCTCTGAGTCTCATGGCAGGAATTCCCTCCTCTGGGGCAAACTGTCACTTCCAAAAATCCTAGTAACTCCTGGCCGGTTTCTCTTCAGTGGAATTTTGCTAGGAGATTCTCTGCAGGTAGAATCTAAGTGTATCTATGTGTCTCTCTGACTCCATCACTGAGGGGGTACTGAAAGCGTTGCCTCTCTGCCCACCACCATGTTGGATCCCCTCTCTTTATGTAGACACAGGTTTTTCCATTTCTTGGTTATTGTAAACAATGTTGCAATGAATCTGCAGATGCATATGTTTCTCTCCTTACTTATTTTATTTGCTTTGTATATATATATATACCCAGTAGAGTGATTGTTAATTGCTGTATCTTATTATTTTTATAAAGTTCAATACTGTTTATCATAATGAGTCTACTAATTTATTTTCCCCCAAACAGTGTGCTAAGTTTCCCTTTCTTTCACATCCTCACAAGTACTAGTTGTTGTTTTTGTTATTATTATTATTATTATTATTATTAGTAGTAGTAGTAGTAGTAGTAGTAGTAGTACTGGGGATTGAACTCAGGGGCACTCAACCATTGAGCCATATCCCTAGCCCTATTTTGTATTTTATTTAGAGACAGGGTCTCACTGAGTTGCTAAGCTCCTCACTATTGCTGAGGCCAGCTTTGAACTCATGATCCTCCTGCCTCAGCCTCCCCAGTCATTGGGATTAAAAGCATGCACCACTTTTCCTGGCTATCTTTAGTATTTTTGATAGTAGTCTTTCTTACAGAAATCAGGTCATGTCTCATTATTCTTTTACTGTGCATTTCCCTGATGATTAATGATGTTAAGCATTGTTCATGTGTTATTGATTATGTATATTTTTGAGATATGTTTATTTAATATGTTGCTCATTTTATTCAGGTTATTATTATCATTATTTTGTACTGAGCTTTTAGGGTCACTTACATTGCTTATACATTAACCCATTGTTATGTGTGTACTTTGCAAATATTTTTCCCTATTCTATAGAGAATCTGTACATTGTCTCAAATTTTCCTTTTGCTATGCAGAAGCTTTTTAGTTTTATGTCATCCCATTTGTCTATTTTACTTTTGTTTCCTCTGCTTTTGGAATCCTTTGTAAATATCTTCACCCTTTCCCATGTCCTGAAGCATTTCCTTCTGTTTTCTTTCAGCATATTTATGGTTTCAGATGTTCCATTTTCATCCTTATCATTTTTAGTTCATTTGTGTAACTAGTGTGCTAGGGGAGTTAGTTGATTCTTTCAACAATGTGGATATACAATTTTCCCTGTACCAATTATTGAAAAGATTGTCTTTTCTCTATTGTGAGTTCTTAACAACTTTGTGAAAAATCAATTGGGTGTACCATATATAAGAATGAAATTGTTATTTAAAGGAAAATGGATGGTACTTGAGAGCATTATGCTAAGCAAAATAAGCCATACTCAATTAAGTGTCATGTTTTCTCTCATACATGAAAGCAAGAGTGATAAAAGGGAATAAAAGGTTATATCTCATAAAAAAGGAAGGAAGACCACTAGAAGGAGAGTATAGAAACACAGCAGAGGAAGCAAGAAGGGAAATAAATGGCAGGTACTGAGGAATTAAATTGACCAAAGTATGTTATGTGAATGTATGCATGTTTAATAATGAAGCCCATTAATATGTATAATTTTAATGGATCAATTAAAAAGAGAATAGAATCAACCAGATGTAGGTGTGTGGAATACTGAGTTTTTCAATATTTCTCTCCAATGCCCATGACCCTTCCCATGATCCACTTTATCCATACTAGTGGTCTTCTTTCTGCATTTATGACAAGCATTCTCCCCATCTAGTTTTTCTAGTTTTTACATGTGAGAAAAAATATGTGATACTTGAATTTCTTATTGTGTTTTATTTCAATTAACAGGGAGATTTCTAGTTTCATCAATTTTCCTTAAAATTGTATAATTTTTTTCTTTTTTATTGCTGAGTAATAGCCATTGTATATATGTGCTTTATAATATGTATGTATACATATTTATAATACATATTATATATCACATGGATACCGTGTGTGTATGTGTATAAAACACACACATATGATGTGTATATTTGATGTTTATATTATCTATCTATATAATAGCAAATATGTAGGCTATTATTAATCTATATATTATCCAGTTTGTGTATGTATATATATGTATATATCTATATAGATATAGATATATAGATATCGCATAAAATTAAATTAAAATAGAAGAAAGAAATAGACCATAGAAGGAAATAATCAGGGGAAAAAAATGAGAAGAGGGAACAGGGAGGTACTGGAGAAAACACAGAAACACACACACATACACACTGGGTTTTTTTTTTGTCTTATTGGTGCATTATATTTACACATAAGCATGGTATTCATTTGCACATGCACATAACATTATTTAATTGATTAATTTCCCCAGTACCTACCTATTCCCTTTTCCTCATCTCTCTCTACTTATCTCCTTCCTCTATTTTTCTTTTCATTTTTCTATTTTATTTTAAATTGATGTAATATAATTATACATAAGAGTGAGATTTACTACAACATATTCATATATGCACAAGCATAATTGGGTTGATTTCATTCCATAGTACCTCCTCTTTCCCTCCTCTCCTCCCTAACCCTTGATATCCTTCTTCTATTCTACTTCTCCTTTTGCTTTTCATGAGATCCTTATTATTTTTTCTTTCTTGATTCCCCATATAAGAGAAAACCTTTGACCCTTGACTATCTCAATCTGATTTATTTTACTTACTATGATGTTTTATAGTTTCACCCATTTTTCAGAAAATGCCATAATTTTATTTTTTATATGGCTGAGTAAATCTCCATTGTATATACCTGTCACAATTTCTTAATCTATTCATCTATTCATGGGCTTCAGGTTGATTCCATAATTTGGCTACTTTGAGTTGTGCTATTATAAATATCGAGATGGCTGAATTGCTATAGTATTTTGATTTCAGTGCTTCTAGACAGATAACAAGGAGTGAGATAGGTGGGTCAAATGGTAGTTTGTTGAGGAATCCACATACTGCTTTCCAGTGTTGTAATATTCTACAGTCCCAACAGCAATGTATAAGTGTACATTTTAAGCAGGAGGCATCACAATACCAGACCTTAAATTACACTACAGAGCTATGGAATCCAATATGTTATTGTATTGGCATCAAAACAGACATGAAGACCAATGGAACAGAAAGAGAGAAAAAAGCCTCGTGTATATAGTTATCTCATACTAGACAAAATTGCCATAAACTTACATTGGAGAAAATGTAGTCTCTTCAACAAATGGTGCTGGAAAACTGGCAATCCATATGTAGTAGAATGAAATTGAACCCCTATTTCTCACCTGCACAAAAGTGAACTCAATATGGATCAAGAAATTAGGCATTAGACCAGAGATCCTACACCTACTAGGAAAAAATGTAGGTCCAACTCTCCATCACATTAGCTTAGGAACTGACTTCCTCAACAAGACTCCCTAAAGCACAAGAAGTAAAATCAAGAATCAATAAATGGAATGGTATTAAGATAAAAAGCTTCTTCACAGCAAAGGAAATGATCAATAGTGTGAAGGGAACTTAAAGAATGTGAGAAAATCTTTGCCACCTGCACCTCAGATAGAGAATTGATACCCAGGATATATAAACAACTCAAAAAAATTAATACTAAAATACCCCCAAATAACTCAATCAATAAATGGGCAAAGGAAATGAACAGTCACTTCACAGGAGAAGAAATACGAATCATCAACAAATATATCAAAAAATATCAAACATGTCTAGCAATTAGAGAAATGCATATTAAAACTACATGGAGATTCCATCTCACTCCAGTCAGAATGGCAATTATCAAGAATACAAGTAACAGAAAATGTTAGCAAGGATGTGGGGAAAAATGTTCACTCATACATTGCTGGTGGGACCACAATTGGTGTAATGACTCTGGAAGCAGTATGGAGATCCCTCAGAAAATTTGGAATGGAAGCACGATTTTCCCAGTTATCCCACTCCTCAATATGGCTATTGTGAGTTGTGCTTCTGTAAACATTGATTTGGTTGTATCAGTAGAGCATGCTAATTTAGATCTTTGAATAAATACTGAGAATATTGCTTTTCAAAGTGGTTGTACTAATTTGTAGTCTCATCAACAATGTATGAGTGTACCATTTTCCACAGAATTTATTATTACTATTTGTATTCTTGAAAATTTCCATTCTGACTGGGGTGAAATAAAATCTCAATGTAATTTTGATTTGAATTTCCCTTATTGCTGAGAAAGTTGAACATTTTTTATGTTTAATTGTCATTCATATTAATCCTTTTCAGAAGTGTCTGTTTAGTCCTTTTGCCATTTATTGACTGGATTATTTGGGGATTTTAGTATATTTTTAAATTTCTTTTATATATCCTAAACATTAATTTTCTGTCAGAGAAATTGTTGACAAAGATTTTCTCTAATTCTGTAGACTTTCTCTTTATACTATTGATTCTTTCACTATGCAGAATTTACTTTTAAAATATTTTTGGTTGCTGCATTAGTTGTGCATAATGATGTGATTGTTGTTACAAGTTCATACATGTACACAGTATAACAATGTAATTAAGGCACTTTTCAATGTGATGGTGTCCCACTTATTGACTCATGGTTTTATATCTTGAGCTTTAAGGGGTCTTGTTATAGAAATCACTGCCTACAATAATATATTAGATTGCTGAGTCTACTTTTAAATGTATATGATAAAGTGTTTCTGGTCTAATTCTTAATATTTTAATCCACTTTGATTTGACTTTTATTCAGGGTGAGAAATGGGGATCTAGTTTCATTCTTCTCCATATGGATATTTGGTTTTCCAGGATCATTTGTTAGAAAGCCTACTTTACCCCAATCTACATTTTTTCCCTTTGACAAATATCATGTAACTGTAACAATGTTAGTTTATCTCTGTGTTTTCTATTCTATTTCTATGGACTTCATGTCTACTTCGATGGCAGTAACATGCTGCTTTTATTACTAAAACTCTTTGGTATTGTATCCACCTCTTAAAGATTTCTGTGACTATTTAGGATCTTTTATTCTTCCAAATGAATTTCAGGACTATACTTTTAGTTCCATGAAGAATGTCATTGGTATTTTGATAGAGATTTCATTGAATTTGTATAATACTTTTGGTAGTATGACCATTTTTACAATACTGATTTTTCCAATCTAAGAACATGGGAGGTCTTTTTATCTTCCAAGGTCATCTTCAATTTCTTTCTTCAGTGTTATAGTTTCATTTTAATGGTCTTTCCCCTAGTTGGTTAGATTTTTTCCCAGATATTTTATCATTTTTAGTATTATTTTTTAATTGAAATTTTTATTTTTAAATAATTGTACACAGATATGCAGTTGTAAAATATATTATGGTATCTTTTGCTTAATTTTCCACAATGATAAAACTTGCAAAACTGTCATATAAACATCACAACCAGCATATCAACATTGATATTTTCATGGTAAAGAATAGTTCATCACACAAGTTTATTCCTGTGTTTCTTTGGCAGTTTTTGCCTTCTTCCCTGTCCCACCCCTGCCACCAATCTCCAGGTAGCTATGAAGCTCTTCCCCATCTCTGCAATTTTGTCATTTTAAGAATATTAAATACTGTAAATAGAGTTATAAAATACATAATGGAATCATAAAATCCACATCTTTAAGATTCACTTTTTCTTTTTTTTCTTTCCACTCACTGGATCATTTATTCACTCAGGCAAGATGCATCCCATGACAGCTTATATATGTGGAGCCATATGCTCTACTCTTGGAAAGTCCAAGTGACTTAGACACAAGCCAGGACTTGAAGATCCTTTGTTTTCAGCTTCGAACCTTGAGAAAAGTATCTGCTGACACATGAAATCTTCAATAACTCAATGAATCTTGAATCTAGAATATTCTGTGTCATACTGTCAAGAATGAGATATTCATTTTGGCTTCTTTTACTGTTTTCTTAAAATTTCTTCAGATGGAAATATTCCTGTACCAAACCCAAACGTAGCAATTCTGATAGAAAAATTGTTCTCAAACATACAATATCTTTCTGTTTCAGTTTTTAAGATAATTTTGAATGGCATAGATTTTTCTTATTTCTTTCTCAGCAAAACCACTGTTGGAGCACAGGGAAACTACTGATTCATGAATGTTGATTTTATATCCAGCTTCTTTGCTAAAGCTATTTATCAGCTATAGAAAGTGTTCTGGTGAACTTTTGGGGTCTACTAGATACAAGATCATGTCATCACCAAAAAGAAATAGTCTGACTTCTTCTTTTTTCACTATTTGTATCCCTTTAATTCCATTCTCATGCCAGATTGCTCTGACTAGACTTTCAAGAACTATATAGTGTTGGAGTGTTAACAGAAGCCATCCATTTTTTTTTCTACTGATTTTAGAAGAAATGCTTTCAGTTTTTTTTTTCTGTTCAGAACGATGTTCAATTTTGGTTTGTTTTATATAGCCTTTTAAATATTGAGATAAGTTTCTTCTTTCCCTAGACTCTCCAGAATTTTTAATGGTTATTACTTTTTATCAGTGGAAGGACATTTCTTCATCTGTTCACATGATCATATAATTCTTGTCCTTAATTCTATTTATGTAATAAATTACGTTTTTTGATTTCTGTATATTATACCAAACTTGAATCCCTGTGATGAAACACACTTGATCATGGTGCACTATCTTTAATGTGTCATTAAATGCAGTTTGCTAATATTTCATTGAGGATATTATATATGTTTATCAGGAATACTGTTTTATTTTATTTTATTTTGAGAGAGAGAGAGAGAGAGAGAGAGAGAGAGAGAGAGAGAGAGAGAGAGAATTTTAATATTTATTTTAGTTTTTGGCGGACAAAACATCTTTGTTTGTATGTGGTGCTGAGTATCGAACCCGGGCCGCATACATGCCAGGCGAGTGTGCTACCGCTTGAGCCATATCCCTAGCCCCAAGGAATACTGTTTTTAAAGTTTCTTTCCTTTATGTTTTTGTTAATGGTTTTAGTATGAGGGTTATACTGGCTTCATAGAATGTATTTGGGACTATTTCATCCTTTTCAATTTAATAATTTAATAAAACAATTTGAGGAAAACTATGTTCGTTTTTCTTTGAATGCATGGTAGAACTCTGCAGAGAATCTACCTGGTCCTGGACTTTTCTTTGTTGAAAGGCTTTTAATTGTTATTTAAATTTTATTGCTTGATATTTTTCTGTTTAGAGATAATTCACAATTCTTTCATGATAATGTTTTTCTGCCTTTTAGATCTTCTGCATCTTTCCTATCATAGATATTCTCTCTTTTTGATTTCACCCAAATATATCCCAGTGGGTATCAGGTATTGGACTTTAAATATATTTCTGCCCCTCCTACCAATGTAGTGCTGGTAGAAAAATGCATTCCACCCCCTCTATATGTGGTCAAATAGATTCACCCTTGTTCCTCATAGAATCAGAAGTGTGTTTTAAACAGTTTTGTACATTACAGTCTTGGTTTATTGGTGGGAGGTGGACTTTTGTGGAGAATCAGCAATGGCTTTCTTTCCACACCCTCAGCTTTAGTGTTTTCTCCAGTACACTTTGGCCCAGGTTTTGATGTTATTTCTCTGCTTGTAAGGCTTGTTTGCTCTGTTGGAAATACATGAAAGGCGTCTCCAGAGTTGTAGGAGGATGGTAGTCTCCACATCAGCACCATGTGGGAAGCATTCTCAAGGTACTACCCCATTTTTCTTTTACTAAGACTTTTATTTGTAACCTATAAAATAGTCTATTTTTTAAATCATTCATTGAGTGACTGAGAATAAATTGAATTCAGCTCTTTTGTGATGTTTGTTAGGTCCTTTGGATTTATAGTATTATTTAGATTGAAAATATTTTATTAAGCTTATGTTTGTATGAACTGTCTATTAGTGATAGCAGTGTGCTGGAAGCATCCAATATTATAGCATTAGAGTCTATCTGGGATTTGATATCAAAAAGTATTCTTTATACAATTAGATGCACTGAATTTTGGGACATAAATATTTGCTATTGTGATGTCTTCATTTTAGATTGTTCCTTTTACTAGTAGCTAGTGGCTTTCTTCTTTTCTTCTGATTAATTTTTTTTCTAGAAATATTCTTTGTCAGATCTGATAATATCTACTTTTACTTGTTTTCAGACTCAATATAAATAAAATATTTTTTACATCCTTTAGCTTTCCAGCTATGAATGTCTTTGCCCATGAGATGAGATGAGTCTCTTGTCAAGACAATATCATTGAATCTTCTTTTAAAAATTTAATTTAGCCAAACTATATATTTTTTTAAATTGGGAAGTAGAGAACATTTAGTGTTATTTTATGCCTTTTTGGTTTGTTTTCTATATTTAATTTAGTCTTGATTTTTCATTTAATTATTTGCTCTTCTAGTAAGAATCAACTATTTTGGAGCTTTGGGGTTTTTTTCTTGAGTTCTTCTTTGTGTAGAATATATTTAAGTATTTATAATGCTGGCTTAGTGATCCTAAATTCCTTTAGTTTATTCTTGTAATGGAAAGTCTTTATTTATCCATCAATTCCGAAAAATAATTTTCCAGGATATAGCAATCTTGGCTGGTGATTGCTTTCTTTTAAAGGTTGGAATATATCATACAAAAACCTCCTTGAATTTAGAATCTGACTTCAGAAGTCCGTAATGGTCCTTTTTGTTTTGCTTGTAAATGTGACCTGATGTTTTAAATTTGCTTCTTTTAGTATTCTTTATTTTTGATCTTAGGCATTTTGCTTCTGATGTGTCTTGGAGAGGTTCTTTTTATTCTTATCTTTTTGGGATTTTGTGTGTTTCCTGTATGTAGATGATTAAGGCATTTTCAAGGTTAGAAAATATTTTTTTTATTTTAACTGAAAATATTCTTAATGACTTTAGACTGTATCTCCATATTCTTTTTTAACTTATTTATTCTCAGGTTTGATTACTTAATGTTGTTCTAAAGTTCTTGTATATAATGATCATGGCCGTTGCCCCTCTTTATTGTATAAACAATATTCAAATTCACATACCTTGTCTTTAAGGGCTAAAGTTCTGTCTTCAAGGTCTGAAATTATATTTTCTAGAACATTTTGGTAATAAATTTTTATAGCATTTCTCTGGAATATCTTCTGATTCCATCCCTTTGGTTCTCTTATTGTAGTATTGTTAATTTGGGGAGGAGATTTTCTTTTTCAGGATCACCTCTCTTTTTTATTAGTTGTTCAAAACATTACAAAGCACTTGACATATCATATTTCATACATTTGATTCAAGTGGGTTATGAACTCCCATTTTTACCCTGTATACACATTGCAGAATCACATTGGTTACACATCCACGTTTATACATACTGCCATACTAGTGTCTGTTGATTTTGCTGCCTTTCCTATCCCCTACTATTCCCCCTCCCCTCCCCTCTCCTCCCATCTTCTCTCTCTACCCCCATCTACTGTAATTCATTTCTCTGTCTTTTTCCCCACCCCCCTCACCTCCTCTTATATGTAATTTTGTATAACAATGAGGGTCTCCTTCCATTTCCATGCAATTTCCCTTCTCTCTCCCATTCCCTCCTGCCTATCGTCCCTGTTTAATGGTAGACTTCTTCTCATGCTCTTCCTCCCTGCTCTGTTTTTAGTTGCCCTCCTTATATCAAAGAAGACATTTGGCATTTACATTTAGGGAATGGCTAACTTCACTTAGCATAATCTGCTCTAATGCATCCATTTCCCTGCAAATGCCATGATTTTGTTATTTTTTTAGTGCTGAGTAATACTCCATTGTGTATAAATGCCACATTTTTTTATCCCTTTATCTATTGAAGGGCATCTAGATTGGTTCCACAGTCTAGCTATTGTGAATTGTGCTGCTATGAACATTGATGTAGCTGTATCCCTATAGTACGCTCTTTTTAGGTCTTTGGGGAATAGTCCGAGAAGGGCAATAGCTGGGACAAATGGTGGTTCCATTCCCAGCTTTCCCAGGAATCTCTATAGTGCTTTCAAAATTGGCTACACCAATTTGCAGTGCCACCAGCAATGTACAAGCGTACACTTTTCCCTGCATCCTCGCCAACACTTGTTGTTGTTTGACTTCGTAATAGCTGCCATTCTAACTGGGGTGAGATGGTATCTTAGGGTGGTTTTAATTTTCATTTCTCTGACTGCTAGAGATGGTGAGCATTTTTTCGTGTATTTGTTGATTAATTGTACATCCTCCTCTGAGAAGTGTCTGTTCAGGTCCTTGGCCCATTTGTTGATTGAATTATTTGTTTTCTTATTGTTTAATTTTTTGAGTTCTTTGTATACTCTGGATATTAGGGCTCTATCTGAAGTGTGAGGAGTAAAAATTTGTTCCCAGAATGTAGGCTCCCTATTTACCTCTCTTATTGTTTCTCTTGCTGAGAAAAACTTTTTAGTTTGAGTATGTCCCATTTGTAGATCCTTGTTTTTAACTCTTGTGCTATAGGTGTCCTAAGGAATTTGGAGCCCGACACCATGAGATGTAGATTACAGCCAACTTTTTCTTCTATCAGACACAGAGTCTCTGGTTTGATATCAAGCTCCTTGATCATTTTGAGTTAACTTTTGTGCATGGTGAGAGAAAGGGATTCACTTTCATTTTGTTGCATATGTATTTCCAGTTTTCCCAGCACCATTTGTTGAAGATGCTATCCTTTCTCCATTGCATGCTTTTGGCACGTTTGTCAAATATAACATAGTTGTAATTCTGTGGATTGGTCTCTGTGTCCTCTATTCTGTACCATTGGTCCACCCGCCTGTTTTGGTACCAGTACCATGCTGTTTTTGTTACTATTGCTCTGTAGTATAGTTTGAAGTCTGGTATCGCTATACCACCTGTTTCACTCTTCCTGCTTAGAATTGCTTTTGCTATTATTGTTTGTTTATTTTGCCATATGAATTTCATGATTGCTTTATCTATTTCTACAAGAAATGCCTTTGGGATTTTGATTGGCATTGCATTAAACCTATAGAGTACTTTTGGTAATATCACCATTTTGATGATGTTAGTTCTGCCTATCCATGAACAGGTTATATTTTTCCATCTTTTAAGATCTTCTTCTATTTCTCTCTTTAGGGTTCTGTAGTTTCATTGTATAAATCTTTCACCTCTTTTGCTAGGTTGATTCCCAAGTATTTTATTTTATTTTTTGAGGATATTGTGAATGGGGTGGTTGTCCTCATTTGCATTTCAGAAGATTTGTCACTGATATACAGGAATGCCTTTGATTTATGCGTTTTGATTTTATATCCTGCCACTTTGCTAAATTCATTTACTAGCGCTAGTAATTTCTTTGTGGACCCTTTTGGGTCTGCTAAGTATAGGATCATGTCATCCACAAATAGTTCCAATTTAAGTTCTTCTTTTCCTATTTTTATGCCATTAATTTCTTTCGTCTGTCCAATTGCCCTGGCCAGTGTTTCGAGAACTATGTTGAATAGAAGTGGTGAGAGAGGGCATCCCTGTCTTGTTCCAGATTTTAGAGGGAATGCCTTCAATTTTTCTCCATTCAGAATGATGCTAGCCTGAGGCTTAACATAGATAGCTTTTACAATGTTGAGGTAAGTTCCTGTTATCCCTCGTTTTTCTAGTGTTTTGAACATAAAGGGATGCTGTACTTTGTCGAATGCTTTTTCTGCGTCTATCGAGATGATCATATGGTTCTTATCTTTAAGTCTATTGATGTGGTGAATAAAATTTATTGATTTCCGTATATTGAACCAGCCTTGCATCCCAGGGATGAATCCTACTTGATCATGGTGCACAATTTTTTTGATATGTTTTTGTATCTGATTTGCCAGAATTTTATTGAGGATTTTTGCATCTAATTTCATTAGAGATATTGTTCTGTAGTTTTCTTTCTTTGAAGTGTCTTTGTCTGGTTTCAGAATCAGGGTGATGTTGGCCTTGTAGAATGAATTTGGAAGAGCTCCCTCTTTTTCTATTTCCTGAAATAACTTGAAAAATATTGGTATTAGTTCTTCTTTAAACGTTTTGTAAAACTCCACTGTATACCCATCCAGTCCTGGGCTTTTCTTGGTTGGTAGTCTTTTGATGGTTTCTTCTATTTCCTCCATTGATATTGGTCTGTTTAAGTTGTGTGTATCCTCCTGACTCAATCTGGGCAAATCATATGACTTAAGAAATTTATCGATGTCTTCACTATCTTCTATTTTATTGGAATATAGGTTTTCAAAATAATTTCTAATTATCTTCTGTATTTCTGAAGTGTCTGTTGTGATATTGCCTTTTTCATCCCATATGCTAGTAATCTGAGTTCTCTCTCTTCTTCTCTTCATTAGCATGGCTAATGGTCTGTCAATATTATTTGTTTTTTCAAAGAACCAACTTTTAGTTTTGTCAATTTTTTCAATTGTTTCTTTTGTGTCAATTTCATTGATTTCAGCTCTGATTTTTATTATTTCTTGGCTTCTGCTACATTTGCTATTGTTTTGCTCTACTTTTTCTATTGTTTTGAGATGAAGTGTGAGATCATTTATTTGCTGTTTTTTTCTTTTTTTGAGGAATGAGCTCCAGGCAATGAATTTCCCTACTAAAACTGCTTTCATTGTGTCCTATAGATTCCAATATGTTGTGTCTGTATTTTCATTTATCTCTAAGAATTTTTTGATTTCCTCCTTTATGTCTTCTGTAACCCATTGACAATTCAGTAACATATTGTTCATTTTCCAAGTGATGTAGGATTTTTCCTTCCTTCTTTTATCATTGATTTCCAGTTTCATTCCATTATGATCAGATAAGATGCATGGTATTATCTCCACACCTTTATAATTTCTAAGGGTTGCCCTATTGCATAATATATGGTCTTTTTTTGAGTAGTATCCATGTACTGCTGAGAAAAAAGTATATCCGCTTGATGATGTTTGATATATTCTGTATATGTTGGTTAAATCTAGGTTATTAATTGTGTTATTGAGTTCTACAGTTTCTTTATTCAACTTTTGTTTGGGAGATCTGTCCAATGGTGAGAGAGGTGTGTTGAAGTCACCCATAATTATTGTGTTGTGGTCAATGTGTCCCTTGAACTTGAGGAGAGTTTGTTTTATGACCGTAGCAGCACCATTGTTTGGTGCATAAATATTGATAATTGTTATGTCTTGTTGGTGAATGGTTCCCTTTAACAGTATATAGTGTCCTTCCTTATGCCTTTTGATTAACTTAAGCTTGAAGTCAATTTTATTTGATATGAGTATGGCCACCCCTGCTTGTTTCTGAGGACCATGTGAGTGGTTTGATTTTTCCCAACCTTTCACCTTTAGCCTGTGTATCTCTTTTCCAATCAGATGAGTCTCCTGAAGGCAGCATATTTTTGGATCTGTTTTTTTTAATCCAGGTTACTATCCTATGTCACTTTATTGGTGAGTTTAAGCCATTAATGTTTAGAGGTACTATTGATATATAGTTTGTACATCCAGTCATGTTTGTTTATTTATTTATTTATTTATTTATTCATTTTTAATTTGGTTTGTTTTCCCCTCTTTGATTAGTTTCCCCCCCTCACTTTACTGGGGTACTTCCCACTGTTGGTTTTGGTTATTGTTTTTCATTTCCTCTTCATGTAGTGCTTTGCCCAAGAATTTTTGCAGTGCTGGTTTTCTGGCTGAGAATTCTATTAACTTTTGTTTATTGTGAAAGATTTTTATTTCGTTGTCGAACCTGAAGGTTAATTTTGCTGGATACAATATTCTTGGTTGGCACCCATTATCTTTCAGTGTTTGAAATACGTTGTTCCAGGATCTTCTCATTTTCAGCATCTGTGATGAAAAATCAGCCATTAACCTAAGTGGTTTACCCCTGAATGTAATCTGCCTCCTTTCTCTTGTAGCTTTTAATATTCTCTCTTTGTTCTGTATATTGGATATCTTCATAACAATGTGTCTTGGAATTGGTCTACTCTGATTTTATATGCTCGTTGTCCTGTATCCATCTAGAATTTGTACATCCATTTCCTTTTTCATATCTGGAAAGTTTTCTAAAGTTATTTCATTCAACAGTTTGCTCATTCCCTTGGTTTGGATCTCTATACCTTCCACTATCCTGATGACTCTTAAGTTTGTTTTTATTTATTTATTTATTTATTTATTTATTTATTTATTTATTATTGGTTGTTCAAAACATTACATAGTTCTTGATATATCATATTTCACACTTTGATTCAAGTGGGTTATGAACTCCCATTTTTACCCCGTATACAGATTGCAGAGTCACATCAGTTACACTTCCACTGATTTACATATTGACATACTCATGTCTGTTGTATTCAGCTGCCTTTCCTATCCACTACTATCCCCCCTCCCCTCCCCTCCCCTCCCCTCTTCTCTCTCTACCCCCTTTACTGTAATTCATTTCTCCCCCTTGTATTATTTTTCCCTTTCCCCTCACTTCCTTTTGTATGTAATTTTGTATAACCCTAAGGGTCTCCTTCCATTTCCAAGCAATTTCCCTTCTCTCTCCCTGTCCCTCCCACCTCTCACCCCTGTTTAATGTTATTCATCTTCTCATGCTCTTCTTCCCTACTCTGTTCTTAGTTACTTTCCTTATAGCAAAGAAGACATTTGGCATTTGTTTTTTAGGGATTGGCTAGCTTCACTTAGCATAATCTGCTCTAATGCCATCCATTTCCCTCCAAATTCTATAATTTTGTCATTTCTTAATGCAGAGTAATACTCCATTGTGTATAAATGCCACATTTTTTTATCCATTCGTCTATTGAAGGGCATCTAGGTTGCTTCCACAGTCTTGCTATTGTGAATATTACTGCTATGAACATCGATGTAGCAGTGTCCCTGTAGCATGCTGTTTTTAGGTCTTTAGGGAATAGACCCAGAAGGGGAATAGCTGGATCAAATGGTGGTTCCATTCCCAGCTTTCCAAGAAATCTCCATACTGCTTTCCCAATTGGTTGCACCAATTTGCAGTCCCACCAACCATGTACAAGTGTACCCTTTTCCCCACATCCTCACCAGCACTTGTTGTTGTTTGACTTCATAATGGCTGCCAATCTTACTGGAGTGAGATGATATCTTAGGGTGGTTTTGATTTGCATTTCTCTGACTGCTAGAGATGGTGAGCATTTTTTCATGTACTTGTTGATTGATTGTATGTCCTCCTCTGAGAAGTGTCTGTTTAGGTCCTTGGCCCATTTGTTGATTGGGTTATTTGTTATCTTATTGTCTAATTTTTTGAGTTCTTTGTATACTCTGGATATTAGGGCTCTATCTGAAGTGTGAGGAGTAAAGATTTGCTCCCAGGATGTAGGCTCCCTATTTACCTCTCTTATTGTTTCTTTTGCCGAGAAAAAACTTTTTAGTTTGAGCAAGTCCCATTTGTTGATTCTAGATATTAATTCTTGTGCTATGGGTGTCCTATTGAGGAATTTGGAGCCCGACCCCACAGTGTCTAGGTCGTAGCCAACTTTTTCTTCTATCAGATGCCTTGTCTCTGGTTTGATATCAAGCTCCTTCATCCATTTTGAGTTAACTTTTGTGCATGGCGAGAGAAAGGGATTCAGTTTCATTTTGATGCAAATGGATTTCCAGTTTTCCCAGCACCATTTGTTGAAGATGCTATCCTTCCTCCATTGCATACTTTTAGCCCCTTTATCAAATATAAGGAAGTTGTAGTTTTGTGGGTTGGTTTCTGTGTCCTGTATTCTGTACCATTGGTCCACCCGCCTGTTTTGGTACCAATACCATGCTGTTTTTGTTACTATTGCTCTGTAGTATAGTTTGAAGTCTGGTATCGCTATACCACCTGATTCACACTTCCTGCTTAGCATTGTTTTTGCTATTCTAGGTCTTTTATATTTCCATATGAATTTCATGATTGCTTTCTCTATTTCTACAAGAAATGCCATTGGGATTTTGATTGGCATTGCATTAAACCTATAGAGAACTTTTGGTAATATCGCCATTTTGATGATGTTAGTTCTGCCTTTCCATGAACAGGGTATATTTTTCCATCTTCTAAGATCTTCTTCAATTTCTCTCTTTAGGGTTCTGTAATTTTCATTGTATAAGTCTTTTACCTCTTTTGTTAGGTTGATTCCCAAGTATTTTATTGTTTTTGAGGATATTGTGAATGGAGTGGTTGTCCTCATTTCCATTTCAGAGGGTTTGTCGCTGATATACAGGAATGCCTTTGATTTATGTGTGTTGATTTTATATCCTGCCACTTTGCTGAATTCATTTATTAGCTCTAATAGTTTCTTTGTAGACCCTTTTGGGTCTGCTAGGTATAGAATCATGTCATCTGCAAATAGTGATAATTTAAGTTCTTCTTTTCCTATTTTTATGCCTTTAATTTCTTTCATCTGTCTAATTGCTCTGGCCAGTGTTTCGAGAACTATGTTGAACAGAAGTGGTGAGAGAGGGCATCGCTGTCTTGTTCCAGATTTTAGAGGGAATGCCTTCAACTTTTCTCCATTCAGAATGATGCTAGCCTGGGGCTTAGCGTAGATTGCTTTTACAATGTTGAGGTATGTTCCTGTTATCCCTATTTTTTTGAGAGTTTTGAACAAAAAGGAATGCTGTACTTTGTCAAATGCTTTTTCTGCATCTATCGAGATGATCATATGGTTCTTACTTTTAAGTCTATTGATGTGGTGGATAACATTTATTGATTTCTGTATATTGAACCAGCCTTGCATCCCAAGGATGAATCCTACTATATCATGGTGTACAATTTTTTTGATATGATTTTGTATCCGATTCGCCAGAATTTTATTGAGGATTTTTGCGTCTAGGTTCATTAGAGATATAAGTCTTTAGTTTTCTTTCTTTGAAGTATCTTTGTCTGGTTTAGGAATCAGGGTGATGTTGGCCTCGTAGAATGAATTTGGAAGTTCTCCCTCTTTTTCTATTTCCTGAAATAGCTTGAAAAGTATTGGTATTAGTTCCTCTTTAAAGGTTTTGTAAAACTCTGCTGTATACCCATCTGGTCCTGGGC
Organism: Spermophilus citellus; assembly: GCF_964194105.1. Taxonomy (NCBI): domain Eukaryota; kingdom Metazoa; phylum Chordata; class Mammalia; order Rodentia; family Sciuridae; genus Spermophilus; species Spermophilus citellus. The sequence goes on from NC_138190.1 coordinate 48,534,437, forward strand.
TTTTCTTAGTTGGTAATCTTTTGATGGTTTCTTCTATTTCCTCAATTGATATTGGTCTGTTTAGGTTGTCTATATCCTCCTGTCTCAATCTGGGCAGATCATATGACTTAAGAAATTTATCGATGCCTTCACTATCTTCTATTTTATTGGAGTATAAGGATTCAAAATAAATTCTGATTATCTTCTGTATTTCTGAAGTGTCTGTTGTGATATTGCCTTTTTCATCCTGTATGCTAGTAATTTGAGTTCTCTCTCTTCTTCTCTTTCTTAGCATGGCTAAAGGTCTGTCGATCTTATTTATTTTTTCAAAGAACCAACTTTTAGTTTTATCAATTTTTTCAATTGTTTCTTTTGTTTCGATTTCATTAATTTCAGCTCTGATTTTAATTATTTCTTGCCTTCTACTTCTTTTGCTGTTATTTTGCTCTTCTTTTTCTAGGATTTTGAGATGAAGTATGAGATCATTTATTTGTTGGTTTTTTTCTTTTTTTAAGGAATGAACTCCATGCAATGAATTTTCCTCTTAGAACTGCTTTCAATGTGTCCCATAGATTCTGATATGTTGTGTCTGTGTTTTCATTTATCTCTAAGAATTTTTTAATTTCCTCCTTGATGTCTTCTATAACCCATTGATCATTCAGTAACCTGTTGTTCAGTCTCCAAGAGATGCATGATTTTTCCTTCCTTCTTTTATCGTTGATTTTCAGTTTCATTCCATTATGCTCAGATAATATGCATGGTATTATCTCTACTCCTTTATATTGTCTAAGAGTTGCCCTGTGACATAATATATGATCTATTTTTGAGAAGGATCCATGTGGTGCTGAGAAAAAAAGTGTAACTGCTTGATGTTGGGTGGTATATTCTATATATGTCAATTAAGTCTAGTTTGTTAATTGTGTTATTGAGTTCTATAGTTACCTTATTCAACTTTTGTTTGGAAGATCTGTCCAGTGGTGAGAGAGGTGTGTTGAAGTCTCCCATGATTATTGTATGGTGGTCTATTAGACTCTTGAACTTAAGAAGAGTTTGTTTGATGAACATAGCTGCACCATTGTTTGGGGCATATATATTTATGATTGTTATGTCTTGTTGGTGTATGGTTCCCTTGAGCAGTATGTAGTGTCCCTCTTTATCCCTTTTGATTAACTTTGGCTTGACATCTATTTTATTTGATATGAGTATGGACACTCCTGCTTATTTCCGAAGTCCATATGAGTGATATGATTTTTCCCAACATTTCACCTTCAGTCTATGTATGTCTTTTTCTATCAAATGCATCTCCTGTAGGCAGCATATTGTTGGGTCATGTTTTGCGATCCATTCTACTAGCCTGTGTCTCTTAATTGGTGAGTTTAACCCATTAAAGTTTAGGGTTATTATTGAGATATGGGTTATCCTTCCAGCCATATTTGTTTATTTATGTTACTGAATATGGTTTGTTTTCCTCTTTGATTATTTCCCCCCCTTTACTGTCCTACCTCTCACTGTTGGTTTTCATTGTTATTTTCCGTTTCCTCTTCCTGTAATGTTTTGCTGCGGATTTTTTGGAGAGATGGTTTTCTAGCTGCAAATTCTTTTAACTTTTGTTTATCGTGGAAGGTTTTAATTTCATCTTCCATCTTGAAGCTTAATTTGCTGGATACACAATTCTTGGTTGGAACCAATTTTCTTTCAGTGTTTGAAATATGTTATTCCAGGATCTTCTAGCTTTCAAAGTCTGTGTTGAGAGATCATCTGTTACCCTGATTGGTTTACCCCTAAATGTAATCTCTTTCCTTTCTCTTGTAGCTTTTAAAATTCTCTCCTTATTCTGTATGTTGGGCATCTTCATTATAATGTGTCTATGTGTGGATCTCTTATGATTATGCACATTCGGCGTCCAGTAGGCTTCTAGGATTTGGGATTCTGTCTCGTTCTTCAAGTCTGGGAAGTTTTCTCGTATTATTTCATTGAATAGATTGTTTATTCCTTTAGTATGGACCACCATGCCTTCCTGTATCCCAATGAGTCTTAAGTTTGGTCTCTTTATGTTATCTCATATCTCTTGGATGTTCTGCTCATGGTTTCTTAACAGTCTTGCTGAGCTGTCTATGTTCTTTTCAGGTTGAAATACTTTGTCTTCATTGTCTGATGTTCTATCTTCTAAATGTTATACCCTGCTGGTAGTATTCTCAATTGAGTTTTTAAGTTGGTTTATTGCTTCCTGCCTTTCTAGGATTTCTGTTTGTTTGTTTTTTATAGCTTCTATCTCCCTGTATATTTGATCTTTTGCTTCCTGGATTTTTTTATGTATTTCATTGTTGAGGAGATCTTTCATTGTCTGATTTTGCTGTCTAATGTCTTCCTTGAGACTCCAGATCATCTGAAGCATGTATCTCCTGAATTCTTTATCTGACATTCCATCTGCTGCAGATATTACCTCTTCTAACGTTGAGTTGACCTGCATTGCTTGTGGTCCTTTCTTTCCTTGTCTCTTCATAGTGTTCGCGTTTCTTTCTGCTTACTGAGACTGTTGTGTTGCTGAAATTTCCCCCTATATATTTGTATTACACTTGTATAGTTGCAAAGTCTCCTGCGCAGGTGCGGGCAGGGGCTCTGCTCCTCCTCCAATTGGGGCACTGTGTCTACCACATCGGCAGGCCACTGGGCCTGTTCTGCTGGTTGGTAGCAGGTGCGCCTACCTTGCAGGTGCATGGGGGCGGCTCTGCCACTCCCTGGTTGCTGGGCCTGACCTGCTGGTGGGTTGCAGGTCCGGCTACCTTGGAGGCACGGGGGGAGGGCGCACACCTATTTGTATTTAGACAGTTACACGAAATGGAGGACGTAATGCTTGGGGATGAAAGTTGGGGGGGAAGGGTAAGGTAGGTGCTCTTGAAAAGAAAGAAGGAGAGGGAGATAGATAGCATAGAGGAGAATGGAAAGAGCAGTAAAACTTGGAAGGGGAGAGAGAGGGGGAAAAGGGAGAGGAAAAATTAAAATGAAATAGGAAATAAAATTAGGTCTTAGAGATCCATTTTCTTCTCTTCCCATAGGCAAAGCTGTGCCCTCCGGGCTGAGTTTTGCCCTCAATGTGTCAACGACAATCCCTGTAAGGCGGTTCCTGGGAGTCTCTCAATCCTGTTGTTCCAGAGCCATTTCACTTCTACGGCCCCTCCTCCCCTTCCTCCTGCCAGCCAGCCAGGTCCTGCTCACCGGAGGCAGTTCCCCAAGGATTTGGTTACAGTTTCAGCCCCACGGAGTGCTCTATTTCCCTAACTACTGAGCACTGTCATTGTCATTCATCTAAGCCCCAGTGCTGTGTAGCTGTAGTCTGGGAGTCAATTGTTTAATTTTTCCAGACCCCTTTGGTGGGCACACCTTTGGACTCTGGCAGCTAAGACCATTGGTGTCGCTGCTGGTGGTAATAGGAATTGGGGGTCGAGGATCCCCTCTACTTCCCTCAGCCCCTACAGTCACAACCATACTGCTGGCGGTAGGAGGAGTTGGGGGTCTGGAGTGTCCTCTGTTTCCCTCCGCCCCTACCGTCACACCCACTCAGTTCGTGGTTGGGGGATTTGGGAGAGGAAAGTCTTCTCTGCTTCCCTCTGCCCCTACAGTCACGCCCTCATCACTGGCAGTAGGGGGAGTTGGGGGTCAAGAGTCTTTGGCCCTTACAGTCACGCCCACGGAGAGATTTTGAAGTTTCCCGGTTGTTTGTATCTGGTGTGGGTGGGAGTCACACACCTGCTAAAGTAGATTCCGCTGGGAAGGAATCTCTTTGGCCAAACTTTGGTGACTTCCCCTCTCTGCTATGGTGGGCCCCTGGCTCCTTGCCGGAGTGTCCGAAGGGAGGGGTGGAACTGGCTTGTCTCTGGTCTGACACAATCTCTGGTTTTAGTTCCCAGTTCGCTATTTCGTAAAGGCTTGGTTAGATTCCCTTCACGCTGTCTCAGGGGGGGAAGCCATTCGCCGGGTGGGCGTGGCTGTTAGTAGAGCCTGGAGGGCATGGGCTGTCTGCTGGGCCCGGCGGGGACACTTCTTGCTGCGCCGGGCCGCCGCCGCGTGGCTAAGATCCTGGTGGGTGGAGTGGCCGTTCGCTGAGCAAGAACGGGGCCTTCCAGGACAGCGAGATGGCGGGTGCCGTCTGCGGGTTCGGGCAGACCGTGCCGCTTGAGGCCTCCGGCCACTTTCTGAAGCAGCTGGTGGCTGCGGGACTAGACCTCCGCGCCTGCGTGACCGGCCAAGATCCACTTGTCTGAGACAAACTGACACTTCTAATAAACCTACCAATTCCCGGCAGGTCCCCTCTTCACGGAATTTTGCTAGAAGTTCCTCAGTAGGTAGACTGCCACTGTTCCAGTGGGTCTTTCTGATCCCATTAATGTGGAGACATTGGAATCGCTGCTTCCTTGCCGGCAGCCATGTTGGATCCCCCTGTTTTTTTTTTTTATGTTATCCCATATATCTTGGATGTTTTGCTCGTGGTTTCTTACCAACCTTTCTGAGTTGGCTAGACTCTTTTCAAGATGATATATTTTGTCTTCATTGTCTGACGTTCTGACTTCTACTTGCTCCACTCTTCTAGTGATACTCTCGTTTGAGTTTTTAATTTGGTTTACAGTTTCCTTCATTTCTAGGATTATTGTGTTTTTTTATAATCTCTATCTCCTGGTAGAGTTGCTTATTTGCTTCTTGAATCTGTTTACTTCATTTTCAATGTGTTCTTTCATTGTTTGAATTTTCTGTCTAATGACCTCTTTAAGATTTCATTCCATCTGCGTAAGGTATTCCTTGAGTTCTTTATTTGTCCATTTTTCTGATGCCTCTAGGTTCTCCTGTAGGTTTAGGCTGTCCTGCATTGTATGTACTCCTTTTCTTCCTTGCTTTTTCATGATGCTCATGTTAATTATGGCTCTGTTTAACTGATGAGTTACTGTTTACTCCTCTAAATTTATTTTGGTTTTGTGTATCTCTGGGGTCTCTCCTTTGTGATGGGAGACTATGACTACAGATAATTAATTTTATTGTACTTTAAAGCAGATTCATTTGTTTCATAAAATGCGTACAGATTCTGATGGCATATAGCGATCTGTGGTTTGGTCTTGGGACTCATGTTTAGGTCGAGTGATGTGATGGTATAGAGTTTGGTATGTCTTGGCAACCTTGGAAGGTTACTCTACTGACAGGGGATATTAACAGGAGAATGGTCTGCAGTATTTGGGGGTAGCTAGGGTCTTGGTAGCACTATAGATTGCGTCAGAACATTTACCTATATACATTTTGTAAATTACACATAAACAGCTTCTTAATGCTTGGGAGGAAAGGTGTTAGAAGGGGAAGGAAGAAGTTGCCAAAGATAATGAGAGTAAATAGGTAGAATTCAAGAAAAGGGGGAGAAAGGAAATTGAAAAGAAATGAAAAAAAATGTAGTCTTAAAGTTCGATTAACTTCTCTTCCAGTAGGTGGAGCTGTGCCCACTGGGCCAAGCTTCTCCTCTCAATATGCAGGAAATAATCCCTGTGAGGCGGTGCTTTCTCCCTCACTGGGCGGATCTCCAATCCTGGTTGCCCAGGGCCTTTCCTGGTCTCCAGCCACTTCCCAGCTTTTCCTCCAGCCAGGCCCCACTCACCAGTGGCATTCACCACTTAACTAGCTACATGTCGAGTCTGCAGCTCCTGGGTGCCCTATTTTCTTGAAGACTGGGCACACTCTCTCTGTTTGCCATTCCCCCAGACCCCAAGGTTGTGGGGTGCAGGGCTGGGGACCATCAGCTTATTTTGCCTGCTTCCCTTTGGTAGCCACGCCCCGGGGAGTTGGCACAAGAGACCTCGTTTGTCAGTGTTGGTGGGACTGGTAGCCAGGAGTCAGACATCCCTCCTGACTCTCTCAGTTTCACAATTGCGCTCACGGAGATCTGGGGAGAGGCCCTTGAGATTTCCCCGGTGTGTGGAGAGAAGAGGCCCGGGGGTCACACACCTGCAGTCGCCAGTTTCCCTGGAGCTAAATTCTGGTGACGTCAGTTCTCTGCCATGGAGTTGTCCAATGCGAAGGTTGGCCATTTTCTCTGCCCGGGTGTCCAATGCAAAGTGTGGGTCCGGTCCATCTCTCCCAGGTCCCATCTCAGCTCTTGGCTCCCTTGGCATCACCTCAAAAGGTTCACAGAGGAACCAAAGAGTTGATTCTCTATTCCGCTGGAGCGTCTCTGTAGCACTGAGTCATGGCGGTTTGGCAGATGGACGCAAACAATAAACCAGAAACTGCACACGGGCAGCCTGCATTCTCCTATTCCAAGCTTGGTGTGGGCTCTGAGGGGCTCAAACTGCTCGCCCTAGATCCACTTCAGCCCAGCATTGCCAAATGATCCTGAGCAAACAGCATTCAGTCAGTTTAAGACTCTCTTTGCCCTTGCAGCTGAAGAGGTCACAGAATTGATCTCTCTGTGCCCGCTGCCATGTTTGTTTCTCTCTGGGGAGGAGATTTTTTTGGCTGTTATTTCATGATTTTATAAGTGTTGGACTTCTACATCAATTGAGATGCATCCTTCTTCCTTTTTCATATATTTGTCCTTCGTTGTGTAGTTATCTTTTTGTTATAGAGACTTCTCTCTGTTTTTGATGTATGATTAGATTTCTAGGAGTGGGACTTGAGGCACTGCTCTAGTTGATTCTACTTGAGGCCTGATCATTATTTAGGATTTTTTTTGTCTGTTCTATTCTATGTATTGCTATATTGTGGAAGCTCAAGTGAGTTCTTGTGTGGAGGGAGGTTGAGTATTCCTTTGTTCATTTATAGGTATTGCTGGGCAGTAGGATCTCTAGCACCTCTTAGAGAAATGGAGAAAAATAGTAATTAATTTAGCAACAAAAGTACAGCCTTAAATATATGTACCATGTCTGGTTTGGTTTACTGCCTATGGAATAATGATGTTGTCAGCATTTAATATCAGCACCACACTAATCACTGTGAAATAGATCAGATATTAAGCATCAGGTGTTTAAACCTCATTAAGTGTATTAATAATTACAAAATATGAATGTGGTAGGAATTATATAAACTATATTTTTATAGTAGAACTAAAGTTCCTTAGGTGAAAAGCAATCAAGAGAAAGTTTGAAATATTTAAAAACTGAACAGAGGAGAAGCAGAAAAGATGTACCAGATGAAAGCTATAAGTAAGAGGAGTGAAAATAACTGGAAAATAATAAAATAATGATGAAGAGAAAGAGGAAATAGAAAAATTTGTCTGTTTTTGGAGGAAGAGAGTGAAGAAAGGATAATAAGTGGAATAAAATCAAGGTATAAATGAACACATATAAGATTAAAACAAATCAAACCCATGTAAAAATTTAAAACACAAAAGTGAAACCAAGGTTAAATAAATAAAAGAGTAAAGAACAAAGCAAGTAAAATTATATATATATATATATATATATATATATATATATATATATATATATATATACATATATATATCAGCACAACTGGAGCACACACATGCACATACTCAAACTGCACAATTTACTTTTTTTCAAAAAGAAAACTAAATAAAATTAAAAAGAAAAAAACTGGAAAGGAGTGAATAGGAAAAAAAAATTATAATAAGAATTAAATGTCTTTCTTTCTGTGATGTGGTCAAAATTTTTGCCATTTATGTATACTCATTGCTTTGGCAGTTGTGCACCCCCTCCATATATATTGTGGCTCTGAAGGACTTGGGTCAATGATTGGGATTAGTTCAGCCAAATTTCTGCTTTGGCTATTCTGGGTCTCTAATTTCTCCTAATTACATTATTGATTTTTCTATTGCTATGAAGAACAACATTGGCATATTAATAGTAATCACATTAACTCTGTACAGCACTTTTGGTAGCATAGTCATTTTCATAATATTAATTCTGCCTTGGAAGAGCTTTCCATTTTCTGAGGTCTTCTCTTTCTTTAGATTTCTGTAGTTTTCATTATAAAGGTTTTCCACAGCTTTTTTAGGTTGCTTCCCAAATATTTTATTTTTTTAGGCTATTGAAAAGGGGATATTTTTCCTGATTTCTCTTTCAGCTGATGTATTATTTGTTTTTAAAAATACAATTAATTTATTGGGGTTGATTTTATACTATGTTACTTTGCTGAATTCATGTATAAGTTCTTGAAGCTTTCTAGTAGAGAGTTTTTGTGTATGTCTCTTCTAAATATAGAGCCATGTAGTTGGCAAATAAGAATAGTTTGGCTCTTCCTTTCCTATTTGTAGCCTTTTAATTTCTTTCTTGTCTAATTGCTCTGGATAGGGTTTAAAAAACTACATTGAATAGGAGAGGTGAAATAGGCCATTGCTGTCTTGTTCCAGTTTTTAGAGGGAATGCTGTCAGTTTTTGTCCATTTATAATGAGGTTGCCTTTGTATTTAGCATATATAGCTTTACACTGTTGAGGTAAGTTCCTATTATCCCTTGTTTGCCAGTATTTTGAACATGAATGGAAGCTGAATTTTGTCAAATGCCTTTTCTGCATCTATTGACAAAATGAAGTGATTCTTTTACGTCTATTAATGTGGTGAATTACATTTATTAATTTCCATATGTTGAACCAATCTTGAATCCCTGGAATGAACCTGACTTGATCATGGTGCACTGTCTTTTTGATGTTTTCATATGCATTTTGCAAGTATTGAGAAATTTTGCATCAATATTCATCAGGGATATTGGTCTAATGTTTTCTTCCCATGATGTGTCTTTGTTTAGTTTTAGTATTAGGATGAAAACTAGCTTCATAGAATGAGCCTGGAATGGCTCCTTTCTTTTCTACTTCATGCAATAATTTTAGGATTATTGGTTATCTTTGAAGGTCTTGTAGAACTTGGAAAAGAATTCATCTATACCTGGACTTTTTATTGTTGGTAAGCTTCTGATGGCATCTTCAATTTCATTGCTTAAAATTGATTTGTTTAAATTTTCTATATGCCCTTGGTTCAAATTTGGTAAGTCATATGCAGATATCGTCAAGATTTTCTGCTTTAATTGAGTATACATTTTCCAAGTAGCTTCTTATTATCATCTGCCTTTCAGTGGTGCCCATGATGATGTTTCCTTTATCATCACGATTTTTAGTAATTAGGGTTTGCTTTCTCTTTTTCTTTGTTAGCTTTGATAAGGGTTTATCAAATTTGTTTATCTCTTTTTCAAAGAAAAAAGAAGCCTACTGGACGCTGAATATGCAAAATCACAAGAGATCCACACCAAGACACATTATAATGAAAATGCCCAACATACAGAACAAGGAGAGAATTTTAAAAGCCACAAAAGAAAGGAAGCAGATTATATTTAGGGGTAAACCAATTAGGTCAATGGCTGATCTTTCAACACAGACTCTGAAAGCTAGAAGATCCTGGAACAACATATTTTAAATGTTGAAAGATATTGGGTTCCAACTAAGAATCTTGTATCCAGCAAAATTAAGCTTCAGATTTGAAGACAAAATAAAAACCTTCCAAGATAACAAAAGTTAAAAGAATTTTCAGCTAGAAAACCAGCACTTCAAAACATCCTTGGCAAAACATTACACGAAGAGGAAACAAAAAATAACAATAAAATCTAACAGTGGGAGGTAGTACAGTAAAGGAAAAATTAATCAAAGAGAAAAACAAATCAAGTTAATAAACACATATGGCTGGAATACAAACCATATCTCAATAGTAACCCTAAATGTTAATGGCTTAAACCCACCAATCAAAAGACATAGGGTAGTAGGCTGGATTTAAAAAAAATCCAACAATATGCTGCCTACAGGAGACTCATCTGATACTAAAAGACATACACAGACTGAAGGTGAAAGGTTGGGAAAAATCATACCACTCACATGGACCTAGAAGCAAGCAGGGGTGTCCATAATCAAATCAAATAAAAATAGACTTCAAGCCAAAGTTAATCAAAAGGGATAAAGAAGGACAGTACATACTGCTCAAGGGAACCATACACCGACAAGACATAACAATCATTAATATATATGCCCCAAACAATGGTGCAGCTGTGTTCATCAAACAAACTCTTCTCTAGTTCGAGAGTCAAATAGACCACAACACAATAATAATGGTTGATTTTAACACACCTCTCTCACTACTGGACAGATCTTCCAAACAAAAGTTGAATAAAGAAACTATATAACTCAATAATACAATTAATAACTTAGACTTAATTGATATATATAGAATATATCAACCAACATCAAGTGGATACACTTTTTTTTTCAGCAGCACATGGATCCTTCTCAAAAATAGACCATATATTATTCCACGGGGCAACTCTTAGCAAATACAAAGGGGTAGAGATACTACCATGCATTTTATCTGATCATAATGGAATGAAATTGGAAATCAATGATAAAATAAGGAAGAAAAATTCCTACATCACATGGAGAATGAACAATATGCTACTAAATGAACAATGTGTTACAGAAGACATCAAGGAGGAAATTAAAAAAAAAAATTCTTAGAGGTAAATGAGAACAGAGAAACAACATATCAAAATCTCTGGGACACTATGAAAGCAGTACTGAGAGGAAAATTCATTGCATGGAGTTCATTCCTTAAAAGAAGAAAAAGCCAACATCTCACACTATATCTCAAAGCCCTAGAAAAAGAAGAATGAATTAGCAGCAAATGCAGTAGAAGTCAAGAAATAATTAAAATCAGAGCTGAAATCAATGAAATCAAAAGAAAGGAAACAATTGAAAAAATTGATAAAACTAAAATTTGGTTCTTTGAAATAATAAATAAGATTGACAGACCCTTAGCCATGATAATGAAGAGAGAAAGAGAGAGAACCCAAATTACTAGCATACGAGATGAAAAAGGCAATATCACAACAGACACTACAGAAATACAGAAGATATATTTAAACCTTATACTCTAATAAAATAGAAGATAGTGAAGGCATCGATAAATTTCTTAAGTCATATGATCTACCAGATTGAGTCAGGAAGATAGACACAACTTAAACAGACCAATATCAGGTGAGGAAATAGAAGAAGCCATCAAAAGATTACCCACAAGAAAAGCCCAGGACCGAACAGATATACAGCTGAGTTTTACAAGACCTTTAAAGAACAACTAATACCAATACTCTTCAATCTATTTCAGGAAATAGAAAAAGAGGGAGTACTTCCAAATTCATTCTATGAGGACAATATCACCATGATTCCAAAACCAGACAAAGACACCTCAAAGAAAGAAAACTTCAGACCAATATCTCTAATGAATATAGATGCAAAAATTCTCAGTAAAATTCTGGCAAATTGAATACAAAATACATATCAAAAAGATAGTGCACAATGATCAGGTGGGATTCATCCCAGGAATACAAGTTTGGTTCAACATACAGAAATCAATAAATGTAATTCATCACATCAATAGACTTAAAACCATATGATCATCTCAATAGACACAGAAAAAGCATTTGACAAAATATAGCATCCCTTTATATTCAAAACACTAGAAAAACTAGGGATAACAGGAACATACCTCAACATATATCTCTATTTTTTGTATTTGTGACATATTTTGTTTTCAGAGGGAATGCTTCCAATTTTTCTCTATTTAGAGTGATGTTGGCCTTGGGTTTAGCATAGATAGCTTTTACAATGTTGAGGTATGTTTCTACTATCTCTAGTTTTTCTTGTGTTTTGAACATGAAAGGGTGCTACAATTTGTCAAATGCTTTCTCTGCATCAATTGATATAATCATATGATTTTATCTTTAAGTCTATTGAGTGATGGAGCATGTTTATTGATTTCTGTATGTTGAACCAAACTTGCATCCCTGGAATGAACCCCACTTGATCATGGTGCACCATTTTTTAAAATATGTTTTTGTATGCAATTTGCCAGAATTTAACTCAGAATTTTTGCATCAATGTTCATCAGGTATATTGGTCTAATATTTACTTTTCTTGTTGTGTCTCTGCCTGGTTTTGGTATCAGGATGATTCTTGCTTTGTAAATGAATTTAGAAGGGTTCTTTCCTCTTCAATTTCATGGAATATTTTGAGGAGTGTATTAATTCTTCTTTGTAGGTCTTGTAGATCTCAACTGTGAATCTGTCTTGTCCCAGGCTTTTCTTGGTTGGTAGGCTTTTGATGGCATCTTCAATTTCCTTGATTTAAATTGATCTGTTTAAATTGTGTACATCCTCTTGACTCACTTTGGGTTGATCATATGCCTCTAGAAATTTGTCAGTGTCTTTGAGTTTTTCTATGTTACTGGAGTATAAATTTTCAAAATAGTTTCTAATTATCTTCTGTATTTCAATGGTGTCTGTCATGATATTTCTTTTTTCTTCACAAATTTTAGTAATTTGAGTTTTCTCCCTCCTTCTTTTCATTAGGATGGCTAAGGGTTTGTCAATTTTATTTTTTTCAAATAACCAGCTTTTTATTTTGTAAATGTTTTGAATTGTTTCTTTTGTTTCAATTTCATTGATTTCCACCCTGATTTTAATTATTTTTTGTCTTCTATTACCTTTGGTGTTGGTTTGTTCTTTTTTTTTTCCTAGGGCTTGAGCTGTAATGTCAGGTCATTTATTTGTTGACTTTTTCTTCTTTTAGCGAATGAGCTCCATGCAATGAACTTTCTCTTAGTACTGCCTTCATAGTATCCCAGAGATTTTGATAAGTTGTATCAGAGTTCTCATTTACCTCTAAGATTATTCTTAATCTCCTCCCTGATGTCTCCTGTTATCCATGCATCATTCAATAGTGTATTTTTTAGTCTCCAGGTATTGGAGTAGCTTCTATTTTTAATTTTTATCATTGATTTCTAATTTCATTCTATTATGGTCAGATAGAATGCAGGATAGTATCTCTATTTTTTGTATTTTCTAAGACTTGCTTTGTGGCATAACATATGGTCTATTTTGGAGAAGGATCCATGTGCTGCTGAGAAGAAATTGTATTTGCTCATTGATGGATGGAATATTCTATATATGTCTGTTAAATCCAAATTATTGATTGTATTATTGAGTTCTATATTTTTTGTTTAGTTTTTGTTTGTAAGATCTATCCAGTGGTGAGAGGGATGTATTAAAGTCACCCAGTATTATTGTGCTGTGATCTATTTTGTTCTTGTATTTGAGAAGAGTTTGTTTGACATACATTGATGCCTCATTGTTTGGAGCATAGATATTTATATCATTATGTCTTGTTGATGTATGAATCCCTTAAGCAGTATTAAATGTCCTTATTTATCCCTTTTCACTAGCTTTGGTTTGAAGTCCACTTTATCTTACATGCGAATGGAAACCCCTGCTTGTTTATGTGGTCCACGTGAATGGTATGTTTTTTCCCCACCCTTTCTCCTTTAGTCTGTGAATGTCTTTTCCTTTGATATGAGTCTTTTTTAGGCAGCATATTGCTGTTTTATTTTAAATTCACTATGTCTCTTTATGTCTTTTTATTGATGAATTTAGGCCATTCACATTCAGGGTTATTATTGAAATATGATATGTATTTCTGGATTTTTTTAAACTTGACTTGTTTTCTCCCTTGATTGGCCTTTATGTTACTGTATTTCCTCCATTTGCTCATTTTTGTTGTTGTTTTTCCTTTCCTCCTCCTGAATATTTTGCTGAGGATGCTCCATAGGCTTTCTCACTATATTTTTTTAACTTTTGTTTTTCATGAAAGATTTTTATTTCTTCATCAGATCTGAAACAATTTTGCTGGATATAAGATTCTTGGTTGGCATCCATTTCCTTTCAGACCTTGGTATATGTTGTTCCAGGATCTCCTGGCTTTGAAGGTCTGGGTTGAAAAATCTGGTGAGATATGAATTGGTCTCCCCCTATATGTGATCTGATTCCTCTCTCGTGGTATTTAAGATTCTACCCTTATTCTGTATGCTAGCATTTTCATTATAATGTGCCTTGGTGTAGATCTGTTTTAATTGTGTACATTTGATGTCCTATAAGCCTTTTGTATTTGATCTTCCAATTCATTCTTCATGTTTAGAAAATTTTCTGATATTATCTCATTGGAGATTGTGCATTCCTTTGGTTTGAATCTCTGTGCCTTCCTCTATCCCAATAAATCTTAGATTTGGTCTCTTGATGCTATCCCTTAATTCTTGGATGTTCTGTTCTTGGTTTCTTAACATATTCATTGTGTGGTCATCTTTATTTTCAAGATTGTATACATTGTCTTCATTATCTGATGTTCTGTCTTCCAAGTGATATAGTCTGTTGGTGATTCTTTCTATTGAGTTTTTGATTTATTGTTTTCTTCATTTCAAGTGTTTCTGATTTTTTCAGAATCTCTTTCTTGAAGTGATGTTTTGATATTGTAGTTGCTTCTGTGTCTTTTTGTTGTTGTGATCAATAGTTGCCTGTATTTCCTCTCTTATGTTTTTGTTGGAGTGATCAATTTCTGCCTGTATTTGCTCATTTAAGTCTTTTTTAAATTCACAGATAATTTTAATTACATATATTCTGAACTCCTTCTCTAACATTTCATCAAATGCACTCTCCATGGATTCTATTATTGTAGTATCATTGTTTGTTTGGGGCACTTTCTTCCCTTGTTTTTTTTTCATGTTGTCTATGTGTCTTCCTTTTTTGCAATGCAGATCTGAGGTATTACAGTTTCTACTCTATAATCTTGTAGTATCTGTGCAGATTATCCATACCTTACTGATCCTGCTTGTGTCCTGTGTTGGATGTTACTGCAACTAAACTTGGTGGCAGCAATATCAGAGGCAACTCAAGATAGCAGTGGGGGTGTCCCAAGATGGACGCAAACTCTCTCAGAGATGGGGCAGAATGGGTGGGCCTTACATTGGTTTTGTGATGCCTCTTTTGAGATGCAACTGTTTCTAGGCCCTGATCATGGGCCAGGGCCTGAGTTCTGGCATGGGTCTGCCAGTGGGGGGATGGAACTGGGTCTAACCTGTACCTGGGCTTCTGTACAGGTGATGGGTGCAGTCCTGGGCCAGGGCCTGGGCTCAGGCCCTGGGTCTGCTGGTGGCAGGGTGGACCTGGGCCTAATATAGGCCTGGAGTCTTCATAGGTATTGGTGGGGTGGTACTAGGCCTGGGCCTGGATCTGGTGTAGGTAAGATGGTCAGCAGGGGTGGTCCTGGGCTGGGGCCTTCTCTCTGGTGTGGGTTGCTGGTTTGGGTGAAGAATCAACTTTTGTTTCATCAATTTTTTGAATTTTTTTGTTTCAATTTTATTATTTTTGGTTTTGATTTTTAATATTTCCTGTCTTCTATTGCTTTTGGTAAGCAAAGTTAGCTTATTTATTTGGTGAATTTCTGTTCTTTTAATGAATGAACTCAATGCAATGAAAGTTCTTAGAACTACCTTCATAGTTTTCCAGAGATTTCAATATGTTGTCTTGCTTTTGCCATTTACCTCTACATATATTTTTATTTCATCCCTAATTTCTTAAGCTATACATAGGTTATTAAATAGTGTATTATTTAGTCTCCAGGTGTTAGAGTAGTTTTATTTTATTGGCAATGTCTAATTTCATTCCATTATTATTTTATAGAATGCAAGGCATTATTTCTATTTTTCTTTTTTGTATTTGCTAATAGCTGGTTTCTGGAGTGAAATGTGGTATACTTTAGGGAATGTTCCATGTGCTGCTGAGAAGGAAGTGTATTCATTCATTGATTGATGAACTATTCTATATATGTCTGTTTAGTTGAAATTATTCATTGTATTTTTATTTCTATGGCTTCCTTATTTAGCTTTTGATTTGAACATCTATTGAGTGGTTAGAGAGGTATGTTGAAGTCACCCAGGATTATTGTGTTGGAATCTATTTGATTCTTGAGATTGTGAAGGGTTTGTTTGATTTATGTATATTCTCCATTGTTCAGGCATAAATATTTAATACTGTTATGTTTTGTTGATATATAGTTCCCTTAAGCAGTATGAAATGGCCTTCTTTTTTCCTCCTGATTAATTTTGACTTGAAGTAAGATATGAGGATAGAAACTCCTGCTTATTTATGAGATCCAAGAGAATGGTAAGATTTTTTTTCTCATTATTTTACCTTCATTCTGTGGATGTCTTTGCCTGTGACATGAGTCTTTTGGAGACAGCATATTATTGGGACTTGTGTTTTAACTTAGTCTGTCAGCCTATGTCTTTTGATTGATAAGTTTAGGCTACTTATATTCAATGTTATTGTGGAATAAATAATTTTTATTCCTGTCATTATGTATAATTTCTTGTTTTTAATTTGAAATAGTTTTTATTGATTATTCTTCTATTGTAGTTACTCCATTTGCTGCATTTAACTTTTATTTTTCATTTATTTTTCATAAAATATTTTTTAAGAATGTTTTGTAGTGCAGGCTTTTTGGCTGTGAATTCTTTTAACTTTTGTTTATCATGGATTTTTTTTATTTTATTGTCAAATATGCAGCTTAATTTTACAGGGTATAGTATTCTATGTTGGCATCCAGTTTCTTTCAGAGTTTGGTATATATTATTCCAGATATCATAGCTGTAAGGGCCTGGGTTTAAAAATCAGCTGATATCTGAATTTGTTTCTATCTATCTAAATGTAATCTGACATTTTTCCTTGGTAGCCTTTACAATTCTATCCTAATTCTGTATATTAGGCATCTTCATAATAATGTGCCTTGATGTGTTTCTGTTGTAATTTTGTATATTTGGGGTCCTGTAAGCTTCATGCATTTCATGTTTTATTTTATTCATAAGGTTTGATAAATTTTCAGACATTATTTCATTGAAAAAGTTGTGCATTCCTTTGGTTTTTATCTCAGAGCCTTTGTCTATCCTGATAAATCTTAAGTTTGGTCTTCTCATGTTATCACATGTTTCTTGTAATTTTTGTTCATGGTCTCTTAATATTTTTCTCCATGTTCAATTTTATTTTAAAGATTATATGTTTTATATTCATTGCCTGAGATTTTGTCTTCCAGTTGGTCTAATCTGCTAGTGATACTTCCCAATGAATTTTTATTTTGATTTATTGATTCCTTCATTTCTAGGATTTTGGCTTTTTTTCTTTTTTGTTTTATTCAAATTCCCTATATCCATATTGAGGTGCTCTTTTGTTACCTGTATTTACTCCCTTATACCATTCTTTTCTTCACAGATTAGTTTAACTATGAACATTCTAAATTCCTTCTCTGACATTTCTTCCACTGTGGTGTTCTGCTTTGGTTGAGATTATTTTTTTTCCCTTTTTTGTTGGTAAGAAAAAGGAGAGAAGTAGAAAGAAAGGAAAGCAGTTGTAAAGAGTCAATAAGAAGTCAATCCAAAATATACTTATCAAAGACCTACTCTTCCAAAAACTAAAAATAAAAAAATAAAAAATACAGAGCATAAAAAAATCTATCTTAAGGAAATTCTAAAAGCTAAAACAAAACCAAACAAAAAATAAATGTGTATGTGTACAAATGCATAAAGTCCATTATTTTTCAATCAGTACACTTTCAAAAACAAATCAAAACATAACAAAAGCAAAAACAAAATAGTAAATTAAAATCTTTTCTCACTGTCTGCACCAAACTGCCTTTTCTGTTTTCAGTCACTGTTCTCAGAGGGATGTTGTAAGGAGCTGTGGAAGATGCTGGAAGCTAGACTTTCTGAATATCATCTTTGGGATCTGTGCAATGAGTGTCTGCAAGTGAAGCTCTCAACGGTGGGGATTTGGTCTGTTATTTCCCCAGGTATTTTTATGAGGGGGGTTTTCAGGCATTCATGAATGTATGTGCTTCTAGCACAGTATCCCACTATTCTCCATAGGGCTTCACCTGTGGTAAGAGGGAGAAGGTCCTTCATGGATTCTGTTTTCTTGGGATGCTGAGTATTTTTTTTTTTTTTTGGCTTCTGAAGGGGGGCTTTGAGCACTGAACTCAGTGACTCCACCCCATTCATTTTCTCTCTGCTGCTGGTTCTGTTAGATTTTAGCTTCAGGTTCAATGTGGGTGGGCACACAGGCTTTCTCTGGCTTCTCTGATCTGTATTACCCCCAGAGAAACTGTTTCTCAGCAGGGAGCTCTGTCTGTCTCTCCACCCTAATTGGTTTCTCCCTGCCGCTGGTCCTGCTCACTGCTGATTTAATGGGGGCACAATTTTCTCTGGTCCCTATGATCTGTATTGCCCCCAGACAAAATGGTCTCTATGCCTGAAAATCTCCATGCCAGAGATTCTCCTTATTTGCTAGGCTCACTTTAGAGCTCACAGTTGGCATCTGCTGTATTCATATAATGGTCTCATCTTGGAATTCATGGATCTAACTCCCAGTCTAAATTCCCATCACTTTTCATGGAGCTTTTTAAGTCTATGCTCCCTGTGCATGGCTGGTAGACTGTGACTTTTGTTTACAGGTTTATTGGGCCAAATAGACTCTGGGTTTTCCTAGAATGGCCTGCCCCTCTGATCCTGGAGTTTCTCATGCCAATATTCTAGCACTTATAGATCTTTTTAGACCTTGTTTTCTTTTCCCCACACCCAGCTCCCACTCCCCAGCTCAGCTCCATTTCTGTTCCTTGACCTTGTCTGATATACCACAACTTTTCCAGTGTTCAAGGTTTTCTGTCTGATAGTATCAATGAACTTTTTTCCTTTCACTCCCCTCCCAATGAAGTAGTTTCCTCACTATTTGAGTCCCATGGAGCTGTAAAAACCACCAGTTCCTGCTAACCCACCATCTGTTTTTTTTTTTTTTGAGTTCCTGATTTTAACAGAACAGATATGTCAGTCTTACAAACTTCCAATGTTCTTCCACCATCACTCACCTTAACATATACACCTGTTACATTTGTTTTCTATGTTGAGGAGCGAGTTACCTCTATTAAACCATTTTGAATCCCACATACCTGTATCTTGTCTTTCAATGGATGTTTACAATATTTTTGTTTGCTTGGAGAATTTAATTTCCTTCATTTTAAAATGATTACTTATAAGAAAAAAAAAGACTTCCTTTTACCATTTTAAGTATGTCTTACAATTCCTGTCCTTTTTAATTTTTTTGTACCAGGCATTGAACTCAGGGGGACTCAATCACTGAGCCACATATACAGCTCTAATTTGCATTTTATTTACAGACAGAGTCTCACTGAGTTGCTTCATGCCTTGCTTTTGCTGAGGCTGGCTTTAAAATTGCAATCCTCCTGCCTCAGCCTCCTAAGCCACTGGGATTATGATTTTAATTGAACCATATTTATTCTAACTGCATTTTTGTATACATTTTCTTTATGGTATTCATAGGGATTAAATTTAACATTACTATTTATAAAATTTGCAGTTTGAGTTGATACTAATTTTGTTTTAATAGCATACAAACGTTCTTCTCCTATAAATCTCTGTCCCTTATTTATTACTTTATTGTCAAAACATTTTATAAATTCTATGTACATTGAAAAATCAGTAATAATTTTTCATGCTTTTGTCTTTTAAATCTTATAAAAAATAAAACGGAATTGCAATGCAAAAATAAATTAATGATAGAATTCACATTTTCTCATATATTTGCTTTCACTAAAAATAGTATTTTTTGACATGGCTTTGAGTTTCTCTCTAGTATCTTTTTATTTTAATATAAAGTATTTCTAGTAAGGTAATTGTAGTGGTAGGAAAAAATCTTCCAATTTTCATTAACTCCAAATATTTTAGTTTGCTTGTCAATTTCTTGGGACAGTTTTAATGTACATAGAATCATTGATTGATAGTATATTTCTTTTGCCACTATAAATATTGCCTCAGGATTTATGATAAGAAATTGCCAGGGGATTCAACATGGCCGCTGGCGAGGAAGCAGCGATTCCAATGTCTCCACATTAACGGGATGAGAAAGACCCATTGGAACAGCGGCAGTCTACCTACTGAGGAACTTCTAGGAAAATCCTGTTAAGAGGGGACCTCTTAAGTGTCAGTTTGTTCCAGACAAGTGGATCTTGGCCAGCCACGTGGGCGCGGAGGTCCAGTTCCACGGCCACCAGCCGCTTCTGCAAGCGGCCGGTGGCCCAGAGTGGCGCGGCCCGCCCGAACCTGCAGACGGCACCCGCCATCCCGCCGTCCTGGGGAGGCCCTGCTCTCGCTCTGCGAACGGCCACCACGCCTGCCAGGCTCGTAGCCACGCAGCCGCAGCTGCCCGGCTCTACAGGCGGCCCCCCGGCGGGTGAAGAGGTACAATCCCACGGCCGCCAGCTGCTTAAGAAAGCGGCCGGCGGCCCCGAGCGGCGCGGCCCGCCCAAACCCGCAGACGGCACCCGCCATCCAGCTGTTCCGGGAGGCCCCGCTCTCGCTCAGCGAATGGCCACCCCGCCCACCCGGATCTTAGCCACGCGGCCACAGCTGCCCGGCTCTACAGGCAGCCCCCAGCGGCCCGGCGCAGCGAGAAGTGTCCCTGCCTGGCCCAGGAGACAGCCCGTGCCCTCCCGGCTCTACTAACAGCCCCACCCACCTGGCGAACGGCTCCCCCCCCCCGAGACAGCGTGAAGGGAATCTAACCAACCCTTTACAAAATAGCGAACTGGGAACTAAAACCAGAGATTGTGTCAGACCAGAGACAAGCCAGTTCCACCCCTCCCTTCGGACACTCCAGCAAGGAGCCAGGGGCCTGCCATAGCAGAGAGGGGAAGTCACCAAAGTTCGGCCAAAGAGATTCCTTCCCAGCGGAATCTACTTTAGGAGGTGTGTGACTCCCACCCACACCAGATACAAACAACCGGGAAACTTCAAAATCTCTCCGTGGGCATGACCGTAAGGGCCAAAGGACTCTCGACCCCCAACTCCCCCTACTGCCAGTGACCAGGGCGTGACTGTAGGGGCAGAGGGAAGCAGAGAAGACTCCCCACCCCCAAATTCCCCAACTGCGAACTGAGAGGGTGTGACGGTAGGGGCGGAGGGAAACAGAGGACACTCCAGACCCCCAACTCCTCCTACCGCCAGCAGTGTGGTTGTGACTATAGGGGCTGAGGGAAGTAGAGGGGATCCTCGACCCCCAACTCCTATTACCACCAGCAGTGACACCAATGGTCTTAGCTGCCAGATTCCGAAGGTGTGCCCACCAAAGGGGTCCAGAAAAATTAAACAATTGACTCCCAGACTACAGCTACACAGCACTGGGGCTTAGATGAATGACAGCGAGAGTGCTCAGTAGTTAGAGAAATAGAGCACTCGGTGGGGCTGAAAGTGTAACCAAATCCTTGGGGAACTGCCTCCGGTGAGCAGGACCTGGCTGGCTGGCAGGAGGAAGGGAAGGAGGGGCCGTAGAAGTGAAACGGCTCTGGAACAACAGGATTGAGAAACTCCCAGGAACCGCCTTACAGGGATTGCTGTTGACACATTGAGGGCAAAACTCAGCCCGGAGGGCACAGCTTTGCCTACGGGAATAGAAGAAAATGGATCTCTAAGACCTAATTTTATTTCCTATTTCATTTTAATTTTTCCTCTCCCTTTTCCCTCTCTCTCTCCCCTTCCAAGTTTTACTGCTCTTTCCATTCTCCTCTATGCTATCTATCTCCCTCTCCTTCTTTCTTTTCAAGAGCACCTACCTTCCCCTTCCCCCCAACTTTCATCCCAAGCATTACGTCCTCCATTTCGCGTAACTGTCTAAATACAAATAGGTGTGTGCCCTCCCCCCGTGCCTGCAAGGTAGCCGGACCTGCAACCCACCAGCAGGTCAGGCCCAGCAACCTGGGAGTGGCAGAGCCGCCCCATGCGCCTGCAAGGTAGGCGCACCTGCTACCAACCAGCAGAACAGGCCCAGTGGCCTGCCGATGTGGTAGACACAGTGCCCCAATTGGAGGAGGAGCAGAGCCCCTGCCCATGCTTGTGCAGGAGACTTTGCAACTATACAAGTGTAATACAAATATATAGGGGGAAAGTTCAATAAGACAACAGTCTCAGTAAGCAGAAAGAAACGCAAACAGTATGAAGAGACAAGGAAAGAAAGGACCACAAGCAATGCAGGTCAAGTCAACATTATAAGAGGTAATATCTACAACAGATGGAATGTCAGATAAAGAATTCAGGAGATACATGCTTCAAATGATCTGGAGTCTCAAGGAAGACATTAGACAGCAAAATCAGACAATGAAAGATCTCTTCAACAATGAAATACATAAACAAATCCAGGAAGCAAAAGACCAACTATACAGCGAGATAGAGGTTATAAAAAACAAACAAACAGAAATCCTAGAAAGGCAGGAAGCAATAAACCAACTTAAAAACTCAATTGAGAATACTACCAGCAGGGTATAACATTTAGAAGATAGAACATCAGACAATGAAGACAAAGTATTTCAACCTGAAAAGAACATAGACAGCTCAGCAAGACTGTTAAGAAACCATGAGCAGAAAATCCAAGAAATATGGGATAACAAACTTAAAGAGTCATTGGGGATATATCAGGATATGTGGGTTCTTTTCAGCGTTTAGACGCTAGTGCTTCCACTGATCCAAACACGGGTAGAGAACTGTTATGGTGACTAGGAGACTTGTACTGAGGGTGAGAAATAATTTGGTAGAGTCAGGCCCTGAAAAATCAGGGCAGGAAGCCTAATTCCATGTTTGAACGCGGAGGATCCACTCCTTCAACTTCTCACTGGCGCGACTGTGGTTTAGGAATTCTGTGGTTATCATTGGATGAAAAAGTTATCAATTTGGTCTCACGGAGAGTGACCAGGGCAGCACTGGCTGTGGAGGCCGTGGAGGAGAGAGGCGTGGGAGCTCGAGGCAGAGACACACCGGAGAGAGCGAGCCAGCACCCCGCCATCATCCCGAAATAGCGAGAAGAGGAAGATGGCGGCAGGAAGTGAGTAAGCCTCTACGTGTTCCGCGCCCCACACCGCCGCGTCTGAAAAGCTGAGACTGACAGCTGCGACTCAGCATTAAGCCATCCAGCCAGAGGCGGCTGGTCAGCCCTTCTCATCCTGCGGAGGTGGATGCCTGCCAGGCCTTCATGGGTAGTGGCCGCAGGGTCCAGGCGGGGCTTGGGAGACAGTGGGGACCCGCCCGTGGCGTTGGTCGCCAGGCAGGGGGAGGCGAACTGTCGCCGTTTGTGGAGGACACCACTGTAGCAGAGGGCTGGAGTCGCAGGGCTGCAGCGCAGGAGATAACTTCATTGAAGCCTGCTGCTACAGGTGTGTAGACACCTGGCTTTCCCTCTCCACGCATCGGGGAAAACTTAAGAGCCCCTCCCAGCTCTCCCGTGAGTGCTACAGCCAGCCCGAGGGAGTCAGAGGTGGTGCGGGACTGCCGCTCCCGCCAGGGCTGACCGCTGAGGTCTCGTGCACCAGCTACGGGGGTGTGGCTACCGGAGGGCAAGTAAAATTCGCTGAGGATTCTCAGCACCAAGCTCTACAAAATTAGGGTCTGAGGGAATGGCAATCTGGAGGAGTGAGCCCAGTCATTCATGAAAACAGGGCTCCCGGGAGCAGTAGACCTGGCCTGTAGCCAGTACTGTGGTGAGAGGGGCCTGGCTAGAGGAAAAGTGGAAGGGATTGGACACAAGAGGAGGCCCTAGGCACTCAGGTTTGGAGACTTGCCCAGTCTGGGAGGAGCTGCTGCACAGTGATTGGTTCCCGCGGACTGACGGGAAAGACTTGACCTGGTGGGCACAGCGCCACCTAGTGGAAGAGAAGTTAATCAAACTCTAAGACGGCATTTATTAGGTTTTTTTTTTTTCCTTGATTGGGGTTTTTCTTTCATCTTCATTTTTCTATCTTGTTTTTTTTTCCTTTCTCTTTTTTTCTTCTTTCTCTTCTAATCTTAATTTTAATTTTTTTTTAATTATTAATAATATTTTTTAAAAATTTTTGTTCTTTTTTAGTTCCTATTTCTTTCTTCTTTTGTCTGTTCATTTTTCTTATCCCCCTTCCTTGAATTCTACCTGCCTACTCTCCTTCTCCTTAGTGACTTCTTCCCTTCCCTTCTAATACCTTTCCTCCCTAGCATCAAATAAATTTATAGGAATAAACAGTAACTCAGCAGTCAATCAGAACAAGAAGCAACATGAGCAGCTTCAAGAAACAAGGAAGAAAAGGAGTACAAACAATGCAGGATAGCCTAAATATTCAGGAGGACCTAGAGTCATCAGAAAAATGGTCATATAAAGACCTCAAGGAACACCTTAGACAGATGGAATGGAACATCAAAGAGGATACAAGACAGCAAATTCAAGCAGCGAAAGAACACATTGAGAATGAGTTACATAAACACCTAAAAGAAGAAGTTAAGCATCTTTATCAGGAGATAGAGATTATAAAGAATAATCAAACAATAATTCTAGAAATGAAGGAAACGATAAACCAGATTAAAAACTCAATTGAGAGTATCACTAACAGAGTGGAACAAGTAGAAACCAGAACGTCAGATAATGAAGACAAAATATACCATCTTGAAAAGAGTCTAGCCAACTCAGAAAGGCTGGTAAAAAATCACGAGAAAAACATCCAAGAGATTTGGGATAACATGAAGAAACCAAACTTACGAGTCATCGGGATAGAAGAAGGTACAGAGATTCACACCAAGGGAATGAGAAGCCTGCTGAATGAAATAATTACAGAAAACTTTCCAGAAATAAAAAAGGAAACAGATATACAAATTGAAGATGCATACAGGACACCGAGCACACAAAATCACAGTAGACCAACGCCAAGACACATTGTTATGAAGATATCCAATATACAGAACAAAGAGAAAATATTAAAAGCTACAAGAGAAAGGAGACAGATTACATTTAGGGGTAAACCAATACGGTTAACAACGGACTTTTCATCACAGACACTGAAAGCAAGAAGGTCATGGAACAATGTATTTCAAACACTGAAAGACAATGGATGCCAACCAAGAATTCTGTATCCAGCAAAATTAAGCTTCAGGTATGGCAACGAAATAAAGATCTTTCATGATAAACAAAAGTTAAAAGAATTTGCAGCCAGAAAACCTGCATTGCAAAGCATTTTGAGCAAAACACTACACGAGGAAGAAATGAAAAACAATAACCAAAACCATCAGTGGAAAGTGCCTCAGTAAAGACAGAGGGCGAGGGGAAAGATAATCACGGAGAAACAAACTAAATATTTAAAAAAAAAAAAAGGATAAACAATCAAACATGGATGGAAGTTCAAACCATATATCAATAGTAACTCTGAATGTTAATGGCCTAAACTCTCCAATAAAGCGACATAGGCTGGTATCATGGATTAAAAAAACAAATCCAACAATATGCTGCCTCCAGGAGACACATCTGATTGGAAAAGACATACACAGGCTGAAGGTGAAAGGATGGGAAAAAATATACCACGCACACAGTTCTCGTAAGCAAGCAGGAGTGGCCATCCTCATATCGAATAAAATCGACTTCAAGACTAAGTTAATCAAAAGGGATAAAGAAGGTCATTATATACTGTTAAAAGGAACCATTCACCAACAAGACATAACAATTATCAATATTTATGCACCAAACAATGGTGCTGCGACATTCATAAAACAAATTCTCTTCAAGTTCAAGAATCAAATAGACCACAACACAATAATTATGGGTGACTTCAACACACCTCTTTCACCATTGGACAGATCCTCCAAACAAAAATTGAATAAAGAAACTATAGAACTCAATATCACAATCAACAACCTAGACTTAACTGACATATATAGAATATATCAACCATCATCAAATGGATATACTTTTTGCTCAGCAGCACATGGATGCTTCTCAAAAATAGACCATATATTATGCCATAGGGCAACCCTCAGTAAATATAAAGGGGTGGAGATAATACCATGCATTTTATCTGATCATAATGGAAAGAAATTGGAAATCAATGATAAAAGAAGGAAGGAAAAATCCTACATCACATGGAAAATGAACAATATGTTACTGAATGATCAATGGGTTACAGAAGACATAAAGGAGGAAATTAAAAAAATTCTTAGAGATAAATGAAAATACAGACACAACATATCGGAATCTATGGGACACAATGAAAGCAGTTTTAAGAGGAAAATATATCACCTGGT
Source organism: Spermophilus citellus (assembly GCF_964194105.1). Classification (NCBI taxonomy): domain Eukaryota; kingdom Metazoa; phylum Chordata; class Mammalia; order Rodentia; family Sciuridae; genus Spermophilus; species Spermophilus citellus. The sequence continues at coordinate 48,560,411 of NC_138190.1, forward strand.
GGTCATTCCTCAAAAAAAGATAAAACCAACAAATAAATGAGCTCACACATCATCTCAAAGCCCTAGAAAAGGAAGAGCAAAACAACAGCAAATGTAGCAGAAGGCTAGAAATAATTAAAATTAGAGCGGAAATCAATGAAATTGAAACAAAAGAAACTATTGAAAAAATTAACAAAACTAAAAGTTGGTTTTTCGAAAAAATAAATAAGATCGACAGACCTTTAGCCATGCTAACGAAGAGAAGAAGAGAGAGAACTCAAATTACTAACATACGGAATGAAAAAGGCAATATCACAACAGATGCTACAGAAATACAGAAGACAATAAGAAATTATTTTGAAAACCTATATTCCAACAAAATAGAAGATAGTGAAGACATCGATAAATTTCTTAAGTCATATGATTTTCCCAGACTGAGTCAGGAGGATACACACAATTTGAACAGACCAATATCAATGGATGAAATTGAAGAAGCCATCAAAAGACTACCAACCAAGAAAAGCCCAGGACCGGATGGGTATACAGTGGAGTTTTACAAAACCTTTAAAGAAGAATTAAAACCAATACTTTTCAAGTTATTTCAGGAAATAGAAAAAGAGGGACCTCTTCCAAATTCATTCTATGAGGCCTACATCACCCTGATTCCAAAACCAGACAAAGACACCTCAAAGAAAGAAAACTACAGACCAATACCTCTAATGAACCTGGATGCAAAAATCCTCAATAAAATTCTGGAGAATCGAATACAAAAACACATCAAAAAAATTGTGCACCATGATCAAGTAGGATTCATCCCTGGGATGCAAGGATGGTTCAACATACGGAAATCAATAAATGTTATTCACCACATCAATAGACTTAAAGACAAGAACCATATGATCATCTCGATAGATGCAGAGAAAGCATTTGACAAAGCACAGCATCCCTTTATGTTCAAAACATTAGAAAAATTAGGGATAACAGGAACTTACCTTGACATTGTAAAAGCTATCTATGCTAAGCCGCAGGCTAGCATCATTCTGAATGGACAAAAGTTGAAGGCATTCCCTCTAAAATCCGGAACAAGACAGGGATGCCCTCTATCTCCACTTCTATTCAATATAATTCTCGAAACACTGGCCAGAGCAATTAGACAGACGAAAGAAATTAAAGGCATAAAAATTGGAAAAGCAGAACTTAAATTATCACTATTTGCAGATGACATGATTCTATACCTAGAAGACCCAAAAGGGTCTACAAAGAAACTACTAGAACTAATAAATGAATTCAGCAAAGTGGCAGGATATAAAATCAACACGCATAAATCAAAGGCATTTCTGTATATCAGCAACAAAACTTCTGAAACAGAAATGAGGAAAAACACTCTATTCACGATATCCTCAAAAAAAATAAAATACTTTGGAATTAACCTAACAAAAGAGGTGAAAGATTTATATAATGAAAACTACAGAACCCTAAAGAGAGAAGTTGATGAAGATATTAGAAGATGGAAAAACATACCCTGTTCATGGATAGGCAGAACTAACATCATCAAAATGGCAATATTACCAAAAGTACTCTATAGGTTTAATGCAATGCCAATCAAAATCCCAACGGCATATCTTGTAGAAATTGACAAAGCAATCATGAAATTCTTATGGAAAAATAAAAGACCCAGAATAGCAAAAGCAATTCTAAACAGGAAGTGTGAATCAGGTGGTATAGCGATACCAGATTTCAAACTATATTACAGAGCAATAGTGACAAAAACAGCATGGTACTGGTACCAAAACAGGCGGGTGGACCAATGGTATAGAATAGAGGACACAGAGACTAATCCACAAAGCTACAACTATCTTATATTTGATAAAGGGGATAAAAGCATGCAATGGAGGAAGGATAGCATCTTCAACAAATGGTGTTGGGAAAACTGGAAATCCATATGCAACAAAATGAAACTGAATCCATTTCTCTCTCCATGCACAAAAGTTAACTCAAAATGGATCAGGGAACTTGATATCAAACCAGAGACTCTGCGTCTGATAGAAGAAAAAGTTGGATCTGATCTACAGATTGTGGGGTCGGGCTCCAAATTTCTTAATAGGACACCCATAGCACAAGAGTTAACAACAAGAATCAACAAATGGGACTTAATTAAACTTAAAAGTTTTTTCTCAGCAAGAGAAACAATAAGAGAGGTAAACAGGGAGCCTACATCCTGGGAACAAATCTTTACTCCTCACACTTCAGATAGAGCCCTAATATCCAGAGTATACAAAGAACTCAAAAAATTAGACAATAAGATAACAAATAACGCAATCAACAAATGGGCAAAGGACCTGAACAGACACCTCTCAGAGGAGGATATACAATCAATCAATAAGTACATGAAAAAATGCTCACCATCTCTAGCAGTCAGAGAAATGCAAATCAAAACCACCCTAAGATACCATCTCACTCCAGTAAGATTGGCAGCCACTATGAAGTCAAACAACAATAAGTGCTGGAGAGGTTGTGGAGAAAAGGGTACACTTGTACATTGCTGGTGGGACTGCAAATTGGTGCGGCCAATTTGGAAAGCAGTTTGGAGATTCCTGGGAAAGATGGGAATGGAACCACCATTTGACCCTGCTATTGCCCTTCTTGGACTATTCCCTGAAGACCTTAAAAGAGCATGCTACAGGGATACTGCCACATCGATGTTCATAGCAGCACAATTCACAATTGCTAGACTGTGGAACCAACCCAGATGCCCCTCAGTAGATGAATGGATAAAAAAAAATGTGGCATCTATACACAATGGAGTACTATGCAGCAATAAAAAATGACAAAATCATAGAATTTGCAGGGGAATGGACAGCACTAGAGCAGATTATGCTTAGTGAAGATAGCCAATCCCTAAAAAACAAATGCCAAATGTCTTCTTTGATATAATGAGAGCAAATATGAACAGAGCAGGGAGGAAGAGTAGGAAGAAAAGAGTAACATTAATCAGTGACATGAGATGGGAGGGAAAGGGAGAGATGAGGAAAATTGCATGGAAATGAAGTGAGACCCTCATTGCTATACAAAATTACATATAAGAGGTGGGGAATGGGAAAATAAATAAGGAGGGAGATGGATTACAGTAGATGGGGTAGAGAGAGTAAAAGGGAGGGGAGGGGAGGGGGGATAGTGGGGGATAGGAAAGGGAGCAGAGTACAACAATTACCAATAGGGCATTATGTAAAATTGTGGATGTGTAACCGATGTGACTCTGCAGTCTGCATTTGGGGTAAAATTGGGAGTTCATAACCCACTTCAGTCTAATGTATGAAGTATGATATGTCAAGAGCTTTGTAACGTTGTGAACAACCAATTAAAAAAAAAAAGAGTCATTGGGATACAGGAAGGCACAGAGCTCCAAACCAAAGAAATGAGCAATCTATTCAATGAAATAATTCGAGAAAACTTCCCAGACTTGAAGAACGAGACAGAATCCCATATCCTAGAAGTCTACAGGCACCGAATGTGCATAATCATAAGAGATCCACACCTAGACACATTATAATGAAGATGCCCAACATACGGAATAAGGAGAGAATTTTAAAAGCTACAAGAGAAAGGAAGCACATTACATTTAGGGGTAACCCATTCAGGATAACAGATGATCTCTCAACACAGACTTTGAAAGCTAGAAGATCCTGGAATAACATATTTCAAACACTGAAAGAAAATTGGTTCCAACCAAGAATTCTGTATCCAGCAAAATTAAGCTTCAAGATGGAAGATGAAATTAAAACCTTCCACGATAAACAAAAGTTAAAAGAATTTGCAGCTAGAAAACCATCTCTCCAAAAAATCCTCAGCAAAACATTACAGGAAGAGGAAATGGAAAATAACAATGAAAACCAACAGTGGGAGGTAGGACAGTAAAGGGGGGGAAATAATCAAAGAGGAAAACAAACCATATTCAGTAACATAAATAAACAAATATGGCTGGAAGGATAACCCATATCTCAATAATAACCCTAAATGTTAATGGCTTAAACTCACCAATTAAGAGACACAGGCTAGTAGAATGGATCACAAAATATGACCCAACAATATGCTGCCTACAGGAGACGCATTTGATAGGAAAAGGCATACATAGACTGAAGGTGAAAGGTTGGGAAAAATCATATCACTCATATGGACTTCGGAAACAAGCAGGAGTGTCCATACTCATATCAAATAAAATAGATGTCAAGCCAAAGTTAATCAAAAGGGATAAAGAGGGACACTACATACTGCTCAAGGGAACCATACACCAACAAGACATAACAATCATAAATATATATGCCCCAAACAATGGTGCAGCTATGTTCATCAAACTCTTCTTAAGTTCAAGAGTCTAATAGACCACCATACAATAATCATGGGAGACTTCAACACACCTCTCTCACCACTGGACAGATCTTCCAAACAAAAGTTGAATAAGGAAACTTTAGAACTCAATAACACAATTAACAACCTAGACTTAATTGACATATATAGATTATACCACCCAACATCAAGAAGTTACACTTTTTTTCTCAGCAGCACATGGATCCTTCTCAAAAATAGATCATATATTATGTCACAGGGCAACTCTTAGACAATATAAAGGAGTAGAGATAATACCATGCATATTATCTGAGCATAATGGAATGAAACTGAAAATCAACGATAAAAGAAGGAAGGAAAAATCATGCATCACTTGGAGAATGAACAATAGGTTACTGAATGATCAATGGGTTATAGAAGACATTAAGGATAAAATTAAAAAATTCTTAGAGATAAATGAAAACACAGACACAACATATCGGAATCTATGGAACACATTGAAAGCAGTTCTAAGAGGAAAATTCATTGCATGGAGTTCATTCCTTAAAAAAAGAAAAAACCAACAAATAAATGATCTCATACTTCATCTCAAAATCCTAGAAAAAGAAGAGCAAAATAACAGCAAAAGAAGTAGAAGGCAAGAAATAATTAAAATCAGAGCTGAAATTAATGAAATCGAAACAAAAGAAACAATTGAAAAAATTGATAAAACTAAAAGTTGGTTCTTTGAAAAAATAAATAAGATCGACAGACCCTTAGCCATGCTAATGAAGAGAAGAAGAGAGAGAACTCAAATTACTAGCATACGGGATGAAAAAGGCAATATCACAACAGACACTTCAGAAATACAGAAGATAATCAGAATTTATTTTGAATCCTTATACTCCAATAAAATAGAAGATAGTGAAGGCATCGATAAATTTCTTAAGTCATATGATCTGCCCAGATTGAGACAGGAGGATATAGACAACCTAAACAGACCAATATCAATTGAGGAAATAGAAGAAACCATCAAAAGATTACCAACTAAGAAAAGCCCAGGACTGGATGGGTATAGAGCAGAGTTTTACGAAACCTTTAAAGAGGAACTAATACCAATACTTTTCAAGCTATTTCAGGAAATAGAAAAAGAGGGAGAACTTCCAAATTCATTCTACGAGGCCAACATCACCCTGATTCCTAAACCAGACAAAGACACTTCAAAGAAAGAAAACTACAGACCTATATCTCTAATGAACCTAGATGCAAAAATCCTCAATAAAATTCTGGCGAATCGGATACAAAATCATATCAAAAAAAATTGTGCACCATGATCAAGTAGGAGTCATCCCTGGGATGCAAGGCTGGTTCAATATATGGAAATCAATAAATGTTATTCACCACATCAATAGACTTAAAAATAAGAACCATATGATCATCTCGATAGATGCAGAAAAACCATTCGACAAAGTACAGCATCCCTTTTTGTTCAAAACTCTAGAAAAAATAGGGATAACAGGAACATACCTCAACATTGTAAAAGCAATCTATGCTAAGCCCCAGGCTAGCATCATTCTGAATGGAGAAAAATTGAAGGCATTCCCTCTAAAATCTCGAACAAGACAGGGATGCCCTCTCTCACCACTTCTGTTCAACATAGTCCTCGAAACACTGGCCAGAGCAATTAGACAGATGAAAGAAATTAAAGGCATAAAAATAGGAAAAGAAGAACTTAAATTATCACTATTTGCAGATGACATGATTCTATACCTAGCAGACCCAAAAGGGTCTACAAAGAAACTATTAGAGCTAATAAATGAATTCAGCAAAGTGGCTGGATATAAAATCAACACGCATAAATTAAAGGCATTCCTGTATATCAGCGACAAATCCTCTGAAATGGAAATGAGGACAACCACTCCATTCACAATATCCTCAAAAATAATAAAATACTTGGGAATCAACCTAACAAAAGAGGTAAAAGACTTATACAATGAAAACTACAGAGAGAAATTGAAGAAGATCTTAGAAGATGGAAAAATATACCCTGTTCATGGATAGGCAGAACTAACATCATCAAAATGGCGATATTACCAAAAGTTCTCTATAGGTTTAATGCAATGCCAATCAAAATCCCAATGGCATTTCTTGTAGAAATAGAGAAAGCAATCATGAAATTCATATGGAAAAATAAAAGACCTAGAATAGCAAAAACAATGCTAAGCAGGAAGTGTGAATCAGGTGGTATAGTGATACCAGACTTCAAACTATACTACAGAGCAATAGTAACAAAAACAGCATGGTATTGGTACCAAAACAGGCAGGTGGACCAATGGTACAGAATAGAGGACACAGAAACCAACCCACAAAACTACAACTTTCTTATATTTGATAAAGGGGCTAAAAACATGCAATGGAGGAAGGATAGCATCTTCAACAAATGGTGCTGGGAAAACTGCTTTTTTATTAGGTTATTATAGTTATACAGAGTAGGTGTGTTCATCTCATCAAATCATACATGGGTGGAATTAAAATTCAGTCCATATTTGCACATTCCTTTCCCCTCCCCTCTTTACTCCCCCCATTCTCCTTATTCTACCCTACTAGTCTTCATTTTGCTAATATATTCTTGTATTTTTGAGTGGTTATTTCTACTTATACATAAAGGTAAAATTAACTATGTTATATTTGTATATGCACATAGCATGATTGTTTCAAATTCATTCCATATTTCTTCCCCTTTCCTTTCCCTCCTCTCTCCCTTTCAATCCCCTCTATTGTACTGATTGTCCCATATCATCTTTGTTTTATTGGTTTCTCTTAGTTATATATGATGGTATAATCCATTTTAATAAAATTATACAAACATGGAGTATATCATATTCTAATTGGGACCCCATTCTTGTGGGTTGGCATGATAGTGGGGTTCACTTAGGTATTTTTATATGTGTACATATGAATGTTATTTTATGTTTATTCTACTGTCTGTTTTATTCCTGTCACCCCTCCCTTACTTTTCTTCCCCTTTATCTAATCTGAACTTTTCTTCCCTCCTCCCCTTCATTGTGATTTAGCTTCCACATATCAGCTAAAACATTCAACTTTTAGTTTTTTTGGGATGGGCATATTTTACTTAGCACAATATTCTCCAGATAAATCCATTTACTGGTAAATATCATAATGTCATTCTTAGTTACAACTGAATAACAGTCCATGTTTATATATGCCACAATTTATTCTTCTACTCAACTTATGATGGGCATCTAGTATAGTTCCAGAATTTAGTTATTGTGAGTTGTGCTGCTATAAATATTGATGGTGCTGTGTCACTGTCATGTTGATTTTAACTCCTTTAGATATATGCCCAAAAGTGGGATAACTGGGTCAATTTTTTGTTCTATTCCTAGTGTTTTGAAGAATCTACATTAAGCTTTTTAGAGGTATTGCACTAATTTGTAGCCCCACCAAACATGTATGAGAATTACCCTTTCCTCACATCTTCACCAACATTTGTTGTTACTTGTATTCTTGGTAATTCCTTTTCTTACAAGAGTAAGATGAAATCTCAGTGTTTTCTTTTATTGCTGGAGATGTCAAATTTTTCCATATCATTTATCATTTGTAATTCTTATGTTGAGAAATGTTCTATTAGTTCCACTGCCCATTTATTGATTGGATTATTTGTATTTTTGGTTTTAAGATTTTTGAGTTCTTTATATATCCTGGAAATTAATGTCCTATCTGAGGTTCAGGTGGCAAAGATTTTCTCCCAATCTCTAGATTCTCACTTTATGTTATTGATTGTTGCTGTGATGAAGCTATTTTTGTTTGATGTCCTCTCATCTCATTTATTGGTTTTTCATCTTTCTTCTTGTGCTTTAATTGCCTTTTTCAGGAAGTCAGTTCCTGTGCCAATATGTCAAAATTTTGGGCCTACTTTTTCTTCTAGTGTGTGCAGGGTTTTTTGTCTAATTCCTAGGTCAGTAGGTGCAGGGTTTCTCATCTAATTCCTATGTCATTGATCCACATTTACTTGTTTTATGTTCAAGATAAGAAATAAGGTTTAACTTTTATTCTATTACATTTGGATTTCGAATTTTCCCAGCATCATTTTTTGAAGGGGCTATCCTTTCTCCAGTGTGTTTTTGGCACCTTTGTCTAGTATGAAGTAATTGTATTTATTGAGGTTTTTCCTCTGTGTGTTCTTTTCTGTTCCATTGGTCTTCTTTCTTATTTTAGCGCTCATCCATGCTGTTTTTGCTACAATGGCTCTATATTATAATTTAATGTCTAGTATTATGATGTCTCCTGCTTCATATTTTGTCTTAAGGATTGCTTGACTATTCTTGGCTTCTTATTTTTTCCAAATAAATTTCATGACTGCTTTTTTCTATTTCTATGAAGAACTTCATTGGAATTTTGATGATAATTGCATTGAATTTGTCTAGTGCTTTTGGTAGTATAGCCATTTTGACAATATTGAGGCCTTTTCATTTTTAAAGGCCTTCCTTAATTTTTTTTTCTCAATTTCTTTCTTTAGTGTTCTGTAGTTTTCAGTGTAGAGATCCTTCATTTCTTTTGTTAGATTGATTCCTGAATATTTCTTTTTTGGGGGGGAGGATTTTGTGGATGGTATGTTTTTTTATTTCTCTTTCAGTTGTTTCATCATTGGACTATAGGAATGCAATTGGTTTTTGAGTGTTAATTTTGTCTGTTGCTACTTTGCTGAATTCATTTTTGAGTTCTAGAAATTTTCTGGTGCAGTTTTTTGCATCTTTTAAATATAGAATTATTTCATTTGCAAATAGGTATAATTTGAGCTTTTCCTATTCATATTTCTTTAATTTCTTTTTTTTCTTTTTTTTATTGATTGTTCAAAACATTACAGAGCTCATGATATATCATCTTTCATACAATAGACTCAATTGGGTTTTGAACTCCCATTTTTACCCCAAATACAGATTGCAGAATCACAACTGTTACATACTCACATTATTACATAATGGCATATTAGTGACTGTTGTATTCTGCTACCTTTCCTATCCCCTACTATCCCCCCTCCCCTCCCCTCCCCTTCCATCTTCCCTCTCTACCTCCTCTGCTGTTGTTCAATTCTCTCCCCTTTTCCCCCTCCCCCTTGCCACTAATAACCTCTTATAATTTTGTGTATCATTGAAGGTCTCCTACCATTTCCATCTGCTTTCCCTTCTCTCTTTCTCTCCCCCCATTCGTCCTTGATTACTGTTAGTCTTTTCCTCATGCTCTTCCTTCCTGTTCTGTTCTTAGTTGCTCTCTTTATATCAAAGAAGACATTTGGCATTTGTTTTTTAGGGATTGGCTAGCTTCACTTAGCATAATCTGCTCTAATGCCATCCATTTCCCTGCAAATTCTATGATTTTGTCATTTCTTAGTGCTGCATAATACTCCATTGTGTATAGATGCCACATTTTTTTTTATCCATTCATCTATTGAAGGGCATCTAGGTTGGTTCCACAGTCTAGCTATTGTGAATTGTGTCGATATAATCATTGATGTGGCAGTATCCCTATAGTGCGCTCTTTTAAGGTCCTCAGGGAATAGTCCGAGAAGGGCGATAGCTGGGTCAAATGGTGGATCCATTCCCAGCTTTCCCAGGAATCTCCATACTGCTTTCCAAATTGGCCTCACCATTTTGCAGTCCCACCAGCAGTGTACAAGTGTACCCTTTTCCCCACATCCTCGCCAACACTTATTGTTGTTTGACTTCATAATGGCTGCCAATCTTACTGGAGTGAGATGGTATCTTAGGGTGGTTTTGATTTGCATTTCTCTGATTGCTAGAGATGGTGAGCATTTTTTCATGTACTTGTTGATTGATTGTATGTCCTCCTCTGAGAAGTGTCTGTTCAGGTCCTTGGCCCATTTGTTGATTGGGTTATTTGCTATCTTATTGTTTAATTTTTTGAGTTCTTTGTACATTCTGGATATTAGGGCTCTATCTGAGGTGTGAGGGGTAAATATTTGTTCCCAGGATGTAGGCTCTCTATTTACCTCTTTTATTGTTTCCCTTGCTGAGAAAAAACTTTTTAGTTTAAGTAAGTCCCATTTGTTTATTCTTGTTATTAACTCTTGGGCTATGGGCGTCCTATTAAGGAATTTGGAGCCCGACCCCACTATATGTAGATCGGAGCCAACTTTTTCTTCTATCAGATGCAGCGTCTCTGATTTGATATCTAGCTCCTTTATCCATTTTGAGTTAACTTTTGTGGATGGCGAGAGAAAGAGATTCAATTTCATTTTGTTGCATATGGATTTCCAGTATTCCCAGCACCATTTGTTGAAGATGCTCTCCTTCCTCCATTGCATGTTTTTAGCCCCTTTATCAAATATAAGATAGTTGTAACTTTGTGGATTAGTCTCTGTGTCTTCTATTCTGTACCATTGGTCCACCTGCCTGTTTTGGTACCAGTACCATGCTGTTTTTGTTACTATTGCTTTGTAGTACAGTTTGAACTGTGGTATCGCTATACCTCCAGATTCACATTTCCTTCTTAGAATTGCTTTTGCTATTCTGGGTCTTTTGTTTTTCCATATGAATTTCATGATTGCTTTATTTTGCCTAATTGCGCTTAGTAGAGTTTCAAGGACTATGTTTGTACCCTGCTGGTACAAAGACCTCTCCACAGGTGTGGCTTTATACTGGACCGGTAGTCAGTGACGGGTAAGATCAAATTGTAGTGGTACCAACCTAAGACAGGAGGCTAACGCCTTGAGGTCAGCCCATCCAATAACGGGTAAGGACCATATGTATTATTGGACAACCTAAGGCAGGCATGGTCCCTAAGCCACATGCTTGTTGTTTAAACAGAGCGGGAGATGTTGAGAGCCACAGCTGAAGGGGCCCCAGCAAACTTCCAGCTGCCAGCTGATGATTGGCTCACAGCGGCCCCATCAAACTTCTAGCTGCCAACTGATTGGCTCCTCTGCGGTGATGCTCATTGGGCTGTTTCCCCGCCCTTTCAGACCACGGAGCTGCTCATTGGGGACTTTTTTGGCTCCTCCCACATGACCCAGCCAATGGCCTCAAGAGCAGGAGGAGTGGGGGAGGTTGAGAGGCTTGTGGGAAGCCTGTGGTGGCAGTTGGGCTCTGAAGGTTTTTCCCAAGCAGCTGTGTGGTGTGGTGTGTGTGTTCTAAAAATAAAGTTCATTTCTTTTGACAAGTGGCTCCTGGATTGTGCCCAGCCAGACTGTGGCACTCTGTATTTCTACTATGTCTGTAGTGATATTTCCATCTTCATTACACATTTTAACAATTTGAGGTTTTCCTATCTTTTAATTGGTTTGGCTTAGGTTTCATCAATTTTATTTATTCTGTCAAAGAATCAAATTTTTGTCTTGGTGATTTTTTGAATTTTTAAAATTTTGATTTCATTGATTTTGGCTCTGATTTTTATTATTTCCTCTGTTTTCTTGATTTTGATTAGTTCTTCCTTTTTTTCTAGAGCCTTGAGATGTTATGTTAGACTATTTATTTATGTCTTTTGATTCTTTTAATAAATGAGTTAAAATCCTATGACCTTTCCACTTAAAACTATCTTCAGATTGTCCCAGAAGTTTTTTTATGTTGTATCAGTATTCTCATTTCCTCCTAAGTATTTTTTTAATTTCTTCCCTAATTTCTTCTGCTATCTATTTATCATTCAATAGTGAATTATTTAGTTTTGAGGTGTCAGGGTATTTTCAATTATTTAAGGCCTGAAAATGTATTGTTCAAGTGGTTTTGTCTATTGCTAATGTTTTCTGTTGAATTTTTAATTTGGTTTATTGATCCCTTCATTTTGAATATTTCAGACTGATTCTTCTTCAAGATCTCTATCTCCTTATAGAAATGATCTTTCACTTCTTGTATTTTCTCTCTTATTTTATTTCTTACATCATCTTTTACCTTGTAGATAAGTTTAAACATGAACTTTCTAAATTCCACCTCTGAAATTTTCTCCACTGTGGTGTAAAAGGAGTCTGTTGTTGAGGTAATCTGTTTTGTTTGGGATTGTTTATTCCCTTGCTTTTTTATATTGTTTGTGTGTCTACCATCTATCTGGATGGATTTCAAGCTCTAGAGTTTCTATCTTATAAGTTTATAATGTCCTTCTATGTTACTAGTACCTTACAAATTGGTGGGCAATCAAATGATAAAAATAATCTATGCAAACTATATGTAGCAGTAGACTAGGTACTTAGTTACTAATTTGATATCTTCAGTGTTAATTGGTACAATATGCAGATATAGTAGGATCAACAATTTCCATAATTAAAGACAGTAAATAATCATAAATTTTGTCTGGCATAAAATCAAACAATAGGTGTTGTCTATGACTTTTGCCATATTAATTATTACTTTGGCCTTGGTGGTAGGGGCATATATTATTAGTATTAATAGGAGTTATAGAGTTTAATATGAGGAAAGAAGAAAAGGTAGGTGGACATAAAAGTTTTTGCAATTTCAAAGGGTAAGTAGAGAAGATGCAGTGGTAGCATAGAATATTTTGTAAATGGGGTGAAGAAGAAAATTAGAAGTAAGAATGTGAAAGAGGAGAGAGAGAATAGAATTTGGCTGTTAGCAATAGAAATAGGAGAGAAGGATACAAAGGAAATAGAGTAGTGGAAAAGACTATACAAAAGAAAATAAAAATATGCTAATCAAAAACCCAAATTCTCAAAAAAACAGGTCAGGGAAAAATAACAATCTTGAAAAAAAGGCTAGAAATGAAGGAAGAGAAATAAGTGTGTGTGTGTGTGTGTGTGTGTGTGTGTGTGTGTATCTCATTGAACCAATCAGTACATATTCATATGAAAACAAAAAACAAAATAAGAAAAATAAATGTAAAGAAAACATCAACCAATAAAAAAAGAATTTTGGTGAAAAGTTAGGAAATTAAGGAGCTATTTCCACTATGGTGAACAAAATATTCAGAGACCATATGTGTTCACTGTGCCCAATTGATTTTCTTTTTTATAAGAATTTTTAAAATTTATTTAAAAAGATAAATGACAGCCAAATGCATTATAATTCTTATTATGCATATACAGCACAATTTTTCATATCTCTGCACTTCAAAGAATATTTAATGAAATATGCAGATGAAATAAAAAATAAAAATAAAAACTAGCATAGGGATGAATTGCACTAGAAAAATACTAAAAGGAGAATTATGTCTGATTTAAGCATTATAAATAAACAAAAATCACAAAAATAATAATCTCTATGATAACACTGAATGTAAATGGTCTAAAATTTCCAATCAAAAGACATAGATTATTATATTGGATTTGTTAAAAAAAATACTCAAACATATATTGTTTACAAGAGAGTCACCTTACAGGAGAAAAAAAATCACAGACTGATGGTGAAAAAATAGAAAAAGACATCGCATACAATTGGATACCAATACCAGGAAGGGGTAGATACTATCATATCAGACAAGGTAACATTTAAGTTAAATTGATCATGAGAGACAAAGAATGTCACTTCTTATTGATAAGAAATTTATACAACAATATATAATGATTGCAAATATTTATGCCCCAAATGAAGTTGTACCTATATACATAAAAGAAACCATTCTCAATGTAAAGAATCAAATAGACCATAGTACAATAACACTGGGAGATTTAAACACACCCCTCTCACCTTTAGAGAAGTGATTTAGACACACACTAAGTAAAGATTATTTAGAAATAAAAATAACATTAGTCAAATGTGCCTAACAGATAACTACAGAATACTTCATTTATCAAGAACTGATTCACTTCCTTATTAGTGGTAAATGGAATATTCTTTAAAATAGACTATATTTTAGGGCACAAAGCAAATATTATTAAATAAAAAATGGAGATAATGTCTTGCATATTATCAGATCATAATGGAATAAAATTAGAAATCAGTGACAAGATTAAAAAATCAGAAACCACACTAAAATCTAGAGATTAAATAATATGCTTTTGAATGAATAGTAGATTGCAGATGAAATTAGGAGAGAAAAAATTCTTAGAAAAAATGAGAATATAGATATCAAAATCTCTGGTACACTATGAAGGCAGTTGTAAGACGAAAGTTAATAGCACTGAGTTCCTATTGCAAATAAATTGATACCAAATCAATAATGTGATGTTACACTTCAAGGCCATGGAAAAAACAGAACACATTAACTCCAAGGTTGATACAACACATGAAAATCAATAGATGTAATTCACCACATAAATAGACTTAAGGACAACAACCAGATGATTATCTTGATGAATGCAGAAAAAAATTTTGACAAAGTCAAGCACCCATCTTTTTTTAAAAAAATAATATTTGTCTTTTTTAGATATACATTGCAGTAGGGTATATTTTGACATATTATATATACATGGAGTATAACTTATTCTAATTAGGATCCCATTCTTGTGGTTGTACATGATATAGTATTTCACTTGTTGTGTATTCATATATGAACATAGAAATGTTATGTCCAATAATTCTACTGTCTTTCCTAGTCTCATCCCCTCTCCCTTCCCTTATTTTCCCTTTGTCTAATTCAATGAATTTCTAATCTTCCCTCTCCAGTCCCTTATTGTGTGTTACCATCCACATATCAGTGAGATCATTCAGCCTTCAATATTTTGGGACTGGCTTATTTCTAAAACATTAGAGAAATTTGAGATATAGAGAATTCACTTCAACATTGTGAAGGCTATGTATGACAAACCCAAGGCCAATATCATTCTGAATGTAGAAAAACTGAAAGGATTTTCTCTCAAACCTGGAAAAAGACAAGTTTGTCCACTCTCACCACTCGTATTCAACACTATTCTTGACACTCTAGCCAGAACAACTAGGCAAGTGAAGTAAATGAAAAGAAAGAGAAAGTAGAAAAACAATGAGTCAAATTATGTTTACTCAGTTATCCCAGTCTTCAGGATTATTTATTTAAAAGACCCAAAACACTCTACCAGAAGACTGTTAGAGATGATAAATAAATGCAGCAAAGTAGCAGTATACAAGATAAACACACTAAATCAATTGCTTTCCTATACTCCACTAGTAAATCTGCTTGGAAATAAATCAGGAATTATTACGTTCACAATAACCTTCCCCCAAATAAAATACTTGTGAATAAATTTGATAAAAGAGATTAAAGATTTCTATAATAAAACTTCTAAAATGCCAAAGAAAGAAACTAAGAAGACCTGAGAAGATGGGAAGACCTTCCATATTCTTAGATAAGCAGACTTAATATTGTCAAAATGGTCACACTACTGAAAATGTTTTACAGATTTAGTGCATCCCATCAAAATACAAATGACATTCTTCACTAAACTAGAAAAATCAATTCTAAAACTTATTTCTCAAGAATAAGATACCAAGAACAGCTACAGAAATATTGAGTAAGAAGAGCAAGGCTCAAGGCATCACTATACTGAACCTCAAATTATACTATATAACTACAATATTTTTTTAAAAAAACATTAAATTGGCACCAAAACAGACTTGACCTCCAATAGAACAGAAGACACAGAGACAAATCCACATATATACATTCATCTGATGCTCTATAAAGGTGCCAAAAACATATATTAAAGAAAATATTGTCTTTTTAACAAAGAATGCTGAGAAAACTAGATACCCATATGTGGAATAATGAAAATAAATCTTTATCTCTCATCCTGCAGAAGAGTAAACACAAAATTCAAGAAATATCTAGGAATTAGATCAGAAACATTGAAATAGCTAGAAGAAAATAGGGTCAACACTCCAATATATTGGCACTGTGAACTGATTTACTAGAGTTTTTAAACAAGACTCTTAAGTGTAAGAAGTAAAACCAAGAATCAATAGTGGAATAAAATAAATTTTAAAGCTTATATATAGCAAGGAAACAATGATTAGAAATGTGAATAGACATCTTATATAATGATAAAAATCTTTGCCACCTGCTTCTCTGACATGGATTAATATCCAGAATACACAAAGAAATAAAAAAGCTGAACACCAAAAAAAAAAAAAGAAAAAAGAAATGAACAGATAACACAACTAATAAATGGGCAAAAGCAATAAAGAGACACTTCTCAAAAGAAGAAATAGGATGGGCTGGGGATATAACTCAGTTAGTAGAGTGTTTGCCTTGTATGAACAACGCCCTAGGTTCCATCCCCAGCACCACCAAAAAAAAAAAAAAAGAAGTAATATAATAATCTAATACCTAGGACTTTGATCCACTTTGAGTTGAGTTTTGTGTAGGGTGAGAGATAAGGGTAAAATTTTATTCTGCTACACGTGGATTTCTCATTTTCTCAGCACCATTTGTTGAAGAGGGTATCTTTTCCCCTGCACTTACTAAAAGAAAATGTAAGCACAACACTCCATTGTGTCAGCTTAAGAATTGACTTCCTCAAAAAGTGCCAGAAGTAAAATCAAGAATAAATAAGTGGTACAGTATCAAACTAAAAAGCTTCTTCACAGTAAAGGAAACAATCAGGAACATAAAGAAAGTGCCCACATAATGTAAGAAAATCTTTGCCACCTGCACCTAAGATACAGCATTAATCTTCAGGATATATAAAGAATAACCCAATCCATAAATGGGCAAAGGAACTAAACAAGTAATTCACAGAATTAAAAAAATGATTAGTCAATAAATATATGAAAAAATGTTCAACATCTCTAGCAATTAGAGAAATGCAAATTATTTCACATCATTCTGAATGGCAATTATCAAGAATACAAGTAACAGTGTTGGCGAGGATGTGGGGGAAAAGGTACACTCAAACATTGCTGGTGGGGCTGCAAATTGGTACAATGACTCTGGAAAGCAGTATGGAGATTTCTTAGAAAAGATGGAGTGGAAACACCATGTGACCCAGTTATCCCACTCTTCAGAATATGCCCAAAGGAGTTAAAATCAGCATATTATAGTGACATGGCCACATCAATGTTTATAGCAACTCAGTTTATAACAGCAAAGCTGTGGAACTCTTCAACAGATAAAGAAAAAGTGGGATATACACACAATGGAATATTACTCAGCCATTAAAGAAGAGTGAAATTATGGCATTTGCCAGTTAATGGATAGAAATGGAGACAATCATGCTAAGTGAAATATGCCAGTCCTAAAAACCTGAAGGCTGAATGTTCTCTCTTATATATGGAAGCTAACACACAGTAAGGGGGGTGGGCAGAATAGATGTTCATTGTGTTAGACAAAGGAGAATAAAGTAAAGGGAGAGGGTCTAGTATTAGGAAAGACAATAGTATAAAACAGACACAACTTTCCTATTTTCATATATGAATACACAACAAGTGAATCTCCACATCATGTACAACAGCAAGAATAGGATCCTAATTAGAATAAGTTATACTCCATGTATGTCTAACATATTAAAATACACTCTACTGTTATGTATACCTAAAAAAGAACAAATAAAAATAAATAAATAAAAAACTTAACACCTCCCCCCCAAAACCCCAATTAATAAATGGGCAAAGGAACTAAAGAGATACTGCATAGAAGAAGAAATATGAATAATCAACAAATATATGAAAGAGTGTTCACCATCTCAGCAATTAGAGACATGCAAATTAAAACTAAACTAAGATTTCATGTCAGTCCATTCAGAATGGCAATTATCAAGAATACATGCAAGGGCTAGGGTTGTAGCTCAGTGGTAGAGTGCTTGCCTTGCATGTGTGAGGCACTGAGTTCAATCCTCAGCTCCACATAAAATAAATATAAATAAACATTAAAAAGAATACATGCAAAAATAATTTTTGGTGAGGATGAGGGAGGAAAGGGTACACATACACGTTTCTGGTAAGACTAAAATTTGGTGCAACTACTCTGGAAAATGGTATGGAGATTCCTTAGAAAATTGGAATGGAACCAGCATATGTCCCAGTTATCTCGCTCCTGGATACATACCCAAAGGATTTTAAAATCAGCATACTAAAGTGATGTGGCCACATCAATATTTATAGCAGCTCATTTCACAATAGCAACACTATGGAACCAACCTAGGTATCCTTCAGCGGATGAATGAAGAATGAAATTTTGGTATATATGCCAATAAATTATTACTCAGCCATAAAATGACTTTATAATTTTGCCAGTAAGTAGATGATCTGGAAACTATTATGCTAAGGGAAGTAAGCCAGTCCACCCCCAAAAAAACAAAGGTGAAATATCTTTCTGATATGTGAATGGTAACCCACAAAAAAGGGGAAGAAGAAAATAGAAATTCAGTAGATGAGATGAAGGGGAATGAAAAGAAGAGAGTGGGGACATGAATAGGAAAGACAGTAGAATGAATCAGACATAATTTTCCTTGTTCATATATGCCGCAGTCTGGCTGGGCACAATTCGGGAGCCACTTGTCAAAAGAAACTAACTTTATTTTTAGAACCACACACGCCAAACCAAACAGCTCCTCAGGAAAAACCCTCAGAGCCCAACTGCCACGACCGGATTCCCACAAGCCTCTCACCCCAACACAAGCCTCTCCTCCCCTCCCACAATCCTCCTGCTCTTGAGGCCGATTGGCTGAGTCACATGGGTGGAGCCAAAAAAGTCCCCCAATGAGCAGCTCCGTGGTCTGAAAGGGCAAGGAAATAGCCCAATGAGCATCACCGCAGAGGAGCCAATCAGCTAGATGTTGCTGGGGCCGCTGTGAGCCAATCATCAGCTGGCAGCTGGAAGTTTGCTGGCAGCTGGAAGTTTGCTGGGGCCCCTTCAGCTGTGGCTCTCAACATCTCCCCCTCTCTGTTTAAACAACAAGCATGTGGCTTAGGGACCGTGCCTGCCTTAGGTTGTCCAATACTACATATGGTCCTTACCCGTTATCGGATGAGCTGACCTCAAGGCGTCAGCCTCCTGTCTTAGGTTGGTACCATTGCAATTGGATCTTACTGACTACCCGTCAAGTATACAGCCACACCTGTGAAGAGGTCTTTGTACCAGCAGGGGGGTGAGGTTCTTTGCTTCACCTCTGTTGGCCCCCAAATTTTAGCTGAACGATCATGACAAGCAGAAGGGAGGAAGATACACCAAGCCAATTGATGGCTCCTTTTGGGAAAATTGTACCACCAATGACATCATCAGCAAAAATACCCCAACACTACCACAAGTCGCTGCACCAACAGATAGTTCACAATGCATACAGGTGATACATAGTCCAGGCAAGTTCTGCAAGCATTTCAGTGATGGTTATTGCAGAAGCTGTAGATTGGTTTTATCTTTGTCTTCACTGGCACTGGGATGAAGATAGGAATTCTGGCAATAATGGCTAACGAAAAAATTATGTAACATTCCACAAGGCACTAAAAGAAAACAATATTCTTAACAATTTACATTGTTTTCACTGGCACTGGGATGAAGATAGGAATTCTGGCAATAATGGCTAAAGAAAGAATTATGTGCCCCAGCAAACTTCCAGCTGCCAGCAAACTTCCAGCTGCCGGCTGATGATTGGCTCACAGCGGCCCCAGCAACATCTAGCTGATTGGCTCCTCTACACATATATGAATACCCCACAGTGAATCTCATATCATGTACAATCATAGGACTGGGATCCTAATTAGAATAAGATAAATGTGTCAAAACATACTCTACTGTCATGTATATCTAAAAAGAACAATAAAAAAGAAGACATACAAATGGCCAACAATTATATGAAAAAAAAATATTCAACCTTGCTAGCAATCAAGGAAATGCAAATAAAACCCACATAATTTCATCTTTATTTAGAATGACATTTATCAAGGACACAAATAAAAATAAATACTGGCAAGAATGTGGTGAATAAAGTTGGTGGTGGGACTGCAAATTAGTACAAACACTCTGAAAAAGACTATGAACTTTCTCTGAAACACTCAAGAATAAATCTAGCCTAATACTCACTATCTGACTCCTTGGTATTTATTCAAAAGATTTAAAATCAACATACTATTGTGATACAGCCATATCAATGCTTATAGCAGAACAATTCACAATAGTTAAGTTAGGGAACCAGCCCAGATACCTGTAAAGAAATGAATATTTAAAGAAAATGTCTTATATATGCACAATGGAATTTTACTCAGTTGTAAAAAAAGTAGGAAATTGTATTATTTGCCAGTAAATGGATGGAACTGGAGAACATTATGCTAAGTAAATAAGTCAGCCTTAGAAAGTCAAGTGTAAAATGTTTTATCTCATATGCAGAAACTGAACTGAAATAAAGGAAAAAAGTGGGTGATCACATGAAAACACTAGAGATCAGTTTAGTAGTGGAAGGAATTGAGGACGAGAAAGAGGAGCAGGGAAAGAGAGAAATTGTGGAAAAAAATTGACCAATCATATATAAATATACCATATTGAATTTCACTTTTATGTATAACTGAAAAGCCATAATTTAAAATACACAATATATATGTATACACACACACATATATAAATGCACACACAAACACACACAAAAACACAAAGAGACAAAAGATCAGTGGAATAGAAGAAAGGGATAAGGGGAAGGGAGGAGGAAATGATAAGAGGAAGTACTGGGTACTGAATCAAAAAGAATTCCATTTCACTCTTAAATGATTATGACAAATGAACCCCAATATTAAGCATAAATATAATGCACTTGTAAAAAATGTTTTAAGAATAAAAAAATTGATGTGGTATTACACAGTAAAGAAATTATAGATAGTATATATATATATATATATATATATATATATATATATATACACACATATATAATATATGTATATATATATATTTATATATTTCAAAAGTTAGAAGAATTTTTACAATTGTCACAAAATTGTAAATATTTGAAGAGATAAATATTTTAACCTAATTTAAACATTGCACAATGTATTCAGGTATCAAAATATCACATGTATCAAAAAAAAACATAAATTTTTATGTTTTATATCAGGTAAAAGTAAAGTTGATTTAAGAATAAATTAAAGTAAACATTGAAATGAAGGTTCTTAGGAATTATTCTGTGCTTTTTTAGATTCTATGATTTCTATTTGCCATCCATTCATTACAAGTCTGATTATATCCACTTATTTTTGTATTTTCTGTATTTTTGACATTCTGGCATTTGGGAAGATTACATTCCATACTTAAATTTAGCACTGGACTAGGCTAGGATAATGCCTCTCATATGTAAGCCAACCAATTCTGAATCTGTAGCCTCAATAATTTTCTTATCTAATTCTTATACACCAAAACAGATATTCTGTCCCTAAATCAACACAGAACCAGGTACCAAGAATCTACAGACCACCTCTATAACCCAAAGCCCACTACAAATATTCCTACTAGTCAATATCCTAAAGTGTGTACCATTCCTTGCCTTATCTTTCCCACAGAAAACTCAATAAAGTCTGGTCTAAACTTTGCCTTTACCACCTCTTTTTAACCTGGGACTTCCCCCTGTAAACTTGCATGGCATGAAGTGATGTACCCTATCTGGGACTGTGAATATAATAAACTTTTTCCCTTTATACCTTGTTCTTATTTTATCATGTGGCCATACCATATCCAATATGTACATTCTTAGAACAAGAATTTAGTATAAGTCTTTCTAAATATGCCACAGGGAAGTCTATTTGTTTGTTTCAATTATTTGTACAAATAGAATTTTCAAGCAGTTCCAGGTTGGATCATGGACAAACTACATGCTTTGGTGGTGTCCAGTCTCTTTCTAGGACATTTAAAAATATTTTGCACATGAAAACAAAAATGCTTAATATTAAAAATAATATGGGATTCATAAATAGATGAGAGATTTCAAGAAAAAATTACGAAAGACTGATGGATGCAAATGTCAAAATTTGCCATAATCTAAAATATGCCATCAAGTATTTGTGAAAAAAGTATAGTCAAACTTACTGTTGAACCTCTGAAGAAGGTTACATTTGACATACATAGTAGGTATTTTTGTTCTTTAAATTTTATTTCCAGAAATATCAGTCTTTTGTGAACTATGAAAACTGTACCTATCTACATATCTATGTCTGTATTATATTTTATCATATATTATTATATACATATAAGTATTGCACAAAAATTACATTATTGCATAATATAATGCATATAAAATATTAAAAGCTATATACCTTATTAGTCTTGATCACAGAAATACCCACTACTCATGTGTAGCTAATAAAGAAAAATGAAATTTAAAAAATACCCATTACTTCATATCTAGTCATCTATTACTGAATACTTTTTCTCCTTGGATGTGGCCCCATCCTCCATTCTCATAAAATTATTAATTTCTCTCTCTTTTTTTCAATTTCCATCAAAATCAGACACACTATTTAATCCCCACAAGTTTCTGTCACTACCATAGTTTTTGTAGGTTGTTCCTTTTTCTTCACTTCTGTTTATTAGATAGTAATCTCTTCTACAGTTTAAACAATTTCAAGTATAGATTAGAGAAGAAAAACCTAAGAGTATGTTTATTACAGAAAGAGATGACACTCCATTCAGGTAACAAGGCAGTGATCTGTGATGCTGCTACTAGCCAAAATAGTACTTACACTGTGGGATATGCAGCTACTAATAAAATTTAGTTTAGTGATTCTTCTCCCTTATCATATAGTATTATGGTATACTACCATTAGGTATTGGAAAAGTTGTTCTAAATCTAAGGAAGCCTACTTATGCACAGCCAGTCAGAGATACAAGTAACAGAAATGGCCAAGCATAACCAAGACAGTGAATAAAGCAAATTTTTAGACAAACTTAAAAAATATCTTATCTATGAAGATTACTATATAGATACAGAACTGATGAGTTTATACAAGCAATGACAACCCTGGAAGTAGCAATGTATAGTAGATGAAAGAAGACATCTTAAAGTTTTGAAGTTATATAGAGACTACAATAACTCTAAGAGCTTTGTACATGAAGAATTGTGCTTCTAATAAGCAAGTCTTAATCCATTTTAGATTTGTGAATGGATAAGTAAATAATAATGAAAATAACAAAGAGTAAATTTCAAATGTATCACCTCAAAAATTATAAGGCAATATGTCAAGATCATTGTACTGTCATGTATAACTAATAAAAAAAATTTAAAAAAAGAAATATGAAAAATATTATAAGGCAGTGATCAATATGGTAATTGAATTAATTTTATCATTCCATATATATTACTATATGTTATATATATATATATATATATATATATATATATATATATATATCCATGTTTAATCCACAAATGTAATAGATTTATGATTTTTTCAGTTGAAACCAAAACTAATTTAAGAAAAGACATTTTAAAGAGACAAGAAAATCAATATTCAACAATTAGAATAAAATATATATTCAGGAGGATTACAAATTTAAGACTAATTGCATATATATATGCAAATAATATGAAGAAAATTTTGAAATATCTGTATATCTATAATAAATTAATGTATCTTCTATAGAATCAAAGATTAATAGTAAAATAATGAGGCACCACTGTTCAACATATAAATTCCTAAAAGTTTGTGAATTATTATATTCAAATACTGGTGACAGTTGAGGGTTCTACCTTACTCCAGAAAGGCTTTGACTTGGTGATATCCCTTATTGAAAAGGAAAAATCAACTTGAAAGGGAGGCAGGGAGGGTTCCTGAGTTCTCAACTAGCCTGAGCCATATAGCGCGACCTCCTCTCAAAAGAAAAGAAAAGGAAAAATCAGATGTTGGTGTAAGGGAATAGTTTCAACAGAAAGGGCCTGTTGTCAGGGGGCAGGGCCAAAGGACTTGAGGGGCGGGGCAGACAATGAAGAATGTGGAGCCTCCTCTGTGACGTTTGAGACTGTGTCAAAGGCTCCAAGTGCATCTAGGGATTAGGCAGTATTGGCCAGTCACAGCAATGCTATGACTGGGAAGCCTCTACAAGAGTCTCTTTTAGGGGCTCTGGGAGGTTTTATCTATGGGGATCCTAAGTAGCAGGATCTTGCGATGCAGAGAACCAGGCACCATAGATCTGCAGCAGTCTGAAGCCACAGCGGGTCCCAGTTACATATCTAGCAGTCGGAAGCGTAAGCAGAGTGGTGGGTATTGTTCGGGTTTAAAATCTGACACCAAGAAGTTTCAGGACCAGGGAGAAAATCTACAGCAAGTCTTCAGCACCAGCCACAGAAAAAAAGTTAAGATTACATCCAAGTATGCTTACCAAAATTTATTTTTGAATGGAGAAAACAGTGACATCAAAATCCGTGCTCTGGGAAAAATATGGTATTTACACAAAATATTTTTATATCAATCAGACTACTTTGCTGATATGTTTAGAAGTTCTTGGGAAGAATTGCACAACGATATTATTGAACTGGATATTCGTGACCAGAATATAGATATCCAATCTTTGCACTTTGTACTAGGTTCATTGTATAGGGATGAGTATTTCTTAATAGAGCCCCTTCAAGTTCCAGGTGTTTTGGCAACATCATGTCTGCTTCAGGTAGAGGACTTAATTCAGCAATGTAATGAAACCATGAAAGATACAATTAATGTGAAAACTGTATGTAGTTATTATGCAGCAGCAGAAACCTACGGGTTAGATTCTGTAAAGACAGGGTGCTTTGAATGGCTTCTTCACAATTTGATGACACACCCAAGTGCTGAGCTCTACAAAGAAATAGGCATAGAGCTTATGGACTTGCTCATCTCTTCCTCTAATTTACTAGTAATACAAAAGGAAATGGATATATACACAACACTTAAAGAGTGGATGTTTCTTCGTCTTAACCCATCTTGGAAAGGCTCAATGAAACAGCTTCTAATTAATACTAATAATTGGCTTTCCAGACACAGGGAATGTGGTGGCTATAACACTTTTCTTGACACAGAAGAAGGAATATCATTTAAACCAGTGTTTAAAAAATTGAGGTTTCAGCATATCATCTGTGACCTGGCCTCAACAAAAGTATTTGAACAAGATGGTCTAATACCTTCAGAGTGGTTGTCATCTGTTTACAAACAACAATGGCTTACCTTGCTTAAGGCACAACAATACAGGGAGATCGGGCCTCGAGACATCAATGAAACAGAACTTGAAGGATACAGCATGAGGTGTGGTAAAAGGATTATCAAAGATGGTAAATATTCCTGGAAGTGGTCAGGTTATAATTTTGGCTTTCCCTTACATGTTATTTTTAACAGCCATTATATAATTTTCAAGCAAAATACTTTCAGTCAGCTATGTGAAGATTCTGCCTGCTTACAACCTCTACGAAATATTGCATTCAGATTAACTTTGGTATATTTTGATGCTAGTGGAAAACTAAATTTCAGCAAAACAACAGGCTATAAAATACTTACCTTTTCAAAAGATGAGGAACAAGTGGTGATGAAGTTGGATAGCATAGTTCTGAACTTCCCTTTATATATATTCTGCAACTTCCTATTTATATCATTAGAAAATACAGAAAACTGATGATCTTATCAATGAGATCATATTAACATTTTGAAAAATTTCCATGCTTCATTTAATTTAATTTAATTGCTTTACATTTAATACAATTTATATGGTCAATGAAACAAATGAAATATTCTAAAAAATACAGTAATATCACAAATGACTATATTTCATCTTCATTTTATTTCCATGCATCTGTGGATTAAAAGATTTAATTCCAAGAAAATACTTGTCAAACCCAAGGATATATGTGGTTAGCACCTGTTGGTTTCATTTTCTATCTACAACAAAGCTCCAAATGGAAATAAAAGTCTATATTTGCAAACAATCTAAACTAAATTAGCTGGTTAAGTTAATTTTACCCTAACTAAGGTGGAGACAAAATAAAGAATTCTCTCCTTTGCTGAACTTTTGTGAAAATGTGAATTTATTCACAGTAATATTCCAGAAGGGAGTCAATTATCAGGTAAAACCTGAGAGTAGCCACTCTGTTTCACACTATATAATATAGTGTTTTAAATAATTAAACAATGTCAGATTTAACATTATGTACTACAAAACTTATTGCTATTTTACAATTAGTCTGCCCCGTTGCCCATTTTTTCTATGGTTTAGTAAACTTGAAAGGCTGATTATAAATATATAAATATACATATATATGTAAATACATGTGTCCTATAATTACATATTGCTTTAATTTATATAACAACTTCATAAATACATGCAAAAATATACATGGGTATACACATATACATTTATACATACATATGTATATTAATATGATTGTGAAAATGAGAATTTTTGAAATGATTAAACAAATACATACTTTAAATGAAAATGACTTTCAATAATAGCAGTTTCTATGAATATCAAGATATGAATAATTTCAAAGTGTCCTGTTATTTTCTCTATTTGTGCTTAATTTGGTTTTCTTCTCTTTTTAATTTATTTTAATTGACAAATAATTGTGTCTCTGTGTGTGTGTGTGTGTATATATATATATAGTACAATATATATATATATGTATATATATATATATAGTACAATGTGATGTTAAGCTCTATGAATGCAATGTAAAAAGATTTTATCAAGATAATTAATATTTATCACCTCACCAACTTACAATATATTGTAGCGAGGACATTAAATATTTATTCTTCCAGAAATTTTAAATATGCATATTTTAGCCAGAATGTGTGCTAAAAGACCCAACAAGAACAATTTTAAAGAGGCAAAACTTTTTGGGGGGCTCAAGGTTTCAGAGGTCTCAGTCCATAGACAGCTGCCTCCATTCCCTTGAACTTGAGGTGAGGCAGAACATCATGTTAGGTGAGGCAGAACATCATGTTAGAAGAGTGTCATCATGTTAGAAGAGGCTCAAGATATCACACCAGGAAGCACAGAGAAAGTTCCCCTCAAGGACAAAATATAAGCCCCAAAGGCATACCCCAAATGACCCACCTCCTCAGGCCACACACTATTTGCTTTCAATTACCATTCAGTTAATCCCTATCAGGGGATTAATCCCCAGATTAGGCTAAGGCTCTTACAACACCACCATTTTACTTCTAAATCTTCATTGTCTCACAGTTTTGAGTTTTTGGGGAATATCACATATCTAAACAACAATATTCCATCTCTGGCTCCCAAAACTGCACACTCATCTCAAAATGTAAAATACATTTAGTCCATTTCCAAGAATCCCCATAGATTTAGCAATTCCAGGATTGCTCAAAAAGTCCGCATCCAAACTCTCCTGTAATGCTCAAGGCAAACTCTCATTATGAGCTCCTATAAAAATCAAAACAAAGTTACATATATCCAATATATAAAGGCAGAGTAAACATTTCCAATCCACAAGGGAGAAATAAAGATATAGAATGAAGGAATGGGACCAAACCAAGACCAAAATCCCCTAGACAAACAAGTTCTGTAGCTCCACATTTAGCATTTGGGGCTCCTGCTATCCTGATGTTTTTTCCAAAGGCTCTACCCTATGGCATTGCTGGTTGCAACCCATATGGCCTCTCTCTTGGCTTGTCTGCTCAATTCCTGCAGATTTCCTTGGAATGCTTCCCATGTTACTGGCATTTATTTTACTTTTTTTCTGTTTCCATTTTATTATTATTAATTTTACATGACAGTACAGTATATTTTGAAATATTACATATACACAGAATAAGTATAACTTGTTCCAATTAGGATCTCATAATTGTGGATGTACTTGATGTGTAGTTACCTTGGTTGTGTATTTAGAGGTGAGGATAGGAAAGATATGTCTGATTCACTCTACTGTCTTTCATATTACTGTCCCCTCTCCCTTCCCTTCATTCTCCTTTGTCTTGTCCAATGAACTTCTAATATTCTCCTCCCTTGTTATGGGTTAACATCCACATATCAGAGAACATTCTCCATTTTGGATTTTGGGGACTGGCTTATTTCATTTAGCATGATGGTCTCTGGTTCCATGTAACCGGAGAGTTGTGGCAAATGCCATAACTTCATTCTTTTGTATGGCCAAGTAATATTCTATTTGTGTGTGTGTGTATATATATATATATATATATATATATATATATATATATATACACACATATATTTATATACATATGTATGTATATATGTATATACATACACAAACACACATACATGTATGTATATCACATTATTTTTTTCCATTCATTTGTTGTAGGACACCTAGGTTTGTTCCATAGCATGGCTATTGTGAAATGAGCTGCTATAAACATTGAAGTGGCTGCATCATTATAGTATGCTAATATTGAACTCTTGGGTTTAAATCAAGGAGTGCGATAACAGGGTCAAATGGTAGTTCCCTTGAAGTTTTCTAAGAAATCTCCATACTGCTTTCTAGAGTGGCAATTTGCAGTCCCACCATCAGTGTATAAGTGAGTGAACCTGTTTCACCACATCTTCCCCCACATTTTGCATTGCTTTTAATCTTGATAATTGTCATTCTGACTGGAGTGAGAATCTCATTGTAATTTTGATTTGCATTATTCTAATAACTAGAGATGTTGAACATTTTTTCATATATTTGTGGACTATTTGTATTTCTTCTGTGAAGTGCCTATTCAGTTCCTTAGCCTATTTATTGGCTGGGTTATTTGTTTCTTTCATGTTAATTTTTTTAGTTCCTTGTATATCCTGGAGATTAATTATCTGTCTGAAGTCATCACATCATTAACATGCCCTCTGTTCACATTCTTGATTGCTTCATTTGCTGAGAAGAAGATTTTAAATTATATACCATCTTATTGATTCTTGATTTTATTTTTTGCACATTATGAGGCTATAGAGGAAGTTGGTTCCTAAGCTGACATGGTGGAGAGTTCAGCTTACTTTTTCCTTCTAGTAGGTACAGAGTCTCTGGTCTAATGCCTAATTCCTTGATTCACTTTTGAGTTTTGTGCAGAGTGAGAGATAGAGGTTCAATTTCATTCTACTACATATGAATTTCCAGGTTTTCCCAGCACCATTTGTTGAAGAGGCTACCTTTTATCCAATGTATATTTATGGTGCCTTTGTCTAGTATGAGATGACTGTATTTATGTGAGTTTGACTCTTTGTCTTCTAATCTCTTCCGTTGGTTTTCATGTCTGTTTTGTGCCAATATCATGCCATTTTTCTTACTGTAGCTCTGTAATATAACTTAAGGTATGGTATTGTGATGCCTCACATATCAGTTTTCTTGATAAGTATTGCTGTGGCTATTCTGGGCCTCTTCTTTTCCCAAATGAATTTAATTACTGTTTTTTTTCTATTTCTATGAAAAATGTCATTGAAATTTTAATAGGAATTGCATTAAATCTGTTTAGCACTTTTGGTAGGGTGGACATTTTGACAATATCGATTTTTTTTATCCATGAACATGGGAGATCTTTTCATATTATAAGGTCTTCCTTAATTTATTTCTTTGGTATTCTGTATTTTTCATTGTAGAGGTGTTTCACCTCTTTTATTAGATTGGTTCCCAAATATTTAATTTTTTGTGGCTATTGTGAATGGGATAGTTTTCCTGATTTCTCTTTCAGCTGATTTGTCATTGATGTATAGGATTGCAACTGATTTATGGGTGTTAATTTTATATCCTGCTAGATTCCTCAATTTATTTATGAGTTCTAGTAACTTACTTGTGAAGTTTTTTGGTCTTCTAAATAGAGCCTTATGTCATTAGAAAACAGGGATAGTTTGAGCTCATCTTTTCTGATTCACATCCCTTTAATTTCTTTCTTTTGTCTAATTGCTCTGGATAAGGTTTCAAGTTTTATGTTGAATAGAATTGGTGAATAAGGGCATCCCTGTCTTGTTCCAGTTTTTAAAGGGAAGCCTTTTAAATTTTTTTCTATTTAGAATAAGGTTGGCCTTGAGTTTAGCATATATAGCTTTTACATTGTTGAGATATATTCCTACTATTTCTAGTTTTGCTAGTGTTTTGAGCATGAATGGATGCTGGATTTTGTCAAGTGTTTTTTTTTTTCCTATTTAGATAATCATGTAATTCTTATCTTTAAGTCTATTGATGTGGTGAATTACAATTTTTGATTTCTGTATGTTGAACCAACCTTGCATCTCTGGAATGAACCCCACTTCATCATGCTGCACTAGATTTTTGATATGTTTTTGTATGTGAATTGACAGTATTTTATTGATAATTTTTGTATATATGTTCATTAGGGACATTGGTCTGAAGTCTTCTTTCCTTGATGTGTCTTTGGTTTTGATTTCAGCGTCATACTAGCTTCATAGGATGAGTTTCTTCCTTTTCTATTTCATGGAATAATTTTAGGAGTATTGGTATAAGTTCTTCTTTGAAGGTCTTATAGAAACTGGCTGAGAATCCATCTGGTCCTTGGCTTTTCTTTGTTGCTAGCACCTTCAGTTTAATTGCTTCACATTGATTACATTTTCTATGTCCCCATGTGTTGAGAGCCACAGCCAAAGAGGCCCCAGCAAACTTCCAGCTGCCAGCAAACTTCCAGCTGCCGGCTGATGATTGGCTCACAGCAGCCCCAGCAACATCTAGCTGATTGGCTCCTCTGCAGTGATGTTCATTGGGCTGTTTCCCCGCCCTTCAGACTGCCAGCTGATGATTGGCTCACAGTGGCCCCAGCAACATCTAGCTGATTGGCTCCTCTGTGGTGATGTTCATTGGGCTGTTTCCCCGCCCTTCAGACTGCAAAGCTGATGATTTGCTCACAGCGGCCCCAGCAACATCTAGCTGATTGGCTCCTCCGCGGTGATGTTCATTGGGCTGTTTCCCTGCCCTTTCAGACCACGGAGCTGCTCATTGGGGGACTTCTTTGGCTCTGCCCACACGATCCAGCCAATTGGCCTCAAGAGCAGGAGGATTGTGGGAGGTGGTGAGGCTTCTGTGTGTGAGAGGCGTGTGGGAAGCCAGTGGTGGCAGTTGGGCTCTTTGGGTTTTTTCCTGAGGAGCTGTTTTGTTTAGCATTTGTAGTTCTAAAAATAAAGTTAGTTTCTTTTGACAAGTGGCTCCTGAATTGTGCCAAGCCAGACTGCAGAATTTGGTGGCTTGCACGGGGAGCGACTGAGGGTAAGTAAACTGCTCGCCCCTGAGGGCAGGGCGAGAGGATGGGTAGCCATTCTGTTTCCTCTTTTGTTTTGCTTCATTTTTGTTTTAAGTTGCCTGTCCCTGGAGATGAGGGAGACGGAAGAAAAACCGCTCACATCTGAGGAAAAACTATTTGAGTCTGAGGAACAGATAGGGAGAAAGGACGGATGCACATGTCAGGAGGATAGAAAGGCTATAATGAATTTTTTTTGTTCCATTTTTATTTCATTCTGTCTCGGTTTTGTTTGGCGTCATCTTGTTGGGTTGTATTATAGTAGAAATACGGGATCAGAAATTAGTAAAAAACATACCGAAGGAGTGTTAAGTAAATTGTTAGAGGAAGGAGGCATCCCAGTAAAATCAAGAGCAGTCAGGGCATACGTTGATACAATAAAAAAATGTATCCCATGGCTTTTTAAGGAGGAGTTGTTAAATATATCACAATGGAACCATCATGGTGAAGATTTAAAAAGAATAGAAAAGAACAACCCAGGGACTCTGCCAGTTGGCACATTGCCATTGTGGACGTTCGTATTGGGTTTGCTTAGTCCAAAGCCTTCAGTTCAGACAATGGTAGAGGAAGGAGAAGACATATTGATTCAAGTAAAAGAGAAGGTCTCTCAAGTTAGTCAGACAGAGGAAAAGATTAGAGTAAAAGAGAAGGTCTTTTGAACTAGTCAGATAGAGGAAGAAAGTGTAAAGCAGAAAAAGACATCAGGGGAAAAGTTACAACAGGAGACTGCTAATAACACCTTTCTATCAGAGAGCGTAAGTGTCCAACCAACAGCACCACCTCTACAGGAGACTGCTAGTAACAGCATTGTATCACCAGAGGGCATAAGTGTCCAATCAACAGCACCACCTCCATATGCTAGGATGCTCCCAACCCCCGCAGTTGATAGTTGGGATCCTGAGACAGGATCTCAAGTATGCCCTGTATTTGAGGTAGGAGGGCAGCGAATTTACCAGGGTTTAAATTTCAAAACAGTGAAGGAGCTAAAAGAGGCTGTAACAACCTATGGTCCTCAAGCACCCTTCACTGTAAGCTTGGTCGAATCCATTAACAACTTGAATATGACGCCAGCAGATTAGGCTAATATGTGTAAAGCTGTGCTAAATGGAGGTCAATACCTGTTATGGAAGGTTGCCAATGAGGAATTTTGCAAGGAGACGGCTAGGCGAAATGCAGCAGCTGGTTATCCTCAGAGAAATCTAGATATGTTGTTAGGAAAGGGACCTTATGAGGATTAGCAGCAACAAATTGCACATGATCCTGGTGTATACGCACAAATTGCTGTAGATGCAGTTAAGGCATGGAAGACTTTACAAGGACAAAGAGGTTTACAAGGTCAATTATCTAAGGTAATACAAGGAGCTAATGAACCTTATGCTGAATTTGTAGATAGGCTTATTCAAACAGCTACCAGAGTTTGGGGGAATACAGAACAAGCAATGCCATTACTAAAACATCTGGCTTATGAGCAAGTGAATCGTTGGTGCAGAGAAGTCATTAGACCATGGAAACATGAAGATTTAAACACATATATTAAATAATGTAGAGACATTAACGAACAAGAGCAAGTCATGGCAGCTGTAGTAAAACAGGCTTTAGAACGAGGGCAACTCGTGGCAGCTGCAGTAAAACAGGCTTTAGATGCCAGGCCAAGAACATGCTACAATTGTGAACAAACAGGACATTTTAAAAGGAATTGCCCCATAGGAGGAGGGTTTAACAAAACTAGGTATCAAAGGAGTAGAATACCGGGTATTAGCCCATGATGCCATAGAGGGAGACATTGGGCTAATGAATGCCGTTCTCAAACCACCATAGAGGGTACTCTATTATCAAAAAACGAAGAAGGACCAGGAGTTTATCTGCGATAACATGGAGAAAGGCATCAGGCTCCATTGCCAAAAAATGGACAGGGGGGCCCAATGCTCCGGGATCCAAAACCACAAATATACGGAGCACTCGAGGAACCCAGAAACCCCATCAGGGTAGTGCCCAGGACACATTGTCCATCAGATCCCTCATCAGACAAACCAGAGGGAGCACAGGGTTGGACATCTGTGCCTCCAACAGATCAGTACTAACTCCAGATATGGGAGTTCAAATCATTCCCACAGGGGTAAAAGGACTTCTTCCCAAAGGAACAGTAGGCTTGTTATTGGGACGCAGCTCTTCTGCTCTAAAAAAACTTATGATAAGTCCTGGGGTAATTGATCCCGATTATGAAGGTGAAATAAAAATTATACCCAGTTCTCCAAAGGGTATATCAGTAATTTCACCAGGAGATAGAATAGCACAGTTACTAACAATACCCAGCCTACATGATAAATTTTCCAGTCGTACTGTAGAAAGAGGTTCCAAGGGATTCGGCTCCACAGGTGTAGATTGGGCTATGCTTTCTTTAAATTTAGATTCTCGCCCCATGCTAAAACTAAATATTCAAGGACATGAATTTAATGGGCTACTGGATACAGGTGCAGACCTTGGCATCATCTCTCATCAAGAATGGCCAATACATTGGCCATTACAACAAGCCACTCAAATGCTTCGAGGCCTAGGAATGCCGACTAATCCCCATAGAAGTGCAATGGTATTAGATTGGAAGGATCCTGAAGGATGTGAAGGAACTATACAGCCATATGTATTGGATCATCTTCCCGTAAATTTATGGGGATGAGATGTCCTAGATCAATTAGGTTTGACATTAACAAATAACATCAATCAAAATGCACCCACTATTATGGCTAGACAAGGTTTTAGGAAAGGAAAAAGATTAGAAAAACAAGAACAAGGTATAGCAGCACCAATACAAATAGATCAAGGAACAGACAGACATGGGTTGGATTTTCACAAAGGGCCACTGCGACAATAAAAATTACATGGAAATCAGAAAGACCAGTATGGGTTCCTCAGTGGCCCTTGACTAAAGAAAAGATACAAGTAGCCCATGATCTGGTCAAACAACAATTAGCGGAAGGACATATACAACCTTCTGTATCTCCCCATAATACTCCCATTTTTGTCATCAAAAAGAAATCTGGTAAACGGAGATTATTGCAAGATTTAAGAGTGATTAATAATGAAATGGTCATTATGGGACCTGCTCAATTGGGGATTCCTCAATTGTCTGCTTTGCCAAAAACTTGGTATGTTTTAGTTATAGATATTAAAGATTGTTTTTTTTTTTTAATTCCTGAGGATAGTCCACGTTTTCCATTTACTATCCCTGCACTGAATCATGAAGGTCCTGATCAGAGATATGAATGGAAAGTACTCCCTCAAGGGATGGCTAACAGCCCAACTATGTGTCAAATTTATGTTAACAAAGTAATCCAGCCACTTAGAAATCAAAATCCTGAACTACAAATATTTCACTATATGGATGATGTATTATTAGCACACAAAGCTAAAAACACATTGCTAGAATGTTATGCCACACTTACAAACTTATTAAAAAATTATAATCTCTTAGAGATAGCAATAGATAAAGTACAATTAAATTTTCCAATTAATTATTTAGGAGTTCTATTATCCTCAACCATGGTCCGTCCACCAAAAATTCAAATATGAGTAGATCAACTCAAATCACTTAATGACTTTCAAAAGTTATTAGGAGACATAAATTTGATAAGGCCTTATCTAGGTATTCCAACAGGAGAATTGGGACCTTTATTTGATATCCTAAAAGGTCCATCAGATCCAAATTCACCCCAAATGTTAATGCCTGAAGCAAGAAAGGCATTAAAAATCATTGAAACATATATGGAAAATATGCATTTGGATAGAATTGATATAAGTTTGCCTTTATTATTTATTGTACTACCAACAAAAATATTCCTACAGGAGTATTTTGGCAAGAAGGTCCATTATTATGGATACATTTATCTTATTCTCCTAACACTATTCTTAGTAGGTATCCTTTGGGTGTAGGACAATTAATACTCAAAGGAATAAAAGCAGCAAAGGGAGTGTTTGGAATTTCTCCCAATAAAATTATTACTCCATATACTATGAATCAAATTGATGAATTAGCTAATGAGTTAAATACTTGGGCAATAATCATGTGCAAATCTAATGTTTCATTTGATAACCACTTACCATCTAAACCTTTATTGTCTTTTTGGTCATTGCATCCTGTAATTTTTCCAAAAATGACAAGAAAAACACCTATCATGAATGCTCCAAATATATTCACTGATGGGTCAAATAATGGTACAGCAGCAGTAGTTACACCTGATCAAATTTTTACAGTTTTAGTACCCAAACAATCAGCTCAAAAGGTAGAGCTTAAT
Organism: Spermophilus citellus; assembly: GCF_964194105.1. Taxonomy (NCBI): domain Eukaryota; kingdom Metazoa; phylum Chordata; class Mammalia; order Rodentia; family Sciuridae; genus Spermophilus; species Spermophilus citellus. Next base: position 48,596,040 of record NC_138190.1, read on the forward strand.
GCAGTATTACAAGCTTTTGTGATGTTTAAAGATTCTGTATTTAATTTATTTTCCGATATTGAGTATATAGTTAATGCTATAGTATCCCTTGAAGATGCTGGTAGGATTTCCCCTTCTTCTACTGCTTTCTCTTTGTTTTCCACTATACAAAGTCTAATCTGGGACAGAAAAGATCCATTCTTTATAGGACATATCAGGGCACATACAGGATTGCCTGGAGCCCTTAGTTTGGGCAATGATTTAGCAGATAAAACTACACATGACATATATATTTTCTCTACACTAGAAGAAGCTATAAATTTTCATAAAAGGTTCCATGTCAATGCTAATACTTTACAAAAGCATTTTAAAATAACTAAGGAACAAGCTAGACAAATAATAAAACAATGTCAAAATTGTGTGACCTTTTTACCACAAGTTAATCTTGGAGTCAATCCTAGAGGATTGATACCTAACCATATTTGGCAGATGGACGTCACACACTTGCTAGAATTTGGAAAATTAAAATATTTGCATGTTACAGTTGATACTTCTTCTGGATTTTTGATGGGCTCCCTTCATGCCGGAGAATAAACTAAAGATGTTATAGCTCATTGCTTACAAAATTTTGCCACTGTGGGTGTTCCAAAACAGTTAAAAACAGATAGTGCCCCTGGTTATACTTCCACCTCTTTTAAACAATTTTGCTCATCATTTGGCATTACTCATATAACAGGAATTCCATACAATCCACAGGGACAAGGCATAGTTGAAAGAGATCATCAAACTATTAAAATGTACTTATTAAAGCAAAAAGACGGAATTGGGAAGGGGTATATATTCCCCAAGGATAAATATAAAATAACCCTTTTTACTCTAAACTTTTTAAATTTGCATTCATCAGGACTTAGTGCTGCAGAAAGGCATATGTGTCCAAAAAATGTTCATAAGCCCAAGGTACTTTGGAAAGATATTCTAACAGGACAATGGAAATGTCTTGACCCAGTAATTGTCTGGAGTTGGGGGTCTGTTTGTGTGTTTCCACAGGAAGAACAACAGCCGATTTGGATTCCAGAAAGGTTAACCAAGGTTGTGACCCAGTGATTGTCTGGAGTTGGGGGCCTGTTTGTGTGTTTCCACAGGAAGAACAGCAGCCGATTTGGATTCCAGAGAGATTAACTAAAGCGATTTCTATAGACCAAAAAGAAGATGATTTGGCTCAAGTCCATAACAGCTGCTTTTTTCAATATCTGTTTTATTATTGCCCTTTCCCATATCATGAAGTTCTATTTTGTTTTTTGAGCTCATACAGACCTACGTTAATGTTTTGCTGATAAGTTCTATTTTTTTTTTTTTGACTATAGAGTTTTTAAACATTGCAATGGAGATTTCACCTGTAAAAAGTTATAAGGCCTTTACTATTATGTTATGTGTGATGAGCGCTCATAAAAAAATGGATCCCAATATTTTTTTTATTCACATGATTTAAATGCTTTAATTTATATTGTGTATATAACTGTTAAGAATTGTTTTAATATGTAAACAATAAAGGAGGTTAACAGATCTGTTTGTTTACTTTCACCTTTCCTTTTCATTATATTTAATAATTCTCTTCAAGATAATGTAAATTGTTAAGAAAATTGTTTTCTTTTGAATGTTACATAATTTTTTCTTTATCCATTATTGCCAGAATTCCTATCTTCATCCCAGTGCCAGTGAAGACAATGTAAATTGTTAAGAAAATTGTTTTCTTTTAGTACCTTCTAGAATGTTACATGATTTTTTCTTTAGCCATTATTGCCAGAATTCCTATCTTCATCACAGTGCCGGTGAAGACAAAGATAAAACTAATCTACAGTTTCTGCAATAGCCATCACTGAACTGCTTACAGAACTTGCCTAAACTATGTGTCACTTGTATGCATTGTGAACTCACTTGTATGCATTGTGAACTATCTGTTGGTGCAGCGACTTGTGGTAATGTTGGGGTATTTTGGTTGATGATGTGATCAGTGATACAATTTTTCCAACAAGAGCCATCAATTGGCTTGGTGTATCTTCCTCCCTTCTGCTTGTCATGACATAGACCTCTCCACAGGTGTGGCTCTATACTGGACCGGTAGTCAATGATGGGTAAGATCCAATTACAATGGTACCAACCTAAGACAGGAGGCTGACGCCCTGAGGTCAGCTCATCCAAAGATGGGTAAGGACCATATGTAGTATTGGACAACCTAAGGCAGGCACGGTCCCTAAGCCACATGCTTGTTGTTTAAACAGAGAGGGGGGGATTTTGAGAGCCACAGCCAAAGGGGCCCCAGCAAACTTCCAGTTGCCAGCAAACTTCTAGCTGCCGGCTGATGATTGGCTCACAGCGGCCCCAGCAACATCTAGCTGATTGGCTCCTCTGCGGTGATGTTCATTGGGCTGTTTCCACGCCCTTCAGACTGCAAAGCTGATGATTGGCTCACAGCAGCCCCAGCAACATCTAGCTGATTGGCTCTCTGCGGTGATGTTCATTGGGCTGTTTCCCTGCCCTTTCAGACCACGGAGCTGCTCATTGGGGGACTTCTTTGGCTCCGCCCACATGACCCAGCCAATTGGCCTCAAGAGCATGAGGACTGTGGGAGGTGGTGAGGCTTGTGTGTGTGAGAGGCGTGTGGGAAGCCGGTGTTGCAGTTGGGCTCTGAGGGTTTTTTCCTGAGGAGCTGTTTTGTTTGGCGTTTGTAGTTCTAAAAATAAAGTTAGTTTCTTTTGACAAGTGGCTCCTGAATTGTGCCAAGCCAGACTGCAGCACCCATGATTCATTTTGTGTAGGTCATATGTCTCTAGAAACTTTTTAATACCTTCAATATTTTCTATTTTATTTAAGTATAGATTTTCTAAGTAGCTTCTGATTATTATTTGTATTTCAGTGGTGTCTATGTGATATTTCTTTTTTTTTTCACCACAAATTTTAGTAATTTGGGTTATCTCTGTTATTTTCTTCATTAGTGAGGCTAAGTGTTTATAAATTATGTATATTTTTTCAAAGACCCAACTATTTGTTTTTTAAAAAAATTTTTGAATTTTGTTGTTGTTTCAATTTCATTAATTTCAGCTTTGATTTTAATTATTTCCTGTCTTCTACACTTTTTTGTTGATTTGTTCTTCTTTTTCTAGGACTTTGATGTAAATTTAGGTGACTTAATTTGTTACTTTCTATTCTTTTATATATGTGCTCAATGCAATGCACTTTTCTCTTAGAACTGCCTTCATACTGTCCCAGCAATTTTAATGAATTATACTGCTATTCTCATTTAACTCTAAGTATTTTTTAACTTTATCCCTGATTCCTTCAGCTATCCTTTGGTCATTCAATAGTGTATTATTTAGTCTCCAGATGTTAGAACAGCTTTTATTGTTTATCATGGATTTCTAATTTTATTACATTCTTATCTAATAAAATGCTAAGTATCATTTCTATTTTTTTTTTATTTGCTGCATTGATTTTTTGGCAAAAGATATGTTCTGTTTTACAGAAGGGTCCATGTGATGCTGAGAAGAAATTGTGTTTAGTTATTGAGAAATGAAATATTCTATACATGTCTGTTAAGTCTAAATTGTTAATTGTATTTTTTTTTTTTTACTTCTGTAGCTTCTTTGGTTAGTTTTTGTTTGGAAGATCTAAAGAGTGGTGAGAGAGGCATGTTAAAGACACCTAGTATTATTGAGTTGTGATCTGTTTTATTATTCAAATTGTGAAGGTTTTCTTTGATGTATGTATTTTTCCATTATTTGGGGCATCCATATTTAATATTTTAATGTCTTGTTGATGTATTGTTTCCTTAAGCAGTATAAAATGATCTTCTTGATCCCTTCTGATTAAATTTGGCCTGAAGTCCACTTTACATGACATGAGGATAGAAATCCCTGATTGTTTCTGAGATCCATGTTTTTGACATATTTTTGTGTTTTTTTCCCATTCTTTTACCTTCAGTCTGTGGATGTCTTTGCCTATGAGGTGAGTCTCTTGAAGACAGAATATTGTTGATGTTGTCTCTTGATGATAGCATATTCTGGGTCTAGCTTTTTAAATCAATCTGCCACACTTTGTCTTTTTTTATTAGTTGTTCAAAACATTACATAGTTCTTGACATATCATATTTCATAATTTGATTCATATATAGATTGCAGAATCACATTGGTTACACATCCACGTTTTTACATAATGCCATACTAGTGTCTGTTGTATTCTGCTGCCTTTCCTATCCTCTACTATACCCCCTCCCCTCCCATCCCTTCCCATCTTCTCTCTCTATCCCATATTCTGTAATTCATTTCTCTCTCTTGTTTTTTTTCCCTTTCCCTTCACCTCCTCTTATATGTAATTTTGTATAACAATGAGGGTCTCCTTCCATTTACATGCAATTTCCCTTCTCTCTCCCTTTCCCTCCCAACTCTCATCCCTGTTTAATCTTCTTTTCATGCTCTTCCTCCCTGCTCTGTTCTTAGTTGCTCTCCTTATATCAAATATAACATTTGGCATTTGTTTTTAGGAATTGGCTAGCTTCACTTAGCATAATCTGCTCTAGTGCCATCCATTTCCCTGCAAATGCCATGATTTTGTCATTTTTTCGTGCTGAGTAGTACTCCATTGTGTATAAATGCCACATTTTTTTATCCATTCATCTATTGAAGGGCATATAGGTTGGTTCCACAGTTGAGCTATTGTAAATTGTGCTGCTATGAACATTGATGTAGCAGTATCCCTATAGTACGCTCTTTTAAGGTCTTTAGGGAATAGTCCCAGAAGGGGAATAGCTGGGTCAAATGGTGGTTCCATTCCCAGCTTTCCCAGGAATCTCCATACTGCTTTCCAAATTGGCCGCACCAATTGGCAGTCCCACCAGCAATGTACAAGTGTACCCCTTTCCCCACATCCTCGCCAGCACTTGTTGTTGTTTGACTTCATAATGCCTGCCAATCTTACTGGGGTGAGATGGTATCTTAGGGTGTTTTGATTTGCATTTCTCTGACTGCTAGAGATGGTGAGCATTTTTTTCATGTACTTGTTGATTAATTGTATGTCCTCCTCTGAGAAGTGTCTGTTTAGGTCCTTGGCCCATTTGTTGATTGGGTTATTTGTCATCTTATTGTTTAATTTTTTGAGTTCTTGGTATACTCTGGATATTAGGGCTCTATTTGAAGTGTGAGGAGTAAAAATTTGTTCCCAGGATGTAGGCTCCCTATTTACTCTCTTATTGTTTCTCTTGCTGAGAGAAAACTTTTTAGTTTAAATAAGTCCCATTTGTTGATTCTTGTTATTAAGTCTTGGGCTATGGGTGTTCTATTAAGGAATTTGGAGCCCGATCCCAAAATACGTAGATTGGAGCCAACTTTTTCTTCTATCAGATGCAGAGTCTCTGATTTGATATCCAGCTCTTTGATCCCTTTTGAGTTAACTTTTGTGCATGGCGAGAGAAAGGGATTCAGTTTAATTTTGTTGCATGTGGATTTCCAGTTTTCACAGCACCATTTGTTGAAGATGCTACCCTTCCTCCATTGCATGCTTTTAGCCCCTTTATCAAATATAAGAAAGTTGTAATTTTGTGGATTGGTCTCTGTGTCCTCTATTCTGTACCATTGGTCCACCCGCCTGTTTTGGTACCAGTACCATGCTGTTTTTGTTACTATTGCTGTGTAATATAGTTTGAAATCTGGTATCGCTATACCACCAGATTCACAATTCCTGCTTAGAATTGCTTTTGCTATTATGGGTCTTTTGTTTTTCCATATGAATTTCATGATTGCTTTATCGATTTCCACAAGAAATTCCATTGGGATTTTGATTGGCATTGCATTAAACCTATAGAGAACTTTTGATAATTACTCCATTTTGATGATGTTAGTTCTGCCTATCCATGAACAGGGTACATTTTTCCATTTTCCAAGATCATCTCTTTCTCTCTTTAGGGTTCGGTTGTTTTCATTGTATAAATCTTTCACCTCTTTTGTTAGGTTGATTCCCAAGCATTTTATTTTTTTTTGAGGATATTGTGAATGGGGTGATTGTCCTCATTTCCATTTCAGAAGATTTGTCACCAATATACAGGAATGCCTTTGATTTATGCGTGTTGATTTTATATCCTGCCACTTTACTGAATTCATTTATTACCTCTAGTAGTTTCTTTGTAGACCCTTTTGGGTCTGTTAGGTATAGAATCATGTCATCCACAAATAGTGATAATTTAAGTTCTGCTTTTCCTATTTTTATGCCTTTAAGTTGTTTTGTCTGTCTAATTGCTCTGGCTAGTATTTTGAGAACTAAATTGAATAGAGGTGGTGAGAGAGGGCATCACTGTCTTTTTCCAGATTTTAGAGGGAATGTCTTCAATTTTTCTCCATTCAGAATGATGCTAGCCTGAGGCTTAGCATATGTAGTTTTTACAATGTTGAGGTAAGTTCCTGTTATCCCTAGTTTTTCTAGTGTTTTGAACATAAAGGGATGCTGTACTTTGTCGAATGCTTTTTCTGCATCTATTGAGATGATCATGAGGTTCTTATCATTAAGTCTATTGTTGTGGTGAATAACATTTATTGATTTCCATATATTGAACCAGCCTTGCATCCCAGGGATGAATCCTACTTGATCATGGTGCACAATTTTTTAAATATGCTTTTGTATTCGATTCGCCAGGATTTTATTGAGGATTTTTGCATCTAAGTTCATTAGAGATATTGGTCTGTAGTTTTCTTTCTTTGAAGTGTCTTTGTCTGGTTTCGGGATCAGGGTGATGTTGGCGTCATAGAATGAATTTGGAAGAGCTCCTTCTTTTTCTGTTTCTTGAAATAACTTGAAAAGTATTGTTATTGTTTCATCTTTGAAGGTTTTGTAAAATTCCACTGTATACCCATCCGGTCCAGGCTTTTCTTGGTTGGTAGTCTTTTGATGGCTTCTTCTATTTCCTCCTTTGTTATTGGTCTGTTTAAATTGTGTGTATCTTCCTGACTCAATCTGGGCAAATCGTATGACTTAAGAAATTTATCGATATCTTCACTATCTTCTATTTTATTGGAATATAGGGTTTCAAAATAATTTCTACTTATCTTCTGTATTTCTGTAGTGTCAGTTGTGATATTGCCTTTTGCATCCCGTATGTTAGTAATGTAATTTGAGTTCTCTCTCTTCTTTTCTTTGTTAGCATGGCTAACGGGTCTGTCGATGTTATTTATGTTTTTGAAGAACCAACTTTTAATTTTATCAGATTCTTCAATGTTTTTTTTTTTGTTTGTTTGTTTCAATTTCATTGATTTCTGCTCTGATTTTAATTATTTCTTGTCTTCTACTACTGTTGAGAGCCCCAGCCAAAGGGGCCCCAACAAACGTCCAGCTGCCAGCAAAGTTCCAGCTGCCGGCTGATGATTGGCTCACAGCGGCCCCATCAACATCTAGCTGATTGGCTCCTCTGTGGTGATGCTCATTGGAGATGCTCATTGAGCTATTCCCCCTCCCTTTCAGACTGCCAGCTGATGATTGGCTCACAGCGGCCCCAGCAACATCTAGCTGATTGACTCCTCTGCGGTGATACTCATTGGGCTGTTTCCCTGCCCTTTCAGACCATGGAGCTGCTCATTGGGGGACTTTTTTGGCTCTGCCCACACGACCCAGCCAATTGGCCTTAAGAGCAGGAGGATTGTGGGAGGTGGTGAGGCTTGCGGTTGAGGGAGAGGCTTTTGGGAAGCCGGTGGTGGCCGTTGGGCTCTGAGGGTTTTTCCTGAGGAGCTGTTTTGTTTTGCCTGTGTGGTTCTAAAAATAAAGTTTCTTTCTTTTGACTAGTGGCTCCTTAATTGTGCCCAGCCAGACTGTGGCATTTCTCCTCTGATTTTAATTATTTCTTGTCTTCTACTACATTTGCTGTTGTTCTGCTCTTCCTTTTCTAGGGTTTTGAGATGAAGTGTGAGTTCATTTATTTGTTGGTTCTTTCTTTTTTTGAGGAATGAACTCCAGACAATAAATTTCCCTATTTAAACTGCTTTCATTGTGTTCCATAGATTCCGATATATTGTGTCTGTATTTTCATTTATCTCTAAGAATTTTTTGATTTCCTCCTTTATGTCTTATGTAACCCATTGATCATTCAGTAACATATTGTTCACTTTCCAGGTGATGCAGGATTTTTCCTTCCTCCTTTTATCATTTATTTCCAGTTTCATTCCATTATGATCAGATAAGACACATGGTATTATCTCCACATCTTTATATTTACTAAGGGTTGCCCTATGGCATAATATATGGTCTATCTTTGAGAAGGATCCATGTGCTGCTGAGAAGAACGTGTATCCACTTGATGATGGTTGATATATTCTATATATATTTATATATATTGGTTATCTCTAGGTTATTGATTGTGTTATTGAGTTCTATAGTTTCTTTATTCAACTTTTGTCTGGAGGATCTGCCCAATGGAGAGAGCGGTGTGTTGAAGTCACCCATAAATATTGTGTTGTGGTCTATTTGACTCTTGAACTTGAAAAGAGTTTGTTTTATGAACTTTGCAGCACCATTTTTTGGTGCATACATATTGATAATTGTTATGTCTTGTTGGTGAATGGTTCCTTTTAACAGCATATAGTGTCCTTCTTTATCCCTTTTGATTAACTTAGGTTTGAAGTTGATTTTATTTGATATGAGTATAGCCACACCTGCTTGCTTCCGAGGACCATATGAGTGGTATGATTTTTCCCACCCTTTCATCTTCAGCCTGTGTAAGTCTTTTCCTATCATATGAGTCTCCTGAAGGCAGCATATTGTTGGATCTGTTTTTTTAATCCAGGTTACTAGCCTATGTCTCTTTATTGGTGAGTTTAAGCCATTAACATTTAGGGTTACTATTGATATAAATGGTTTGTACTTCCAGTCATGCTTATTTATTTGTTTATTTTAATTTGGCTAGTTTTTCCTCTTTGGTTATTTTTTCTCGTCTTTACTGAGTTACCTCCCACTGTTATTTTTGGGTGCTGTTTTTAAATTCCTCTTCTTGTAGTGTTTTGCTCAAAATGTCTTGCAATGCTGGTTTTCTGGCTGCGAATTCTTTTAACTTTTGTTTATTGTGAAATATTTTAATTTCATCGTCAAACCTGAAGCTTAATTTTGCTGGTACAGTGTTCTTGGTTGGAATCCATTATTTTTCAGCGTTTGAATTATGTTGTTCCAGGATCTTCTCGCTTTCAACGTCTGTGATGAGAAATCAGCCGTTAACCTAATTGGTTTACCCCTGAATGTAATCTGCCTCCTTTCTCTTGTAGCTTTTTATATTCTCTCCCTGTTCTGTATGTTGTATATCTTCATAATTATGTGTCTTTTATTTGGTCTATTATGGTTTTGTATTTTTGGGGTCCTGTAGGCTTCCATGATTTGGCAATCCATTCCATCTTTCATATATGGAAAGTTTTCTAAGATTATTTCATTCAATAGATTGTTCATTCCTTTGGTTTGGACCTCTATACCTTCTTCTATCCCAATGACTCTCAAGTTTGGTTTTTTATGACATCCCATATCTCTTGGATGCCTTTCTTGTGATTTCTTACCATCCTTTCTGTGTTGACTATATTCTTTTCGAGTTGATATACTTTGTCTTCATTATCTGATTTTCTGACTTCTATTTGATCTAGTCTATTTGTAATATTCTCGTTTTGGTTTTTAATTTGGTTTATGGTTTCCTGCATTTCTAGGCTTAGTGTTTGATTTTTTAAAAATCTCTATCTCCTGGTAGAGTTCATTTTTTGCTATTTGAACTTGCTAATGCAATTCATTTTCAAAGTGTCTTTCATTGTTTGGACTTGCTGTCTAATGACTTCTCTAAGATTCCATTCCATCTGAGTCAGGTATGCCTTGAGTTCTTTCTCTGTCCATTTTTCTGATGCCTCTAGGTTCTCCTGTAAATTTAAGTTGTCCTGCATTGTTTGTAATCCTTTTTTCCCTTGTTTTTTCATGGTGTTCACTTTGCTTTCCAACTCTGTTTAACTGCTGTGTTTCTGTTTTCTCCTATAAATTTGTTTTGGTTTTGTATATCTCTGTGGTCTCTCCTTTGTGGTGGGAGACTATGCCTAGAAATGTTGGGCTTTATTGTACTTTAAAGCTGATTCATTCAATTCATAAAAGGCTTCCAGGTTCTGAATGGATATAGTGATTTGTTGTTTGTTCTTAGGACTTTATGTTTAGGTTAGGTGCTATGATGGTATGAAGGTTAGTATGTCTTGGTTACTTTGGAAGATCGCTCTACTGAAGGGGGGTATTAACAGGTGATTGGTTCAGAGTATTTTTTAATAGCTAGGTATTTAGGAGTCCTATAGACAGCATCGAAAAAAGCACCTATTTGCATTTAGACAATTACACACAATGGAAGTCATAATGCTTGGGATGAAAGTTGGGGGGAAGGGGAAGGAAGGAGTTCTTAAAGAGAAAGACAGAGAGAGAGATAGGTAGAATTGAGGAGAATGGAAAGAACAATAAAACTTGAAAAGGGAAAAAAAAGAAGGAAGGAAAAAAAACTAATAAAATAGAAAATAAAACATTTTTTAACAAATGAAGTCTTAGAGATCCATTTGCTTCTCTTCCAGTATGCAGAGATGTGCCCTCCGAGCCAAGCTTCTTCCCTCTATGTGCCGGCGGCAATCCCTGTAAGGGGGCTTCTGAACATCTCTCAATCTTGTTATTCCAGGGCTGTTTCTCTTCTCCGGCCCCTCCCCCCATTCCTCCTGCCAGCCAGCTAGACCCCCGCTCACTTGAGGTGCTCTCCAAGGATCTGGTTACACTTGCAGCCCCACTGCGTGCCCTATCTCCCAAACGACTGAGCACTTTCTCTGTCGTTCATCCAAACCCCAGGGCTGTGGAGCAGTGATCTGAGAACCGACAGTTTAATTTGTCAGGACCCCTTTGGTGGGCATGCCCCTGGGAACTGGCAGCTAAGACCTTGGGTGTCGCCGCTGGTGGTAGGGGGAGTTTGGAACTCTGGGGCGAGATTTTTGAGGATTCCTGGCTGTATGTATCTGGTGGGGGTGGGAGTCACACACCTGCTAAAGTCGATTCTGCTGGGAAGGGATCCTGTCCGCGAACTCTGATGACGTGACCTCTCTGCAATGGCGGGCCCCAGACTCCTTGCCAGAGTGTCCGATGGGAGGGGTGAGTCTGGCCTGTCTCTGGTCTGACCCAGTCTCGGTTGGTTTCAGTTCTGGTTTGCTGTGTCATGAAGGCTTGGTTAGCAATCTCTTCAAAGGGTCCCTATGCTGGGTCTTGCTGACCTGCCTCCTACTGTGCTGGTCGCCACGCAGTGGCAGCGGGTCTGGACCTCTGTGCCACGTGGCAGAGATTCACTCCACTCTTTGTCTTTTTATTGATGAGTTGAGTCCATTGACATTCCATGTTAATATTAAGAAATGATTTTTATGCCCTGTCATTTTGAGTTATTTCTGGTTTTAAATTTCAATTAGTTTCTCTTTTATTTGACTTTCCTTTATTGTATTTTTTCCTTTGCTTGTTTTCATATTTATTTTTCATCTCTTCTTCCTAAAATATTTTTGCTGAGAATGTTCTCTACTTCAGGCTTTTTGATTGTGAATTCTTTTCACATTTTTAATCCTGAAAGATTTTTATTTTATTTTCAAATATGAATCTTAATTTTTCTGGGTGTAGTATTTTTGGTTGGGATCCATTTTCTTGCAGAGCTTGGTTAGTGTAATTTCATAACCTCTAAAATTTAAGAGTCTGGGTTGAGAAATCTGCTGTGATCTGTATACATTTTCCTCTAAAACAGTCTCTCATTTGTCTCTGGAAGCCTTCAAAATTTTATCCTTATTCTTTGTATTGGGCATATTCATAACAATGTGACTTTATGTGGGTATGTTGTAATTTTGTGTATTTGGGGTCCTATTATTTAGAGGATAGATGAGGCACGACACCAAATATAGCAGGCAACAGTTTTATTTGGCTGCAGCCAGGTTCATAAGGTACAGCTTTCTCTGTAATCAATTAATCCTCTGAACTCTGAGTTCAGGTAGTTTCAGAACTTTATGCCTAGCGTGTAAGGGGAGGGACTCAGAAGTTCAGTCTGCAGAAGTTCACACAAAAGCAGCTTTTTCTTTCACTGTTTTTGGCAAGTTAACCCTTCAAGGACAGTGCCTGATAAGGGTAGAGCTTCTTCTCCCCTTTCTTCCTTCTGCCTGCCAGCTTTTACCATGGAGCCCAATTGGTAACTTCTCTTATCTTAGAAATGTAGACATTTCTGTGAAGCTCAAGCTCAAGGCCAGAGGCTGGCCTTGGCTTTGTTAAATGATTTGTCATTTTTTTTATCACACTTTGCATTTGCAAACACACTTCTTCAAACTACTATATTAGATAAATATTTTTGAAAAACTAATAAATGGGCATTCAGAACCTGTAGTGCTGATTCTTCCAGGCCAGTGGGCAAATAAAATAGAGCAACAGAAAAACATAAAGTTTACCTATATTGAACTCTTTTGTAGAAACTCTTTTGCTGATAGTCACAAAATCAATTATGATGAAGATTTCTGGAGAAACTTAGTTAGGATTTTTTTTTTTTTTTTTGTGGAAGAGGGGGTGCCACTACATTATAAGGCTCCTGGACTTGGTTTTCCATTTTATTCTTAAGGTTTGGGAAATTTTTAGATACTATTTCACTGACAATATTGTATATTCCTTTGTTCATATCTTTGAGGTTTCATCTATCCTGATAAATCTTAAATTTGTTTTTTCCATGGTATTCCATATTTTTTGAAACTTTTGTTCATGTTCTTTTTTAACATATTTTCTCCATGGACAACTTTATTTTCTAGATTATATATTGTGTCTTCATTGCCTGAAACTCTTGTCTTCCAAGTGATCTAATCTGCTGGTGATGCCTTCCAATGAATTTTTATTTTGCTTTATTGATTCCTTCATTTTGAGGATTTCTGTTTGTTTTTTTCTTTTTTTTTCCAGAATTGCTGTCTCTTTATCGAAGTGAGTTTTTCCTTAATGTATTTTCTCCCTTATACCATCTTTTACCTCACAGATCAATTTAACTAGGACATTCTAAACTCTTTGTCATTTCTTCCAGTATGGTGTCAATGAATTCTGTTATTGAATTAAATTGGTTTGTTTAATGTAATTTGCTCTGTTCCATTTTCACTTTCTTTTTGTGTGTGTATATACCTATTTGACACTATGGTTTTGAGGCAGTAGATTTTCTATCCCATGGACTCTTAGGGACTCTGAAGGTTTCTGGTACCTCACAGTTTAGGGAGAGACAGATAATAATCATAAGAAATGCAAATCATCTACAGCATCAAAGCAAGATAATATGTTCAGTTATTACCCACTCTCAATATGGTGAGTTTATATATGGATTTGCACTTTTTTGATGTGAGTATTTATGGAAAAGAACTAGTATAGGATGTGATGTTTGTGAGGGAAAGTATAAAATAGAGAATAAATGATAGATAGATAATAAAGTTTGGCTTTTACTGGACTGGAGCTGTGGCTCAGTGGTAGAGTCCTCCTTGCCTAGCATGTGCAAGGCTCTGTGTTTGATCCTCAACACCACATAAAAATAAATAAATAAAATAAAGATACTGTGTCCAACTGCAAATAAAAAATCAATATTTAAAAAAATCAATGAAGCATTCCTTAAAAAAAGATTGCCTCTTACTAAAGAAAAAGAAGGAAGTAGTACAAGGGAAACATAAGTAAGATAAAAGAGTGTATAGAATAAAAATTTTAAAATTAATATTAAAAATAAAAATAACAGAAAAAGAGTACATGAACAAAACTTAATCCTCAAACTATTGATATACAAGAAAAAAGTCTTAGAAAAATTATATTAATGAGAAACAAAGAAAAAAACAAAACAAAACAAACCAACTGACCAGCCAAATAAACAACAACAACAAAGATAGGTGTGACTATGTATAAATGTCCATGATTTATTCAGGCCACAATTGAACAGTTATAGGAAAAAATTAAAAAGTAAAAATTTAAAAAGATAAACATAAAATAAAGCAGATGATAATACTGAAAAATTGGGGAATCATTGGTGTTTCAAATGTTCTTCTCAAGTGTGATAGTTGAGGTAGCTGTATTTGTGGGAGATCTCACAGGCAAAACCATTGGGGGTGGGGTTTAGGCTTTGTTAGCTTTCAAGGTCTTCCTTGGATTGGTCTGAAGATTTTAAATAGACTCCCCTCCCTGGTGGAGCAGATGCTGGGAAATCCTTGTAGACTGTCCCAGAAGAAAAATCCTGTGCTTTCATTCATATGGTGGAAGAGTCAATTCTTGTTCTCTTCAGATACATGTGAACTGCGTGTTTTTAGGATTCTTGGGTTCAAACTTAAAATTCAATGTTTTCCTCCCTACCCTTTCAAATTCTTGGCCTGGCATGCCTTCCAGCCATACTTTTCAAGTAGCCAATCTTACAAGTGGCCATTCTGGAGAAGGAGGCCAGAAGTCAGGTGTGTTTTTTCAACCAGTTATCCCCTGAATAGCCCCACTCCACTTTTGATTTTCTTCTAGTCTCTTAGACATACACCATGTCATGTGTTATGAGTTTGCCAATCCTGGTTTTTAGACTGCCACAGCTGTAGAAGGCTCTGATCTTCTGGATTATGTTCCTCTTTGTTGGAGCTGCAAAATTATTCCTTTCTCTGATTTCTCTGGTAGCCTGGGAAATGGGAGACATGTTTTTCTCCTTTCCCCCCCTACACAATATTGTTGTGCAGTGACTTTGAACTCTGATCTCTCCATATATACACACACCTCAGACATCCCCAAATTGGGGTTCCTTAAATTGAAGTCTTGCTCCACAATTTTAGCACAGAAGAGATCTTACCTGCCATTGCTTCTGCCAGGAGCAGCAGTTCTGGTGATCTCTTTTATTTTGTTATATCTAACCATCTGATTTCCTGATCTGTTTTGAATGTCCAGAGTTATTTCCCTTAAGATCCCCTCTCTCATCTTATTGAAAAACTTTGTGTCTGAGATCTTGGTTTCATGCCATAGAGTGACCAGGAATGGTACCTTCTCTAATTTGCTATTTTTCCTAACTTAATTACTGGCATTTCTTAGACTTGTGTCTCCACTGCAACTTTGGCTTCCTTCTCACTTCTCCACACATCACCCTCTCAGAAACAGCCTTCAGGGACTCAACCCTGCTATACTTTTCCAGGCCTCCCAGGCTTCCTCCTCCTCCTCCTCCTCCTCCTCCTCTTTCTTATTTTAAAAAATATTTTTAGTTGTCAATGGACCTTTATTTTATATATATATATATATATATATATATATATATATATATATATATGCAGTGCCAAAATTCACACCCAATGCCTCACACCTATGCTAGGCAAGTGCTGTACCACTGAGCCACAATCCCAGCCTCTCCCATGACTTCTTTTGAAATTTTGGCTGAAATCGTCATGACCTCCTAACTCCATCATTATTCATTTTTTCAGAACCAGCACCACATGTATCATGCTGTGTCTCAGACCCTTGGAAACATATTTAGAAACCCAGCAGGTGAAATAAAATGGAAAATTCAGTTGGGATAGTAGACATGCTTTATTAAGAGGCAGGAGAACAATTTAGCCAACTTTAGCCTTCAGATAGTTCCAGTGCACCCTGGGTCCTTCTAGACAAAAAGGGCACACTACAAATAGGTTACATCAGTGGGCTCATGCTCAGGAGCAAATGTTTATAATCTTATACTTAAGACATAATCTGCTGGAAGTCTTGAGGAGAGAGCCACAATATAGCAATTTGGCATCTACCCAACAAGATAGTTGATGCCAAGGTCTACCACCATGTCAAGCAGTAGCCAAGCCTTCAAGGACCATGGCTGCAGCAGCCTCTGAGTACTGGATGGCTAAGCATGGTGAAACGACTTTCTAGGCTCCTTGTGCAAGTAGGGTGTTCCACTGATCTCTTCTCAAAGAGATTTTTCATCTTTGAGCTTGAAATGGGTGTGATCTTGCCAATTCTTGAGATGTCCTCAAGCCATATTTCTTATTATCTCTGGGCAAAGCCTTTAGCATTTTTTAGTGGCTATAATATCTTCAACAACCACAACTTGCTTAACCTCAGTTTAACTTGTAAATGTCTAGCAAAATTGCAAGTTTTTTTTCAAATCTTCTTCTCTGCTTTATGCTCCTGGTTATCACAATATACTTGGCTGCCAGAAATATTTATGCCACTGACTCAATACTGTGTTGCCTAAAAATTCCTTTGGCCAGATTAAGAAATCCATTGCATTTATATTCTGCCTCACAAAAAGTCTCAGAACATGGGCAAAATGCAGACAACTTCTTAGCCAGGACATAACATGAATGGGCTCCAATCCAATTTCCAATAGAGACCTCTTTCTCTGAAAACTCATGTGCCCTATTTTTAGTGTTCATAGTTCTATCAGGAATCTTGTCTTCTGAATTACCTCCAGAATTGCACATTAAGGTCTATTGGCAACATTTTAGAGCTTTTCTAGCTTAAATCCTAAACATTTTAAAATTTCTCTCAAAAATTCCAGAAAGCTCCATCCATTCTGAACCACATGGTCAGATTAGTCACAGAACGGATCCCACTTCTTGATACCAATTTCTGTTTTAATCTTTTTTTTTTTTGCTACTGTGCTAAAAGACCTAACAAAAACAATTTTAAGGAGGAAAAGTTTATTTTGGAGCTCAAGATTTTAGAGGTCCCATTCCATTGAAGTCTAGACAACTGACTTCAATCCTTGGGGCTTGAAGTGAGGCAGAACATCAAGGCAGAAGATTGTGGTGGAGGGAAGGTTCTCAAGATAACATACCAGGAAGCACAGAGAGAGTTCCCCTCAATGATAAAATATAAGCCCCAAAAGCACACTTCCAATTACCCACCTTCTCCAGGCACATCTTACCAGCTTTCAATTACTATTCAGTTAATCCATATGAAGGGATTAATTCATTGAAACAACTTTCTAGGCCCCCTGAGTTAAGGCTCTCAAAATCCAAGCATTTTACATCTAAACCTTTTCACATCCTCTCACACATGAGAATTTGGGGGATGTGACATATCTAAACCATAAGAATATCTAATTAGCAAATTTGGTGATCACTCAGTGCAATAGATCACTAGAATTTATTCCTCCAGTCCACCTGAAAAGTTTTAATTTTTTTTGTCTTTTTTTTAAATCTTTGTTGTTGATAGATGTTTATTTTATTTATTTATACATAGTTCTGAGAATCAAACCCAGTGCCTCACACATGCCAGGCAAGTGCGCTACTGCTGAGCCACAGTCCCAGCCCTTTTTATCTTTTATTAACATATCCCTTTTTCATCTTTATCCCTTCCATCCCTCAGCCTTTGGTAACCACCTTTAATACTCTCTGTTTCTGTGGATGGATAATTAAGCAAGTGATTGTCAGCCCACAGTTTGGAATAATATTAGAAAACCATACATATGATAGGGGATTATTATCTAAAATGCATAAATAACTCAATTCAAAATCAAGGGAAAAATATCCAATTTTTATTTGGGCAGAGGAGCTAGACAAATTTTTCAAAAAAGAGTGATATAAATGTGCAAAAAATACTTCTCATTTTTGTCAGGCTTGATTCCGCTTGTCTGAAGAACATTTAATGCAACATTTATTTCAAAATATAAGCCAAAATTATATATTATATTATATTATATTAATCTTCCAAATGGTTCCTGAGCTAGGAAGTGAAAGCCTAGTTTATTCAGCTGTTACAACTTTCAAAGACTTTACATTACCTTCAATGATATTTGTGTTGGTTGTCAATATCTTTGCCTTTTTGTGTATAAACACCTAGTTTTCATTTTATTACTTACTCTTGGATCAGAAAGTCAAGAAAAGTCTAATGGTTTTATCCCAGCTCATTTTTTTTTCAGTTTTAATGCGCATTAGTAATCAACAGGGTAGCATCTGACATAAATTATGTTCAGTTTTACTCATATTATAGGTTTGTTATACAGAGTATATAAAGCAATAATCTTGAGTTATTTTGGAAGTACAGAGCATTGTAATATTATTTTCCTATTGCTAAACAATCTTTTATTTACGTGTGACACTGAATAAGTTACTTGAGTAAGATGAGCAGTAATATCTGTTGAAAACGAGGAAAGCTTTTGGGGAATACCATAAAATTATTGAGATAAGATGTGCAATCCTACTTTTCCCAAAATAAATTTTTAATGTTTCCATTAGTAGATCATATTTGTACACAATAGTGGAGTTCATTTTGACATATTTATGTATGCATGGAATACAATTTGCTTCATTACTATTATGAGTACTTCCTCTTTCCTTCTCCTTCTGCCTTTCCCTCTTCTCCTTCTTCTACTCTACTTGTCTTCTGTTTTTTTTAGTATTTTAATTGACATTTTATAGATATGCATAAAGACATAATTCACTGTGGTATATTCGTATATGTACATAGTATTTGTTTGATCAGTATCATTCTGATGTCCCTCCATTTTCCTCATCAAAATTTTAAAATTTGATATTGGGAATCTATCAGAATGTTGACTAAAAATAAGGCTTTGCCAGAATACAGGATAGAGTAAAGGATCAGCCAAATAATTTCCTTTTAGGTCCTTCAACAATAGCTCTTTGAGTCTTATATTTAATTAAAGCAATTAAGAAGACAACTATTAGCAAAGTTTATAGTGTACAAAACCATCATATAAAAATGAATAGAATTTTCAAGAAATGAAATTAATTTCTAGTTAATAAATAAAAACATAAATATTGTGCATGTTACTAGGTTAACATCCAGTGTTTTGATACATGTGTAGACTGTGTAATGTTTAAATCAATATAAAATATCTGTGTCCTCAAAAATTTATCATTTCTATATTTTGAAAACATTAAAATGATTTCTTCTAGCTTTTCAAATGTACAGTTATCTATGGTCATCCTAGAGTACAGTAACACAAAAGAAGTTCTCTGATCTAACTCTAACATAGTATATTGATCAACATGTTTGCATCCCTTTCTTCCCTTTACTGTCCCCAACCTCTCTTAATGACCATTTTACCTTGAACTGCTACTGGATTAACTTTTCCACATTATATCTCAGTGAGCTCACATTATTCATATCTTGCTGTGCCTGGCATATTTTATTTAACCAAAAGATACCCAGGTTCATCTAATTGTCACAAGTGATAGGAATTTATCTTTTATGACTGAAAAGTATTTCATTATGTTTATATACACCATTTTCTTTATTCATTTGTTACTTGATGGACATTTTTGTTGGTTCCATTTCTTAAGTATTGTGAAAACTACTATAACAAATATGGTAGTGCAGATTTCTCCTTAACATACTAACTTTATTTTCTCTGGATATATACGCAGGACTGGGATTGCTTAATCCTATGATAATTCCATTTTATCATTTTAAGGAACTTCCACACCTGTTTATAATGTCTGTACTAATTTACATGAGAACAAAAATTGTATAAGGATTCCTTTTATTCCAGATCCTAATTCCACCTATTTAACCCCATGGGAGTCCTTTTTTCTTTGCATATCTCCTTTACTTTGTATAATTTATATTGTAGGGGATTTTTACCTCCTAGATAGATTTATTCCTAGGCATTTAATTTTTTGAGACTATTGTGAATGGAATTGTTTTCTTTTTTCCTCAGAATAACTAGTATATCTAAAAGCTAATTGTTTTTAATTTTGTATGCTACCATTTTGCTGTATTTGTTTATCATATCTAGAAGTTTTGTCATGGAGTATATTGGGTCTTCTAAACATAGAATTTTGTTACCTGCAAACTTATAATTTGATTTCTTTCTTTCCTGTTTGTATCCCTTTTAATCCATTTACTTTCCTAATTTCTCTGATTAAATTTTCAACTAATATATTGAATAGGAGAATTAGACAAGGGCATCCTTGTCTGATTTTAGAGGAAATTCTCTCATTTTTCCCCATGTAGTGTAATGTTGGCTTTGAGTTTGTCATATATAATCTTCATGATGTTTATGTGTTTCTTCGATCCCTAATTTCTTTAGTGTTTTAAACATAAATGTTTGCTGCATTTGGTTAAAGAGTTTATATGCATCTATTAAGATTATTATGTGATCTTTCTTATTTATATTTATGTCATAAATTATATTTATTGTTGTACATATTTTAAATCATACTTGCATCTCTAATTGTATGTGACCATGATGCACAATTATGGTAATATTATTTGAGTATGAATTCCAATATTTTATTGAGGATTTTTCCATATACGTTTATCAAAATTTTGTGTAGTTTTTTTTTTGATGTGTACTTATATGATTTTGGGATCAGGATGATACTGACTCCATAGAATACATTTGGAAGTACTCACTCTTTTTCTATTCCATGGACTATTTTGAAGAACAATGGCATTAGTTCTCATTTTAAAGTCTGTTGAAATTTATCTGTAATCCAACATGTCCTGAGTTTTCTTTATTGGAAGAATTTTTATTTCTGCTTTAATTTCGTGGTTTGCTTCTAGGCATGTTAAGCTGTCTATATCTTCTTGTTAAGTTAAGCTGTCTATATCTTCTTGTTAAGTTAAGCTTTCTATATCTTCTTGTACATTTTTTTGGACTACATGTGTCTAATAATCTGTTCATTTTTTACAGATTTTCAATATTATTGATGCTTATATTTTGAAATTTTTCTATAAAAAGCCTCTGGAAAAAAAGCATCTGGATTTCAGAGATATCTGCTGTGATATGTAATTTTTCACCTCTAATTTCATTAATTTGAGTCTTCTTTCTCAGAGATTGGATAAATGTTTATGAATTGTATTTACCTTTTCAAAGAGTAAACTGTTCACTTTAGTTACTTTTATTCCCCAATTCATTGTTGTTTTGTTATTTCTTCTTTCTGCCAATTTTGGAAATGATTTGTTCTTGTTTTTCAAGATGTTTGAGATGTATAATCAGGTTGCTTGTTTGGGTTCTTCCTGATTTTTTTTAAAATAAAGTCACAAATAGATACCAACTTTATTCTTAGAAGCATCTTGAATGTGTTCCAGAGATTGTGTATGTTATAGCTCTATTTTTATTTTAAGTATCTTAAAATTTGTTCTTATATAATTTCTTCTGTTATCAATTCATCATTCAAACATGTACTGTTTAATCAAAATATATTTATGCAATTCCTATGCTTTTTCTTTTTTTGTTTTTTGATTTTTGTTAAGTAAGCAGTACTTAACCAGTAAGCCGCATCCCCAGCCCTTTTTAATTTTTTAATTTTTTAGTTTGAAGCAGGGTCTTACTAGCAGGCTTAGGGCCTGGTTCAATTGCTGAGGTCTCAAACTTTCAATCCTCCTGTCTTGGCCTCTCAGTTGCTGGGAATATAGGTGTACCCAGAAATGAACATGTCTTTGTCAGGCTATTTGTCCCCATATATGTTGTAATTTTTAATATTTTTGAAACAAGATCTTGCTAAATTTCTCAAAAACATGTATTCCTCCTGTAACAGTGGTCCACTTTATGCTTTGACTCTCCTATGCTTTTTCTTATTTTTATTTCCAATTTTATTCCATTATTATCTGATAATATGAAAGTAATTATATCTTTTTTTTTGTATTTACAGAAATTTGCTTTCTGTCATAAGATAGAATTTATTTTGGAGAAGGCTCCATAAATAACTAAAAAGAGAGTGAATTCAGCCATTGCTTGGTGAAGTATTCTATAAATGTCAGTTAGGTCCACATGATTTATATTTTTCAGAGTCTTTATTTTTTTTTGTCTGGATGACTTATCAATTAGCAGTAGAGGTTTGCTGAAATCACACAGAAGTATTGTTTTCTTCCATATATTTTATCGATTCATTATGATGTATATTATAGTGACTTGTTGATGCATATTTGTACATGCACTAGATATAATAATGTAATTTGACTGACACCATTCCCCAGTATTTCCCATTTCTCTCTACTCCTTCCCCACCCTCCATCCTTTTTCTCTACTCTACTGATCTCCCATTAGTTTTCATAACACACCCAACTTTCTTCTCTTTTTTCCTCTTCAGCTTCTCTATGTGATAAGAAAACACATTACCCTTAACCTTCTGAGTTTGGCTTATTTCACATAACATAATGGTCTCAATGTTCATCCATTGTTCAGAAAATGACATGATTTTATTTTTTCTTTATGGCTGAATAGAATTTCATTATATATATTATATATTCATACAATTGTATTTATAAAATTATAATTTTGTATTTTCTTAATCCATTCTTCCAATAATGAACATCTACCTTTTCCCACAGTTTGGTTATTGTGATTTGTGCTGCTATAACCATGGTATGCACATATTGCTATAGTATGATGATTTTAATTTTTCAGGATAAATACCAAGGAGTGGTATAGCTGGTTCATATGCCTAGTCTTTTCAGGAAACTCTATACTGATTTTTATTTGATTGTATTAATTTACAATGCTACTAAGAGTGTAAAATTGTTTCTTTTCCTTCAAATACTCTTTAGCATTTATTATTGTTGTATTTTTGATGGCTGCCATTCTGACTGACATGAGATAAAATCTCAATGTAGTTTGTTTTGTATTTGTCTAGTTGCTAATGATGTTGAACACTTTTACATATATTTATTGGCTAATTGTATTTTTTGAGAAGTGTGTGTTTAATTTATGTTCTCATTCATAAATTGGGTTATTTGTTTTTTTAGGTGTTAAGTTTTTGACTTCTTTACATATTCTATATATTAATCCTCTGTGAAACGAGTAACTAACAAAGGTTTTTTTCCCATTTTGTAGGTTGTCTTTTCACATTCCTAATTATTTCCTTTGCTGTGCAGAAGCTTTTTAAGTTGATGTCATCTCATTTGTTAACTCTTGGCATTATTTTCTGAGATTTACGTGTTCTGTTAAGAATGTTGGGGCTGGGGTTGTGGCTCAACAATAGAGCACTTGCCTAGATAAAGCAAGGCCCTGGGTTCGATCCTCAGTACCACATAAAAACAATATTGTATCCAAATACAACTAAAAAATGAATACTTAAGAATGTCATTGTGCCTATAGGCCAGAATGTTAACCCCTATATTTTCTTCAAGGAGTTGCATAGTTTCTGGTCCAATTACTAGCTCTATGGTTAACTTTGAGTTTGCTTTTGTGTATGGTGAGAAATAAGGTTCTAATCTCACTCTTCTACATACGAATGATCAGTTTTCCTAGCACCATTTGTTAAAAAGGCTGTCATTGCTTCTATGTATGTTTTTGGCACCTTTCTCAGAAATCACATGACTGTAGATCTGTTGGTTTGTCTCTTTGTCTTTCATTCTGTCCCATTGGTCTATGTATCTTTTTTAATGCAATTTTTGTTGTTATAGTTCTATACTGTAATTTGAAGTCATGTACTGAGACTCCTCCAACATTGACTTTTGTTTTTGTTTTTATTTAAAATTGCTTTGGTCATTATTCCAAATGCATTTTAGGGCAGTTTTCCCTAATTTTGTGAAGAATATCATCAGGACTTTGATGGGGATTAGATTGAATCTGCACTTTGCTTTTGGTAGTATGGATAATTTAACAGTATTAATTCTACCTATCCATGAGCATGAGAGGTCTTTTCATCTTGTGTCATCTTCAATTTCTTTCTTCAATGTTACATCATTTTTATTGTAGAGATCTTTCAGCTCCTTGGCTAGATTTATTCTTAGATATTTTTAGAGGCTATGGTGAAAGAGATTGTTTTTCTCTACAAATACATTATAAGTATGTAAGAAAGATTTTTTGTTTTGTATGTCAATTATGTCACCTGCTACAATGTTGAATTTTTTATTAGCCTTCACAGTCTTCTGGTGGAGCTTTTTGGAATATTCTAAGTACATGATCATATAATCAGCAAACAGTGATAATTTGACTTCTTCCTTTCCTACATATATTTCTTTTATTTTCTTCTCTTGTCTAATTTCTCTGCCTTGAATTTGTAGCAATATATTAGATAGAAATAGTGATAATAAATGTTTTTCTTATTGTGAATTTCAAAGAAAATGCTTTTAGTTTTTTCCATTTAATTTGAAGTTGGCATGGCTGTTATAATATTGTTGTAGTTTTCTTCTATCTCCAATTTCTCCAGTGTTTTTTAAATTTGTTAGTTCTAATATATACATGACAGTACAAGCTCTTTGATTCATTGTACACAAACAGAGCACAATTGTTCACTTTTCTGGTTGTGCATGAAGTAGAGTCACACCATTTGTGCAATCATACATGTACCTAGGGTAATGATATCCATCTCATTCTACCATCTTTACTACCCCTTTGCCCTCTCCCCCCTCCCCTTTGCCCCATTCATAGTTCCTTTACTCATGCATGCACCCCCTTCCTACATATAATCATCCACTTATCACAAAAAAAACATCCAGACCCCATTTTTTTGAGATTGGCTTATTTGCTTAGCATGATATTCTCCAACTCCATAAATTTACCTTCAAAATTCATAATTTTATTCTCTTTCAATGTTGAGTAGCATTCCATTGTACATATGTACTACAGTTGCTTTATGCATTCAGCTATTGAAGGGCATCTATGTAGCTTCCACAGTATAGCAATTGTGAATTGTGCAGCTATAAATATTAAAGTGTCTGTGCTATTGTAATATGCTGTTTTAAATCTTTAGGTATAGATCAATGAGTGGGATAGTTGGGTCAAATGGTGGTTCCATTCCAAATTTTCTAAGGAATATCCATATTTATTTCCAGATTGGTTGCACCAATTTGAAGTCCTACTAGCAATGCATGAGTGTGACTTTTCCCCCACATTCTCACCAACATTTATTGTTGTCTGTATTTTTGATAACTGTCATTCTGACTGACGTGAGATGGAATCTTTTTTTTTTTTTTTTTTTTTTTATTTTTTTTTATTTTTTATTTTTTAATTGGATGTTCACAACTTTACAAAGCTCATGACCAATCATATTTCATAAAATAGAATCAATTGGGTTATGAACTCCCATTTTTTCCCCAAATACAGATTGCAGAATCACATTGGTTACACATCACATTTTTACATACTGCCATATTAGTGACTGTTGTATTCTGCTACCTTTCCTATCCTCTACTATCCCCCCTCCCCTCCCCTCCCATCTTCTCTCTCTACCCCATCTACTGTAATTCATTTCCCTCCATGTTTGTTATCCCATTCCCCTAGTAAACTCTTAAATGTAATTTTGTATAACAATGGGGGTCTCCCTCCATTTACATGTGATTTCCCTTTTTTTCTCCCTTTCCCTCCCGCCTCATGTCTCTGTTTAATGCTAGTCTTTTCTTCCTGCTCATCCTCCCTGTTCCGTTCTTAGTTGCTCTCATTATATCAAGGAAGACATTTGGTATTTGTTTTTTAGGGATTGGCTAGCTTCACTAAGCATAATCTGCTCTAGTGCCATCCATTTCCCTGCAAATTCCGTGATTTTGTCATTTTTTAGTGCTGCGTAATATTCCATGGTGTATAAATGCCACATTTTTTTTATCCATTCATCTATTGAAGGACATCTGGGTTGGTTCCACAGTCTAGCAATTGTGAATTGTGCTGCTATGAACATCGATGTGGCAGTATCCCTGTAGTGTGCTCTTTTAAGGTCTTCAGGAAATAGTCCGAGTAGGGCAATAGCTGGGTCAAATGGTGGTTCCATTCCCAGCTTTCCCAGGAATCTCCATACTGCTTTCCAAATTGGCCGCACCCGTTTGCAGTCCCACCAGCAGTGAACAAGAGTACCCTTTTCCCCACATCCTCGCCAGCACTTGTTGTTGTTTGACTTCATCATGGCTGCCAATCTTACTGGGGTGAGGTGGTATCTTAGGGTGGTTTTGATTTGCATTTCCTTGACTGCTAGAGATGGTGAGCATTTTTTCATGTACTTGTTGATTGATTGTATGTCCTCCTCTGTGAAGTGTTTGTTCATATCCTTGGCCCATTTGTTGATTGGGTTATTTGTTTTCCTATTGTCTAATTTTTTGAGTTCTCTGTATACTCTGGATATTAGGGCTCTATCTGAAGTGTGAGGAGTAAAAATTTGTTCCCAGGATGTAGGCTCCCTATTTACCTCTCTTATTGTTTCTCTTGCTGAGAAAAAACTTTTCAGTTTAAGAAAGTCCCATTTGTTGATTCTTGTTATTAACTCTTGTGCTATGGGTGTCCTATTAAGGAATTTTGAGCCCGTCCCCACAATCTGTAGATTGGAGCCAACTTTTTCTTCTATCAGACGGAGAGTCTCTGATTTGATATCTAGCTCCTTTATCCACTTTGAGTTGACTTTTGTGCATGGCGAGAGGAGGGGATTCAGTTTCATTTTGTTGCATATGGATTTCCAGTTTTCCCAACACCATTTGTTGAAGATGCTATCCCTTCTCCATTGCATGTTTTTAGCTCCTTTATCAAGTATAAGATAGTTGTAGCTTTGTGGGTTAGTCTCTGTGTCCTCTATTCTGTACCATTGGTCCACCCGCCTGTTCTGGTACCAGTACCATGCTGTTTTTATTACTATTGCTCTGTAATAAAGTTTGAAATCTGGTATCGCTATACCACCTGATTCACACTTCCTGCTTAGAATTGTTTTTGCTATTCTGGGTCTTTTATTTTTCCATATGAATTTCATGATTGCTTTATCTATTTCTACAAGAAATGCCATTGGGATTTTGATTGGCATTGCATTGAACCTATAGAGAACTTTCGGTAAAATCGCCATTTTGATGATGTTAGTTCTGCCTATCCATGAACAGGGTATATTTTTCCATCTTCTAAGATCCTCTTCTATTTCTTTCTTTAGGGTTCTGTAGTTTTCATTGTATAGGTCTTTCACCTCTTTTGTTAGGTTGATTCCCAAGTATTTTATTTTTCTTGAGGTTATTGTGAATGGAGTGTTTTTCCTCATTTCCGTTTCAGAAGTTTTGTCACTGATATACAGAAATGCCTTTGATTTATGTGTGTTAATTTTATATCCTGCCACTTTGCTGAATTCATTAATTAGTTCTAGTAGTTTTTTTGTAGACCGTTTTGGGTCTTCTAGGTATAGAATCATGTCATCCGCAAATAGTGATAATTTAAGTTCTTCTTTTCCTATTTTTATGCCTTTAATTTCTTTCATCTGTCTAATTGCTCTGGCCAGTGTTTCGAGAACTATATTGAATAGAAGTGGTGATAGGGGGCATCCCTGTCTTGTTCCAGATTTTAGAGGGAATGCCTTCAATTTTTCTCCATTCAGAATGATGCTAGCCTGAGGCTTAGCATAGATAGCTTTTACAATGTCGAGGTAAGTTCCTGTTATCCCTATTTTTTCTAATGTTTTGAACATAAAGGGATGCTGTACTTTGTCAAATGCTTTCTCTGCGTCTATCGAGATGATCATATGGTTCTTATCTTTAAGCCTATTGATGTGGTGGATAACATTTATTGATTTCCGTATATTGAACCATCCTTGCATCCCAGGGATAAATCCTACTTGATCATGGTGCACAATTTTTTTGATATGTCTTTGTATCCGATTCGCCAGAATTTTATTGAGGATTTTTGCATCTAGGTTCATTAGAGATATTGGTCTGTAGTTTTCTTTCTTTGAGGTGTCTTTGTCTGGTTTCGGAATCAGGGTGATGTTGGCCTCATAGAATGAATTTGGAAGAGCTCCCTCTTTTTCTATTTCCTGAAATAACTTGAAAAGTATTGGTATTAATTCTTCTTTAAAGGTTTTGTAGAACTCCGCTGTATACCCATCCGGTCCTGGACTTTTCTTGGTTGGAAGTTTTTTGATTGCTTCTTCTATTTCATCTATTGATATTGGTCTGTTTAAGTTGTGAGTTTCCTCCTGACTCAGTCTGGGCAAATCATATGACTTAAGGAATTTATCGATGTCTTCACTTTCTTCTATCTTATTGGAATATAGGTTTTCAAAATAATTTCTAATTGTTTTCTGTATTTCTGAAGCGTCTGTTGTAATATTGCCTTTTTCATCCCGTATGTTAGTGATTTGAGTTCTCTCTCTTCTTCTCTTCGTTAGTATGGCTAGGGGTCTGTCGATCTTATTTATTTTTTCAAAGAACCAACTTTTTGTTTTGTTAATTTTTTCAATAGTTTCTTTTGTTTCAATTTCATTGATTTCTGCTCTGATTTTAATTAGCTCTTGCCTTCTGCTACATTTGCTATTGTTTTGCTCTTCCTTTTCTAGGGCTTTGAGATGAAGTGTGAGCTCATTTATTTGTTGGTTTTTCCTTTTTTTGAGGAATGACCTCCAGGCAATGAATTTCCCTCTTAAAACTGCTTTCATTGTGTCCCATAGATTCCGATATGTTGTTTCTGTATTTTCATTTATCTCTAAGAATTTTTTGATTTCCTCCTTTATGTCTTCTGTAACCCATTGATCATTCAGTAACATATTGTTCATTGTCCATGTGAAGTAGGATTTTTCCTTCCTTCTTTTATCATTGATTTCCAGTTTCATTCCATTATGATCTGATAGAGTGCATGGTATTATCTCAACCCCTTTGTATTTACTGAGGGTTGCCCTATGGCATAATATATGGTCTATTTTTGAGAAGGTTCCATGTGCTGCTGAGAAAAAAGTATATCCACTTGATGATGGTTGATATATTCTATATATGTCAGTTAAGTCTAGGTTATTGATAGTGATATTGAGGTCAATAGTTTCTTTATTCAACTTTTGTTTGGAGGATCTGTCCAATGGTGAGAGAGGTGTGTTGAAGTCACCCATGATTATTGTGTTGTGGTCTATTTGATTCTTGAACTTGAGGAGAGTTTGTTTTATGAACGTCGCAGCGCCATTATTTGGTGCATAAATATTGATAATTGTTATGTCTTGTTGGTGAATGGTTCCTTTTAACAGTATATAATGTCCTTCCTTATCCCTTTTGATTAACTTAGTCTTGAAGTCGATTTTATTCGATATGAGAATGGCCACGCCTGCTTGCTTACGAGGACCGTGTGCTTGGTATATTTTTTCCCAACCTTTTACCTTGAGTCTGTGTATGTCTTTTCCAATCAGATGTGTCTCCTGGATGCAACATATTGTTGGGTTTGTTTTTTTAATCCATGTTACCAGCCTATGTCGCTTTATTGGAGAGTTTAAGCCATTAACGTTTAGAGTTACTATTGATATATGGTTTGTACTTCCTGCCATGTTTGATTATTTATCTTTTTTTTTTTCACCCTAATTTAGTTTGTTTCTCCATGATTAGCTTTCCCCCCTTCCTCTGTCTTTACCGAGGCACTTCCCGCTGATGGTTTTGGTTATTGTTTTCCATTTCTTCCTCGTGTAGAGTTTTGCTCAAGACGCTTTGCAATGCTGGTTTTCTGGCTACAAATTCTTTTAGCTTTTGTTTATCATGAAAGATTTTTATTTCGTTGTCGTATCTGAAGCTTAATTTTGCTGGATACAGAATTCTTGGTTGGCATCCATTGTCTTTCAGTGTTTGAAATACGTTGTTCCAGGATCTTCTCGCTTTCAGCGTCTGTGATGAAAAATCCGTTGTCAACCTTATTGGTTTACCCCTAAATGTAATCTGTCTCTTTTCTCTTGTAGCTTTTAATATTTTCTCCTTGTTCTGTATATTGGATAGCTTCATAACAATGTGTCTTGGCGTTGGTCTACTGTGATTTTGTGTGCTCGGTGTCCTGTATGCATCTACAATTTGTATATCTGTTTCCTTTTTTATTTCTGGAAAGTTTTCTGTAATTATCTCATTCAGCAGGTTATTCATTCCCTTGGCATGAATCTCTGTGCCTTCCTCTACCCCGATGACTCGTAAGTTTGGTTTTTTTAAGTTATCCAAAATCTCTTGGATGTTTTTCTCGTGATTTTTTACCAGCCTATCTGAGTTGGCTAGACTCTTTTCAAGTTGATATATTTTGTCTTCATTATCTGACGTTCTGGCTTCTACTTGCTCCACTCTGTTAGTGATAGTCTCGATTGAGTTTTTAATTTGGTTTATCGTTTCCTTCATTTCTAGAATTATTGTTTGATTTTTTTTAATAATCTCTATCTCCTGATAAAGATTCTTAACTTCTTCTTTTATCTGTTTTTGTAATTCCTTTTCAATGTGATCTTTAAGGTTCCTTTCCATCTGTCTAAGGTGTTCCTTGAGTTCTTTATATGGCCATTTTTCTGATGACTCCAGGTCCTCCTGAATATTTAGGCTGTCCTGCATTGTTTGTACTCCTTTTCTTCCTTGCTTTTTTATGCTCATGATACTTCTTGTTCTGTTTGACTGCTGAGTTACTGTTTACTCTTATAAATTTATTTGATGCTTGGGAGGAGAGGTATTAGAGGGGAAGGGAAGAAGTCATGATTCCCGGCAGGTCTCCTTTCCACGGAATTTTGCTAGAAGTCCCTCCGTAGGTAGATTCTAGGTGTATTAATGGGTCTTTCTGAACGCGTTACTGTGGAGATACTGAAAATACTGCTTCTTCGCCGGCCGCCATGTTGGGTCCCTTGAGATGGAATCTTTGAGTAATTTTGATTTGCATTTCTCTAATTACCAGAGATGTTGAAGATTTTTCATATTTTCTTGATCTACTGTATTTATTCTGAGAAGTTTTGTTCATCTCCCTTGCCCATTTATTGATCATGTTGTTTGTTTTTTGGTATTAATTTTTTTTTAGTTCTTTATATGTCCTGAAGATTACTGCTCTATCTGAAGTGCATGTGGCAAAAATTTGCTCCCCAAATGTAGCCTCTCTATTCACCTCATTGATTGTTTCTCTTCCTGAGAATAAGCTTTTTAGTTTGAATCCATCCCATTTATTGAATTTTAATTATATTTCTTGAACAACAGGATTCTTGTTAAGGAAGTCAGGGCCTAATTGACGTGATGAATATTTGGGCTTACGTTTTCTTTATTAGAAATAGGGTCTCTGGTCTAATTCCTAGGTCCTTGATTCACTTTGAGTTAATTTTTGTGCATGGTGAGAGATAGGGGCTTAGTTTCAATTTGCTGCATATGGATTTCCAGTTTTCCCAGCATCATTTGTTGAAGAGGCTATCTTTTCTCTAATGTATGTATTTGGTGCCTTTGTCTAGTATGAGATAACTGTATTTATGTGGTTTTGTGTTTGTGTCTTCTATTCTGTACCATTGGTCTACATGTCTATTTTGGTACCAATACCATGCCATTTTTGTTACTATAGCTTTGCAGTACAGTTTAAGGTCTGGTATCGTGATGCCTCCTGCTTCAATGTTTATGCTAAGGATTGCTTTGGCTATTCTGCATCTCTTATTTTTCCAAGTGAATTTTATGATTGCTTTTTCTACTTCTATAAGGAATTATTTGCTAATTTTAATTGGAATCATATTGAATCTGTGTAGCACTTTGGGTAGTATAGCCATTTTTTTAAGAGAGAGTGAGAGAGGAGAGAGAGAGAGAGAATTTTTAATATTTATTTTTTAGTTCTCGGCGGACACAACATCTTTGTTGGTATGTGGTGCTGAGGATCGAACCCGGGCCGCACGCATGCCAGGCGAGCACGCTACCGCTTGAGCCACATCGCCAGCCACTAGTATAGCCATTTTGACAATATTGATCCTGCATATCCAAGAGCATGGGAGATCTTTCTTTCTTTTAAATGTTAGATTTGGTCTTTTGATGTTATCCCATAATTTTTTTTTATGTTCTGTTCTTGGTTTCTTACCATCTTCACTGTGCAGTCAACATTATTTTCAAGATTATATATTTTGTCTTCATTGTCTGAGGTTCTGTCTTCCAATTTATCTAGTCTGTTGGTGATGCTTTCTATTGAGTTTTTAAAAAATATTTATTTATTTTAGTTGTAGGTGGACACAATACTTTTATTTTATTTTTTTATGTGGTGCTGAGGATAGGTGCCCCATGCATGCTAGGTGAGCACTCTGCCACTGAGCCACAGCCTCAGCCCCTTATTGAGTTTTTAAATTTGGTTTATTTTTTCCTTCATTTCACGGATTTCTTTTTTTCCCAAGATCTTTATATCTTTATTAATGTAATCTTTTGCTCTCTTTTCTTTTTGTTTATCAATGGTTGCCTGTGTTTGCTCTCTTATCTCTTTGTTGGAGTGATCAAATTTTGCCTGTATTTGCTCACTTAGGTCATTATTTAATTCACAGATCATTTTAATTCTAAACTCTTTTTCTGACATTTCATCTACTGTGTTGTCAATTGATTCTATTGTTATAGTATCTTGGTTTGTTTGGCTCACTCCCCCCACACCCTGTATTTTTTTTATTTTTTATTTTTTTGTCTATGTGTCTTCCTCTCTTGCAGTGCAGATCTATAGTATTTCAGTTTGTACCTTATAATCTTGAAGTATTCCAGCAGGTTATCAATACCTCACCTTTAAGGGTAATATAAATGTTTACAGCACCCAATGAAATCAATATGCTGACACAAATCAATAACCTTTTATTTTGACATTGACAGTTTTGTCACTATAAAATAAGCAACGAGTTCAGTTATCTTCTATATAGCTAGTAAGTTTGCATAATGGTTTAAAGTTTTTATTGGTGCTGTTATGTTTATGAGGTAGGATGTGAGAATATAGAGGTATTAGATTATAGGACTAGTGAAAGGGTAACCAACAGAAGTTGGCTGTTAGCAGGAAAAAAAGAGAGAGTGAGTCAACCCTATGTAAAGCTCCGTGTTACCTCTGCAACAGGATGGTGTCTGTTAGCACAACTAATAAAGATACCTCTGGTGCAACCAGGTCCACAGGGACTTTGGTGATGTTTTTCCAGGTCTTGGTCATGTCTTTAGTTGGTGGTGGCAGTAGCATCAAGCCTGTAGGTACCTTGATGTTGGGCTTCCATGCCACAGTCTGTGTCCCAAGGTAGAATCTGCCCCAGCAAAAGATGATGGAGGTGGCAGTGGAGGTAACCCAAGATGGTGGTGGTAGAGGTCTCCCAACATGGAAGCAACCACTTTCAGAGATGAGAATGGAAGGATGGGCTGTAGGATAGCATTGGGTGGCCTATTTGGTGGTGCCACAATGTTGCATGTGGTGCTGCAAGAGGCAGCTGCCTCTTGGCCCTGTCTGATGTCCCACAGTAGAGATTACCGTGTGGGAAGGGCTATGGCAGTACCTGCAATGTCCCCCAATGGAGGTGGTTTGGGTGGTGCCACACATTGGTGAATAGGGAAGTGCAAAGGTGTTCCTCTCTGCGTGGGTGTGGTGTTCTTCTCCAGAGCCAAAGGCTGTGCAGCATGGGTTGGGCTTCTTTGTGCCAGCGGGCTTCTACAGTGTTTTTATCATACATGGGGGCTAAATTTTGTCAAAGTCTTTTTCTGCTTCTATTGAGTTGACTGAGTAAATTTTGTTCTTACTTTATTTTATGTGACAAATTACATTACCCATGCTGGGATTAAACCAACTTGGTCATGATATAAAATCTTCCGAGTATTTTTTTAATATTATTTGCTAATATTTTATTTAAAACTTTTTGTAGGCCTGGGGTTGTGGCTCAATAATAGAACACTCGCCTAGTATGTGCGAAGTGCTGGGTTCAATCCTCAGCACCATATAAAAATAAATAAATAAAATATAGGTATTGTGTCCAGCTACAACTAAAATCATATATATATACCTTTTTTGCATCTAAACTAAACTCATCGAAAATATTGCTTACAGTTTTCTTTCATACATGTGTTCTTGTTTAATCTGGTATGAATGTGATATTGGCTTCATAGAATAAACTTGAAAGTGTTACATCATTTTTAATTCATGGTGTTTTCATAGTTTCTGTAGGGTTACTTTGGTATTGATTTCTAATTTCATTTCATTATGACCTGATGAAATAGAAGGAACTATCTCAATTTTTTTTTGTAAGTGTTGCCTTGTGTGCCAAGTATAGTCTATTTTCATGGGTTCCTGAGAAGAATGTATATTCAGCTGTTGGATGGAATATTTCGTAGATGTCTGTTAAGTTTATTTGATTTATAATATTTTTTCCCAAAGAATCCTTCTGTGTTTATTTCAGCATAACATATATATTGATGAGAGAGGTGTGCTGAAATCACCCAGTATTATTTTACTAGGGTCTGTGTCTTCAATTCAGGTAGTGACTCTTTCATGAAATTAGGTGCACACCCACATTCTGAACATATTTACTATCATTATATATTTTTGTTGGATTGATCCCTTTAGTAGTATTAAGTGACCTTCTTTGTCTCTTCTGATAAATTTTGTTTTGAAGTCTGCTTTGTCAGACATAAAATTAGCAACTCTTTCTTTGTTTGGGGATTTATTCACATGGTATATCTAAGTTCATACTGCTATTCTGATCTCAGGTTTTTTTTTTTCTTGTACCAAATCTGTTTGATATGTTTCTTTCTCTGTTACCCCCCCCCATGTGTAGTAAACCAGCACCACTGCTTCTGTTGCTGCAACCAGCTTGGCTTCAACTTACTTTCTTTGTTGTTCAATGCACCCACATTTCTGAGTGTCTAAAACATTCTGACTAGTCAATATTGAATTTTAGTGAAATCCCTCTTTTACCTACCTTACTGTGAAGCAATATGCCTATTGCTTGTATCCCATGCAATGGAGCAACTAGAAAGGAAGGCTTCTGGGCTGGGGATGTGGCTCAAGCGGTAGCGTGCTCACCTGGCATGCGTGTGGCCCGGGTTCGATCCTCAGCACCACATACAAACAAAAAAAGTTGTATCCGCCGAAAACTGAAAAATAAATATTGAAGAATTCTCTCTATTTCTCTCTCACTCTCTCTCTCACTCTTTCTTAAAAAAAAAGAAAGGAAGGCTTCTAATTTGCCATCTTGAATCCCTATGAGAAAAAAATCTTAATGAGAAATAAAGGGCTTGTTTTCAATAAGGTGTTCAAAATTGTTGGAGGGATGGATTTTCATTTTTTTTTTATATTTATTTTTGGCTCTGTAATTTTTCCACTAAAAGCCAGGGGTTTTTAACTCCAACATCTTTATTTACCTTATCTAACTACTAGCTTGGATTGAAAGGTGATTGTAGTAGTTCTCAGCTTCCTCTCTGCAAGTATAGGATGGGATAAACTGGTGAATACTAACAAATCATAGCAGGTTCTGTGCAAATTTCCAAATGGGAATTTCCAGTAATTGGATTTAGCCTTGATTGACGTTTGAAACTCTCTCAATGCATCTTTGAGATTTGATCCACTCTTCCAGTGTCTGAGTAGATGGGAAACTTTGCTGGACATCTAGACTTCAGGGACCTCCAATAAAATTCAAATTCAGGGTTTGTGGACTAAACCTCCACAGGCTTTACATTGACTGCTATGAACATGAAATACTGGGTATCAGCACTGGAGTACAGACTGTCCTGTGTGGCCGTTATAGATTACTTCCTAATAGGTCTTTGGGGGCACTGGCAACAAAGGGAGCTCTCTCTCTTTAGTATCCAGAACATATATGTACACAATTTTTCTTTGTGACTATTTTCCACACTCTGGTTCAGGAACACTGTGTGGATCATAAGAGGTCCTCAGGAATCTTCCTTTATGAGGTTCCAGTCTTGTGTCTCTGCTTGCTGCACTTATGTTTTTCATGCTAGTGACTCAAAACCCACACAGGAAATCCACTTAACTAGTCACCCATGGCCTAAGAAATTTTGTTGCTTTTCACACAACCACTTACCCTCCAACTCTGGGTTCATTAAGTTCAGCCTCCTTCTTTATTCCAGAGGTTCTCCAAAGTCAACTTTTTAAAAAAAAAATTATCCACTGTGTTTTTATCTGCCTCCCCCTGTTTCTGCTTAGTTTCCATAGCTGTGGCCACCACAAGCCAAATTGGCATATCTCTAATATATTATTTCTTATGTTAAAGGTTTCTGACTTTCTGTGTCTTTACAGTTTCCTTTCATGTCTGGTATTGAATTTCAGTTAGTTTCTTTAGTTACCCATCCCACTGAGCAGCAGTCTTTCCACATATTAAGCCTGATGATAAGGAGCAGTGGGGTAGTGTTGAGAGCCACAGCCGAAGGGGCCCCAGCAAACTTCCAGCTGCCAGCAAACTCCCAGCTGCTAGCAAACTTACATCTGCCAGCAAACTTCCAGCTGCTAGCAAACTTCCAGCTGCCAGCTGATGATTGGCTCACAGTGGCCCCAGCAACTTCTAGCTGCCAACTGATTGGCTCCTCGGTGGTGATGCTCATTGGGCTGTTTCCCTGCCCTTTCAGACCATGGAGCTGCTCATTGGGGGAATTTTGGCTCCGCCCATGTGACCCAGCCAATCAGCCTCAAGAGCAGGAAGAGTGGGGGAGGTTGAGAGGCTTGTGGGAAGCCGGTGGTGGCAGTTGGACTCTAAAGGTTTTCCTGGGGAGCTGTTTTGTTTGGAGTGTGTGGTTCTAAAAATAAAGTTCGTTTCTTTTGACAAGTGGCTCTGGAATTGTGCCCAGCCAGACTGCGGCATTTGGTGGGCTGCACGGGGAACAACTGAGGGTAAGTGATAAGGTAAATTGCTCGCCCCTGAGGGCAGGGCTAGAGGATGTGTAGCCATTTTAAGATTATTCTTTTGTTTTGCTTCACTTTTGTTTTAAGTTACCTGTCCCTGGTGATGTGTAAGGTGGAAGAAAAACCGCTCACATCTGAGGAACAGATAGGGAGAAAGGATGGATGGACATTTCAGGAGGCTATTATAATGATTTTGTGTTGTTCTAAATTTGTTTCACTCTGTTTCAGTTTTGTTAGGCATTATCTTGCTGGGTTGTATTATAGTAGAAAAACGGTAAGAGAAATTAGTAAAAAAAAAAAAACTGAAAGAGTGTTAAGGAAATTGATAGAGGAAGGAGGCATCTCAGGAAAATCAAGAACAGTCAGGGCATACGTTGATACAATACAAAAATGTAGCCCATGGCTTTTTAAGGAGGTGTTGTTAAATATATCACAATGGAACCATCATGGTGAAGATTTAAAAAGAATAGAAAAGAAAAGCCCAGGGACTCTTCCAGTTGGCATATTGCCATTGTGGACATTGGTATCTTGTTGCTTAGTCCAAAGCCATCAGTTCAGACAAAGATAGAGGAAGTAGAAGACATATTGATTCAAGTAAAAGAGAAGGTCTCTCAAGTTAGTCAGAAAGAGGAAAAGATTCAAGTAAAAGAGAAGGTCTTTTGAGCTAGTCAGATAGAGGAAGAAAGCTTAGAGCAGAAAAAGCCATTAGGGGAAAAGTTACAACAGGAGACTGCTACTAACACCTTTCTATCACCAGAGGGCGTAAGTGTCCAAACAACAGCGCCACCTCTACAGGAGACTGCTACCAACACCTTTCTATCACCAGAGGGCATACGTTTCCAACCAACAGCGCCACCTCCATATGCTGGGAGGCCCCCAACACCTGCAGTTGATAGTTGGGATCCTGAGACAGAATCTCAAATATTAACATGCCCTGTATTTGAGGCAGGAGGGAAGTGAGTTCACCAAGCTTTAAATTTCAAAACAGTGAAGCAGCTAAAAGTGGCTATAACAACCTATGGTCCTCAAGCACCCTTCACTGTAAGCATGGTCGAATCCATTAACAACCTGAACATGACGCCAGCAGATTGGGCTAATATGTGTAAAGCTGTGGTATATGGAGGACAAAACCTGCTATGGAAGGTTGCCAATGAGGAATTTTGCAAGGAGACGGCTAGGCGAAATGCAGCAGCTGGTTATCCTCAGAGAAATCTAGATATGTTGTTAGGAAAGGGACCTTATGATAATCACCAGCAACAAATTGCACATGATCCTGGTATATACGCACAAATTGCTGTAGATGCAGTTAAGGCATGGAAGACTTTACAAGGACAAACAGGTTTACAAGGTCAATTATCTAAGGTAATACAAGGAGCTAATGAACCTTATGCTGAATTTGTAGATAGGCTTATTCAAACAGCTACCAGAGTTTTGGGGAATACAGAACAAGCAATGCCATTAATAAAACAACTGGCTTATGAGCAAGTGAATCGTTGGTGCAGAGAAGTCATTAGACCATGGAAACACGAAGATTTAAACACATATATTAAATAATGTAGAGACATTAACGAACAAGAGCAAGTCATGGCAGCTGCAGTAAAACAGGCCTTAGAACAAAGGCAAGTCATGGCAGCTGCAGTAAAACAGGCTTTAGATGCCAGGCCAAGAACATGCTACAATTGTGAACAAACAGGACATTTTAAAAGGAATTGCCCCATAGGAGGAGGGTTTAACAAAACTAGGTATCAAAGGAGTAGAATACTGGGTATTTGCCCACGATGCCGTAGAGGGAGGCATTGGGCTAATGTATGCCATTCTCAAACCACCATAGAGGGTACTCCATTATCAAAAAATGAAGAAGGACCAGGTGTTTATCCACGATATCATGGAGAAAGGCATTAGGCTCCATTGCCAAAAAATGGACAGGGGGGCCCAATGCTCCGGGATCCAAAACCACAAATATATGGAGCACTGGAGGAACCCAGCTACCCCATCAGGGTAGTGACCAGGACACATTGTCCATCAGATCCCTCATCAGACAAACCAGAGGGAGGGCAGGGTTGGACATCTGTGCCTCCGCCAGATCAGTACTAACTCCAGAGATGGGAGTTCAAATCATTCCCACAGGGGTAAAAGGACCTCTTCCCAAAGGAACAGTAGGCTTATTATTGGGACGTAGCTCTTCTACTCTAAAAAAACTTATGATAATTCCTGGGGTAATTGATCCCGATTATGAAGGTGAAATAAAAATTATACCCAGTTCTCCAAAGGGTACATCAGTAATTTCACCAGGAGATAGAATAGCACAGTTACTAACAATACCCAGCCTACATGATAAATTTTCCAGTCGTACTGTAGAAAGAGGTTCCAAGGGATTCGGCTCCACAGGTGTAGATTGGGCTATGCTTTCTTTAAATTTAGATTCTCGCCCCATGCTAAAACTAAATATTCAAGGACATGAATTTAATGGGCTACTGGATACAGGTGCAGACCTTAGCATCATCTCTCATCAAGAATGGCCAAAACATTGGCCATTACAACAAGCCACTCAAACGCATCGAGGCCTAGGAATGCCAACTAATCCCCATAGAAGTGCAATGGTATTAGATTGGAAGGATCCTGAAGGATGTGAAGGAACTATACAACCATATGTATTGGATCATCTTCCCGTAAATTTATGGGGATGAGATGTCCTAGATCAATTAGGTTTGACATTAACAAATAACATCAATCACAATGCACCCACTATTATGGCTAGACAAGGTTTTAGGAAAGGAAAAAGATTAGAAAAACAAGAACAAGATATAGCACCACCAATACAAATACATCAAGGAACAGAGAGACATGGGTTGGAATTTCACAAAGGGCCACTGAGACAATAATAATTTTTGGAAATCAGAAAGTCAAGTATGGGTTTCTCAGTGGCCCCTGACTAAAGAAAAGATACAAGCAGCCCATGATCTGGTCAAACAACAATTAGCGGAAGGACATATACAACCTTCTGTATCTCCCCATAATACTCCAATTTTTGTCATCAAAAAGAAATCTGGTAACTGGAGATTACTGCAAGATTTAAGAGCCATTAATAGTGAAATGGTTATTATGGGACCTGCTCAATTGGGGATTCCTCAATTGTCTGCTTTGCCAAAAACTTGCTATGTTTTAGTTATAGATATTAAAGATTGTTTTTTTTTTCAATTCCAATTCATCCTGAGGATAGTCCACGTTTTCCATTTACTACCCCTGCACTGAATAATGAAGGTCCTGATCAGAGATATGAATGGAAAGTACTCCCTCAAGGGATGGCTAACAGCCCAACTATGTGTCAAATTTATGTTAACAAAGT
This sequence comes from Spermophilus citellus, assembly GCF_964194105.1. NCBI lineage: Eukaryota > Metazoa > Chordata > Mammalia > Rodentia > Sciuridae > Spermophilus > Spermophilus citellus. Next base: position 48,635,813 of record NC_138190.1, read on the forward strand.
AATCCAGCCACTTAGAAATCAAAATCCTGAACTGCAAATATTTCATAATATGGATGATGTATTATTAGCACACAAGGCTAAAAACACACTGCTAGAATGTTATGCCACACTTACAAACTTATTAAAAAATTATAATCTAGAGATAGCAATAGATAAAGTACAATTAAATTTTCCAATTAATTATTTAGGAGTTCTATTATCATCAACCATGATCCGTCCACCAAAAATTCAAAAGGAGTAGATCAACTCAAATCACTTAATGACTTTCAAAAGTTATTAGGAGACATAAATTGGATAAGGCCTTATCTAGGTATACCAACAGGAGAGTTGGGACCTTTATTTGATATCCTAAAAGGTCCATCAGATCCAAATTCACCCCAAATGTTAACAACTGAAGAAAGAAAGGCATTAAAAATTATAGAAACATATAGGGAAAATATGCATTTGGATAGAGCTGATATAAGTTTGCCTTTATTGTTTATTGAACTACCAAAAAAAATATTCCTACAGGAGTATTTTGGCAAGAAGGTCCATTATTATGGATACATTTATCTTATTCTCCTAACACTATTCTTACTAGGTATCCTGAGGCTGTAGGGCAATTAATACTCAAAGGTATAAAAGCAGCAAAGGGAGTGTTTGGAATTTCTCCCAATAAAATTATTACTCCATATACTATGAATCAAATTGATGAATTAGCTAATGAGTTAAACACTTGGGCAATAATCATGTGCAAATCTAGTGTTTCATTTGATAACCACTTACCATCTAATCCTTTGTTGTCTTTTTGGTCATTGCATCCTGTAATTTTTCCAAAAATGACAAGAAAAACACCTATCATGAATGCTCCAGATATATTCACTGATGGGTCAAATAAGGGTACAGCAGCAATAGTTACACCTGATCAAACCTTTACATTTTTAGTACCCAAACAATCAGCTCAAAAGGTAGAGCTTAATGCAGTATTACAAGCTTTTGTGATGTTTAAAGATTCTGTATTTAATTTATTTTCCGATAGTCAGTATATAGTTAATGCTATAGTATCCCTTGAAGATGCTGGTAGGATTTCCCCTTCCTCTAGTGTTTTCTCTTTGCTTTCCACTAAACAAAGTCTAATCTGTGACAGAAAAGATCCATTCTTTATAGGACATATCAGGGCACATACAGGATTGCCTGGAGCCCTTAGTTTGGGCAATGATTTAGCAGATAAATCTACACATGACATACACATTTTCTCTACACTAGAAAAAGCTACAAATTTTCATAAAAGGTTCCATGTCAATGCTAATACTTTACAAAAGCATTTTAAAATAACTAAGGAACAAGCTAGACAAATAATAAAACAATGTCAAAATTGTGTGACCTTTTTACCACCAGTTAATCTTGGAGTCAATCCTAGAGGATTGATACCTAACCATATTTGGCAGATGGACGTCACACACTTGCCAGAATTTGGAAAATTAAAATATTTGCATGTTACAGTTGATACTTCTTCTGGATTTTTGATGGGCTCCCTTCATGCTGGAGAAAAAACTAAAGATGTTATAGCTCATTGCTTACAAAATTTTGCCACTGTGGGTGTTCCAAAACAGTTAAAAACAGATAATGCCCCTGGTTATACTTCTTCCTCTTTTAAATAATTTTGCTCAACATTTGGCATTACTCATATAACAGGAATCCCATACAATCCACAGGGACAAGGCATAGTTGGAAGAGCTCATCAAACTATTAAAATGTATTTATTAAAGCAAAAAGAAGGAATTGTGAAGGGGTATATATTCCACAAAGATAAACTTAAAATAACCCTTTTTACTCTAAACTTTTTAAATTTGTATTCATCAGGGCTTAGTGGTGCAGAAAGGCATAAGTGTCCAAAAAATGTACGTAAGCCCAAGGTACTTTGGAAGGATATTCTTACAGGACAATGGAAAGGTCTTGACCCAGTTATTGTCTGGAGTTGGGGGTCTGTTTGTGTGTTTCCACAGGGAGAACAGCAGCTGATTCGGATTCCAGAGAGATTAACTCAGGTCCTGACCCAGTGATTGTCTGGAGTTGGGGGTCGTCTGTTTATGTGTTTCCACAGGGAGAACAGCAGCCAATTTGGATTCTAGAGAGATTAACTAAAGTGATTTCTACAGACCAAAAAGAAGGTGATTTGGCTCAAATCCATAACAACTGATATCCAAAACATATTAAGCCTGATGATAAGGAGCAGTAGGGTAGTAAATCCTTCCTCTAATTTACCATCTTTTCTTTTATCTAAATATTATTTTGTGGTTTAACTTTAATGAATGCCACAGTCTGGCTGGGTACAATTCAGGAGCCACTTGTCAAAAGAAACTAACTTTATTTTTAGAACTACAAACGCCAAACAAAACAGCTCCTCAGGAAAAAACCCTCAGAGCCCAACTGCCACCACCGGCTTCCCACAAGCCTCTAAAACCCACACAAACCTCACCACCTCCCACAATCCTCCTGCTCTTGAGGCTGATTGGCTGGGTTGTGTGGGCGGAGCCAAGGAAGTCCCCCAATGAGCAGCTCCATGGAGGAGCCAATCAGCTAGATATTGCTGGGGCCGCTGTGAGCCAATCATCAGCTGGCAGTCTGAAGGGCAGGGAAACAGCCCAATGAACATCACCGTAGAGGAGCCAATCAGCTAGATGTTGCTGGGGCCACTGTGAGGCAATCATCAGCTGGCAGTCTGAAGGGCAGGGAAACAGCCCAATGAACATCACCACAGAGAAGCCAATCAGCTAGATGTTGCTGGGGCCGCTGTGAGCCAATCATCAGCTGGCAGTCTGAAGTTTGCTGGCAGCTGGAAGTTTGCTGGGGCCCCTTTGGCTGTGGCTCTCAACATCTCCCCCTCTCTGTTTAAACAACAAGCATGTGGCTTAGGGACCGTGCCTGCCTTAGGTTGTCCAATACTACATATGGTCCTTACCCATCTTTGGATGAGCTGACCTCAGGGCGTCAGCCTCCTGTCTTAGGTTGGTACCATTGTAATTGGATCTTACCCGTCATTGATTACCAGTCCAGTACAGCCACACCTGTGGAGAGGTCTTTGTCTTGACAAGCAGAAGGGAGGAAGATACACCAATCCAATTGATGGCTCTTGTTGGAAAAATTGTACCACTGATGACATCATCAGCAAAAATACCCCAACACTACCACAAGTCACTGCACCAACAGATAGTTCACAATGCATACAAGTGAGTTCACAATGCATACAAGTGACACATAGTTTAGGCAAGTTCTGCAAGCAGTTCAGTGATGGCTATTGCAGAAACTGTAGATTAGTTTTATCTTTGTCTTCACTGGCACTGGGATGAAGATAGGAATTCTAGCAATAATGGCTAAAGAAAAAATTATGTAACATTCCAGAAGGCACTAAAAGAAAACAATTTTCTTAACAATTTACATTGTCTTCACTGGCACTGGGATGAAGATAGGAATTCTGGCAATAATGGCTAAAGAAAAAATTATGTAACATTCCAGAAGGCACTAAAAGAAAACAATTTTCTTAACAATTTACATTATCTTGAAGAGAATTATTAAATATAATGAAAAGGTACGGTGAGAATTATTAAATATAATGAAAAGGAAAGGTGAAAGTAAACAAACAGATCTGTTAACCTTCTTTTTTGTTTACATATTAAAACAATTTTTAATAGTTGTTTACCCAATTTAAATTAAACCATTTAAATCACGTGAATAAAAAAAAGTATATGGATCCATTTTTTCATGAGCGCTCCTCATATATGATATATGGACATACGTACATTCAAACATATAACACAAAACACAAGTGTGCACACATAATATAATACATATAACACATAACATAATAGTAAAGGCCTTATAACTTTTTACAGGTGAATCTCCATTGCAATGTTTAAAAACTCTATAGTCAAAAAAAAAAAAATAGAACTGATCAGCAAAACATTAACCTAGGTCTGTATGAGCTCAAAAAACAAAATAGAACTTCATGATATGGGAAAGGGCAATAATAAAATAGATATTGAAAAAAGCATCCTGGTTCTGTCGCAGATGAAAGGATAGCCAAATTGGAGTTTTGGATATCAGCTGTTATGGATTTGAGCCAAATCATCTTCTTTTTGGTCTGTAGAAATCGCTTTAGTTAATCTCTTTGGAATCCAAATCAGCTGCTGTTCTCCCTGTGGAAATACACAAACAGGCCCCCAACTCCAGACAATCACTGGGTCAGGATTTTAGTTAATCTTTCCGGAATTCAAATTGGCTGCTGTTCTTCCTGTGGAAACACACAAACAGACCCCTGACTCCAGACAATTACTGGGTCAGGACCTTTCCATTGTCCTGTTAGAATATCTTTCCAAAGTACCTTGTGCTTATGTACATTTTTTGGACACATGTGCCTTTCCACTGCACTAAGCCCTGATGAATCCAAATTTAAAAAGTGTAGAGTAAAAAGGGTTATTTTAAGTTTATCTTTGGGGGATATATACCCCTTTCCAATTCCCTCTTTTTGATTTAATAAGTACATTTTAATAGTTTGATGAGCTCTTCCAACTATGCCTTGTCCCTGTGGATTGTATGGGATTCCTGTTATATGAGTAATGCCAAATGATGAGCAAAATTATTTAAAAGAGGTAGAAGTATAACCAGGGGCATTATCTGTTTTTAACTGTTTTGGAATGGCCACAGTGGCAAAATTTTGTAAGCGATGAGCTATAATATCTTTAGTTTTTTCTCTGGCATGAAGGGAGCCCATCAAAAATCCAGAAGAAGTATCAACTGTAACATGCAAATATTTTAATTTTCCAAATTCTGGCAAGTGTGTGACGTCCATCTGCCAAATATGGTTAGGTATCAATCCTCTAGGATTGACTCCAAGATTAACTTGTGGTAAAAAGGTCACACAATTTTGACATTGTTTTATTATTTGTCTAGCTTGTTCTTTAGTTATTTTAAAATGCTTTTGTAAAGTATTAGCATTGACATGGAACCTTTTATGAAAATTTGTAGCTTCTTCTAGTGTAGAGAAAATATGTATGTCATGTGTAGATTTATCTGCTAAATCATTGCCCAAACTAAGGGCTCCAGGCAATCCTGTATGTGCCCTGATATGTCCTATAAAGAATGGATCTTTTCTGTCACAGATTAAACTTTGTATAGTGGAAAGCAAAGAGAAAACACTAGAGGAAGGGGAAATCCTACCAGCATCTTCAAGGGATACTATAGCATTAACTATATACTGACTATCGGAAAATAAATTAAATACAGAATCTTTAAACATCACAAAAGCTTGTAATACTGCATTAAGCTCTACCTTTTGAGCTGATTGTTTGGGTACTAAAAATGTAAAAGTTTGATCAGGTGTAACTATTGCTGCTGTACCATTATTTGACCCATCAGTGAATATATCTGGAGCATTCATGATAGGTGTTTTTCTTGTCATTTTTGGAAAAATTACAGGATGCAATGACCAAAAAGACAACAAAGGATTAGATGGTAAGTGGTTATCAAACGAAACACTAGATTTGCACATGATTATTGCCCAAGTGTTTAACTCATTAGCTAATTCATCAATTTGATTCATAGTATATGGAGTAATAATTTTATTGGGAGAAATTCCAAACACTCCCTTTGCTGTTTTTATTCCTTTGAGTATTAATTGTCCTACAGCCTCAGGATACCTAGTAAGAATAGTGTTAGGAGAATAAGATAAATGTATCCATAATAATGGACGTTCTTGCCAAAATACTCCTGTAGGAATATTTTTTGTTGGTAGTACAATAAATAATAAAGGCAAACATATCAATTCTATCCAAATGCATATTTTCCATATATGTTTCAATTATTTTTAATGCCTTTCTTGCTTCAGGCATTAACATTTGGGGTAAATTTGGATCTGATGGACCTTTTAGGATATCAAATAAAGGTCCTAATTCTCCTGTTGGAATACCTAGATAAGGCCTTATCCAATTTATGTCTCCTAATAACTTTTGAAAGTCATTAAGTGATTTGAGTTGATCTACTCGTATTTGAATTTTTGGTGGACGGACCATTGTTGAGGATAATAGAACTCCTAAATAATTAATTGGAAAATTTAATTGTACTTTATCTACTGCTATCTCTAGATTATAATTTTTTAATAAGTTTGTAAGTATGGCATAACATTCTAACTATGTGTTTTTAGCTTTGTGTGCTAATAATACATCATCCATATAGTGAAATATTTGTAGTTCAGGATTTTGATTTCTAAGTGGCTGGATTACTTTGTTAACATAAATTTGACACATAGTTGGGCTGTTAGCCATCCCTTGAGGGAGTACTTTCCATTCATATCTCTGATCAGGACCTTCATGATTTAGTGCAGGGATAGTAAATGGAAAACATGGACTATCCTCAGGATGAATTGGAATTGAAAAAAAAAAATCTTTAATATCTATAACTAAAACATACCAACTTTTTGGCAAAGCAGACAATTGAGGAATCCCCGATTGAGCAGGTCCCTTAATGACCATTTCATTATCAATGGCTCTTAAATCTTGCAATAATCTCCATTTACCAGATTTCTTTTTGATGACAAAAATGGGAGTATTATGGGGAGATACAGAAGGTGGTATATGTCCTTCCGCTAATTGTTGTTTGACCAGATCATGGGCTACTTGTATCTTTTCTTTAGTCAAGGGCCACTGAGGAACCCATACTGGTCTTTCTGATTTCCATGTAATTATTATTGTCTCAGTGGCCCTTTGTGAAAATCCAACCCATGTCTGTCTGTTCCTTGATCTATTTGTATTGTTGGTGCTATACCTTGTTCTTGTTTTTCTAATCTTTTTCCTTTCCTAAAACCTTGTCTAGCCATAATAGTGGGTGCATTTTGATTGATATTATTTATTAATGTCAAACCTAATTGATCTAAGACATCTCGTCTCCATAAATTTACGGGAAGATGATCCAATACATATGGCTGTATAGTTCCTTCACATCCTTCATGATCCTTCCAATCTATTACCATTGCGCTTCTATCGGGATTAGTCGCCACTCCTAGGCCTCGAAGTGTTTGACTGGCTTGTTGTAATGGCCAATACTTTGGCCATTCTTTACGAGAGATGATGCTAAGGTCTGCACCTGTATCCAGTAGCCCATTAAATTCATGTCCTTGAATATTTAGTTTTACCATAGGGTGAGAATCTAAATTTAAAGAAAGCATAGCCCAATTTACACCTGTGGAGCCGAATCCCTTGGAACCTCTTTCTACAGCATGACTAGAAAATTTATCATGTAGGCTTGGTATTATTAGTAACTGTGCTATTCTATCTCCTGGTGAAATTACTGATGTACCCTTTGGAGAACTGGCTATAATTTTTATTTCACCTTCATAATCGGGATCAATTACCCCAGGACTTATCAAAAGTCCTTTTAGAGTAGAAGAGCTACGTCCCAATAATAAGCCTACTGTTCCTTTGGGAAGAGGTCCTTTTACCCCTGTGGGAATGATTTGAACTCCCATCTCTGGAGTTAGTACTGATCTGGCGGAGGTGTAGATGTCCAACCCTGTGCTCCCTCTGGTTTGTCTGATGAGGGATCTGATGGACAATGTGTCCTCGTCACTACCCTGATGGGGTTGCTGGGTTCCTCCAGTGCTCCATATATTTGTGGTTTGTGGCCCCGGAGCATTGGAGCCCCCTATCCATTTTTTGGCAACGGAACCTGATGCCTTTGACCACGATATTGTGGATAAACACCTTGTCCTTGTTTGTTTTTTGATAATGGAGTACCCTCTATGGTGGTTTGAGAACGGCATTCATTAGCCCAATGTAGTGGAGTACCCTCTATGGTGGTTTGAGAACGGCATTCATTAGCCCAATATGTCCCTCTATGGCATCGTGGGCAAATACCCGGTATTCTACTCCTTTGATACCTAGTTTTGTTAAACCCTCCTCCTATGGGGCAATTCCTTTTAAAATGTCCTGTTTGTTCACAATTGTAGCATATTCTTGGCCTGGTATATAAAGCCTGTTTTACTGTAGCTGCCCCAATTTGCCATTGTTCATTAATGTCTCTGGCATCTAAAGCCTGTTTTACTGCAGCTGCCATGACTTGCTCTTGTTCATTAATGTCTCTACATAATTTAATATATGTGTTTAAATCTTCGTGTTTCCATGGTCTAATGATATCTCTGCACCAACGATTCGCTTGGTCATAAGCCAGTTGTTTTATTAATGGCATTGCTTGTTCTGTATTCCCAAAAACTCTGGTAGCTGTTTGAATAAGCCTATCTACAAATTCAGCATAAGGTTCATTAGCTCCTTGTATTATCTTAGATAATTGACCTTGTAAACCTCCATGTCCTTGTAAAGTCTTCCATGCCTTAACTGCATCTACAGCAATTTGTAAATATACTCCAGGATCATATGCAATTTGTTGCTGCCAATCCTCATAAGGTCCCTTTCCTAACAACATATCTAGATTTCTCTGAAAATAACCAGCTGCTGCATTTCACCTAGCCGTCTCCTTGCAAAATTCCTCATTGGCAACCTTCCATATCAGGTATTGTCCTCCATTTAGCACAGCTTTACAAATATTAGCCCAATCTGCTGGCGTCATGTTTAAGTTGGTAATGGATTCAACCAAGCTTACAGTGAAGGGTGCTTGAGGACCATAGGTTGTTACAGCCTCTTTTAGCTCCTTCACTGTTTTGAAATTTAAACCCTGGTAAATTCGCTGCCCTCCTACCTCAAATACAGGGCATACTTGAGATCCTGTCTCAGGATCCCAACTATCAACTGTGGGGGTTGGGAGTCTCCTAGCATATGGAGGTGGTGCTGTTGATTTGACACTTATGCCCTCTGGTGATACAATGCTGTTACTAGCAGTCTCCTGTAGAGGTGGTGCTGTTGGTTGGACACTTACGCTCTCTGATAGAAAGGTGTTATTAGCAGTCTCCTGTTGTAACTTTTCCCCTAATGGCTTTTTCTGCTCTAAACTTCTTTCCTCTGTCTCACTAGCTTGAAAGACCTTCTCTTTTACTTGAATCTTTTCCTCTTTCTGACTAACTTGAGAGACCTTCTCTTTTACTTGAATCAATATGTCTTCTCCTTCCTCTACCTTTGTCTGAACTGAAGGCTTTGGACTAAGCAAACCAGATACCAATGCCCACAATGGCAATGTGCCAACTGGCAGAGTCCCTGGGTTGTTCTTTTCTATTATTTTTAAATCTTCATCATGATGGTTCCATTGTGATATATCTAACAACTCCTCCTTAAAAAGCCATGGGCTACATTTTTGTATTGTATCAACATATGCCCTGACTGTTCTTGATTTTACTGAGATGCCTCCTTCTTCTAACAATTTACTTAATAGTCTTTCGGTTTGTTTTTTACTAATTTCTGTTCCCGTATTTCTACTATAATACATCCCAACAAGATAACACCAAACAAAACTGAGACAGAATGAAATAAAAATGGAACCACACAAAATCATTATATCAGCCTTTCTATCCTCCTTTCTATCCTCCTCTGTCCTTTCTCCCTATCTGTTCCTCAGACTCAAATATTTTTTCCTCAGATGTGAGCGGTTTTTCTTCCATCTCCCTCATCTCCAGGGACAGGAAACTTAAAAAAAATGAAGCAAAACAAAAGAGGAAACTTAGAATGGCTATCCATCCTCTCGCCCTGTCCTCAGGGGCGACTAGTTTACTTACCCTCAGTCGCTCCCCGTGCGAGCCACCAAATGCCGCAGTCTGGCTGCGCACAATTCAGGAGCCACTTGTCAAAAGAAACTAACTTTATTTTTAGAACTACAAATGCCAAACAAAACAGCTCCTCAGGAAAAAACCCTCAGAGCCCACCTGCCACCACCGGCTTCCCACAAGCCTCTAACACCCACACAAACCTCACCACCTCCCACAATCCTCCTGCTCTTGAGGCTGATTGGCTGGGTCTTGTGGGCAGAGCCAAAGAAGTCCCCCAATGAACAGCTCCGTGGAGGAGCCAATCAGCTAGATGTTGCTGGGGCCGCTGTGAGCCAATCATCAGCTGGGAGTCTGAAGGGCAGGGAAACAGCCCAATGAACATCACCGCAGAGGAGCCAATCAGCTAGATGTTGCTGGGGCCACTGTGAGGCAATCATCAGCTGGCAGTCTGAAGGGCAGGGAAACAGCCCAATGAACATCACCGCAGAGAAACCAATCAGCTAGATGTTGCTGGGGCTGCTGTGAGCCAATCATCAGCTGGCAGTCTGAAGTTTGCTGACAGCTAGAAGTTTGCTGGGGCCCCTTTGGCTGTGGCTCTCACCAAATGAGACTGAAGTTTTTTTTCTCATGAGAATTTTAAAATTATATCATTGTTCTGTATGTTAGGTGTTATAATGTGTACTGAAGAGGTTCTCTTTCAATTTTGTCTATTGAGTATTCTGAATTCTTCCCATATCTGTATGTCTATCTTATTCCCAAAGTTTATTTTTTCTGATATTATTTCACTGAAAATGTTATTAATATTATTTCTAAAAAATACACTTTATTCTATTGATTTTTAGGATTGATTACTCAATGTTGTTTGAAATTTTCTCAATATTTTGATAAAGAATTCTTACTGTGTCCTAATTATGGTGTGGATCATATATGCTGTCTTTCAGGCTTAAAAATCTCTATTCTATGTGACCAAATGTATTGGTGGCACTTTCAACTAATTTTTATTGGATTAATTATAATTAGAAATTATTTTGAAAAATTATATGCCAATAAAATAGAAGACATTGAAGGCATCAAAAAATGTCTTAAGTCATATAATTTGCCCAGATTGACTCAGGAAGATATACTCAATTTAAACAGACCAATATCGAGTGAGGAAATGGAAGATACCATCAGAATCTTACCAACCAAGAAAATATCAGGACTGGATGGATACACACCTGAATTCTACAAGAATTTTAAAGGAGAACTAATACAAATGCTCTACAATTGGTTTTAGGAAATAGAGAAAGAGGCAGCACTTTCAAACTCATTCTATGAAGCCAATATCACCCTGATCCCCAAACCAGGCAAAGATACATCAAAGAAAGACAACTTCAGACCAATATCTCTAATGAATATTGATGCAAAAATTATCAATGAAATTCTGGAAAATCAAATACAAAAACATATCAAATAGATTGTGCACTATGGTCAAGTGGGATTCACCCCAGGGATACAAGTTTGGTTCAACACACAGAAGTCAATAAATGTAATTCATCACAACAAGATATACAAAGATAAGAATCATATGAAAAAGCATTTGACAAAATACAGCACCCCTTTTTGTTCAAAACACTAGAAAAACTAGGGATAACAGGAATAATATCTCAACATCATAAAGGCTATCTATACTAAGCCTAAGGCCAACATCATCCTAAGTTGAGAAAACTTAAAGGCACTCCCTCTAAAAACTAGAACAAGACAGGGATGCCCTCTTTCCCCCTTCTATCCAACACAGTTCTTGAAATGCTGGACAGAGCAATTAGGCAAACAAAAAGTTCCACAGTCTTGCTGGGCACAATTCAGGAGCCACTTGTGAAAAGAAACGAACTTTATTTTTAGAACACACACGCCAAACCACACAGCTCTTCAAGAAAGCCTTTAGAACCCAACTGCCACCACTGGCATCCCACAAGCCTCTCAACCTCCCCCACTCCTCCTGCTCTTGAGGCTGATTGGCTGGGTTGTGTGGGCGGAGCCAAAAAAGTCCCCAATGAGCAGCTCCGTTGTCTGAAAGGGCAGGGACACAGCCCAATGAGCATCACCGCAGAGGAGCCAATCAGTTGGCAGCTAGAAGTTTGCTGGGGCCGCTGTGAACCAATCATCAGCTGGAAGCTGGAAGTTTGCTGGCAGCTAGAAGTTTGCTGGGACCCCTTCGGCTGTGGCTCTCAACAAAAAGTAAAGGGATACGTATAGGAAAAGAAGAACTTAAATTATCACTTTTTGATGATGATATCATTCTATACATAGAAGACCAAAAAAGCTCCACCAGAAAACTTTTAGGACTAGTAAATATATTCAGCAAAGTAGCAAGATATAAAATCAACATCCATAAATCAAAGGCATTTCTGTATATCAGTGACAAATCCTCTGAGAAGGAAATAAAGAAAACTACCCCATTTACAATAACCTCAAAAAAAGATACCTGGGAATGAACTTTACAAAAGAGGTGAAAGATTTATACAATGAAAACTACAGAACCCTAAATAAATAAATCAAAGAAGACCTTAGAAAATGGAAAGATCTACATTGCTCTTAGATAGTAGAATTAATATTATCAAAATGACGATATTACCCAAGCACTATACAGATTTTATACAATTCCTATTAAAATCCCAATGGCATTCCTCACAGAAATAGAAAAAGGAATAATGAAATTCATATGGAAAAGTAAGAGACACAGAATAGCTAAAGCAATCCTTACCAGGAAGAGTGAAGCAGGTCGCATCACTTTACCAGACCTTGAACTATATTACAGAGGAATAGTAACAAAAACAGCATGGTATTTTCAACAAAACAGACTGGTAGAACAATGATAAAGAATAGACAACACAGACACTAACCCAAAAAACTACATTTATCTTATATATATATTCTTATTGGTTGTTCAAAACATTACAAAGCTCATGACATATCATCATTCATACTTTTGATTCAAGTGGCTTATGAAGTCCCATTTTTACCCCAAATACACATTGCAGAATCACATCGGTTACACATCCACATTTTTACATAATGCCATATTAGTGACTGTTGTATTCTGCTACCTTTCCTATCCCCTACTATCCCAACTCCCCACCCCTCCCATCTTCCCTCTCTACCCCATCTGCTATTGTTCAATTCTCTCCCTTTTTTCCCCTTTCCCCTCACAACCTCTTATATGTAATTTTGTGTAACAATCAGGGTCTCCTTCCATTTCCATACAATTTCCCTTCTCTCTCCCTTTCCCTCCCACCACTCGTCTCTGTTTAATGCTAATCTTTTCCTCATGCTCTTCCTCCCTGCTCTGTTCTTAGTTGCTCTCATTATATTAAAGAAGACATTTGGCATTTGTTTCTTAAGGATTGACTAGCTTCACTTAGCATAATCTGCTCTAATGCCATCCATTTCCCTGCGAATTCCATGATTTTGTCATTTTTTAGTGCTATGTAATACTCCGTTGTGTATAAATGCCACATATTTTTTATCCATTTAGCTATTGAAGGGCATCTAGGTTGGTTCCACACTCTAGCTATTGTGAATTGTGCTGCTATGATCATTGATGTGGCAGTATCTCTATAGTACGCTCTTTTAAGGTCCTCAGGGAATAGTCCGAGAAGGGCAATAGCTGGGTCAAATGGTGGTTCCATTCCCAGCTTTCCCAGGAATCTCCATACTGGTTTCCATATTGGCCGCCCCAATTTGCAGTCCCACCAACAATGTACAAGTGTACCCTTATCTCCACATCCTCGCCAGCACTTATTGTTGTTTGACTTCAAAATGGCTGCCAATCTTACTGGAGTGAGATGGTATCTTAGGGTGGTTTTGATTTGCATTTCTCTGATTGCTAGAGATGGTGAGCATTTTTTCATGTACTTGTTGATTGATTGCATGTCTTCCTCTGAGAAGTGTCTGTTCAGGTCCTTGGCCCATTTGTTGATTGGGTTATTTGTCATCTTATTGTTTAATTTTTTGAGTTCTTTGTATACTCTGGATATTAGGGCTCTATCTGAAGTGTGAGGAGTAAAAATTTTTTCCCAGGATGTAGGCTCCCTATTTACCTCTCTTATTGTTTCTCTTGCTGAGAAAAAACTTTTTAGTTTAAGTAAGTCCCATTTGTTAATTCTTGTTATTAACTCTTGGGCTATGGGTGTCCTATTAAGGAGTTTGGAGCCCAACCCCACAATATGTAGATTGGAGCCAACTTTTTCTTCTATCAGACGCAGAGTCTCTGATTTGAAATCTAGCTCCTTGATCCATTTTGAGTTAACTTTTGTGCATTTCAAGAGAAAGGGGTTCAGCTTCATTTTGTTGCATATGGATTTCCAGTTTTCCCAGCACCATTTGTTGAAGATGCTATCCTTCCTCCATTGCATGCTTTTAGCCCCTTTATCAAATATAAGAAAGTTGTAATTTTGTGGATTTATCTCTGTGTCCTCTATTCTGTACCATTGGTCCACCCGCCTGTTTTGGTACAAGTACCATGCTGTTTTTGTTACTATTGCCCTGTAGTACCCTTTGAAATCTGGTATAGCTATACCTCCAGATTCACACTTCCTGCTTAGAATTGCTTTTGCTATTCTGGGACTTTTGTTTTTCCATATGAATTTCATGATTGCTTTATCTATTTCTACAAGAAATGCTGTTGGGATTTTGATTGGCATTGCTTTAAACCTGTAGAGAACTTTTGGTAATATCGCCATTTTGATGATGTTAGTTCTGCCTATCCACGAATAGGGTATATTTTTCCATCTTCTAAGATCTTCTTCTATTTCTCTCTTTAGGGTTCTGTAGTTTTCATTTCATAAATCTTTCACCTCTTTTGTTAGGTTGATTCCCAAGTATTTTAAGGTCCTCAGGGAATAATCCGAGAAGGGCAATAGCTGGGTCAAATGGTGGTTCCATTCCCAGCTTTCCCAGGAATCTCCATACTGGTTTCCAAATTGGCCGCACCAATTTGCAGTCCCACCAGCAATGTACAAGTGTACCCTTATCCCCACATCCTCACCAGCACTTATTGTTGTTTGACTTCAAAATGGCTGCCAATCTTACTGGAGTGAGATGGTATTTATTTATTTTTTTTGAGGATATTGTGAATGGAGTGGTTTTCCTCATTTCCATTTCAGAAGTTTTGTTGCTGATATACAGGAATGCCTTTGATTTATGCGTGTTGATTTTATATCCTGCCACTTTGCTGAATTCATTTATTAACTCTAGTACTTTCTTTGTAGACCCTTTTGGGTCTGTTAGATATAGTATCATATCATCTGCTAATAGTGATAATTTAAGTTCTTCTTTTCCTATTTTTATGCCTTTAATTTCTTTTGTCTGTAATTGCTCTGGCTAGTATTTCAAGAACTAAATTGAATAGAAGTGGTGAGAGAGGGCATCCCTGTCTTGTTCCAGATTTTAAAGGGAATGCCTTCAGTTTTTCTCTATTTAGAATGATGCTAGACTGAGGCTTAGCATATATAGCTTTTACAATGTTGAGATAAGTTCCTGTTATCCCTAGTTTTTCTAGTGTTTTGAACATAAAGGGATGCTGTACTTCGTTGAATGCTTTTTCTGCATCTATCGAGATGATCATATGGTTCTTATCTTTAAGTCTATTGATGTGGTGAATAACATTTATTGATTTCCGTATATTGAACCAGCCTTGCATCCCAGGGATGAATCCTACTTGATTATGGTGCACAATTTTTTTGATATGCTTTTGTATTCAATTCACCAGGATTTTATTGAGGATTTTTGCATCTAAGTTCATTAGAGATATTGGTCTGTAGTTTTCTTTCTTTGAAGTGTCTTTGTCTGGTTTCGGGATCAGGGTGATGTTGGCCTCATAGAATGAATTTGGAAGAGCTCCTTCTTTTTCTATTTCTTGAAATAGCTTGAAAAGTATTGGTATTAATTCTTCTTTGAAGGTTTTGTAAAACTCTGCTGTGTACCCATCTGGTAAAGGGCTTTTCTTGGTTGGTAGTCTTTTGATGGCTTCTTCTATTTCTTCCTTTGTTATTGGTCTGTTTAAATTGTGTGTGTCTTCCTGCCTGAATCTGGGCAGATCATATGACTTAAGAAATTTATCCATATCTTCACTATCTTCTATTTTATTGGAATATAGGGTTTCAAAATACTTTCTAATTATCTTCTGTATTTCTGTAGTGCCAGTTGTGATATTGCCTTTTTCATCCCATATGTTACTAATTTGAGTTCTCTCTCTTCTTCTCTTTGTTAGCATGGCTAAGGGTCTGTCGATCTTATTTATTTTTTCAAAGAACCAACTTTTAGTTTTATCAATTTTTTCAATGTTTTATTGTTTCAATTTCATTGATTTCCACTCTGATTTTAATTATTTCTTGTCTTCTACTACATTTGCTGTTGTTTTGCTCTTCCATTTCTAGGGTTTTAGTTGTAGTGTGAGTTCATTTATTTGTTGTTTTTTTCTTTTTTTGAGGAATGATGTCCAGGAAATGAATTTCCCTCTTAAAACTACTTTCTTTGTGTCCCATAGATTCCGGTATGTTGTGTCTGTATTGTCATTTATCTCTAAGAATTTTTTGATTTCCTCCTTTATGTCTTATGTAACCCATTGATCATTCAGTAACATATTGTTCATTTTCCACGTGATGCAGGATTTTTCCTTCCTTCTTTTATCATTGATTTCCAGTTTCATTCCACTATGATCAGATAAGGTGCATGGTATTATCTCCACACATTTATATTTACTAAGAGTTGCCCTATGGCATAATATAGTGTCTATCTTTGAGTAAGATCATTGTGCTGCTGAGAAGAACGTGTATCCACTTGATGATTGTTGATATATTCTATATATGTCCGTTAAGTCTAGGTTATTGATTGTATTATTGAGTTCTATAGTTTCTTTATTCAACTTTTGTCTGGAGGATCTGCCCAATGGAGAGAACGGTGTGTTGAAGTCACCCATAATTGTTGTGTTGTGGTCTATTTGACTCTTGAACTTGAGGAGAGTTTGTTTTATGAACTTTGCAGCACCATTGTTTGGTGTATACATATTGATAATTGTTATGTCTTGTTGGTGGATGGTTCCTTTTAACAGCATATAGTGTTCTTCTTTATCCCTTTTGATTCACTTAGGTTTAAATTTGATTTTATTCTATATGAATATGGCCACTTCTGCTTGCTTCCAAGGGCCATGTGAGTGGTATGATTTTTCCCAGCCTTTAACCTTCAGCCTGTGTAAGTCTTTTCCTATCATATGAGTCTCCTGAAGGCAGCATATTGTTGGATCTGTTTTTTTAATCCAGGTTACTAGCCTATGTCTTTTGATTGGTGAATTTGAGTCCTTAACATTTAAGGTTACTATTGAAATATGGGTTGTACTTCCAATCATGTTCATTTATTTATTTATTTTAGTTTGGCTAGTTTTTCCTCTTTGGTTATTTTTCTCCCCCTTTACTGAGATACCTCCCATTGTTAGTTTTGGGCGCTATTTTTCCATTCCTCTTCTTGTATTATTTTGCTCAAAATGCCCTGCAGTGCTGGTTTTCTGGCTGCAAATTCTTTTAACTTTTGTTTATTGTGAAATATTTTAATTTCATTGTCAAATCTGAAGCTTAATTTTGCTGGATACAGTATTCTTGGTTGGAATTCATTATTTTTCAGCGTTTGAAATACATTGTTCCAGGATCTTCTTGCTTTCAACGTCTGTGATGAAAAATCAGCCATTAACCTAATTGGTTTACCCCTGAATGTAATCTGCCTCCTTTCTCTCGTAGCTTTTTTATATTCTCTCCTTGTTCTGTATGTTGGATATCTTCATAATTATGTGTCTTGGAGTTTGTGTATTATGGTTTTGTATGTTTGGGGTCCTGTAGGCTTCCATGATTTGGCAATCCATTCCATCTTTCATATCTGGGAAGTTTTCTAAGATTATTTTATTCAACAGATTGTTCATTCCTTTGGTTTGAACCTCTATATCTTCTTCTATCCCAAATACTCTCAAGTTTGGGTTTTTTTATGACATCCCATATCTCTTGCATGGATTGCTCATGATTTTTTAACATCTTTTCTGCGTTGAGTATATTCTTTTTGAGTTGATAAACTTTGTCTTCATTATCTGATGTTCTGACTTCTATGTGATCTAGTCTATTTGTAATATTCTTGTTTGAGTTTTTAATTTGGTTTATGGTTTCCTGCATTTCTAGGATTAATGTTTGATTTTTTTTAAGATCTCTAACTCCTGGTAGAGTTTTTTCGTTGCAATTTGAATTTGCTTATGCAATTAGTTTTCAAAGTATTCTTTCATTGTTTCTACTTGCTGTCTCATGACTTCTCTACGATCCATTCCATCTGAGTCAGGTATGACTTGAGTTCTTTCTCTGTCCATTTTTCTGATGCCTCTAGGTTTTCCTGTAGATTTAAGTTGTCCTGCATTGTTTGTAATCCTTTTTTCCCTTGTTTTTTTATGTTGTTCACGTTATTTTCCAACTCTGTTTAACTGCTGTGTTTCTGTTTTCTCCTGTAAATTTGTTTTGGTTTTGTATATCTCTGTGGTCTCTCCTTTGTGGTGGGAGACTATGCCTAGAAATGTTGGGCTTTATTGTACTTTAAAGCTGATTCATTCAATTCATAAAAGGCTTCCAGGTTCTGAATGCATATAGTGATTTGTTGTTTGTTCTTAGGACTTTATGTTTAGGTTAGGTGCTACGATGGTTTGAGGCTTAGTATGTCTTGGCTACTTTAGAAGATTGCTCTACTGAGGGGGGATACTAATAGGCAATTGGATCAGGGTGTTGGTTGTAGCTAGGTATTTAGTAGCCCTATAGACACCTCAAAACATTCACCTGTTTGCATTTAGACAATTACACGTAATGGAAGACGTAATGCTTGGGATGAACGTTGAGGGGTAGGGGAAGGAAGGTGCTCTTAAAAAGAAACAAGGAGAGAGAGAGAGAGATAGATTAGAGGAGAATGGAAAGAACAATAAAAGTTGAAACAGGAATGAAAAAATAAGGAAAAGGGGAGAAAAGAATAAAGAGAAAAAAATGAAGTCTTAGAGATCCATTTTCTTCTCTTCCAGTAGGTGGAGCTGTGCCCTCCGAGCTGAGCTTCTGCCCTCTATGTGCTGACAGCAATCCCTGTAAGGCATCTCTGGGAGTCTCTCAATCCTGTTAGTCCATTTCACTTCTCCAACCCCTCCCCCCCCTTCCTCCTGCCAGCCAGCCAGGTCCTGTTCACCAGAAGTGGTTCCCCAAGAATCTGGTTACACTTGCAGCCACACCACATGCCCTATTTCCCGAACGACTGAGCACTCTCTCTGTCATTCATCTAAGCCCCAGTGCTGTGGAGCGGTGATCTAGGAACCAACAGTTTAATTTTTCCGGACCCCTTTGGTGGGCACGCAGTGGAAACTGGCAGCTAAGAACTTGGGTGTCGCCACTGGTGGTAAGGGGAGTTGGGGATCGGGAAGCCCCTCTGCTTCCCTTGGCCCCTACCCTCACATCCACTCTGCTGGTGGTAGGAGGAGTTGGGGGTCGGGTGTGCCCTCTGCTTCCCTCCGCCCATACAGTCACCCCCACGCCTCTGGAAGTAGGGGGATTTGGGGTCGGGAGTGCCCTCTGCTTCTCTCTGCCCCTACAGTCACGCCCACACCACTGGCGGCAGGGGGAGTTGGGGGTCAGGAGTCCCTCAGCCCCTACAGTCATGCCCCCGAGAGACCCTTGAGGTTTCCTGGCTGTCTGTATCTGGTGAGGGTGGGAGTCACACACCTGCTAAAGTGGATTGCGCTGGGAAGGAATTTCGTTGGCCGAACTCCGGAGACATCACCTCTGCTATGGCGAGCCCTAGGCTCCTTGCTGGAGTGTCCAAGGGGAGGGGTGGGACTGGCCTGTCTCTGGTCTGACCCAATCTGGGCTGGCCTCAGTTCCTGGTTTGCTATTTCATGAAGGCTTGGCTAAAGACCTCTTCCTAGGGTCTCTGCGACGCTCCTGCTGGGCCTCGCCTCGGAGGCTTGTCACTGAGCTGTGCGGGCGGGTGGCCGCCGGTCACTGGGCAGGGGCCGTGCGGGCAGCAGCTGGCGGGTCTGGACCTCTGTGCCGCGTGGTGGAGATTCACTCATCTGGGGCAAACTGTCACCTCCAAAAATCCTACCAATTCCTGTCTGGTCTCACTTCAGTGGATTTTTTCTACAAGTTTCTCAGCAGGTAGAATCTAAGCATATTAATGCGTCTTTCTGACCCCATCATTGAGGAGGTACCGAAAGTGCTGCCTCCCTGCCTGCCACCATGTTGGATCCACATTTATCTTATATTAGTCAAAGGTGCCAACAACATGCATTAGAGAAAAGATAGCATCTTCAACAAATGTTGCTGGGAAAACTGAAAATCCATATGTAACAAAATGAAATAAACCCCCTATCTCTCACCATGCACAAAACTCAAAGTGGATCAAAGACCTAGGAATTAAACAGAGACTCTGTGTCTAATAGAAGAAAAGTAGGCCCTAGTCTTCATCATGTGGTATTAGGCACCAACTTTTTAAATAAGACTCCTATAGATCAAGAATTAAAACCAAGAATCAATAAATGGGATGTAATCAAGCTAAAATGTTTCTTCTCAGTCAAAGAAACAATCCTTGAGGTGAACAGAGAGCCTACATCCTGGGAGCAAATTTTTACCCCTCTCACATCAGGTAGAGCGCTAATCTCTAGGGTATATAAAGAACTCAACAGGCTAAGCCCCCCCAAAACAAATAACCAAATCAACAATGGGCCAAGGACCTGAACAGACACTTCTCAGAAGATGATATACAGTTAATTATGCAATATATAAAAAAATGTTCATCATATCTAGAAATTAGAGAAATACAAATCAAAACTACTCTAAGATATCATCTCACTCCAGTCAGAATGGCAGCTATTATGAAGACAAACAACAATAAGTGTTGGTGAAGAGGTGAAGAAAAAGGTACACTCATACATTGCTGGTGCGGCTGCAAATTGGTGCAGCCAATATGGAAAACAGAATGAAGATTTATTGAAAAACTGTGAATGGAACCACCTTTTGACCCAGCTATCTCTCTCATTGGTCTATACCCAAAGGACTTAAAAACAGCATACTACAGGGACACAGCCACATCAATTCTTATAGCGGCACAATTCATAATAGCTAAACTGTGGAACCAACATAGATGTCCTTCAGTGGATGAATGGATACAGAAAATGTGGTATATATACACAATAGAATTATACTCAGCAATAAAAGAAAATAAAATCATGGCATTTGCAGATAAATGGATGGAGTTGGAGAAGATAATGCTCAGTGAAATTAACCAATTCCTCCTCTCAAAAAAAAATGCCAAATGTTTTCTCTGAAATAAGGGTGCTGACTCATAGTGGGGTAGGGAGGGGGAGCATGGTAGGAACTGATGAATTCTAAATAGGGCAGAGGGGTGAGAGGGAAAGTGAAGGGGCAGGGGATTAGCAAGAATGGTGGAATGTGATAGATATCATCATCCAAAGTACATGTATGAAGACACGAATTGGTGTCAACATACTTTGTATACAACCAGAGATATGAAAAATTGTGGTATATATGTATAATAAGAATTGTGATGCATTCTGCTGTTATTTTTTTAAATCAATAAAAAAATAATTTTTGTATCATCCACTCATGTCATATGTTTTTTCTTCTTACTTTATTCTGTGTCCTCAAGATCATATACCTTTTCTTCAAGATCTGAAGTTATGGTTTCAAGGGCTGAGGTTCTATTTCTTACACATTCTAATCTGATAGTGATGACTTCAAGTGAATTTTAATTTGATTGTTTGTGTCTTTTATTTCTAGGAGTTCTGCTTTGTTTTCTTTCACTATTTCTATTTCTTTCTACCACTGATAGGGGTCTTTCATCTCATATAATTGCCCTCTTAATTTATTTCTTACATTTTGTTTTAGTTTATTGAACATTTTGATAATTGTCTTTTAATGATCTTTCTCTCTTTTTTCATCCCCCTTACTATCAACACAATCTTTTGTCGGGGTAATTGTGGATTTGGCAAAGAGATTTGTTTGCCAGTTTTCTAATGTTTTGTATTTATGCAGCAATTGAGGTGAATTACCATACCTCTTTTTTCACATGTCATTTTGTGCATAATTATCTTATTTGTTGTGGGACTTCTCTCTGTGTTTAAAGTATGGGTACATGCCAAGGACCTGAGGTTCCTGTCTGGTTGTTCCTCCTTGGGTTCTTGTTTTTGTTTTGGGATTTTGCCTTCTTACCTCTTTGAGTTGGAGTAATGCCAGAGCTCAGGTGTAATAGATTGTGAAGTAAGATTCACTGTTGCTTGGTGGAGATGTGGAGAATTTCAAGGGTTCAGGATCTCTGTGAACTTGAAGTTTCCCAATCTATTTTATTGGAGAAAGGGGGAAGCCATTAGTGGAACTGATGTCAGCACTAAATGTACAGATTTATGGTAAGTGTTCAGTCTACTTTAACATCTGTAATATTATTTGCAGCATTTACAGTGATGGTGGAATCAGCATTTAACAAGAGTACTACTAATAAAAGACTGTAAATTAGATCAGGAATTTGTTAATATGTATCTACAATGTTATCTAGTACATTTATGATCACTCCAATTTGAATGGGGTGGAAATTACAAAATCTAATCATTAGGTTTTTTCTTCTATTTTTGTATTAAAGTATAGCTGAAGATTGAGTGTTATTAATTTTTGTGTGAAGCACAGTTGCTATCTTTTGTTTGAGATTGGTTTAGCCACAGTCTTTAAACATAAACTTTAATGCTCTTGTAGGTTCCCAACACCTCACAGAATATGACAACATAAATAATAGTAACAACTATGGCAAACAATATGCAACCCTGAAGTAAATACCCAGTTCCTACTATGACTTCTTCAACATTGGCTACCACCAATACCAGGAATGGTATGTTCAGCAATTGTCAACAATAAAAACAATAATTGTGAGCTATATCTGACTTTAAAGCAAACAACAGGTGTCAGCCACATCATCTAATGCAATAATCATTGCTTCAGTATTAACGGCGTGGGCTAGAGTTATATAAGCCAATTAGTTCTAAAAATAGTATAAATACAGTTAATTAGGGGAAAAACTGTTTTAGGGTAAAAAGAGTTTACAATTTAAGAGAGTGAACATTGATAATGCAGAAGAGATGTGGATAATGATGTTTATACAGAAGGAATGGGAAAATAGAAGAAGCACATTATTGGAATGGGGGAAAAGAACAACAGAAGTTTTCAGTTAACAGGAGAAGAGAACAAAGAGAAACAAGAGAATTAAACAAATGAAAATATTACAAAACCAAAATATACAATCAAAAGAAACTATATCTCAAAGACAAAGCAAGGAAAAAATAACTGCATTTAAAAAATGTTAAAATTCAGAGAAAAGAAACAAAAAAGTATGTGTATGTGTGTGTATATTCTTGAATTAATTAGCTCACCTAGAATTGTATCTCTCTCTCTCTCTCTCTCTCTCTCTCTCTCTCTCTCTCTCTCTCTCTCTCTCTCTCGTCAAAAAGGAAATTCTTAACAAAGAATAAAGAAATCATCTCCACTGAGTTCGTTAAAATATTTGACCAGATGAAGTGGTCACTTCTATGTCCAACAGTCTTTTTTCCCCACTTCTTATGGACTTATGTTCAGATAGAGACAGCAAGGGGTGGAAATTATTAACCACTTCCTGTTTGATGTGTTTGACCCAAGTGTAAGGGGAAAGAATTATGGTTAATGCAAGACAAGCAGAAGTTGGGCAGTGATATGTCCTGCCTCATCATTTCTTTCCAATTGTCACAGCAATACAGCAATCCCTGGGGCATAATGTGTCAAACCCCTACCTGGTTATGGCAGGGGAACAAGAAGGAGAACAGGACAAAAAGGAGAAAGACTCACAGATAAGTTCTGATGCAAAGCCCTTTGAACCACAACAAACAGAAAAGGGCCAAACACAGTTAAGCCAAAGTAAATTTACCCCTCTTTGTCAATTCTAATGGAACAATTACAAGTAGAAGAAGGTAAAGAGGAGAGCCTTGTAGGCCCCCTTCTACCTTGGCCAGGGCCCCCTCCTTCATGACCAGACACCAATTCATTCTCAGACTTATGTCAGAGAATGAACATGGCATGCCTGTTAACAGGAGATGCCAGCTGCATTACCAGTGAGCACCAACCCCACCCCTGATAGGCCACTGCACTGGTATCCTCATGACTTAGCTACACTAAAGAAGTTAAAGAAGGCAGTGCAGGAGGATGGACCTAGAGGTCTTGTTGCTGAACAGGCCCTTGAGATGCTTGCTTAGCCTAAATTTAAACTGCCCATATGATTGGAAAGACTTGGCAAGGGTCGCCCTTGAACCCTCCACATACCTAAAGTGGAAGGCATTTTTTTATGATGAATGTGAACAGCAGGGGGATTGCAACTACACTGCAAATTTTAACCTTCAAGCTCAATGTTTTCAGGGAGAAGGAATCTACTGTACAAGCTACAGGTCCCCAAATTATTTTGATCAGGTGCAACTATGTGATTTAAGAGCCTGGAGAAAATTACCATCTGGGGGAGGTACAGTTTCTATACAGGGCCTAAGGCAGAAATCTACTGAAGACTTGCTACAGTTTGTCCATAGAGTAAACAAGGCAGTGGGAGGGAAAGTATCTCATGCAGGACCTAGGAAAACCCTAGTTAAGGTGTTAATCTGGAAAGGATTAAACAAGGAAAATAGGGCTCCCATTGCTTCTGTGTGTAATGTTACACTTGATGACTGGATTTTGGGCACCCTGGTTATAGGTACACAAGCGGCTCAAGCCTCTCTGCTGTCCTCAGCCATGGCAGCTGTATTAAAGCAGGAAGAAGGCATTAACAAATAAAGAGGGAGCTCCACTTGTTGGGGATATGAAGAAATGGGACTGTTCTGGCAAGAATGTCCAGAGCCTCCACAAATTACTTCCAGAACTGATTAAGGAGACTTGCAAACAGCTAGTCAGAGACAGCAAAAAAATGTGCCCCTTTTCTCCCCACAGGCCCTTTACAACCTGCTTGAGTGAATCCCTGAGGGTTAAAATCTAATGCTTTATTTCAAATGGAATCACCCATTATGCACCTTTTGGAAATTTAAAATATACATGTAGTCATTGATACCTATTCAGGCTGTGTAATGGGCACAGTCTCCACAGGAGAAACCACAAAAATGTCATCTCCCATCTCCTTAAGTGATTTGGAATCATGGATTTTCCCATGTCTATTAAAACTGACAATGGGCCAGCCTAAACTAGTAAGACTTTTAAGGCAGCTTACAATGATTGGCATACACAGCACTTAACTGGGATCCCCTATAACCTTCAGACTCAAGGCATCATAGAGAGAACACACAAGGAATTAAGACCACACAACAAAAACAGAGGGGAAAAAGTATACCAAGTTCCCTTGTGATGCCTTGAACAAAACATTATTTAATTTAAATTTTCTTTTAATTTCAAATTTTTCTACACAAATAGCAGCCCATAAACATTGGGCCTCCCGCATGGGGCCCTCCCATTTACCTATGGTCTCATGGAAGGATCCCATAACAAATTCATGGAATGGCCCAGGGCCGCTCCTAACCATGGGTCGAGGGTTTGCATGTGTTAACAGGATCCTCTACCCATCTGTGTGCCTCCCAGAAACATCAAGCCCTGGACCCCCAGAATCACCAACCAGGAAGATGAAAGAACTAACTCTGGAGGATAAACCCCACAAACAAAGAACTCAACAATACAAACTGACCTCATGTAAAGTAACCTGTTGTGATGTTAAATGTCTTGTTGACAAGCCACCAGATTGGCCCCTTTTCCTGGTGGCAACTCCATCCCTGGGCCTATGATGGTGGTCCTATTTTGTGTGGCACTTACTGATAACAGTGAAGCCTCTCAGCAGGTAAATATGGCTTTGGTCACTAGGCCACGTCTTTTATGGTGGCCAGTTGGGAAGAAACCCTACCTAAATTCTTTCCCAATAACTGTAACCTTATTGATCCTGAATTAGATGTACAAGAAACAACTGTACAATGGAGCTCCAGCATTCCCATGACTTTTCTGACAATTTGTTTCTCTGTAGTTGGTAATAAGACATATAACCAAAACAATCCCTTTTGCTTTGCACTTGCTAATGAAAATATTGTAGATAAATATAAGAAGTTATATGTTGGGCTATCTCTCACTGACCTTAGAGTTATAGTTAATGCTACCAATGTCCATACACTCCCCAATGAAAAATGCAAAAGTCTCTTGCTACCAATAAGCCTAAGATACTTTTTGGAAAGCTCCCCTCAGATAATGATGCTGTTATCTGGAATCAATGCTTCATATCCAGGCCTTATCCCTTCAATAAGAGGAATATCTCTGGGGAAGAGCAATACCTATGCACTAGGGCAGGTGCAGCTCCCTGAAATCCCTCTGCTGTGTCCAAAAACCATATGGGCTACTATAGTACCTGCTACACAGGACAAGCTGTTACCAACTATTATGCAAGAAATCAATATAGCATGATTTATATCACACTAATATTTCTGGCTGCTAGATCCATCAAACGGACAGTAGCTAGCTGGATGAATGGGTCCATGTTGAGACAAGGCCCTAACCATGGATTCACCTTTATCCAAAATTATACCCATACCCACTATGCACAGGCTTGTGTTATGCCACTCTTTTCTATGCTAATAATCAATGATACTGATGGCATAAATATCACTCATACAGAGATCCCTTGTACAGACAATACATCCTGCTGGCTCACAAATTGCCTACCCCCTTCTATGAAAGCTAAACATATATTTATCCTCAGAGTGTCCCCAGCAATCTGGCTTCCAGTGAACCTGTCCAGAGAATGGAGAAGTCCATGGGGAATGGAGTTGAAGAAACTTCTGAATGATGCCTGCACTGGAGAAGGCATGCAATTGGCTTCATCATCGCTGGGATTATTGCCCTGGTGACTGCCATCACTGCCACAGCCACTGCCACTGATTTGCTCACTCAGGGTATCCAGACTGCTCATACTGTAAACAATTTTTCTACTTCCATGGCAGAAGCTTTTGCTGTTCAAAATAAGTTAAATAAACTGTCTGAAGCTGCTATTTTAGTCATTTACCCAGAACTAGACCTCCACCAGGAACAACTAGATATACTGTTTTAGTTGCAAAGGCTCACTTCTGACCCTAAATTCCCTGGTATTTGTGTCCCCCAATATGGTGTGTCTGAAAATGTAACCTTACTAAGGCAATTGTCAAAATCAAGAAGACTAAATTATCTACCTTGATAGCCTCCTCTTTGTTTCAGGGATTGACTGAGCACTGAAAAAACAAGCTTTTTAAATTGATGTTCCCCTATAATATTATCACATTGGTTCTGCTTGCTGTCTTACTTATTGTGTTTTATTGCATTATTAGACAATTTTGCCAAATAATAGCTAGCATTGAACAGAAAGAAACCATGTTTGCTGAGGTTCTTGGGGCAAATTCAGAGGAGGGAGATGTTGGGCCTATGAGCTGGAAAGCAACCTGTGTTGCCTATGTGAGGAGCTCTTAGGGCCTGGCACACTGGGTTCGGATATTTGTGGTTTGGAATACCAACCACCACTAGTCTGATCACCATATAACCTGGCCACCCTCAGGTGCACATCATGTTCCCTTCCTTCTGCTTTTTTGTTGCTGACCTTTCAGCCCATTCGTTGCTAGCTCATTGGATTATTACAACTCTCAGCTAAATTTGCCCAGTAGCAGAGTATGCATAAAGGGCTTGCCTATGCAATAATAAAGTGGATGGGTTTCTCTGAAACTGGTCTCTGGCAGTCTCTCTTTTTTAAAAAAAAAATTTGTTTATTTATTTATTTATTTTTACATGAGCTATTTTATTATTATTATTATTATTATTATTTGCATTATAATTCTTAATATACTTTTATACCACAATTTATCATATCTCTGTATACAAGATATGTTGATACCAATTTCACATCTTCATACATGTATTTTGTATAATGATGAGGGTCTCCTTCCACCATCCATGCAATTCCCCTTCTCCCTCCCTTTCCCTTTTGACTCCATTGCCATATCCTTCTCAGCTGTTGGTGGGCTTTGGTTGGACAGAGTGAGCCCACAGGCCTACATTCTCTTGTAGTAGTTGCAGAGTTTCTGTTATAATTCCTAGGTCTTTGATCCACTTTGTGTTGACTTTTGTAAAGGGCAAAGGAAAGGGGTCACATTTTATTCTTCCTCATATGTACATCCATTTTCTCCAGCACCATATGTTGCAAAGTTTATCTTTTTTCAATGAATGTTTTTTAGCACTTTTGTCTAGTATCAGATAATTTTATTTATCTGGATTTACCTCTGCATTTCTAGTCTATTTCATTGGTCTTCATGTATGTTCTGGTGTCAGCATCATGCTATTTTCATTACTATACCTTTGAAGAATTATTTGAGGTCTGGTATTGTGAACCTCTTGCATCATTCATTTTGCTTAGAATAGTTTTGACTATTCTGGATCTCTTATTTTACCAAATAAATTTTAGAATTGCTTTTTCTACTTCTGTGAATAATATCATTGGTATTTTGTTGGAAATTACATTGGATCTGTATGATGCTTTTGTAGTATTGCCATTTTAATATTACTTCTGCCTATCCAAGAATATGGTACTTTTTTCTATCTTGTAAGGTCTTCATCAATTTCTTTCTTTATTGTTCTGTAGTTTTCATTCTGGAGGTCATTAACATCCTTCCTAAGATTTATTCCCAAGAATTTTATCTTATTTTTGAGGTTGTTATGAATGGAATAATTTTTCTAATTTCTTTTTCAGAAGATTATTTATTGCAGTATAGGAAGGCAATGGATTTATATATGTTGATCTTGTATCCTGCTACATTACTTAATTTATTTGTTAGCTTTAGAAATCTTCTGGCAGAGGGCTTTCTAAATATAGACCATGTTCTCAGACAACAGAAGTAATCTGAGCTCTCCTTTTCCTGTTTGTATTTCTTTAATTTCTTTCTCTTGCCTGATTGCTGTAGCTAGAGTTTTGAGGTGAATTTTAAATAGGTCTAGTGAAAGTAGGCATTCTTATTTCTGGTTTTAGATTAAATGGTTTCAGTTTTTCTCCATTCAGTTTGATGCTGGCTTTGAGTTTGTTATATATAGAATTTATAATGTTTAGATAAATTCCTTCTCTGCCAAGTTCCTCCAGTGTTTTAAACATGAAACATTGTTGTACTTTGTCAAGTACTTTTTCTGCATTGATTGAGATAATCATGTGACTCTTGATTTTAAGTCTATTTACTTTTATTGATTTTCATATGTTTAACCAACCTTGCATCCCTAGAATGAAACCCACTAGATCATGGTGTGCTATCTTTTCATATGGTTTTGAAAGTGAGTTACCAATATTTTATAAACTATGTTTGCATCTATGTTCATCAAGCATATCAACTTTAAGGATTTTTCCTTTGAAGTCTTTGTCTGATTTTGGTATTAGGGTGGTACTAGTTTCATAGCATGAATTTAAAAGTTAATTCCTCCTTTTATATTTTATGAATAATTCAAAGAGTATTGACATTAGTTTTTTTATTCATCTCATAAAACTTGGCTGAGATTCCATCTTGTCCTGGGTTTTCTTTGTGGGAAGGTGTACTAGACAGCTTTTTTTGCTGCTGTGACCCAAATACCTGACAATAACAATTAGAGGGGAACATTTATTTGGAGGTTTATGGTTTCAGAGGTCTTAGTCCATAGATGGCTAATTCTATTCTTTGGAACACAAGGTAAGGAAGAACATCATGGTGGAAGAATGTGATGGAAGAAAGTGGCTTAGACATGGCACCAGGAAGCAGAGAGGAGAGAAAAAGAGACAGAGACAGATACAGCTTCCCTCACTATGGGCAATGTATAAACCCCAAAGGTACACTCCCAGTGACTCATCTCTAGCCACCCACTACCTACTTATAGTTACCACCCAGTTAATCCCTATCAGGGGATAATATGCATTAAGAGATTATGGTTCTCAGAACACCAACATTTCACCTCTATGTTTCTTGCATTGTAGTACACACGAGATTTGGGGGGAACATTTAACATCTAGATAGCTTTTGATAGCTGTTTAAATTGCACTACTTGATACTGATCTATTTAGGTTTTCTATTCCTCATGGTTCAATTTATCAGTATCTTCAAAATTTTCTATCTTATTGGAGTATGCATTTAAAATTTTTTTGGTGTTTCTCTTGATTGTTTTGGTAACATTTCCTTTTTTATCTTTTATTTTATTTATTTGAGTCTTCTCACTCTTTATTTTGGTTATTTTGAAAATATTTTATCAATATTGTTTATCCTTTTGTAAAACCAAATTTTTGTTTCATGGGCCCTTTGTATTTTATTTTATTTTTTTGGCAATGCAAATTGAACCCAGGAGTGCTTAACCACTGAGCAACAGACCGAGCCCCTTTTATTTTTATTTGAGCAGGTTCTCAATAAGTTGCTTCATGCCTCAGCAAGTTGCTGAGGCTAGTCTCAAAATTGTAATTCTCCTGCCACAACCTCCCAATCTCTGGGATTTCATGTCTGGCACCACTGTGTCTGGATTATATTTTTAATTCTCTATTTCAATGATTTTAACTCTGATTTTAATTATTTCCTTTCTTCTACTGACTTTGATGTTAGTTTGTTCATTTCCTAGGGCTTTGTGATATAATGTTAGATTATTCATTTAGTATCTAATTTTTGAATGCATGAACTCAGTGCTATACACTGAGTTCCTCTTAGAACTGTCTTCATAATGTCTCAGGTATTTGTTGTGTCAATATTGCCATTTGTTTGTAAGTTTTTTTATTTATTCTCTGATTTATTCTGCTATCCATTGTCTTTCAAGTGTGTATTTTTCTTGTTTACAGGTGTTCTCACTTTTTAAAAAAATCTCATCATTGATTTCTAGTTTCATTTCTTTATGACCTGATAGCATGCAAGGTATTATCTCTATTTTATGTGAACATTTGATTTGTGATATTAAATATGATCCACATTAGAAAATATACCATGTTCTGATAATGAGGTAAAATCAGTCATTAATGTGATGAAATATTCTAATGATGTTTGTTCATTTGGTTAATAGGTTTTTTTTTACATCTAAGGAATAATTACTTAATCTATGTCTGAATGATCTATATAGTATTGGGAGATAATGTGTTGAAGGCTACCTGTGCCATTGTATTGTGGTCTACTTGATTATTAATATTGAGAGAAGTTTGTTTTATGTACATAGATGCACCATTGTTTGAGGCATAAATATTTACAGTCCTTATATCTTGTTGGGTGATTCCCTTACCCACTATGAAGTGACCTTACTTGTCTTTTCTGATTAATTTTGGTTTGAACTCCATTTTGCCTGACACAAGAATGGCTACCTCTTCTTGTTTTCAGGTACAATTTTCAATTTATATCTTTCCAAATTCTTTCACCTTCAGTCTGTGAATGTATATGTCTGTAAGGTGCATTTTCTGCAAACAATATATTGTTGGGTTTTGTTTTTTAAAATCTACACTGCCAATCTGTCTTTTGATTGAAGAGTTTAGAGTATTTCCATTCAATGTTATTATAGAGAAATTATTTTTATTTATTTATTTATCCAGACTTGTTTTTCTTTAATTGATTCTTGTTTTCTAGTTTAATGCATTCTTATGCTGCTTTTAATTTTTTTTCATTTCTTCATCATTAAATATTTAATCAAGTATGTTTTATAGTGTGGGTTTTGTAGTTATGAATTATTTTAGTTTATCTTTTTTTATGAAAAGTTTTTCTTTTATTTTCAATTTTGAACCTTAATTTTGCTGTATATAGTAGTCTTGGTTGACACCATTTTCTTTCAGAGCTTGGTATATATTATTCTGAATCTGTCTTTCAGGATCTGTGCTGAGAAAAATTGGTTTACCTTTAAATGTGACCAGACGTGTTCTCCTGCAAGTTTTTAGAATTCTATCCTTAATCTGTATGTTAGAGATTTTCATTATAATGTGTCTTGGAATAGATCTTTTGTAATTATTTTACATTTGGAGTCCTAATATTTTATATTTGTCTCTTGTATTGAAATTTTCATCTCATTCCTAAGGTTTGAAAATTTTTCTAATATAATATTATTAAAAAATGTGTATCCCTTTAGATTGCATTTCAGAGCCTTCATAAACCCCAGTAATTCTCAAATTTTGTCTCTTGATGTTATCCAAAATTTCTTAAATATTCTTGTCATGGTCACTTAATATATTATCTTTGTAGTCAATATTATTTTCAAGATTATATAATTTGTGCCTGAAAATATCTACAAAGCAGTCTATTCTATTAGTGAAGTGTTCCATTAACTATTTTGATTTGGTTTATTGAGGTTTTCATTTTCAGGATTTTCTTTTGGTTCTTTTTCAGAATCTCTCTTGATTGAAGTGATACTTTACTTCCTGTTTTTCTCTCTAATTTCACTCATTATGTTTTCTTCTAGTTCATTGAACATTTTTACTAAAAATTTTCCTCTGACATTTTCTTCACTGTGATGTCGATGGAGTCAGTTTTTGAAAAATGATGGGGTTTTTTGAGGACATTTGTTTCTTTTCTTTTTCATCTGCTTGAATGTCTACTCATCTATTTGGATCATTATCAATTCTTCTTTTAAGCAAGGAACCATGTGAGATACTTTTTCTTATAAGACTGTATTTGATGAATATGCAAGTATTAATAGTTTAACTCTCTGTGTCCTCTATTGATTCCAATATCAGGTCCATATTTAGAGATGCTGCTGGACCATATTTACTTTATTCAATTCCGATCCAAGCCACATACTATTCAACTTTATGAAATGTGAAAGACTTGCTGATGTCATTTTTAATTGTTTCACTCATCCAGGCATAAACTTGTAGTAAAGCCCTGGAGCATGATAAATAATTAATTATTAAATACAGTAAAATTGTTATTATATTATATTTGGACTGAAAGTCCAAATGAAGAGTGTTGGGCAAAGATTGAGAAAAAATCATGAGAAGATAGAATAGAATAACATGGAACATGTTAAAAAGGAGAAAATGGTAGATTGTGGTATTTGAGGTAGTATCAGTGTGAAAAGGAGAATATGGGGTTGGAGAAGCAAGTATAAACTAGGGCTAGTAAGACAAAGATAGGAAATATGATTCCAATTAAGGGTTTTAATGGTTAGAACAAATACATTCATGTGTTTGTTGATTGATTATACATCTTCTTCTGAGAAGTGTCTCTTCAGGTACTTGGACCATTTATTGATTGGGTTATTTTTTTTTTTGGTGTCTAGTTTTTTGAGTTCTTTATATACCCTAGTGATTAGTGCTCTATCTGATGTGTGAGGGGTAAAGATTTGCTCCCATGATGTAGGCTCTCTATTCACCTCACAGATTGTTTCTTTTGCTGAGAAAAAATTAGTTTGAGTTTATCTAATTTATCAATTCTTGATTTTAATTCTTGTGCCACAGAAGTCTTATTAAGGAAGTTGGGGCCTAATACCACATGATGGAGTTTAAGGCCTACTTTTTCTTCTGTTAGATGCAGGGTCTCTGGTTGTATTCCTAAATTATTGATCCATTTTGAGTTGAATTTTGTGCATGGTGAGAGATAGGGGTTTAATTTCATTTTGTTACATATGGATTTCCAGTTTTCCCAGCACCATTTGTTGAAGATGCTATCTTTTCTCCAATGCATGTTCTTGGCACCTTTGTCTAATATAAGATAATTGTAGTTTTATGGATTAGTCTCTGTGTCCTCTATTTTGTACCATTGGTCTACCAGTCAGTTTTGGTGAAAATACCATGCTCCCTTTGTTAATATTACTCTGTAGTATAGTTTAAAATCTGGTATAGTGATGCTACCTGCTTCACTTTTCCTGCTAAGGACTGCTTTAGCTATTCTGTGTCTCTTATTTTTCCAGATGAATTTCAAGATTGCTTTTTCTATTTCTATGTGGAATATCATTGAGATTTTTATCAGAATTGCATTAAATATGTATAGTGCTTTTGCAAGTATGGCGATTTTGATAATATAAATTCTGCCTATCCAAGAGCAAGATATATCTTTCCATCTTCTAAGGTCTTCTTTGATTTCTTTCTTTAGGGTTCTGTAATTTTAATTATATAGATCTTTCACCTCTTTCATTAAGTTGATTCTCAAGTAAATGTTCATCATCACTGGCAATTACAGAAATGCAAATCAAAGCCACTCTAAGATTTCATCTCACTCTAGTCAGAATGGCAGCTATTATAAAGACAAATAACAATAAGTGTTAGTGAGGATGTGGGGAAAAATGTACACTCATACATTGCTGGTGGGACTGCAAATTGGTGTAGTCAATATGGAAAGCAGTATGTAGATTTCTTGGAAAATTGAGAATGAAACCACCATTTGACCCAGCTATTTCTCTCCTCAGTCTATACCCAAAGGACTTAAAACATCACACTACAGGGATACAGCCACATTAATATTTATAGCTGCACAATTTGCAATAGCTAAACTGTGAAACCAACCTAGATGTCCTTCAATAGATGAATGGATAAAAAGGTGGCATACATACACAATTAAATATTATTCAGCAATAAAAAAGAATACAATCATGGAATTTCCAGGTAAATGGACAGAGCTATAGAAGATAATGCTAAGTGAAGTTAGCCAATGCCACAAAAAGCAAATGCTGAATGTTTTCTTTGATATAAGGAGGATGATTCATAGCAGGATAGGGAGAGGGAGCATGGGAGGAATAGATGAACTCTAGATATGGCAGAAGGGTGGGAGGGGAAGGGAAGGGGCATGGGGTAATTAATGGTGGTTGATTGTGATGATCATTATCATCCAAAGTACATGTATAAAGACAGGGATTTGTATGAATATACTATGCATACAACCAGAGATATGAACAATTGTGCTCTATTTATGTAATAAGAATTGTAATGCATTCTGCTATTACATATAAATAATAATAAAAATACACACCAGAAAAAGAAAGAAATACATTCAAATAGACTGAGGAACAATGTTGACCAGGAGAGTAAGAACCAATAATTAAGTTAAATTGTAATATATATGATCAAAATTGACATTAGAGTTATTTGCAGTAGACCATGCCATGGTGAAGAAAATTCTTATTGAATCTTGATTCAGATTTCATTAGGATTTGGAACATTTAGAAGATGTCCATTGTTTTTTGGCTTTGGATCCCTCCAGAGGTGTGGGGGAATAG
Organism: Spermophilus citellus; assembly: GCF_964194105.1. Lineage (NCBI taxonomy): Eukaryota > Metazoa > Chordata > Mammalia > Rodentia > Sciuridae > Spermophilus > Spermophilus citellus. The sequence continues at coordinate 48,670,772 of NC_138190.1, forward strand.
GAGCCACTCTCCTAGTGGCTATGGACCTCCCACAAAATGGTTCTGGTTTATCAGCTCAGAGGCCTGTGGCTAACTATTCATAGGGTGTGGTTTTGTGTCCATTGGTTGTTTCTATTGTGTGCAGAAGTTCTGCATGCAGAAGTTCTTGGTGCAGACTCTGGGTTTTTTTGTTATTGTTGTGGTTTACCATGTACCTGTTCCCCTCTATAGGTTTTCTTTTATTGGGTGTATAATATCTGGTGATTTTCTATAAGCATAGATCATTCAGTTGTTGATTCAGGTGATCATGTTTTAGAACCTTTCACCCTGGCCTATGAATCTCACAGAGGTTCTGTCATTACTTGTGAGTAAATTGACCCAGCTGGTTCATCTGGGTTCTAGTTTCTACTGGCCCAAGTTGTGAAGGGCAGGTGCCAATTTCCTCTGCTGATTGTGATTGAGGTAGGGTCCAGTCAGTGTTTTAGTCAGTTTTTTTCACCACTGGGTCTGAAGGATCTGACCAGACAAACTGTAGAAGAGGAAAAGTTTCTTTGAGGGCTCACAGTTTTAGAGGTATCAGTCCATTGACAGCTGGCATTATTCCTCAGGTCTCCAAGTAAGGAAGAACAACAGGGAGGAAGAATTTGGAACAGGGAAGAAGCTCACATGGTGATCAAGAAGCAGAGAGATTCTTCTTGTCAGATACAAAATATATACCCCAAATATTCCATCTCCTGCAGCCAAAAACTACCTGCCTTCAATTACCACTCAATTAATCCCATCAGGGGATTAGTTCTCTGATTGGGTTAAGGCTCTCACAACCTAATAATTTCACCTATGAATCCTCTCATATTTTCTTACATGTGAGCTTTTGGGGGACACCTCACTCCCAATCCATAACAGTCAGTATCCAATGTCCTATCACTCCATGGTTTATGGTCGTGGGTCACACTGGGAACTATGTTACGCTGGGATATGAGTCAGGCTAGTGGCTATTGCTTTTTGTGGCCTTGATCCAAGGCGATTTTTTGCCTTTCCTGACCACATGCTGATTGTGGTAATGGTCTGGACACTTTTATGTTATGCTTCTTTCCATCATGTGCAGCCAAAACCTGCGAGATCTGTATCTCTATGCCACTGGATATTCAAGCAGCTTATCTCCAGGTTAGCTCCATGAAGGCCCATTATTAGAGGAATCATCACTCTGGGTTTCTTAGGACTGGTGTAACCTCCTTCCTTGTCTCCCTCACCAGTGTCAGGGGGTGGTGAAATTGGTTCTAAGAGCTTCCCTTTTTCATTTCCTTGCCTAGTGCCAAAACTACCTTGCTGCTTAGATCTGAGTTCTTACTTCTACTAACCTGAATTGTGGGCATCTGGTTGTCTCTGTCCAAAGCTTTGCAGAATTTTATCTAGTGCTGGGTTTGGCAAGTGTTTCCTTAGATGGGCTGGTCCATACATTCCCCTTGTTTGTGGTGAGGGGGAGGGGGTTTCCAGTGACTTTCAGCTAATGGCAATCCCTCTACATGTACTTTCTAGCAGAATCCTTAAGAGAATACACTGCAAGGGTGCTCTGATTTAATTTTGTTGTTGTCTGGAGTTGAAAAGATGCCATGTTAATTTTAGGGGGTGACTGGACAACTGTGGACTCCTCAAAATTATCTGCAGTTTTAGCAGGGATTTCTAATTATGGTTTGGTTTTATGCTGCTTGATCTGCTTCTAGGACACAACTGTTCCTGTCATTTTAAGTTTCTCTGGTTTTCATTCCAAATGTTGTTAAATGGGTGAGCTTATGTGGTTTTCTGCTCCATTTTTCTCTCTCTCTGTTGTCCCTCCACCCTGGTCCAGATACAGTGTTGGGAACTCTGTGCTTACTTTTTACTCTGGTAACCAAACTTCAAGTCTCTCCAAGTCTTTTTGGGTCTTAATAGCATTTATTTGGTTACCCATCTCTGAGGTCTGTTGTTTCTTCACTATCTTCTTTTTCTGTTGTTAAGGAATCACTGCCTACTTCCTTTATGCCATTTTCCCAGAATTCCATTTCTTAGTTCTTTTAATTCATTGGTCAAACTCAATTTAAGCATATTTTTTAATATTCTTTGAAATATCATCCACATCAATATTTTTGGATTCAGTTATTTGGAGGTCATAGCTTTCTGGAGATATGTTTTTGGTCTATTTTCTTATAACTTCTGAAGTCCTATTATTGTGTATATATAGAGATGGATTCTTCTCATTTTGGGGGGAAATTCTAATGAGGACATATCTCTTATTAATAAGTCCCACACTGAGCATGTATCTTAGATTTCACACATTTGATCATTGTAATCATAGTTTCAACCACCAGTACAACTTTGGAAGGAGAGAGTAATCACCACTAACAATGGTAATTTGATAGCAAACCCTGTATCAATGTATGCTATACAAGTTATTATTATGGATAACTATAACTTTTTGACAAAGACAAGTATGTGAGAATTGATTAAAATAGGCTGAAAAGTTAAGCATTAAAAGCAGTAAAATATATTTGATTGGAAAAAGATGTAAAAATAGAAAATAATTAAAGAAAATATAGTAAAGAGGAAAAGGAAAAAAAGAAGAAAACATATTTGGAGAATGAAAAAAGACATTAAAATGAGGTGATCAAAGTATGAAGGAAAGTGAAAGAAGAGATAAAAGGGAACACATAACATAACATGAAAGAATAAAATTCATGGACAAAACATCTAAAATTATATATAGCATTGACAAAACACAAAGTATGGGAATACATTAGAAATCTATTAACTTAAGCAGCTGATGCAATTTGTTTTTTTCTTGCTGAGTTTTTTTAATGGCTCCCTTTTCTTTGTAAAAATACATTTTTTAGTTGTAGGTGGTCACAATAACTTTATTTTATTTGTTTTTATTTTTATGTGGCACCAGGGATTGAACCCAGTGCCTCATACATAGTAGGCAAGTACTCTACCACTGAGTCACAACCACAGCCCCCTTGCTGAGGTTTTTAAAATTAGAATTTATGTACAGAGTTCCACCTCCTCCTACTCTGTCAGTTCTTTTGAATTCATCCTTCCATGAATCTGTCTTTCCACTGCTGGGAAATGTATAGAATGCATCAACTTATCTTACAGCCCTTTCTAGGCTTGGAAGAGGAGACTAAGAGATTACCATATTATGTGTGACAATAATCATTCCAATCATTCCCAGTTCTCTACTTGCACTATCAGTCAGAAACTTTGCCCCAGAGCTTAGGTCACCAGTTTCAAGTCAATGTGTCCTTTGCTCTTCTCAGGTTATTAGGTTAAGTTTGATGCTACAGAACTGCTGTTTTGATTTACTCTTTTGGAGCTGCTATGATATTTTTGGGTTAATATGATCTACCTTCTTCTCTTCCCCAAATGGCTGAACTAAATAGATTTAAAATATGTTAAAATATAAATTGTTTAATTATTTATTTTTTAAAGTAGGCTTTTAAAAAATGTTTAGTTGTAGATGGACACAATACCATTGTTTTGTTTATTTATATGTGGTGCTGAGGATCAAATCCTGTGCTTCACATGTCCTAAGCAAGTGCTCTACCAACTGATCACAACTCTGACTCCTAAAATATAGTTTATTAAGAGAAAATAAAAGGGAGGGTACTGTAAAAAAGATTAGAATGTTGAAAAAGTCAAATATAGAAAGCAGAAGAGAGTTTTCACTTGACATTGATAAATTAGAAGAAAGAGAAGAAAAAAATAAAAAGAGAGAGAAAGAGGATTTGTCCATTAGAGAGAGAGAGAATGAGAGAAAGAGAAGCAAGCAAAACAAAATCAAATAATTACAAATAAAATCCCCAAAAGAAAACAATAAACAAGAATACTCTTTAAAAACAACCAAAACAAAATAGCAAATATTAATTAAAGGAAATGAAAGAAGAAAAAAGAAGTGTGTGTGTGTATGTGTGTGTGTGTGTGTGTGTTTGTGTGTATATGTGTGTGTGTGTGTGTGTATACACACATGAATCAAGCAGAAACCATAAGTAAATTTTTTTAGAAAAAACTTCTTAGTAAGAAATGACAGAATTTTCTCCACTGAGGTTGTCAAAAGTTTTTTCAAGCCTGGATAAATTTACTCACTATGCCAGATTATTCTTTTTAATTTTTGGCTGTGTTCCCCTCAGAGATAGCAAGGGCTGTGGGTTATTAAACTCTTCCCCCTATTCATGTTGCTCACCAAGCTTCCTGTTGAAATGTCCTGGGACTGAAGCTGGTTAAAATAGTTTTTTGCTTCCATCCATATCAATTCAAGATGGTCAAGAATGTGCAGCTTTGTCTATCAAAGTTTTATTGTGAACAGCCTACATCAAAGCAGGGTCAGGCTGCTGCAGAGGAATTCCAGCAGCTGACATCTAGCATTAATCAAAATAAATTCATGTCAATTTTTTTTAAGAAATGGATGGAACTGGATAATATCATGCAAAGTGAAATAAGCCAGTCCCCCCAAAATCAAAGGCTGAATGTTTTCTCTGATGTGTGGATTCTAACCCATAACAAGAGAGGGTAGGGAGGGAAAGTATAGAAGTTTATTGGATTAGGCAAAGGGGAATGAAGGGAGGGGAAGGTGGATGGGAATAGGAAAGACAGTAGAATGAATCATATGTAATTTTCCTATGCTCATATATAAATACATGACCAGTGTAACTTCACATCATGTACAACCACAAGAATGAGATAAAATTGGGATGGGTTGCACTATCTGTAGGTATAATATTTTAAAATACACCCTGATCTCATGTATATCTTAAAAAATAAAAATCTGGAAAAAAAAACTTTAGAACTTCATTCAGTGGTATCTATTCCTGGAGATGTTAGATCAATACAGTTAGGGCCAGACTGTAGCTAATCTCTGCTGAGCTTCAGGGTCTCAAGTGACTCCTAGAATTTGCTTTGTAGTACAGGACAAAACAAAAACACCCAATCTTATTGGAGAGGATATAGCAAATCTTGTTCACTCCACCACCAATGGAGTTCACTCCACCACCATGACCTTCCAAGTTTCAGTCCATGAGTATAATTATGCCTGCCTGTTTGGTTTTCTGACCCTTTTTCAGCTGGTCTTTCAAGTCACCAAGCTGAAAGGCAAATTGAATTTCACTCCCTTATTTCTGTCCTGAACCCCCCTGGATTCAATTTTATTTATGCCTTTTCCCATAACATTCTGTTACGTGCCCCTGAGGATTTATAGCAAGCACTGGACAGGACAATATGCTGGTATTTGCTAATTTTTAGGTTCCCATAGCAGTAAGCTCCAGCATGACCTCCACAACATGGAAATATAGATCTCTGCCTCAACTTCCTACTTATGAGTTGAGAAAAACAGAGCTAACTTGAAATATCAGTTAACTGTAGCCTTTGTATCACATAAGTTGAGATTTCCTTCCACAGGTCTTTCTCTGCCAAAATTTTCTGCTGTTTCTCTCTTTTGAACTTTGTGTTGTTCCTCTGCTCTGCAGTTGATCTAATGCCATGTTCACAACTGACTTGACTCTGATGTATTTCTTTTTTAGTTACAAAATAAAAATTTTATTAGATACTTGTTAGATACGTATTATTTCTATCAGAAATATCATGTACATTATGTTTTTATTTTTTAAAATATTTTTAATTGATTTTTTAAAAAAATAAATGACAGCAGAATGCATCACAATTCTTATTACACATATAGAGAATAATTTTTCATATTTCTGGTTGTATATAAAGTATGTTCACACCAATTCATGTCTTCATACATGTACTTTGGATAATGATGTTCATCAAATTCAACCATCCTTGAAAACCCCCAGCCCCTCCCTTCCACTCACACCCCTCTGTCATATATAGATTTTGTCTAGTGAAACTTTTTGGGTCTTCTAGGTATAGAATTATATCATCAGCAGTTCTTCTTTTCCTATGTGTATCTTTTTAATTTCTTTCATTTGTCTAATTGCTCAGGCCAATGTTTCAAGAACTATGTTAAATAGAAGTGGTGAAAGAGTGCATCCCTGACTTGTTCCAGTTTTTATAGGGAAGGCCTTCAATTTTTCTCCATTTAGAATTATGTTGGCCTGGGGCTTAGCATAGATAGCATTTACCATGTTGAGATATGTTCCTGTTACCCCTAGTTTTTTCTAGTGTTTTGACCAGGAAGGGATGCTGTATTTTGTCAAGTGCTTTTTTTCTGCATCTATTGAGATGATCATATGCTTTTTATATTTGAGTCTATTGATGTGATGAATTACATTTATTGATTTCCATTTGTTGGACCAACCTTGCATCTCTGGGATATATCCCCTGTGATCATGGTACACAATCTTTTTCATGTTTTTTTTTTGTATTTGATTTGCCAGAATTTTATTGACAATTTCTGCATCTATGTTCATTAGAAATATTAGTCTGAAGTTTTCTTTCTTTGATGTATCTTGCCTGGTTTTGGAATCAGGGTGATATTGGCCTCACTGATTGAGTCTGGAAGTGCTGCTTCTTTCTCTATTTCCTGAAATAAATTGAAGAATATTCATATTGATTCTTTAAAGGTCTTGTAGTTCTTGGCTGTGTATCTATCCAGTCCTGGGCTTCTCTTGGTTGATAGGCTTCTGATGGCATATTCTATTTCATCACTTGATATTGGTCTATTTAAATTGTATATCTTCCTGCCCCAATCTGGGCGAATCATATGACTTAAGAAGTTTGTTGAGGCCTTCAATATCTTTTATCTTATTGGAGTATAAGCTTTCAAAATAATTTCTAACTATCCTCTGTATTTCTGTAGAGTTCATTGTGATATTACTTTTTTAATCACATATGTTGGTAATTTGAGTTTACTCTCTTCTTTGTTAGGGTTGCAAAGGGTCTGTCAATTTTATTTATTTTTTCAAAGAACCAACTTTTAGTTTTGTAAAATTTTTTCCGTTCTTTTGTTTTGATTTCATCAATTTCAGCTCTAATTTTAATTATTTATTGCCTTCTCCTGCTTTTGCTGTTGATTTGTTCTTCTTTTTCTACAGCTTTGAGATGTAGTGTGAAGTCATTCATTTGCTGACTTTTTCTCCTTTTTAAGGAATGAACCCCATGCAATGAACCTTCCTCTTAGTATCACTTTCATAGTGTCCCAGAGATTTCGATATGTTGTGTCTATGTTCTTATTTACCTCTGGGAATTTTTTAATCTCCTCCTTGATGTCTTCTGTAGCACATTGTTCATTTAGTAGCAGATTGTTTATTCTCCAGGTGTTGGGGCAATTTTTATTTTTTATTTTGACATTGATTTCCAATTTATTTCATTATGATCTGATAAAATGCATGGTAGTATCTCTACTTTTTTGTATTTGCTGAGTTGCTTTGTGGCATAGTATATGGTCTATTTAGAGAAGGATCCATGTGCTACTGAGAAGAAAGTATATCCGCTTGACGCATGTTGAAATATTCTATACATGTCAGTTTAGTTTAATTTATTGATTTTATTATTGATTTCTATACTTTCTTTATTCAGCTTTTGTTTAGAAGATCTATCCAATGGTGATAGAGGTGTGTTAGAGTCACCCAAGATGGTTGTTTTGTGATCAATTTGACTCTTGAACTTCAGAAGCATTTGTTTGATGAACATAGCTGCACCATTGTTTGGGGCATATATATTTATGATTTTTACATCTTGTTGGTGTATGGTTTCCTTGAGCAGTATGTAATGTCCATCTTTATCCCTTTTGATTGACATTGACTTGAAGTCTACTTTATTTGATATGAGGATGAAAACCCGTGATTTCTTCTGCAGTCCATGTGAGTGGTATGATTTTTTCCCAACCTTTCACCTTCATTCTGTGTATGTCCTTTCCTATCAGATGAGTCTCTTGGAGGCAGCATATTGTTGGGTATTTTTTAAAAATCTAATCTTCTATCTTATATTTTTTTGATTGGCGAGTTTAAGCCATTAAAATTCAGGGTTATTATTGAGTCATGATTTGTATTCTCAGCCATATTTGTTTATTTTGTTATTTAACTTGACTTGATTTTCTTCTTTGTTTAGTTTTGTTTTATGGTACCACCTCCATCTGCTGATGTTCATTGTTGTTTTTTGTTTTCTCTTCATGGAGTACTTTTCCAAGGATGTTTTGTAGTGTGGGTTTTCTAGCTATAAATTCTTTTAAATTTTCTTTATAATGGGCATTTTTATTTCATCTTCAAATCTAAAGCTTAATGTTGCTGGATGCAAGACTCTTGGTTGGCATCCATTTCTTTCAGAGTTTGATATATGTTGTTCCATGTTTTTCTAGCTTTCAGGGTCTATGTTGAAAAATCTGCCATTATCCTAATTACTTTTCCCCTATATGTAATCTGATTTCTTCTCTTGTGGCTTTTAAAATTTTCTCTTTATTCTGTATGTTGGGCATTTTTATTATAATGTTTATTGGTGTGGATCTGTTGTGATTTTGTACATTTGGCGACCTGTAGGCTTCTTGAATTTGGATTTCCAATTCATTCTTCATGTTTGAAAAGTTTTCTGATATTATTTCATTGAATAGAATGTTCATTCCTTTTGTTTGGACCCCTATGCTTTCCTCTACCCCAATAACTCTTAAATTTGGTCTCTGTATGCTATCCCATATTTCTTAAATGTTCTGCTTATGATTTCTTACCATTATCACTGTGTGGCCTATGTTCTTTCCAAGATTATATGTTTTATCTTCATTGTCTGATGTCTACTCTGTTGGTGATGCTTTCATTTGAACTTTTAATTTGTTTTATTATTTCCTTCATATCAAGAAATTCCATTTCTTTCTTTTTAGAACCTCTATCTTCCTATTGAGTTGATTTTTTGCTTCCTGTATTTGTTTTTGTAGCTCCTTGTAGAAGTGATATTTCACTGCCTGTATTTGATCTCTTATATTGTTACTTATGTTCACAAAACATTTTAACAATGTGCATCCTGAACTCTTTGTAATTTCTTCTGTTTTGGCTGCCAATGATTCTAGTGATGTGGTGTCTTGATTTTTTGGAGGGCACTTTCTTCCCTTGTATTTTCATGTTGCTCATGTGTCTTCCTTTCTGGCTCTGTGGGTCTGAGGTGGTATTGTTTTTACCCTATAGATTTGTAGTGCTCTTGTAGGGTTCCAAGATCTCTCTTTTTTGTGTGTGGGGAAGGACAATGTTAATAGACCCCAATATTAAAGAAATATTAAGAATATTTTTAATTGAAATGTATGGTATGTAATTTTTGTCTTTATTTATTGTGCTGTGAACGTCAGGGTTCCCTCTTCCCATCTATAACTTAGAACCCATTGATTAACATTTCTCTTCAACCCCTGCCTAAACTAATGTCCCTAGCCTCTTCTAATCACCAATCTATCTCAACTACTACGTGAAAAATCATGTGGTACCTGTCTTTCTATGACTGGTTTATATTACTTAACATTATGATCTACAATCATAATGTTTCTATTCATGTTTTCACAACTGAGAGGATATTATTGTATTTTGTGGCTAAATAGTATGCTTGCATGTATATGCCATATTTAATTTATGAGTTTATAAGTTGATATACACTTAGGTTGTTATCATTTCTTGTCAATTGTGAATAGTGCTATAATAAACCTGGTAATAAAGATGTCTCTTTGATATGTTGATTTTATTCCCTTTGGATACAAACCCAAAGGAGTTGGGTAATGGAATTACTGGGTCATGGTATTTCTATATTTAATACTTAAGAACCCTCCATACTGTTTTGCATAATGACTGTTCTAATTCACAGTCATACCAATATTGTGTTCATGTTCCCAATTATCCATTAATTCACTATCATTTGTTATGTTCAGGCTTTTTTTTTTAATTGACCATACTTACTGGTGTGTGGTGATATTTCATTGTGATTTTCATGTACATTTTCCTGGTGACTAGTGATATGAGCATTTTTTTCATGTAGCTGTTGTATTTATAAGTATTTTTTGAGAATATCTATTTCTATACATTGCTCATTTAAAAAATGCTATTAAAATTTAGGATTTTCTTATATATTCTGAATATCAACCCCTTATCATAAATGTACATTAAAATATATATTATTTCATTCTGACTCTAAACTCTGTTTTGTGTTTCCTTTGCTTTACAGAAGGTTTTTTGTTTGTTTGTTAGATTGTTTTTTTTTTTTTTTTTTTTTTTGTAATTTGCAGTGTTACATTTGTCTCTGATTGTGGGCTATTGTTCAAAAATATTTTGCCTATACCAATGTCCTGAAGCATCACCTCTAATATTTATTCTCATATTTTCATAGCTTCATGTTTGCCATTTAATTCTTTAGTACAGTTTGAGTAGATCTTTGTGGGTATTGAGAGACAGAGGTCTACATGTGGGTATACAGTTTTCTAACATAATTCATTTAAGCATTGTGTTTTCTCCAATGCCTGCTCTTACTACATTTATTGAAAAGCAGTTGAATGTAGATGCATGGGTTTACTTTGGGGCTCTCAGTTTTGTTCTGTTTTTCTGTTTTACTGTTTTTATATTGGTAACATGCTATTACCAATACAAAAAGTATTGTTTTTTAAATCACCACAGCTTCAAAGTATTTTTTTTTAAATCGGGGAGCCTCCTGATTTTTGCTCAAAATTGCTTGGGACATTTGAGAAAGTTTATTGATATTATTGTTTCCATATAAAGTATAAAATTGATTTTTGAACATTATCATTGATAATTTGCTAGGAATTTCATTGAATCAATAAATTTCTTTGAATAATATTTGCATTTTAATGATGTTCATACTTCCAACACTTTTTTTTTTCCCATGCAAGAGATTTATTTTCAGAGCATGGAGCAAACTGACAAGGCTGTCCTTCTGAGGAGCTCCAATTCTAGAATGCTGGATTTCTTTCCAATTTTTTTATCCCCTTCAATCTCATTCACCAAGGCTTTAAAATTTTCATTGTAGAAGTATTTCACCAATTGATTAAATTTATTCCTAGTTATTTTATTGTATTTTTATAGCTATTGAAAATTAGATTGCTTTGTTGACTTTTAAACATTTTTATGAGTGCATTAGAGTTGCACACAATATTGGGGCTCATTTTGAAATAATCATACAAGCGTTGGATATAATTTTCTCTACCTTTGTCCCCAGTACTTCCACTTTCTCTCCACTCTTTTCTTAACCCTGTTGCCCTTCCTCTATATGTCTTTCTGCTATTTGTTTATAGTTATTTTTCTAAATCAGTTCTTTATAGATATACATATAAGTGAAATTCACTATGGTAAATTCATATATGTAACATAGGATCATTTGGCCAATTTCATTTCACAATTCCTCTCCTTTTCTATTCTCCTCACCCAATCCACTTTCTCTGATCTACTGATCTCCTTCTATTTATTGGGGGTTAACCCTTTCTCCCTTTATTTTTATCTGAATTCCACATGTGAGAGGAAACATTCAAGCCTTGACTTTCTGAGTCCAGTTTATTTCACTTAGCATGATGTTTTCTAGTTCTATCCATTTAACAGAAAATGTCATAATTTCATTCTTCTTTATATCTGATTGAAACTCCAATATATATGTAATTTTAAAAAAATAACTTTATTTTATTTGATTATTCTTTCTTTTATATGGTGCTGAGGATTGAACCCAGGGCCTCACACATGCTAGGCAAATGCTCCACCACTGAGCCACAATTCCAGCCCCTATATGAAACTTTTTAAACTATACATTTTTGAAAGCCATCTGGGTTAGTTCCAAAGTTGAGTATTGTGTATTGTGCTCCTATAAATATTTATGTGCCCATATGACTAGAGTATGCTGATTTTAGTTCTTCTGGATAAATATTGAGAAATGGGATAGCTGGATGGTATGGTGATTTTATTTGTAGTGTTTGAGGAAATCTCCATACTGCTCTTCAGAATGGCTGTACTTACTTATAATCCCACCAATAATGTGAATGTGAACCCCCCATTCTTGCCAGCATTTATTATTATTTGTGTTCTTGATGACTGCCTTTCTGACTTAAATAAGATGAAATCCCAATACAGTTTTGATTTGCATTCCTTTGATTGCCAGTAATATTGAACAATTTTTTCCCTGCAGATAAATTACTATTGACATATAGCCACACAACTCATTTTTTAATGTTGATTTTGTATCTGGAAAATTTGCTAAACTTACATATAAGTTATAATAGAGTTTTGATGGAGATTTTGGGGTTTTCTTTATATATCTTCTATGTAGATCATGATTTTTGCAAATAGTGACAATTTGACCTCCTGTGCTTTTAATTTGGATGCCCTTTATTTATTTAAGTTGCCTAAATTCTGAAACTGTGAGCCAAAATAAATTTTTCTTCCTCCAATTGGTTCTGGTTGGATATTTTAGTAACAGTAATAAAAAGCCAACACCATGAACATCCTTGTCTTTTTCTAGATCTTAGATTTCAGCTTTCCTCTTTCTATATATTGTTAGCTGTTGGCTTATTACCAATGGCCTTTGTTATGTTGTGTTGAATTCCTATGGCTTTTTAAAAATCATAAATATTATTAAAAATTATATATTTTTCAATGACTTTCAGCATTCATTGAGATTACCATGTTATTTATTTAGTTATATACAACACATACAAACCCACTGGTATTATGACAAAAGCATGGATCACAATCTGGTCCAGTTCAATCCCCACCATTTCCATTACCACCACCACCCAGCATCCCTCCCTCTACTATCTTCAATCTGTTTACATTTTCTAAAAAATAGTGTCCTGTGGATACACCAATGCTGGAACTCATTATGCCATTTTCACGCATGCACATAGAAAAATTTAAGAGGGCCAATATGGTTTTTACTTTCCTTCCATTTATATGGTATACTATGTTTATCAATTTGTATGTATTGAACCAAACTTAAATTTCTGTGATGAGCTCCACTAGACCATGAAGAATATTGTTTTACTGTGCTGTTGGATTCAGTATGGTAGTACATTTTTAAGAATATTGGAATCAATGGCATTAAAGATATTGTTCTTTAGTTTTCATTTATATTTTGGCCTTTTCTGTTTCCAGTGTCAGCTTGTTTAAAAGAATTATTTTACCTTCTTATTTTTGGAATAACTTGAGAAATATTGTTGTGTTTTAAGTATTTGAATTCAGCAAGGCAACCATCTGACCCTGATATTTTCTTTAATGGGATAAACTTTACTGTTGATTCAATCTTCCAACATGGTTTTAGACTGATCATATTTTCTTTTTTTCATGATTCAGCCCTCATAAGGTGTATTAAACCAGAAATTTGGTCATTTATTATATGATCTCAAATTTACTTACCCACAGTTGTTTATAATAGTTTTAATGATATTTTATATTTCTGTGGTGTCATTTTAATATTTCTCTTTCCATCTATGATTTCATTTGTGTCCTGTGTCTCCTTTCCTTAGTCTAGCTAATCATTTGTGTTTTATCTTTTCAAAGAACAAGCTATTTGTTTTCTTGATTTTTTTGTACTTTTAGTCTATGTTTGATTTATTTCTGTTCTGACCGTTATATTTTATTATTATTTCTACTAATATTTTGATATTTTTTCTCATTTTCTTAATTCTTTAAGTTGCAGTGATTTGGTTTTGATCTAAGATCTTTCCACTATTTTCGTGTGGGTATTGATTGGTGTAATCTTTACTCAGTGCCACTTTTACTGCATATCATAGGCTTTAGTGTGTTGTGTTTCTATTTTCTTTTGTTTGAAGAAATTTTATTGTGCTTTTTGGTGTCTCCATTGATTTGTTGGTCATGCAAAAGTAAGTTGTTTAAATATTATATAGTCTTATAGTTTCCAAGATTTTTTAGTTGATTCCTAAGTTTATTTGCATTTTGGTAACAAATGGTACAGAATATGAGTTCATTGAATATAATTACTGAGACATATTTTGTGCACTACCATTGTAGGGTAGTATGTAGAAGTGAAGACCTATACAATGAAAACTACAGAATTCTAAAGAAAAAAATTAAAGAAGACCTTAGATGATGGAAAAATCTCCCTTATGCTTGGATAAACAGATTTAATATTGTCATAATGAACATAATACCAAGAGCACTAAGCAGTCATGAAATCATCTGGAAAAATGAAGAGACCCAGAATAGCAAAGGCAATTCTTAGCAAGAAGGGTAAAGCAGATAGCATTATTATACCAGACCTTAAACTATATCACAGAGCAATAGTAACAAAAACAGCATGGTATTGGCACCAAAATAGACTGGTAGATCAGTGGTACAAAATAGAGGTCACAACTTAACAGCTATATAATTACAGCTATATTAGACGAAGGCACCAAAAACATACATTGGAGAAAAGGTAGCCTCTTTAACAAATGGTTCTGGGAAAACTGTGAATCCGTATGCAACAAAATGAAATTAAACCTATCTCTCACCATGCACAAAACTCAACTCAAAATTGACTAGGGACCTAGGAATTAAACCAGAGACCCTGTGTCTAATAGAAGAAGTAGGCTCAAATCTCCATCATATCAGATTAGGCCCCTATTCTTTAATAAGACTCCTGTAGCACAAGAATTAAAATCAAGAATTAATAAATGGGATGATTTCAAACTAAAAAGCTTCTTCTCAGCAAAAGACAAAATCAGTGAGGTGAATAGAGAGCCTACAGCTTGAGGAGCAAATTTTTACCACTTGCATAATTTATCCTGAACATGACAACATATGCTGATGGAAAAACTGTATTTATTAGGTGTTGAATATAAAGCTCTGTGGATGTCTGATAGGTACATTTCCTCTTCAGTGCAATGTAATTTTCATGTTTCTTTGTTGATGTTCTGGCTATATAATCTGTCTATTACTGAAACTCAGGTGTTAAAATGCCCAACTATTAGTGTGTTGAAATATATTTTTCCTTTTAGGTCTGTTTATACTTAATTTACATGTTTGGATGCTTCTATATTTGGTTCAAATATATTTAGAATTGCTATTAGCTCTTGTGGTATTGTCACCCTAGTCATTATATAATGACCTGCCTTGTCTCTTTGTGCTGCTTTTAATTTTTTTTTATTTTCCTAACATTTTATATATAACATTGAGAATGATTTTTAACATAATTGTAAATTAATGCAATCTAATTCACTTTAATTCAATTATCAGTACTTTCCTTTCCTTCTCCTGTCCCCTCCCCTGTTCCTTCCCTCTACTTTACTGATTTTTCTGCAATTGACTTATAGTTGTGTTTTACTTAGTGGCTTGTGGATATAAATGATGGTGAGATTCACATGTGTACATAGAAAATTCACATCAGATCAATTCCACTGGTCTTCCTTTATCTCATTCCTGCCTGCTCCCCTCAATCCCTTTCACTACTCCACTAATCTTTCTTCTATTTGGATGAAGTTCCCTCTCCTTTTTTAAATTTTTCTTTGTTCATTTTCCCCTTATTTTGGACTTCAGTGAAAACATTCAATCTGATTTTTTTTTTTGGTTTTTAGTCAGTATGATAGAGACTATCATGAGAGAGACCATTTCCATCTATTTACTGACAAATTCCATGAAGTCATTTTTCTTTATGGCCTGAATAAGGCTCCATTCTGTATAAATGCCACATTTTCTCAATTCATTCATCTTTTGAAGGGCACCTAGTTTGGTTCCATGACTTGGATATTGCAATACTGCTATAAATATTGATGTGACTGAATGTCTATGGTATACTGATTTTAGACTTTTAAAAATATATACAACAAGAAGTGAAATAGCTGTGTCATATGGTGGTTCCATTTCTAGTTTTTTTTGAGAAATATTCATACTACTTTCTATGGTGTTTGCTCTAATATGCAGTTCCAACAACAATGTATAATTGTACCCACCCTCCATCCTCACCAACACTTGGTATTATTTGCATTGTGGATGATTATTATTCTGAATGGAGTGAGATAAAACCTCACGTAGTTTTGATTTGCATTTTCCTGATTGCTAGAGATGTTGAACATTTTTTTCATATACTTGTTGGCCATTTTTTTCTTTTGAGGAGTGTTTGTTTAGTTCTTTTGCCCATTTGTTAATTGGGTTTTTTTGGTGTTAAGTTTTTTTCAAATTCTTTATATATTCTATATAATAATTGTGTGGATAAGAACAGGGAAAAATTAAATGGACATTCATTACTCTTATAAAGGAAAATGCAGTTTACTTTTTGTCTCAGATTAGTCAGTTCAGATATTGAAAAAATAAGAGAGAGCTCTGAAACATTTGGGCAAATATTCTCAAGGTAAAGAAGAAAAACAGCTTGGATTTAAAGTGACAGATTTCCCCCCTTCTGATCCCAAATCCTGTAAACTGGGAATGCCTTAGCCACTTACACTTCAATGTAAGCATTGGTGAAATTTGGCAGAAGCCAAGGGAATCTGCTGTTTGAGTTACAGGGTGTTTGAAACATTTTTATCCCCCAATTACTAATCAGGACAGGTTTGATGCAGAAAATTATTAGGCATCTCCTTTATCTCAAGTGTGATTAAGTCATCCTCTACTATTATTTTTAAGGATGAGGCTTCCCTCTGAACAAAAATAAAGAGAACAGAAGAAATATGGATGCCTGTGCCAAGAAAACTGTTTCTTTGGCTAGGGGCAACTCCCCAATCCCAGAGCCTCAAGAGTCAGCAGTTTTTGCCATTCCATCCATGAACTCTGGCTGGGGCTTCACTAAGAATGGAGGATATTAATTTTTGATAACTATTTTAATTTAAGGGAACACATTTGCCAGCTAGTTGTGCCCTTAAAATTTCTTTCATGTTCCCTTTGTTCTTTTGGGTACTCTTACTCACAGGACCATGATTTTATATTATGCTCTTCAATTTGAAGTGAGAGGCAAGCCTGTTAGTGTTCTGGGTGATGTATCCACTACAGAAAATAAATAATTTGGATTCCAGAGCTAGGAGAGATGAGGGTTAGTTTTACTGTAATTAACTGAGACAGATTTTTTTCTTTTTCCTGCCAGCTGAGGGGAGTACAGGAAAAAATGTGTTTTATAAGAGTCTAGAGAAGATAGTCTAATTTTAAAAGCTAGGGGAGCTCTATCTTGAGAATCTTTTTGTAAAGTTTCAGGATCATGTCATAAAAGTTTCCTACTTCAAGGAAACTTGGTTCCTCATATCAACATTATTTTGGGTATGCATTTCTTCTGCAGTAAACAGGTAGTTTGCTAAGAAATGTGACATAATCTGTCCTCAGAGGCCAGGCAGGGCTTCAGGTAAATTGCTTCCTGAAATTGAAAGCATGTGGAGGTCAGCATTTAGCATGCACTTTCCTCTTCCCATCCTTACTCTCTTTTCCCCCCATCTTTATGTGACTAGTGAAAAAAGTTGGGCTAAAGATGAATTGATACAAGGGTAGGATCAAAGCCATCAAGGGATAAAGGCAGGAAGGGAGTGGCCCAGGGAACATTCATTCATTAACAACTTCTTTTATGGAGGAACAATTCCCTGGAGACAGATTATCTTGGTAACAGGTGGAGGAGGGGCAAGTGTCCTGTGGATTAACATTTTATTTCCTCCTGAGTTAGCCCCCATATTTCTGACCCAATCATTTATCACCCACACTGTCTTTTTGTTCCATTGACTCATTCCTCCCTCTGAAAACATAATTTTAACTGCTGTTAGAGGAAAATGGAGGATGATCACTCTGGCTGTTTCAAGTTGTGAGGGGGTGATGTGGGGGCAAGCAGTTTAGGTTTCCCTCTTAGGAATGTCTTGGGTAAGTTGAGAGGTCTGTGGAAAAACCTAGTTCAGAAAGAACAGGTATTAAAGTCATCTGGGGGGTGAGTGTTCCAATGAGGGAAACAAAAAAACATGAGTACTAGAATGAGATTAATATAAAATAAATGTTGCAACATCTCGAACCTGCCAATGAATATCATGACAATGATAGATATCATTAATTTCTCACTTGGAGGTGCAAGAGCTAAGTTGTTTCCATAACAAGTCCAATGAGGACAAGGCCTTTATTTGGGATTGTAAATCTTTAAGGATATTAGTTACCAAAGTGATCAGGAATGTATGTCAAATTTGGGACATACAACCTTCATGTAGCAACAGGGGTGGCCTTGGCCAGCTGCCTTCATTTGTCTCAAGCTTTCCTCTGTTCCACCCAACAAATTTATCCCACAGGGAAAAAAAAAAAACTGAAGCAAGTTAGGACAGACATTTCCAATACCTGGGTGATGGGAAATCCAATCCACCTGTTTTGATATGTGATGGCAGATGACATTGTGGTGCCCCACAGGTTGCTGCCAGGCACACATCTCCAGAGTGTGGTCCCACACATGCACTTTTTCCCATGGCAAGAGCCCCATCCTAGTGGGGTGGGTGTGGGTGCAAGTAATGGTGAACATCAGAGTAGCCTGGGCCATGCGGAAGCAGTGGCAACCAGGGGCTTCTCAGGAGGATGGCAAGAGGGAGCAAGGAAGTGGGACTGGTCCATGTGGACCATCACCAAGGATGTGCAGTTACCTGAACATGGGCTTGCACTCTCTCCAACACATAGACCTCACTGTAGGCAGCACTGATGTACACAAGTAAACTGTGGGCAAGAGCTGATTTGGTGCACTGCCATTTAAAAAAAATATTTATTTATTTATTCATTCATTCATTCATTTATTTTTAGCTGTAGATGGACATAATACCTTTATTTTTTATTTATTTTTATGTGGTGCTGAGGATTGAACCCAGTGCCTCACATTTGTGAGGCAAGAGCTCTGCATCTGAGCTGCAATCCCAGCCATGGTGTACTGCTATTTTGAGGGTAGTAAATGAAGAAGAGGGAGGGGGGTCAGGACTTGATCTAGGGGGCTTATGGAGTGGGGTATTGGTGAGAATTAATTGTAGAGCAAAGCTGCCACAATGAGAACTTTGGGGGGGGTAAAACAAACAAACCAAAAAAGCTTGGAGGTAGTATTGTATGGGACAGATGAGGCAAGGCATGAAAGATAGCAGGCAACAGTTTTATTTGGCTTCAGCCAGGTTCATAGGACACAGTTTTTGCTGTAATCAATTAATACCCTGAACCCCAAGGTCACGTAGTTTCAGATCTTTATACCCAGCATGTAAGGGGAGGGCTCAGAAGTTCAGTCTGCAGAAATTCACATAAAAGCACCTTTTTTCTTTCACTGTACTGGGCAAGTTAACCCTTCAAGGACAATACTTGAGAAGGGGAGAGCTTCTTCTCCAATGTATTTCCTCCTCCTGCCAGCTGTTACCATGAAGCCCAATTGGTGACTGCTCTTATCCTAGAAATGTAGACATCTCTGTGAAGCTCCAGCTCAATGCAGAGGCTGGCCTTGTTAAAGGATTTGTCTTTTTTTTAAACACATTTTGCATTTGCAAACACACTTCTACCGATAAATGTTTGTAAATAAATAGTAAAGGGGCATTCAGCACTAGGAGTGCTGATTTCTTCCAGGCCAGTGGCCAAGTAAAATAAAGCAACAGGAAAATAGGAAGTTTACCTACACTGAACTCTTTTGTAGAGACTCTTGCTGATAGTCCTAAAATCAATTATGGTGAAGATTTCTGGAGAGACTTAGTTAAGACTTTCTGTGGAGGAGGGGATGCCACTATAGTAGAAAGCCTCAGGTCGTTTGCTATTTCATTAGAGGAAATTGTCCAAATGTTGGAGGATTTGTGGGTTAAAGGTCCTGAATTCTGAATTTGGGCCATTGATTTAGGTGGCCTTATTTAGATCACAGCTAGGTTGGTGAAGAAACCCTGGGTTTTGGATGAGCAATGAGGCAACCTAAGGGTCAGTCCGGTGGAATGGACTGGGTAGTTCCCATGTTGAAGACATTTAACCAAGGTTGTAGTGGATATAAGGGTGTACCCTGATGCCCTCTGTCACTAGACAGTTCCGTTAGAGAATTAGAGAACATCTTCTCTGCAATCTCAATAGTGGGGGGGCCCAGGGGCTGGAGAAGCCTAAGGGCAAGGATCTTGAGCAGTGCACCTCTGCAAGAGACTGGAAAGAATCCTACCTCTCAGAGGAATGAGAAGCCAGTGTTACATGAGGGGAAAAATGGCCAAAGTGGTTTCTGATCTGGAGGTCTCATGGAGAGAGAGAAAACCTGGAGGTTTGTTGGAATGGGAATGGGTCTAAAGAACCCCAGAAACTGGTAACCAAATGAAAGCACATGAAAGATAATACAAAAAGAAAAAGAAAATAGAGGCAGACTTCATGGACTAGCAATGCTTTATTCAGCACCAGAGGAGCACATCTTCAGGAGGAAAATGGTGGTGGGTCATCATGAGGTTCTGGGTTTTATAGGGTTTAGCAGAGCCAAGTCATGGGAGGAGCTGGTTACTTTTGGTCGGCCCTCTTTGTAGACAGAGCCAGGTAATGGGGGGAGTTTAGGGTGGGGCTTGAGGACAGGTAGGTAACCATATACTTCAGTGTTTATAATTTGTCCCCGGTGGCGAGATCTCTCTCTGCTTCCTTATTGTCAGGTGCTGAGCTGCTGTCCTTCTGCCATGATGTTCTGCTTAACCTAAGGTTCAGAGTCTTGGAATTGTCTATCTATGGACTGAGACCTCAGAAATCATGGGCAAAAAATAGACTTCCCTTTCTCTATGTTTTTTTTTTCAGGTTTTTAAACTTTAGTTACAGAAATGTAACTAAACAGTGGATGAGGTCTCTTTTTTATTTTTATGGCAGGATCAGTGGAGTTGCTGGGAGTAGCTGTCCACCTAATCACAATTTCCCAGGTAGGCTGGGTTATCAAGATGGGTCCATGCATCTAAAGCCTGTTGAGATGGGGCATAACATAGGTGAGGCTCTTTTTCAGGGGGCATGTTGCAGTGTTGTAGCCAAGAAGTTCCAAAAAATGGGCTCAAGGACTGTGAAGATCACACAGTTTTCCAATAGTAAGTGACTTTGTTATCTGGGATAGAAGTGGTGACTCCTTGGGCTCTCATATTTCTCCTTTCCCCACTGATGAATTAATACTTGGTCTATAATTGATTTTACATATGTCTGTGCTCAGCAACATGTTTGCCACATGCCATTGTATTCTGATTCTCAAACACTGTGGTGAAATTGCTATTTGTTTCCCTTGTTTTGTCTTTTGTTGTGGAAGGAAGCAAGCCAGGCACTGCTGGCCAACCATTTTGTTCAAGAATATCCTATATTTTATTGCTCTTATTCTTTTGCTTCTTTCAAGATCATCTCTTTGTTTTTGAGTGTTTGACTATTATATATTGTGGAGTTATTTTAAGTAGACTCTGATTGTTGGCCTTTGGCCTTTTTATACCTGGGTATTTATATCTTTCTTCAGGTTTAGAATTTTTACTGCTATTGTTTCATTAATAAACTTTCTATTTCTTTATTATTCTCTACTCTTGATTGAATGCCCATTGCTTGCATATTGCTCTCTTGATGCTGTATCTAGATCTCATAGGCTCATTCATATGTATTTCCTTCTTTTATTTCCTCCATACATTTTTAAATAGCCTGTCTTCAAGTTCACAGATCCTTCTTATAGTTTCACTGTCTTATTTCTGGAAACAACTTTCTTTCCAAGAAAAGCTGTTTTCTTTTATGGGAAAATGTATTTGAAACAAAAATCTATGTTCCATGATTATTTTTCTGAGGTGAAATTGATTCTAGACCTTCTTAGGGACAAAATCATAATTTTTTTCAGTGACTTTGGAGGTTCTTTTTTGTTTGTTTGTTTGTTTGTTTAATTGCTTCTATAATCTTCTTTGGTTCCAAACCAGTCTTAACCAACTTATGATGCACAAACACTCAGGAAAATATAATGCTCTGACATTTTTATTATAGTTCCTTCCAACTATAATTCCCTTAATCCACAACCTTCCTGGAAATCACATAACTGTCATTCACTTCCCAGCTTAAGCACCATCTCTTCCATGAAGGTTTATAAGATACTTTCATTAGAATAAATTCCTTCCAGAACAGACACTTCTCAGAGGAGGACATACAATCAATCAATAAGTACATGAAAAAATGCTCACCATCTCTAGCAGTCAGAGAAATGCAAATCAAAACCACCCTAAGATACCATCTCACTCCAGTAAGATTGGCAGCCATCCTGAAGTCAAATAACAACAAGTACTGGCAAGGATGTGGGGAAAAGGGTACACTTGTACATTGCTGGTGGGACTGCAAATTGGTGTGGCCAATATGGAAAGCAGTATGGAGATTCCTGAGAAAGCTGGGAATGGAACCACCATTTGACCCAGCTATTGCCCTTCTCGGACTATTCCCTGAGGACCTTAAAAGAGCGTACTACAAGGATACTGCCACATCAATGATCATAGCAGCACAATTCACAATAGCTAGAGTGTGGAACCAACCTAGATGCCCTTCAATAGATGAATGGATAAAAAAATGTGGCATTTATACACAATGGAGTATTACTCAGCACTAAAAAATGACAAAATCATAGAATTTGCAGGAAAATGGATGGCATTAGAGCAGATTATGCTAAGTGAAGCTAGCCAATCCTTAAAAAACAAATGTCAAGTGTCTTCTTTGATTTAAGGAGAGCAACTAAGAACTGAGCAGGGAGGAAGAGCATGAGGAAAAGATTAACATTAAACAGAGACGAGTGGTGGGAGGGAAAGGGAGAGAGAAGGGAAATTGCATGGAAACGGAAGGAAACCCTCAATGTTATACGAAATCACATATAAGAGGTTGTGAGGGGAAAGCGGGGGAAAAAACAAGGGAGTGAATTGAACAACAACAGATGAGGTAGAGAGGGAAGATGGGAGCGGAGGGGAGGGGGGATAGTAGGGGATAGGAAAGGCAGCAGAATACAACAGTCACTAATATGGCATTATGTAAAAATGTGAATGTGTAACTGACGTGATTCTGCAATTTGTATTTGGGGTAAAAATGGGAGTTCATAACTCACTTGAATCAAATGTATGAAAGATGATATGTCATGAGCTTTGTAATGTTTTGAACAACCAATAAAAAAAATTTGAAGGCAGCCTCATCAACAAAAAAAAGAATAAATTCCTTCCTTTAATTTCCACACTGCACATAAATCAGACACCATCAAATCATCTTTTAAACTTTATTACACTTATTCATTTACATGTACACCTTATCCTGTAAAGTGGAAATCAAGTATTACCATTATAATGCAAACAAAAGTTAGTGCAGGAAATAAAAGTAGAAAGAAAAACTATTCTCCAAATATTTTCAATCTAAATGCTTGCTGGTGCTTGATTTCATGCAACCAATAGAAATATGCATGCATGCACATATATGCATGTGCATGTGCATGTGCACACACACTCTGACCTTGGAAAGTATCCTGCTAAACTTTTCCAGGACATACCCAGCCACCAAAACTTTTCTCCAAGTACTGAGCCACAGCCAGGGTAAGATGATCATTAAAGGGTCCAGCCACAACCTGGATGCCTACAGGAAGTCCTTTGGCATTCAAACCCAGTGGACACTGAGTCACAGGCAAACCAAGGGCATTGAAGACACCTAAAGAAAACAAACAGGGAAAAGTTGAGTAGTCAACTTGTTTTAGAAAACTTATTTCACCCTTCATTTGGTCAATAATGAGAATAATAGCTATAGCATAATTTGGGTTGCCATCTGCTGATGACACGTATAGGGAGTTTATGTGTAGTAAATTAATGAAGTATCACAGCAAACTCATGATAGGAGCAATATTAACCTTATTTACTGATAAGATGACTGAAGAGAGAAGTAGGAAAACATGCTCAAAGTTACTTTGTTAATAAAATGTTGTTTCATAACTGAACTCATAAATAAAATGTGAATGAGAGCACAAGGGTCTTCTCGGTATACTATTTCTAAATTGTACCCTCTGGTATTTTCAAAAAACATCAGAGTAAATGCTAGGGTAAGCTAATGTTTTCCCAGATATGTAATGTATTCTCAGATTTTCCATTCATTTGTGAACGTTTTGTAATATCAATTTGCATTAGTCATTTGTATTATGAATCTATACTGCAGAATAATTTACATAAACTAAGATTTCACTTTCAAATATAGAACTCAATAATTGTCAAAAAAACTTAGAGTATGATGCAATCATTACCATATCCTAAGATATTCATCCCCCAAATAACTTCTTACTAATTACCATTTCTGTACTACCCGAACTCTTAGCAAGCACTAATCTGTTTTTTATCTCTATTGATTTCCTATTTTGGATATTCCTAGCTCTCACTAACTCAATGCTAAAAGATTAACTCATGTGTTTTTCTAAATATTTTAAAGTTTTACCCTTTACATTTGGACATCTTATTCAGTTTAAATAAGGTTTTGCATATGCTTTGAGATAGGGGTCCAACTTTATTCTTAGCTCTGAATATCTAGTTTTCCCAGTATCATTTAGGTTTAAGATTATTATTTTTTTCATTGAGTTGTCTTGGAACCTGTATCAAAAATTGCAAGAACAGTAGAAATGGTAATTTCACAAGATGGAAGAATAGAATTCTCCAGCTTCAGTGCTTCTCAAGAAAATGCATGCAGCAAGTGTTCATGGATAAGAATATTTGTTAATATATCTGAAATTAAATGAGGCTGAGAAACCTGTTTGGACCACATAACTAAGAAAAGCCACATTAGACGCAGGAAGAATTGTTTCACTTTGACCACATCACCCCTCTATGAGGGGTGGGAAGAGTTGGAGAAAACTATTCAACTTCATTCAATTCTGGAATCCTTCAAAGAAAGATGAAAATGTCTAAAATACAGAATAAGGATATAATTTCAAAAGCAACAGGAGAAAATGGCAG
This sequence comes from Spermophilus citellus, assembly GCF_964194105.1. Classification (NCBI taxonomy): domain Eukaryota; kingdom Metazoa; phylum Chordata; class Mammalia; order Rodentia; family Sciuridae; genus Spermophilus; species Spermophilus citellus. Next base: position 48,695,508 of record NC_138190.1, read on the forward strand.
GTTATATTTAGAGGTAAACCAATTAGGATTTCAACTGATTCTCAACCTAGACCCTCAAAGTCAGGAGGGCTTGGAACAATGTATACCAAACCCTAAAAGAAAATAGGTGTCAATCAGGATTACTTTATTCAACAAAATTACCCATCAGAATTGAAGATGGAATAAAAACATTCCATAATAAATAAAAACTAAAAGAATTCATAACCACCAAGATTTCACTACAAAAAATGGAATATTTAATGCAAACGATATAAAGACTAAACATGAAAACCAGCATAAGAATAAATCACACAGGAACAGTCAAATAAAGAAGAATAAAGCTTGATATAAATATTTAAAATAAATTAAAAGAAAAGAAAAATATCCAAGGGACATTCTTAACTCAGATCTCTGAGTTATGTTTGTACTACATTTGGAATCTGACAGAAGCACCACCCAAAAAACGATTTGCAGCTATAATGCATGCTTGCAGGATGGCCATATTGATGAGGAATCTGTATTAGAGCACCATGAATCATCATTAAAAGGCATTTAAAATTGGCTTGTAAAAAAAAAAAGAAAAGAAAAATAAAAATTTCTCTATAATAACACTGAATGCAAATGGTCTAACCTCTTCAATCATCAGACATTAACTGTCATAGTGTATTAAAAAAACTAGACTCAATCATATATTGTTTATAATAGACTAACTTACATGCAAAGATATACATAGACTGAAAAATAAAAGGATGAAAAAAAGATATGAAATGCACTTGGAAACCAAAATCAAGAAGGGGTAGCTACTCTCATATAAGACAAAGTGAACCTCAAGTCAAAATTAATCAGAAGACAGAAAGAAGGTCACTTCATACTGGTTAAGGGAATCGTCCAATAAGTTATATTGCAAATATTTATACCCCAAGCATTGATGTACATACATATATAACAACAGCAACAACAAGAAAAACCTTCTCAATATGAGGAAACAAATAGACAAAAATACAATAACACTGTGATCTCAACACACCTGTCTCACCATTAGGTAATGGAAACATAAATCAAGATCTTCAGAGCTAAACAACAGTATTACACAAATGGACCTAAAAGACATCTATAGAATATTTCATACATCAACAAATAAATTCACTTTCTTCTCAGGAGCACATCAATTTTTCTCTAAAGTAGATCATATTTTATGGCACAAAACAAGTCTTAAAAAATACAAAAAGGATAGATATAAATCTTTGAAATCTATTTGATCACAGTGGAATGAAATTAGATATAATGACAAGATAAAATCAGAAACAATTTTAAACCTGGATATTAAATAATGCAATTTTAAATAAAGAATGGATCACAGAAAAAATCAGGGGACATTAAAAACTTAGAAATGTGACTTAACATGTTAAAATATCTGGAACTTTATAAAGGCAGTTCTAAGAGGAAAGTTTATTTCACTGAGTTCCTACAATAAAAAAGTGGAAAGATCACAAATTAATAATCTAATGTTACACCTCAAGATACCAGAAAAAATTCAAATATTCCACAATCAGTAGAATAAGAAAATAATTAATATCAGAGCCTAAATAAATAAAATTGCAATGGAAAATTATACAAAAGATCAATAAAACAAAGTGTTGGTTCTTTGAAAAGATAAACAACATTGATGCATCCTTAGCTAAACTAACCAAAATAAAAAAAAAATGTGAAGAAAAAGGAAATATCACCACAGACACACATTAAGTCCAGAGGATGTTTAGAAACTATTGTGAAAATTTGTATTTCAATAAAGTAGAAGATATTGACAAATTTCTGGATGCAAATGACCTAAAAAGTTGAGCCATAAGGATAAAGAAAACTGAAATAGGCCAATATCAAGAAATGAAATTGAGGCAGCAATTGAAAGCCTTTCAATAAAGAAATGCCAAAGATCAGTAGGAGTTCTATCAAATCTTTAGAAAGAACAAATGCCAATCCCCCTCAAATTATTCCATTAAATATAAAGGGAGGGAAAACTGCCAAATTCACTCTATGAAGCCAGTATCTCCCTGATACCAAAACCAAAGACACATCAAAGACAGAAAATATCAGAAAAATATAAAGGGGGGGGGGGACTGCCAAATTCACTCTATGAAGCCAGTATCTCCCTGATACCAAAACCAAAGACACGTCAAAGACAGAAATTCCTGATGGACAAATAAATAGAGTTAAGGATCAGAATTTCATGATTTTCTCAATATATGCAAAAAAAGTATTCTACAAATTTCAGCATCCATTTATGTTTAAAAGACTGGGGAAACTAGAGATAGAAGAAACTTATTTCAACAATGCAGAGGGTATATATGACAAACCCCAGGTCAACAACACAGTGAATGAAGAAAAATTGAAAGCATTTCTTCTAAAATTGGGAACAAAAAAAGATATTCATTTTCACCCCTCTAATTCAATTTCGTTCTTGAAACGTTAGCCAAAACAATGAGGCAAGAAAATAAAATTAATTAAAATAGGCAGAAGAGGTAGAATTATCTTTCCTGGTGACATGATAGCATATTTAGAAGACCCAAAAACTCAACCAGAAGACTTCTAGAGGTGGTAAAAATTTGATCAAAGTAACAGGGTACAAGATCAGCATTCATAAATCAGTTTTCTATATTCCAACAATGAATCTGTTGAGAAAAAATCAAGAAAACTATCCCATTCACAATAATCTCAAATTAAAAAAAAACCAACAACCTACCAACCAAATAAAAAACACCTTGGGAATAAATCTAACCAAGGAGGTGAAATATTTCTACAGTGAAAACTCCAGAACACTCTAGAAGAAAATTGCATAAGTTCTTAAAAGATGAAAAGACACCCCCATGTTCTTTGATAGGCAGAATTAATATTGTCAAAAATGGCCATACTACTAATAGGGCTATATAGATTAAATGAAATCCTCATCAAAATACCAATAGCAGGGCTGGGGTTGTGGCTCAGTGGTAATGTGCTTGCCTAGCATGTGTGAGGCCCTGGGTTGGATCCTCAGCACCACATAAAAATGAAATAAAGATAATGTGTCCATCTACAATTAAAAATAAACATTAAAAATTAAAAATATTTATATCAACGGCATTCATTATAGAAATGGAAAAATGAGTTCTAAAATTTATTTGGAAGACTAAGTGACCCAGAATAGCCAATGCAAGAAGAGCAATTCTGGAGGCATTATAATACCATACCTAAATTTGTACTACAGAGCCATAGTAATAAAAACAGCATGGCACTGGCACCAAAACAAACATGAAGTCAATGAAATAGAATAGAGCACACAGGGAGAAATAGCCCTAGACAGTTTTTGATACTTGACAACAGTACTAGAAATATACATTGGGTAAAAGATTTTGTAACAAATGGTGCCAGTAAAACTGGCTATCAATATGTAGAAGAAAGAAACTCAACCCATATCTCTCACCCTGCACAAAAGTCAACTAAAAGTGGATCAAAAACTTAGGAATTACAACAGAATTTTTCTACAGGTATAATAAAATGTAAGATCAACACCCCAAGGTATTAGCATATGCACCAACATCCTTAATAAGACTCTTTTTTATTTGTTTTTTTTAATGTGGTGCTGAGGATAGAACCTAGTACCTTGCACATGCTAGATCAATGCTCCACCACTGAGCCACAACCTCAGCCCCCTTAATAAGACTCTTGAAGAGCAAGAAATAACACCCAATATTACTAAGTGTGATGGCATCAAATTAAAAAGGTTCTTCACATCAAAGGAAACAATTAAGAGTGTAAAGTGAGAGCCTACATACATAATGTGAGATCTTTGCCAGACAGGGCATTAATACCAGAATATATAAAGAACTCAAAAAACTTAACACCAGATAATAAATAGGCCAATTAATAAATAGCAATAAAACTAAACAGACACTTCTCAAAAGAAGACATACAAATGAAATATATATATATATATATATATATATATATATATATATATATATATATATATATATATACACATTTCAACATCTCTAGCAATCAGGGAAATTCAGATCAAAACTACATTGAGGGGCTGGGGTTGTAGCTCAGTGGTAGAACACTTGCCTAGCATGTATGAGCCACTAAGTTTGATTCTAGCACCACATAATAATAAATAAATAAAGTAAAGGTATTGTGACTATAAAAAAAGCAGAAAAGAAAAACTATGTTGAGATTTCATCTCACTCTAGTGAGAATTGTGGATGAGAATGGTAAAGAGATATCCTACATTTTGGGAACACATTTTTGCCACACACATGTCAGACAGAGAACTAATCTCCAGGATATATAAATAACTCAAAAAACTTAACACCAAACAAAAAACAAACAACCCAATCAATAAATAGGCCAATAAGATGTACAGATACTTCCAGAAGAAGATATACATTTGATCAGCAGATATATGAAAAAATGTTCAACATCTCTAGTAATTAGAAAAATACAAATCAAAACTACTCTAAGATTTCATTTCATGCCAGTCAGAATGGCAATTATCAAGAATGCAGACAACAGGGCTGGGGTTGTAGCTCAGTGGTAGAGCACTTGCCTCTCATGTGTGAGACCTTGGGTTCAATCCCCAGCACCATATAAAAATAAACAAATAAATATATTTTTAAAAAGAATGCAGACAACAATAAATGTTAGCGAAGATGTGCAGGAAAACTAAAAATCATACATTGCTGGTGGGTCTGCAAATTGGTGTAACTAATCTGGAAAGCAATGTGGAGATTCCTTAAAAACTTGGAATGGAACAACCATTTGATCCAGCTATCCCACTCCTCAGTTCATACCTAAAGGACTTAAAATCAGCATAGTATTATAATGCAGCCATATCAGTGTTTATAGCAGCTCAATTCACAATAGCTAACCTGTGGAACTAACTTAGATGCCCTTTAATAGATGAATGAATAAAGAAATCGTGGTATATATACCCAATGGAATGTTACTCACCATTAAAAGAGAATAAAATTATGGTATTTTCAGGCAAATGGATGCAGTTGGAGAATATTGTGTTAAGCAAAATAAGCCAACGCTAAAAAAACAAAGGCCAAATATTGTCTCTGATGAGTGGATGCTGATCCATAATGGAGGGGCATGGAAAAAAATGGGGCAACCTTGATGGGGAAAAGGGGAAGGAGGGGTGAAGAGGTGGCATGGGGGAAGGAAAGATGGTGGAATGAGATGGACATCATTACCCTTGGTACATGTATGACTGCACATATGATGAAATGCTACATCATGTACAACCAGAGAAATAAAAAGTTGTGCTGCTATTGTGTACAATGAATCAAAATGCATTCTGCTATAATACATACCTAATTACAATAAATAAACTAATTGATAATAAAAATAAATAAGCAATATAATGTGTTACATTGGAGGTGAAGTAGGAAAAAAACAATAATAAATAATGGCAAGCTGTGGAAAAATGTACATTCTTACATTGTTGATGGGACTGCAAATTAGTGCAACCACTCTATAAAGAATTATAGAAATGGTTAATAAAACTAGCAATGGAACCAACATATAACTCAAATATCCCACTCCTCCATGTATATCTAAAATTTCCAAAATTGGCATACTATGTGGATGCAGACACATCAATGTTTATAGCAGCACAATTCACAGTAGCTAAGCTATGAAACTTATCTAGGTGCCCATCAACAGATGAATGGATAAAAAAATCACACACACACACACACAATGGAGTATTATTCAATCATAAATAGGAATGAAAATATTGTGTGTTCTGGTAAATGGATGGAACTGGAGAATATCATGCCAAGTGAAATAGGGCAATCCCAGAAAGTCAATATTTGAATGTTTTCTCTGACATGTGAAAGTTAGATCAAAAAAAGGGGAACAAAATAAAAAGAAAAAGTGGGTGAGTCCAAGAAAATAGAAAAGACATCAGTGCAGCACATAAAGGTAATTGTAGGGGAGGAAGGAGGGAAAGGAAAAGGGAAGAATAGTGGAATGAATCTTACCTACATTTCCTATGTACATATAGGAATAAACCACGTTGAATCTCCTCTTTATGTATGTTCTTGAGGATGCAATTTTGTATAGTTTTGTATATCAAAAATAAGGAGTGGAACTACCATATGACCCAGCTATCCCACTCCTCAGCATTTGTCCACAAGAACTAAAATCAGACTAGTATATTGTTACAGTAACATCAATATTCATAGCACCACAATTCACAAGAACCAAGTTATGGAACTTGTCCAGATGCCCATCAACAGATGAATTGATATAGAAAATGTGATATGACTTAAATATTTATGTGTGATATATATGAAATGCATCTATATATCATATATATATATATATATATATATATATATATACACAATATATCACATATATGTGATATATGGACAATCACATTTTCATATATATATATATATATATATATATATATATATATATTTATTTATTTATTTATATGTATGAGTTTTACTCAGACTTAAAGAAAAATGAAATATACATTTGCTGGTAAGTGAAGAGAACTGAAGAACATCATGCTAAGTGAAATACCACAGTGAATCTCTACACCAAGTGTATCCATGAGACACTAATTTAAAAAATTATGTATATTTCAGAAAGATTAGAGATAGGAGAGTGGGGGAGGAAGGAGAGGGAAAAGTGCTAGGGGCTGAATTAGAACAAATTATATTCCATGCTTTTGTAATTATGTCAAAATAATTGTTATATATAACAAAATAAAAATAAATAATAAATACTAAGGAAAAAATAAAGTGGTCAGGAACCTTTTGAAAATAGGGAATCAATGTAATAGAGAAAGGGGAGAGAGGAAGTGGGGTGGGAAATGAGGAAAGGGAGAAATGGTAATGAAATTGTCCAAACTATCCTATGTCCATACATGAAGATATCACAGTGAATTTCACCTTCATGTGTATCTATAAAACATTAATTTTAAAAAACTATAAATAAATAGAAGAAAGACAAATAGAAGAAAAGAGGGGGATAGAGGATGAACGGGAAATGGGAAGTACTGCCCACTTGATTGGAGCAAAGTATATTCCATTTTGAGAGCCATCCATGGGCTGTGTGTGGACTACATCAGCATCACAGCCTAGTGAATAGGACAATATGGTGTCTGGGAATTTTCAGTGGACATTTCCTCTGGCTAAGATTGCCCAGACACATTGTGAGCCCTATTCCAACTCTGCCCAGTCCCACCCACACAGCATTAGAGATGGGTTGACCTGCTACAACCACTCAGCCATACAGCCTCTCAGAGGTGGGTGTGATCTGCCAAGATGCCAATCAACTTGCTCACTGCAAGACACCATGAAATAAGACTCCATCACTGAAATTTTATCCTTGCCTTTGATGTACCCCCTTAAATAAACCACAGGAGCCATTTTCTAATTGTCTAGCTCTAACTCCTCTTTAGATTGGACCTATCAGGTACTCCCTCGTTTAGAACTAAATCCAACTTTGTCTTTTGTTCTTCACTAATTATTCTATACTTTAATTTCTTAGGTTAGTTACATCCTCCTAAGCAGAAAGAACCCCCTAATGAGGTGCTGGATGCCTCCCTATATTCCATAGTTTCATGATTACATCAAAGTGAACTCCAATGTCATGTATAAGTCACTAATAAAATAAAAAAGAAGACTGGCAAGAATTATGGCCTGTCATTGATATAATTAGCCATGGGCTGAGGTTGTAGCTCAGTGGTAGAGCACTTGCCTACCATATGTGTGGCACTGGGTTCGATTCTCAGTACCACATATAACTAAATAAAATAAAGGTCTGTTGACAACTAAAAATATTTTGAAAAAAGATAATTAGTCTTGATAAATAAAATTACTGAAATGGAAGGTTGAGAACAAAAGCATATGAGGAAATAATATTAAAGAAAGTAGACTCTCATTATTTCTTTTTCAATCGTAATGAAAGTTTAAACAGAGAAACCAAAAAAAATTAAAATGTGGTATTGTGTGTTTGTTGACAACAAAATCTTACATAGAAAACTAAAGGTTCAATCAAAAAATATTAAAATTGATAAGTGAATTCAGGACAGTTGCAGGTTAAAAAAATCAATATACAAAAATCAGTACCACTCATGGGGCACTGAGTTCGATCCTCAGTACCACATAAAGCAATAAATATTAAAAAAGGAAATTAAGAAAATACTACCACTTACAATAGAACTAAACAATCAAGGACATAAAAGACATGCATATAATGGAACATTTATGAACAAAATTCACGAAAACACTGATGGAAATATATTTTGTATTAATGAATTGTAGGAATTAACATTGTAAAAAAGTCTATATTAAGTAAAGTGAAAATAAAATGTCCATCATGAATCCAATTCTATTTTTTCACATAAATAGAAAAAAATTCTTAAATTTCTATGATACCATAAAAGAACCCAAAGTTCCAAATAAATCTTGAATAAAAAGAAAAAAGTGCTGAAAGAATCACATCCCACAATCCAATATATTCTAAATGATTGTAATAAAAACAGCAAGCCACTGGTATAAAAACGTAAATATTGAAGAATGGAACAGAATGTAGAGTCACAAGTTAATGGTCAATTTATGATCATTTGATTTTTGAAAAAAAAATTGCCAATAATACAAAATTGGAAAAAGTCTTTTCAATAAATATTGTTGGGCTAATTGGATATACAGTTGTCAAACAATAAATTCAAAATGAAATATATATATACACACACACACACACACACACACACACACACACACACATATAGTAATGTAAAACTACTAGAAGAAATCACAGAAAAATTCTCCACAACATTGCTCTGTGAAATTATCTTTTTTGTTTGTAAACAAAAAATAGATGAAGGGATTACATCCAACTAAGGCACTTCAGCACAACAATGGAAATAATTAGCCAAGTAAAGAGACAGTTTACAGAGTGTGAGAAATATTTCTTAACCACATATCTGAAAATGTTTCAATATCTAAAATATGTAGGTCAAACAACTCCATGACAAGAAAGCCTGTTTGAAAATGGTCAAAGAACCTAAGTAGACATTTTCCATAAGGATACATACAAATGACCATGAGGTTCAAGAAAAAAATATTTTGCATCACTAATCATTAGGGAACTCACATTATTACATCACACCAGTTAGAACAGATATTATCAAACCATGAAAATAATAAGTGTGAGAATGTAGAGAGAAGGGTACTCTTATATTCTGTTGGTTGGAATGTAATTTAGTGCTGTCATTTTGGAAAAAACTGTATGAAGTTATCTAAAAAAAAGTTAAAAATAGTGAAGGGAATGGAATATGGAGAGGGAGGAGTTGAGGGAAAGGGAAAGTGCTGCAGAAAGAATTAGAGAAAATTATATCCTATGCTTTTATAATTATGTGAAAATGAATTCTATTGTTGCATATAAATAAAAATAACTAATACAAAATAAATACAATATGATGCAATAATCCCATGGCAGTTCACTTCTCTCCTTGTTTATTTTCCCATTCCCCTCACAACCTCTTATATGTAATTTTGTATAACAATGAGGGTAGATGGTGTAGAGAGAGAAGATGAGAGGGGAGGGGAGGGGGGATAGTAGAGGATAGGAAAGGTAGCAGAATACAACAGTTACTAATATGGCATTATGTAAAAATATGGATGTGTAACCGATGTGATTCTGCAATCTGTATTTGGGGTAAAAATGGGAGTTCATAATCCACTTGAATCTAATGTATGAAATATGATATGTCAAGAGCTTTGTAATGTTTTGAACAACCAATAAAAAAAGAAAAAAAAATAAAACAAATAAAGATATTGTGTTCACCCCAAACTAAAAAATAAATATTAAAAAAAATTAAAAAAAAACATTGCTAAGAGAAATTAAACTGCCTAAATAAATAGAGAATTATGACTGATTCTCATTATTCATGGAAAAAAAATCCCATGGCAGAGTGTATAACAAAAGTAATCAATGTTAAAATTACTTATGCATTTCCATGCTCATTGAAACATTATTCACAGTAGCTAAGCAATGAAATTATTTTAAATATCCCTTATCAGAAAAATGGGGGAAATGTAGTATGCACATACAAATGAATACTATTCATTCTTTAAAATGAAGGAAATTTTGTCATCTGCAATAGTTTGAATGAACCTAGGAGACATGCTAAGTGAAACAAGACAAGCACAGAAAAAGAAATCCTGCATTATCTTTTTTTTTAATAATTGCATTCTAATACAGTTATACTCATAGAAGTACAGAGTACAATTCTAATTATCATATGCCGGGGAAGATGAGACAGAATGAAGAGTTGATGATCAAACACAAAATAATCCAGTCATACAGAAATAATAAGTTTTGAGTGTATTGTACAGTAAGTGACTAAAGTCAACAAAATATATATTTCAAAATAAATTAGTGGTTTCAAATGCCTCAGCATAAAAAAGATAGACAAGATAATGAATTTATTAATTAGTTTGATTTAATTATTCCACTTTCTGAGTTTGCATATGTGTCCACCCGAAATTATCTACAAAATTATGTGTCAAATATTATACTATATTTTATAAATGTAAACCACTATTATTTATTGATTAAAAGAGTATCAAATAAAATGTACATAAATGTAGGGATTTATTTTTGTGCTTTTAAATCTATTCCATTTATTTTTATATCTAACCTTATGCTAATACCAGAGTTTGTTGATTGCTTTTGCTGTATAAATTTTTCTTTTATGTTGCCAAACTGTTTTGGCTAATTCAGGTCATCTGATTACATTTGCTTATTAATTTTTTAGTGAATTGTATAAATTTTAAAAAGAAAATGCCATGTAGAATTTTGATAGGGATCGAACAAACTCTACCAGAATTTGAGAAATATTGTGACCTTAATATCAATTCACCTTGTTTATCATCATAGGATTCTTTTCCATTTATATAGCATTTTAATTTCTTTCAGGAAAGGTTTGAAGTAAAACTCTTGGATTTCTTTTCTTATTCCTACTTTATCTTTCTGACACTACTGTGAATAGAACTGCCTTAATTTTGTGCTTATAGTTTTCATTGGTAGGTATATAAAATATAATTGATTTTTGCATATTCAACTTTAACCTGCTTTAAAAAAGGTTTTCAATGTTTTTTGTATTATTTGTTTTTAATAATTTTCCAGCCTTTTATTTCCAGCCAGCTCACACTTCCGAGGGCTACTTATTCTCTCCCCATGCAGGACAGAGGTGACCATTGGTGCCTGGAACAGGGATACTCAATTGGAATTCAGAAAGAAAAATGTCAGGTTGGTGCTTGGGTGCTCCCTCAAGAAAAACAGACATTAGTCAAACTAAAGAGAAAGAGAGAGTAGAGAGAGGTATCTTTAAGATAGTTTGATGTTAAGAACAGGGAATTCAAACTCTAAACAGTTATTATATGCTTAGAATGAAGAAGACCCAGTTGATGCCCCTTTTAGAATCTGTTATTAAAATTTTTCTTTGTTTCTTTAAGAATGGATCACTTGATTTGCATATTTGGTAAAGACTTGGCAGAGAGTTGGATGCTGGCTGTAATTCAGCTAATATACCCAAGTGCAGGATTATAAATGCAGAAAGAATGTGGACTTGGATACAACTTTGTTTGGATTCAGATTGAGATAGTGTGATAGTGTGATATGGTCCACAGAGTCTCCAATTGCTAGCTTTAAGAATGATGTCACTTGTTTTTTTTCCCCCTTTCCCCTCACAAACTCTTATATGTAATTTTGTGTAACAATGAGGGTCTCCTTCCATTTCCATAGTTTCCCTTCTCTCTCCCTTTCTCTCCCCCCACTCGTCTCTGTTTAATGTTAATCTTTTCCTCATGCTCTTCCTCCCTGTTCTGATCTTAGTTGCTCTCTTTATATCAAAAAAAAAAAAAAAAAAAAAAAAACAAGGGAGAGAATTAAACAACAGCAGATGGGGTAGAGAGGGAAGATGAGAGGGAAGGGGAGGGGGGGATAGTAGGGGATAGGAAAGATAGCAGAATACAACAGTCATTAATATGGTATTATGTAAAAATGTGGATGTGTAACCGATGTGATTCTGCAACTTGTATTTGGGGTAAAAAATGGGAGTTCATAACCCACTTGAATCAAATGTATGGAAGATGATATGTCATGAGCTTTGTAATGTTCTGAACAACCAATAAAAAAAAAAAAAGAATGATGTCAGAGGGTACCAGCCTGCCTGCCTGCCTGCCTTCCACCACGGCTTATTTGCCTGCAGAGAGCATAGCACAGGAATGGAGAGAAGTTTGGTAAGTGTTTGTTCTTCACTGAGAGTCTGGACAAAATCCCTGTGGGAGGATTTATCTTGTGGTTAAGAAATTGTCTTCATCCACCTTGTCATAGTGTAAAATATTTGGGTTCTAACTCAATTTCTGATTTTAAAGACTACAAAATGTTAACTATGAATCTTCAGCCTCCTTCTTTACTTCTAGCCCCTCCCCTTCTCAGCTGCAGTATTTGTTTTCTGAGAATGGACAGGGGAAAGAGGAGGGAAGAGCTAAAACTCTGGAGGTGTCTTTTAGAAAAAACTTCTCAGCCTTCCTGGAGATAAAACTCCAGAAAGAGATATTTTAACAGTGAATCAAACAGAAACTGCCTGCTGCTGCCTGATTGTTAAAAACAAACAAAAAACAAAACCAACCAACCAACAAACAAACAAACAAAAACCAAGCCAGAGCTGTGTTTGTGCAGAGGCTGAAATCATACAGGATTTATGACCAGGGAAGGTGAGGGACAAATTTAGCTTTTAAAACTAAAACTGTTTCTGATTTGACCACGCTTCTTTTTTAATAACTCACCTTTCTTTTTAAAAAGCACCAGGAGAGAAAAAATGGAAAGATTCTAAGTGTACAAGTTTTATTTTTCAGTTTCTAAATTAATGTATTTTTCTAATCAGTTTTATTGTATCTAATATACAGGTTTTTCACTCTGTCTTTGTTAAAGGCCAATTTCAGGAGAGATTAATGCTGGGAATGAATCTGGCAATCATCAGGACAATAAGCTAGCAATTTGAAATATTTTATTTCATTGTCCTCATAATTGTCCGATTTCAGATCTGGTATTTCCATCTACACAGACCTGCCTTATAATTAAATCATAAAAAGAGTGATTGGCTCTATCTTAATTTCTAAACAGGTTAAATAAAATAAAAACTTTCATAAAAATTTGTACCATTGCTTCCAACCTATGGAGCTCCATGTATAAAAAAGTTATAAGGGCTGGGGATGTGGCTCAAGCGGTAGCGCGCTCCCCTGGTGTGCGTGCGGCCCGGGTTTGATCCTCAGCACCACATACCAACAAAGATGTTGTGTCCGCCGAGAACTAAAAAATAAATATTAAAAAAAAAATTCTCTCTCTCTCTCTCCTCTCTCACTCTCTCTTTAAAAAAAAAAGTTATAAAATTTTTTGTTTGTCTATTTTGTATGCACACAATGTGTTGTCTTTGTGTCTATATTATGTGTTATTAAATATGACTTGTAAATAAATGAGTGTGCTCATAATTTGAAATTTAAATTAAAAAATGGATCCAAACATATATTTTTAATTAATTCAAGTAACTTATAAAATATTCAGTTTAATTTGGGTTGAAAAGATAATTATCCCTTTCTTCTAATAATTTTCTTCAACAGGAAAGAGATAATACTGCTATCTACATTTGTTTTGATGTCTTGTCTTTTACAGTTAAGAATAAGTAAGTTACATTTAAGGTAAATAGAATTAATTATATGTCTTTATTAAAGGAGACACTTATTGATTTACAAAGTTAAAATGCTAAAATATCATCTACTAAATATAGAAACATCAAGCACTCAACTAAAATATATTTAAACATTTGGTGTGCTTATAACTTGGTTAAGGAAAAAAAGGTTTAAATTTCCTTTGCTATCTATATTCTCACTGAGAATGAAGTTGCTAGGAGCTAAGCTTCTGTCAGGTGTGATTTATATGTAAGGGTATAAGAATTGGTAAGGTAAAAGGTTGTAAATGTCTAAGTAAATTGAAAGAAAATTTGAATAAAAAAATTTCAAAAAGTTTACATGTAATTAAATTGGTTATATATAATTAACACAATCAGCTAAAGTTATTTAAGATTTTTTACTCTTTTTAAAAAGAAAAGCTTGGCTTTCTTCTAAGTTTCTAATATGAGGCCTATTTACAAGCATAGATAAGATCTTTTCACAGATGCCTGTTAAGTAAAGAATGAGAAGAAATAAATGCTTAAAACAGTAATCTATTCTCATTTCAATAAAATAACTTATGTCTGTTGAGTTTTATTATTTAGGAAAAAATTAGTTTTAAATGAAGTAAGATTTGTACAATTTTGGTTAAACAATAACTGATACTTTAAGGTATCACATTACATTCCAGATTTCAAATTTTTCTTAAAAAGCTGAATTTGGTTAAAATAAAAGCATCAGTGTACTTGTGATACTGTTATTTATTTCTACACTTAAAATTTTTTGTCTCTCAAATATACCTCTTTAAATCATAAGATTTAAAGGAACATTTTACTAAGCTGCTGCTCTTCAAACTAAAAAAAAAAATTTCTACTACAGTGGTCTCTTACAAACTTATATAAAAATATCAAATTAGTTGAAAATTTAATTATGTCATTTAATTTCTTGTAATTAAATAAATATAAGTTATAAAATTTTATGTTACTCTCTACACTGAGAAGTAAACTATATTTCTAAAAGACAATAAAGGGAGCCTGTTTTATTTAAAGTAACAATATACAATATAAAAACACTTTACCACTCTTCCTAAAGAGGAAGTTAAAAGCTCTCTTAACTAGTCTGTTTTATGTTTCAGATATAATTATAACTTATGTTAACTCATTCATATTGATTCAAAATTATATATAAAAATTTTGTAAAAGAATATTCAAGTAAGAAACAAAGATTAGTTACAAATAACACACTGCCTCTCATCTCATTCAAGTTAATTTAAAGTTAAGTTCAAAACAAAAATTTTTATATAAAGACTATTATATTTCTAAAATAAACAAAAATATTATATATATACACACACACACACACACACACACACACACACACACACACATATGTGAAGGTTCAAAATTATAATAAAAAATTGTTCCTTGGTTTATAGCTATTTTAAAAATTAAATGGTTTTACATTTGTTAATTTCATTTTATATTGTTCCTTACAAACCTTACAACTGTAGTCTGTCAATGAAATACACAAGTACAAATTCTAATATAAAAATGTAAGTTAATTTAAGATAATAAGGCCATTACCTATATGACAAAAAGTTGTAAAACTGGTTTTCAGTATCTATACTGATCCCATTTCATAATTTTATTGCTCAGCACATTACTGGAGACATAGGTAAGTCATATAATTGATAAAAACTAGGCTTTCTCTTACTGTGGTGCCCTCTTCATCACAACATTGAG
This sequence comes from Spermophilus citellus, assembly GCF_964194105.1. NCBI lineage: Eukaryota > Metazoa > Chordata > Mammalia > Rodentia > Sciuridae > Spermophilus > Spermophilus citellus. The sequence continues at coordinate 48,710,962 of NC_138190.1, forward strand.
TTTACAATCTTCACATGACTAACAGGTAACTTGCTAATTCTCTAGGCCAAATAAAAATGTTTATTAAGTCACTTCTTACTCTTTAAATACTTTTATAATGCTGGGCCATTCTCTAAAATTTAGGGCTCATGATGCTCCAGCTTATATCAAATTATTCTCTCATTTAAAAAAAATTTAAATGAGAAAACAGAACCTCACATTACCCCACAAAATGCCACAAAATTATTTTAAAAATTTTAAAATTTCGATGTTAAAAGTCTCACTGCTGCTGAGCAACTCTTTATAATAGCATGGACCAGATTTTATTTTTATCCATTCATCTATTAAAGGGCATCTAGGATGATTCCATAGTTTAGCTATTGTGAATTGTGCTGCTATAAACATTGATGTGGCTATGTCCTATAGCATGCTGTTTTTAAGTCCTTTGGGTATAGACTAAGAAGAGAAATAGCTGGGTCAAATGGTGGTCCCATTCCCAATTTTCCAAGATATCTCCATACTGATTTCCATATTGGCTGCACCAATTTGCAGCCCCACCAGTAGTTTTGAGTGTACCTTTTCCCCCACCTCCTTGCCAACACTTATTGTCATTTGTATTCATAATAGTTGCCATTCTGACCAGAGTGAGATGAAATCTTTTGCATTTTTCTAATTGCTAGTGATGATGAACATTTTTTCATATATTTGTTGGTTGATTGTATATTCTTTCTGAGAAGTGACTGTTCAGGTCCTAGGCCCATTTATTGATTAGGTTATTTGTTTTTTTTTTGGTGTTTAACTTTTTGAGTTCCTTATATACCCTAGAGATTAATGCTCTATCTGATGTGTGAGGGGTTAAGATTTGCTCCCAAGATGTAGGTTCTCTATTCACTTCGCAAATTGTTTCTTTTGCTAAGAAGAAACTTTTTAGTTTGATTCCATTCCATTTATTGATTCTTGATTTTAATTCTTGTGCCACAGGAGTCTAATAAGGAAGTTGGGACCTAATCCCACATGATGGAGATTAGGGCCTACTTTTTCTTCTATTAAACACAGGGTCTCTGGTTTTATTCCTAGGTCCTTGATCCATTTTGAGTTGAGTTTTTTGCACAGTAGAATATTACTCAGCAATAAAAGAAAATAAAAGGGGAGAGAATTGAACAACAGCAGAGGAGGTAGAGAGGGAAGATGGGAGGGGAGGGGAGGGGGGATAGTAGGGGATAGGAAAGGTAGCAGAATACAACAGTCACTAATATGCCATTATGTAATAATGTGAGTATGTAACAGATGTGATTCTGCAATCTGTATTTGGGGTAAAAATGGGAGTTCAAAACCCAATTGAGTCTAATGTATGAAAGATGATATATCATGAGCTCTGTAATGTTTTGAACAATCAATAAAAAAAAGAAGAAAAAAAAGAAAAGAAAATCATGGCATTTGCAGGTAAATGGGTGGAGTTAGAGAAGAAAATGCTAAGTGAAGTTAGCCAATCCCCAAATATACAAATGCCAAATGTTTTCTCTGATATAAGGAGGCTGATTCATGGTGGGGTAGGGAAGGAGAGCATGGGAGGAAAACAGGAACTCTGGATATAGTGGGGTGGGAGGAGAAGGGAGGGGGTAAGGGGTTAGAAATGATGGTGGAATATGATGGACATTATTATCCAAAGTACATGTATAAAGACATGAATTGTTATGAATATACTTTGTATACAACCAGAGATATGAAAAATTGTTCTCTATATGTGGAATAAGAATTGTAATCCATTTTACTGTCATATATAAATAAAATATATTAAAAATAATATGAACCAGATATAGTAATAATATATGGTAGAGGCTATTCTTGTATATTTCCAGAAAACACAACCTGTCATTTTGGAGACAACTGAAGGTCCTGACAATTCAGATTCAGCATATAGTTCAACAACAAGGAGGTAATAAGATTCCAATCCCAATATTAGTGGCTCTGCTGGCTCTGCTGAGTTGTCAGGAAAGTGGAGACCATGGAGAGACATGCTGAATCTATTATCCAGATCCACCTTTAGTACATCCATCTTTGTGGACTGTAGAAACTATCCCAGTATTTAAAATGATACTCATATGATAGGAAGTTTCACAAACACATTACACGTATTCATGCCGCTGGATTTTACTATACTGGCTATGGTGGAAATTTACCTATATGTTGGTCCCATGATAAACATGCTGGTTGTTTAAAAGTAACTTTTGAGGAAAATACAGCATGGGGGGACCTAGAACAGGTAATCATATTAGCCACTGGGATTCACGATCAAACATTTGGACAGTTATTAAATTGGAACTTTCCCAAAACAGACCAGTCATTCCCATGGAACATCCACCAGTAACTTATTGCCATTATCAATCTGCAATATAATGTGGTGGCTTTCCTAAATAAATGGATTGTGTATATGTCTTGCAAATACAATATAAAATCTCTAGAAGTGGTGGATATGTTTTGGATTTGTCTCCAAGAATTGATAAAAGACAGTTATGTCCGGATTCTATGGCTCTTGGTGGACCTATTGGTACTTTCGGTGTAGGTGACATACAAAAAGATCTGTGACATTTAACACCTGCAACAGATTTTCTCCATTTTACAGATGGACCCTTATCTAACTTTATAGGCAGGAACTGCAAGGATGGTTTCTGCTATGGCCTGTGAGCCTGTGTTCAATTTCCTTATGCTTTAATTTCTGGAAATGTGCAAGTGCAAAGAAAAGGAGAAAAATATCTTGTAGCTTGTAAGAGTTGTTATCTAACTAACTGTATCACTAGATATAATAGAGGGAGAGGGGTATTGGTTCTTTACCAACTCTCATTTGTTTTACTCCCAGCCAACATCTCAGGGCTATGGTATGCTGGAGGGTTCAGGTTTTACAACAGATGAATAGCCAGCTAAGCAGACCATGGTGAGCAATTTGACTTACAGTGCTAAGAGTGTCTGATTTAATTTACTTTTTAAATATTTATTTTAATTGTAGTTGGACACAACATCTTTATTTTATTTACCTGTTTTTGTGTGGTGCTGAGGATTGAACCCAGGGCCTCGCATGTGCTAGGTAAGTGTTCTACCACCGAGCCACAACCCCAACCCTGCTTTAATTTCTTTTATAGCCTCTACAGACACAGCTCCTGTAGCTCTATCTAAAAGCATTCATACTTCTCATTTTCTTAGAATTTGGCTGAAAATACTTCTCCAACCCTGTAAAATCATGTAAGTATTGATGAAAGAGTTGAGACTGAATTAAATGCTCTGGAAGCTACTGTAATTAATATTGGAAATGAACTTGCCACTCTCAAAT